>NW_027556180.1:171596213-172808713 GCF_003287225.1 Phascolarctos cinereus | reverse complement strand
GAAAAGCACCCTAGTGAATTAAGGAGACCCGGATTCATAGAATCGTAGATCTATCAGTCAGTAAACATTTATTAAGTGCCTACTATGTGCCAGGCACATAGCACAGTGCTAAGCACTGGGGATACCAAGAAGGTCAAAAGATAGCCCTCTGCTCTAAGGAACTCATCGTCTAATAAGGGAGACAATATGAAAACAACTATGTATAGACCAGCTTATACATAAGATGAATTGGAAATAATCAACAGAGGAAGGCAATAGAATTAAGAGAGATCAGGAAAGGGTTACCTTCTGGTAAAAGGTGGGATTCTAAGGGACTTGAAAGAAGCCAAGGTTGCCATGATGTGAAGATAAAGAGGAAGAACATTCCAGGCATGAGGGACAGCCAACGAAAATCCAGATTTAAAGGCAGAAGGGGCCCTCAGAGACCATCTAGTTCGACTCCCTCATTTTACAAATGAGGAAACTGAGGACCAGTGATCATGGTCACACAGGTAGTGGCAGTATTTGAACTCAGAACCTCTGACTTTCTGTCTCTGCCCTGCCACTAACTAGCTATGAAAATTGCTAAATTTCTCTGGTCTTCCATTTCCTCATCTGTAAAATGGTAAAACAAGGACGTTTGGTTTAGGTGACTCCTCCAAGGTCCCTTCCATTTCTGAGATTTCTAAGATACTCGAGGATATTTATAACCAGATGAATCATTGCCAGGAAGTGAAGGTGGCAGAGGTGTCTGTCTCACTTAGCAAATTCTGTTCCAAATTATAGCTCTTATAAAGGCCCCCATAGTTAAAAAGCACTTTCTTTAAAAGGGAATGCCCTCACACTTTAGATGATCTAGTTGCTCATCTCTTTTAGAAATAACTGAGTTTTTGAATGAATGTTTAAAACAACGCGTTTGCTAGACATGACTGGCAATGGCAGAAAGCAAAGTAGATCTGGAAGAGGCACTAAATGATGTTCTCATTAGAGATATGAAGGACCCATGTCATTGCAAAACCCAGCCTGTATAAACAAAAAAAATCTCCTAGGTCATTTCCACATTTTAAAAAAAATTGCTAATTTCAAAAGCCTTTCTAGAAATGGCCCAATTAATTTAATCCACGTGTACAATAACCACATACACATCTCTTCAAGACTTATGTGGTGAAATATTTGGCTTACATTGATGGATCATCTGTTTCAATTATCTGTTACCACAACCAACAAAACCAAAAAAAGAAAAAAAAGATTATTTATTCTCTGAGGTTCCCTGAGTAGAGTGATAACATAAGAGATCTGTAGGAAAAATTCCAAATTTTAGGTTAAGAATTGAGGATGAGATTCAAGCTTAGAGCTGATTGAAGAACAGTCACATTTAATTTTGATCTCCTGGGGCAACCATCAGCAAGTGTTCAGTACAGTTTAATTCACTTGACTTTAATTGTGGGTTCACAATGTGCATGGCATAGGATTGAGATCCAGAGTAATAGGAGATGTGTTTTGCCTTCAGAGAGCTGGTTGGTTCTATTTCCCCATATCTTTCAAGCTGATATATATCCACTGCAAGTAATTAATCCCTTGCAATCTCTCCCCACGTATGGACAAGAATAACACTGACTAGGAGGTGGCTAGGAGTAGCCTAAAATTTGACACCCTCTTCTCCAGTCCAGATCTGGGTTGGGGAAGGATGTGAAAGGCTTCATCTGGTCTAGGTGTCACAATGTAAGCACCAAGAGCCCAAAACTTTAAGAGGTCATTTCTGTGCTTGCTAACTCAGTCAAAATCTCCTAGGTTATCTCCATATTTTCTGCCTTCTGGAAGTCTTTCCAATTCCCAGGACTAAGCCAAACCAGAGCAGACTCCCCTTCTCCTCTCCTCCCAGACTCTGTTTCCCTGTCCCATAGTACTGCAGACAAAAGCAGGTAGGTCTCTTAAGTCTTCTGAAGTCCACAGCCACATGAAAAGGAAGCCAGTGTGGCTAACCAAAGCCTACTGTTTATCCACTGAGCTTTTTTTGTCCCTCACGTGCCAGATGCAGCACTGGGCCTGGGGATACAAAAAGCAAAAATGAAGACAGTTCTACCTTCAAAGAACTTCACATTCTCCTGGGCTACTCAGATGGGCAATAGCCAAGTTCTTTCAGTTTGGGATAACCCATCAGCCTGTCACTACCCAAGATATAAACTGTAACACAGCTTTAAAGCTGTGGACCCATGGCATCACAGAGCCCAGTCAGATTTTCTGATTTTGGTTGTAGACCCATCTGGTGGATTTCATTGTAATTTCCATAGTGGTAAAAGGAAACTCATGGGTCAAATTCTGCCCCCCAAAACAAAGCATAAGCTCCAGTGGGAATTTTTTCCCCTAAGCCCAAATATCTGGCCAAGTAGTTAAAAGGGAGGAAGACTTACGTTCTATCCAGCCCTGTATTTTGAGTCATTCTCCTAATGCTGAATGCCTGTAGATGAGTGGTCGATAGCAATATTGATGAAACCTTCTAAAACATGACCTTTGAAATCACATTTCTATTTCATTCCTGGAGGATAAAATGATAACTTTGACCTTGGCAGCTTATCAAGTGAGAATTAGCGAGTTCTCCGCAATACTTGGATTCACTCCATAGCCCTTAGAATTTATAAGCCCTGTGTACACAAGTGCTTTGTGTCTTATGGTTTTCCCTAAAACAGTGTGTAATAAAGACTAGGAATTAGCCTTTTAGGGAACAAACCAAAAAGCATACTGGTGAAAAAAAATAATGTCTACATATCAATTGCCAATAGCCTGATCACCAAAATGTCCCTTTGGATTATATTTCACATCTCAAGTGGAAACAATATTGGCCTGTTGAGTCAGGGATCCTGGTTTTGTATCCTGGCCTCTGATCCTTTTGAGCTGTGTGACCAGGGGCAAAGTCCTTAACCTCCTCAAGCCTTGATGTCTACGTCTGTAAAATGGAGATGGTAATACTTTTGATAGCTCCATCACTAGATTGTCGGGAGGGACTCATTTTGTAAGTTGTGGAAGCATTCCATGAGCTATCGTTATTGTTATTTAACATCAAGGTCAATATCCATGTAGTACTGACCTACCTACCTCCACGTTACACTGGTATAGTTCTTGGTAGTTAATGAGGTGCCTACACAGATATTATTTCATGTGATTCCCCACAAAGAATGTGTGAATTATGTGGAAAAAGTAATATTTACATATGAGAATTTAGGTGACTAGTTAGTATTGAAACCCAGGTCTCTGGACTCCAAGTGACTGTTGTTTCTACTAACCACTCTGATTAAATACAATTTACCAAGTCTATGATTTCATTAGTAAAGTGAGTGAACTCCCAAGTGTCCAATTGAATAAACTCTCTCTACCAGTATAGACTAGTACATGCTCTGCAAATGACAGTTTGAGAAAGTTGCCTGGGGCCATTGAGAGGTTAAGTGACTTACCCAGGAGCATGCAGCCACTATATGACTATATGGGCCGTTAGATCATTGATCATATGGATCTTATTATTATCCTATTGTCTATGGAAGTTACTTAGGTTTTGTTCAGAGAGTCTCCACAAGAAGTCTACATGTCACCTTAGCAGATTCTCAGTTTTTGAATTAAGTTAGACATCAAATGTCTAGCTCAGCATATCCAAGATGAACAAGTTAAATGCTAAAGATTAAAGTTAATGTAATCCAAGTCCTAATGCCCACTGATATGGGATTATTTTTTCACTAGTGGAAATGAATTCCACCCTTTCTACATGCACAGGGCATTGATTTCCACCAATGAAGAGAGAATCCCATTTCAGTGGGCTTTGGGACTTGGGACTTTAAGAGTCTGGTATATTAATAATAACTATAAGTAAATAAGTCTATCAATAACTATGTGGTGTAGTAATGCCTTGACCCCAAGAATTGCTATGGTACTAAACAATATGTGATAGTGGAAGAATAGAATTAAGGAGAGAAACATGAATATAACCCATTGACTTGTGTCAGCAGTTGATAAACTTCCTTGTGGTTTTGTAATGAGAAATGTTTGAGAAAGGAGAGCTAACCTACTAGAGATGCCCTGTCTTCTAAAAACAAACAAACAAACAAACTGATGTGGTCCAATAAGAAAAGTACTACTGCCTCTGAAATCAGAGAACCTGGGTTCAAATCCCACCTCTTACATTTATTACCTTTATGATCTTGGGCAAACCCCTTAATCTCTGTAGACCTCAGTCTTCTCATTTGTAAGATGGGGTAGAGGGAGAGGAGAGTAAATAAGTGACTTCCACAGTCTCAGGTCATCTGTAGACATATCGTCTAGAGTGGTTTCATCTCTGGTACCCATTCACACTGCTGAAAAGCCTGTGACTACGTAAGGTCCCCACTCAGAAATGCCTATTTTTCACCATACAGTGAGGGTGAGCTAGTCACAAATATATATGGAATGATGACCAGCAGCAGGGTGCCCCTGTGGCTATTGTCAAGTGCGCTAAAGCTGAAATCATGGCAAAAAAAAAGGAAGAAAAGAAGCAGGGGTACACTGGGAAGAGTACTGGATTCGGAGCAAGGATCCCGACGTCCAACCCCTACTCTGCCACTTCCTCTTTGACCTTGAGTGAGTTACTTAAGTGAAGCTCTGGGCTTCAGTTTTCTCAGCTGAAAAAGAAGGGGATTGTATCAGATAGCTTCTAAGGGCCCCTCCAGCTCTAAGTACCTAATGCTATCATGACAAAAAAAATACTTTGAGAATTCATGGAATTTCAAGCAATTCAATTTCAAGCAAATCCCTTCTGTTCCCTTCCATGCTTAAAAAAAAAAGTAGGTTACCCTCATAAGCAACTTAGTACAATGGTGCCCAGATGCCCTCTGAGCCAGCCTGACCTTTACTCTCCTAAAGAGAGAAGTAGAATCCTTTGAAGGAGCCTCTGTGGAGAATAAGAAAGACTATTACTGAAAGAGACAGAACAGAATATTATTATCTCACAGCAGAAAAATGGTATGAAATTAATGAAGACTCTAAAAAATTGAACAAATTTTTAAAAAACAAAAATATTCTTTTAAAATTTTAAGTAAAAATACATAAAATTAAAATTTTTTAAATAAAAAAATTTGAAGATAAAGAATTTAAAAATGGTAATTAGCAAATAATGAAGACCTTGCTCTAATCAGTAGCAAATAACACAGATGAGTGACTGTTGTACTAAAAAAAAAAAAAGACTCTACGTGCAGAAGGTATAGGGCATATTCTCATGAAGGCACTAAAGCAAATAGGGAAGCATGCCTATTGAACTAAATATGAATATTTTAAAAGAAATATTATGGAGAGCCGAGGGAAGTACCAGGGATGCTTAGGGGATCAGCAAAAGGAATCAGGAATGAACTCATCACAATCTGTCTTAGAATGATTGGGCAGGGATCCCAGAAGTTGGAACAGACAGGAGAAGTATTAAAGATATCTATTGTCTGACAGGCAGTGTGGTATAGTGGACAGAGAGCTGACCTTAGAGTCAGGAAGGCCTGAGTTCAAGTCTTGCCTCTGACGCATACCTACTGTGTGGCCCAGAGCAAGTCACCAACCTCTCAGTGCACCAGATAGCTCAATAAAGGGACAAAGAAAGTACCAATTGACCTGAATTAGTAGAGGAGTTTTCTGGGCAGGGGCTTCCTATACACCAAACAGACTAAAAACAAACAAAAACCTTGATTATCCTGTGTTTGTAATTGGCCAATGTAGAAGACTATTGAATCCCTTCCCCCTCCCCCCATGTTCAGTAGCCCATCCTCTTCAACCCTGTGAATACTCATCCTTTGCCTTCTTCCTATGGGTGTGATCTCATATTATTCAAGCAGGTAAGTTTTTGGTTGCTACCATTTCATGCAGAAATTAATATATATTTGTGTGTGTGTGTGTGTGTGTGTGTGTGCGCGCGTGTATGTGTGTGAGCGCATGCACGTGTGCCTATGGAATATAAGAGACCTTGGGGTGGAGAAAAGGGCAAGGGAATTGATCCCTTATGTGTTTATGAATTTAGTTCTTCTTATCCTGAGATCAAGGCAGCAGTAATGGTACAGTAGATAGAGTGTAGGTAGCCCTGGAGTCAGGAGAACCCAAATTCAAATCCAGCCTCAGACACTTACTAGCTCTGTGACCTCAGACAAGTCACCTAACCCTGTTTGCCTCACTTCTGTATCTGTGAAATGATCTGGAGAAGGAAATGGCAAACCACTCCAGTATCTTTGCCAAGAAAACCCTGTGGGCAGATGTCCGTGGGCTCACAAAAAGGCAGGCACAACTAAAAAATGACTGAACAACACCAATCCTGAGATCTGCCAGGTATAAGCAGCATGATAGCAGAAAGGAACAAAAAAAAGTAAGCTTTGCACTGCAAATAAAGGCAAAGAACTGTGGAAGTCTGCTATCCACAAACATCCCTTCCTTTCACAAGGGTTCTTTGCCAGCACGATTAACATTCTCCTCTACCCTACAAGACCCAGAGTTGTCCTTGCAAAAATCCCACTCCCCAGTTCAGCCAGCCACTGGCTCTATGAGCTTTCATTTCTTAGCACCATGGAATTCTGTCCAATTTTGCCAGCAAATTATTTGTCAAAAAAAACTAACACTCCTGGCAGAGTTTAAACCAAACAGAAAGATTGGAGCAGCCCTGAGATTAAAAGTGCCCCTGTTAGTGACTCTTCTGTGGGGCTCCAGAATGACCTGGGGTTGAAGAGAGTGGGCCCCAGGGAGCAAGAGAATGCGTGGGGACATTGGGTTGAGAGGAAGGCTGATCCATTCCTTGTGATATAAATCACTCTTCAAGTGTGGTCCATCTGGTGCCTTTTTTTTTTCTGAGTCATTTTGAAAGAAAAACAGAGCCAGAATGACATATTCATCCATACTAGGCCAGTGTCTTACTCCACTATTAGTCACATGCATGATATGCAGATACTATGCTTAGAGAAGTGTCATGCAAGGAAAAGAAATGATCCGGTAAATCCATCTGCTTTTTGTTTCTCCTCTGAGAAGCTCAAAGAAAAGAAATCATGAGGGGGAGAGATTTTTCAAGGTGAAGTCACACTTATTGACTTTCTGGTTCCCCCAGCAACGTACACCTAGACGCCGAACTTGAAATATTTAAACTAGGGGACGAATTACTCACTGGATAGTCATCGAGCAAATGTAAAATAAAGAAGAAAATACCAAGCGCATTAGGGCCATGTTAAACAATCAATGCCGCTTGCTCTTCTCTCCAAAATCATCCCCACTGAGAGCTGAATTAAAAGGACTTGAAAAAATGCCATGGCTCCCCTCCAGCCAACCTTCCACATACCCGCTATGAATGCCACTCCTAGTGAGAACAAGGTACCACTTTCTGAGCTGCGTCCAGGGAAGTTTCATTGATTTGTTTAACTTCCTCTAGGTATGTTACTAAGTTTGTCTTCTGTTTTATGAAGTCCCATCAGACACTTTGGCTGTGCTAGCTTCTTCCGGCCAGTAGTAGGAGTGCTACCGGGATATAATAATCATGTAAGGACCAAAGCTTCAAACGGGGACTGAAAGAAGTAGGATCCAGATAACTGATGGCTGACCACAGTACTTGAAGTAGGTTAGAATTATTGCTGGTAATGCAGAACAGTCTGGGGTCATAGCATGATAGATTTCCAAGCAGAAGGAATGGTAAAGGCCATCTAGCCTAATCTTCCTCATTTTAAGGCTCAAAGAGAGTAACTTGCTCAAGGCTATATCAGTAGCAAGTTACAAAGGTGGAATTTATTCCTAAATCCTCTGACATCAGAGCCAGTATCCTTTCCACTTTACCATTACACCTTTCACTAGTTTTGGTATAAGCAAGGAAGTGTTTGTGCTGTGTGTTCCATTAAATTTAATGGAGCATTCCCCAAACTAATATGGTGGCAAAACACCATTGGACTTCAAGTATGTTCATGGAACCAATAAATACTGATCTAGAGTTTGTGAGGATATGAGACAAAGGAGAGTTGGGGAAATTTTAGAGCCAAATAAAGGATATCAACACTATTTTCATATTGAAAAATAAATGATATAGTTGATGACTTTATGATTTAATATTTTAGAATGAAAAGGTAAGTAGTAGTTCCAGTAGTAATAATAGTAGTATTCCCACTTTATAGATGAAGAAACTGAGACTTAGAGAGATTTCAGTGACTTGCACATAGTGATATAGCTAATAAGTGACAGACTCAGACATTCATAAATACATAGACTGAGTTAGAAGCAAGAGTGTCCTGGAGCCAGCTCAGACCAGCTTATTAGAGCTGATTATTAAATTTTTAGTATGACAGTTTCCACCTTGAAAATTGGCACAGACTAAAATCAGGGCATGATTTTTTTTTAAATCATTATCTGTACTTAAGAAAGTGATAGGGAAAATGTTCATAAATGCAGATTAAAATTAAAAGTGGGCAAGTATTGTCAGAGAGCCGGTTCTTAAACACTTACCAGCATACTACTTGTTAGAAAGGACCTTTAAGGTCAACTAGTCCAATCCCCTCATTGTACAAAGGAAGAAGCTAAAGTCCCTAAAGGTAAATGACTTGCTCAAAGTCACACAGATAGTGAATGACAGAGCTAGCATACTTTCTCTGTCTTCATTCAAGCTGGTTGATACCAATATCAAAATCAATAGCTCCAAGGACAAATCCCTGCATCATGCACCTACAAATTTCCAGAATCTGTTTTTTAAATATTTTGATAGCTGTATTTCAATATAATTGGTTTCCTATGTAATCCTATTTTATTCCCTTAAAAACATTATTTTGAGAAGGGGTCCATAGACTTTATCAAATTGCTAGAGGAGTCTATGACATGAAAAAAGATTAAGAACCCCTGATAGACGCATCAATTAAAACTTAATTAAAAATTTTGGTGTAGTTGTTCAATAAGCTCTGTACTCACCTAACTATATAATAAGCCAGTTCACATTTCTTTGTCGGGTTTGCCAGGATATCATGAGATCTTTTTGAATTCCCTTGACTGATTAGTTTAATGACCTTATCAAAAATGAAAATTAATTTCTTCTGGCACATCTTTTCCTAGTGAGCCTAGACTTGTTCCTACAGTAGTTATCACTGTTTCTCTTTCTAAAAAATTATAAACCAGCCATTTAATAATGGGTTCCATAATATCTCTAGGTCATTCTCACTGCTCATTGTTTTCATAAGCTGCCATTTTCCAAATTTTGGAAATTAATCTATACTTATATGTTGTCAGTCTTCATTGACTTCTTCAACTTCCATTATTTCCATTTCTGTTATACTTTTAGCCACACACAGAAATGCCTTACTGGATTTTTATTACTGGGTCAGTTAAAGCTGGCTAACTTTGCTATGACCCCAACCATTCCCTTTCTAAGATCCTCAACTCTTAAATTCCCTTGTCTGAGCATAATTTCCTATCCTTCCATCTGTACCTCTCCATTCTTCCTGAACCGACACTTCATGCTCATCATGAACTCTAGTGTCTTCATCTTGTTATATCCCAACCCTCCCTTTTCATCACGGCAATTGGGAGCAGGAGTAACAGATGAGGTCTGGATTTATCTAAGTGCTTTATTGCATCCACATAAAAAAAGCTATGGGAGAGCACTGGCCCTGAAATCAGGAGACCTGAGTTCAAATCTGGCCTTAGATGCTTGACACTAGCTATATGACCCTGGGCAAGTCACTTAACTCCAATTGCCTCACCAAAAAAAAATGCTATGGGAATAAACTTGCTGCACATGCATATCTTGAATTCACCTCCCCTCTGGAGTACCTCATATTCAGTAATCCCTATCACATTCTTCTCCCAATTCCATCACCGTTGTCTTGCCTGCCCCCAAATATCACTCTTATGCCAGCCCCAGATGCCTTAGCTATCATTTCTTTTGTTAAATATCATTGGTATGTTTTAGCATAATCCTAGATATACTTTGTCCAACTAGGGTCAATCAAAAAGCACTTATTAAGAACTTATCATGTGCCAGGAACTGTGCTAAATATCTGGGGAAGGTAAAACAACAGTCACTGCTCTCAAGGAGCTTACAAGGAGACAGCATAAATAATTAGATAAGAGATGTCTATAGAGTATATGAGGGTTAACTGAAATGAGAAGGTATTAGCCACTGGGGGAACCAGGAAAGGCCTCTTGAAGAAGGTTATATGCAAGCTAAGTCTTGGAGAGAGCAAAGAGATCAAAGTGAGGGAGCAGAGCATTGCAGACATGAGGGACAGCCAATGCAAAGGGATGGAAATAGGAGATAGTGTTGGGTTCAAGGACCTGCAAGGTATCTGTAACTGCATCACAGAATGTGTAAAGGAGGAGTAAGATATAAGAAGGCTGGAAAGTTAGCAAGGGGCCTGGTTGTGAAGGGTTTTAAATGCCAAACAGAGGAATTTATATTTAATCCTGGTGATAATAGGAAGCCACTGGAGCCCCTTGAACAGGGAGCTGAGATGGTCAGACCTACTACTTTAGAAAAATGATCTTGGCAACTGGGTGGAAGAAGAATTGGAGTGGAGAGAGTTGAGTCAGGGATTATAGTTAGAAGGTTATTGCAGTATACTAGGCGAGAGATGATGAGGGCCTAATCGAGGGTTGTGGCTAAAGGAGGGAAGAGAACTTCCAATTTTGTGAAGGGATTTGCTGATGATATATGATAATATGGAATGATATATGGTATATGGAATGAATGAGATTGAAGAGTTAAGGATGCCACTGAAGTGAAAGGCCCGAGTGACTGAAGATGATGGTGACTTCATAACTGATGGGGAATGGAGTGAGTGATTTAGAGTGCAGGAGAATTGAAGGGAAAGAGAATGAGTTCTGTTAAAGACAGGCTGCATTTAAGTTGACTATGTGGTTCTTCCTTTTTCCTGAATGTATAATAGTTCTTCTGTGTGCTTTTATATTGGTGATTCAGTTCATGATCTAGTTATCTTGATTTCACCTCTACTGATTCTACATTGGCAAATTCTGTACCTCAGCAGTGAGGATGAAGGATTCTCATTTTCTCCTTTTGTTCTTATCTTCCCATACCCCTGAGATAGCATGCTTACAATAATAAATTTTTTATATAAAGCCGATAGGGGCAGCTACGTGGTACATTAGTTAGAGCAGCAAGCCTGAAGTCAGGAAGATTCACCTTCTTGAGTTCAAATCTGGCCTTAGACGCTTACTAGCCATATGAGCCTATGCAAGTCACTTCACCCTGATTGCCTCAGTTTCCTCATCTGTAAAATGAAAGAAGAAGGAAATGGCAAACTACTCCAGTACCTTTGTCAAGAAAACCCCAAATGGGATCACAAAGAGTCAGACACAACCAAAATAACTGAACAACTGAACAATAAAGCCAATACGGTTATTGTCAATATTGAGGGGCTTTGACTTTTACATCTTGGAAGATTAAAATAGACCAACCTTTGCTGCTTATCCCAATGTTATCCTTTAGCTAATCATATGAGAATATTTCCTGTTCTGCCGAACTCTCAGCATTGAGAGTTAAAAGTTATTTAAAGTTAGTCATTTCAGTCATGCAATGCCCTCCATGCTTGAATTCCTCATCCTTTTGTTCTTAGATAGTTCCTGCCATGATAATCCCCGTGCCTGAGTTACTTCTGCCATCCACTTTCTCTTTTCCTACTCCCAAGACATGAAGTATACTGTTGGAGGAAATGATGAAGCCCAGTGACTAGGTCTACTATAGATTCATTCTGTCTAAGCGCAGCTGGGCATTCACTGACACCTAGCAATCCTTCTATTCTTCTGTGATTTGTTCCCTATCATATTCCCCACAGCAGCTGTTCCAAATATTATGTCTCCTCAAATCCTCAATTCCACCCCCATGCCTCACTCAGCAGATGGCCTAGCCGCCTATTTTGTTGAGAAGGTTGAGTTCATCAATCGGGAGCTTCCATAAAACCTCAAAGCCTCTCTGTCTTCCCCCATTCTCCCCTTCCCTCCAGTCTCAGAGGATGAGGTATTCTCCCTGCCAAAGTCAATCATTTCGTATGGACCCTGGGTCTTATTCTCCAAGGTCCTTGGTCTTTCAGTCATCCCTCTCTCTTATCTTCACTTTTTTCCCTCTTTTACAAACATGGTCAAGTCTCCATGGTCCTGAAAATACCTCCCTGGATTATGTTACCCACCACTCTCCCCTGCCCTCACCCAGACTATGTTCTGTCTTTGACTTCACATACCAGCCTGGGCCACCTCCTTAAAATGGAAGTTCTGGAGGACCCAGTTAATCAGAGGTAGAGGCCAAAAGAGCAGTAGAGTGTTTCCAATTTGTGAAGCCCAGTGATAGAGTAAGCTTCCAGTGTGAAGAAGTCTCTGGGCATTGTAGAAAAAAAAAACAACAGTACTACAGCCTGGAAGTGATAGATCTTGTTTGAACTGCATATATCTTATGTGAACATCGTCATTTGCACGTTGTCTCCCCGATTAGAATGTGATCTCCTTGAGGGGAAGGATCATGTTGGTCCTTCTTTATATCCCCATCACCTTAGGACAGTGCCTAGTACAAAGTAGTTATTTAATAAATGTTTATTGACTAAGTGGTTTTCTTCCAAAATGTCTAAACATTCTTCTCTTTTGTTGGTTTATCTTCCCCCTCCTACTTTCAAGGGGTGAATGGCCCCTAAGGCTCTGACCTCTGCCCTTTCTCTTCTTTCTCAGTGCCCTGGTCTTGGTAATCTCATATATCCCCATGATTTGTCCCACCCTGAAGCAGATGATTTCTAAATTGATATATTCCGTTCAACAAGCATTTCTTAAATGCCTACTCTAGGCCAGTCATTGTGCTAAGCACAAGAGATACAAGGATGAAAATGAAACAAGAAGCTTACATTATACTGGGAGGGAAGAGCATGTGCAAAAAATGAAAACAAAATCATTATTGCGCAGAAGAAACTCTAAAAACTGAGGGGATCCATGAAGGTACCTTGTAGAAGGTGGCTCCAAGAGGCAGAGATAAGTATGAAGAATATTGTAGAACAAGAGGCCATTTGGGTCTGAAGGTAGAATGCCTGAACAGGAGTCAAGAATAGTCAGCCTGAAAATAAGCTGGATTCAAATCGTGAAGTGCTTTAAATGCCAGAGGGGATTCTATTTTATCCTAGAGACAATAGGGAGGCTCTAAAGCTTCTTGAGAAAGGAAATGCCATAATCAGTGCTTTAAGAATATCAATTTGAGGGGCAGCTAGGTGGCGCAGTGGATAAGCTCTGGCCTTGGAGTCAGGAGGAACTGAGTTCAAATCTGACCTCAGACACGTGACACTTACTAGCTGTGTGACCCTGGGCAAGTCACTTAACCCTGATTGCCTCACCAAAAAAAAAAAGGCACAAAAAAAAATATCAATTTGGCAGCTATGTTGAAGACAGATTGGAGAAGGGAGAAGCTGTATACAAGGAAAACAATCAGGAGACCGTTGTGATAGAAGAGAGGTGTTGAGAGACTGAATGAGGGTGATTGTGGTGTGAGCAGAAAAAAGGGGACAGTGCAAGAGATGCTATGAAAATAAAATCAACAAAATTTGGCAGTTGATTGGTTATGGATTTCCCCCACCTTTTTGAAATTGTTGTTGTGATGGTGAGTGTAAAGTGTCAAGAGTGACTCCTAGGTTTTTGACCTTGGATAACTGGCGGTATGGCGGTACCCTGAACAGAAATAAGAAAGTGAGGAGGAGGGGTGGGTTTGGGGGAATAAATGAGGAGTTTTAGTTTGGACATGTTGAGTTTTGAGATGCCTGTGGAGCATCAAGATGGACGCGTATAGGAGGAAGTTAGAGATGCAGGACGGAAGCTCAGTAGAGAGATGGAGGCTAGATATGTATTTTTGGTATTTATCTACATAGACATGATCATTGAACCTATAACAACTAATGAAATCATAAAGAGATTGTAAAGAGAAGGCCTAAAACCTTAGGGTGCATCCACGCATAGGGAATAGAACATGTATGATACTCTTTCAAAGGAAACTAAGGGGCAATTAAGTCCAAAGAAAGCCAGGAGAAAGCCTTGTCTTGAGAAAAACGAGTGAAAGGGCATAATTAACAGGACCAATTTACTGCAGAGAGATAAGGATGATGACTGAAAGAAACCCATTGTATTTAATAATAAATATGTTCAGCAATATTTTGCGTTTGCAGATAAGTGGTGGGGATAGAAACCATATTGCAAGGTGTTGAGAAGTAAGTGGGAGGCGAGAAAGTGGAGGCAAGGAATGTAGGCAGCTTTTGCAAAGACTGGCTGTGAGATGGCGATAAGATATGGAGGATATCTTGAGAGAATGGTAAGGTCAGATGAAAGCTTTTGAAGGCTGAGGGAGACCTGGGCACATTTGTAAGTATCAAGGGGAGAGCCACTGGATAGGAAGAGATTGAAAATTAAAGGGTGATAGGAGATGATTAAAGGAGGGGGAAAGCTCCTTGATTAAAACAGAGAGAGGGGGCAGCTAGGTGGCGCAGTGGATAGAGCACCGCCCTGAAGTCAGGAGGACCTGAGTTCAAATCCGGCCTCAGACACATAACACTTACTAGCTGTGTGACCCTGGGCAAGTCACTTAACCCCAATTGCCTCACCCAAAATTAAATAAATAAATAAATGAAATAAAAACAGAGAGAATCAGATCAAGGGCAGAATTCTGGGGATTGGGCTTGGCAAGTACACTTCCTTGTAAGATCCTAGCACAAAAGTGGAGAGAAAAAAGAATGTTGAAGTGATCTGAAGTGTAGAATTTGAGAGAAGAGGAAAGTTTAGAATGGATAATCTTTTTAGACTATCCTTCTTTTAGAAGAATAGAAAAGGGAAATCCTCTGCTGAGAGGTAGAGAAGAGGGATGATGTACCAAGAACTACATAGCAATATCAGTATGTTGTCATATCCTAAATTGAAAAGTTGCAAAGGAAAACATAGTAATCTAGTTATATTCTTGGATCTCAGTACCATTAAGTATCTTATGAGAATAACACGAAGTGGGCAGAGGATGTGTTAGAACTTTTGTCTGCTCATTCCTAATTTTGTTATTTCTTCTAAAATAGAATGTGTATGTATGTATATTTTAAACAGAAGAAGAATTTTGAATTACTAACAAATATTTTTTATGACGAAAAAGGTGTTTTAGCCTCAGCGTGGTTCAATTGGAAAGAGCCCTGGCTTTGGAGTCAGAGGATCTGGGTTCAAATCTCACTATTGAAATTTATTATCTTTGTGACTTGTCACTTTGTCTCCCTTGGTTCCCTTATGTATAAAATGAAGGGGTTAGACTAGATGGTTTCTGTAGTCCATTTTAGTTCTAGATCTGTTTTCCTATGTATGTAAAGAATCTACATTTTCATTTATTAAATGACATGGGGTTTGCCATTTCCTTCCCCAGCTCACTTTACAGATGAGGAAACCGAGGCAAACAGATTTAAGTGACTTGCTCAGGGTCACACAGCCAGATTTGAGGAAGATTTGAACTGAGGCCAGATTTGAACTCAGGAAGATGAGCCTCCCTGACTTTAGGCCCCCACACTCTGTGCACTAGCTACCCCGAAGTCAATGGCACAGTGAGATAAGTAGTTCATAAGATTTTGAGAAAACATTAACTCAGTACTCAATGTTAATGAACTTAATTTTTTTTTTTACAAATAATTTTCCCTTAGGGGCATAAAATCTTATAACTATTAATCATACTTGAGTATCAGGCAAACTGACTTTTATGATTTCACTTTCCCTTTTTTTCCTTTAAAAAAAGTGACTAACACCCTGCTTTATTTTTGAATTTTGGGTGTGAGTTTGATGGCTGTGAAAGTGAGATGCTAACAGCCCTGACTAAACATTGTGGGGGCAGTTGCTTTTTCTACATTCTTCACAGAGTTCTCCCAAGGCGACCTGGGACAGCTGGCCCTCCCAGATATCATTTCACGTTTTATGGTCTTCTGTTTGGACAGCTAGCTATTTGGCTAATGTAGTCAGTGGACATAAGGTGCAAGATGCTCCCACACTGGGAAAGAAAAAGGAATAAGAGAATGGGGCTCATTTGGCACTAGCTTGTTCAGTTACCATTTGCTGCCTCTGTTCCCTCGTTTTCCTGTTCTGCTCCAGCTGTTTTATGGTATCAGTGACATAAGTGGAGAGGTGGAGGTGGGGGGAGGAGTGGTCCAGGCAGCAGCTGGGGGTCATCCTTCAAGTCCATAGAGTAGCCTGTGCTTCATAGTCTGGGTAGAGTGCATGGGATTCTCACAAGCGACCAGAAGCATCTTGACTTCCTCAACTTGAACCACACAACAGACTATCACTCTTTCCCCTTTGCTTTAGAATGTAAGCTCTTTGGGAATAGTATTAATTCATCCACTGTGTATATACCTCCCAATACCTACTACATTGCTGCTGCTGTTCAGCTGTTTCAGTCATGTCTGACTCTTCATGACCCCATTTGGGGTTTTCTTGGCAGAGATACTAGAGTGGTTTGCCATTTCCGTCTCCAGTTCATTTTACAGATGAGAAAATGGAGGCAAATAGGGTTAAGCAACTTGCCCAGGGTCTGACAGCTAGCAAATGTCTAAAGCCAGATTTGAACTTGGGTCTTCTTGACTCTAAGCCAGTGCTTTATCCACTGCACCACCTAGCTGCCTCCAAAGTATAGGTGCTATGTTAATCCTAGATAGCCAGAGAGTTATGGCATGATCCTAAGGACATGTGATCAATCTGTGGGTGGGATGATAGGTTCTATTCCATCTTCCCAATAACCAGCTGTGGGCTTGTCTTCGACACAACTCTATGACCCTACTCACTCATCAATCAACAGTCCCTACTCTACTTTCTCCCTGTTGCTTCACTGGGCTATAGACCCACAGTGCTACTTCCTAGTTGCTGCTGGTCATATAGACAAAACTTACCATCTAATCTCTTAATGCCATTACACCTTACCCCTCAGATGACATCATGCTGGTGATACTCTCAAATAGTAGCTAGTAAGAGCTCTTTGTTTTTTAGAGGCACAGAAAGAGTTGCAGAGTAGGTATGTACAAGCTTTGATCTACATCCCAAATCTCTGCCTTTCCTCCCAAATATCTCCCTCCTTTCTATCTTTCCTATCCAGGGAAGTTACCACCATCCTTCTAGTCACCTTGGCATCATCTTCAACTCCTGATTCTCAGCCCGCTTATCCAATCAGTTGCCAAATCTTGTTACTATAACAGATGCTCCCTTCTCTCCACTCACAAAGGTACCATCTTAGTTCAATCCCTCATCACATCTCACCTGGACTATTGCAATAGCCTCCTAATTGGTTCCCCTGCTTCACATCTCCACCTAATCCAATCCATCCTCCAGATATCTGCCAAAGTGACTTTCCTAAAATATTACTGTCCTATTTAATAAACTCCAGAAACTCCCTATTGATTCTAGCATCTATTAATCCTAGGATCACATATTATTTTATCATTATCTCATCCTTTTTAAATTTTATCTTTGTGTAAATTTTAAATTTGACATAATCATTATTACAGTAGTATCTTCTACAACTTCTAAGTAGGTAATTACATACCTACAGGGCATCTAAGTGGCACAGTGGATAGAGCACTAGGCCTAGAGTCAAGAAGACTTGAGTTCAAATGTGACTCATATACTTATTAGTTGTATGACCCTGGGCAAGTCACTTAACCCTGTTTGTCTCAGTTTCCTCATCTGTAAAATGAACTGAAGAAGGAAATGGCAAACTACTCCAGTATCTTAAAAAAAAACAACAACTAGGTCACAAAGGGTCAGATATGACTGAAAAATAACAATAATTATATAACTGTTTGCAGAATGCATAGTCAAAGGTCTTTTGTGCAGCAGAGTATTCAATTAAAAAGTTTCAAGGCCTCTTCTTTATGCCATACTGTCCCCTCACTTGTCCTCTGACATTTATTGATCTTTACCCCTCTAAAGCACTGGCTCTTAAGTCAGGGGACTGGATGCTTTCTACATGTGGCCTTGGACAAGTCAGCCTTCTCTGGACCTCAGTTTCCTCAATTGCAAAATGTTGGGGGTCAGATTAGGTGGCTTCTGGGGGTTTCTTTCAGCCCTAAATCTCTGATCCTACAATTCCTTCAACAGTCATATTTTTATACTGACTTTTCTCTAATCTTTTTTTTTATGTCTGTTTCTTGTGATAGTTTCCCCAATGGTCTTTGCTTTTCTTCCCATCTTCCTGTGAGCCTGCTTCCATTTATTTCCATTTCACTTTTCTCCCACTATGCACTTATCGTGTTTCATTATTTCATGATGTGAATTATAGAGCAAGGAATTAAGTCACTGGAATGAGACAAGCTGCCAATTTAGGAGAGTGTGGGAGAGCAAAAGAAATTGTAAAGGAAGTTGGTTTCAGAGAAACCTGGGAAAACTGGTATGAATTGCATGAAGTCAGCAAAACCACCAGAACAGCTGGTAGAATAACCCCATGGACAGACTTCAGAATTCTGATCAATGACCATCCACAATTTCAAAGGATCGATGAATCGCGCTACCCGCCTCCCCCAGAGGTGATACTCAAATAGCAGAATATTACATAACATTTTTATATAGTCAGTGTGGGAATTTGTTTTGCTTGATTGTGCGTATATGTTAGAAAAGTTTTGTCTTTCTTTTTTTTTTTCACTTGGTGAGGAAGAAGAGGAGAAGGCAAGAAAACTCTTCTTTCCCAATAAATACGTGCATTTTTGTTGTGGAGCAATTTCAGTCTTGTTCGACTCTTTGTGACCCCATTTGGAGTTTTCTTGGCAAAGATACTGGAGCGGTTTGCCATTTCCTTCTCCAGCTCATTTAACAGATGTTGAGAAATCTGTAAACTGGGGCAAATGATGTTAAATGACCTGCCCAGGGTCACATAGTAAGTGTCTGAGGCTGGATGTGAACTCTTGAAGGCGAGTCTTCCTCACTCCATGTCCAGCGCTCTATCCACTGCACCACCTAGCTGCCCGATACATACATATACACACACAAAGTTAAATACAAGGCAGTTTGGACAGGAGATCTAGTTGGGGCTATCAGGAAAGATGCTACCTTAACTATAACTTAAGGGAAACTGTGAGTCAGAAGGAATGCATCCCAAGCATATTCAACAGCTAAATTTTATCTTGGGCCTTATGTTTTCCAACAGAGAGAGGGCCTGGGGCTGCTCCTCCTCTACACTCTATGGGTGTTCACCTTGACGGGGAATCAAATAGGTGCTATTTGGTCCGAATTCCCCCAGTAGGCCTCAGATGTCACAGGAGAACACAGCTTCAGAGGAATCCACACGTTTTGTGGGTAGGGAAGATAGTGTTAGCTGGGGAGCTGAATAGGAGAAAAGAATATAAACCTTGCATAAGATATTAGCATCAGGAAAAAATATCCCACTTAGAGAGGATACCATTTTCTTTCCACCTTGAAACTTAGATGTTAACAAGTTTAGAAAAGACTTCTCAAGCAAAGGAAAACTTACCAGAGAAGTAAAAACAGAAACTTGAGGGGTGGGAGACACTCTGCATATGATTTCAATGAAACCAAAGACTTTTCTCATTAAAATGTTTTATGATCTGTGGCACACATGTACATGACACCATACGGGCTAGCTGTGAATAAGGCTTAGGGCCTATGCCAGGACTCTGATCAAACAAAAGAAACTCTTTGAGGGTGACTCTTGGGTACCAGAGCAGGAGGGCCCAGATCCTGTGTCCCTTTCATCTGAAAATGTTTACCAAACTTGCCAACAGCATCACCCCATATGGAAAATAGGGAAGGAGGAGGCTTCCCAGTGTTTGTAGCAGGCCCCAAGAAGATCAATAGCCCAGAACCCTCAGCAATATTATTTTTCTCCTACTCGCCACAGCTCGTAAATGTAAACACATCCCTTTTCCGTGTGAGACTATTTACTTTTGTTGTTCTACACAGTATGGTGTAGATAAGATAATTATTGGCCTAAATGAAGCCAGTGGTACCATATGCTATCTTGACCCAACCATTATATTCCAGCAGACCAATAGGGCAGGGCTGGATAACCACCAAACAAGAAAATTTCAAGTCAAGAGGTTTTATTTTAATGTGCTTAGGGATATATGGAGCCTCTTGTTTTCTGTCAGGCAGTTAATGAGACCTCCTGTTTCGCTACCTGATTATGCAAACTGAACAAAGACTATACACAATGGTTTCTCCCATCTGGTGAATAATGCAATATAATTATTTAATTAGGGCCTCATACCACGTGCACAAGAAAAATGGAGCCAAGCACATCAACCTAAGCACACCCCAAGGAACCGTTACCCAACGCTTGGTATTCTGCTCATTACTTCTGTTTATTTACTGTCCACAGAATCAAAAAGATTTTTCTGACATCATAAAGAGGCAGAATGAGGCAAACTTAAGCAGGATTTATTCTTCAATTATATTTCCTTGAAAGCAGAAATAAAAATGCTGTGTATCATTTTTATTGGTTTACAAGCCTCCAGTTATGGCAGAGACCTTTTTCTCTGCCTTCCTCTCCCATATATTTTTTGTCTCAGCTCAGCAGTGTGTCTGGAGCCCCTCCTCCTTGCCCTAGGAAACTATCCCCATTTTAAGGTCACACTGGCTTTTGTTATGTAAATTCTGTTTTCATATGGCTTTTCTATTTCTGGTCATCCTTCAGTATTACCAGCAAACAGCATTCAAAATTTAACAAACATGAAAAGGGGATCCAGATACCTTGGATTTATTTTTTCTCACCTGAGGATAGCAGCAGAAATGTGCATATTTATGCTCACGAAGATCTAGGTGGAATTTTTTTTTTGATAATAGGTTTACTTATTCTCCCCAAAGCAGAAAAGTCATTCTTAATTTTGAATGTTCATCTTTACATTTCTTTCACTTTTTGAAAAGATTTGTCATTATTTCATCATACAAGTTATGTCCCTAAAGGAAGAGGACAGGAAGAATTGAGAGAGAAGATATGGGGGGGGGGGATGGAGAGAGTGTGAAGGGGGAAGGAAGGAAGGAAGGAAGGAAGGAAGGAAGGAAGGAAGGAAGGAAGGAAGGAAGGAAGGAAGGAAGGAAGGAAGGAAGGAAGAGAAAGAAAAAGAAAGTAATCAACCTGAAACTGACTGTAGGAAGAAAGTATGTAGGGTACGTAAGATCAGGAATTTTGAAATATGTGAAAATTTCCTGTTTGCTTTTTTTTTTAATCCAAGAAATCTACAGAGCTCTACTGTGTTATTGCTCCATCCTGATACACTGATAGAAACTCATTAGCTTGTCGTAAAAGACCGCTTTTATTACTTAGTGAGCCTTATTCCTTATCCTTGCTTTCTTCATCTCTAAAATAGATGCATAATCATATCTATGCTATCTACTCTATGTGTTTGTCATGGGTATCAAATCAAATAACGTATGTTAACTTCTTTGTAAATCTTGAAGCATTATAAAAGTATCAGCTGTAATTATTAGCTTTATAAGCATTAGGGTTAGGGACTAGACCTGTGATTACATTAATTCCATATGGAATTCCCAGGTGAGATAACTCCCTCCACTAGTGTAGTTTTCTGCAATTGGTAGTCTTATACCAGAAGTGGAGAACCTGCAACCTCAAGGCCTTCTAGGTCCTTGGGTACTGCCTTTTGACTGAGACCAAGTTTTTCAGAACAAATCCTTATATTAAGGGGATTTCTTCTGTGAAGTTCAGTCAAAGGGCTGTACTTGAGGACCTAAAGAGGCCACATGTGGCCTTGAGGCCCTGGATTCCCCACCCCTATCTTAGACAGCTGCTTAGAACACTAAGAATGAAGTGACTTGCCTGGGGTTATATAACCAATATATGTCCGGGGCCAGGCTTAAACCAAACCTTCCTGATTCCAAGGCCAGTACTTTATCTGCTATATCCTTCTGCCTTTCGCTATCATTATTATACTCTCCTTGTTGTTATTACTATCATTGTCCTCCATACTCTCCTGATGAGAGGTCATTCTCTAAGTATAAGGGAAGTGTTTAGAGATGAGGGATCTGGACTCTTTCAGGACCCTAGGGAGCCTGAAACTATCATGTTAGCTCAACTTATGAAATGAATAATAATCTGTTAGTCCATTTCTCCCAAAGGCCTCACTTATATCCTAAAGCAACCTGTACATGGGGGGAAGACATAATGGGCTATATACTTCAGTGACTTTTACCCCAAAATTTTTCCTGAGATTTTTTGATACTTCTGGTGTGCTTCATGGGCAGATGCAATTCATTCATGTTTTCTTAAGCAGTTTGAAATTTCCATGATCAAAACTCCTATGGTGATACCCAGCAAGATGGATAAAGAAAGCCCTCACCTAAACTAAAGTTGGAAAATCATTGGTAGGTGATATAGTAGCCAGAATATTGGACTTGGAGCCAGGAAGACCTGGGTTCAAATCCTGAATCAGATAATTAATAGCTGTATGACCCTGGACCAGTCTCTTTTGTGTTTCCAATATCATCTGTCTCACAGGGTGGTTGGGAGGATCAAATAAGGTAATAAATGAAAAGTACTTTGTATGCCTTAAAGCATAATATATATATATATATATATATATATATATGTTAGCTATTACCATTACAAATTCCTTGGTTTATACCTGGCTTTCTCCAAAAAAAAAAAAAGATGTCACATTTGAAGAATATCTTCAGATGAAGGCAGCTAGGTGTCACAATAGATGGTATACTGGTCTTGGAGTCAGGAGGACCTGAGTTCAAATCTAGCCTCTGACTCTTATTAGCTGTGCGATCTGGGGCAAGTCACTTAATCCTGACTTTAAAATATGTATATAATATCAGATTGTAATGGCTCAGTAAGGGTCATCCCAAGTTAAGTCTAGTAGCCTTAGTCTTCCTTCTTTAATCAAGCACCTTGCCTTACCCTTTGGTGTGTGGCTTCCTTCCACAGATACCTAGCACTTTATGCATACAAGCCCCAGAAGAATGATGAGCTGGAACTGCGAAAGGGGGAGATGTACAGAGTCATTGAGAAGTGTCAAGATGGTTGGTTCAAGGGAACATCCCTGAGAACTGGAATCTCTGGAGTCTTCCCAGGAAACTACGTGACTCCTGTCTCTAGGTGAGGAGAATAGAGCAAATAGTCATGTTTGTTGAATTACAGCAGTCTCCTCCAAACTTTTCTTCCAGGCCCAAAAGATAACAGAAAATGCAAGATTATACCATAATTGTAATCATTTAGAAGTCATCTTATTTGACTTTGGGAAGAATGGTGAAATTTTTTTTTAAAGGGAACTAACAGAGCTTTTTAGCTAATGTCAGACTAAATTTCCCTTCTACATTTGGGAACATACTGAAGAAGCCTTCCATGCTTGCCTTCCTAGCTTTGTTTTGGCATGAAAATACTTTAGAGGAATGCACCTAGGAAAATGCCCGGTTTTAATACAATCCAAAACTCCAGCAACCCAGACTCTCAACTGAGAGAATGCTTGTAGTACCAGTCCATTTGTCATTCCAATCTGTTTGCATGAGGGAGGGGAAGGAAGAGAGGGCTCATGATTAATCAGAAAGAACAGACTCTAGAATCAGGGGGAATGGGTTCAAATCCTTCCTTTCATAATTATAACCTTGGGTAAAGTATGTCTTTCTGGGCCTCAGTTTCCTCAACTGTGAAATGGGGGTGAAGGGCCCTGCCTAGATAGTTTTAAGGTCCTGTCTAGTTCTAAATATAATTCAATGAGATACCTTCCTGATTATATTTTACTTAGTATCTGATATATTACTTAAAGGGAGTTGACCTGGTTGGCTTTAAGGTCACTTCCACCTGTGAAAGTCTGCTAACTAGCTCGCAGACAGTAGTTAATAATAGAGGAAAAGAGTGTTAACTCATTTTGCATTAAAAATCCACAACAGGTAAAAATGTGAGAATATACTGCTTTGGATTCCACAAAAGCAGAGTATTTGGTGAAACATTAGCATTCCATAAGCATGGTGTTATAAATTGTTGGCCAAATTGTGTCCCTGTACAGTTGCATGAAATTATTGAGAAATTTTAGTGTAGTGTGTTAATTATGATCTTTTTAAATATACATGGTCTGTGCACAAAAGCAAATTAACCCAAAGTAGAGTCAAGAGTAGACTTTGCATGCTTCCTGCATTGGGCATCTGCTATTACCTTAGGCCTAAGATCATTAAGTTTCCAATGTCACCGAGGAGACATTTCATATACATATATAGATATAGATATAGATAGATATATAGATATATATATAACATTATATTATATTAAATTATTTATTCATTCGTTTATATATATTTTAAGGCAGGCTGGGTCTCCCCACCTCACCAAGGCTAGAAGTACAATACCTATTTTTAGGCCTGATCCCACCATTAATTAGCACATGCCCCATTTCTTACCTGGGCCAATTGACCCCTCCTTGGGTAACCTGGTGGTCCACATCCCCACAAATATATACACCCTCCAGGGGGCTCATCAAAGTGATGCTGAACCTGGTAGGGATACCCAATCATAGTAGCCCACTGTAGATCAGAAGTCTTCAGCTCAGGAGATCAACCAGCTAACATCAGCTTCCCCAGGATCTGGGATTACAGGTGTGTGTCACCACGTACATATGGCTGAGACAGTTGAGTTTAACAAAAAAAAAAAACAAACAAAAAAACCCCAACTGTATTTAGTACCTTCTCTTTGCAAGGACTGGGCTCAACAATAGGGAAGCCAAGGTAAATAAGACCCACTTCCTGCTTTCAAGGAACTTATATCTAATAAATTAAGTTTAACCCAGCATCCTGCATATACAACTAGGGGCAAAGGACAGAGCCAGACAAAGTACTTTGAGAAATTGGAAGATGAAAGATCACTTTCCTGTGGGAGGTTGCAGTACATGGACCCAGCATGTTGAAAGGCCACAAACAGTACTAATATACCTGAACGTGGACTAACTACACGTAATAAGTCATATTTTATAGCTCATCAGACTTACATAGAAGTTAATGAACCCCTTTTTAGTTAGGAGATTGGAGAGATAACTAAGTGATTTATCTCGGATTGCTGAGTTTACCCATCTATATTCCTTAGCCAGGGGTTCTCACACTGTGATATCTAAATCAATCAGCTAATAATTATTAAGTATCTACTATGTGTCAGGCACTATTCTAGGTGCTGGAGATACAAGTACAAAGAATGAAATAATCCCTACTCACAGTGACCTAACATTCTCATGGAATTCTAAAGGACTTTCTTCTTTGGGTTATCTTTTGGGCCACCCTGGACCAAGCTGACTTTCTCTGTCCTTCACATGTGGCATTCCATCTCTCATGTCCATACATTTGCCCTAGCTGTCCCCTAGGCCTGGAATGAACACTGTCTTCACCTCTACCTTACAGCATCCCTGACTACCTTCAAGATGAAATTTAAGCATTACTCCTGTACAATGCCCTCCCCAATCCTCCTACTGCTAATCATTGGTCCTCTTCAAGAGCAAAGGATGAGGGCAGCTAGGTGGTGTTGTGGATAGAGCACCAGCCCAGGAGTCAAGAGGACCTGAGTTCAAATCTGGCCTCAGACACATAACACTTACTAGCTGTGTGACCCTGGGCAAATCACTTAACCCCATTGCCAATCCAAAAAAAAAAAAAAAAAGAACAAAGGATGAACAACAACCCCTAGTGCCCTCCTTTTCAAACAACTTGGTATTTAATTACCATTTATTTATTCCCTTTTTATGCAAATGTGTATATATTCACACATAGAGCTCACATTCTATCTTAAAAGAGAATATATATGTCTATGTGTGTATGACACAATCTCTCCCACAGTAGAATGTAAACTCCTTTAGGCCAGGTATTGTTTCATTTTTGTCTTTATATCT
Source organism: Phascolarctos cinereus (assembly GCF_003287225.1). NCBI lineage: Eukaryota > Metazoa > Chordata > Mammalia > Diprotodontia > Phascolarctidae > Phascolarctos > Phascolarctos cinereus. The sequence continues at coordinate 172,782,908 of NW_027556180.1, read as the reverse complement.
CTATTTTCCAGCATAGTTCCTGGCACATTTGTTGTGGAATCATTTTTCAGTTGTGTCCAATTCTTCATGACCTACATTTTTTGGGGGTTGGGGTATTGGCAGAGATGAAGTTTGCCATTTCCTTTGTCAGCTGACTTTATAAATGAGGAAACCCAGGCAAATGGGATTTAGTGACTTGCCCAGGATCACACAGCTAGTAAGTGTCTGAGACCAGATTTGAACTCAGGAAGATGAGTCATTCTGACTCCAGGCCTGGCACTCTATCCACAGTGTCACCTAGCTTCCCAGTGCCTGGCATGTAGTAGACTCTTAATGAACCTTTCTTGACTGACCATAGGCATAAGAACTTGAAGATTCAGAGGTCCAGAGAGGTAATGTCAGATCAAGTCACACCCTTCACATGACCCATAATAGGGACAGGTAGGAAAATCGTGAAGTAGAGACAACAGAAGCATGTGTGGCAGGTGGATATTTCCCATGCCTCATCCTTGTCAAATGAGAGGCAGAAAGGAAACATATTTGAGTTCTAAATTCTTCATCCACAGTTTTGATGGCACTTTTTTAATTGGTGTGGAATAACTTCCCCAGATGTTAGCATTCCAGTGCTAGATTTTAAAGAAGAAAGATCTGAGTATTGGTTTCAAATGCCAGTGTTAGCCAGACTTATCTTCCTGAGTTCAAGACATAGCTGACTATGTCTTTTAGCTCTTACCATCCCCCCAAAAAAAATTCTCCTAATTCATTACAATCCTTACACAAAGTAACCTTGAAAGTTCACCTGCAGCTGAGCAGTGTCCAGTGACAGGAGATGTAGCAACGAATGCCACCAGTGTATTTTTGTTTCCCTTTTGGAAGCCACTTGAGTCAGTGAAAATAATTGGTTCTGACAGATCTAGAGTTGCATTTCAGTCAATGAAGATTAACACTACTCCCTCTTAATGCTTAAACTGCTCATTAACCTACATTTCTCCACCTGGATTTGACGAAATAGTTTGGCTATGAAATAAATGAGCAGAATGTGGTAGGGGAGTGCCATTTTGGGAGTCTGAGAGCTGACCGTTTCATCAAATAGATCTGAGCCTGAGCATGAAGAATCTTTGGAAGGGAAAAATATCATCATTTGTCACTTGAAGGTCTGGTTTATACCAGGCCAATCATAGCTCATTTTTCTGAGTCTGTGAAATTGTAATTTTCCATAATGTCATAGGGTTTTGCATTTAGTGGCATCTTAGAGATCACAGAATCTGAGAGTTGGAAGGAACCTCATAGGCATCTAGTTCAACTGATACCCAGAAGGAATCCCCATTATTACATAGTAGTTCTCTGTCCTGTACTTGAGGATCTTCAAGGATGAAAGACCTACCATCTCTCAAAGGAATCCCACTCTGCCTTTGTGCAACTCTCATGCTTAGGAATTTTTTTCTGTTATCAAGACTAAATTTATATTTTTTTTCATCTTTTACCCATTGAGGCAGCTAGGCAGCAAAGTGGATAGAGTGCCTGGAGTCAGGAAGACCTGAGTTCAAATCCAGCCTCAGACACTTACTAGTGACTTACTAGGTTAAGTCACTTAATCCAGTTTGTCTCAGTCCCTCATCTGTAAAATGAACAGCAGAAGGAAATGACAAACCACACCAGTATCTTTGCCAAAAAAAAAAGAACCAAATAGGGTCACAAAGGGTAGGACACAAATAAAAAATGACTCAGCGACAACAACAACAACAACAACAACAACAACGGCAATAACAATAACAACAACAACCCATTGCTTCTGGGTTTGCCCTTTGGAGCTAAGCAAAACAAATATAATCCCTCCTCTGGATAACAGTCCTTCAGTAGTTGGAGACAGCTATCTTGTACCACTCCCATCCATTCCCAGTCTTCTCTTCTCCAGACTAAATAGACCCAGTTCTTTCAACTAACCCTTGTAAGACATGAGCTCAAGGTCTTTCACTATGTTGGAGATGTATATGTATATGTATATGTATATGTATATGTATATGTATATGTATATGTATATGTATATGTATATGTATATGTATATGTATATGTGTATGTGTATGTATATGTGTGTATATATATGTGTGTGTATGTATGTGTATGTGTGTGTATATGTATATATCCAATATGTATATATCCAATACATATATATCCTCTGGATGGCCTTCAGTGACCATCAATGTGCCCAGCACAGAACACGATCTCCAGATAAGGTCTCATGAAGGCAGAGAACAGTGGTAGGATCATCTCTCTATTCCTGGAAACAATGCCTCTCACTGCATCCATTCTCTTCAACCCACTCCCAGTAGAACCACCTGGACTCTGCTAGAGAGTCTCTAAAGTCAAATAATTATGCTTCCACCTTATCTTTTCTGGAGACAGGCCTTCTCATCATTTCCTGGCCATTTCCAGACCATGGTACCTCCATTCTGGCGATCTTCTTCAATATCAATCACCATCACCACTGGAAGTACCTGGCCTCTGCTAGGTGAATTTGTTTCCCATATCTTGTTCCATGTCACTTCCCAGCCATAACCAAACCATGCTGCCTCTCTTCTTTCTAGCTTCCCTTTATTTTTTTTCATTAACAAGTGAGCTCCTTGAGGACAGGTACTATCTTACTTGCTTGTGGCACAAAGTAAGCACTTAAGAAATGCTTTATCATTCATTGAGTCAGCCCAAAATCACGTTAGCTTTGTTGACTGCCACATCTCCCTACTAACTCACACTGAGCTTGCAGTCTACTAAAACAGCCCAGATCTTTCTTAGAACAACAGCAGTCTGACTGTGCCTCCCTTATCTCGTACTTGTGAAGCTGATTTTTTTGTACCCAAATGTAAGTGTGCCCTATCCCTATTGAATTTCATCTTAGAGATTCAGCCCAGTGCTCTAACCTGTCAAGATCATTTTGAATCCTGACTCGTCTGCTGTGTTAGTTCCCATCTGCAGATCTGTTGACCGTGCCATCCATGTCTTCTCCAAGTCATCGATTAAAAATGTTATAGAGCCCATTGCCAAGCACAGATCCCAGGGGGTTCTATTGGAAATTTCCTGCCATATGGACATTGAAACATTAACTGCACTTCAGTCTGGCCAAGTCTGAACCTATCTATTGTCAGCTTGTCCAAATCTTACCATCTCATCCAAAAGAACAGTAGGAGATACTTAATCAGACGTCTTGCCAAAGTTTATGTAAACCACAGGGCAGCTGGATGGCTCAGTGAATAGAACACTGGGCTTGAAATCAGGAAGACTTATCTTCCTGAGTTCAAAGTTGGCCTCAGATACTTACTAGCTATGTGACCCTGGGCAAGTCATTTCACCCTGTTTGCCTCAGTTTCCTCATCTGTAAAATGAACTGGAGAAGGAAATGGCAAACCACTCCAGTATCTTTGTCAAGAAAACCTCATATGGGATCATGAAGAGTCAGATATGACTGAAATGATTAAACAACACCAGCAAAGCTAAACCTTATCCACAGAATTCCTCTCGTTTCCTAGTTTAGTTACCCTATCGAAAAAAGGAAATAAAAAGGAAAGGAATCGAAGTCAAGCTCACTAGCTTATAGTCTGTAGTCTCTGTTCTTCTCCCTTTTTTGGTGATTATCAGATTCAATGTTTTCATTCCTAGAGAAGGAAACTGGAACCTGGAGTGTTTAAGTGATTCTTCTAAGATTCCATAGGTTTTAAGTAGCAGGTCTAGGATGTGACCTTAGACCTTTGGTTTTCCTCTAGAATCCAGTGATTTCCCACCACCTCCTACCCCCATACTACACTGCCTTCCATAGTACATAGAGATAAAGGTAATTATTTTCCAAATGCAAACTACATAACTAGCTTATATTACAGCCCTCACAGAACTAAGTTCAACATACTAATTGTTGATATAGTACTCTCACTCCATCAACCTTAGCTTGGGATCAGTCTTTAAGATTCTTCCCTACTATGAAAATAGATTTCCTGCAGGGAAAAATCCCAAACAAGAAGGTCAGTCCCCTGCTTTTCAGTCAATCAGCTTTTAGACCATAAGTTAAGTCTCCATTTGCTCCATTCATCCTTTTCACTGTTTTCTCTTTTCTTTCACAAGGCAGGATTTTCTCGTATTCTTGGAGTGAATCATTCCTTAACATATAAAAAATGCCACCACCACCACCCCAAATGTCACCTATACAACATAAAACATTCCAATTTATTTAGGGGACATTTTAACTCCTAACTGATTAGGATAAGCAGCATTTTAGGTAGCACCACTGCGCTGGACTTGAAGTCAGGAAGACCTCAGTTAAAATCTGACCATGGCTTGGACACTTACTAGCTGTGCAACCCTGGGCAAGTTTCCTCATCTGTAAAGTGTGGATAACAATAGCATCTCTCTTCCAGGATTGTCATGAGATCAAATGAAATATTTGTAAAGTGCCTGACACATAATAAGCACTATGTAAATGTTAGCTATTATTATTATTGATTATAATCAGAAAAGAGGCAGCAGAAACTAGTAGATAGTGTGCTAGAATTTGAGTTAAGATCTGGATTCATATCTCATCTTTTACATTCCTAGCTATGTAACTCTGAACAATTTCTATGTGCCTCCAATGATCTTTTAGTATTCAGCTACTAATTCTTAATTTAAAGGGGTCATAATCTGAGTAGGTGGAATGAGTTCTGTGGAATTCATCAATTATTCCACAAGCTGATGAAATTACTGCTCCCAAAGAAAATAGTTGAAGTTACAAGATTGAAAGGAATACAATTGAGGCCATTCTTAATATGATAAGAAATATATCTAAAGACAAAAGCTAGCATTATTTGTAGGAGGCATGCACTAGAAGTTTAGACAATACATACAGAAGTAAAACAAGGATGTCTTCTTTTCCCATTTTTATTCAATGTAGTTTTAGATATGTTAGTAATAGCAAATTGGGCAGCTGGGTATCACAGTGTTTAGAGTGCCAAGCCTACAGTCAAGAAGATTCATCTGCCTAAGTTCAAACCTGGCCTCAAACAATTACTAGCTAAGTGACCCTGGGCAAGTTACTTCACCTTCTTTGTCTCAGTTTCTTCATCTGTAAAATGAGTTGGAGAAAAAAATGGCAAACTATTCCAGTACCTTTTCCAAGAAAACCCCAAATGAGATCACAAAGAGCCCGTCTCAACTGAAAACAACAGAACAACAAGTGATAGAAACTAGACAAGAAAAAGATATTAAAGCTATAAACAAAGACAAAGAGGCAATAAAAATGTCTTTGCTGATTACAAACTGGCAATTTACTTAGAAAACTCAGAGAATCAGCAAAGAAATTAATAGAGATGAGAGCTTGGGGAAAATATCAGGATGCAAAAAAAAAAAATCCATGGAAATCATACATTTCTTTTCCAAGTTTCATCTGTAGACTCCTGAGAGTTCCCCAAACCCTTTCATGGGGGCAACAAGGTCAAGACTATTTTCATAATAATACTGATATAATTTACTTGTGAAAGTACTGCCTCCTTTTCTAACTACATATCTGTATGAAGCCAGATTTTCTTCATATAATTCAACCACAATAACCTATCACAACATATTGAATTAAGAAGCAGATATGAGAATCTAGCTGTCTTTTGGTAAGCCAGACATTAAAGAGATTTGCAAAAATATGTAAAAGAATGTCACTCTTCTTACTAATTTTTTCCTTTTGACAGTTATTTTTCATAAAATATGTTTTTTATGTTTGTATGTGATGGGTTTATTATTTTTAATAAATAAACATTTTAAAATTTATCAGTTTTTATTTCAAATATGGTAAATATCAATAGATATAAGTCATATAAACAATAGGTCTTTGGAGTCCTAAGTAATTTTAAAGAATGTTAAGGGGTCCTGATACCAAAAAGTTCAAGAACTGCTGCTATATAGCAATAACAAAATCCAGTAGGAAATAATAGAAGAGGAACTCCTATTTAAAATAATTACAAAAATGTGCCTGGGAGTCAGTCTACCAAGGTACTCACAAGACATTACAATTATAAAATATTCCTTAAACAAAACTAAGTGCTGTGAAATTATAATGACTACAATTGGCCTCTGAAGGAGAGATAAGAATATGCATTCCCTCCCTTCTTTGAAGAGGCAGGACATTATAGATATAGAATATTGTGTATACTTTCAGACTTGCTTTACTTCTTAGTTAGTTTTGCTGAACTGTCTTTTTTCTCTTTCTTTTAATTCTCAGTTACAAGGGGTGATTCACTGGATAGGGAATCAGGAGGGACATTTTCAGAAATGAAAGTGATATAAAAACCAAAAAAAATCAGAAAACAATTTTTGAATAGCCATAAAATTATATCCATTTTTAGAAAAATATAAGAGTAAAGGGATGGAGGGTGGGGTAGGAATCTCTGTACATGTACCCTTAATCACATAGTAACCATCATACCAAAACCTATTCAAGTTTTTATGGGTTTCTTACACTCCAATAACCTTTAAGCCCAGTCAGTAGAATGTAAGATCCTTAGAGGAATGAGCCATTTGGTTTTTTTTCCTCTTTTTTTTCTTTTGTCTCTGCATCCCCAGTGTTGACCATAGTCCCTGATACATAGAAGTGCTCAGTGAATACACATTCAGTTAAATTTGGGGGTTTAGAAAAAAGGAAGAAGAAAGTACAGTGAATTACTAGAAGCTACATGAACTCTTCTCACAATGAGGCAAATTTTGAAGGCTCCATCACTGGACCATTCTCAAAGAACCTAATGCAAAACAGATTCACTTCTATCAGATCAGTTTTATGGCTCATGGGAAAATCATTTAATCTTTTTATTCAATTTCTTCATCTACACAATGAAGATAATATCCACATTACCAATCTCACAGAGTGGAGGTTCAAATGAGATTAAGTATGTGAAGTTCTTTGTAAAGTATAAAATACTATATAAATATCACCTATTATTATTATAGGTTTCCCTCTCTGTTGGTGTCTCACTGAAGTCTTGTCAGTGCTGCTAGAATAAATAATAGGCTTTGACTTTCCTTCAAATGCACTGTTTTAGCAAAGCCGTTCAAGCACTTTTAGTGTGGTCTTGCAAATAAGTACCAATAATGCATCAGCCCACTTTATTTTGTTTGTTTCCTCTTAGCATGAAAGCCAGTTCGACAGGTAGCAGATGCAATCAAATCAGCATTCCTTGCTCGTTTTCTGACCAAGTTCTTCATAAGGAGCAATTTTTGGAGCTGTTACAATGGTTTAGGAAAAGCCCCATCCCATCTTGACAGCTGAATGCTTACTGATGAGACCTTTTATTTTTCTATATCCACTAAACAGAAGTATTACATTCAGGCTCAAGGGACCTTCTCTCTGATTGAAGCCTCGACCCCATGTTACAAAACCATCACTTGTGAGTATGTCACTGTCATGGCACAAGACAGCCCTTTTCCAATTTGTCTCCATTCTGTTTAGGGATTGAATATTAGACAGATGTTTCCCCAACTACTAGCTGTCACCTCAGTGTCCCTGGGACCAGATATAATGTTTCTGGTTCCTCTAGCTGCTTCTTTTGGAAAACCCAGGAATCCACTACATCCCTGCAATTAAGTGTCCAGGAACAGCATAAGGAATTAGCACAGGGAGGAATATTTGAAGGTAGCTCTGCCTATTCCTTCCTTTTACATTTCTTAAACACTTTCAACTGAGTTTCATTTTAAAACTTTGATGTAAAAAATATCAGTTTCTGGTCTTGAAATTCGACAGCCCTTGAAATCCCTGATCAAGGCACAGAAATGTCCTCTGTTCCATTTCCAGAAGTTTTGGTCAAAGGCCTTTGGAAATGGAATGAAGGATGTGTCCAGACGGAATCAACTAATTGTTGGATTGCCCCATCCCTTCCATAAAACATCCTGGTCAGATGAAGCTGAGTCATTAGTTTCATCTAGATGTGGTCAGAGTTTTTTGTTTTTGTTTTCGTTTAATTTTAAGAATTAATTAGGATCATAGAACTGGAAAGGACTTTAGAGGCCATGCAGTCTAAACTAAATATCATATACATAAGGCAATGGAGACTCAGAAAGGTGAATTGATTTGTCCACAATAACAGGTAGTAATTTGTAGAAGCTAGGTTGTGAACGTTGGTCCTTTGACTCCAAATCCAACGTTCTTTTGACTTTGCTTTCTTCCCTAAAGCAAAACTCTGGTGTTTCCTGATTCATTTTTGGTAAAGGTTCATTTCTCTGTTATGTTCTCCAGAGCATTCCTATTGAGAACAGAGGCATCATAAAGTTTTCTAAGAGCCGTCTTATTGGTCTGGTCTCATCTAAGAATGAACACTGGGCATTCATTGTTTGAGTGTGAAAATTTCTCTCAAAATGTTTTCATGACTAGACCTTCCAGGACCATTTACATGACCTTCTACTTTTAGGTCCTACAAAGAACTGATGGTGTTTCTCCCTGCAGATGACCTGCCTGGTAAGTCTGCATCAGAATCCTTTCACCTTATTCCATTCTGCTTTATTACGCAGGGTTCCTGTAGGAGGAGTTGGGCAGCCTCGAAATAGTATTCCTGGAGGGTCTCCGCTGGCTAAAGGGATGACAGGAGCTGCTCTTCCAGGAGGTGGAAGCCTGACCAACCCGGCCACTACTGTCAGACCCATTGTTCCACTCACTGCACCTCAGACCCATCCCCAGCACCAGGCAGCTTCTCCTCCTATGAGCAATTGTCTGAGGCATTCAGCTCAGCAGACAGCCAGCCAGGCTCGAAGTGTCATGCAGATAGGTATGTATGCTGATTAACTCGTACCTGTTACTTCTTGTTCTGTATCATCAGGGTTTGACAGACAGGAGTTCCTGATGCATAAGCCTTTTGAAAAAAAAAATTTTTTTTGACCTATCTCTCGGCCGGACTACTGTAGGGGGAAGTTTCATTTGCTTATCACAGTCATAAACTTCTGTTAATCTTGGGGAAGTTTGCTTGGTTTTATCAAATTATTCCATTGCAGCAGCTGAAACAGATTAGAGAATTTACAAATATTTACCCTTTTATTGTAGCCAGAGAACAGAATCAACTAATAAGATTAACACTGGCGCCTACAGTCAACCCATGGATGAGGCAATCGTTGTTCAATCACACATCACTTTCCATATGCCATCTAGTTCCAAATCTCCCAGTTAGGCAGTATATCACAGAGCAGGTGATAAGGAAACCCCAGATCTCAGAGGGGCTCCATCTCAGGAAAGTATCTAAGAACCTGACGTGGGAGATTGAAGAAGGTGGGTATCACATTGATGTTTTTTGTTCATGTTGCAGCCTCATCCACAGCCAGACTGACACTGTTAAGAGGACTAGCTTGCCTCAGGATGGCATGAGATGAAAAGAAATAATGGGGTGGGTCTTGGAGGCAAAAAAAAAAAGTAAACACAGCTTGTTTTGAAAGCAAAGTGTTGTTCTAGGGAAGACTATGTGAGGCTGGAGTCCTCTGAAGATGCTAGGGGCCGATGTTGCATAATGATCTTAAGATGCTGAGCTAAGTAGCATGGTACTGTCAGAGTAATAAAAAACACGTGGATGTAACTTTGTCCCTTTTAAATGAAGCAGATTTTCCCTTTCTTTCTCTTTCCTACCCCAGCCTATGAAATGGTTGGTTGGCTTGAATTGAAATGATCGCTATTTTTAAGTATGTGAAGGGCTGCTATGTGGAAGGAGAGATGCGATTTGGCCTCTTTGGCCTGAGAAGCCAGACTAATTTCCCCAATTGGAGAACAAAGGCAATTCTTCTTAAAAAACAAAAACAAAAACCGTGAAGCCATATACCCAGAGGGGATAGCCTGTAATCCCACCAGAGTGATGACTGACAGAATCAGAGAAACTGGGGTAAACATATCACTGTTCATAGAGCTGGCAGAGACCTGAGAGGATCATCTTGCCTAGTGTATACATGGACAGACATCCCCACTACAGCATTTTCTGACAAGTGGTCATCTACTTAAAGACTTTCCAGTGATGAGGAATCCGATGAGGAAATCATCCAAGAACAACCTTTTCCATATTTTATTGTTGTTCAGTTGTTACAGTCACGTCCAACTCTTCATGACCCTATTTGGAGTTTTTTTAGCAAAGATACTGGAGTGGTGTGCCATTTCCTTCTCCAGCTCATTCTGCAGATGAGAAACTGAAGCAAACAGGGTTAAGTGATTTGCCCAAGGTCACACACCTAGCAAACATCTGAGGTCAGCTTTGAAGTCTTCCTGACTCCAGGGCTACTACTCTATCCACTATGCCACCTAGCTGTCCCTTTCATTATACAGTTCTAATCGGGAGGCAGTTTTTATTTCATACTCTGCCAAAATCTTCCCCACTCATAGCTTTCATCTGTTGCTTCTATGTTGTTGTTGTAGGTTTTTTTTTTAATTTATTTTTCTTAACAATCATTTATTTTAAATTTTGAGCTCCAGATTACTTCCCTCCCTCCCCTCACCCACCCATTGAGAAGGCAAAAAAAAAAAAGGGATATAAATTGTCCATATGAAATCATGAAAACATTTCCATATTAGCCATGTTGGGGGGAGGGAGTAAGAAAAATAAAGAAAGTGAAAAATTATACTTCAATCTGCACACAAAAGTTCATCAGTTTTCTCTCTGGATATAGAAAGATTTTTCTTCATGAGTCCTTTGAAACTGTCTTGGATCGTTATCTTGAACAGAGTAGCTAAGTCTTTTACAGTTGACCATCATTACAATATTGCTGTTACTATGTACAATGTTCTCCTAGTTCTGCTCACTTCACTTTGCATGAGTTCATATTAGACTTCCCAGGTTTTTCTGAAACTATTCTGCTTGTCATCTCCTACAACACAGTAGTATTCTATTATAATCATATGCTACAACTTGTTCAGGAATTCCCCAATTGATGGGTATCCTCTCAATTTCCAATTTTTTGCCACCAGAAAAAGAGCTGCTATAAATATTTTTGCTATAAATAAAAACATTTTTGTACTTATAGGTCTTTTTCCTTTTTATTTGATCTCTTTGGGATACAGACCCAGTAGTGATGTTGCTGAGTCAAAGGATACAAATGCTTTTATAGCCTTTTGGATGTAGTTTCAAATTTCCTTCCAGAATAGTTGGATCAGTTCACAACTCCACCAATATTGTTTTAGTGTGCTTTTGCAACAGTGCATTTCCACATCCCCTCCAACATTTATCATTTTCCTTTTCTGTCATATTAGCCAATCTGATAGGTGTGAAGTGTTGTTTTAATTTGAATTTTTTTAATCAATAATGATTTAGAGCATTTTTTCATATGACTATAGATATCTTTGATTTCTTTGTCTGAAAACTTCCTGTTAATGTCCTTTGACCATTTATCAATTGGGGAATGACTTGTATTTTCATAGATTTGATTCAGTTCTCTATATATTTGAAAAATGAGGCCTTTATCAAAGACACTTGTGAAAAATTTCCCCAATTTTTGCTTTCTTTTTTTTTCTTTTTTTTTTCTTTTTTTAGGCAATTGGGGTTAAGTGACTTGCCCAAGCTAGTAAGGGTCAAGTGTTTGGTCTGAGGCCAGATTTGAACTCAGGTCTTCCTGACTTCAGGGCCAGTGGTCTATCCACTGCGCCACCTAGCTGCCCCTTTCTGCTTTCTTTATAATTTTGGTTGCATTAGTTTTGTTTGTGCAAAAACTTTTAAATTTAATATAACCAAAATTATCTATTTTATATTTTGTAATGCTTTTTTTATCTTCTTTGGTCCTAAGTTCTTCCCTTATTCATAAATCTGACAGATAAACTATTCCATGCTCTCTTAATTTGCTTATGGTATCAACCTTTATGTGTAAATCATGTACTCATTTTGACCTTATCTTGGTATATAGTGTGAGATGTTGGTCTATACCTACTTTCTGCCAGACTGCTTTCTTTTTCTCTCAGCAGTTTTTGTCAGATATCAAGTTGTTGTCCCAAAAGCTTGGATCTTTGTATTTATTAAATGCTAGATTACTATGGTCACTTACTACTGTGTATTGTATACCTAATCTATTCCATTGATCCTGCACTCTATTTCTTAGCCAGTACCAGATTGTTTTCATGATTACCACTTCATAATTCAGCTTGAGATCTGGTACTGCTAGGCTATCTTCCTTAATATTTTTTTTCATTGGTTCCCTTGACATTCTTGATCTTTTATTTTTCCAGATGAATTTTGTTATTGTTTTTTCTAGCTTTATAAAATAATTTTTGGTAGTTTGATTGGCATGACACTGAATAAGTAAATTAGACTGAATTGTCATTTTTATCATATTTGCTCAGCCTACCCATGAGTAATAATATTTCTCCAGTTGTTTAGATCTGTCTTTATTTGTGTGAAAAGTGTTTTGTAATTGTGTTCTTATAGTTCCTGAGTTTATCTTGGCAGGTAGAATGCCAAGTATTTTATACTGTCTACAGTCATTTAAAATGGAATTTCCCTATCTCTTGCTGCTGGATTTTGTTGGTAATATATAGAAATGTTGATGATTTATGTGGTTTTATTTCATATACTGCAACTTTGCTAAAGTTGTTCATTGTTTCAGCTACATTTTTAGTTGATTCTCTAGGGTTCTCTAATTATACTATCATATCATCTGCAAAGAATGATAGTTTTGTTTCTTCATTGCTTTTTCTAATTCTTTCAAAATCTTTTTCTTATTGCTATAGCTAGCGTTTTTGGCATAGTACTGAATCACAGTGGTGATAATGGGCGTTCTTATTTCACCCTAGATCTTGTTGGGAAGGCTTATCCTCGTTATAGATAAAGCTTGCTGGTGGTTTTAGGTAGATACTACTTATCATTTTAAGGAAAGCTCCACTTATACATGTTCTTTCTAGTGTTTTTAATTTATAATATTATTTCATTATAATATTATTTTTCATTATAATATTCTTCACATTACTTGTTAACCAATCATAGTCAATTGCCACCCTCAGGAACACTCACTCTTCCAAGGGCGTGTAAGTTGAGTGGATTCTATGAGGGGTCTTTGGCATTCAAGAGTGTCACTGACCCCTTCTATTAATTATCTGCTAACATGATTAATAAGTGATTAATTACCCAGAAACTATGTCTCTCAGCATTTTATGTATCACACTTAGGTCTCCTTGAGTCCATTGCTTCATCCACTATACCACAGCGCTTGGTAATAATTAGTTACCCTAGAAAATCATTCAACTCTCCATCAAAACAGCTGCATCTATAGCAATGATAAGTAAGAAAAAATCCTCAGGTATATAGTTAAAGCATGTATAAAAATCCCTGATTGGGAGTACTAATTGAGTGTAAATAATTAAGTGTGATATTTTGTCAGAAGTTTTTTCTGCATCTATTGAGATAATCATATGATTTTTTGATATTGATATGGTCAATTATGCTGATTGTTTTCCTAATATTGAACCAGCCCTACATTCCTGGTATAAATACCACCTGGTTTTAGTATATGGTCTTCGTGATATCTTGCTGTAATCTCCTATCTAGTATTTTATTCAACATTTTTGCATCAATATTCATTAGGGAAATTGGTCTACAATTTTCTTTCTCTGTTTCTGTTCTTTCTGGTCTAGGTATCAGCACCACATTTATGTCATAAAAGGAATTTGGTAGGACTCCGTTGCTTCTTGTTTTGCTTTCTCCGGCCAAAGAAGCCAAACTGAGTCCCTTCTGCCACATGACAGCCCTTCACATGCTTGAAAATAGCTATCATTTACATTCCAGCCAACCAGCGTTTGTTAAATGTTCATTATGGGCAACACACTGTGCCAGATGATAGGACTACAGACACAAAAGTAGAGTAAACATCGCCTTTCAGGAGCCTGTGTTGTAGTGGAAGAATCCATGTGTACAGATAATTAATACAAGTTCATTTGAAGGGGAAAAGTGCACCAATGCATCCTCCCCTTCTCAGTCTTCTAGTTCTCCTAGTTGTGTCAGTCTAGTGTTATATGGCGTAATTTCGGCTCACCTCTCTATCCTGGTTACCTTCCCCTGGGTTTACTACATTGTGGCAATATCCTTCCCAAAATATGTTGCCTAGAACGGAATACAATATTCTCTATACAATCCAACAAAAGCAGAGTACAGAGAGACTAATCAATTAAAGTATATACTGTGTGCCAGGTATTGTGCTCAACGCTGGGGATGTAAACAAAAAGAATGAAATAATCTCTACTGACAAGGAGTTTGCATTGCTTTCCTCTTGCATTGGCAACCAAAGATTCTCATTTCAGCAAGGAGAGAGAGACACAAAGTACTGTATACCTAATATAAGGGTAATGTTGGGCATATTTTTAAGGTAGGTCCCCAGGCATATCTTCCTAGTTCTCTATACCTCCTGCTTACCGTTCACTCTCAGTCAGGGATTTTTATACATTATCTCAATAGATGCAGAAAAGGCTTTTGACACAATATTACACTCAATTATTTACTCAATTAATTACCCCTCAATCAGGGACTTTTATACAGGCTTTAACTAAATACCTGAGAATTTTTTCTTGCTTACTATTGCTATGGATGCAGCTCTTTTGGTGCAGGCTTGAATGATTTTCTTACCTAGCACTGTGGTATAGTAGACAAAGCAACAGACTCAAAGAGACCTCAGTGTGACGTATAAGAAGTTTGAGAGACATAGTTTCTGGGTGATTAATCATTTATTAATTATGCTAGCAGGTAATTAATAAAAGGGGTCGCTGACACTCTTGAATGCCAAAGACCCCTCATGGAACCCACTCAGCACTTATATGCCCTTGGAAAAGTGTTCCTGAGGGTGGCAATTGACTCTGATTGGTTAAAAAGTAATGAGAAGAATATTATAATGAGAGCTGGGTTTATTCTAATGAGGGGCTAGAGGACATGACTCTGATCACTCAGTTTTGGTCAAAGAGACTTACCTATACCCATATCACCCATTTGGCAAAAAGGAGAATCCACATTTTCCCAAACTTGTTTGACTAAAACACAATGGGCCAGAATCCATCAATTCACCTAAACTAAAATTTCTTTACCTTTCCATCTGAGTTTTCCCTTTCATTATGAGCTCTGTACTTCAAAGTCATCCTGAATAACCTACAGGGGCTGATTTCTGAATAAGGAAATAGAAAAGGGGAAAAATCCTTGGTCCTAATTCAATAATTAGCTATTAATACAAGAGAGTAATAATCATTTCTCTCATATATATATATATGTGTATATATATACATATATATACATAAATATATATATGTGTGTGTGTATATATATACATAAATACATATATATGTGTGTGTATATGTATACATGTACACATATATGTATATGTGTGTGTGTGTGTGTGTGTGTGTGTGTGTATATATATATATATAAATTGCAGTCAAGTCATTCAACCTTTCTGAGCCTCAGTTTGGCTATCTGTAATTGGGATTTATGATATTTAAGACTTTGTAAGGTACCATATCACACCTATCAGAATGGCCAACATGACAAAACAGGAAAATGATAAATATTGGAGAAAATGTGGGAAAATTGGAACACTAATGCATTGCTGGTGGAGTTGAGAAATGATCTAATTATTTTGGATAACAATTTGGAACTATGCCCAAAGGGCTATAAAAATGTGCCTACCCTTTGATCCAGCAATAGCAATTCTAGGGCTATATCCCAAAGAGATCATGCAGATGGGAAAGGGACCCACATGTACAAAAATATTCATAGCAGCTCTTTTTGTGGTGGAAAAGTATTGGAAATTGAGAGGATGCCCATCAATTGGGGAATGGCTGAGCAAACTGTGGTATATGAATGTAATGGAATACTATTGTGCTATAAGAAATGATGAACAGGTTGACTTCAGAAAAACCTGGAAAGACTTGTATGGTCTGATGCTGAGCGAAGTGAGCAGAACAAAGAGAACTTTGTGCACAGTAACAGCCACGTTGTGCAATGACTAATATTGATAAATTTAACCCTTCTCAGCATTACAAGGATCTAACACATCTCCAGAGACCTCGTGATGGAAAATGCTATCCACATTCAAAGAAAGAACCATGGAAGTTGAATCGCTATCATTTTTTTTTCTCTTCTATTGAGTTTTGTTTCCTCTTTCTGATGGTTCCTCCTATTGGTTTTAATTTTTACTTACAACTTCACCAATGTTAAAATATTTTTAATAGGAATGTAAATATATAGCCTATATCAGAGTGTGTACCGTCTTGGGGAGGGTGGTGGGGAGGAAGGGGGAGAAAAATTTTGAACTCAGAAGCAAAGGGAAGTGATTGTTGATAAATCAAAATAAACCCAATAAAATTCTTAAAAATTAAAAAAAAAGACTTTATAACACTCTACCTCATGGAATTGTCAGGAAAGCACATTGCAAACCTCAAAGTGCCAGAGGAATGTAAGTTGTTTTGGCCAGGGAATCATGGAGAATGAGAGGGGAGAAAGGCCATGGGAAGTACCTTTTATTCCATGCTTAGGAAAGTACTTTGTTAAATCCCTTTCAGACCCAAACAAGGGAGATGAGACCAACATATTATCACTAAGTACCACAAGGTAAGTATTAGCATCAAAGGATCTGGAAATGATTGGTTGTGTAGCTATACCTATTACAATGATAACTAGATGCCTTGATGAGTATTCCATTTTAAAAATAAGAAAACTGAAATAGGTTAAAATGATTCCTGAGCATATATATCCACAACACCAGGGCTCAGTTCCCTTTGCTGCCTCAACTTAGATGCACTGTCACCTTAGCAAGTTAAACTAAAATCCAGTCTCAGACACCTCCTAGTTGTTTGAACTTGGGCAAATCATTTAACCTCTTTTTGCCTCCATTTCCTCAACTGTAAAATGGGGGTAATAATAACAGCACCTTCCTGCCAGGGTTGTTGTAAAATTAAATGAGATATTTAAGCTTTGAGCACTGTGCTTGGTACATAGGAGATACTGTAGAAATTATTATTATTATTATTATTGTCGTTACATTCCATGCTCCCTCACCCAAAGATTTCTACTTTCTGCAGTTAAAGAGGGGGAAAATGTGTTGACAGTACAAGTAATGGATTGTTCTCTATAATAATAGCATATCTCAACTAGCACTGACTCTTGGGGATACAGAGAAATTAAATCAACATTCTCATCTCAAGGCAAAGTCAGTGAATTTTAACAAAAAGTCTAAGAGTCATAAAACAGAACTAAAAAAGAACCTTAGAAAGTACCTTCCAGTGGTTCTTAACTTCAGGTCTGGTAATTTATGTGTGTGTATGTATATGTGCATGTATGTGTATGTGTGTATACAAGTTATTTATATATGTGTGTGTGCATATATGTGTGTGTGCACATGCATACATATATACACATATGTGCATGCATACGTACATGCATACATACATGCTGTTGTTATTCAATTGTTACAGTCACATCCAACTTTTTATGAACTCACTTGGGGTTTTTTGGGCAAGACACTCTGGAATGATTTGCTATTTCCTTCTCCAGCTCATTTAACAGATGAGGAAATTGAGTCAAACAGAGTTAAATGACTTGCCCGAGGCTACACAGCTACTAAGTACCTAAGGTCAGATTTGAACTCAGGAAAATGAGTCCTCCTGACTCCAGCTCTCGCTGTCTATGCACTGCACCACCTCCTCGTCTTACTGTTGTTACCGTTTGGTCCTTTCAGTTGTGTCCGACTCTTTGTGACCCCATTTGGGGTTTTCTTGGCAAAGATACTAGAATGGTTCACCATTTCCTTCTCCAGCTCATTTTACAGATGAGGAAACTGAGGCAAACAGGCTTAAGGGACTTGCCCAGGGCACACAGCTACTAAGTGTATGAGGTTGGAATCTAATTCAGATCCTCCTGATTGCAGGGCTGGCACTCTATTCACTATACCATCTAGAAGCTTTTTGTACTTCAATATAATTGATTTCCTTTGTCATCCTTTATCTCTTGTTCTAGAAATATTAGGAGTCCACGGGCTTCATCAGCCGTCAAAGAGGTCCATGACACAAAACAAGGTTAATAATTCTTGTCCTAGATGAGTGAATGAAGACTGTGGTGTCTGGGCCAAATCCAGCCTGCAGCCTGTTTTTGTACAAGCCTATGAGCTAACAGTGTTTTCACAGTCTTAAGTAAAGTTTTATTGTATTTTTAAAATGTAAAAACCATTAAAAGTTCACAGGGTTGTACAAAAACAGGCAGCAGACTAGTTTCCTGATCTCTGCCCTTGTCTCACTCCTTTTTATTTGCAGATGACAAAACCAAGGCTAAGAATCTAAGGACACACAGCATGTCCACGGTAGAACCCGGGGGTTGGCTCCCAGACTAATGCTGTTTATTGTAGCAGACAATTGTGATTTCTTCAAATGGTTTTCACTAATTCTTTCTTCTAAAAGTAGTCTAGTCTCTATAAGACAGTAGTGTTCCACTCCCTCATCCTAGTGGCAGAAGGACGACAGGGCAAAATCCTTACAAAGTGAGAGGCTCTTGGTTTCAAGGAGTTCTGTATTTACTGAAGGGAACTGGGATAGCCACAGGGATAAGACCCTGGTGAGCCTCTTCCATTACTCTCTCTCTCTGTGTGTGTCAGTAATCTGATGCTTCAAAGGAAAATAAAATTTCTCAATGTATTTTTGACCAGCAGGAGGGCACTTCAGGTCAATACAAGGTTGGGAAATTAAGGATGGAGGTAAGGAGAAAGGAAATCACACCTGACCCTCCCTGGTAAAAAATCTTAAGCTGACTTGAGCTATATAGAATAATAGGTTTGGGTATTTTATGGTTGTTTTTAAAATCTATCCAGCATATTATTGGGTTATGCCTCTTTTTAGTTCGTGATTTCCACGCTATCTTGAAAAGAACACTTCCCAATAATATCCAGTCCATAACATCTGGTAGAATGGGCTTTTTCAGGAAAGGTAGCTGAGGGTTTCCAAGCATGCCTTTCCTATATGCAGAGGAGGCACTTAATGGTGAGTGAATGAGTGATTGTTCTTTACATAACAGGTCACATTTGATGCAGAAGCAATAGAATAACCTAGTAGACCACATCCAGAATATGGGGGTGGACTGCAGTAGACCCCTTTGACTATCAAAATTTCATGATTTGGGGGGATGAGGTTTCTGTGGACTATCATACCTCTACTCTTCCCTGGATGATCAATATTGTTCCCTCCTATCTGAGTGATAATCAGTTTAGATGAAGAAGAGTTCAATCATCCAGAGCAGATGTTCCCAAACTTATTTGGCCTACCATCCCCTTTAAAAACAAAAATTACTCAGCACCCCACCCTGGAAATCTACTTTCTTTAACCCTTTAATATTTTTTAAAATTTGCGTCATTTCAAAAAATATATATTTTTCTGTCTTAAATTTCATCTGAAGTTTAATAATTTAATAATGTATTGTAAATTTGTGGTGGTTTTCCTACATTGAAATTTTGATGATGCAATATTGTGTCATGTAACCATTTAGTAACATATCGTAAACAAGTTATTACATATACATATTCTTGCTGATGCATGCTGGACTTCCCGACAACACGCTGCATTGTTAAGACCTATCAGCAGACATGAACGTTGATCAGTTATAACTTGCATTTTGTGTGTTTATTTGGAAAAATAATGCAATTACTACAACACTAACTCTGTTACACAAGAGGTGAAACATATATGAACAGTTTTTCAAAATTATCTTCTCTTCTGTCCTAATCCTTCCACTGTCCCCTTATTTTTATTCAATGCCCCCAATTGCACCAAAGGCCACCTCCACCCCCCTGAATTGTTCCAGCGCCCCTGCAGGGGGGTGATATCACCCACTTTGAGAATCTCTCAGAGAGAAACAAATTGCCCCCAAGAGAGCTTCCCATGCAGATCACAGGACTGTCTCTGAATGGATTGAATGACCCAAGTGGCTTAATTTCTATTAATCTACATAGTCACCTACCCCTCTTTCTTTGTAAATTAAGGTGCTAAATTCTGCTAGGGCTCACAATGCTATAAGGTCTTATTATAATCCAAAACCCCCAAATCATTTTTGGAGACATAAATCAGCCTTTCTCTTTCATTCCCCTTGAGCAGCAAGAACTATCAGTGCTCCAGTGAGTCCCAGAGAATTCATGATCACATAATTAGATCTAGCAAGCTATTCCCACACAGCTCTGTGAGAGGGAAAAGAGGCAGAATTCACAGATTGAGTAGGCTTTGTTTGTTTTGTGAAGTTATTTAACATCCCCAGCAAATGCTGTTAAGATTTATGAGCACATTATATATTCAAGTCATATTCAGGGGTTGAGAATAGTGTTTTTATTGTGTGTGTGCGTTTTTTTTTTCCATGTTGCTGAAACCATGAATGCCACAAATTCTGGTGGTACAAAATAATTACAGTGTGGTATGTAATTTTTCCTCTGGCACAACAATACAATAATGTTCAAGTTTAAATTGTATAATGTTAGATTGAGTACTTAATATGAAATAACATCTGTTGTTACAACCTGGGCTGACACTTGTGTCAAACTGAAGTCAGGTTAAAACAGTTATTATCATGGGGTTCATTCTCTTTCCCCTTTTTGTTTACTTGGGTTCAGTAAGAAGATTCTCTGAAATTTTCCCTGTCTTGAACAGTAAAGGGATTAACTTTTGGCGCCACTAGGGTGAATTTGATCCATTCAAATAGGAGACTATGATGACTTTTAATTATTTGGGATTCCTAATATCTTTAAGAGCATCCCACTGAACATTAGAGAGGTGGGTTGGCATCTCTGTTATCTCTGGTTTATAGCTCAGAACACTGAGACCCTTAGAGGGCCAGCTTTAGTGTAGACCTGCCTTTCTTTTTCATTTGATTTAAGGAACAGAAAGTACTGGAACCCTTTTGCTGTGAGGTAGGTAATAAGGAAAAAGGAGGTCCAGTGTGACGCATTAAGCCCAACAGGATAATGGGACCCTTGTTCTCACCATGAGTCCCTTCACAGCAATCAAATACTCAATAGAAAGCAATGGATAAATTTTGTTTTGCCAAAACAAACAACACATAATCCCCCCAAATAGCATAATTTTTAAAAAGGTGATTGCAAGCAATTGTACACATATTCTTGTTATTTACCATTTGTCGAAAGACAGAAGTGTGTGCTTTACCTTTAGCAAGGCTCTCTGTTGCTCAGCTGTTTTCAATCATGTCCAGCTCTTCATGACCCCGTTTGGGGTTTTCTTGGCCAAGATACTGGAGTGGTTTGACATCCGTCTCCTTTTGTGAGGTAACAATGGTGGATTTAATTCAGGTTATGTTCCTGTTCATTGTTGTTTTCATTTGCATAGCTATGGTCAGTATCTACTGGTTGTTTCGATTGGACTTTCTCCTTTTGTAATTTTATGACAATGCAAAGTAATAGGAAGACAGACTTAGAGTCAAGTAGACATAGCAATATGGTAGGGTGGAGTCAGAGGACTGGGTTCAGGTACTTCCTCTGCCATTTCCTACCTGTATGATCTTAGACAAGTCACTTCTAACTGGACCTCCATTTCCTCATTTGTAAGATAAGGGGGTTGAACTAAATGAGCTCCTTTCTAGCTCTAAATTTGGAATACTATGATTCTGTAACTCCTTTCACCAATGGTATCTAGCTGTGAAAACACAGCCAAGTCATTTGATCTCTTTAAACTCAGTTTCTCATCTGTTAAGCGGGAATAATAATACTTATACCTACTCTCATAGGGTTATTGAGAGATTCAAATTAGATGGTAAATATAAAACACTTTACAAATCTTAAAACAGCTATATCAGTGTCAATTATTATTATCAGTTTCTTCAAATTCATTCTTTGGGGATTTCCAGTGCCAAGGTGGAGGAGTGAGGAAGGAACCATCTAAAGCCCCCTCCTCCAAATGCCTCTCTAAACAACTAGAAAACTGCCTCAGAATTGATCTAGGAGTAGAGAAGCAGCTTACCAACATGGCAGAAAAGGTCTCATTGGAGTGGAAGGGGAGCTAGGTACAAGAGTAGCAGTAGCAGCAGCAGCAGCAGCAGCAGCAGCAGCCAGTCTCACAATAGGGGGTCTGCAGCAAGGTGCCAAGCCTGGGGCAATCCACCAACAAGCCAAAACAGAGAAAGAAAATTATAGACCAATTTTCCCCAATGAATATTGATACAGAAATTTTAAATAAAATACTAGCTCAGAGATTACAGCAATATATCACAAGGACCATACACTGTAACCAGGTGGGATTTATACTAGGAATGCAGGACTGGTTCAATGTTAGGAAAACTCTCACCATAATTGACCATATCAGCAACAAAACCAACAGAAATCACATGATAATCTCAACAGATGCAAAAAAGCCTTTGACAAAATACAGCACCTATTCCTATTAAAAACATTAGAGAGCATAGAAATAAATGGAGCTTACCTTAAAATGATAAGTAATATTTGTCTAAAACCAACAGTAAGCATTATCTATAATGAGGAATAAGCTAGAATCCTTCCCAATATAATCAGGGATGAAGCAAAGATGCTCATTATCACCTCTATTATTTAATATTGTGCTAGAAATGTTAGCTGTGGTGATAAGAGAAGAAAAAGAAATTAAAGGAGTTAGAATAGGCAACGAGAAAACAAAGCTATCGCTCTTTGCAGATGATATGACGCTATACTTAGAAAACCCTAGAGAATTAACTAAAAACCTACTTGAAATTATTACCAACTTCAGCAAAGTTGTAGGATACCAAATAAACCCACATAAATAATTAGCATTTCTGTGTATTACCAACAAAGTCCAGCAGCAAGAGATAGAAAGAGAAATTCCTTTTAAAATAACTATATACAGTATAAAATGCTTAGCCTACCTGCTAAGACAAACCCAGGAGTAATATGAACACAACTATAAAACACTTTTCACACAAATGAAGTTAGAGCTAAACAATTGGAAAAATATTAATTGCTCAGGGGTAGTCCGAGCCAATATAATAAAAATGATAATTCTGATTAAATTAATCTATTTATTCAGATTTATAGAATTTATAATTTATAATATGATATGATTTAATATAATATAAAATTTATAATTGTATTTATTCATTTATCTATTTAATTACTAATCAAGCAATTAAAAATTATCTTATAGAGCTTGGAAAAATAATAACAAACCTCATCTGGAAGAACAAAAGCTCAAGGATATCAAGGGAATCAATTAAAAAAAAATATGAAAGAAGGTAGTCTAGCTGTACCAGATCTCAAACCATATCATAAAGTGATAATTATCCAAACAATCTGGTACTGGCTAAGAAATAGAGTGGTGAATCAGTGCAATAGATTAGGTACAAATTACATTGTAGTAAATGACTGTAGTAATCAAGGATATAATAAACCCAAAGATTCAGGCTTTTGGAACAAGAACTTACTATTTGACAAAAACTGCTAGGAAAACTGGAAAACACTATGGCAGAAACTAGGTATGGATTAACATCTCACACCATATACCAAGATAAGGTGAAAATGGTACATGATTTACACATAAAGGTTGACACCATAAGCAAATTAAGAGAGCATAGAATAGTTTATCTGTCAGATTTATGGATAAGGGAAGAATTTAGGATTTTTATTTGCAACAGGTATCTCTGATAATGGCCTCATTTCTCAAATATATAGAGAACTGAGGAAAATTTATGAAAATACAAGTCATTCCCCAATTGATAAACGGTCAAAGGATATGAACGGGAAGTTTTCAGACAAAGAAATCAAAGCTATAGTCATAAGAAAAAATCCTCTAAATCGCTATTGATCAGAGAAATGCAAATTAAAATAACTCTGAGGTACCAGCTCATACCTCACAGAGTGGCTAATACGACAAAAAAGGAAAATGTTGGATGTTGGAGGGCATATGGGAAAACTAGGACACTAATGTACTGTTAGTGGAGTTGTGAATTGATCCAACCATTCTAGAGAGCAGTTTGGAACTATGCCCAAAGGGCTATAAAACCGCATACCCTTGACAGAGAAATGCTACTTCTAGTTCTGTATCCCAAAGAGATCATAAAAATGGGAAAAGGACCCACAGGTACGAAAATATTTGTAGCAGTTCTTTTTGTGGTGGCAAAGAACTGGAAATCAAAGGGATGCCCATCATTTGAGGAATGGCTAAACAAGCTGTGATATATGACTGTAATGCAATACTATTGTGCAATACTATTTCTTATAAAAAATGACAAGCAAGAAAACCTGGAAAGACTTACATAAACTGATGCATAGTAAAGTAGAAGCTAGCAAAATGAGGAGGTACAGGAGAAACAGTTAAATATTACCTAGGTTAATCCTAAACCCACTCCTGTGCTTATTAGTGGTGCTTCATAACAGTCAATCTTAAATCATGTCTATCATTGTGCTGTAGAATCATCTTATGTCTTTGCTGAGAGTCTTCACCATCCTTTATTTGTCTAAACACTTTAGCAGTGGTGTTTTCCAAAGTCTTTTGCTTTATGTTGGCCCATCCTCACTGCAGGGACCAGAGTTTCAAAAGAGGCTGTTGATGTCCAAGCCTTTCAAAGGGCGCTTAAGTCTCTTTCTACACAATTGAGGGAAAAATTATTTTGAGTTCCTACTGTTATTTCTTAACCTTCAAATAATATCCACCCAATAAGATATTTGATTAATTTGGCTTGTAAGAGACAAATGTAGTTCTATTTTAATTTTTTTCTTAGTCCCTGATGAGTGCTTCTTAATATAAGTGAAAGATTTGGCTATGCTAGCCATTCTCCTGCAGTTGGTTATATATATAAGAGATTGGTTATATATCTAGCTGATCGTCTCTCTGCTTCCAATATTGAGCTCATCACTTGACTCCCTGACAATCTACCCTCTCCAACTACTTTAACGCCACAGTGTTTCTTGCTCACATATTTTATTTCCCTCCTTCCAAAATTCAATCTTGTTACCTGCCTAACTTACTACCTTATCCATGGAATGTGGAAGAAGGGGTCCCCCTCACCTTCTGAGTGGCCTGCAGTCATCCTTGACCCTAGGCTGAAAAACTACATTCTTGGTGCCTAGATGACTTTCCATATGCAGCCAGCAAGACACCAAGGACTCAGCTAATGATGAAAAGCTAGAGGAATCATAGAATGATAGAGCTCAAAGGGACCTAAGTGGTCATCTGTTTAATCCAGGGATTCTTAACCTGAGGCCTTTGATCTTGTTTTCTCAGTATGTTGATAACTGCATTTCAATAATCAGTTTCCTTTGTCAACTTGCTGTTGTTCAGTTATATCAGTCGCAGCCAACTTTTTGTGACCCCATTTGAAGTTTTCTTGGCAAAGACACTGGAGTGGTTTGCCATTTCCTTCTCCAGCTCATTTTACAGATGAGGAAACTGAGACAAACAGGGTTAAATGACTTGCCCAGGGTCACACAGCTAGTCTGAGGCTGGTCTTGAACTCCCGAAGATGAGTTTTCCTGATTCCAAGCCCAATACTCTGTATACTGTGGTGCCACTTACCTGCTTTGCCAACCTACAGATTTTATTTTATGCATTTAAAAGCATTCTGCTAAGGGGTCCACAGTCTTCAGTAGACTGCCAAAGAGGTTCTCTGACTTACAAAAAGTTAAGAACCCTAATCTAGTACAACTTGCCCTAGGTCACAAACTATTTCAAGCCAAAGCCAGGAAATGAACCCAGGTCTTCTGACTCTGAGCCCAGAGTTCTTTCCATTATACCACATTGCCTCCCAGTCAAGTTTGCGAATTCCCATTAGTTCCACAATTCAATTTAACAAATATTTATTAAGCATCTGCTACTTGTGGGGCGCAGTACAAATAAGTAATGTGTTCCTCCCCTTGTACAATGAACAGAAATGGGATTACTATCTATTCATGGAGAAGGGAAAATCAGTTCCTCTTAGTCTCTTCTATAGCAGTGTTAATCTGACTCCCATATTTAATACTTAATTATATTGTACAGTTTCCTGTTTCCTGTTTTGTGTATTAACCTTGTTACCCAAAAAGATCATAAGCTTCCCGAGGGCAGGGATGCCATTTGACACAATTGGTATCCTGTCTAGTACTTAGCACCTGAATCTCTATAAGCACTTCTTGGTTAATTGATATGACTGGGCAAAAGAGTGGGAGTTCCCAGGGTGAAGGATGCAAAAATTGGAAAGTTAATGATTTGGTCGTCATGCTTCTGTTCTTGATTCTCAGTGAGATACAGGGGCCCAGACCAAAGGTCCGTGATCCTCAGAAATGCTTTGACTTTGAATATACATCTCATTAGTTAGGCAGATGCTACTAAAGAAATGTTTTATGGGATGAGCCACAGTATTCTTGTGCCTCGGTTTCTCACTCCATGTGATAAAGTGGAGGTAATATGTGATGGAGTTCTTTGAAGAGAGAAAGGACATGGTAGTTCCATTCTTGGAAGCAGGGACTGGCTGTTTTTTTTCTATTTATATCACCAGTACTTATCATAGTGCCTTGCATATACTAAGCACTTAACAAATGCTTTTTCACTCATTAGTTGATATTTTTAAAAAAGAAACAGTACTATTGCAATGAGTTGAAATTCTCAAACTAATTATTAATCTCTTCTGTTTTCTCCAACACCAATTGTATCCAGCTGCCCACCCTCCTGCTCAGTCTCAAGACCGGCCCACTGCGACAGTATCACCTCTACGTACCCAAAGCTCTCCATCCCGCATGCCAGCTACAGGGATCAGGCCGCACACCATCGTATCTCCACAGCACCTCCACCAATCCCCGATTCAGGTCGTCTCTGGAGCACAGTGCCCCAGGCCTGTCATCCCTCTGACATCAGCAGCCTCGGCCATCACGCCTCCCAACGTCAGTGCAGCCAACCTGAATGGAGACATGGGCAGTGGGCCCATCAGTAGCTTGTTGACTTCCAGCCCGACCAACACATCCGGCAAAACAGAGGAGAAAAAGAATGAAAAGGTAACCGGTCCTCTGTGTGTCTAATGACTCACCTGTCTAGGTAGCATTAAGAGCCAATGCTCGTGGTTTCTCATGGCTTCTTTTTACTCTCAGCTGGGTTTCAGGCACATCTCAGAAACAGAGGCCAAAACCAAGAAAACTGGTTGATGTTTGGGATAAAGTGGGCAGATTCTTCCAGGTGTTAATAGGGGGAATCTAGAGGGAATGGCCAATCCTAAGTTAGCTATTCTCCTGAGAAGAAAATTTGGCCTATTTTGCAGATGGAAAACCTGAGGCAGGGGCTGTTAGGTGGCACAGTGGAGAGAGCACCGGCCCTGAAGTCAGGAGGACCTGAGTTCAAATGTGGCCTCAGACCAAACACTTGACACTTACTAGCTGTGTGACCCCCTGGGCAAGTCACCTAACCCCAATTGAAAAAAATTGAAAACCTGAGGCGGCATGACTTACAAGGGCAGTCACTGGCAGAGCTAGGGTTAGAATCTAAGTTTTTGGACCCACAGTCTGGAGCTGACTTATCTCTCTGCTTAACCATACAAGTAGCTCTTTGGATTTTTTTTTTTAATATAAATGAACATCTTCCAACTAATAGCCTTTAAAGATATGGAACTCCAACTAGAACTAAAAAGACAGCCTCAAAACAAGCTAGGCAGATTCTCACGTGAAAGCATGCCACTCCCAGTGTTTCTAGGGAGCAGAATACCTCTTCTGCCTCCCCTACACCTTTGAAAAACTCTGGGAAGTTGCTTAAGCTCAGTGGGCGTCATTTTCCTCCCTTGTATTATGGAAGGGTTCAGTGACCTAAAGCTATGATCTTATGATCCCAGAGCCTAGCTCAGTGCTTTTTACAAAATTGGTGCTTAATGTTTGTTGAATTTAATTAAAACATTAGTTCAGGATGAATTTAAATTAATTCAGGGTTTGGACATCCGTGAATGTAGTTGGTGTGCAGAATGGTGCTCCAAACTCTGTATATTCCAACAAAAAATAAATCCTTTGATGTTACTATCAAAGAGAAGAATGAATCTGGTCCACTGTGGCAATTTTATGTTCTCGTAGACTTGTGCTTTACATTGGCATATCAAAAATCTGATCCTTTTAATTTATCTTTATCTTCAGAAAAGCAAGCTGTTTTCAAAAAAGAAAAGGCTTGTGGCTAAGAAAGGGGGCTAGAGGGAGAAATATCTCATTTCTCTTGATGACACCAGGGTGCCGCGCATGTAACTCAGATCTAACAGCTCTCAATCCCCTGGAGAATACATGTACATTCTTCTACTTTTCCACTAGATGTTTCAAAATGATACCTATAACAGAGCAAGGGATAAGTGAATAAGTAAAGGGGTGGCACATAGATGGAGAGTTTGAAATGATAGTGAATTAGTACAGATGGTTTGGTCCAAAAATACTAATTTTGCCGCATATTATCTAGATAATTTGGGAGAAAAGAGCATGTTTGGAGGTGAATTCTCTTGAAGACAGTGGAATTGTATGCTTGGACTCCGACATCTTGGGTTTTTGGGTTTTGTTTTTTTTTTCCCAGTTGAATCAAAGGCCTTTTTTTTTTTAAATTATGATAATGTTGATTGATCATAACCCGCAAGCTTCTGTTGGGGACTTGATGGGGGAAACATAGCTAATAATAACTGTCAATTTGAGCTTGGGCAATATAACAGGTTATAACAGAGATTGTGTATAGAGATCTGAAAATGCTTTCTACCAAGTTTATAGAGACATCGCAACATTCCTTCACAGCAATACACTGTGGGTGGGATGCCCTCTTCATATCTCCACCTATCGAAAGCCTACCCATCTTTCAAAGCCATTTCCTTTGCTCCCTCCTTCACGAACCATTTCTTGATTCTTCCTTACCTATACTCATAGCACTTTCTACCATCAACATACCTGCTTTGAATCTACATTTCAGTAGGATCTTGTGATAGGTGGAGAAAGTACTCAAAAATGGACTTTATCTCTCATGCCATGGCCCAGTGGCCTTTTAAAAGCAGTCCAAGAGCCTTAGCTTACTTGTTTATTTTTTTTAACATTCCAAGAGCTATTTTTTCTCCCTCCCACCTCCCCAGCCCTATTCCCCACTGGAGGAAAAAAAGACAGAAAGATAAAAATCCTTATAACTAATATGCATAGTCAAGCAAAATAAATTTCAATCTTCGCCAAGTCCAACAAATATATGTTTCAATCTGTACCCTGAGTCTCCTACCTTTCAGGAAGTGGGTAGCATGTTTCATCATCATTCTGGAATCGTGACTGGTCATTGCTTTGATTAGAATTTCTTAAGTCTTTCAAAGTTCTTTGCTTTTAAACTGTTATTGCATATTCTCCTCTTTCTACTCTCTTCACTATGCATCAGTTCATATATGTCTTCTCAGTTGTCTCTGAACCCATGCCCTTTAAAATTTCTAACAACACACTTGTATTCCATTAGATTTATATGGCATAACTTGTTCATCCATTCCCTGGTTGAGGGACTTACCCTTAGTTTCCAGTTCTCTGCCATCCCCTTCATCATTTTTATACCAAAGTCATATTCCATTTCATTCTCATACCATAATTGTTCAGTCAGTCCCCAGTTGATGGGCATCCCCTCAGTTTCTCATGGTGGCAAAGCTGGTATGAAGATTTTTGTACATTTTTGTATCTTTGCCAAGAGCCTTTATTCACCTAGGGTACATCACTTAGTCTCTCTAGGCCTCAGTTTCCTCATCTGTCAAATCAGGAGGTTGGATTAAATAATCTCTAAGTTTCCTTCCAGCTCTAAAGCTATGATTCTGGTCCTCAGTTTCCCCATCTGTAAAATAAGAAGGTTGCATTAGATTAATGCAGTCAGAGTCTAAGAGACTCTGAGGTCTCTTAGAACTTTATGATACTTCTTCCCTTAATGCATTTTTGCTTCCTAGGCATACAATCATAGCTCTATAGTTGGAAGAGATCTCAGAGCCGTCTAAACCAACCCCCATCATTTTACAGATGAGGGAACTATGGCCAGTCATCTTGACCTATGTCTTGCCACTGTACTCTGATGACTGGAGGAGAGAGTGAGGCTGATGACTTTGCACAGCTCTGCTTCACTTAAATTCAATTCATTTACAAATGAAGACATCACCCTCCTGATATCTTTCCATTGACCACCTTCAGTTTCACATACCACTTGTGATGTTTGTGTATGTTAAGACAATCAAGCCCGTTTAATAGTCTTCATAATGTCTGTGGAGAAGGAATGCTGGAGCCTTGGTTTTTGCCACTGCTATGTCTCCCTCCCCTGAGAAGCTAAAGCCTAGGGCCACGGATCCAAACGAGGATGATAACTTGGGCACTGTAAGGCCCATACAGCCCACAGGCACAAAGTTTTATAGTTACTGCCCAATTATTTTGTCTACATCTATTCATCTGTAGCTTGGCTGATTCGTAGTTGAAAAATCAGTTTAGCTTTTAATCCGTTCATTTCTATCTAATAGGGGTTTGCATGAGATATGACCAAACCTTGTAAATCAGCAACAATGGTGGATAAATGTTAGAGCACACTCTTAAGTTTCCTACATGACCATCTGGCCCCAAAGCCTATTTGCCTCCTTAGATAGAAGATGGGATATCTCAGTGGCCTTTAGGGCTGGTGAGGAGCATAATACACCAGACTTGTAAATGGCGGGAGGTGTTTAACAGTTCTGTAAACATTTCCATTTCTTTCAGAAAATTGCATTGCCATGGTTCAGTGAAACAGAGAGGGCTGGCTTAAATATGACTCATTTCTGTCTGTGATTGATACATTGTAGATTCAAGCTCTCAGAATCAACACTGGAAGTGATATTTCAATGTCTGTGCCCTCCTAAGTGTGTTACTAATGAAAACCAGGGCTAGGGCTGCTTTCAGCATTCTCAGCCTGTTAGACACTTAACAAATATTTTGCTTTCACCCAGGGTTTACACTCTGCTAACAGTTCTCATACATCAGCAGCGAGAGTTCAGTCCAATAGACGCCATAGCCCCGTGCCTTTTGATTAAATTTGTCTTGGAAGGAAATCATAACCCACATTTGAAAAACAAGAGATTTGACAACTTCACATCCTCCACCCCTGGCAGAATATGCTGCATGTGCAAGTTCCCCTGGATGTCCCTTAGTGACTGATGTGCCTGGGACAAAAACTAGCCCAATACCCACCCACGCTGTGGTTTAGGAACGTGCCGTGTATACGCAGAGTGAGAAGCTTATTCCTTCCTCCTTCACGGTCAATTAAAATTATTATGAGATTATGGGAGCATTCAGATGCCTCAGAAATAGACATTGTCCGAACACCCAAGAGAATATGACGGAAGATCCTTCTCCATTTACTGTGAGCAATGAATGCAATTCACATTCTTGTATCTAAAACAATAACTTTAAGGGGTAGCTAGGTGGCACAGTAGATAGAGCTCCAGCCTTGGAGTCAGGAGGACCTGAGTTCAAATCCAGCCTCAGACACTTGAAACTTACTAGCTGTGTGACCCTGGGCAAGTCACTGAACCCCGATTACCTCACCAAAAAGCAATAATAATAATAATAATAAATTAAAATAAAATAAAACTATAACTTCTACTCTTAAGGACAAGCACCCTACCCTTTCATTGATAGTTTTTCTCTTCTCTATTTCTCAGTCTGATCATTGGTTTCTCTTAATTTATAAAAATGTGCAAAACATTCTACTTGTTCCTGAAAGCTTGAGCCTAGCAACCAGTTGGTACTTTTTGTATGACTAAATGTATATCCAGCTCCCTACACATAAACACCAGAAGCTTATCAGCATTGTTATTGTTAGCATAATTATTGTCAGGATGTTAGCTAGGTTGTAGAAGATCTTTATCTTCTTCAGTACAATTGAAAGGACTTTACTGACAACTGGGAGGAAGTAGGGAAAAAAACACTACCTCATAGTGGCACAGTAGAAAGACAACAAAATTTGGAGTCGTAAGACCTGAGTTCAAATCTCTTTTCTCATGCTTGGGATCTGTCTGACCTTGGGCAAGTCAATTTTTCTCCCTGACCCTTAGTTTCCTCATCTGTGAAATGAAGAGTTTGGACTAGAAAGCTTCTGAGGTTCCTTCCAGCTCCTTAAATAAAACAATTCCATCACTTTAACATGTATTTCAGGCCAATCCTGACTTAAAATTGCCCGTCTGGTTATGGAACAAGAGGATATTTCTTAAGTATTTGGCACTAATCTCCAGGCCTGTGACATTTTTGAGCTTTCCTTAGAAAAAAAGACAACGAGTTCTCACTACTTCGTTCTTTCTCCATTGAGACCCAAACTTTTCTACGCTGTATATTTTGGTAGTGCAGAACTTGGCTGAAATCTGATATAGTCACATTCAAAAGTGTAGGAGAAAAGAAGCCATGATTAATGGCCCTTCTGGGCATCTTGGAAGAAAGAAGGGTGGTAATTTTGTTCTCCGAGGATAGGAAATTCATACCGAGGTATCCCTTGGGCATGGAGAAGAAAATAGGCCGAGGCAGCAAACTTTGCTCACACTGCATTTCATTCTTATCATGGAAATGGCTGGGAGTCATTATTCCTTTTCTAGGTAAGTGGTGATAGGGAGTATGTGCATTCTGTTGACAGACTGTACTTCAGGCCCTGATCCAAACGGCCTCACAAATTAAGCCTGGCTGGGCCTGATGTGGGATGAAAGACCTCAAGGGAAGGGTCAGGTGCTGACAGGATTTGGGATTCTTCTTGTAGGTTGAGCTCTGAACCAGAGTGTCCTTCCTGCCCTGGGGCCCTGATGGTCTCAGTTGGACAGTGTATTCCTTCATTCACAGAATCTCAGTCCAGAGGGACGTCAGAGACCATCTCATCTATCCTGTGCCCAAGAGGGAATATCCTCTGAAATATTTTGGACAAGAAATCATTTAGCCTTTGCTGGAAGACTTCTAGTGACAAGTGACCTACTCGTCCCCCAGACAACCCATCCTGCTCTGGGGCGGCCCTAATTGTCAAAACATTTTTCACAGATCAAGCTTAAACCCATTTCTTTGCATGTTCTACCCAGCATTGCTTGTTTTGTCCCCTGGAGACAAATCTAATTCATCTTATAGCCCTTGTGTAGTATTTGAGAGCTCCGATGCTCCTCTCATTCTTTGAGCCTTTCTTGTCTAGAGCGAACATCCTTAGTTGTTCATTCTCTCAACCTATCATAAGATGGTGTGTGCTTAAGGTCTCTTACTGTCCTGATCAGTTCATTTCTGGAACACGTCCCTTGTTGTCATTGTCCTAAAATATGGTGCTTAGAATTGTAATACTCCAGATTGGTCTGACTAGGGCAGAGTACTGAGAGAAATTATTATTTCTCTCTTGTATTAATAACTAATTATTAAATCAGGACCAAGTTTTTTTCTCCTTTCCTACTTCCTCATCCAGAGATCAACCAGTGTGGGAAATCTCTCTCAAACACTTACCCAGACTGAAGATCTAATCAAAAGCAGTAAAAGAAATCCTAAGTTTAGGCTAATGGATGGATTCTAACTCATTGTGTTTACTCAGAAAGGTCTGGGGGGAAATGTGGATTCTCTCTTTTGTCAGACAGGTGATATGGAAATTGATAAGTCTCTTTGATCAAGACTTCGGCTGTCCAAGTCACATATCCCCAAGACTCTCATTAGAATAAGCCCCTCATAATATTCATTTTCTCATTAATTGTTAACCAATCAGAGTTGATGGCCACACTCAGGAACTCCAAGAGCATATAAATTGTGAGCCCACTGCCATGAGGGGTCTTTGGCATTCAAGAGTGCCGCTAACCTCTTTTTGTTAATGAACATGCTGACCTTATTAATAAAATGATTAAATTACCAAGAAACTGTCTCTCAAACTTTCTAAACATCATAGTATGCAGGACTATGGCTTCCCAAGTTCTGGTTACTATACCTCTCAAAACAGCCTATGATATCATTACCTTTTGGTCTGCTCTGTTGTGCCAGACATTCATTTGTATTGTGAAGCATTGCTTTCCACGTGCATTGCATATGAATATATATATATATATATATATATATATATATATATACACACACATATATATGTATATATACACACATATATATGTATATATATATAGGCATATAGATATACATGTATATATACACATATATTATATAGATAGTATGTATGGATAAAGAACTTGAATAGGAAGGAGAGGAAGGGATTAGGTCACATTTAAGAAATTTCCAAAAAAAAAAATCAATACTTTACAGGAAGATAACCAAAAGAAATTTAGTGGGAGAGACAGCTAAACTGGACGACCTCAAAGCTAATGAATTTATTATATACTTTAAATAGATTTATGTGATAGAGATTCACAATTTGATAAATAATCTTCTTTTTTGTTCTTTATGTACAGCAATGTCTAGGGGACTGTTTTTCAAGTTAAGAATCGAGAACAATTAAACATTTTTTTTAAAAAATTGCCCAGCACTTTCAGGGACCCCAAGTTTTTCCCTAAAATATAAACCTATTTTTAGTCCCATTATTCTTCCATTGGTGAGTTAAGGTTATGAATCATACATTTCCACAACCTCTCAGGAATCAAAGTTGCAGATCACCCAAAGGGGACTAGAAATGCTTTCTTTACAGTGAGTATAATGAGACTGCAGCGTGTTACTAACAATGAAGTGTGTGCAAAAAGTAGCATAAAAGATACAAAGGAGCAGCTAGGTGGCACAGTGGATAGAGCACCAGCCCTGAAGTCAGGAGGACCTGATTTTAAATCTGGCCTCAGACCAAACATTTGATACTTACTAGCTATATGACCCTGGGCAAGTCACCTAACCCCAACTGCCTAAAAAATAAAAATTAACAAAAAAAAGATACAAACTAAGAGATTTATGATTGGGAAAGGAGTTTTGCCATTCATATATCAAGAATGAGGGATAACAGGCAGACTATGGCCGTATGGGTATCCTTCTAACATAGACGCCAAGAAGAAGACTGCCCTCCTCTAAGCATATTGGTTGGGCTCTCAGTAAAGGGCTTATTAGAGGATATAGAAAAGGAATCACCCAGGATGAGAAGGCAGGTATGGATCGTGATCCTTGCCACTGACGAAAGCCCCAAGAGCAATGAGATCATGAATCTGTTAAAGTACTAAAATATTAAACTATGTGAAAAGTGATGTAATAGAGAAAAGAAACTATTCCATACCACTTCAGATATTATCTTGGTTAATACGGTGGCTATTTAGTACATGGAGTGCTGGACCTGAAGTTAGGAAGACCTGAGTTCAAATGCAGCCTTAGATAACTTACTAGCTGTGTGACCCTGGGCAAGTCACTTAACCTCTGTTTGCCTCAGTTTCCTGTAAATGGGGAGATAGTATTGATTTTCCGGGATTGTTGTGAGATCAGATGAAATAATATTTGTAAAGCACTTTGCAAACCTTAATGCTCTACATAAATGCTAGCTATTTTTTTCTTATGGTTTTTATTTTTGTTACTATTACCCATCCCATAAAGACTTCCTTGATTTGTCTAGCCTGAAGTGATCTCTATCTCCTCTGTGCTCTGACAACAGTTACTGTCTGTAAAAATCATTTGATGATCAGCCTTTTGTACTACTTTGTGACATTCACTGTTGTCTTCATCCAATATTCGGTCAACAAATATTTTTTTAAATGCCAAGAATATTCAATGTACTCTGCTACATAATACAAGACATAATTAATAATAATTCAAGGTTCCTGCCCTCCAGGAATTTATAATGTAGTAGGAGTAATTAGGTATGTGTGCAAAAAAATGCTATTCCAAAGCAGCCTATGATGGATACTTAGGAGCAATTTAACACTGTTGTAGGGTTAGAGGAATGGAGTGATCATTTCTGGACATTCAAGGGAAAGAGTCCCAGAGGAAGTAACTGAGCCCTAAAGAATGATGGCATATACAAATGGCAGGGAGAGGATCCCAAGCCCTAGGAAAAAGCAGTAGACAAAGGATAGAGGAAGAGAACCTGACACATGCTCAGGAAACAATGACTGGTTCATTTTGGTTGTATTGTAAGATAGTCTTATGGTGGGGAATGGGAATAATGAAAAATAAGGTTTTAGAGAAAGACCATTTTTGGAAAGAAATCAGGTTTGGAGTTGAGGATCAGTGAGCTGTCTACTTGGAGGTGATCTATTAAAGCTTTGAGAAGAGGTAAGATCATTAAGGAAATGATTATAAAGCAGGGGTTCTTAATTTTGTTTTTGTCATGGTCTCCTTTGAAGTCCGATAAAGCCTTTGGACCTCTTCTCAGAAAAGTAGGAGTTTTTTAAATAATTTTGTTGTTATGAAATATGGTTATTTTTAATATTTTTTGTTTTGTTGTTTTTAAATAATTTTAAATAATTAAAGGAAATGCTGAATTGAAGTTAGGGATTAGTAGAAGTAGTATAACTTTTTCCCATCCAAGTTCATAGACCTCCTGAAATCAATCCAGAGACAGGGTTGCCAGGTTAAGAACTTCTGTTGGAAAGAGAGAAAATAAAGCCAAAAACAAAGCACTGCAGAGGGACAGGAAGTGAAATTGAAGCCAGCGAAAGACACAATGGAGGAGGAAAACCAAGAACATTTGGTGCCATAGAAGCCCAAAGGAATTGGAAGTATGAAGCAAAGGTGGAGATGGTCAACAGTGTCACTGGGTACAGAGAAGTCAAGGAAGATTTAAAAAACTAAGAAAAGGGCATTGGATTTAGAAATTAGGAGGTAGGTGATAAAATTGAGGAAAACATTTTTAGGAAAATGGTGAGTACAAGAGTCAGACTACAAGGAGTTGAGGAGTCATGAATGGTGAAATAAAGGCCATGTGTTGACTGCTTACTGAAGAATATTATGATGATGACAAAGGAGGAGGAAAAGGAGGGACAGAAGGAGGAGGAGGGGGAGGAGGAACAGGATAATAAGGTCAAAGAAAAGTTTGGGTTTGGGGTTTTGTTTTTTTAAGATATGAGTGGGTTATAGACAAAGAGAGAAGAAATTAGTGGAGACAGAAATAGTAAAGATGTTACTAAAGAGAAAGAAGAAAGGATTGATTGACTGAGGTTCAGAAGTAAAAAGTATGGGACAAATGGCAAAGGGAGAGGGGTTAGCCTTTGCCAGAGGGAGGGCCCCTCTCTTAGAAAAAGGAAGAAGATGAAAGAAAATACAAGTTTCCCCCAGGAATGATGGTTTGAGAATCAGCTTAATCAGATGGCCTTAAGTAGCTTCTATAAAGGGATATTTACTAAGGTGATACAAAAACATTGACCTAAAAGTCTGTGATGAACAATACATATAGAGTCTACAGGAAAATGGGTTCAAAAGAGCAAAGGGGTAACTAAGTTTTTGGTTACTGGAAGTCCTTTTCTCCCATTTGTGAGGTGCTCCTTTTAGTCATAATATACTTTTTTTTGCTGGACTCCTTTGTGAATCTGTCAATCTATGTCCAATCTGTCCTTGACTTTCAATGCAGATACTGACATCACCTGATCTGGGGATTTTACTAGAACATAAAAGGAAAACAGGAGATCTAACATCCTCTGGACCCTTCAACACTATCAAAACCATCCTCAAATAAGCAGGAGACAGTGGGTGAGGGAGAGGAGATCTGGCCACAGCAGAAGATGAGATTTTTCCTTCTCCCCTAAGTAGTTCTTCCTCTATGGTTTCACTGGAAAGTCACACATTCAAATTGCTTGGATCTCCAATTTCAGTCTGGCATCATTTCACTTCATCAAATTGCTTTCAATTTTTCAAAGGTCCATGATTGCATTGATCGATTAGGCATCTTATACCTTAAATCCCCTCTCTTACATCTCATTCTTGCCAAGCCTCTCTTAGATCTCATTCTTGCCAAGTTGTTAAACTTCTCTTCCTATCATAAAGTTCTTTGAGAACATCTTATACTCTCGTTTTTCAAATTTCCTTCTTGGTTATATGTTGTAGCCTGCTCACAACCACCATGTACCTCTTCTGTGTGGTATTCATTTTTAGGTCATTGGAAGCATTGCATGTCTTACCATGTTGGCAACATTTGTAGAATATTCATATTATAAAGGTAGACCTTTGCTTTCATGGGAAGCTTAAAGTCACTAAAAGAGCTTTGTAATTTCCCCAAAGCTCTTTTAAAACTATTCAACTCTGGACCCAATTTGTTCATCTGGATTGTCACACTTTTGGATAAATCAGAGTGTCTACCCAAATGCATGTTAAAAATTGACCAAAATTGATAAAGGTCTCGTTTCTCAAATATATAGAGCATTAAGCCAAATTTTAAAAAAAGTAGGAGTCATTCCCCAATTGATAAATGGTCAAAGGATATGAAAATGCAGTTTTCAAGGTGAAGAAATCAAAGCTTTCTATAGTTACATGAAAAAAAATGCTTGAAATCACTATTGATTACAGAAATGCAAATTTTAAAAACTCTGAGGTACCACCTCACATCTATCAGAAATGACAAATGCTAGAAGAAAATAGGTACACTAATAAAGTGTTGGTAGAGTTTTGAACTGGTCCAATCACACCAGAGAACAATTTGGAACAGGGCTATAAAACTGTGCATACCCTTTGACCCAGCAATACCACTACTAGGCCTGTACCCCAAAGAGATCAAAGAAAAAAAATGGTCTGTATGTACAAAAATATTTGTAGCAGCTCTTTTTTATTGGTGACCAAGAATTAGAAACCGAAGGGATGCTTATCAATTGGGGAGTGGCTGAACAAGTTACCATTTATGATTTTGATGGAGTCCTACAAGAAAGGTAGAGTGGGGTGGTTTCAGAAGAAACAAGGCAAGACCTATATGAATTGATGCAAAGTGAAGTGAGAAGAACCAAGAAATTATTGTGCACAATAATAGCAATGTTGTAATGATGATCAACTTTGAAAGACTTGGCTACTCTGATCAATGCAATGATCCAAGACGGTTCCAACAGGATCATAATTTTAAAAATGCTATCTACTTCCAGAGAGAGTTCTCTCTCTGATGAACTCTGAGTACAAATTAAATTATAATTTTCTCACTTTCTTTTTTTTTTGCAATATGGATAAAGTGGAAATAGGTTTTGTATGATTTCACATGTATAATTGATGTAATTTTGCTTGCCTTTTCAGTGGGTGAGAGGAGAGAATTTGTAACTCAACTTAAAAAAAAAAGAATGCTAAAAATAAATAAATAATATGCATATTTTTTAAATTGGGCAAAAAAAATATTCTTCATCCACTTGGTTTTCTCCGTGCATATAGATGGGTCAAACTTCTTTAAGTGATTACAGATCACTTCCACAAGGTTCTGAAATGTCTTTGGGCTTGAATATTGTCTACATATTCTCTGCAACTTAGAGTCTTGGAGAACTGACAAAAACACTGAGAGGTTAAATGACTTGCCCAGAATCACACAGCCAATATATCATGTCTTCATGGTTTCAAGCCTGTCTATCCACAGTAGTATTCTGCCTGGCAAAAAGATTTTGCTAAAATTTTGAAAATATTTTCCATTTTTCCCTTGTTTGTCTGTTTTGAATTTTCACGCTGTTATGCCCTGGGGTTGATTTGCTTAGTTAGATATCTTGCCAAACTTTCTTTAATTGGTTTTATCATCCATTGGTTCTGCTTTATAAGATAGTATTGCTCATAATCACCTATTGTCTTTCTTTGTAAGATTTCACAAATGAGTTAATATTCTAATTTGTCACTAACCTTGGCATCCATATCTCTCCTTTTGGTAAGTCAGGTGTTTGCTGACTAAGGTACTCTTGGGCTTTTTTAATCTTCTTCTTGTGACAATTTACATTCTTTAAACTTCTGAATAAAATTCTTATAGTCAGTGTTGTAATTTCTCTTGTCAATTTCTTATTTAAGAAATTGGTTCATAGTTTAAATGGTTCATAGTTAAATTATTTTTATCATATACCATCTCCCTTTTCTCATTCTTCTTCTTTTTCTTGATAAGTTGGTGGTCTGACTGTATATGCACAGCTGTCTCAGGAATAACTTACACATTAATAACAAATATAATATATTTGTTATATATGATATAAATCACATATATAAATATTATGTATATTATGAAATATATATGTATTTCATTTTTTATGTTGTTACTTGGTGTTTGTCATGTATTAACCACATATCAATTCTTTTTGTAAGGTTCATGATATAGAGCTTTGAGGCTTCTAAGACATCTACAAGTCTTCGACATCCCTCATTTCTTCTTCTTGGACCTTACTTTCCTATATTTTCACTGAGGGTACCAAGTATCAGAATGTATTTGATTTGAGGTAGACAATTTTACCTAGTTCTCTACCACTTCCTCCTTAGCAACTCATGTGGGTGCATTAGCTGCAGTTATTTTAATGATGGTCTTTTTTGTAAATACTTACCTTTAGTGTTGTAATATGTGATAAGCGACTATCCCATGAAATGTTTTTGCTGCCTCTGAGCACATGATAAAACTCATTTCTTTGCTATTTTGAAGAATACCCATGAGAAGTCCTTCCCTTCTAGCTACAATTTCCTTTTGTCTGATGGTTTCACTTATAGTAAGAATGTCAAGATTGATAAAATTCAGCTCTTCCTGCGATATGTCTATTTGGTCATTGGATAAAAATCTCATATTTTTACTTCTCCTTATTCAGTTTCATCTAATTTGATTCACCCCCATCATTCTAGTCCTTTGAAATCTTTGGAGGAAACTAGTGTGATTTCATACTGTCCCAGAAGCATTCAGCATATGGGGAAGAGAAGTTGAGAAAATAGAGAAGTTGATCAGATTTGGATATTAGCTAGACTAGGAGAAAGAAAGAGAAACCAGGATAGGAATTATAGGCTGCAACAAAATGAAAAGTAGTTGCAAGATCAATGTTGGAGACAATAAGCAACTTCACGAGATATGAGCAGGGAGGGTTAATGGAAGTACTAGAGAATGTAGACAGAAAAGAGAATTTAATTTCAAAATGGTGGTATAGCATTGATAAATGATGTTATTATCTAGTTTGGGACCACGTTTGTGATAACTGGAGAGAAGATATTTTCAGGATGGTGAGGTATTGGAGGTACTGATGCACAAGGATGAGTTAAGAAACTGGGGTATTTAATATGTATTAGAAAAATCCAAAGGGAAATATAATTGCTGTCTTCAAGTATTTAGTGAACTATTATAGGGAAGAAAATTTTGACTTGGCCTTTTTGGCTCCACAAAGCAGAATTAGGAGAAATGGAGAAAAGGCAGAACTTGTAAAGAAAAAAAAAACAGATTTTTGGACTCAATTTAAGGGAAAAAAATTCTTAACAGAGCTGTCTAAAGGTGCAGTGGGCAGCTTCATAAGGTACCTAATTCCCTCTCACTGGGGATCTGCAGGGGTGTTGTAGAAAGGATTCCTGTTCAGGTATAGGTTCAACCATATGATCTCAGATTCTATGGTTTTAAGTGACATGGAAATCATTGGATTTTGAGGGCATTAGAGTGAGGTAGAAGAGGAGAAATAAGGCACAAGACAGTCTTTTTCCTTCATATGTCTACAACGCATCTTTTCTTATACTTTTCTAACCTAGAAAAAGAGATTTTGGCTCTATAACCTTTCCCAACAAAACTCTTTTGTTCAGTGTTAACAGGAATCTTTGGAGTACTTTATGGATTCAGAGATATCCTTAAAAAGGGAGCTGCTAGTCAAAGAATTATAAGGACTCCAGGAGAACAATCAGTAACGGGGTGGGGAGGAAGACTAAGATTCAGGTACTGATATTCTTATATATGTACATGTCATCTCCCTCCGTTAGAGTGTAAGCTCCTTGAAGGGATGAACTGTGTTACTTTCATCTTGGTATCTTCAGCTTTTACCACAATGCCTGGAATATTTGTTGTTTTTGTTGTTGTTTGGTCATTTTCAGTCATGCCTGACCTCAGTTGGGGTTATCTCGGCAAAGATACTGGAGCAATTTGCCATTTCCTTCTCTAGCTCATTTTACAGATGAGGAAACTAAGGCAAACAGAGTTAAGTGACTTGCCCAGGGTCACACGGCTAGTAAGTGTCTGAGGCCAGGTTTGACCTGAGGAAAATGAGTCTTCCTGCCTCCAGGCCCAGCACTCTGTCCACTGTGCCACCTCGCTGCCCCAATGATCAATTTATGAAAACATCCTGGAAGGAGGAAGAGTGTCTTAGATGATGACAGATGGTTGTAACAAGGCTGAAATGCTTCAAATACAGCTTTTTTTGGGGGGGGGTAGAGGCAATGGGGGTTAAGTAACTTGCCCAGGGTCACACAGCCAGTAAGTGTCTGAGGTCAGATTTGAACTCAGGTCCTCCTGACTCCAGGGCCACTACTTCATCCACTGTGCCACCTAGCTGCCCCCTCAAGTATAGTCTTGAACCATTGTTTTAATGTTAATTGCTGTCTCACTTTTCATGAGCTTGTCTTGTTTATCCATTTAAATAAAAAGCTCTTGAGAGCAGAGACCACATCTTATTCTTTGTGCTCCCCCACCTTGCTTCAAAGAGTACCTTACATATAATAATCATTTGATATTGAAATTCTTGCTTCAGTTCATATTTCAGTCATAATCTACTTCTGCCTTTTAAAAACATATTCCTACCAGGTCCAGAAAGTCAATTACCTTCCATATTTAGGTACTGAGAGAATTTGTTTCTTGGTCGTAGAATATCAGATCTGCAAGACTTCTTATTGAGGGTCTTCTAATCCAATGCTTTCATTTTACATTTGGGGAAACTGAGGTCCAGAGAGTTTTAGTGAAAGAACTATTTCTCATTTAAGTCATCTTATCCGCAGTACCTTGCTTCACACATAATAGGTGCTTGATAAAAGCTTATTGATTAAGTGACTTATGCAAGTTCATACAGCTATGTAGGGATAAAGTGAGGAGCAGAACCAGGATTTGTTCTTGTTGTAAAGTCGTTTTTCAGTGACTCCAGTTGGGGTTTTCTTGGCAATGGAATAGTTTGCCATTTACTTCTCCTGCTCATTTTATAGGAGAAGAAAATATGACAGAGTTAAATGACTTGCCCAAGGTCACGCAGCTGGTAAGTGTCTGAAGTAGATTTGAACTCAGGAAGATGAGTCTTCCTGCTTCTAGGCCCAGTGCTTTACCCACTGAGCAACCTAGCTGCCTAGAGCCAGGCTAGCTTTGTGCTATTCCAAAGTTCTATAATATATCACTGACTAAAAGTGGGTTCTCTCCATCCCAAATGAGCCTGGTGAGCTTAGAATCATCACGCGTAAGCAGAAACCATGACTGTGACAATACAGAGAGGATATTAGCCTGGAGAGAGCAGACAAAATACTCTTTGTCCACTTATACCTCTGGTTCAACTTATTCTTTCCCATTATAAATTTCTCTTTTGTTGCAATCATTCACCAATCATTTATTAAGTTCCTTCTATGTGCCAGGCACCGTGCCAAATGCTGAGAATACGAAGAATACATAATACAGCTCCTGTCCTCAAGGAGTTTCCATTCTAATGGGGGGGGGAGAAAATATGCAAACACCTACATCTACAGAAGATGTATACTGAACAGAAGGAAGGCGATCTGTGAAGGCAATGTGCTAGCAGCTAGGGGTAGGGAGTGGGAAAGGTTAATACCTTTTACACTTTAATCAAATTAAATCATTTTGAATGATATGACCTTACCTTTATAAAACTGGTATAGGTATGACATAAGAACACTAAAGAAACTATGGGCACCTTGGAGCTGGTTCAGCTGAAACAGGCAGTAACTAATTACAAATGGATCTCCATTGACACAATGAATGAATCTCAGGAAAATTATTTGTAAATCAATTTTTTATAAGTCCAGTTATATTTTAGGTGCACCAGGGGAACTTGCTATTTGAAGGAGTTCCCGGGCACATCTTTTGGTGATGCAAAGAATCATTCCTATTTATGAGTTCAGAATGAAGAAGGCAGGACACCCCTCTAATCATAGCGAGCATTCCATTGCTTGTATCATCATTTCCTTCCCTCTCAAAATGTAGAATGTGAAGGAAATTGCTGTAAGCTCAGTAACTTTGACTTCCCATTTGCTGCAAGCATGTTTCCAATTTTAAAACAGGCAAATGCATTCCTGTAATCACACACTAGCTGCATAAGCCTATTAAACACAGCCAGTGATGGGGAAAGATATCACAGGGCTATTTATTGATTCACAGATATTAAAATCAGAGTCAGGAATGGGCTGAGTGTGTGACATAGCACAGAACCAAATATCTCAGTGAAAAATCTCTGTGCAGAGTTCCTCACAGGGAGTGGGACAACCGTCATCCTTTCAAGGATATGGAT
The DNA here is from genome assembly GCF_003287225.1 of Phascolarctos cinereus. Taxonomy (NCBI): domain Eukaryota; kingdom Metazoa; phylum Chordata; class Mammalia; order Diprotodontia; family Phascolarctidae; genus Phascolarctos; species Phascolarctos cinereus. The sequence goes on along the minus strand of NW_027556180.1, from coordinate 172,738,731 downwards.
TCCAAATGTCAGATTCCCCTGCCAAGACCATATAAATGGTAAAAGGAAGAAGTACCATAGTATTAAACTGGAAGGCAAAAAATGGCCCCAGAGAGTCACCAGAATCAGTTGTTCCATACCAAGAAATACTGAATTTGAAAATCTCCGTGTTTAATCCCCTGAAGTAAATCCTGGGTGAATAAATCAGTCAGGGGCGATGAAAGCACACTTCCTGCTGGCTGAATGGGGAGGACTCTATTCATTGCATGAGACATAGCTCTCCCTGCCCCAATCAGGGCCAGTGTTGGCCCTGACTCCAAGTGGCTCTTGGCAGTGTAGAGCACTGGCTTTGGAATTTGAGACCTGGGGTTCCAATCCCACCTGTGATCGCTACCTGTATGACTGTGAGCAAGTCACGCAATCACCCCTGGCCTCAATTACCTAATCTGCAAAATAAGGGGATTTGGAAAGAGAAAGAGTCTGAGATTCCTTCCAGGCCTATATCAGGGATTGTATCATGAGGAATACAATAGAAAATGAGGCTTGATGAGGCAAAAATGACCTGAGCCCATCTATAACAATTTCCATCTAACCTTAAAATTTTAGAACTAGATGTAACCTTAGGAAAATTTAATCTTTACTCTTTATTTGTATATGAGAAAACTGAGGCCCAGTGTTGTTAGGTGATTTCTTCAAGGTCATGTTGCCTGTTAATGGCAAAGCTAGGATTAGAACCTGAATCATCCATTGATTTTCCTATTCTCTCATATTTCAGCATGGCCAACTCCTTAATTTACTGTGCACTTTGAGAATTTTTTTCCCTACCCAGGTGGTGCAGTGGATAGAATGCTGGGCCTAGAGGCAGGAAGACTCCTGAGTTCAAATCTGGGCTCAGACATCTACTAGCTGTGTGACCCTGAGCAATCACTTAACCCTTTTTGCCTCAATTTCCTCACCTATAAAATGGGCTGGAGAAGGAAACAGCAAACCACTCCAGTATATATATTTGCCAAGAAAATCCCAAATGGGGTCATGCAGAGTCAGACATGACTGAAAAATGATTGAACAATAATAACAACAACACATGTCACTTAAGGGTTAAGCAAACTACTTGTGGAGTTAGGTAGTGGCTGGAAAGAGAAGCAAGAATTCTACTGACAGTGAGTAAAACTCAAATGTAATTGAAGAAAGCCATATGATAAATAAATCCACATAAGACCAAACTCCACATTGGGAAAAGCATTAGTATAAAATTTAGAATTGTACTACTGGAAAAAATAATCATATTGATGGAACTTCCATAGGAAAGCAAGCGCATCCTGATTTCCTTGACAACTAGGTGCAGAGTTCCTCACAGGGAGTAGAACAACCCTCATCCTTTCAAGGATATGGATTCCAAACGTGTCCAAATGCAGTGGATAGAAATCTGGACTTGGAATCAGTCAGACTGATTGAGTTCAAATCCTACTCAGGCACTTACTACCTATGTGACCCCAGGAAGTTCATTTCACCTTTCAGGGCTTCAGTTTCTACATCTGTAAAATGGAGAGAGGGGTATATTCTCTGAGCTCTAAGGACTCTAGCTCTAAATCCACGATCCTACAATCCCTTTTCCAAAATAAATAAATAAATAAAAATGTATGCAAGCCAAGTACAGATACCAAATCAAAGCATGTAAGGAACCCAAAAGTAGAGGATTTCGTTCTGAACCCCAAACCAGGCTAATTGGTTCAATCTGGAAACTATTGTTTCTTCAGCCAGAGTGATGAACTCAGGCTCTGCTTATCCTGATTCTGCGGCTCCGTGGCTTTTAAAAGTTTGACAAAAATACTAGTAACATTGACATTTCCCTTGAACCATCCTAGCCTGGGAGGGCCCTTTGTCTCAGTCTCATTTCCCCATGCCCACCCGAAGGAGCTGATCTAGAATGATTTTTAAAAGGTACTAAGCCTGAGGCTCTGAGAAATGCTGTTTTCCTAGCCCTGACAGTTCACTACAGTGATGCATCCAAGAAAAAATATTTTAGCCAAAAGAATTTTAACTGTGTTAAAAACACTGAAGAGAATTTCGCAAATTTAAAAAAAAAGAAAGAAAGAAAGAAAGACCTGAAAATGAAAAATGATTTGTGAATCACTTGGAGCAGTGGAACATCTCTTGTAACCCCCTCTAGCATGTGGGGCTTGCCAGAACTAATTAGGATTGTCAAGTGTTAGGGGTTTTTTAATTTTTTTTATTTTCACTCTAATAATCCTAATAGACATGAACCAGAGCTGTCGGACAACCAAGAGATTTAACAATGTGGTCGTTGATGTGGAACGTAGATACTTTGGCTGCCATGAACCACTGGACACACTTCATTTCCGATGTCAAGTTAAGATCTTGCTCTATTGTCGTGAAATTCAGCTGCTATTACAGCCTTTCGATTGACGTATTCCACACCCAGCTCATGAAGAAATGTGATTTTTTTTCCAGCCCTCTGTGCCCAGAGGTGATGGTTTTAGTATAAAAGAAAAACACGCACACCCCATAAACCACACCAGAAGGTAATATATACAGATGGTACTAAAAATGCATGCCATCTCAGTATCCTAACCTCTGTATCCTGACACACAGAAGCAAAAATTTCTAAATGTTCAAGACAACTCTTCAATCTTTGTCTATCTTAATTATATAACCAAGGGCATCACCAAAGATGAACTAAGAGTTAACATTACATTCATTAATATTATTGGTGATGGGGGTAATAATGTGTGTCTGGATGGGTTGTTTATTTGGTTGGAGTTTTTTAAGGGGGCCACAGAGATAGTTCCATAATCACAGTAGGATGAGAGCCCCAAGCTATCATTTCACCATATGGCAAAGTCTCTCTGGGGGCAGAATTGATATTTTTGTTTGCCTGGCATGTTGTATACTTAGTAATTCCTTCCAGGCCACATCTTACAAAGTCACATGAAATATTTGCATATAGCAAGAGAATAAAACTCATTAATCTTCTCCAGGATTACATACCCTCCTACAATCGTGTTTATAAGCAGAATCCATTCAAGTTGAATGAAAACTACTGTGTCTAGATAACTTTTTTTAAAAGGCTATAATGGATAGATCTCTGGACAAAGAGATTTTAGTTCTATCCCCAATTTTCTCCTGCCCTCCATGTATCATGTCATATAATGCAGTTAGATACCAGTTTCCTTAATTGTTAATTCACATAACGTCTTCCACCTATCTGTAATACTCAAAGGAGTATTATAGGAGTCAATTACAGAAGTGATATCCAGGCTCTTGGATGATACACCCTGGCAATTAAAAAAAAATTTCAGAGTGCAAACTCCAAACAGAGGTATATTTACTTATTTATAAAATTATATACATTATTATAATACACAAAAATAGAAATTAAAAGGAATAAGCTAAAGATGAAATAATTTCTGATCCTGGAGTCAATAGGGAACTTCTATAGTTTGTTGAAAAGAGAGGTGACATAGTCAGACCTGCCTTTTAGGAGAATAATTTTGGCAGCTGTGTGGAGAATAAATTGGAAAGGGGAGAGAATTGAGGAAGGGAGGAAATTAGGAGGCTACTATAGAAGTCCAGATGAAAGTTAATGAAGGTAGAAGCTGTCATTTAAGGCAAATGGACAAATAGGAAACCACTGCCTTGGACCAATCTCAGAGTCAGAATATCCAGAGTCAAGTCCCATCTCTGACACATAATGCTGGTTGTATGACCCTAGACAACTTACTGAACCTCTCCATGCCCTAGGCAACTCTCTAGAGCTAAACTTTGCAAAGTAGTTGGTGATCTACATTGATAAAGGCTCTTTATGAGTAGTTCCCTACACTAGGGACCATTTCATATTCTACCTTAACATAAAATGTGACATAAAACATAATATGAAACATAAAAATGTAACATAAAACATAATGTATTCTAGCTTAACCTAAAATGAGGCATTATTGCCTTATTGAAATTAGCAACAGAGTGACAGTGCCAAGGTCATAGTATGTGTTCTCCTCTGTGATTTGGTGATGGATAAGCTGATGTCAACTATTTCTTATTGGTTATTATAGCAATTCTCTATAAATGGGTACATATTGTCATCACTAGGATGGTTTGGGGACTTGGGCATCCATTTGCTATATTTGGTTTAAGGTAAAAAATGAAATGGTTCTTATTGGGGAATAAGGAATATAAGTATAAACAATGGTTTCCGGTTGCCGTGCAACGTAGTGATCAATCAGCAGTTTGGAATCAGTCTAGACCAACCCTTGACTTCTCCAGAAATTGGTGGGGGGGGGTGAGAGAGGAGGAGTATCATTCCTTAAAAATTTTTCAAATCCCCTAACCCAGTCTGATTCCTTAGTCACAATTCCAAATATTTTCCTTGGGAAAATATTAGTACTCCTCATTGAGAAGTGTACCACTAACCATGGTTAAGGTATTGGTGCAAGGCACTTATCCATTTCTCAGAGGCACAGCTTGTCTTCATTAATAACTACCCATAGGTTATTCCTGTAGGCATCCGTTAAATGTCCGAGCTGTTTTACAAAATGCCTTGAAATGAGAAATTGTGTGTGTGTTTGTGTGTGTGCATTTGTATTGAAAAATAGGAAACAAGAAATGGAAAATCCATAATCGGTGTAGGACTTTCTGAGAAGAATGTGGGTGTGAGTCCCTGATAAAAGGTCAACAAAATAAAACACAGGGTGTCTCACTGACACAGACATAGTAGCATAGTGGAAATTGACCTCAACACCAGGTTCCAAGTCCTGTCTCTAACACATATTGATTTTGTGACCTTGGGCACATCACTTAACCTCTTGTGCTCTAGGCAACTCTTTTAAGACTGTAAGTGGCAGCTGGGCACAGTAGCAATATGCTTATAGTCTCTGCAACTAGCGGGGCAGAAGCTAGTAATCACTGAGCTGTAGCAGCGCTACAGTAAATCTTGTATTCGTGGTAAGTCCCACACCAATATGGCTGACCCTGGGAGTGAGAGACCAGCAGGCTGCTTAAAGGGGGCAAATAAGTCCAGGTTGGAAATGGAACAGATCAGAGATGACTAGCAGTGGGGGTTAGAGCCATCAGTGGCCACTGTACTTCCACCCTTGGCAAGATAGGGAGAGAAAGGAAGAGGAGAAGGAGGAGATAATGACAACCACATTAGAGAAGGTTCTGATCTGCACTGATAGGTGGCCATATTTTGCTAAAATCAAGTCCAGACCATATCCCTATTTTTTTACACACAACCCCAACTACTTGTGTCTAGGAGCTGGAAAGGACCTTGCAGATTATGTAGTCTACTTCCAACAACTTGGATGAAGGCAGAGATTATACACATCAAGTTCCAAGGTAACACAAAGCTAGAAGAAATAAATGATTCATTAGATGACAATGTTGAAATTGTTTCCATATATGTATGTATGTATGCATGAATGCATATATATACACATATACACATGTATGTATGTATATGTGTAAGTGTTGTGTATGTGTATGTACATATACAATTATATACATATACATATATATATGTATATGTATATCTCAACAGGTTGAAACAGTGAACCAAATCTAAAAAGATGAAGATAGAATTTAATTGAGATGAATGTAAAATCCTACACTTGCATTAAAAAAAAAAAGTCATGTGCACAAGCACAGGGCAGGGGAGATATGTCTAGACAGCAGTGCATGTGAATAAGCCCAGAGAATTTGAGCAGACAGTGAGCACAGTAGGATTCCACAGTGTGATATAGCAGCCAAGGGAACTAAATTCGGTTGAGCTGCAGCAGTAAGAGAAGCAGGCTTTGCAGAATGAGGTATGGGAGAGCCCACACACCCCTTTCCCGTGAGGGCTCGTTGGTCAGACCATATTTATTTCATTGTATTACATTGGTTCTGGTCTCCACATTTTAGCAAAGATAGTGACAAGCTGAAGGATAGCCAATCAAGGATGACCAGGATGGTAAGGATGTAGGAGACAATGTCATATAGTAGTCTGTCAGAGGAACTGGGATTGTCTAGTGTGGAGCCAAGAAGATTTAAGGAGATCTGAGATCAGTCCAGAAAAGTACTTGAAAGGTTATAAAGTGGACAGAGGATCAGTCATTTTACATGGATCAATCATCAATCAGGCTCACCAGGCTTTAGTTTCTGGAGTTGCCTGAAGTTAGGAAGACTGGGGTTCCAGTCCAGCCTCAGATACTAGAACTGCTACCCTGCGCAAATCACTTAACCTCAGTCTGCCTCTATTTCCTCAACAGTAAAATGGGGATAATAAAAGCCCTTACTTCCCAAGGTAGTTGTGAGAGTCAAATGAGACATTTGTAAAGCACTTAACACATTACCTGATGCATAGTAGAGGCTTAATAAATGTTTGCTCCCTTTTTCATTCTGTCCTCCTTCTCTGTCTCCCTTCCTTTCTTTTTTAAATTTAATTTAATCTTTAATTTGTGAAATAATACAAGTATTTCCGTAACATAGTAGAATAAAAAAGATGATTGCACATGAAACTGAAAATCTATTATGTACAACTTGCTATTCATTATAAATATAATAAAGTTACAATGTAACTTTTTTTCTTTTTTCCATCCCTCCCTCCCCCCCACTCCTTAGAGATGGCTATCATTACTCCTTTCTTCCCTCCTTTCCTTCTTCCTTCTTTCCTCCCTTCCTTCCTCTCTACCTCTCTCACTCCCTTCCTCTCTCCTTCCTTTGCAAAAAGTGGGACAATGTTTGATTGTCTCCAATCTGCTGGCACTTCTCCCATTCGATTTCTCAGATTCATGGGAGCCAATGATGTCTACAAGGTCTTTCAGAACGTTTGAAAGAAATGTATGTGGACCTAGGAATTGAAACTCCTCACTTCTTCTGGTCTTGAATTCTCTCGCTGGGTGATATTGGCTTTGTTCTTTCCTCTACAAAGACTATTTTCACTTCTGGAGTAGCTCTGCCTTCTTCCTTTCTATTATTATGCCAGCTTCCCATGAACAGTGGTCCTCTCCCTTTTTTTGCCATGCTTCTTCTAGTCACTTTACCATTTTTATGTCAATTCCTTATTACCTTAATAACTTATAAGTACAGCAACTTAGTGTGAAAGGTACATAGATTCCTTTTACAAAATACCCACTTCTGATGATTGTTCTTAAAGGTTTGTGCCTCTTTTTATATTCATCTTCAGTCACACAAACTCAAAATAGGGGAAACTGAAGCTTGAAACTTGAATGGCAGTTTTAGGGCAAATAAAAGGTGCGACTGTCTTAATAATACATTTTATAGTTATATAAAGCTTTGTACTTTGCAAAACACTTTAATAGTCTACAGCATAGTGCATTTGTGTTTTCCCTTCAGCCCCAGACAGAGAAAGAAAGGGAGAGGGGAGAGGGAGAGGGAGAGAGAAAGGGAGGGAGAGGGAGGGGGAGAAGGAGAGAGAGAGGGAGAGAGAAGGAAGGAGGGAAGGGGAGAAAGAAAAAAGGAGAGGGAGGAGAGAGAGAGAGAGAGGGAGGAACAGAGGGATAAGGAGGGAAGGAGAAGGAGGGAGACACAGAGAGACACAGAGAAAGAAAGGGGGGAGGGGTATGAACAAACATTTGGGTGCTATACTGGAAGACCTGAGTTCAAGTCCTGCCTCACACTCTTATTAGTTATGTGACCTTGGAAAAATCCATTAATTTCTTTTTTACTTCAGTTTCCTCTTAGGTAAATTCAGGCAATTGGCCTTGATGGCTTTTAAGGTCCCTCCCAGCTCTCAATCTATGCTCTTACGATCCCAGACTCTAACACAGCACTTCAAACACAGGAAGCACTTGATATTTGCTGAATTAACATGTCAGTTCAGGCTGGGTGTCAATTAATTCATGGGTTAGAGATCAATGAGAAGGTTTTTTTTAAGTATAGCTAGTATTCACATCAATGCAGTAACAGTCAGGGGTGGAGAACCTGCTGCCTGGAGGTCACCTGTAGCCCTCTAGGTCCTCAGATGCAACCCTTTGACTGAATCCAAACTTCACAGAACAAATCCCATTAATTAAAGGATTTGTTCTGTAAAACTGGGACTCAGTCAAAAGGCCGCACCCGAGGACCTAAAGTGGCAGGTTCCCAACCCTGCTGAGTGTTACTTCGGTATATTGAAGCACAAAACGAAACAAACACGCAAACAAAAACACCATTCCTTTGATTCTACTACCAGAGAGACACCTTGAGAATGATCCACTGTGGCATTTTTATGTTCTTATAGACCCTGAGTTTTACATTGGCGTATCTAATTATTTTAATTTAGATATAATACTTTTTATCTTTAGAAGAGCAAGTTGTTACCAAAAAGGAATAGGCTCATGGTTAAGAAAGGGGAAAAACATCATTTCTCTTAATGACTTCCGGGTACCACTCATGTCACCTGACTAAATCCCCTAAAAAATAAATTTAAAACCCTTCTCTTCTACATTTCCGTCAGATTTTTTTTAACTAAACAGTGCAGTGATAAGTGAATAAGTGAAGGGATGGCAAATAGATGGACAGTTTGAAATGTCAGAGAGTTGTTCAGTCCAAAAATACTATTATCTGGATAATTCAGGAGAAAGCAGCCTATTTGGGCCTGAATTATTCTGATGATATTGGATTTGTAGACATGGATTTTGACATCTTTGACTCTTTCCTTAGTTGAATTCAAGCACTATTCTTTTAAGATTATGATAATATTGACCACAACCCACAAGCCTCCATGGGGGATTGGATGAGAGAATTGTGTCTAAGAAAAACTGTCAGTTTGTGTGTGGGCAGTAGAACAGGTTACAAAGAAGCCCGTGTGTAGAGGTGTGAAGATATTCTCTGCCAAGTTTGCAGATTCATCCCCAGGGAAGTGAGCATCCCTTCACAGCAAGGCACTATGGGTAGGATGCTCTTCCCATATCTCCACCTATTAAAAGCCTACCCAATCCTTCAGGACCATTTCCCTTACTCTCTTCTTCATGAAGCATTGCTTAATTCTTCTTCATGTGTATTTTCAGCCCTTTGTACTAGGAAGATACCTCATTCAAATTTTAATTATCATTATTTCTAAATCCATTGTATCTTTCTCATTTGTTTCTGTGCTGCCTTTTTTATCTTTGCTTCTACCTTTGTTCCCAGTCTATTTCTCCCCTTTTCCATCAGAGAGGAATATAGGTTTTTTTTTGTGGGGAAAGGGGCTGGTTCATATGTGTGATTTCATCGGTGTAGGGGAACTCCTGATGTGAAGACCCCTTCCTGCACTAATACAGGACAGCAACTCCTGTTAAAAAGCTCCTGAAGGCACTAAGAGAATAATTTATCCTTTATCACACACTATGTTCCAGAGAAAGGACCCGAACTCAGGTCTTCCACACTCTGGACTTTCTGAATCTACCCACAATACTGCCCCACTATCTCTCACACTGCACAAAATAGGCACTTGATAACTATCAATGACCAAATTAGTATAACAGTCCCATATTTAATGGCTGCTTCTATTAGGAATTTTGCTGTTGTTCAGTCTATCCAAACACTTCATGACCCCCTTTGGGGTTTTCTTGGCATAAATACTGGAGTGGTTTGCCCTTTTCTTCTCCAGCTCATTTTGCAAATGAGGAAACTGAGGCAAATAGGGTGAAGTGACTTGCCCAGGGTCACACAGCTAGTAGAGTTTTCTTGGCAAAGATACTGTTTTTTCCTTCTCCAGATTATTTTACAAAGGAGGAAACTGAGGCAAGCAGGGCTAAGTGACATCCCCAGGTTCACACAGCTAGTAAGTGTCTGAGGCCAGGTTTGAACTCAGGTCTTCCTGACTCCAGGCCTGGTGCTCTATCCAGTGAGCCACCTAGCTGCCCCCCATTAGGGACAGGAAGCATTCCAATCATAGCTAGAAGCTTGTAGTGTGCCTTGCTTCTGGCCCATCTTGTTTTGCTCAAGAGTGAAAAGAAACATGAGACCTTGTTGAAATATGCAGGAATTGGAAACATATTAAAGCCTCAGCCCCGTTACGTTTGTTGTCTCTGGTGAAAGTCAATGCTTAAATTCTCACCGGGTGCGGAGAGAGGTATTTTGGTGTCTGGTGCTTCAGTCAATTACTTGCATCTAAGGACAACATAATGCAGAGGAATGAAAGTGTGAAAAACATGTGCTGTAAGAAAGTGACTGATAATTTTGCATTTACATGACATCTGCTATACATGGGGAACTTCAAGGCCCTTGGTTTTAATAACATATTTGTGGGAGAGGCAATAGTTATAATACATATAATCTGCCATTTAGGAGAACCTTAAGTGCTTATTTAAAGTCATCTTGCAGGAAATTGCTTCACAAGAGTTAAACTTATTTACAGCTTTCCTGATATTGGGAACTGAGGGGTGGGAAGCAGGATGTTTATTTTCTGTACAGGAAATTCTAAAATCGTAGGACCATAGAAGGCCTTAAAGTACAACATCCTCATTTTTTTTAAATGAGGAAACTGAGGTCTTTCTTAGAGGTTCCCTTTTTATTATTTATTAGGGCTTCATTTTATTTGTCGCCTTCCAGCAGGACTGGAGCAAGGTTGTGGCTGGAGGATCTGCCAAAGCAAAGATTTTGCTATGACAAGTGTTATCGAGTACAGTGTGGTGTGGGGTTGAGGAGGGAGAATGTTGATAAAGGGCTTTGGACACAAGACGTAACAACTCAGAGAGTGGGAGGAGCTTCATGTATGTATAGATTACTCATCTTAACCTTTTCCTTAGTGGAATCAGTTCAATGATTCCGATCTTGATCTGGTCCTTCACACTAAGAGCACTGTCAGTACTGCCTCTCTTGATGAAAAGGGAGAGGAGCAGCCTCTTCCACTCCTTTCCTGTATTCTCCTCCTCTGGTGGGAAAACAATCTTTGTTTTCACTTCTGCAACCTTTAAACAGCTTCTATGTGAAAGGCACAGAGCTAGGTTGGAGGGATGCAAATATGTGACTTCTCAAGTACTTAAAATGTAATGGGGAGGGGAGATATATTTTATATATATATATATATATATGTATATATATATATATACATACACACATATAATATATATACATATATTATATATATGTGTATATATAATATATACACACACATAATATATCACATGTTATATTTTATATATATCATATAATGTTATATATCTATATAAAGTTATATATAACTATACAATGTCATATATAATATATGCATGTTATATAATATATATATATGTAACTGTATGTTGTATATAATATATATAACTGTATGTTATATATAATATATAACTATATAATGTTATATATAATATATTTAACTATATGAAGTTATATATGAGAGCAGTTACAGTAGAATGGTGGAGACAAAAATCAAGTTATAAGGGATTTAGAGGCAGCTAGGTGGCACAGTGGATAGAGCACTGGACTTGGAATCAGGAAGATGCATCTTCATGAGTTCAAATCCAGCCTCAGACATTTACCTGGGCAAGGCAAGTGACCCTGGGAAAGTCACTTAACCCTGTTTGCCTCAGTTCCTCATTGATAAAATGAGCTGGAGAAGGAAATGGCAAACCACTCCAGTATCTTTGCCAAGAAAACCCCAAAATGGTGTCATGAAGAGTCAGACATGACTGAACAATAATCAGGGATTTAGGATTGCTGGTGGTGAGGAAACAGATACAGCAAGGTCAGATTAGGCTTTGTAGAAGTTGAGCAATGATGCATAGGAGAGAGAGAAGAAAACTGATAGCTTGAAAAGGATAAAAATGTCAATGGAAGTATTTTTTTAGACTAAGGAAGACCTGACCCACTTTACAGGTTCCAAGAATCTCTGTATCTTTCAAACCACAAAGGATGATTTTATCAGCCTCAGAGTATTACCTTATTCCTCATGCATGATGCAACCGTAATATTTTCATGGGTTGCAGAAGCAGACAGCCACCACTTTCTCACGGTGTCCTGGGCCATCATCTATGAGAGCTACAATACAGTGCAGTGGAAAGAGATTCCTAGACCCAGTTCTTGTTTTTTGCGTGATTTTGGGCAAGTCATTTTAACCTCTGTCAGCCTCCATTTTCTCATTCTTAAGATAAGAATGATTTAACAAAATTTAAGAAACATTTATTTATTAAGTACCTATGTCAAGTACTGGGGAATACAAAGACACTGATTAAACATCTGCTGTCCTTAGGGACCTTACATGTTACTGGAATGGGAATACCTGTCCTATCTATCTCACAATTTTCCACGGGGTTCTCTTGGCAAAGATACTGAAGTGATTTGTTTTTTTTTTTCACTTCCTTCTCCAGGGGAGTAAGGCAAATAAAGGTTAAGTGACTTGCCCAGGGTCACACAGCTAGTAAGTGTCTGAGGCCAAATTTGAACTCAGTTCTTCCTGACTTCAGGCCTTGTGCTCTATCCACTGACCCATATAACTGCCCCAACTATTTCTGTAGTATAGGTTTGCAAAGTGTTTTACATGTTTGTTATCTCATTTGAATCTCACAACAACCCCCTTTCATCCCCATTTTAGAGATAAGGAAACTGAGTCTAAGAAAGGACTTTGAGGCCCAGGGTCACACAGCTGGCAGGTATCTGAAACAAAATTTGAATTCCTGTCTTCAGTCTCCACGTGAAAACACTGAATTCACTATGCCACATGTTGTTGTCCAATTGTTTTGAATTGTGTTTGAGTCTTCATGACCCCATTTGGGGTTTTCTTGGCAACGATAGAGTGGTTTGCCCTTTCCTTCTCCAGCTCATTTAACAGATGAGGAAACTGAGGCAAATAGGGTTAAGTGGCTCACCCAGGGTCACACAACGAGTAAGAGTCTGAGGGTGGATTTGAACCCAGGGCTCTATCCACTGTGCCACCTAGTTGCCTACAAACCATACATTTAGATACTATGCCTTATCAGTGAACATGCTATACAGAATCACTTTTGATTGTTTTGGAGCATGTGTTTAGTGACCTATAAGGCAGTCAGAGTTTGGCACCTTCAAGGGACCAAATCAGGGTCTCTTGCCCCTTAGAAATTTTGCTCAGGGATCTGGCATCATGGAGCTTGTCCTAACTAGAAAAAGTATGGGATTAGAATCAGACAATAAGTATCACTGGATTTGGGGTCAAAAGACCTGAATTCAAATTTTGGCTCTGCTACTTATTATCTGGGTGTGTGACCTAGGATAAATCACTTAACCTTTCTGAGTCCCATTTACCATATCTGTAAAATGAAAGGGTTGGATGTATGGACTCTGAGGTTCCTTCCACTCAAAATACTGATACTATGATTCTTTGTGGAGCTCCTAGCCTGGCCCTTGGAAAGCTAGGTGGCACAGTGGAAAGAGCGCCCGTCCAAGAGTCTGGAAGACCAGAGCTCAAATCTAGCCTCAGACACTAACTGTGTGACCCTGGGCAAGTCACTTAACCCTGTTTGCTTCAGTATCCTTCTCTGTAAAATGAGTTGGAGAAGAAAGTGGCAAACCATGCCACCGTCTTCCCCAAGAAAACCCCAAATGCGGTCATGAAGAGTCAAACACTACTGAAAAATGACTGAACAATAACAGCCAGGCCCTGGTCTTCATATGGGTCCAGAAGTGATCTTTCACTTGAGCTGAATGGCAGCCTCCAAATGATTTTATGACAGGCAGCTCTCCCTCCAGGGGCAGGCAGATTGGGAACCACTGTCTATCTGTATACATAGCCTTAGCATTTCTCTGATCCTAAATTTGAAGAGCTTAAGTTTCCTGAGCCCACAAACATGAGCTAATCAGGAATGTTTGCTTGTCAGTGTTATTTCTTGAATTGATTTTCTTAATTAATTTTGAATTACATAAGGAAGAGCAGCACCTGACACTAATCATGGAGCTGATAACCTGTGCTGTGCCACCTACCCTCATGATCAACATCCTGGGGAGGGTGAGATAGTTCAGAGCAAGCCTGCCCTAGTCTGACATAGGTTTTGGGGGGACGTAGCATTGGGGCAAATATTTTTCACTGACTCCTAGAGTTGTGCCTACAAGAACACCTGGTTTGAATTGAAGTCTTGAGTGTTTCCACCTGTTGGTCTGAAAAATTGTCAGGTAAAAGTTATAATATGGACTCCGGGGATTCTGGTCACAAAAATGGTTTAACCAACCAAAGAAAGAATGAAAATATCAAGTCACATGTTTGTCTATGCTTTAATTTTTTCATTTGTCAGATTTTTTTTTAATGTTACCTCCCTAGTGTGGTTTTTCAGCTGTGTGTGTGTGTGTGTGATATATGCAGTTAGGTGGAATAACTGAAAGAGGGCCGTACATGATATCAGGAAGACCTGGCCTTACCTCGCACCTCAGATATTTAGTAGCTAAACAGGAAACTCATTTGATATCTCTCAGCCTCAGTTTCCTCATCTATAGAATGAGGGTGGTAATATCACCTCCATCATAGGGATCAAATAAAATGGTAGGTCTAAATTGTTTTGTGTAATCTTTAAATAACTTTAAAATATTAGCTTATGTTTATTATTCTGCTGTGTTTCCTGCCAGAAGCTGATTATCTTTGGAGAAAGATGAGGATATAAAAATAATCAAAATGGATAGTTCCCAACCTTTCTGATTATGCTACTTTTAGAGGTCTTTTTTAGAGGTCTTTTAATTGATATGTTAGGTTTTATATCATCTATATTTCTCAAAGTGTCCTTCCCCTTCTTCTTCCAGAGAATAATCCCATACAACAAAGGGGAAAAATTCAAAGTTCATCAATACATTTTGAAAGTGTCACATTATACATAGTATTCCACATTCATGTTATCTAGATTTTCTCAAAAGGTTATTTCATGCTGTAACCATCTATGGATCTACAAAAGAAGAGGGTGTGAAGCAAGATGGTTATAGTATGCACAGACAGGAGACGGAAAGATTTGTGAAAGATTAGGGAAGGAACATCAAAAGGACAATTCACAGGTTCAACAACTGTTTTTTCCTTAACTCTTTACATCTGAAGATCACTGAATTTATGAGCCTTGGTGACTAAAAGGATGATGAATCTTTCAATAGACGGAGAAAAATTAAGGAAGGGGACAGGTCTGTGAGAGGAAAGATGAGTTTTATTTTGGACCTGTCAGGTTCAAGGTGCCAATCAGGCATCCAGCCTCTATAGAGAAGCAAGGGGAGAATCCCTCTCATATCTTTTCATTGGGGCCAAGCTTTGTTGTTATACTTTGTTAAAAATTAGTTTCAACTGTTTTGTTGCTGTCATTTCCATCTATGTTGTTGAATGACTACATTGTGTTTATTGTTCTCCTGATTCTGTTTACTTCACTTTGCATCAGTCCATATTAGTCTTCCCATGCTTTTCTGTATTCATCATATTCATCTTTTTTTATAACACAGTAATATTCCATTGTGTTCATGTACCACAATTTGTTTAACTATTCCCCGACCTACTTTATCTAAAGTAGATACTTGGGTGTCTATTTTATTTCCATTTCTTTGCTACTACAAAAAAGTGTTGCTATATTTTAGCACATATTAGGCCTATTTTTAGTCACCAGGATAGATGCTTGGAAGTAGAATTTCTGGCTCAAAAAGTATGGATATTTTGGTCACTTTCTTAGAAGAGTTTTCAAAATGCTTTCCAGAATGCTTGGACCAATTCTCAGTTCCATTAATAGTGCATTAGTGTGATCATGAGGACCGATTTTTTAATGGCAAAAATAATTTGCCACCCACCACTTGATAGCATTTGTTGATGTAGAAAATATATAGTGACCAAAAGCTATTATGGATTCAGTAACATTTGTAAATTAATTTGTTTTATTAACCACAATAAAATCTATATACATTTGGAAAATAGCAATACATATGTGAGTGAGATATTATTATTCTATTTACAGAAGACAATTTGCTTATTTAATCATTTATGAATCCATTGAAATAATTCTATAGCACCCCATGCTCCCAGGGATTCAAAGTCCATAGGTTATTAACTGCTGATGTAAATTTTACCTCACTATTCAGAAAGTTCCCTGTCCAGATGAACACATTATACATTCTCAGGAAGTAATGATGCTTTTTGATTTTCAGCTATTTAAGAGATCCAGTAGGAAGCAGTATATTGTAGTGACTAGACTCTGAGTTTGAAGTCAGGAAGACCGAATTCAATCTTATCTCAGAAACTTCATAACTACGTGAAAGTCACTTTTCTGGATCTGTTTCCTGATCTCTAAAATAGGGATAATACCTTCCTCACGTATTGTTATGAGGATCAAATAAGATAACAGCACTTTACAAAACTTAAAGGAATACATTTAAGCTTTGTTGACTTAAAACTGAACTAAGACTTTTTGAGATACTCTGTATAGATGTCAGCTATTAATGAGAAATATTAGCTATGGAGGACCTTGAAAGCTAGGGAGAGAGTTTTGAGTTAGCATAATAGGCAAGGGAAGCCATTATGGGTTCTTAATATTCAAGGAGTGGTGTTCGAGGAAGATTAGTCCTGTAAAGCATTTTGACAGGATATTATAATATCAGAGTTATGTATTATTCATAAGTGTTTAACAACCAGCTTTCAAAAGGGAAAAAAATGTATGGTTTCTCTATCAGTTTCTTAAGGCTAGACAATCAACAAATCAATAAATCAAACTCAATTTGTAGTATTTGCCAGTCTCCAAGGCACAAATGCTCCCACTGAAAATTTAACATTTGGTTCTCAAGAGCCTGTTTGAGCTGGCCCCAGCACACCCCTGGCTGAAAGGGACCTCAGTCAAACAATGTTATTTTGGAGATGTCCATAGAGGCGATGCAACTGGCCTATGGTCACATGCTGAATTAATAAAAGAGTCAAAGCTAGAACCTAAGCCTTGTGGCTTCCAGTCAAGTATTTGAAGGGCTTGCTTATGGAAGGGGAGGAATCAGACCTGCTTGGCTTGGCTACCAGAGAACAGTACTAGGAGCAATGAATAGAAGGCTTAGTGTAAAAGAAAACAATGAGAGTTATCTTGTAGTAGAAGAGGCCATCTTGGGAGATGGTGGGTCCCTCATCACTCGAGATCTTTAAGAAGAGGCTAAGTGATCATTGTCAAGTAGATGTTATGGAGGGGTGTCTTTTTCAGGTGTGGCTTGGATCGGATGGTCTCTGAGATCCCTTCCAATTCAGGAAGTCTGTGATTCTATGAATGTATTGCTTTTTCCCATTCCAGCCCATTGAAGAGTTATCCTCATACATCTGTTTCATTTAAAAACAAGCCTGGAGAGTGCAGTGAGCTTGGCATACCTGACTAAATAATAATGTATTTAATCTTTATTCCATTCCAGAAATCCTTCAGAAGGATGCCAGATTTTACAACGATTTCATTTGAATGCCATTTCACTTAATCTAATAATTTATGGCAGCATTGTATTTGTGCTAAAGAAAACACGCCAAAGGCCTGTTTGAAATCCAAATGGAAGATGAATTTATTACAACAGGATGAAGCTGTAACACACCCCAGACACATCATAGAAGAGAACAAGCCAAGTTGTTCAATTGTCTTATCTCCATCCATTTCTCCTTTCCTCTCTTTTTTCTAATTGCTTTTGTGTCCATTTTTAAAGGCATGAATGTTGTGCTGTAAATTCTTCTGGGTTCAAGGGGGTTTTCTTGCTTTAGTGAGAAGATAAGAGCATGGGGGAGAACAGGCAAGGAGACAAGGGTCACATATTGCCTCATGGGTTCATATGCTGAGTCCAGAAGAATTTATATAGGAGAATTCAAACCTCAGCATTTTAATCCTATCTCACTTAACAGTAATATTCACCCCGGCACACACAGATACATGCACATGCAATAACCCAGTTAACTCATCCAGTGCTCACCCAGGAGAGATGGCTCCTGATCAGATGACTTGAATTTTCATCTTAAATTCAAGCTAGTCTATTCCAGTATCACAAACAATCCCACACAGGAACATTCCAGTTTCACCCTGAGAGGTAAGAATTAAAACCTACAAGACCTAACGATTGTGAACGCTGTTGTATTTATCCCAGAAAACCATCTATTGGGAAACCAAGAATTTTAATGTATTTCCATGTCTATTTATCAAAAGTCAACAAACATCCTGCTACGGCCTCTAAGAGCAGAAGAATGATGGATGTATTTCCCTAGGCCTTCAGGCTTTCCTGATGCTTTCCCAAGCCAGCTCATTTAGACCCATCTGCACTGTGAGTACTTGACACCCTGAGCCAGGGAGAAGGTACACCAGGGGAATGCATTGGCCCAGCATCTGTTTGTGTGCGTATGTTTCTGGCTTGTCATCTAACCCTTGTAGTTTCCATGGCTTCAACACAGACAGCAGACACATTGACATGCTCATAGTCTCCCCACCCACCCACCTGTTTTCCCCTGTGTGTTTCACCTGTCCGAAGAGTCCGCAGGTGAGATAGTGGTTTCACAAGAACCTATATGTTCTAGATTTGATCCCACCACGCTGATTTCTAAGGGCCTTTGAGAAGAAGAGAAAAAAGTTTCTGAAATATGAAGGGGAGACTGCTCTGGAAAGCCACAAGGTCAGAGAATTTAGGGGAATATATAGGGATAGACACACACACATACACATACAATGGGGTAGTCCCCTCTCAGGTCTCTCTTCTTTCCCACAAGCAGCCTGACTCAATTTACTGAAGATTTGGGGGTTTGTGTGTGGTGGTGTGTATGTATGTGTGTCTTTTCTCATAAAGATGTACTTCTGCTATGGCTGCTACTATTCTTTTAGGGGGAGGGAGGAGAGTGTCGCCCACGACTAAGTGTTGCATCAAATGAAGGAGTGTGAAATAAAGAGACATGGGCCAGACAGGTCAGTGAAAGACTGAGCCAATTTATTATTCTGAGGGTCCAGATTATATAGTGAAAGCTAACAATCATCCCCGAGGTGTTCTCACCGTTCTTATGAGACTAATCCCAGCCCTTATGCACATCCTTAATTGTTCACACCTGCTTACTATCAAGGTCTAAGGATCAGAGTGTTCTAACCTCTTAGGCAGGGAAAGTTGGTGAGCCAAACGTTCTGAATAATTAAGCCCTTAGGGGTAGGAAAAGGGAAGAGCCAAGCTCTAACCTAAATTCCTTATCCCATATTTCGACTTTCCAGTTCTGGCCCTCAACAGAGAGGAGAACACAGAGTACACCCTAAGAAAAAGATTAGGTTATATATAGATCCT
The DNA here is from genome assembly GCF_003287225.1 of Phascolarctos cinereus. Classification (NCBI taxonomy): domain Eukaryota; kingdom Metazoa; phylum Chordata; class Mammalia; order Diprotodontia; family Phascolarctidae; genus Phascolarctos; species Phascolarctos cinereus. The sequence continues at coordinate 172,719,594 of NW_027556180.1, read as the reverse complement.
GATAGTAATGTGCCTGATCGTAATGGACTGAGGAAAAGGAAACTCTCTGGGGTTCTGAGTCAGTTGAGCCTACAAATACAAGCTAATCAAAAGTGTTTGCTTGCCAAAGTCATAATAGAGGTTGATGTGTGTGTGTGACTTCACTATCAGATGCAATTGATTGAAAACATGGATGCAATCAAGAATGGTGAATGTATTCCACTAGGGAAATGTGGCAACGATGTGTGAGGCCTCAACTTGGCTTGTGGCCTGGATTATAGGCAGAATAACACTGTGGGTGAACAGACTACAAATGTGGAGAATATCAAAAATATAAGACTGACCCAGAATGGATTATGATGATAACATGTCCAAGGCTAAATAGCAATATCTTAACTTCCTATGGACTGAACATGACCATGGCTTAAGTGTACCCTCTGTTTAGAAACCTAGCATCACATTATGGTGGCCATCTACATGAGCTGTACCTCCTTTGGGGTTTGCTGGGTGTGAACAGATCTTTCCCAGTTGTCACAAGAAGCAGTGAGGGCAGATTTTAAAATGGTTTCAGTACTTCCCTGCACTGTGACATGATGAGCACAAACACTAGCTGGAACTTTGAGGCCAGGAGTAAGGTCATTCTGTTTCTCCCCGGGCTTGCCTCACTAACTGCTCCCTTGAGCTAAGTATCTCTCTGTGAAACAGATTCCTCTCTGAAAAGAAGCAAAGCAGCCAGATTCAGCCTCAGGGAATCCACGGCTTTCCAGGTTGCAAGGTGGGAAGGTGGGAAGGAAGAAATGAAGGAGTAGTTTTCAAGCATCATGTACAAATCTCCAGGGTTTCTGCAACATTGCCATGACCCTTATCATATCACCTCCTAGCCAGAGAGAAAAAGCATTGAACTCACATGTATACATGAACCACTACACACACACACACACACACACACACACACACCCCAAAACAACAACAAAAAAAAAAACCTAGCTCTATTAGACAGTGATTCAAACCTCAATATCTCTGGTTTCCCTCTTGGAACTGGAGTTAAAACCTTTAGGAAGGAAACAGTAAGGTGACACAGAGCTGCTGATGGAGGAATTCAACTCAGTCAATGTCCTTAGCCCATATTTTGCCTTTAACACCATGAAACAACACTAGTGGAACCCTGATAGGGACCTATTACCCACCCCTTCTATCTTAATAGGCCAACCATGTAGATAGTGGGAGACGACACCAGACCAGGTGTCAGAATTCCTGCATTCTAATTCTTGTTCCACTCCCTAAGAACTTTTAGACCTAGAGTAGCTTCTCTGAAAAGCATTTTCCTCACTGAAAATGGAGATGATACACATTGTGATTATTTCTTAAGGTTATGAGGATGAAATGATAAAACATATCACGAGGTACTTGGCAAACTGGAATACTATAGAAAGGTGGTTATTACTTTGTAAAGCTGCTATGGTATGAAGTTATTGAAATTTAGATAGTAAGTGGTTTTGTAGCAGGGTTCTACAATATAGCTCCAAGTCGAATCTAAATTTACTTAACTCTCCCCTGACCCCTTTGCTCTCAGAGAGAAATTGATCCAGACCGTGATGGAATTTTGGAAAACTTGAAAACATTAAGGTCGATTCTCTCTCCCTCTCCAAGAGAAAGTGTGCTGTAATTCCGTGTTCGTATGGCTAACTTGCGTTTGTGGAAAGAGGAAATAATCACTTCCCACTCCTCTACAGATAAAGAGACTACCAACCCCTGCAAAAAGGGTTTCTCCACTCTTGAACAGCCTCAAAAGAAATGTAGATGGGACTTCTGAGGGCAGCCACACATGACTGGCCATTCTCTCGTCACTCCTGTTCTTCCTGTGAAGGCTTTTCTATCCCCTTCTCACTCATGCTACTACTCCTTATCATTGCCTAGTTTGTTTAAAAGGATAACAGAAAGCTTTCTGCAAGCCCCTAAGTAGGTTGCCAGCTGCTCAGACAGTCTCTCTTTCAGCCAGGCGTAAGCCTGAGGCAGTTGAAAGCTTTCTCTCTTTCCTGCTTGAGGAATACATTCCCCAGCAGGAAGAAGAGAATTGAACTAATTATGATCAAAGCATGACTGGTACCAAATCCTCTTGGAATAGATTTACACAGTGGAAATTTTCCCCAACTGCTGGTTGAAATTTCCCCACATATGTTTCCCTCCCCCCCCCCCGCACACACACAGAACTATTACTTCTAATGAAATATCACTTGAATATTCATGGAGATTTGTGATAATGGTTAGGAAAATATGATAATGAGTGTCAGGTTTACTGACAGGACTAAAGCATTCATCAAGTGTTTGATCTCTCTACAGTAGTCAAGACTGTGTAGATAGATGGATGAGCTCCCAGATTGGAAGCAGCTTCTTGGGCAAGCAATTCAAATGCTTTTTATGACCTCTAATGGCCTCTTTAAGCTTCCTACTTCCATCTCGATAGCTCTCACTGTATTTTTCAATTCCTTCTCTTTCTCTAAGTTCCCATAAAACTGTCTAGCTGTCTCTTTGACATATTCAGGCTTGTACTGCATTGGATTCAGTGGACTTTCTGAGAAATTTGTCCTTTGAGTAAAACCCTTCCACTCTAATCCCCAGTTATGCCTTAAAACCTAAATTGAACCTCCCAGACTCTAAATGCTCCATCAATGTGAAATGTTATCTCATTGGATTTTATGAGACTGCTATTTGGGTTGATTGTATTAGTTTATCTAGAAGTCATAGTTCCAGTAAAAAAAATAAATTCAAGTTCAGTTTTTGGCATCCTTCTTCACAATAGACAGTCAGTCTCTACATCTATTATTCGGAAACCTCATGTACATATAGCCTATTTGCGTGGTACTGGTATTTTTTGTAAGCTCTTACAAAGGAAGTCTGTTAGAATTCATGTCATCCTTACTTTCCAGTGCAATGTAGGTGTTTTGCGTGTACACAGATATCATTCTCCATATCCCAAAGATCATCAAGCTGATATGATAGTGTTGCTGGCTAGAGTCTATTTTATCACCATAAAATCCAAAGTGGGGTTCAGCCAAATTTCTAAGGTTAACTTCTTTAGGTTTTATGTTTCTAGACTGTATGACCTGAAAGCCCTATTCAATGAAAATATGGGCTTTTTTGTGTGTGAGAATTACCTATGGGACCAGTACCTTTTCATCAGTTGCAAATAGAAATTAAATTAAAGCCATTATCCCTTTCCAATCTTGCTTTTGGGTTCTTACTGACATAACTAAGCAAAGTAGTTGCTAAATCCTTCCATGATGATATTCACTATATTGTATTTACTTTTAGTCCCTCATTCACATGGTAGGGGGACCTTTCTAACACAATGCTTAATTAGTGTAACAGGAAGGTATAAAATACAAATACTGAAGGGTTAGAAAGTTTTGCCTCAGTCATAGAGGTAATGCTTTTTTATCTCCAGCATATCTCATGGAAAACAGGGAAAGATTTGAAACAAATATTCAATTATTACAGCCTGTCGGAGGAAGAGAGCAGAAGAACAGTGCTTCCAGCAGTCAATGTCTATGTCAATTTAAGACCTTTATAGCATTTCTTCTGAATTCTCTATTTTCCTTCAACATATATATGTGACATATGTGTATATATACATGTGTGTGTGTGTATGTGTACATACATACATCTTCCCTCTACATTTGTAGGTTTCACATTTGAGGTTTTGGCTATTTCTGGGTCGGTCATCAATAATTAAATGGGAATTTCTGGAGATTTGCAGCGTACTACAGAAAATCACAGATGATACATATATGTAAAAAAAGCTAAAAAATTTAGTAAGTTATAAATACTGTATATTAGTAATGTATTTTATATTTACTTCCATAAGTATACATACATAAATTTGTTACAAGTAGTTAAATTTTCTTAAAAGTTTCCGTGCTCTGAAGAACTACAGGTTACCCAATCTCTTTGGGAATGCCTCTTCTTTATCTCCCTACCATCCAGACTCAGTCATGTGATTTTCTCACACCATGGCCTTTATATCTTTTGCTTTTCATTGGACAAGGAAATCCATGAAGCAATTGCTACAGCTGCAGCTACACCTATATCTGTAGCTGCAAAGACTCCGTACAAGGTGCGAGATACTAATCTCTCTGGCGTAGAAGCTGCAACTTTTTTATGGGTGCAGTGGTTCTTTTACTTGTGTGTTAAATATGATCAGAATTATTAATAATGAAACTTTGGGTAGGGCCTCGAGGTATTCATGGAGTCCTGTGCCCCTAACTCCTGCTCAAGTCAAGTGACAACTATGTGTATATCTATATCTATATCCATATCTATGTCTATATCTATGTCTATGTCTATATCTATCTAGATATAGATATATACATATATACAAACGCAATAGATACATACACACGTTGTATGCTAATCTTGCATCCACACATATCCAGCTTGGAAGGTCAAGGTTTAGTTGCAATCAACACAGATGCTAAGATTGATCGCTCTTTGGCATTTAATTGTCTGCCATCTCCTTTGAGGTGGAGAAGGCTGTGTACCTCTCACCCCCAAAAAATTCGATGTATAGCTTCATTTTAACTCTAGTTATTCAGAACAAAGAGGAAAGGAAGAAAGAAAGGATACTAGAGGAGAGGAATGAGGGAAGGTATCAGTTTGCCATTCTTTGAGAGCCTCACTCATCCTCCTTACCAACATTTGAATACCTACTGTTTTCTAGGCACTGTGCTAGATGCTATTAATATAATGCAAGGGAGGGTCTAATATACATATTACCTGCTCTCAAGTAACTTAGTGATGGGTTCATGACCTATTTCCCCTACTAGATTGTTGAGGAGATGCCATATACACATATGCATACACATACATGTATATACTATGTACAGACATGTGTGCTACATATGTTTACCATATACACACTCTATGATGATAGTGCAAGTTAGTATATAACAGATGTCAGAAGAGTGGTATGAACAGTAATTGCTATAAGGCTTCAAAGAAGAGAGCACTATGGTCTAGGACACCTAGAAAGATCATTCACAGAGCTCAGAATAGTTCCTGGCACATTGTAGGTACTATAAAAATAATATCATTATTCTTATTATTAATTATTATGACTATTATTATTGTTTTGAGAAAAGTCTGGAAAGTTATAATGACAGATGAACTTGAATAGAGCCATAGACTGTGGAATGTTTCTATAGGCAAGGAAGAAGCAATTGGAGGGTTTTGTTTCAGTAGTGGAGGGGCATGATCAATGCCATGCTTTAGAAGATTAATCTGGCAGTGGTGTGCAGAATAGCTTGGAGGCTGAAGAGATAGGAATTGGGGAATAAGGTAAGAGACTATTACAATAGCAAAGTGATGTGGACCCTGGAAAGAAGCAATGTGATGTGAGTCCAGGAATTATGGTATCATATTATCTACAGCTTTGAGAGATCTCAAGGGCCTAAATCCCTTAATTTTACAAGTGAGGAAACTGAGGCATAGAAATCTTGTGATTCTGTGATTTTGACCAAGGTTTCACAAGTAGTTAAATACTAGAGGAGTGATGTGAAACTGGGTCATAGGAGCATAGATTTAGAATTAGAAAGGACTTTAGAAGCTATCATGTCTGTTCATTTTGCAAATGAGGAAATTGAGCCTGAAAGAGGCTAGTTACTAATGAATAATCCAGGGTCACACTGCTATTAAGGTCTGAGCTGGAATTTGAACCCAGGTTTTACTGACTCCAAGTCTAGCACTCTATCTTCTCTAACATGTTACTTCTCAGGTCTGTGCCAGGTGAAAGAGGACATGATGGAGGAAACACAGGTTCGTGCTTTCAAACATACCAATTTATTAAGCAATGCGTGCCAGTTGCCTAACAAATTAACACCAGGCCCTTTCCTCACCTTAGGTTTGAATCCCAAATACATGGGGAGACAGATTTTTATGTATTAAAAACAATCAAATAAGACCTATTAATTAAAAGAAAACAAACAGGATAATATGACTTCTAATTGGAGGAAAGATTATCAACTTTCCAAGTTGGGAGGAAATTTATTCCCTGAATTCAGAAAAAGAAGTGTCCCACTGCCCCCAAGTGTCTGTGAACAATCAAGGGAACATGGAAATGATAACTGATGGATCAATATGGGGCCAGTTTTCAGATAGGACATATGGGCTGCTTGAGATGTACAATTGTGAGAAAACTTGCCTCACATCTCTGCTCCATCGCTCAGTATCTGAGTGACCAGAGGCAGTCACTTAACTCCTCTGTAACCTGGGCTTCAGTTTCTTTCTCAGCATGATGAAAATCTTTGACTACCTGATCCCTGAGGTCCTTTGCAGCTCTCAATCTGTTCTCCTGGATTTACAATAGTGGCAATAAGAGTGAGAAAGGTGGGGAGGTAATTACATAAGGGCCAGCTGAAGACTTTTCATGCTGGGAAGGATGAACTGTTTTGTACTGTCTGCCAACTCGTGAGCTCTGGTATTGGGCACTGGGGCTACCTCTTGCTGGTAGTGAGGGGAGGGCACAGCAGCCGCAGCCCCTGTCTTCGACATGTGATCCAGGAAAAGGCAGCTAAGCACAGTCTCTGCCAGTGCATTCTGAATCCCACAGCAGTGTGTTGGCCACCCTCTCTCTTGGAAATTTCTCAGAGTCTATGCTGGTCTTTTGAAAATTCGATTTTCTATTTCTTTGCCCTGTGGTGTAGCATTTGGAACTACATTATGACATTAGCCAGTTCTCTGGCTATTGTTTTGCATTAGGACAACAAAACTGACAGGGACAGTTTTCAACTCTTTCTCTAGCAAACCTGGTTGGATCTGTATTGGATTTCCCAGGTACATGTTGGCATGAGGCCTGAGTCCTTATAGGACTGTCATTACATTGCACATCACTGATTTTGGAGTGGTTCAGAATCCCCATAAGCCAGTTAGCATGCATTTCTTTGACATCATCCTCAGTATTTTACCTTAACTAATCTGTTCCAAGGACCAGCATCTTTATCTGTCTGTAGGAAATCTCCATCTGTATGTCCCACTGATACCCTAAACTTACACATGCCTAAAACCAAGTTGCTTATCCTTCCCCAAAAAAGTCTATTCCTCTTCCTGACTTCACTATGTCTTTCAGTGGCATAATCAAAGTCTACCATTTCTAAAATCATGATGTTCTCTTTGACCCTTCCCTGCCTTTGCCTTTCTAATCCCCCAGGCCCTCTTAATTCTACCTTTGCAGTATTATCCTCACGTATATTTCCTAATCTCTAATCCAACTGCTATGAACCTACTACAACTCCCTCATTACCACCTGCGCATGGGTGATGGTGATAATCTCTCAAGAGATCTTCCCCCTTAGCACTCTGTCTACTCCAATCCATCTCTTCCATAGCTGCTAGATTTTTCTTCTTTTACAGCTAAACCGGGTCATATCACTTCTCTGCTCAAAACTCAGCAAGGGTTGGTTCCCTGTTGCCTCCTGAGGAAAGTTGGAACTCCTCATCTGGTTGTGCAAGGTCATCCTCAATCAAATACCAGTAGCCTTTTTTTCATTCAGCTCACCTTTCTGTACCATGAGCTTCAGTCTGATAGACCTATTCACCCTCCCCCATATTTTCTTGCCTCCATATCTTTGCTCTTACTACTCCCTATGATATGAATTCATTCCCCTAACTACACTCCTTCCCACCCATCTGTTGAAATTCTGCCTATGTTTTAAAGGCCAACTTACGAAGCCTTCTCCAATCTCTCTCTCTAACACACTAATCAATAACAGCCTTTTTCCTTCTCATACCTGACATAGTACTTCATAGCTCTCTTATGTACTTACCATGCATTGCATTATTTTGCATTATAGCTATTTGTGTATGCTTATGCCTTCTATGAGGCCAGGAAAACTGTCTTAGCTAACCTTTATATCTCACCCTGAAACTACCGCAATGCTTCTCCACGGTGTTCTGTACCCACTGAACACCCACAACTTGACACATATTTGTTGACTCTGGATTTATTTAGATACTTCAGATAATATGTATAGCCTTCTCAGGAACCAATTAATTCTGGTTTCCAGATTTCACATTGTGTCTTCCTATATGGCACAATTGGTCAAATATAACCACTGCCTTTAATGAACAAATAAATGCTTTTGTTGAATCAACTAACAGCCCCAACATGCTACCATCAACGCTTATCTAACTTATCATCTCAAACCTTTAGATCCTAGAGTCATAAAAATAAGTTGCCTAAGTGACCCCATGGTCTGGTCCACCTGTCTTCAAGACAAGTACATTTCTAAGCCGTGTACTACTGACAGTTGTCCGTTCTGGTTTGTTTTGTTTTGTTTTGTTTTGTTTTGCTATCCCTAGAGAACTCTGGGATTCTCCAGTTTCCCTTAGTAATTCATTGTCACATTTTACAATGCTATCTGTCCAGAGATCCTTCCTTAATTTCTCAGGTTGTCCCAAATTACTTGTCAAGGCCCAGGTCTGCTAACGATATTGAGAATTGTTCTAACAGATAGCAGTTACAATAGTCTTGGTGTTACTGCTTCTTGCTCTTCGATTGTGTCTGATACACTGGGACCATATTGTCCGCTGCCTGCAATGCAATCCAAAGCTCCATCTCAGTCCTAAAATCCAATCTTAGTGACTCTAGCACAAGGTTGTGGGCAAGTTGATGCTTTTGTGGCCAATAATTCCTTTCCAAATTAGGACAAGAAGAATGTTGAGGAATGACAAGCATCTCTTCTTTATCTGCCTTTTCCTCGAAAAACTCAATCTGAAAAAAAAAAAACAGCCTTAAACTGCCTTCTCCTCTGATTCCTGTTCCCCATTATTTTTAGGGAACCAATTTTATTTATCTTCTGTCACTCACAAGTGCAGTATTTTTAAGAAATGTTTTAGTGCTTAAAATACCCAGTGGTCCAAAGCCCAATTTTTCTGTCTCTTCTAATTAGCTTTCTAACTTGTTTGTGCTTTTTTTAAGTGGGGTAGAGAAATAAAAGATCTATCTCAAAGTATATTTTCAGGCTATTTCTATTGTTATAAACCTTCTGCTTATTGCTAACAGTAACTGTGTGTATCTGTGCATAGCCAGCTGTGTGCCCTTCCCCCCATCAAAATTTTAACAGGGCACAGATTTTAATTGCTTGTTCTTTGTCTCCTCTACGAGGGTTCACAAACATAAAATTCCAATCGGAATGCTTCCGGTTGTGTCATTTTGCCTTGGAGTCAGACTCCATAAAACTAAAGGAGATGTTATTTCCCTTAGTTGTTTTTATTTTTTTCCCCATTTTGAATATCCGAGAGCTTGTTAAATCCCTCAGCCTTATTTGTCTGGCTGAACTCACATGCTTGGATAAGGACTGGGTCCCTGACAGTGTTCTTTTCCTCAAAAGACCCCCTTGCAATTTCCCCCATTCCTTCCTTAGTTTTACAAATGAATGTTATTCCAATCAATGCTTGAGTAATTAAAAATCCTCCACTATTCACATTATGACCTTCCTTGAGGCCCTTGTTATCTGTAACCTATTTTCCCTCTAATGTAACCTCTAAGAATTATTTGACTGCCTTCTTCTACGCCTTTCAAAATTGTATATGCTGTGTCGGCCGAAAATATTGATGTCATTTGTCAAATCATCAAAGGATAAGGCAGAAAAAAAGAATTAATGTAGAACATTCCACACACTGAAAGTAGTAAAAAAAAAAACATTTAAATAAAAAGCCCTAGGGTCACATGAGCAAAGAAATTGGTTCTTTACAGCTGCTGTCCAGCGTAACAGCTCAGTGTCCTGGAGAATAGAATAGAAACACCGCCTGTCTTTTTTTGTCCCCCAGACTTTTTTGTTCTCTAGCTTTCATTTCTTTATAAAAGTTAATTCAATATTTTCAATGAACAAAAATCTATTTTTCTACCTCTCACCCCTTTGGGAAAAAAAAAACCTCGTAAGAAATATGCATATTCAAGAACAAAACCAATTCCCACATTGACCAAGTCCAAAAAAAATCTACATCTCATTCTGCCACCTGTTTCCATCATAGCCATTATGGACAGCAGTTTAAAATTACGCGTAAAAATTTATTAAACTGTGTGTACCCTTCGACTCAGCACTATTAAGCCAATACCCCTAAAAAAGATCAAATACAGAGGAAAAGGACCCATATGTATAAAAATATTTATAGCAGCTCTTTTTGTAGTGCCAAAGAACTAGAATCTAAGGGAGTATCAGTTATTATGGAATGGCTAAACAAATTATGATATACGTGAATATAATAAAATACTACTGGGACATGAGAAATTATTAATGGTGTTGCTTCAAAAAATCCTGAGAAGATTTGTATGAACTGATGCAGAGGGAAATGACTAATACCAAGAGAATAAATTATGTGGTTTCTAAGGACAAACAATTTTGAGTAACTTAATAACTCCAGCTTTCATTTCAGTTGAAGGGAGATGTCAGTACCCTTGTGCCAATTTTAATCAAACAGAACAGTGTTTTGGTATCTGCTCAGCTTTTGTGTAATAGGAAGATTGGAACTGGAGCCAGAAGACTTGGTTTTGAATACTTGTTCTCTCACTTACTACCTGTGGGACCTTCAGCAAGCTATGTAAACTCCCTGGGCCTTCATTTCCTCATCAGTATAATGAGGTGGTTGGAGTAGATCTCTGAGGACTCTTCAAAGCCCTCTGTAAATCCCATATGGGCCTAAGATTTACAAAGGTACTGACTGGTATACACAATGAATTGTTGATCGTGTACTTTTATTCTTTTTGTGGATTGCCCCTAGTAGGTTTTATAGGTCAGGCCAGCTTCCATTGTAAGCTTCTACTTGCAAATTTCCTCATAATTAGCACATGCTCAAAGAAGGCAAACCAATTATAATATTAGCCAGAAAACTGTAATTAGAAAAGAAAATCTGCTAGGGAGGGAACCATGAACCACAGCTACCTTCCATTAGCCTGGGGCATTTTCTAACCTCACCATGACAGGGGGCAATACATTGTAGAAGAAATTGTATTCCTGAAAAGTTTTATACAAATCTAACCTTTTATAATTCAATTCTTTTTCCTACAGGTTTGATTTTTTAAAAAAATTAATTAACAATCTATTTTCTCTCCCTCACACCTTTCCCCAACCCCTTGCCAATGGAAAAAAAAAATAGAAAAAGAAAACCATCCTACTGAATAAATGTAGTCAAACAAAACAAATTTCTAGTTGGCCATGTCTAAAAAATGTATATCTCATTCTTCATCTAATAGCCAGCATATATATATATATATATATATATATATATATATATATATATATATATATATATAAAACTTTAAGTTTTACAAACTTTATCTTTTAGTCTCTATTAACTCTATGGGGTATTATTACTTTGAGGTATTCATATTGCTATTATTGTCCCCATTTTACAGGAAACTGGGGCAGGCAGAGATTAAATGACTTTCCTGGGAACAGGATTCTGAGGCTGGATTTGAACTCAGGACTTCCTGATTCCGAGTCTAGTACTCTACCCTCTGAGCCACTAAACTGAGTCCATTTTCATTGCACACATATTTTATCATAATTTCTGATTCACCTTCAGTTGGCATGTGGATGTTGGAGATTGGATTCTTGCTCAAGTACATACAGATTAAGCTAGACCCAGTGGTACACTAAAGCCAGCTCCAATGAGAGCTGATTGTTAAATTTTCAGTGTGAGCATTTACATCTCTGAAATAAGAAAACACTACAAATCAGGGCTTGATTTATTCTTTTGTTAATTGTCTAGACTTAAGAAAATGATAGAGAAAGTGTCCATAAAGCATATTAAACTTAGAAGTGTGTAATGTGTACATGTAGTTTTTTGGAGAGATGTTAAATATTTACCAGCGCATCCTTGACTAGATCTCTTAGGTCTCTTCCAGCTCTGAGATTCTGTGACTCCCAAAACTTTAAATATAACTTCTTTTGTTTTCTTTTTTGGAGGCAATTGGGGTTAAGTGACTTGTCCAGGGTCACACAGCTAGTAAATGTTTGAGCTTAGATTTGAATTCAGGTACCCCTGACTCCAGAGCTGATGCTCTATCCACTGAGCCACCTAGCTGCCCCTATGACTATGACAATCACTAGCCAATCTGTGCTATTGGTAATAATCTACAAAGTACTATAATGCCCTGGGAAAACTGCTATTTAAAGAAATCATATGGTGAAACATTTTGCAATACGAATAACTACCCTCTAAATCACATATTGTATACATTGCCATTTCAGAATGATGGACTTAATTAAAGGATAGGAAGCCTTTATGTATCTCTCTTTAAGCATCAAAAAGAGGAAATATGGATAACAGAGGAGCACTGGATAAACAGGAAGACCTGGGTTTAAATAAGTGGCCAGGCCAGCTGTATGACCTTGGGCAAAGTACTTAAACCTCAGTTCCTCATCTGAAAAATACTTCCCCTGCCTTCCTCAAAAGATTCATAGAAGAATCATATGAGAGAATTGAAAACTATAAAGTCTTCTATAAATGCAAGGAACTGATTGTTATCTAGGTTTTTATTTTTCTGGATATAATTCATAAGCTCTTTTTCATTACAAAAAGACATTCTATAAGCATTTATTAAGCACCTACTATATGACAGGAATGTTAGACTGAAATAAGAATACAAAAAAAAAAAGAAGTCCTTTTGTCCTCAAAGAACTTCAGTTCCATTGGGAGATAACATACATGTGTGCATTGGAATGTACAAAAGGTATATTCAAGGTAACATTGGGAGTGGACTACCCTATCAGGTAGTGAGATCAGCAAAGACTTCATGCAGGAGATAGTGATTGAGCTAAGATGAACAAGGCTAGGGATTTTAAGAGGTAAGGTAAGAAGGGAGATCATTCCAGGCACAGGAGACAAAAGATGTATGGGAACTACAGTTGAACTACTGAACTACAGAACGTATGAAGAAGAGCCGTAAGTAATGAAATTAGAAAAGTAAATTGGACGGGCACCTAGGTGGCACAGTGGATAGAGCACGGGCCCTGAAATCAGGAAGACCTGAGTTCAGATCTGGCCTCAGACCAAACACTTGGCATTTACTAGCTGTGTGACCCTGGGCAAGTCACTTAACCCCAATTGCCTAAAAAAAAAAGTAAATTGGGAACAGGTTACAAAAAGCTTTGAATGCCAGACAGAATGCAATGAATAAGATGTGTAGTATATGCAAATAGGAATCAATTTATTATTAATATTGACTTCCACAAGAAGCAATGTAAAAGATCTGAGAAAGTATTTTTATTATTTATTTAAACAAGCATATATTAAGCACCTACTGTACACCAGGCACTGTGCCAAGTGCTTAACAAATATTATCTTATTTGATCTGCATGACAACTCTGGGAGAACTAGGCGCTGTATTTTCCCCTTTTTTCAGTTGAGGAAACAGGCAGACAGAGACTAAATGACTTGCCCAGGGTCATACAGCTAGTAAGTGTCTGAGGCTGAATTTGAACTCAGGTCTTTCTGACTCCCAGGTCCAGTGTTCTACCCACTGAGTCACCTCCCTGTCTCTAAAGGATGTATTCAACCAGAACTAGAGGAAGGCTCCTAGCAGAGCAGATGAAGCACATAAACCAAATCATAGAATTTCTTTGTTGTGAGGGACCACCATCTAATCCAACACACCAAAAAAATAATTTGACCTATAAAATGCAACTCCTGCATGGTACAATGCAGGTGCCAAACTCAAACACAAATAGGAGCCACTAAGTCTTACATAAGAATCCTTGCAGGCCATATAATGACTTAGAAAGCCACATATTAATTTATTACATTATAATATTGACTAATGACTTACAAAACCACATAATTAGTTCTTTTAGGTTTTATTCATTTTCTTAAATGTTTCTCAATTACATTTTAATCTGGTTCAGATTTCACTTTGGAGTGTTGGAGAGTGGTACCATGTTTGATACCCCTGTACAAAAATTAAGCAACTCTACTCAAAGATTTCTAATGGAGGTCTGCCCACTACCTCCCCATAAACCCTGTTGTCTCTGTTGAGTCATTTCAGTTGTGTCCAACTCTTCATGACCCCTTTTGGTGTTTTCTTAGCAAAGATACAGAAGTGGTTTGCCATTTCCTTCTCCAGCTCATTTTACAGATGAGGAAACTGAAGCAAAAGGCTTAAGTGACTTAGGTCACACAAGTAGTAAGCATCTGAGACTGAATTTGAACTCACAAAGATGGGTCTTCCTGACTCCAGGATGGGTGCTCTATCCACTATACCACCTAGCTGCCATAGACTCTAAGCTACTTCTAATTGTTAGGAAATTTTTCCTTACATCAAGCCTATTGTCTCTGCAATTCTATTCACTGTCTAGTTCTGACCTTTGGAAGACATAGACAATAATGCCCAATACAGGAAAAAAAAAAAGACTTAAGAATAGTTCAGAATGAGAGGGCATGGGACCATTGCAAGATCCTATAGAGTGAGGACTGCTTTATTTTTGTCTTTGTACCATCAGCACCTGGCACAGTATCTGGCATAGAGTAATAAATTCTTACTGATTAATTGACTGCAATAGGTGTGGGTATTTATCCTCAACTATGAGCTCACAGATCTATATAAGAAACCCTACCATACAGAGTTAAGTTTCCCGGATCATGGCCTCTTACTCACTGTGGTCTATCATTCACTCAGTTGTCAAATTGCTCTTCCTAAAGCACAGGTATGACCGTGTCTTGCTACACCTACTCTATAAATTCCAGTGGCTCCCTACTAGCTTCAGGTAGTAATTTAAATTTTAAATCCTCTTTGGCTTTTAAAAAGACCTTGAAACTTGGCCCCTTCTTACCTTCCCAATCTTCTTACCATCTTACTCCCCTTCATCTATAATTCAGTGACACTGGCCTTCTTGCATGACACTTTATCTTCTGATTTGGGGCATTTTCATTGGTTAGCCCCCACACCTGAAACTCTCTCCCTACTCATCTTGCCTACCTAGCCTCCTTCAGATCTCAACCCCCCTTCTGCAGGAAGCCTTTCCTAGTCCTCCTCATCTTAGTGCCGCCCCTCTGAAATTCTTTCCAATTTATCCTGCATCTATCTTGTTTGTGCATAGTTGTTTACCTGTCATTTTCCCCTCCTCATTAGACTGTGATGTCCTTTAGGGTTTTTCCCCTTTCTTTGTATCCCCAGCACTTAGCACAATGCCTGCACATAGTAGGTGCTTAATAAATGCTTAATGACTAGTTGACTTAAGAATAAATGGTTTCCTACATTGGTCCTTTTATGACCTTGGTAGTTAGTGTTTGTGATAACAATACCCGTCATAAGAGCATATACTTTGTAATGTCCCCATTTCCCATTTTATTGTTCACTCACTCAAAAAGCCTGGAATTTGACCCTTCCTTGAAGAGGGAAAAGGTATGCTGCTTGCCTCAGAGATCCCTGTCAGTTCATGTAATAGATTAGAGGCTAATTATAAGAAGGTAGTTGAAATTTATTCTATAAAGTCATGTCATAATGAGATCCTTCAAGTATTAATCAAGAAACTGTAGCATGTGCAGCGGCCACACCCCAGTAAAACCATTTCAGCAGACAGGCTAAACCGTGTTAAGGGTAACCAACAGGCCTCAAATCTGTCACTGAGTTAGGAGGGTATCTACACTCGCATGTGAAGACTTCCTCCAGTGGAACAGGCAGGTGAGAACAATTTGCTCCAATGGTCATGAAAGTGACTGAAGCAGGTGCTATGGAGAGCTTAAAGCTTGGTCTGGCATCAAAGACACCAAGGTCATCCACTGTATCCTGGACTATCACCAGTCATCTTGACTTTTGTCTTGTCACTGACTTCAATGACTCAGGAAGAGAGAGTGAGGATGGCGGTTCTGGGGCAACTCTGCCTCACTTAAATCCAATTTACATGCTAGTCAAAACATCACCTGTGATGCCACTGGTCTTCTTCAAAAATGAAGAATGAGCCACAACAACCATAGCCTGCAGTGGAGTCCAAGGCAGGCTGCCATTTTACTATAGCATCACAATGAGATTTCTATGTACTGGGCTTTAAGAGATGAACCTTAATTTGTAAATTTGATTAAGTTCCCTCAAGTCTTATGTAAGTACAGGCGCAGGATCATCCTATATTTCAATCTGGGATATGACTGGCTTGCCTTTAAATGTGGTCAGCTGGTCCTTCTCAAGTCAGACTTTTGCAGGTCAAGTGTGTACATATAACTAAATGGACTAGACAGGGCTGGGAGAGCTCTTCTGCCTCTCAGAAAGTATGCAAAAGTAATCCAAAGTAACCCTGCTCTTTATTCTAACAAGAATAAAAGTATTGAAACTACATGCTGGAAATATATAATGACAAACTTTGGTTCCAGAGAAGAGATATGAGAAGGCACTTCCCTGCCTCTGCCCACCTTCATTTTCTCTGTAGAAGTGGGGAAATAGGTAACAGATGGGCAGAGCCAAGATGGCAGAGTGAAAGCAGCAACTTGCTTGAGCTCTCCCCCAAACCCTTCCAAATACCTATAAAAATGGCTCTAAACAAATTCTAAGGTAGCAGAACCCACAAAAAGAGTGAAACAAATTTCCAGCCCAAGACAACCTGGCTGATTGATCGGAAAGATATATTGCGCCAGGCTGGGAGCGCAGCACAGCATGGCATGGGCGCACAGGCCACAGCAAACCTGGAGCAGGCCTCAGAGGACTGAACTGTGGGCAGCTGTGGTGGTTTCCAGACTCCTCAATCCAGGAATGCCAAGGACAACTTAGAAGGTCAGTGGGGAAAGTCTGTTTCTGCAGTGCTGAGAGAGGAAGGTGGGGTCTCAGTTCCATTCCCCAAAAGCGCAGCCCTGGGGTAGGCAGCTGCCTCCTGAGCTTCTGGCCCACAGACTGAGGGGCAATTGAGTGGCTGATCAGAGGGGGATTGCAGGGATCTCTCTGCTGGTGCTGAGGCAGGAATCTCTTGCTTTACCCATGCTTGGATCTGGGTCACAGTTCTAGCTTGTAGTGGCTGTGGACAGGAAACCTTCCTCACAGTTCCAGGACAGAAAGGAGTGCTTATGGTCACTAATAGACCACAGCACAGGCCAGGAAAGGAAAAAGAAAAATTGGCCAAATGGAAAAGGAAGTCCAAAAGATTACTGAAGAAAATACTTCCTTAAAAATTAGGATAGAGCAATTGGAGGCTAGTGACTTTATGAGAAATCAAGACACTGTAAAATAAATCCAAAAGAATGAAAAATTAGAAAACAATGTGAAATATCTCATTGGAAAAACAACTGACCTGGAAAATAGATTGAGGAGAGAGAATTTAAAAATTATTGGACTATCTGAAAGCCATGATCAAAAAAAGAGCCTAGACATCATCTTTCAAGAAATTATCAAGGAAAACTGCCCTGATATAGTAGAACCAGAGGGCAAAATAGAAATGGAAAGAATCCACAGATCTCCTCCTGAAAGAGATCCCCAAAGGAAAACTCCTAGGAATATTGCAGCCAAATTCCAGAGTTCCCAGGTCAAGGAGAAAATATTACAAGCTGCCAGAAAGAAACAATTCAAGTACTGTGGAAACACAATCAGGATAACACAAGATTTAGCAGCTTCTACATTAAAGGACTGCAGGGCATGGAATATAATATTCCGGAGGGCAAAGGAGATAGGATTACAACCAAGAATCACCTACCCAGCAAAACTGAGTATAATCCTTCAAGGGAAAAAATGGTCATTCAGTGAAATAGAAGACTTTCAAGCATTCTTGATGAAAAGACCAGAGCTGAATAGAAAATTTGACTTTCAAAAGGAAAGAGAAATCATAAGAGACTTATTAAGGTTAGGGTTAGGGTTAGGGTTTACATTCCTGCATGGAAAGATGATATTTATAACTCATGACATCTTTGTCAGTATTAGGGTAGTTGGAAGAAAAAATTATATGTATGTATAAGTAGATAAATAGACAGACAGACAGATAGATAGATAGATAGATAGATAGATAGATAGATAGATAGATAGATAGATAGATAGATAGATAGAGGGCACAGGGTGAGTTGAAGATTAAGGGGTCATATCTGGAGAATAAAATTAAGGGATGAGAGAGGATTATATTCAGAGAAGAAGAAAGGGAGAGGTAGAATTGGGTAAATTATCTCACAAAAAAAAAACAGAAAAGAAAATGCTCTTACAGTGGAGGGGAAATGGGGGGAGATGAGAGGGAATGAGTGAATCTTATTCTCATAGTATTTGGTTTAAGGAGAGAATAACATACACATTCAATTGGGTATGGAAATCTGTCTTACCCTACAGGAAAATAGGGGGAGAAGGGGACAAGAGAGCAGGGGGTGATAGAGAGGAGGGCAGATTGGGAAAGGGGGTAATCAGAAGTAAATACTTCTGAGGAGGGACAGGGTCAAAAGAAAGAATAGAACAAATGGGAGGGCAGGATAGGATTAAGGGAAATAGAGTTAGTTTTTCACAACATGTCTACTATGGAAATGTTTTGCATAACTGCACATGCATAACCTATATTGAGTTGCTTGCCTTTTCAATGAGGGTGGGTGGGGAGGGAGGAAGGGAGAAGATTTGAAACCTAAAGTTTTAAAAACATATTTTTTAAAAAATGTTTTCACATGCTACTGGGAAATAAGAAATGCAGGAAATGGGGTACAGAAGTCTGTCCTGCCCTACAGGAAAATAGAAGGGGAAGGGGAGAAGAGAAGGGGAGAAGAGATAGAAGACAGGACAGAATAGGGGAAGGGATATTCAGAATGCATGCCATCTTGGGGTGGGGGGGGTGAAATGGGGTGAAAATTTGGAACTCAAAATCTTGTGGAAGTAAATATTGAAAACTGAAAATAAATACATTTATATTTAAAAAAAAAAGAAGTGGAGAAATATGGGTGCAGAACCCTACGTATAATGTCAGATCTTTTCAATATATTGGTTAGTTTTGCTGAACTAGGTTTTTCCTCTTTTTTTATTCTTCATTAGACGGTATTATTTTCTAGCATGGGGAGAGGGAAAGAGAGACATTAGGAAATGTCAGTGATGTAAAACTGAAGATATTATAAAATCTTATTATTAAGAAGTAATCCTTCTCGAGAGAAAAAGAAACTAAGTCAAAGGCAGAGGTAGCTGAAAGCTTATAGGAGGGCTAGAACAGTGATCTCCTATCTAATGTAACAGGAAAGTGGCTTCTTCCATGCTTCTGGGTCCTTGACAAATATTAATATAGGCCACATCCCATGTGGAAACCTAGAAAATCCATTTTATTCCTTAACATAAGAAAACTTTTAGCTTAGACTGAACATAAATTGTGCCCTCTTAAAAAACCCTTTGTCCTTATGGGAGATTGGTCCCATAATCAATTTTTTTTTCTCTGCAGTGCTTAAAGTGTCCATTAACTAATGCTTAACTGAATTACAATGGAACAGCCACAAAAGGAAGTGTGTGGGTCGTCTCCATAAATATTAAATGAATTCCTCATGAGCAATGACTGCAATTACACTGAATTCCAAATGAATTTGTAATAATTGCATGCTTAAGATGTTATAGAAGATTCCATTTTGGAAAGCAAAACTTTTGGAGAGTGTTCACCAGCCACCCTATCAGTCCTTGCCAAAGCCAGATAAAGAAGCCAATCAGTCATGTTTAATCAGGGGTGACTGATTCAGAAATATTAGCTGTCAGGTTTTAAAAATGGGTGTGTGTGTATGTATGTATATATGTGTGTACACATATATATATTGCTGATCATGATGCTTTTCTGAAAATGTTCTAAATGGTGTGATGGAAAAGTTATTTGAACAACTGAAAAAACTGAGAATTGTGGCTATTGATATTCCTATGATTTGGATTTATATGATGTAGATTTCAAGCTGAATGGAGCCTGGAGGCCATAGAGTTCAACCTTCTCATTTTGCAAATTTGGGGCAAGTAGGTAGTACAATGGATAGAGTGCTGGGCCTGGTGTCAGGAACACCCAAATTTGATGTGGGCCCAGATACTTAGTAGCTGTGTGAGCCTCTTAACCTCTGTTTGCCTCAGTTTCCTCATCTGTACCCCACAGAGCTGTTGTGAGGATCCAATGAGATAATAATTGTAAAGTGCTTAGCACTGTCTCTGGCACATAGCAGGTGCTATGTAAATGTTAAGTGTCGTTGCTGTTGTTGTCATTGTTATTGTTATTATTATCATTGCAAGTAAGGAACTAAGGTTCAGAGAGGTTAAGTAATCTGCCTGAAGTTATATAAGTAGTAAGTGGCAGGTTCTGGGCTTCTTTATGTCTCCTACAGACTCTAATGTGACAATGCTTTCTTGGTGAATAGTAAGAACTTCTAGGCTAACTGATTTTTATCCCTAGTGATGAAGCAGGCAGGTTACTCAACTTAGCCCACTCAACCTCAGTGCTATTAAATTAACATCCTTAATGATCAGCTGTGATTACTGATTAATGATCATCCCCTTGTTCAGAGGTCTTCAGTCAGTCAATAAACATTTAAGAGCCTGCTATGTGGCAGGCAAAGGGGTAGGGGCAGAGGAGAAATGCGGGGTGTTTAAGCGATGAAAAGGTTTAGAGGAGCCACTGTGCTGGGTGAATTAATAATGGATATGTGAAAGGATTGCCTTACAGCATTGAGGACCCATTTGAGGCTACATATGATAAATTTATAATGGACCCAGTCATAATAGTTTTGCGATTTTCTCCAGCTTTGTTCAGAAGTATATGCAAAGGAACAAAAATAGCAGGTGGTGGGAGTAATCCAAGGCTGAGGTTTGGCAGGGCAAGATCAGTGACATGATAATGGGGCAAAGAACTCAAGTGAAGATAAGATCTAATTGGCAGCGTCAAGATGGGGAGAGTGTAACTAAGGCAGGAGTGATAGCCTAGGAAAGAACAGAGGGATTGAATGATTGGAGGTCATGGGTGGATAAAGAATAGAGTTTGGATTTGGAAGGCAGAGGGAGAAGTGAATGAAAAGAGACTATGATCAGATAGGAAAATTTCAACGATCATGAACACGGAAGTGGTATGATTTTGTATGATGGCAAAACACACATCTTTGTGCGCATTTGAAATGGGGTAAAGGAATAGATAATACAAAGTGAGTAAGTTGAGGAAATGTGAGATAGGGGATTTTAAGGGAGTATCATTCATTATATATGTTGAAGTCCCCCTAGTATGAGGGCAGGAGTTGGGGAGGAGAGAAGGATTCTGAGAAAGGCACTGAACTCATTAAGGAAAGAAAAGAAGGGTCCTGAAGGTTGGCAGACAACAGCTACCGGAATTTTAAATGGGTGGTAGATATGAACTGAGTAAACCTCAATGGAGATTAGGTTATTGTGTGATGGTGATGAAGAGTGGATTCCCAATAAACTCACTCAGCATTTTAACGTCACCACAAATGTGGCCCCAATCTAATTTTCCAGCCTTATTTCACAGCCTTCTAAACATCTGGAGTATCTTCATCTCTTACCTGTCACTCAGGAAATCCAGTAGCTTCCTATCCTTTCAGGCAAAGCAGAGCCCATCTGTTCTGTTATTCCCCCACAGGGAGTGTTTTCTCCATCCTCTGAATTTTCCCAGTCTCACAACAACCCTGTTTGGTGGGGGCTATTATAACTCCCATTTTATAGATAAGAAAACTGACTTGCACGTGGAACATCCTGTTTCGAACTGTCTTTTCTGTGTGCATTTTGTGTCCCCTATTGAACTGTGAAGCAGCTAGATGGTATAGAGCCCCTGGACTGGAGTCAAATCTGGCCTCAGACATTTACTAGCAGAGTGACCCTGGACAAGTCACTTTCCTCATCTGTAAAAAGAGCTGGAGAAGGAAATGGCAAACCGCTCCAATATCTTTGCCAAGAAAACCCCAAAGAGTTGGACATGACTAAAAAAAAAAACTGACAAAAATAATCTCTTCATCTATCTGACTTTTGACACAAGAGGAAAAAATTTTCCTCATGTGACCTTTCAATATAATATAAAAGTGTTGACACACTGAGAATTCCAGTCTGTAGGGTTTGAAACTTAAAATCATCTTTGATTCCATCATCTTTCTCATCTCCTAAACCATTCCACCACCAAATTCTATTTTTCCTTCTTCAAAATGGACATTAGCAAGCAGGCCATCTATTCATTCATTTTAAGTCACTACTATAGATGCTGAACAACACTCAGCCAAGGATAGATTCCTGGGGCATCCCAGAAACATCTGCTTCCACGTTAATATAAACCCAGTAAGGATGACTCTTAGAGTCCGTTCATTCAACCAAGTCCACATATACCTAACAGGACCATCTTCTAGGACAACAATTCTCAAAATGTTATCTGGGGACCCCTGGTGGTACCTTTCCTTTTATGGGGTCTGCAAGGTTAAATCTATTTTTATAGTAATACCAAGATGTTTTAATTTCTAATACAGTAAATATTGATAGCTATAACCCATATAAACAAAAACTCTCGGGAGAAATCCTCAACAATTTGTAAGAGGGTAAAGAATGCCTAAAACAAACAAGTTTAAGGACCAGTGGTCTGGCACAGCTTTCTCTATCTTCTCCAAAAAGTTTAGAGTCTTTATCAAAATGCACGTTAACTACATCTTCAGCATTGCCGTAATCTAGTTACAGAGAGGGAGAGGGAGAGAGAGAGATTACTCAGGCAAACAGAGGTTGCTTCCTTCTCTAAATGTTCACAAACTATTCCTAATCTCACTCCCACTGATTCATTCATTTCTTGTGACTATTAGGAACAAAACAGGTGCTAGGAATTGAGGGAGAAAAAAGCTAAGTAAAAACAGAGTCCCTCCCCTCAAAAAGTTTATAATATCCATCAATCAACAGAGCATCTATTATGTATCAGGCATTGTGTTAGAAACTAGAGACACAAATACAGTAATAATAACTAGCATTCTTGTAGTACTTTAAGGTTTACAAAGGGATTTATGTCAGTTAAGTGAATAAATGGAAAAATTGTGCACTCCTAAGGCTTTTATAGTCTAATGAGGAAAGCAATAAGAAGGGGGCAAGGAGAAAGAGGAGGCGGGCAAGATAAAAGAAGAGGAGGGAAGGAGGAGAGAGAGAGAGAGAGAGAGAGAGAGAGAGAGAGAGAGAGAGAGAGAGAGAGAGAGAGAGAGAGAGAGATGGAAAGACAGATGGAGGAAAAGGGAGAGAAAGAGATAGAGACAGAGAGAATATTTAGTAAGAACTCCTATATCCTGGACACTGTGCTACGAAGCAACGAGGATGCAAATAGTAGCAAGAAAGCCACCTGCCCTCAAGGAGCTTAGAGTTCGGTGAAGGAAGACAACATACAAAGTGCATCCTGGAAATGGTTGGGGTGGGGGTAGGGTGGGAGGCTGGTTGGCAGTGACAGGAAGCCATATATCAGACCTGGATGAGCTAAGGAATGAAGTCCAAGATTTTGATGGAGTGGAGAGGGTCAGAGAGAGTAGGGCCATGGAGAGGGGACTGCAGGACATTTATTGTGTACATACAGAATAAATATGAAGAGAATAAATAAAAAGTAATTCAATACAAGTTGGGGGGGGCGGGGAGGACACTAGCAGTTAAGGGATTTGGGAATGGCTTTGTGTAGAAGGTGGTGCCTGAATTGTACCCTGAAGAATAGGAAAGATAAGAAATGAACACAATAGGTTTAATTCCAAATAAAACATGAGACTCACACATGCTCAGAATTTCTAGGAGATAAAAAGACTTTTCAATTCAGAATTAAGATAAAGATTGGGAAAAAAAAAAAAGATTGTTGAATTTGACAATTAGAAAGTTGGTGACTTTAGAGAATGGTTTCGGTATCTGTTCTAAGTTATCCCTCTGATTCATATCTGTGAGTCTCTCTAAGTGGATGAGGAGTTCCTTGAAATAGCATGTCTTTTGTTTAATTCCCCAAAATGCGCAGCACAGCTCAGGGCATACTTAATAAATTCTTGTTGGCTCTTTGGTTTTTAGTGGTAATTAATCTGTGCCATTCCACACACTCTCAGCTAGCCTGCCTTGTTTCCAAAGGCTGGTGTTTAAAAGAGAGCTAACTAGGCTTAAGGCTTGGGCCAGTAACTAGAGAGCAGAAAAAGGCTAACTGGCCCACACGGAAGTCAAATCTGCGGCCTCAAAGATGCAGGGCTCCTGCTGCCTGAAACAGGCAGGATTCAAAAGGTGGCACCTCTCAGTGCAGAAAAAGCCAAACACAAGAGCAAACATTTGCTATTTGTAGCAAGAAGCAGCAATGAGGAAGCATGAGGCATTTTTCCTTCTCCAGCAAAATCCCACTAACTTATGCTAGAGAACCATAGGTAACACAAGGAATTAAAATATACACAGAATTACCTAATCTCATTTCAACTAAATTTCAAAGTCTCTCTAACCAACCTTTTTTCTGAAGTTTCTACCCAACAGCTACGCTGTCTGGACTAATTCGTGTTTCCTCCTTCTTCCTAACCTCTGGTAGAGGCACCTCTGAGCTAAGATGTAATCAATCAATCAATAAACATTTATTAAGCACATACTATGTGTCAGGCATTGTGCTAAGCACTGGGATGCAAAAAAAGGTAAAAAAATAAGTCCCTACTTTCAAGGAGCTTACAATCTAATAGGATAGACAACATGCAAACAAATATACATAAAAAAAAAAAAAGGAAAATAAAAGAGGGATAAAATCAAGAAGGTAACTAAAAAAATTTTTTTTTAATTTTTTAAAAATTAAAAAAAAGAAGGTGACTCAGTGGACAAAGTGCCAAGGAAGACCTGAGTTCAAATATGACCTCAGATACTAGCTGGGTGACCCTGGCAAGTCACTCAACTTGTCAATGCCTAGGCAGTTTTTTAAGACTGTAAGTTACAAAGAAGGTGCCAACCTCCATTGATGGAGGGAATATATTTATGCAGGAGGACCCTCTACCAATGAAATCATCAGGTCCAGTCCTTATCCTTATCTCCAATTAGTAGCTCTCTCCTACTAATTAGGATAAGATTATTTCTAGAGAATACTTTAATTGCATTATCTTCCATTTTGCCAGAGTCCATTTTCCTCTGATTGTAAGGGCACCCAGACATCTGATGCAGACATGCTCTAGGAGGAAAAATGTGGTACCAAAAAAAAAAAAATTATATATATATATATATATATATATATATATATATATATATATATACACACACACACACACACACACACACACACACATACATATATATAATGTGTATGTATATATATACACATACACATATGCATATATATACATACATACATTTTATATATATACACACATACATATATACTGTCAAAGCCCAGATTTCATGAGTTTTGTGAATGAATTTTGTAGAGGTCCCAGAGTGAAGAGTCACAAAGAAATACAAAGGGAAAGATACCCAGAAACACCCAGTCCCCCATGATTGTGCCATTCTGCTGTGAAAAAGTCTTCTTCCTCCATGTTCCATGAGCTTATGTAGAAACAGTATAATGAGGGCTAGTTGACAAATGCCACCAGTGAGCACTATTGGTAGAACTATGATTTGGCCCAGCCATTCTGGAAAACAATTTGGAACTACACTCCCAAAGTCACTTATCTCTGCACACCCTTTGACCCAGGGATGCCATTACTATACAGTAGCTAATGGTAGTGTTCCCTTCCCCCACCTCCCTGAAGAAAAGATTCATTGAACCATCTTAAAAAATTCACAGAAGGAAATTCATCAATCTGTGTGTAATATGGAGTTGAGGTTTCTCATATAATTCTCTGTTTCCTTTCTACTTGTACATGGAAATATTCTCTTTCTCTTTGTCTCTGTTTCTATCTCTATCTCTTTGACTCTCTATGTCTCTCTGTGTCTCTTTATCTCTTTCTTTCTCTATCTCTGTCTTTCATTAACTCATTAGACTGTAATAAGCTCCTTGAGGGCAGAGACTGTCTTATGCCTTTCTTTGTATCTCCAGAATTTGCTCCACTGCCTGACACATAATAGGTGCTTAATAAATGTTTCTCTCTCTCTCTCTCTCTCTCTCTCTCTCTCACTCACTCATAAAAAATTGCTGCTGATTGAAGCCTTGCTCTAGGTAGCCTCAGAATGGAAGAGAGGTATATGCTGTCTACCCACATCTATATTTCATTCATTGCCTTTGCTAAAAGCTTTATACTTTTACAGAGAAAGCATAGTATAGTAGATATAGTAATTAATTTGGAGTTATGAGAGAGATGGATTCAAATCCCTCATCTGACACCTACTAGATATCTCCATTTTATCCTAGATAGATAGATAATCTTGTCTGTATATAGCTGTTTTCATGTTGTCTCCCCATTAGACTGTGATCTTCCTGAAAATAGGAACAATTTTTTGCTTTTCTTTTTATCTTTAGGGCTTAGCACAGTGCCTGGCAAATAGTAGGTCCTAATTAGATGCTTGTTGACTGTTGACTGACTGACTCAATTTTCTTATTCCTGAAAGGGGTGTGATACTTATTACACTTACTTCACAAAATTTGTGTGAGATAGTGTATGTAAAGTACTTTAAAACTCTACGTAAATGGATATATGGCCAGAGGATTCATATAAACAAGTTTAATGGTGATGGGAACTATAAAAATATGAGCAAAACCATAGCTCATGTGAAATGGCCAGTCTTTCTTCATTAGACCATTCCTCTTCCAGTCAAATGTATCTCAAGATCTACAAAGCTTTCAGAAGTTTGCTGAAGTAGCAGTTCCATGCTGCCAGAACTGAATTTGTCAGTCAGTCAATCAATCCACAAGCCTTTCTAAGAACCTGCATTGCCAGGCACTGGCTAGTAGCTGGGAAGACAAAGACAAGAACCTTCAAGGATCTTTCCATTCTATCAAGGTAGTTGAAACATATCAGCTGGCCACCAGGAGTAAGTCATCAGCTGGAAGAGTACCCCATAGAGACAGAATGCATTCCATTTGTCATTCACTGGCCAAGAAAATTTTTCAGTTCAGCCCCCCAAAACTTAGGATTTCCCTTCAACTACTCTAAGGCTCTAAATATAGTTCAAAATTGAGTTGGTTCAAAACTCAAGTCAAACATTAAGGGAGAATCCTTTAAGGGAGAGTCCAGAGGCCCATCAGGAATTCCAACCATTTCTAGATTAAGTTTACTAGATATCTGGCAATGACCATCCATGTGCTGTATGTTTCTGCTCGGATCTTCCACTTGGCTGGCATTTTAAATATGTTTGCCATTCAAATTTTTACTTGGGATTGGGTTTCAGAATGAAGTTTCCTATTAAATTGTTTTAAATTTATGATACTCAATTTCATAATTAAATAATTCTCTCTTTGGACAATTTCTTGCTCATTTTACAATCACTTTGATTTAGTTTTGGTTTGGCATGTCACATTCATCAACTCAAGCCTTCAGGTATTACTTAGAAGGCGTACCACCAGTGACATCATTATACCCCACTAGCCAACATAATCTGTTGTAAATTTATTCTCTTAGATCTTCCATTTGCATTCTGGAGGTCTTACTTTCAATTTGCTGACCACACTCTCAGGAGACCTGAACCAACCCTGTATCCCTTTACTTCATGTACATCCCAAGGGGAACTTAGAGCAGTTAGAGCTCCCCGTGTTTGGTTGAGGATGGGTGAGGTGGAGCATAGATATGGTACTGCCAAACCCGTGACAACTTGAGGAGGGTGTTCTTAAAGGAAGATACAGCTACATTGTGCCCTCTGGTGGCCTAAACGTAGTTCATCTTTTGCTGAATAGGGTTTATAGCTCCAGAACTGGCAGGAAGGAAGAAAACAAGCATTTATTAAGCGTCTCTGTGCTAAGAACTGTGCCGATGTGTTACAGATATTTGATCTTCACAACAATCTCAGAGGCAGGTGTTATTATTAGCCCCATTTTACAGCAATGGAAAACACACAGATGTTAAATGACTTGCCCAGGGTCACACAGCCAGTGAGTGTCTGAGGTTAGATTTGAACTTGCCTTCCTAAATCCAAGCCCAGCACTCTATCCATTGTGCCACTTAGCTACCTCTAGATAGACTGAAGGGGACCTCATTGGCAGTCTCATCTCAGCCTGCCATTTTAAAGCTAAGGAAACCAATATCCAGGGAAGGTGAATGATTTGCCAGATGCCACACAGGGAATAACTATCAGAGGCAATATTTGAACCCTCTGACTCTAGAACCAGTATGGCTTTTTCTACACTAGCAGCTATTAACTAGAAATGATATGCCACTCTGGTCTAAACAGCTAATACAAAATTAACACTCATTAATAAAAACTAACAGTTCTTTAGCATTTCAAGGTTTACAATGTGTTTTCTTCACAACTCTGTGAGGTTGGTGGTATAAACAACCTTAACCCCATTTTATAGATGAAGAAACTAAGGCTCAGAAAGGTAGAAGTAAATTTGCCAGGCATGCTAACTAGTAGTTTTGACAAGGTCACACAGCTTATAGCCAGATCTCTTGACTTCAAGTCCAACATTTCTTATCCACCCAAGGTGCCCAGTACCCTCATGTCTATGGCAGTCACATCTCCTGAACTCAAAACTGGAACAAGTGGTCAGCCAGCTGACATCATCACATGAGCTCTTACCTTAGCATATGTGCAACCCAGGGTCTGTGGAGTTTGCAACTAAAACTGTCAGAGCCCATGTCATCACCCTCCACCACACATCCAACATACATGTCACACATATACAGGACCCATCGCCAGTCATCCTGACCTAAGTCTTGCCACTGGACTCATGACCCTGGAGAGTGAGGCTGATGACTTTGCACAGCTCTGCCTCACTTAAATCCAATTCACTTGCAAATGGAGACATCACCCTCCTGATGTCATTGGTCTTCTTTAAGAATGAAGGATGAGCAACAATACACACACATTTACCATGCACATAAGTTAAGTCATAGATACTATGGAGTAATATGTGTTTTCATGAGTACTTACATTGTTTCTTTAATACGTAATTCATCATTTTTTGTGATTTTCAACCTTCTGGGCATTTTTTTATCATAACACTTATTGACTTGATTCATTCACATACTATTTACTGAAATATTTACATTTCTGGAGCACTTTAGCTTGTTATCATTATTATTCTCAAGCAATTTAGCTTATTATTATTGGGAGCAGAGTTATATTTGATAAAAAAAAAAACTGCCCCCCCTTTAAGCTGCTATACTTATGCTGCACCCTGGCTGCCTAGCACCCCTGGCTTCCCCACATCTCCCCTCCCTAAGAAGTGAATGATGAAAAGGATCCCAGAGGTCATCTAGTTGAACTCATAACTAAATGAGAATTCTTCTTACAACGTGCCCTACAAGTGGATGTCCAGCCTCTGTGTGAAGACTTCTAAAGAAAAGAACACAGCTCCTCACAACAGAGACAACCCATTTCATTTTTAGATAGTTGTTTTTTCTTACATTAGCTGTTGGGTTTTCCTCACATTAAGCCTACAAATTCATTTTGTAACTTCTACCAGTCGTTCCTTGCTCAGCCTTTGGAAGCCAAGCAGAACATGCCTACTTCCCCTTTCATGGGACAGACTTTCAAATACTTCAAGATAACCTTCATGAGGAAAAAATGCCCATTTTGCATCTGCTTGTCCTCATCATGGCATGCTCTATCAAGGCCCTTTACTGGCCTGATGACCTTCATCTGGATGATTTTCAATTTACCATGTCCTTCAGCAGCTAGGTGGTGCAATATATAGAACACTGGGCCTAGAGCGATGAAGATCATATCCAGCTTTAGACACTTAACTTTTAATTGCATGGCCTTAGGCAAGCAAGTCACATAACTTCTGTCTCAATTTTCTCATCCATAAAATGGGGATGATAATAATAGTACCTACCTTTCAGGGTTGTTGTGAGGATCAAGTGAGGTAATATTGGTAAGCTATTGATTTTAGACTATATAGGAGCAACCCTATTTATTGGTCTCTATTGGTAAGTTGATTTTAGACTATGTAGGTACTTCCTCCATTAGAAAATAAGCTTGTTATGAGTAGGAATTGTTTCATTCATTCTATTTGTACCCCTGGCACAATGATGGAAACATAGTAAGCACTTGATAAACACTCCTTGATTGACTGATTGCTCCTCCACAGTCTAAAATCAAATTATCTGTTTTGACTGTTAGTGAGTAATCTGGACAAATCCCTTGAACTTTCAAAGAAACTGTTTTCTAGCCAGGCCTCCCCCATCTTATATTCATGAAGTATTCCGCCTCTCCACTATCAAAATCTCTCTTCCAACTCTTAATTATGTTCTGATTAACCATTCCATGCCAAAACATTAATGACTAAGAATGTTACCCCCTCTAGGAAGTATTTACATTTTAATAGGGGAAAATGCCAGTGACTCTAAGAAATGAATCTTGTAATGGAAGATTTCTAGGAAACAGTGAAAGGCTAGTGAGTGAAAGTTTTAGGGGGTGGGAAGGAGAGACATCTTCCAGATGTTCTAGAAATTATACTATCAGCAGCTACCCATTACGCCTACATGATAGCCTTTGGTAACAGTGGGTGAAAATCTAGAGTGTTGTATATAATTATTTCTCAAGTCTTCCTGACCTTGCTCATCATGCCTTCCGTTGAACCATGGGATAAACAGGATTCATTCAACATATACTTACTTAGTGTGGTGACTTAGGGATAATGGATAGAAGCCTGACCTGTGATTTCATTAGTGTAGGAAATTCCCCCTGCCAATTCAGGTCCAAACCTTCTCTAAACTTTTAGTCTTAGAGATTGGCCTAAAGCACTGGGGTCTTAAGTGACTTGCCCAGGACCATCCAGCCAATAAGTGTCAGATATGTTTTCCTAGCTTCCAGGCCAGCTCCCTTTCTACTACCCCCCAACACTGACCCTCATCACAGTACAACTGTGATACATAAAGGTGAATAATACATAGTCTCTGCTCCTAAGAATCTTATAACTGAGGAGATAACATTTGTACAAATAAATATAATGTATAATATAAAGTAGAGCCTGAAATGGGCATAGGAGAGGTAATGTATGAATAGAGTTCAGAGGAGAAATCACCTTTGACTAAGAAGATCAGAGAAGGCTTCATTGAAGCATTTGAGTCTGGGGTCTGAATAACAGCTAGAATTTTAAGAGGCAAAGGTGAGACGTTCTGGGTTTATGGAGAAGTTTGAGTCTATGATTCTGATAAACTCAGAGATCTCAGAAGTCACCTAGTACAAATTAAAATTTAGCAGGAATCTACTCCCACCCCACCCCACCCCACCCCCTACCCCCAAGTAGTGATCCATTATCTGCTTCAAGACTTCAGTGATGAGAAATTCACTGTCTCTAAAAGGAACCCATTTCACTTTTGTACATTTTCAGTTGTTAAGTGGTCCTTCATCTCACCCCTGCCCCATAGGTAAATCTGTCTCTGTGGAACCTTCTTCTCATTACTCCTGGCTCTGTCCTCTGAGACCAAATAGAATAATCAGTTATTCAACAAGCATTTGTTTATTTATTAAGTACCTACTGTGTGCCAGGCACTGCGCTAGGCACTAGGGAGATACATTCTAAACAAATATAACTCCCTCTTCCACAGCCTAATTATCATGCCCTTCCCATGGAATATCTTTTCCCTAACAAATATCCCAAACCTCTGAATGATGTAGTCTCTTACTATCTCTTACTATCTAGTTAAGAGGACTAAAAACCATTACCATCCTCCCCAGCTCACTCCAAACATGCAGATAGTTAAACCAGGCAACAAGTAGATGTGGAAATTTCTCAGTATAGTACATTGGAAAATAGCACTACTCTGTAGTCGGAGGACCTTGGGTTCAAATCCTCTGACATGTGCTACCTCTATGACCTTGGGTAAATCACTTGCCCTCTTCAAGCCTCACTTCCACTCCTGTAAAATGAAATGGTGGGCCTAGATATCCTCAGAAGTGCCTATTCTCTCTAAATCTCTTATCTCACACAGAAGTTTTGTTTTGAATTCCCAGTAGACAAGCAACGTTTACCCATATACTCAAATGGACCCTCAATTCTGGAGTTCCATCCATCAGTGTGGATCAAAACCCATCCGTGGTGGTTAATGTGGACATATGTTTTGCATGACTTCATGTGTATGATGGATATAGTATTTCTTGTCTTCTCAGTGGGTAAGGGAAGGGGTGGAGGAAGGGAGAGAATTTGGAACTGCAAATAATTAATAAAAAAAAATCTGTGGCTATCCTGGGTAGCTTTTGCCCATGTTCTCCCAGAAGTTCACCAGAGGAGGTTGACTCAACCCATTTAACAAAGCCACATGTGTAAGCATAAAGTGTGTGCTGATCTGGACACTTTTGTAGCATGTCAAAGAAGTGTCAGGGTCTATTTTCAAGTCATCTGAAGTCCATTTTGAGTGATAGAATGTGCGCTTTGGGACTCATCAATTAGTAACACATAGACAAGCAAGAGTCTATGGCCAATTAGCCCAGTTCATTTAGAGCATAGTATTAATGAAGCCATGTGCTTCCCATCCACAGTCTAGCACTCTCTAACTCAGCCAAACTGCCCTGTTCTCTGCTCTTCACATAGCACACTCTATCTCCATACCTTTTCACTGGCCATCCCACATACCTGAAATTACCATCCCTTTTTACCTCTACCTTATAGAATTCTCTCCTTCCTTCAGGACCCAGTGCAAGCACTAGCTTCTACAAGAAGCCTTTCTTAATCTCCAAAATGATAGTACCCTCCCTCCCAAACTACCTTGTGTTTAACTACTTCGTATATATTTAGATTTGTTCACTTTATATTTATTAGATAAAGACAGACTTACACATTGTCTCATCCATTAGAATGTATGCTTCTTGTGAGCAGGAACTGTTTCATTTTTCTCTTTGTATCTCAAGGCCTAGCAGAGTGCCTAGAACATAATAGGTGATTGACTTTCAATGCTTGCTGATGGATTTATTCAATTCCATAGCCACAGTCCACATGCCTAAATTTCATGGGTCACATGAGTCAGTGAAAATCTATCATCTCAACTGCAAAACAATTCAAGGCCTATTGACTGGTCATTCCAATTGCATTTTTCCAAAGAAGTGTCTGTACAATGCAAATAAAATGATTGTTGAAGCAGTATGTTGTAAATAAAGGAGCTCCACGAGACCATGAATTTAATCAGAGAAGGCTTTCTCTGGAGTAGTTATTGTATCATGTAAATGACCTGAAGGTGAACAGTCTCTGAATATGTATTTGACAAACACAGATGTTCTCATTTGGGACAGACGGGTGGGACTTTATGGAATGGGAACGTTTCATGTACTTGGAGAATTGTTGGAGCTTCTTAGTGGGAGGATGCTGAGAGGAGGGCCTCATAATTTTAAGGTTAGATAAACTTTCCAATTATTTCACAGTCTTTGTTCTTGGTAAATATGCAATATTGGCAAGAGTATTGTGATAGCACCCCTCACATTTCTTCCCTTAAAGTAGAATGTGAGTGTGTGTGTGTGTGTGTGTGTGTGTGTGTGTTGGGAGGGAGAGGAAGGGTTGAGGGTTGGAAGTATAATGGCTCAACTAGAATATTTGCTCAGCAGCGGAGTGAGCCAAAAATTGATTGTTTCCAAGTACTCACCCTCCCTTTCGTTGTTAGTGCAAGAAGAATTAGCATGCCTATTTTTTTCTCTGTCGTCGGATAGAGACAGGGGGAAACCCAAGGGAAAACCCTGGAAGCAGACTCAGCAAGACCATGAAATACTGCAGATGAGCTGGAGCAGATTCCAGTATTTTCACCAAACATTGATCTTGACTTTCCAGGACAAATGAATTTCTCAGTGAATGCAAGTGACAACAGAATTTCATGTCTCATATAGGACACTTTGTGCAAAACAGAGAATATAAGTAAAATTATGTGTTTGTTTTCAAATTATGCCTGTGGGTGGAAGATATATGGTGCTTTAGGAATTGTTGGGAACTTTTCCCAAGGAGCCTATCATAAAATAATTAGCCAACAGCTTAACCCCATGTCCCTGAGGTTCTTAGTATAGGCTCTAAATAAAGTTTGAATGCAATGTACTGTAATAAAGAGACTGTTTAAACAGTCTAAATAGGGAATCAGATAGATACTAGAGTACTAACAGTGCAGCAGGGTACAGAACTCATAATAAGTCACAATTATATAAAATATATTAATATATTGTATTAATAATATATGTATATATCATTAATATATTAATAATATATATTAATATATAAAATCTGTAGAATACCATATAACTATATATAAAACATAATAACCACCAAATAACCTCACAAACCAAAACTGAGAAACCAAGAGAATTGGAAATATCTAGGTCAAAGTTTGAGGCCAAGAAAGTAGAGGGGTTACAATGGCTGTGAAACCAATCTTTATGAATTCTAAGGCAGTTGGAGTTCAAGCTATAAGCTTCCTGGAATAAGACATAGCCCTGTGAATTTTGTTATAGGTTGGGGTAAATATAATCTTGAGGAGATTACTAAAACTAGTTAATATGTTGCCATTTGTACTTCAAAGCTAACTTGCAAAAATTGGATGAAGAGAAGTCAGCTAACATTTATTGAATGGCCCACTAGACCTTTTGAAGTATTAATAAAGAATATATTGTATTTTACTATAAAATGGTTATTTTCATGCATTTCTCCTTTTATAGTTTATAAACCAGAGGGTAGAGATGGGAAATAGGAGTCCTTGCTAGAAATCTGAGATTAGCAGTTCTTTCTATTGGCCTTTGAGTATTCAGTATTTTTCATGAGTGATATCCATTGAATTTTTATGTAAAAGAGAGAAAACATATGAGAGGCATTACAACATAGAGAATAGAGTGAGAGGATCAGAAAGACTTGGGTCCAAATTTCACCTATGACACTAACTGTGTGATTGTGGACAAATCACTTAAGCTCTTGGAGCCTTGGGCAACCAAGTTATATATTAAGTTATACTGTAGATGGCTCCAATCTGTGTCAATGAAAGGAATTTCCACGCAAATGAAATCCCACAAGAAAAATATCCTTGACCTGTTGAAATACAGTAAAAAGAAGCATCCATTCATTAGACCATACAGAAAACAGCATCCCTTTTGAACAATTTCCCCAAATGTGTTGGCCATGTTTATCTGTTTTGTGTACTTCCCACTGGCTTTAGAAATAGAAAGGAAACTAAGATTTTAAAACAGCTTGTTTTCTTCTAACTTAATTACTCTGTTTTTTGAATTTCAAATAAAATTAGGCTGACCTTCTCATGCTAGCAACATGTGAATTTGAAAGAATTAACACATTTGGTTTCTATTTTGTATACGTGTTTTTCCAGAAAGAGAAGAAAAGTGGACTGTTGAAACTTCTAGCAGGAGCCTCTACCAAAAAGAAGTCTCGCTCACCCCCATCTGTGTCCCCAACTCATGACCCCCAGGCGGCAGCAGCTGAGGGAGCTCTCCAGGGTGCTGTGGGACCTGAGGTGTCATTGCTGTCTAGCCACGGAAGGGCTGGCTCCTGCCCGATCGAGAGTGAGATGCAAGGGGCTATGGGCATGGAACCACTTCACCGGAAGACTGGCTCCTTGGATCTGAATTTCTCCATCTCCTCCCCAGTCAGGCAGCCTCCTCCTTCCATGGCAGCCATCCGACCAGAACCCAAGCCATTGCCCCGAGAAAGGTAATGAGGATAAGGGAAATAGACATTGTATCCTTTCCGGTGCTTTGTGGCACAGAGGGGAAGGGTTGTTTAGTCTCAACATGGGGAGGCAGCATGGTCCAGGGGAAAGAACACTAAATGTGGAATCAAAGGACCTGGGTTCCAATTCTTGCTGTCCCACTATGTGGTCTATACTTGGCCTGTCTGGACTTCGGCTTCCTCATACTTAAAATGAGGGGGTTGTGTTAGATGACATGTAAGGCCCCTTCCAGCTTTAGATCTATTTTCCTATGTAGGCTACTTTCAATGAGGAAGATAACTCATTGGAAACAAGCTAGCAACCTTGAGATGGGTGCCATAAATTGGAATGTCTGCCTCCATCAGAAACAGGTTGAGAGTCCCTTATCCTTGTTATGAGTAGGCCTTCTCTGGTATCTTGAGAAGCACCAAGCATGCTGTGACAAAGTCAGAGGTTATTCTTTCCATGTAACCAGTTAGTCTCTGCAGAGACTCTGCTTTTGACTTTCCTGGTCATGGAGTTTCTAAGATTCTCGTGTATCTCCTAAGGACATTCCATAGCTTCTGTCAGAAAGCTTTTCCCAGTTTTCCTTGTTGGAAAGTTCTATGTATCTCACAGAAACTTCTCATGTTGCAACTGAAATCTACCTTGTCAAATGTCAACTTTCTCCTGAAAAGAGTAATGAAGACCTTACGTATTTACTGAGTCCTTGGTTCAGGAGATAGACAAAAAAAAAATCTGGGTGTCCTGTTTGAAGTTCAGTCCAGAGAGATATCTCTAATTCTCTGAGCCATATGGATTGGATAAAGTTGAAATTGTGGGCCACCAAGGAGTAAGTTCAGAAAGGGCCACCTTCAGCTCTATTAAATAGAAAAAAGCATACCTCCCACTCCATGCAAAAAAAAAAGAGAGGGAGCCCTTTTCAGGTAAATTTGCACTTAGAAATTCATACCTTCAAGGAGTAAGAAGGAGAGGGGTTGCAGGTTGTAGAAAAGGGCTATGGCAAATCAGGTTTTCCTCACCCAGTTTGTAAAACATTATAGAAGATGCCACCTAAATGCAGGCTTATTTGGAGTCCTTTTAAAGTCTATTAAAAAGGACTACATTGTCTTTCTAATTTATAGCTATGTTATAAACTTAAGCCTGATGCAGGCAGTTACAGTAAAAATGTGTCATAGGCAGAACCAATTCACAGAAACAATTAATTAATTAATTAATTCTCCTTACCTTCTACTTTCAGGAGAGAGAAGCAAATCACAAAATTAGCACATATGAGATATTTAGGGTTTTTTTGGTTGGTTGTTTTTTGTTTTTGTTTTTTTTGGGGGGGTTTGTTTTTGTTTTTGTTTTTACAAATCACAAACAAAACTTTTTGGGATATTTCCTGGGCACAGGATATGTCTAGCAAATCTCCCTCCACCTTGTAGGGCTATAATTAATATTCAGAATGCCAGGCCCACTAAGATCCCCAGGTATCAAAGGATTAATTTTTTTTTGCTTTGCCAGTTTGTTTTTTACCAAGACAGGAAACTGTCTTAAATAATAGTAAATTTTGTTTTAAATAATAGTAATAAAATGAGCATAGCAGATGCATTTCAGAAGGTTTTCAATATGAAAGTTAAAGCACAACAGAATCTACTTAACAATATCCGTGCCTCCATTTTCTTGTCTCTAAAACGCTGACCTCCTTGTGGGCAAGGACAAGGATGGTGCTTGTTACATGCTAAATACTTAACAAATGCTTTTTGACTGATTCTAAAATGAAGGCATTAAAATAATGACATTTTAGAGGTAGAAGGGACGTTAGAAATCATCTAAGTCTAGTCTTTCACTCGTGTAGGAATAAATATGTCTTCTCTTGCTCTGTATAGAATAGAAAAAGGATCAGTGATTGAGTAATGAAAAGATCCAGAAGCAATAATAATGATGATAATAATAGAATTTGTGGAAGACATTAAAGTTTGTAAAATATTTTACAAATACAATTTCATTTGATCCTTACAACCCAGTAAAGTTAGGTGCTTTTATTATCCCCATTTTACAGAGAAGGAAACTGAGGCAGAGAGTGGTTAAATTACTTGCCCACAGGCACCCAGCTAATGTCTGTGGCTGGATTTGAGCTTAGGTCTTTCTGAATCTAAGCCTACTGTTCTAACCAGTGCACCGAGATCAGGGAGGGCAGATTCCAGCATCACAAGAAAAAATTTTCTGACAAATGGAGCTGTCTATCCGGTCTTCTCCAAGACAGCCCTTCACGTATTTGCAGATCTCTGCCATGTATCCAGGTTGAAAGGCCCCAGTTCCTACCTCTTTCCCTTACATGACTTAGTTACAGACCTAAAACGAGATTATCTCTAAGGACCTCTCCAGCTCTAAAACTTTTTGATCCTTATTCATTATTTTCAATTTTATGACTACAAAGTCCTGATACTTTGTTCTTTTGCTAGTAATAGTAGGTTCATTTTATCCTCATGACAGCCTGAATATCCAGAAAATTACACAACCCATTATCGTGTATGCCCATTAATTGGATTTTACTCTGCTACTTGTTTAGCTTCAAATGCTTTAAAAAAAAAAAAAGGCCATGGAAACCTTTGGCACAGAGTTTAATTCTCCTCATTCCCCAGACACTCAGTAAAAATCTCAATAATAACTGCTAAGGGAAAGCCTGAGACCACAAGCACTTCTAGAGTAGCCAGACGCCAAATCTGAGTTTTGAAGGCCTGTCGCTAAACAAGCATTTTAGAATTATGTACCAGATACTTTTCTAGGCACTGGGCATACAAAGACAAAAACTAAACATCTTCTGCCCCCAAGAAGATTAAAATCCATAGAAATCACCTATGCGGTTGCTGGAGGTTAAGTAGTACTTTAGTATCAAGGCAGCTACCTGGTACAGTGGATAGAATACCAGGCCTGGAGTCAGGAAGACTCATCTTCCTGAATTCAAATATGACTTCAGATACTTACTAGCTGTGTGACCCTGGGCAAGTCGCTTACCCCTGTTTGCCTCAGTTTCCAATGAGCTCGAGAAGGAAATGGCAAACCACTCCTGTATCTTTGCCAAGAAAACCCCAAATGGGGTCACCACTGAAAAATGACACAACGATCCAGGCAAAGAACTAGAGCTCTCATCGTTGCTAATTATGGAATCATCACTCTAGACATAGAAGGAACCTCATAGGTCCTATAGTCCAATTGCTTCTTTTTTTCCAAATAAAGAAACTTGAGGCCCCGGGACTTTTTGATCCTCAGGGTGGAGTCATACCAGAGGACATTTGCCATAGGTTACTGTTTTCCCCCTTCTATTAGAAAGGAGGCAAGCAGCTAGGCCTGCCCTGGGATTTGGGGAATTTACCCACTTTGCTTAGTGGTGCTTATGGGGGAGAAGTGGAACATGGTAGAAAGAATAGTGAACAAGGATTTAGGCCTGGTACTACAGCTAACTCAGCCTTAAGAAGACCCTTCCTCCCCTGCCAAAGCCTTAGTTTACTCATCTGTAAAATGAAGGCTTAGACTACTACTACTAACAACAATAGCTGGCTTTAAGGGTCACAAAGCATGTTACCTGCCTGTTGTGTTCTGCACACCAATTTTATAAGGCTGGTTCTACAGACATCATTAGTACCATCTGACAGAGGAGGAATCTAAGGATAGCAACTTGTCCAAAGTCCCATAGGTAGTAAATGTTGTCATCAGTATTCAAACTCAGTTCTTCCTGACTATGAATTGAGGTTTTATTTCACTTTGATCACTCTGCCTTAGATTATCTCTAAAGATCCTTTTCATGTGATCTCAAAATACTTCAAAACATTAATCTGACCCTATTTGTCAACTATCTCTTTCAACCATTTGACAAATGTTGAATGAGCACCTGCTGAGTTTGGGGGAACTTTTTTTTATGGTTAGAGAGTTGGGAAACATGGCTGAAAAGGGAAAATTAAGACTAACAGCTGTGTGTATGTACTATATATACATACATGCTCTGGGGAGGGTGAATGGAGGAAATGGAAGGCTTCCATCAAAGTCCCAATTGGAATACCATTTGCTTCCTCACTCAGAGTCCAGTGCGTTGCCTGGATCATTTAATTTTTATCTCACCTTAATTGAGAATCTGTGTGTGTACAGGCTCTCCTAAGGTATCAAATCTAGTGCTTCTCCTTAAGAAATGTCCTCACTACTCACCCATCCACACAGCTGCAAGCAAGGGAATGGAATGCCCGTGCCCTGGCAGTAGGTAAAGCCAGTGCCATTCAAACCCATCATCACTAGATGAGTCCATTTTGAACTCGTATTATTGCAGGAAGGATTAGATGGTCACCATGACACAAATAAAACTAATTGCGATAAGCTGTGATAAAGATTTATTTTGATTTTCGCCATTTTGATTTTTGGATTCTTGAGTCTGAAAATAAGCTGTAATTGAGATAACCTTAATTAAACACAGCAGGACAGATTCTCTAATTGATTTGTGATTTAACTTGCACTGCACTGGTGTAGCCGCAATCCTTAACTTATCTTGTGGCTCTTCATGCCCATAATGGGGAATATTAATTACCTTCATGCAACAGAAAGAATAGTGCATGGTCTTAGAGTAATCTGAACTGAAACGTTAAACACTTGTCTCTTCTAAATTCTTCCCACATCCATCTGTGCTCATTAAATCACTGAATTGCTCAGAAGCACCAAATTACTTTTTTCTAACAAATTACATTTTGGAAACTGCTTGTTTGTGTCACATCTGGCAGCTGAGGCAAAAGCCAGAACTGAGCTGCTTGGTTGCTGAGAAATCTCATCTTTTGCATTTTTTCTTCCTTAAGAATGGGGGGAGTAAGGAGAGTAGGTGGAAAAAGAGTTGAAGCAAATATAATAGAAACGAGGATTTGTACATTCTTTTCTCTCCTCTAGTTTCTTCTCTGTGCCATGGTGGTTCAACATACACACAGCCGAGACACAGCTTCATATACCAGTAGAAACGTCCAGAGTATGAGCGTGTGCAAAAAGAAGGAGAGAGGAAGGGAGGAAAGCACAACCTCTGTGTATTCTCCATTGTAGCCTGGGCTGTTTCTTACCTCCCAGCAGCCATCTGTTCACATTTGTGCTGCCCTAAACAGAGCAATCCCAGGGACTGCTTGTTCTCCCTGGCATTCCTGAAGAGACTCAGGCAGATGCCAGAGCAAACAGGGCCACCATGCCAGGAGTTTGGCTTACCATCTTTATGACCACTGGCAATGGCTAGAAATGGATTTGTTCCCTTCCTAGGATGAAGGTATTTTTTTGTGGAAGTCACAAACTGGGTTTATAAAATACCCCAATGCTATCCTGAGACAAAAGGTGAATCAACAGCTGGAAGCCTGGATTAGATCGCCATCTCAAGGAATGTTAACCCTTCACTGACACAGCAATATAGATCTACACACAGATGTGTGCAGAGAAGAGACCTTAAACTTGCTATTTGCTATTGCACAAAAATCAATTTCCCTTCCCAGAGCAGCAGCCTCTTTCTCCTGACACCTTCGACCTCCTTTCACCCCTCACAGCAAAGGTGTTTCCCACACAAGAAAGCAAAGTTAATATGAATAAGAGATTTTTGTTTCCCTAGCTCAGTATTTTCCACCAGGCTTTCCAGTATTTGATTGAATTTTGAGACTGCTTCCAAATAATCCCAGGTTTCTGGAACCTGTGGAGCCTGTAGATCAACTCCAGCTGTATTCGCCCCAGAGGGCTTTACAGGACAGCTGACTTTGGGAAACCATACTATGGAAGTCTCCGATCTTTGCCTCTTGGGCCCACTTGCCTTGCTAGGACTCTTTTAGGAAGTTAGGAACAAAGTTTTGCCTCTTAGAAGCATGTAACACAGACTTTGGAGGGAAGGGGAAGACAGATGCCAAAGCTGCTGCTTTCCACTGCTGGAGATCTGGAAGACTCTGAAGGAGGACCAGCCAGGAGGGGACAGCCCCTTGGTTGGTTTTCTGTATCAGACTGATGCAGAAGCTTTACTCAGAATGTCTGTCCTCAGGGCAGCTGTGTTTTCACTTCAAGAATCTACCTCTTGGTCTCTGAAGTCTATTCCCCAACTGCAGGAAGAAGATCTTAGATCTACATCTGGAAGAGACCTCAGGGGGTAAGCCCCTCATTGTACAGATGAGAAATGAGGCTCATGGAAGTCATGGCTTGTCCAAGATCACAAAAGTAGTAAATGACAAAGGCAGGATTTGAACGCAGGTCCTTTTGACTGGATAGCCAGTCAAAGGCTTCACCTCTCAACAGGAAGAGAGAATGAAAGTCATAAAGGAGCCATAGAGAGGTGTAATGGATAGGGAAGGTGGGAAAGGGAGCAAGTGACATGATTTTGGATGAGATCTGTGATTTCATTGGCATAAGGAATTCCTTATGAAAAAAATGCCTACCACCAAAGTAAATTGACACCTGCTCTGTAACTTAAATTCTTAGAGCTGTAGTTCTTAACTTTTTTTTATTCAAAGACCCCATCAGCAGCCTGGTGAAACCTATAGACCCCTTCTCAGAATAATGATTTTAAAAGCATAAAATAAAATACTTAGGATTACAAAGAAAACCAATCATATTGAAATATTGTTACCAAAATATTTTTTTTAAACAAGTTCATAGACTGGAAGGTTGAGACCTCAGGTCTTAGAAAGACACTTGAAACACTGAAAGGTTAAGTGATTTGCCAAAGGTCACAAAGACAGTATGTGTCAAAGGCTGAACTTGAATTCAGGGCTTTCTGACTTCAGGGGCAGCTCCACATTTCCTTTTTTTTTTTTTGACAAAAACTATAATTGAATAATATTGAAAGGGGGGAAAGTATTCTGATACCATCTTGAAATTTCAGGTGCTGGCTCAAAGCGTTGGACCTTTGATGAAGCCTGTCACTAGGGCCCCTGCATTCCAAATTAATCACATGGGATCTCCCCCCAAATAGATTTACCAACAATGACAGCCCAGAGACACCAAGGTCAGGCCTGGTGTTTGGCAATGACTTTGCCAAACATGATTGCAGTCTGATCTTCTCATTCATCACCTTGGAAGCCATCCGACTTGAGGAGATTCTTCATTCCCATTTCCACAATGCCTATAATTGGGGCATCCTTATCCCACAAGCAGTGAGGCCACAAGTATATGATAGACTGTTTCCCCCTCCTCAGCTAGCCGAGAACATTTCAACTCCTATTGTTTGCCTTTGCACACAGAAAGGAAGTGACAACCAGATTTATTATCCAAGGAAAAAGATGACCAATTGATTTTTTCAGATTTGGAGCACCAGTCTACGTGCCAGGGCCACTGGGTCTTGAGAAGCAACTGTTAATTAGGAGGTTAATGGCAGAGATGCTGAATTCAGCTGAACCCACTTCCAAAGGGGTAGGAGCTTTGACCACACTCAGCCCCCTGTGTCCCTTGTCGTGTCCCCGTCCCCCCCCAGCCAAGCCTCATCTTCCCCAGCTGGCATGGAAGCTGGGCCTGCACAAAGATGCTCACAGCCAGTCCTGCCTTCCACAAGATGTGCTTGCTCTCTTCCCCCATCAGCAGCAGTCAGCTCTGCTGATTCAAGACAATGCTAGAAAATAAGGTCCTCCAGCATGAGCTTAATTGTCAATCTGGAGAGATGATGATTTTAAGCAAATACTGGATTATCCCCAAAACATTAACTGAGGTATAGCAGTTGTTTAATTATCACTTCCATTCCTCCACAAATACAGTTTGCAGAATCAATGGGAGATGGTTCAGCTGTCTTCAATCCAGGGATTTGCATGGAGTAAGGCAGCTATTGATCTT
Source organism: Phascolarctos cinereus (assembly GCF_003287225.1). Taxonomy (NCBI): domain Eukaryota; kingdom Metazoa; phylum Chordata; class Mammalia; order Diprotodontia; family Phascolarctidae; genus Phascolarctos; species Phascolarctos cinereus. The sequence continues at coordinate 172,676,212 of NW_027556180.1, read as the reverse complement.
CACATAATCCACTAGCCAGCTACTAAATCCTCACACCTGCTAAGGCTTCAGACTATATACCAGAGGTGCCCTAGGCTGCCTCATGCAGATAACAATGTGGCTGCAGCTCTTCTAGCTCAGCCGTTTTTGTTTGGTTTTCTATTGTGTCCAACCCTTCATGAGCCCATTTGGTTTTCTTGGAAAAGATACTGCAGTGGTTTGCCATTTCCTTCTCCAGTTCATTTTACAGATGAGGAAACTGAGACAAAGAGGCTTAAATAACTTGCCCAGAGTGATACAACTAGTAAGTATCTGAGGCTGGATTGTTTTCCTGACTCCAGGCCAAGTGTTTTATCCACTTCACCACCTAACTGACCAGTTCTTCCAGTAGAAATGCTCTAATATGGTTATTAATTCACTCAGGACTCTCTCTAAATTTCTAGGTAGCAAGCAGTTTACTATAGTGGCTATCGGTGACCCTGGAAGAGAGAATGAGTCTGACAACTTTGTGCAATTCGCTTAAAATCCACTTCATAAACAAGTCAAAACATCACCTTGTGATGTCATTGGCCTTCTTGGAAAAACGAAGGATGAGTAACAACAATAGGCTTAAGGAGGGTCCAGAGTCCAGGGAAGTTAGCTATCAGGGTTTTAGGTCAATGGACAAAAGAACCCAAACAAAGGGTACAAGATAATGGGAGCAAGGATGCAAGAGTAGAGCTTCATACTAAGTCAACCAGATCGATTGAGTGGTTCTCCTTAAACAGGGGATCCCAAGAGTCTTAGTGCACTTTTAAGTTGCTATGACTTGAAAAGTATAAATGTTAAACAACAACAACAACTTACCAAGCACTTGAAAGGCTAATTAACCAAAATTTTAAAATATCAGTATGTTTCTTATTAAAATTCAGCATAACCTGATAGTTAAAACACTCTAGTTGTTTTTAGAATTTTGTAAAAACCTGTAGATTTTGGAACTTTGTGAAGAACTAGCTGATGTTCAGTGACTGAAAATCCCAGCTTTCACATCATCCGAAGAACAAGGGTCTGATTCATGCTTGAGAGTTTTGATGTGACTCTCACCAGTTTCGTAGCATCCTTGTTTTATTCAAGGCTCAGCTCAAGTACCACTTTCTACATAAAACTTTTTTTTGACCCTTCCTCACCCAACCACTAGGTCTCCTTCCCTTAATTTCCTCATATTGATTTTTTTATTTATTCTTTATAAACATGTGGCCATACATGTTGAGTTCTAGAAAATTAGCTTCTCAGAAGAGTACCCTTTTCACATTTGTTTTTGTATCCCTAGCACTGAGCACAGGACCTGGCACACTGCCAACATTAATAAAAGATTATGGATTAGTTGATTCACCTTCTCTGCCCCGTGAGTCCCATGGAGCTCTAGGGGTCAGATATCTACTGAACTCCAACCTTCCCACTTTCTATCCATTTATTATCCACTTACACCTATCATGGTGCCCAGTTCCAGGACTCATTTCCTTATTTCCTTTCTAGTCTTTTTCTTGACACACTCCAGACCACAATAAATCAATCAATAAGCATTTATTTAGTGCCTACTATGTGCTAAGCCCTCGGGATACAAAAAGAGGTAAAAGACAGTCCTTGACCTCGAGAAACAAACATTCTGATGGGGGAGAAAAAATATATATACAAAGCAAATTATGTATAGGATAGATAGGAAATAATTAACAGAAGGAAAGCATTGGAACTAAGAGGCGTTAGGAAAGGCTTCCTGTAAAAAGTGGAATTTTAGTTTGGACTTAAACGAAGCCAGGGAAGTCAGTAGCATGACCACACGAGGGTATTTTCTAGGATTTGTTTATAAATGAGAAGAAATATACAAATTCAGAAATGACACAACAGGTTAAGGTCATTGGAAATTAACATAAAATATATGTATTATATATAGATATAGATAAAAAATCATTTTCAAGCTGGGTAAACTTTAATAACTAAGCCCTAACTAAAGTTTCTCAGGCTTTGTTTGGTTAATATTAATTCTTTTAAGTCGGAAACATCTTGCCTTTCAAGAGTACTCAGACCAACTGGAAAGATCTTTTGCCTAAAATTGCCCTCAGGTCAGTTTGAAGGCTCATATTCCTCCTCCTTTCCCCTAGGGCATTAATCTGGCTTATTAAAAGGCAAATCTTCACAACTCTACCCGTATTTAGTCTGAACAGACAACCCGGAATAAGAGATCCAGCTTTGGACTTCACTCAATGAGCATTTATTAAGTTCTTGCTAAGTACCAGGCAGGCAGGTAGATGGTGAAGTAGATAGAGCACCAGGCCTGGAATCAGGAAGATCTTAGGTCACATTTGGCCTCAGACACTTACTAGCTATGTTACCCTGGGCAAGTCACTTAACCCCTATTTGCCTCCGTTCCTCACTGGAGAAGGAAATGGCAAACCACCAGAAAATCCCATACACTTTCCATGGGATCATGTATAGTCAGACATAACTGAGTGACTGAACAACAAATGCTAGGCATGGTGGTATGTCCTGGAGATACAAAAAAAAGCAAAACAAACAAGGCCCTACCCTCAAAGAGTTTCCATTCTAATGAGGGTGACAACTTCTAACTAGTTACATACAAAATATAGACAAAGTAAATGACAAATAATTGAAAGAGAGGAAATCCCTACCACAGAAGGTAACCTTTGAGCTGAATCTTCAGGGGAGCCAGGCAAACCAAGAAGCAGAAGGGAAGGGAGCATGCCAGACTTTGGAGAGATCCAGTACAACCTTACAGAGATGGAAAATGGAGGGTTGTGTTTGAAAAACCGCAAGTAGGTGGTACAATGGATAGACTACTGGGCCTGGAGTCATCTTTCTGAGTTCAGATCTGGCCTTAGACACTTACTAGCTGTGTGACCCTGGGCAAGTCATTGAATCCTGTTTGCCTCAGTTTCCTCATCTGTAAAATGAGCTGGAGATGGAAATAGCAAACCCCTCCAGCATCTTTGCCACGAAAACCCCAAATAGGGTCATGGAGAAAATGACATGACTGAAAAAGACTGGAAAAACAACAACATTGTAATAATGGCATAGAGAGTATGGAGGGGAGTAAATTGTCAGAAGACTGGTGTGGTAGGAAGAAGCTGAGTTATGAAGATTTTTAAACTGCTAACAGAGAAGTTTATATTTGGTCCTGGAGGTAACAGGGAGCTACTAGAACTCATTGAATAAGGGAATGACGTGGTCTACCCTTGAAAAATCACCTTGACAGCTGAGGAGAAGATAAATTGAAATGACAAGAGCCTTGAGGCAGGGAAACCAGTTAGAAGGCTATTGAAAGAGTGAGAGGTGATAAGAGCCTGAATATCAAGTCAGAAATACCTGGATTCCAGTCCTACCTCAGACACTTATTAATTGGATTAACCTCTCTCAGTTTCCTGCTCTGTATAATGGGGATAATAATAGCACCTCCTTCACAGTATTGTTGTATGGAACAAATGAGATATTATACATAAAGTGCCTCTTTGCAAACCGTAAAGTGCTATAAATGTCAGAGATGATTATTATCAGTGTCACCATAGGACTCAAAACTTTAGCTGTCATCACACAAACTAGAATAATTCACCAAGTTCCCATGAAACAATCACTTTCTGTAAGTATTATCGATATGCAGCATCTTATCCTTATGGGAAGAAGGACCAATCTTACAGATAGATATAGTAGACAGATGTCAAATAGTCTAATTTCAGAGCTGCAAGGAAGGCTTGAAATCCATGAAAGTCTTCCTTTCTTGGAATTATAAGGGAACCCAAGAGATTATCCAGTCCAGGAGGGGAGAATCTGCAGCCTTGAGGCCACATGTGGCCTCTTCAATTATGGCCCTGAATCAAATTTGAACAAACTTTGAACAAATTCAAAGGGCCACACTTGATGACCTAGAGGGCCACATTTGGCTTCAAGGTCACAAGTTCCACACCCCGGGTCTGATCCAACCAAATCATCAATCCTGTCTATAACATCTTTGAAAAATGATCATCTGATCTCCCCTTGAAACCTCCACTGATGGGAAACTTTCTACCTAGTGAGGCTTCCCAGTACATTTTTTTTGATAGCTTTGCCTTCTTGTAACTTCCATCCACTAGACTTAGTAGGGCAAAGAAAAAGTCTAATCCCTCATCAACATGACAATCATTCAAATATTTGGGAATAGTGACCATGTCCCACCTAAATATTCTCTTCTCCAGACTAATCAACCTCAGATGCATGATTTTGGGTCTTCTCGCCTTCCTGGATGCTCTTCAACTTACCAATGAACCTCTTAAAATGTGGCCCTCTGAATGGATATACAGCAATACCTCAGATGTGGTCAGACCAAGGTAGAGCAGAGTGGGACCTATCACCTGTCCAGAACTGGATTTCTACTATAAATTGAATTGGCTTTTTTTAAAAAAATGGTCACAAGACCATCGGTTTCGATTTAGAGCTTCAAAAGAACGAAAGAACAAAATAGAGATCATCTGTTCCAACCCTCATTTCACAAATGATGAAACTGAGGTCAAGGGAGGTGAAATAATTTTTTCCAAGGTCAAATAGGTAATGAGTGGCAAAGCCAGGTTTCATAACCAAGTCTTCTGCTGTGAAATCCATTACCCCTTCCATTTTAATCATGGTGCTTTTTTTCCCTTTCTTAATAAATACTGACCCTTTGAGAACATTCTTGTCAGTGATGAAGTAGGTCCATGCTGGTTCTCTTCTTGTATCCCTGTACCCAGATCACCCATTCTGATGTTTTATTTCCAAGGTACCGAGTGGTGGTCTCCTACCCTCCTCAGAGTGAGGCTGAGATTGAGCTGAAAGAAGGAGACATTGTGTTCGTGCACAAGAAGAGGGAGGATGGCTGGTACAAAGGGACACTGCAGAGGAATGGGAGGACGGGCCTCTTCCCAGGAAGCTTCGTTGAAAGTTTCTGATGAGGACTGGCTGCCTTTCTCCCCCTAGCATCCACCACCATTCTCCAAACCAAAAGACCTTCCAGAGGAAATTTCCATAGCACAAGAAAAGAAAACAAAGGGAGGCTTTCACCGTTCTCCACTGTCACCATCCCTTCCAAAGACACTCCAAGGCCTTTCTGCTCAAGGCCTGCGGCTGTGCTGCTGTGTTTCTGTAACCAGGGGATGCCTTGGACCGAGGGGTAGGAAAGGAACCTGGGCTAGACACTAATTGAGAGAACACAGCTTTGGATTGTATTTCAACTCAAATGCCAACTCCCTTTGTGTAAATTAGAGAGAAAATATCTTTTAAAAAAGAAAATAAGAAGAAAGTTGATTTATTGCTGTCACTTATTTTGTTGGAGCTGTAGTGCTCTTGGTTCCTGCCTATGCAAGATGGATTTGAGAGGTCCGGGAGGGCTGCTAGGAAGCATTGAAAACAAGCCACATTGGTTTGATGCTTCTTTTGGGAGGAGGTGATGTGGGTGGAGAAACATTTAGGGAGAATTCCCATTCAGGCATTGCCCTGGAGGATCCAGTGGGGAATCCAAATTGTTAACGTCACCCTTTCTATATACCTCAGTAATCTGCTGCCTAATCATTTCAGCAAGGGTGCTCAGAGAAGGGGAGGTGTTTTTCATCTGGAGGGGGGAAGGGGGAAAGTTGCAGGACTGCCCTGGGCAGAGCCTCCCCAAAGCTAGAGATCCTCCATGTGGCTTTGGGTTGATTTTTGGGGGGGGAGGGGGCGGGGAATCCTTTTCTGTGTGTCTCCTCTCAGTAGTATATGCAGCAAATTTTTGTTTTTACCCTCCAGTATCACCTTTGTTTCTTATGGCATACCTTTTTATGTAAAAGCTATTAGACTTTATATATTTCTAATAGGTCATACATTTCCTATTTTTTCATACATCTGGTGCTGCCTTTTGGTAAAACTATGAATGACTTGGTTTTGCATAAAAGAATGTCTGAGGAGAGAGAGAGAGAGAGAGAGAGAGAGAGAGAGAGAGAGAGAGAGACATCAAACATGTAGACGTTTTTATATTTACCATATGAACTTTGGAGCATACCAACAAGTCCATGTCCTGGAGATCAAAACCTAGGCTGACATTTCCTGGAGCAAGTGAGAGAATCCATTTGGGTGGTAGGGGGAGAGGACTTGAAAAAAGCCAATTTCCTTAAACCCTTACTAAAACCCCATACTCTGTCTAGACAGTGACAATTATTCAAGAATTGGGAGCATTTCCAGCAGAAGGGAACCATTTTAACTGACTTTTACGTGGCAATAAAAAGAACACTGCAGGTCCACACTGGCCCAAGATGGTGGAATTTTCCTCTCATTCCATCAGAGGGAAATGTCAGTGACTGTAATTAGCAATTTCAAAGTGTGAGTTCTTACTCTTGAAAATGTACAGTTCTCAAACATTGTGCAGATTCACAGTTTGGTTAAGATATCATTGAAAATGAACAATATCATTCTCTACCAGGTGGTGCAGACTTCCATTTACCAGGGACTAAAAGGGGCAGTAAAGGCGAGCAAGTAGATTCCATTTTGTGTCACAAACAGGGAAAAGAACTTCTAATAGTATTGCTCTGTAGGACTCTGGGGCAGAGGGTAAGGGAAGGGATTTAAGAAGGGGAAGATGACAGGAGGTTTTGATTGCATTGGGTCTTAAAACAAGTGGTTTTAAGAGAACAGTATCAATGAAAAAAATATTCGCTTTTCTGTACATCATAGAAGCACTGATTATAGATCAGCCATTTGAGACCACCTGAGTGATCACATCTCGAAGGTGGTCTTGTTCTAAAGAGACTCATTTCCCAAATGATACATTTTCATCCATAGAAAGATAAAAATCCATACGTTTCCCCATCCTTAAAAACAAACACTCTGACTTAGGTTGAACTGCATAAATTTGTCCTTGGGAACGTAGGGTTTCCTTGGCTTTCGTGGATGTGACAAACAAATTCCAGACAGTCAGCCTCCCGCCAGACATGGTGCCTTTGAAATACTGAGCTGTTATTTTCAGATCTCATATTTTTGGATGGTTCAGTGGCTATTTATTACTGTTGGGTGGTAACCAACACCGAAAGGATCCTGTTATTGTCAGGAGGAAGAGGACTTCTTTCCCTCTTTCCAGCTGATAGCAGATTTAAGAAATTTGTTCCTTTAAAAAAAGGGGGGGGCTGGTCTAAAAATAGAGAGCACTGTCTGTGGAATTTATCAAAACCAGCACATCTCCATCAGGGATGATAAATTAGTTGACTAGCAAGCAAAAACTGCCAAAAAGGCATATGTGTGTATATAAAAATCATATCACTATACAAAATGTGTATTGATTGATAGAGACACCTAAATGATAAACACAAGCAACTCTCTGGTGAAAGCTCTAGTGATCGATACTTTCAGATAATTCAAAAAACTTACTTTCACCCTTCTCAAAATCCTATGAGGAGAGCAGCTAACAAGAAAAGGAAGAATCTGGTGTGAATTTCATTTTCTGTCTCTGCCCCTACCCACGTGATGCTAAAAAGCTGAAATATGGCCATGAGACTCCAAGCCAGAAAGGAAACCTGGATGATTTACACAATGAATACTCAATTAGCCATGAAATAACAATAAAGAGAGTTGATTATTCCCAACACCAACAAATGGGATATTTTATTGGGTGAGGAGGGAGGGAGGAGAATGGTAATTGCTGTCTTCATTTTTAAAAAATGAAAAAAGAAGGTAATTTGGTCCCTTGCACACCTCTTGGTAGTCAGTCTCACCTCCAAGAGTCCCAGACCGCAAACTTTAGAAGGATCTTAATCTCATAGGACCAAAGCCAGAGCATTTGGGGAAGGAGGAAATACACAACCAGCATCAGTGTTTTGAGCACATTTGTGACAGTCCTAGTTAATGAAAATTTAAACCACAAAAACAACAACAAAAAACAGGAGCAAAGTGTCATCTTTTGGGGGGTGGGGGGGTGGGGATTACCTTGCCTTGAAGAATCTGTAATGGTATGTCTTGGTGTTTGATATATTGAAAACATACACCTTATTTGCAGCCCCTGTTTCTGGTTTGACTGAATGGTTCGTTTGTTTTAATTGTTGAGTAATTTTTCATCGTTGTTGCCGTCGTTGGCCAAACTGATACCACTTTGAGCAGCAGCACAGTCTGGAATGTATAACCAACCAGCAAATGATGTGAGTGGAGTCCTGGGCTGCCAAGGACATCCTGCACCTCCAGCAGGGATGAGCTGCAGCCTAAGCCCACTGTCTAAAGTGAATGCAAGGAAAGGAAGATATGCAAAGTAGAGAATGTGCATGCACTTCCTACCTGCAAAGCAAAAAGCATTCTTCTGGCAAACATCAATGTCATTTTATAAAATGCCAAGTCTGCGCTACTCAGAATGGTCTCGGCTAACTGACTCTGAACAATTCCTTTGTACTTTGCACAGCTCAGAAAATGTTTTTTTGTTATACCCGAGTGTCAGCGTGTGATTTAAGAAACATTGACAGTGATGGTTACAAATGAACTATGATGACTGTGTTCTGAGTCTTTAAATAAAAATGAATATGGAAAAATCTTGAGTCAAGTGGACTTCTTTAATCCAATGATAATAAGCCTTAAGAAAGTGGGCATGCCGCAGGGGTAAGACTTCTGGCTCTGCTTTTTACTAATCATATGAAATCACTTAACCTACCTGTGCCTCAGTTTCTACATCTGAAAAATGGATGCATAACTTCATTTTTTTTTTACCTCTCCAACTTTTAATAATACCTGAAATAATGTCCATAAAGTACTCAGGGAATCATAAAGTGCCATGTAAACAGAAGCTAATATTACATCAAGAACATCTATTTAAAGGGAGTGGGGGAGGGCTGGAAGGATTACCAGTCACTAGGGCAAATAAAGCAGAGAGGAAGGAACTCTAAGAAAGTTGCTTCGGACTTGGTTTCATCCCTTCTTCACTTTAATGAAGAAAGGTTTCCTCGTCTTTCCTGCCAAGCCTAATTGGCCCCACTGTGTGTGTGGGAGAGTTTGCGTTTCTGTCAGCAGAAATATGTTGTGCAGAAGCTTTACAAATTCATGGATTTAAAATAAGGCAAGCAGGTGATGTCCAACTGCCTTCCTGAGCATTCCCAGAGAGCAGTTATAAAAGTTGAGTGCCTGGCCAAGGATTTTTTTTTTAATTCACAGCTTAATGGAAAGAGCCCTGGTTTGAGAGTCAGATAATCTGTGTTCACAGGATCCCTCTTCCACTTTTACTCCCTAGGTGAGACTTGGGAAGACACTTAATTTCTCTGGTCCTCAGTAATCCCATCTGTAAATGAAGGTTTTCAACACTAGATGGTTCCTTCCTACTTGAAATTCTATGACTCCCTGGAGTGTCCTTTTATATTTGGTGGAAAGGACAAAGAAAGGATCTGGTTGAGGGGGTAAAGGGGATGCATGACTCTCAACTTGATAGAAAGTGGAAAAGGGAAGGAGGGGAAGGAAGAATATATCTTACCCTGGGCTGTGCCATCTCCTTGGGGGAGGCATTGGCAGGACAGGAAGGGATGTCAAAGGGCTTCCCTGCCAACCTGTACCAAGGGGGTGGCTCCTAATTAGGTAGTGTACGACATTAAGATTCCCAAGAACAGTTTGAGAAGTTCTGTGCTCCAGTGAGCTCCTCCAGCAAAGTCAAGCCTTTGTATTATTTTGTATCTTGAAATTCTTGAGAAAAGTACTATGTTAACATAGCAATTAAGTCCAAGCATGGCCAACATAGTAAAAGCAAAGCACTCTTTTGTCTACAAAACCTAAGGATGACATACACTCCTATCAACATTTATCTCAAGACAAGATATTCCACATGCATCTGCTCTTTCTCCCTCCTTCCTGTCCTCTCTTCCTTCCAATCAGATTTGTGTACCCATGTTGCTGACCTTGGAATTTGAAGATGTTGATTGCTATCCTCAAGGGCAGGTATGATTGAAAAACCAAAGCAGGCTAAGAAGTTCTTCCCTCCACAGCTGACAAGTAAAGGTTCACATTTGGTCTTCTTGTCTGTATTATTTACTGAATTATTTGTGACCCTTCCTCCCCTTTGCAGTAGTCTTTCTGGAGAGTTTGCTCCCACCTTCTTCTGGGTAAAAACAAACAACTGTGGGAAGAAAACACTGTGTGTTCTAGGATTTAGTTATGAACCTTTGGATTTTATGCTTTCCTGGTGCATACGATGGATTAACACAGCTCGCCTTGGCTTCCCTCCTCATTCTCCTTTCCTCCAAAGGAATAAAGGGAAAAGTCAAACTCAAAATTAGGCATATTATTGTCTCATCCCTGCCTGCCCCTTCCTAATATAGCCCCCTACAAAGCTTATTCTTTGCATAAGAATCTATTCAAAACCATAGTTCATAAGCCCCCATCTAATGTTTCCCTTTTATCAGACTAGAAAAAGAGTTCTTAACCTGAGGTCTATGAACTATGGCAAATTTCATAAACTTGCATGGGAAAAAGATTATAGCTTAATTTTCATTAATTCCTAACTGAAATTTAGCATTTCCTTCAACTATTTAAAAATATTCTGAGAAAAGGTCCATGGGCATCATCAGACTGCCAAAGAGGTGAGAGAGAGAGAGAGAGAGAGAGAGAGAGAGAGAGAGAGAGAGAGAGAGAGAGAGAGAGAGAGAGAGAGAGAGAGATTTAGAGCCCCTGGACTAGAGAACACATTAATTCAAAGCAAAAGATTTAAATAAATGGAATAGTCTGGTAAATAACAAGGAAAAAAAATTTTCTCCAATTCATACAGGGGCACATTTTCCCACAGATGATCACATCAATAGTTGGAAGTGAATCATTCATATCCCAGATAACTCATATTCCTATGGTTGCATTCCACCTCAATCACCTCTCTGTCTCTGAAGCTAACACGCACTGCTTCTCTGCATAGCTGCTGATGTCATCTGCTGCTGGACCACTTCCTCCACTGGGCTGTCATCTGCTGCTTCTCCACTGAGCTGCTACTGCCATCTGCTGCTTCTCTGCTGAATTACTACTAGGCTACTTCACTAAGGTATAAGACCTCTTACTAGGACGCTGCATACTATTCTGGAGGCTCAGGTAATTAAAGACTTGGAGGAGAGTGGGGGTGGGAAAGGAGGGAACTGCTGACCTTTGTCCTGCATTCCTCCAGCTGCACTCAAATCACTACTCTTTCTGCACCAGCAAATGCTAGAGCTGTTGAAATAGTGGGGTAATGAAATGACTTTCAAGCAATACATTTTGCCAGCTAGTATCTGCGACCTTCTTTTGCATGCATTACCTGCAGAAAGGGAACTAGACATGAGTTATTGACCTACCTCTACCACTTACTAGCTGCATAACCTTGGACAAATCACCCCATGTTTTTGAGCTTCACTTTCATCAACTATGAAATGGGGATGCCTATTTCGCAGGGTCCTCATGAAGTTGACATGAAAAAAAAATGTGAGAATGACTTTAAAACTCTGAACCATAACCCCAAGCATTTCTCTTAGTCTTCTCACTCTCTGGGTTACCTGGAGCAGCTGATTTTCTCCAGACCTCAGTTTCTCTATCTATGAAATCACAGGTTTGGTCTAGATAATCTCTGAAGACATTTCCAGCCCTAAAGCTATGGCCCTATGACCAGTCTGCAACTCCATCGTTTCTGGCAGAAACAAGAAGATACTAGGTGAGAATGACCATGGAGAAAATGATTCTTAACTGTGCGGAACTGAACTCTTTTATCTTTCCTCCTAAAGTTTCACTTCTACCAAACTTCTCTATTTCTTTTGAGAGTACCACCATTCTTCCCATCTCCTAAATTCTCCTCTGTTCTTTTTCATTGGACGTCTGCCATGACTGTAATGCACTCCCTTCTCATCTTTGCCTCACAGAATCTCTCACTTTCTTCATGATATAGCTCAAGCACTTCCTTCTGCAGGATGCCTTTCCTGAGTGCCCCTCCTCCCAAATACCTGGAACTCATTTTCTACTTACTCTGGATATACTTATGTATGTACATGTCTTCCCTGAAAGAATTTAAGCTAGTTGAAAGTAGAAACCATTCTCCTCCTCCTTCTCTTCTTCTCCTCCTTCTCTTTCTCTTTCTCCTCCTCTTCCTTCATCTTGGTCTTCTTCATCTTTATAGTTCCAGCACCTAGCCCAGTGTCTGGCATGTGGCAAGTGCTTAATGTTTCTTAATTGATTGATCACTGCAGGAAGCAAGCAGCCAGGTGTGAGTTTTAGTGGGAAAGGATCATAGATGGCCCCATGCTATCCTCCTGCTAAAGACGTTCTTATCAGAAGCCATCTCCCCCCACTTTTGCAGGGAAGGGGAGAGGGGTGGTCTGCATTGTGGAGCAACATAGATAGATAGATAGATAGATAGATAGATAGATAGATAGATAGATAGATAGATAGATAGATAGATAGATAGATTTTTCCTATGTATTGATTGGTTTTGCCTATTTCTTTTTCTCTTTCCTCATTTCTTTTCTTTTTCAAAAAAATTCTTTGTTCGAAAGGGTAGCTCTCTGAGAATGATAAAGGTACAGAGGAAAATTCAGGTGATATAAAAACTAAAGATAAAAGTAAAAATCTCTTCAAAAAAAAAAAGGAATAACATCTCTACCAAGCTACTTTCAAGGGAAGTCAAGGTTAGTTTGTTCTTATCTCAGTAGAAGTAACCATCTTACCCCCAAACAATTTCACTCCTACTCTCCAGGACAAGCAAAAGCCCTTAGACTCCATCTGGAGTAATCTCCTGGTGCTTTCAGCCCTCCACAGCCCCTTCTCAAGCTGGTGAGTCTGACACCAATGTGGAATAAGTAGAAGCCAAATCAAACTGAGGAGTAGTGCTTGGGTGAGAGGGGAATTGGGGCATGCAGAGAGAGTCAGGTTGTACTGTGGGAAAGGCTCTGTCCATGTGTCCCAGACTTGCATACCCCCAAAATAACTCTTGCAGATTTGACACATTTATTCCCAATTATAAAATTGTAAAGGAAAATGATGAGGGAGGCAGTAGAAATAGAAAACCAGCTGCTTCTGGTTTTCAGCCTTCAGCAGCCCCTTCCAAACCAAGTGTGTCTCTCAGACCTCATTCCAGAACAATGAATTGTTTAACGCTGATGGAGCACTGCCCAGCCCATTAGGCTGTCTACTGAGCATACATTAGATTAGACCATCTGAAACACTCCACGCTAAAAAAAAAAAAAAAGACCTCATTCTTAGGCAGGGAACGTGGGAGCATGGGCTCTTAGAGCTAGAAGAGTGGTTAGTTAGAGGCAAGCTCTATACTCTGTCATTTAATATATAAGTAAAATGAGGCCTAGATATGTAAAATTACCTGCCTGGGGTCTACTATAGTCAGTAAATAAAACAGCTGGGAGTTGAAGCCAGATCGTCTACATCCAAAAACCAGACCTTTCTTTTTCCCATTATACCATGTTTTCCAATCACTAGTCTATGTTTCTTGATTGATTAATCCATCACAGAAAAAGCAAGCGTTAGGTGGAAGTCAAGATTAGAAAGGATCCTACATGGCTCCATGCTGAAAGACCACATCTGTTATCAGAAGATACCTCCCCCCCTACTCCTTTGCAGAGATTGAGTGCAACAATATTGTCCAGTTTTTTTTTCAATACATTGATTGGAAAAGTGAGAAGAGTACAGGTTTGGGTAAGGAAACCTAGGTTTTAATTCAAGTTCTGTCTTTAATTATCATGAGACAAGTCACTTTTTCCCTCTGGGTCTTATTTTCCTTATTTGAAAAATGAAGGGATTAAATTTGACTAAGGTCCTAGATTACACTAAGGGAAGCAAGTTAGTTTGGAACATGCCCTTTTAGAATGTGTGGCTCTCATTTTTTTCCCCTTTTTCTTCTCCTCTACCCATCCCTCCTCCCCCCCACCATGCCACATATTTTTAGGGGATTCTCAAGTAGAGACGAGAGTCCAACAAGCCCATATTTGAGAGAGTTTGGAGGAGACAGAAAAGATTCTTTGATGACACAAGAATGAAAAAAAAGTTAATAGGAAAAGTTGGTGAGTGATACATTCCAGGAAGTCCTCTCTTAATTCTTCCAACTGATAATAATTCCCCACCCAAAGTAACTTTACATTTGTGATTTTGTTATTTAATTATATTTATTAATAATTTTTCCTCACCTGAGACAACTTTGCCTTTATTTTGGACCTATTTTGTATTTATCCCTCTTGTCTTTCTCCCTGTATCCTGGGGATAGTTGAGGTGGATAGAGAGCCAGCCCCAAAGTCGGGAGAAACCTGGGTTCAAGTCCTGGCTCTGACATATTCTGGCTGTGTAACACGAGCAAATTGCTTAACCTCTCAATATAAGAACTCAGGTAAATCTCTAAGACTGTAAGCTGTCAATCTGCTTACTATGTGCAAGCATTGGGCTGAATGCTTTACTATTATTATTCGATTTGATCCTCCCAACAACCCAGAGAGTTAGGTGATAACAACAACAATAATAATAAATATAATAATAATAGTTCCTCCGGGCCCTGTATAGACCTCCTCACCCATAGGAGAAGCAATTATAATCTCTGTGTAGTACAGCAATTTTTCCCAGATCCTGATATGTTCCGAAAACCCCAAAGGCCTGAAAGGAAAGCCCACATCAGACTGCTTAGTGGTATAGTGGTAAGAGTGCTGAGCCTGGAGTCAGTAAGACCTGAATTCAAATTCTGCATCAGGCACTTACTAGCTATGTGACCCTAGACAAGTCACAACTTTTCTGCCTCAGTTTCCTCAAGTATGAAAATGGAGATAATAGCACCTATTATTATATTATGTTATATTGTATTGCATTGCATTGTATTGTGTTATATTATGTTATATTATGTTATGTTATAATATAATAACTTGCAGAATTGTTATAAGTCTCAAGATAGTAATTGTAAAGCACCAAGCACAGAGCTTGGCATGCAGTAAACACTATATAAATGTTGGCTATTGTTATTGTTTATAATTTTTTTTAATTACAACAGTGCTATGAAGTATGGTATTATTATCCTCCAGCCAAGGGTAAGGACACAGAGGAAGTGACTTGCCCAAAGCTATAAGTAAAATGTTTTGTAAACCTGAAATTACTATAGAAATGTGAGTCATTGTGATCATTCTACCGCAGGAATGAGGACAACCAAGCCATAGTATAGGGTCACAGCTGCTCGTCTAGAGCAAGCCCCCTCAGAATCCACTGGTGTAAGACCCCCTCTAGGATCCATAAAGCTCCTCCATCCTTCCTCCCCAACCCCCACCCCTACAGCTGCCTAAATAGTCGGAGATCTCGTTTTTCCTGAAACGTGGTTTTAGAGAGACACCTTTAAAAATATTCCTTTTCCCATGTCCCTGTCAGAGGACATCAGGCCCCATTTCTGTCTCCTCTATACATGTGCTTCAGCTGGCTTTGAGATTCATTTAAAATTGTAACTCTGCTCCAGTTTTCCTCAGGCCAGATTCCTATCTTATGTAACTCCCTGGGAATTCCCATGTGTTGGGCTGGCTGTTCCTAGAATCTTGTTATGATTCATAACTTGGTAATCAGATGCTAAGCCTCTGCTGAGCTCTGGACTCGTCAATATGGAGCTTCAGCCTCCAAACAGACAAGGTAGAAATACCACCCCGAGTGTAGGCCAGGAGGTAGGTCCCTCAATCCACCTCTCCCTCAGTCTCTGGCCTTCTTGCCCAGCGTCCCCACCTCACATAGCTCAAGGATTCCAGCCCAGAGCCCTCTGTTCCGCTTGATTCTGCTTGGGCCAGAGGTGCTCAACAAACTTAAAGCATGGTAATCACTGGATTAAAAGCCAGTGTCTGTTGGTGTGTTTCCAAGTGGTGTTTAAAGTGGCAGTCAGTGTACCAGCCAGGTGTTGTTCACAGCTATGTGTGAGAAGCTGGAGCCTAAAGGCCTTGTTTCTTGGAGGGAAAATGCTTCTCTCCCCTTCTTAACTCTAATCCAGGGGTGAGAAACATGCGGGCTTCGAGACCACATGTGGCCACCTAAGTCCTTGGGGGTGGCCTTTTGTCTGAGTCCAAGTTTTACAGAACAAATCCTTTTATTGAGGAGATTTGTTCTTTGAAGTTTGGATTCAGTCAAAAGGCAGCACTTGAGGACCTAGAGGGCCACATGTGGCCTGGAGGCTTCCCCACCTCTGCTGGGCTTTAGGATTAATGCATTAACATGCACAGGTTTCCCTAACCAAGGCTTACTTAGAAGTTGCAGCCTGCCTGTATAAGGAAAGCATGAGGAATGCACAGGCCCATGCTCTCTCAACCATTCCTCTAGAGACGATCCAGGCCAGGATGATATTTTTCTACCCAATTTTCCACTCTCGGAGGTAGTGTGATTGATTGGCTTCTGGAACTCTTCTTCTATCTTTCAACTTCATTGTATCATGTGAAGTAGACAGCAAGATTTCCTTAGGGGAGATGGAGAGGTAGAAAGGCAACTTGAGCAGCTTGCCTCAATTTCATTCACACCGTCCACGTTCCAAGTGAGTCAGACTCTCTTGCTTCCAAATGCTCCCTTTTTCATGTTCTTTCTCTCGCTCCATCTCTCTCCTCCCTTGTGTTGCTCTCATGTGCTGTTTCCCTGTTACCCACACGCTGCTCCTTACACATAAACATTCTTCCCTGTGTACTTGGCTTAAATTGGTTTAGAAACTCTCAGACCAAAAGGCAATGCAATTGTTAACATTTTTCCATTCCAAGGTGGCCCTCCCTGAGCAGGGGAGGAGGGAGTAGAAGGGGAAATCTGCTGTTTCTTACTCTAACTCTCAGATAGCATCACACTATGTAATTCTTTCTGCCACACAATGAAGAGTTATTGGCCTATTCTTGCTGAGATCCAATCCCAATCCCTCTGCTAAGTAAGGTGGGTTTAGAGAATGAAGATTTTTTTACTTCGATTAAGTGTCCAGGACTCACCTGAATGACCCATAGAATCTTTTATAATTTTTTTTCACTAATGGCTATGTTTTCCTGACATAGAGTCAGGAAGACCTAAGTTTGAATCCTAGGCAAGTCACTTAATTTCACTAAGCTTCAGTTTACTTCTCTGTAACAAGGGATTAGAGTAGTATTTAACCTCTCAGAGTTGTTATAAGGATCGAATATGATAATTTGTGCGGCAGCTAGGTGGTGCAGTAGATAGAGTACTGGCCCTGGATTCAGGAGTACCTAAGTTCAAATCCAGCCTCAGACACTTACTAGCTATATGACCCTGGCAAGTCACTTAACCCTGATTTCCTCAAAAAAACCAAACATAATTTATGCAACACATCTTGGAAACTTTAATGTGCTATAGGGGCAGGTAGATGGCACAGTAGATAGAGTACTGGTATCTTCCTGAGTTCAAATCTGGTCTCAGACACTTCCTAGCTGTGCGACCCTGAACAAGTCACTTAACCCTGTTTGCCTCAGTTTCCTCATCTGTAAAATGAGCTGGACAGGGAAATGGCAAACCACTGCAGTGTCTTTGCCAAGAAAACCCAAAAATGGGATCATGAAGAGTCAGAGACGACTGAAACAACTTAACAACAACAACAAATGTGTTCTATAAATGTGGTCATTATCTTTCTAAACATTATCTCAGCATAAGAAAACTCCTAACTATTAGAGCTGGCCCAATAGAAAGAGAGCTCCCCATCCCTGTCTTCAAAGGCTGGGTAACCACTTATCAGCTTTAATAGATAGGAGTCTCCTTGCCATGCTAAGATGATGGTTACAATGATCACCGTAACAACACACATTTATATAGCTCCTTAAAATTTGTAAAATGTTTTACATAAATTATCTCATTTGATCAACCCTATGAGGTGAGTGCTATTCTTATCCTCAGCTTGTATACAGGTAGGGAAATTGAGGCTCAGATGACTTGCCCAATGTCACACGATGAAATCTGTGGCCATGTAGCTCCTTTCCTTTCTCCTCCTCTCCACCCTCCCTGCCCCCCACTGGCCTTAGCTTTTCCCTATGAATCTAGACAGAGTATACCTTATCTCTCTTCTACCTGACATCCCTTCAAATACCCCCAAAGTTAGCTAGCGGATACATTCCCCTCACGTCTTCTCTCCTTCGTGTTAAGCATATCCCGTCCCTCCACCAGCCTTTAATCACCCTCAGCACTCTTCCCTGAGTTCATTTCGGTTTCTCAATGTCCTTCCAAAAATGTGGCGCCCAGAACTGAACACAATACCGCAGCTATGCTTGACAAGGGCAGAATACAACAAGGCTCTCATTTCCCCTACCATGGACACTCTGCCTCTATAAAGATCTAAGATTGTTGCCCAGGAAGGAAATTGACACAGGGGCCCTAATCTGACAGTCGTATCTGCCAAGTGTCAGATTTGACACCACAGGCTTTGAACTATCTAAATGTAAATGAAGGAGAGTTTGGAGACAGCAAGAAGATTGGAGCTTCTGCAAAACTGATAGGGCAATGAATGCAGTTAGAGGAAGGGAAGGGAAGAGTACATTTTTCACTTCCCAGAGACTCTCAGAAAAGCCACCACTTACCAAGATTGGGGGGTTCAGCCTTCCTCAAGCACTTTAACGCACTAGAGGCCGCCCAGCTTGGCTTGGCTTTTTAACCAGTCATAAGACAGCACATATCCTGCCCCAGTTTGGAGCTGAGTGATTCCCTGGGAGGCAGCAGCAACTGGAAAATGACACGGCCACTTCAGTTCTGCCTCTTGGTTTCCTTCACCCCACCAGCCCCATTCCCTTCTGTCAGAAATCATATCCAGGTTGGGCATTAAGAAAAGTATAGCTCCTTGTGAGGTCATAAGTTAAATTAGCAAGGGTTGGAAGGGAGGGAAAGGATTGTCAAGGTATGAGACATACCTGGCTGTCCTTGTTCCCTCTGTCATCACTGACAGGATCCCCTTTTCTTGAAGGACTTGTAATTTAGCCTAATTACCCAAATGAGGGCCATCTCCGCTCATCCTGCATCTATATCTGGCCACTAAACTCAGATGGCTGTGGAGGAGAAAGTGAGGCTGGTGACTTTGCACAGCCCTCCCTCATTTAAATCCAATTCACTTGCAAGTCATGGCATCATCTTCCTGTTGATATGGTCATCTTCAAGAATGAAGGACAAACAATTACCTCTGTGAGTAGAAAGAGAAGCTGCCCCCCTGGGGCAACTGGAACTGGTCAGTTGGGCAACACAGTTCCTTTCTTTTCTCTTTCTTCTTTCTCCACACAGAGCATCATACCCTTATCTTTGCTCTGCCTGAAGGAATCTCAATTTTGATCTCTGAAACTTTTTTTTTTCTTACAGACCACACATTAAACTCAAATCACTCTGGCTCTCATTGGTTGACTGACCAGAGGTCCCAGGCCAAGCCCCACTTGGTCATTGTTTGGGCCCTGATTGTCTCAGAATAAATGTAAATAGCAATTGTTTCTGTTTTGGCCAGAAATCCAGAAGGTAATTAGCCTAATTACCCAAATGAGGGCCATCTCCAGTCATCCTGATCTGTATCACACCACTGGACCCAGATGACTCCTAAAGAGAAAGTGAGGCTAGTGACTTTGCACAGCCCTTCCCTCATTTAAATCCAATTCACTTGCATGTCATGGCATCACCTTCCTGATGTCATGGTCCTCTTGCAGAATGAAGGACAAACAACAACAATTACCCAAATAACACTTAGCTGTTACCCTCAGCCACAAGAATACCAACTGGATGAGATACACACACTTTGGCTGATCTCCCCTTGTGCCAAAGAACATGGAAGCAATACACTGAACCATATAGCCCTGTGGTCTGCACAAATCAAAGCCAACACAGGGCTTCAGCAGCTCCTTGCAAGGCTCTTTGCCCTGACATACCCTGACTTGCGATGTCTACGCTGCTCCAGCCTCACCTGTTTCCTATGCAACAACCCCTTCAAAGGGAAGGTAAAGTCTAAGAAAATTTAATATCCACTACAACTTCAGGGGCTAATCATTCAGGGACCACAACAATTTTATCCAGGTTATTGATTTGACCTTGAGACCTACTTTCACTTAAGGCCTCTCGATTTTATAACCACCTTGTACTTTGAGACCTTGACTATATTCAATGTAGCACTTTGTCTAAACTCTGTCATATGGTAGTAGCTAATTACTTCGAATGTCTTAAGTAGATTATAGAAATTCCATATTTAAAGCTGGAGGGGACCTTAAAGATCATTTACTCCAGCCCTTTCATTTTATAGATGAGGAAACTGAGTCTCTTGAGGACAGGATTTGCATAACTGGCTGGTTCCATTGACTACCTATATGAGAGGTAGTGTGGTAGGACACTGGCCTAACAGCCAGAAAGATCTGGGTTCAAATTTTATGCATACACGTACTTCCTAGCTATGTGATACAGGTCAAATAAATTAACCTCTGTGTCTCACTTTCCCCATCTGTAAAATAAAGGGATTGGATTTGATGGCTTCTAAAGTCTCTTCTGGGAGCAGCTAGATGGTGCAGTGGATAGAGTACCAGGGCTGGAGTCAGGAAGACTCATCTTCCTAAGTTCACGTCTGGCCTCAGACACTAACTGTGTGATCCTGAGCAAGTCACTTAACCCCATTTGCCTCAGTTTCCTCATCTATAAAATGAGCTAGAGAAAGAAATGGCAAATCACTCCAGTGTCTTTGTCAAGAAAACCCCAATTGGGGTCATGAAGAATCAGACACAACTGAAAGAGCCCAACACCAACAATAAAGTCTCTTCCAGATCTAAATCTATGGTCTTGTGATAGTCATGTATTCCTGTCTTTAATTTTTGTTTCCAGCTTAAATTTCTGTTTCACCAGAATTAGCCCATTCCCAGAGACAGGAATAATCTCAAGTTTCTCCCAGCCCTGTCTCCTTCTCTCAAACCCCTTTGCATAAGACTCCCCTTGTTAGTGTAGATTGATTACTCAATGGTCCATGCCTGTGTGAGGGAAACCCCAGAGTTTTTGTGTCCCTCAAGGACCTCAATGTGACTATGTTTTGTTTCTCAAAGCCTAAGGACCAGGATCTCTCTTCTCTCAAGTTACCAACTCTGCCTATCACACAGGTGTGGAGAATGAATAATCACTCAGTCTCCACCAGTGAAGAATCTTGTACAATTGTTTACATAAGACTTCAGCCAAAGGT
Source organism: Phascolarctos cinereus (assembly GCF_003287225.1). Classification (NCBI taxonomy): domain Eukaryota; kingdom Metazoa; phylum Chordata; class Mammalia; order Diprotodontia; family Phascolarctidae; genus Phascolarctos; species Phascolarctos cinereus. The sequence goes on along the minus strand of NW_027556180.1, from coordinate 172,655,127 downwards.
CATACAAGGCATCTTGAATGAGGCTGTTTAAAGAAATGATAGCAATCAGGAGATTGCTGCTAGAATTTTTCTATTTAGCCCTTTCTGAAACATTGGAAGAAAAAAAAAACTTCAGCTTCAGAGAAGAGTGGGTTGGCTTGGCACTGAGCCAGTAGGTGACATCTTGATTATTGTCCTGTACATTTGATGAGTGAGGCCCAAAGTCCACCCTAGAAGATAAGAATTGGAGCTTGGCCAGCTGTGCTGAATGAGACTGCTACTTCAAGGATGCTCCAATTGGAAGGAATCTTGCAGCTGCTGATTTCCACCTGATCTGTGTTTCTTTCAATAAACACCCTCAGGTGAGTCACTTACTATCCTTGGTAATTCAAACCTGAGCATTGCTCTTCGTGGTTAACATGTGTTATATCAGAAGAGAGTTGCCAAAACAAATTTCTTGGTTCATAAGCAACGACCAGAAGGGAATTGCCCATCATGGATTGGAAGATTGAATTGAAAGGAGGTAAAAGGCCATGGGCTAGCCTGATTTCTTTTACAGGAGAGGAAGAAACCTTACATCCACGGTGAGAAATTGCTCTATCTTCTGTGTGCAGAGAAGAGACAGGGGAGGGCTGAATGCAAGGCAATTAAAGGAAGAGGAGACAGAGAAGTGGGAGAAGAAAAAAATCATCTCTATCCCAATCACTACTTATATGGGATTGTAGAGAGGAATGGAAGGGCACTGAGACAAGCAAAATAAAACTTTCTAGAAAACCTAGTTTTGATCCAGAAAGTTAGCTAAACTGCTTTGGCATCTAGAGGATCCATCACTGTCCCTTAGGCATGTCAGTGTTTTAGAAGTTTTTATTTTACATTGTTGAATTGGACTGTGCTTTTATATGCCCCAGGCTATACAAACTTGTGTTCATCAGTGTTAGTTTGGTTTAGAAAATCATCTCTTTTTCTAACCACTTTCGACATACAGGAGAATCTAGGAAATGGAGTCAAGGGTTCTTTAAATTCAGTACTAGACATTTATAGAAGTTCATGTTAGAGAGTTTTAGCTGACCTAAGGTCATAGCCCTAGAGCTGAAAGGGGCCTCAGAAACTTCCCAAAAAACCCTTCACAGAACAAATCCCCTTAATAAAAGGATTTGTTCTGTAAAACTTAGATTCAGTCAAAAGGATGCACCTACAGACCTAGAAGTCTATACGTGGCCTCAAGGCTGCAGGTTCCCCACCCTTACTCTAGATCCAATTCATTGACTATTTACAGCATCTGTCCAAAACATTTATATGTTCTATAGTTCTATGAGTTCTCTGTCTAAGTGTGTATCACAGTCTACACAATAGACATTTTTCATCCACTTTCTTTTCCCTGTGTGGATAGGTAGATCAAACTTCAAACTATAATAGGATAGAAATTGAATGTTGACATGACCCAAATATGACATTTTATAATTGATGAAATGAAAGTTTCTATCATAATTGTATAAATTATTATTGATAAAGTTAAGGGTTCTTATGTTTTCAAGAATAATTCACATTGAATTTTATATTTTCTGTGGTGAAATTGTGGAGGCATCTGCCATGGACTGGAGATTTGGGAGAAACCCAGAAACATCATGTGAATAATTTGAGCAATAGTATTGAAACTGCCATTAAACTTTGAAAAGAAATGATAGAAGGAATAAACTGTGCATATTTTAGATGGATAATTAGTGGGGAAGGTTATTTTAAAACCATATCGAGAGGTGTAAGTAAGATGAATTTTAGTGAGTGTAAGACGAATTTTTGTTATTCTTTCTTGCATCTTCTTTCCCAGGATCCATAGCCATAACAATCTCTAGTTTCCAGGTGTTAGATATGAGTTCTCACGATCACAGCTGAAAAGTTTCTACTGCTCAGTTGCAGTAGGTATGAGGGATGAAGTAATGTAAAATTGTGAGGCTATTGCTGGCAACAGGTTTTCTTTGTCTGTTGCCCTATAAAGCAAGTGGACACTGGTCAGTAAGTGGGGACTGGAATGCTGTGCGTGCCTTGATCAGCCTCCATCAAGGCTTGGGAGGGGGAATCTGCATGTTTGCCTCAACTGGCCCCCACTGAGGCATGAGGGAATTAAGGGAATGCAAAAGTTGTGCCTGTCTCGACTGACCCCATCAGATGGAGGGGTTATTGCCTCCCCTTCATTCCAGCCCCTTCGAGAAGGGTTTGTTAGGGAATGCTGTAGGAATTGATGCTCCCATTATCAGCAAACTCCTTTTGAGAAGACTAGATTAGAATAAAGTAAGCTTATTTAACCCCTTATTATGACTCCATTCCTGCCTTCCTGTCTGACTGGATCAAAAGCAAATCTGCTAGTGAGAGAGGTGCTAGAAGCCCTCCTGTGTCTCCTGCCCAAGAAATGGCACAGTAGGTGTGTTTACCTGTCCAACAAGGTAGGTGGGTAAGACTGGAATACATATATATCTAATCAAGAAAAAGGGTAACCTAGAAAAGATTTGTCACAAACAAAGCTACTAACCAGCAGTTAATTTTGCCATACACGTTCTGAATAGTAATTTTAAAATATTGTTTGTAATGAGACCCCTTTCATGGAATAGTGACTGTCTCCTTCAGAAAAAAAAAAAAGCAATTGGATATAATTGAGATATGGATTTTAATTTGCCATATAAAAGTTTCCAAACTAATTTAAAGAGTCTGAAAAGGCTTCCTCCTTATGAAATCTCTGAGAAAAAGAGCTATTGAGTATAATATTCCAAGGTACATTATTGCTAAAGCCAAAAGATCCCAAATTCATGTGACTCTTGGAAGAGATTAAGAGAGACATATGTCCATGTATTTTCATAAACAGTACCAGCCAAATGATGGGTCATGTATGGTTTTTTTCGGCCTCCATAGACATGGCAATCACATTGTATTGTGGACTAGATCTGACACAGCTTTCAGTTTGTCAAGGCACTCATGCAATATCTGTGGGTAAAAGGAGAAGGAACTATGAATACTAGATTTGCAATGCTTTTGAAATGTGCTGCTAGAATTATGGGAGTGCTCACAACTACTGTGAAGTTATAAGCCGAAACTAGATACTCTGAAATTTGTAGCTTTGGTCTTGGGATCCCTGGTGTAAATAAAACAGAGCTAAGATTTGAAAGTGCTACTACAGCTTGTCTCTGATGAGTATACCAGAAAATGTTAAAGTTTCGGTTTTATGAAATCCCACAATAGCCAGCCATCTCCACAGTTTTGTGTCTGCATCTTCCCCTCTGGCTTTCTGAAGCTTATTTTAAACTATATTAACTTCACACCTAGTAATTTGGCAAAAACGATAAGATGGAAATAGTCAAGTTTGGGGAGGCTAAAGTAATGCAGATAGATACACTGATACGATACTGGTGGGCACATTTGGTCCAACCATTGTGGGGGCAGGGGAGTGGAATTACATGATGGGGGAAGTGACTAAAATGTCTGTTACCCAAGCAGTTCAAAAAAAGAAAGAAAATTCCTATATATACAAAAATATTCATAACAACACTTTTTGTAACAACAAGGGACAACAGGAACTGGGATACTTGTGGAGCAAATGAAGTAGGATGGCTGAGCATGCCACATCAAATCATACAATGTATTGGAACCTTGTCCCTATCCTGATTGTGATCATGCAGTGACTTTCTAGATTTCCAGTTTCCTCAATTAGTTCCCTGGTTATGGTTTTCCTCTCCACTCTACCCTTTACCCTCAACCTTGAAGACTGCAGTTTTTTTAAAAATAAATTATCATTGATATCTTCTGTTTTTACATTTCTTATAGTTCTCAGTGTCTTCTCCCCCTCCCAGAAAGCTATGTCTTATAACAAAAAAAAAAACAGGTCAGCAAAACTACCCAACGTATGGAACAAGCCTGACATCCATAATTCCCTACCTCTACCAAGAAGGAAGTGAGGTACATTCTCATATTTCTTCTTTGGGGCCACGTTTAATCATAATTTCACAGCATTTACTTTCTCTGGATGCTGATAGCGTCTTCCTTTATATATCCTTTGTAGTTAATTTAGGCATTTATGATAATCAAAATAACTTATTCACTCAAAGTTGTTCTTACAACAATATTGCTGTTAAAACAATGTTCTCTTGGTTCTGCTCATTTCACTTTTCATTATCTTGTGCAAGTCTATCGAGATTTTTCCAAGATCATCGAGCTCATCATTTCTTATAGCCATCACAATCATATACCACAGCTTGTTTCAAATGTTCCACTATTTTTTCCATTTGTATTTTTGTCATTGTATATACCGTTTGCCTGGTTCTGCTTACTTCACTTTGTATCATTAAATATGTCTTCCTATAGTTCTCTGTATTTGTTATATAAATTGTTTCTCATAACATAGTTATTCCATTACATTCATGTACTACAACTTAAGTAGCCATTCCTCAATCAATGGAACTGATTTTGTTTCCAGTTCTTTACTACTACAAAAAAAGTGTTTCTATGAATCCTCGGAGGATATGAGACTTTTCATCATTGACCTACTTACAGTATAAGTTTAGGAGTGGAATCGCTGGTTAAACAGGCATGGTCATTTTAATCACTTTCTTCACACAATTTCAAATTGCTTTCCAAAATGGTTGGACCAATTCACAACTTGCCAATAATTAGTGTACCCATCTTTCCCCAATCCCTCCAACATTGACAGTGTTCTTCTTTTATCATTATTGCACATGTGCTAAATGTGAGGCCAGACCCCTAGAGTTGTTTGGTATGCATTTTTCATGTTATTAGTAATTTGGAGCATTCCTTCATATGGTTGTTAGTATTCTTTATTAATATCCTTTGAATACCTCTATTAGGGGATGGTTTTTGGTCTTAGATATTTCTGTTTGTTGCCTATATATCGTCAGAGAGATTTTACGTAAAGATTTTTCCCAGTTGACTATTTCCCTTCTTGTCCTAGTTGAATTAATTTTGTTTGTGGGATATATTCATTAGGACAGTATCAATCAGTCCACAAAAGCTTCACTTTCTTATAATTGAAATTATCTGTTTTATCTTTGGAAATCACCTCTATCCCTTATTAGGTGAGGTCACTCCCCAGCCATAGCTGAGTAAAATGCACAATCTGGTCCTGTTATATTTTTTTTTTTATGGTATGACCTTTAATAATGAGGTTGTATAGAGTACTTTAAAATTCATGTTGATGACTCCTCTAATGTGCTAACCATAAATTTAACATCTTCAATTCCATCGACCTCTTCTTCAAGCCCAATGCATCCATGCATTAGCATGGCAATATCTCGCGTGTCACCATATCACAAAATGGTACCAACTCCAAACTCCTGAACTCTGAAATTCTACTATCTGACCATTACTTCCTATCCTATCACACCTCCCACTAACTCTGCTACTTGCTGTTATCATGGCCTCTGACCCTTCCTTGTTCTTCCAATCTACCTCCCTTACTTTAATTTCACTCTTAGATCTAAGTCCATGGCGCCACCAACCATAACCTCCAGAATATTTCACCTTCACCTGTACTGCCCACATATCTTTTATCATGCCCAACCTGCTCATCCCCCCAACTGGAGACCTACCATCTGATTTCTCCACTCTTCCTTCTGTGCTGCTGAGTATTGCTGGGAAAAGTACAAAATCAAGTTGACTTTATCCAGTATAAATTCACCAGGGCCTCATTAATTTTTCAGTCACATCTGACTCTTCATGACTGTATTTTGAGATTTTCCTGACAAAGATATTGGAGTGGTTTGCCGTCTCCTTCTCCAGCTTACTTTAAAGATGAGGAAACTGAGGCAAACAGGGTTGAGTGATGTACCCACTGTCTGAGGCCAGATTTGAACTCAATTCTTCCTGACTCCAGGCCTGGCACTCCATCCACTTCACCACCTACCTTGATTATTGCTTGGTGATTCTATTCCACTAACAACAACAACAACTTACTAATTTCATATCTCATTCCTCACAGCAAATATTCTAAACCTTTTAATACATCCTCAGACCCACAAATGTACTCCTACTGCCCACACTAAAAACAGACAACTTAGTCTGTTACTTAACTGGAAGAGATTTAGGTAATCCACTGAGAGTTTTTCAAACTTTGCTTCTCCATTCTTAAAAATTTCTCCTTGTCATCACTTAATTTCTCCTCCTCCTTCCCTGCTGCCTCAAAGCAAGTTATCCATACTCCTTGCCAAGAGTAATTCCTCTGTCTGCACTCTTGATCAAACCAACTTCTACCTCTTCCAGGACTTTGCTTCAGTCTTTATCCCCTATCCTTTGAATCTTTAGTCTATCCTTCTTTGCTGCTTCCTTCCTAGCTGCTTACCAACATGCACAAATCTCTCCAACCCTAAAGCCAAAAAGGAAAAAAAATTGTTTTGACTCTTCTGCCTCATCGAGCTACCATCTCTTTTTTCTTCTTCCCTTCAGCACTTTCATACTTCCTGAAAAAGTGTTTACCCAAGGTGGCTTCTTTTTCAATACTCTTCTCAACCTTTTGCAAACTCACTTTCATTTCTACTACTCTTCTGAAAGTGCTTTCTCAAAGGTAACCAATCGCTTCACCAACTGCCAAATCCTATGGCCTTTTAAAAAAATCTTCATCATTGTGACCCAACTGATTACCTCCTTTTGCTTACCCTTTCCTTATTTGGCTTCTGAGATACCATGCTCTTTTGGTTTGCCACCTATCTTTCTATGTTTTCCTCAAGTCTCCTTCCCTGACTGCTCATCTTCATCCCAACCTCTTAATGTGAAAATGCTCCTAGGGCCTCTACTTGGCCCTCTTCTTCCTCTCTATTCTCTTCCTTAGCAATTTCATCCATTTTCATTGAGTCATCTTCTACCCTCTATTAAGATGATACAACCCCCCCACATACACACACATACAAATATGTGTATATATACATATGTATGTATGGGAGGGGTACATATACACTCTTCTGATCGCATCTCTCCAGTTGCCTACAGAGTATCTCTACTCCAGCATCTAAATCCTGTAATTCTGTGTTTCAAATCAAGCTTATTATTGTCACAACATCATCATCTGATACATAGTAAATAATTAATAAGTGATTGTTGATTGGTCTATGAACTTGCAATCAATAGGAATCACCAAGCAGTTGTTGAGGGTTTAGTAATGTTTACATAGCAGGGATTAAAACTAGAGATGCCATAGCAAATATTCATAGGATAATAATAATAATAATAATAATAATAATAATAATAATAGATTAATGTGTATATAGCACTTACTCTGTGCCAGGCACTGTGCTAAATGTTTTACAATTATTATCTCATTTGATCCTCATAACAACCTGAAAGGTAGGTACCATTATTATGTCCACAATACAGATGAGGAAACTGACGCAAACAGAGGTTGAGTCACTTGCCCAGGACCACGCAACCAGTAAATGCCCAAGGATGAATTTAAACTCCGGTCTTCCTGACCCTAGACCTGGCGCTCTATCCACTGTGTCACCTAGCTGCCCCAATCACGGGCCATAGATCTGGGGCTGGAAGGCACCGGGGAGGCTATGTACTTCAACATCTCCCGCCGCCTCATTTTGTTGTTGTTGATCAATTGTATCTGACTCTTTGTGACCCCATTTGGGATAGTTTTCTTGGCAAAGATACTGGAGTGGTTTGCCATTTTCTTCTCCAGTCCATTTTACAGATGAAGAAACTGAGGCAAACAGGGTTAAGTGGCTTGTTCAGAGTCATGGAGCTAATAAGTGTCTGAGGCTGGATTTGAACTCGAGTCTTCCTGGCTCCAGGGGCCAGATACTCTATCCATTGTACCACCTAGCTGCCCCCCACCTCATTTTATAGACGTGGAAACTGAAGTCCAGGAAGATTAGCTGACTTGCCCAGGATTCCACAAGTAGTAATTAGAAGTGGAAGTGGAATAGTTGGAAGTGGAAGAAAGAGGATTTGAACCAAAATCCTCTGACCAGTGTACTTTCCATTGTACCAACCTGCCTCTCCTGCCAACTTCAATGTTCGTGTATCTCTATTTGCCTAATCTCTTCCTAGAGGGTGGGTGTTATCTTTGTCCCTTTCTTCATACTCAAGCAGTCACCAAGGCCTCAAATCCACTTTCACAATATTTCCTGCATCTTTCCTCTCCCCCTCTGTTCCCATTGTCACCACCCCCATGCCAGCCCTCGCTACCATCCGCCTGAATTCTCCTCTCCTACCTTGAAGTCACCCTTTACATGCCTCCCAGATTTCTCTTCCTTAGGCACGGTTTCTAGTTGTGTCATTTCTTTGCTCAAAACCCTTCAACAATTCCGATTGCCCACAGAGGAAATCACACATGGCTGGCGTTGGCAGTTTCTCTAGAGGAAACACGGAAGGTAGGGCTGTATCAAAAGAGATGCCTTGTGGTCAGATGGATGGAAGAAGGCCTTTAGACTTAAGAGAAGTCGTTCATTTGAGCCCTTTGAAGGTAGGGAAAGAATAGGCAATCCCGTACATGCTTGTATGTGGCAGCCTTTTACTACTAGCCTTCCCTGCCTTCCTCTATGATCCTCCAGGCTCTTTCAGAGGAATTGTTACTGGTATAAACAACATATATACATATACATACATACATATGTACACACTATATACCTATTTATACATATAAACCAAATTGCTACATGCATTGTATTTGTTTACATGTTATTTTCCCCAATAGAATATAAGCTCCTTGAGGACAGGGATTATTTTTGCATTTTTGCCTACTTTGTGTCACCCTTACTTAGCATGATGCCCGGCATGTAGTAAGCTTGTTGATCAATTGATATGGTATCAGCCTACTTTCATGGCCTTATCTTGTTACTACTCCCTTGTCCTCTGTCATCCAACTAGAATACTAATTGCTGAACTTCCTTTTCCTCCGTACCTTTACTTTACCTGGAATGCCTGTGCCAGCTCTCCATCTGCTGAATTCTTATCCATCTTCCAAAGCCCAACTCAAATGGTACCTCTTTCAGGAAGCTTTTCCTGATCTCTCCAGGCTTAAGTGTCCTAGACTTGACACAAGGCTTTTTCCCTATCTCTCTTGCACAGTTATGCATTATTTTGTAGCATAAGGCGAATGTCATATTTCCCTACTTAACTGATTGTCATAAGATAATAGATTGAGGCCCGGAGAGGTTAAGTGACATTGGTCACATAAGTAATCAAATCTAGATTCAAATATAAGTGATCTTTCCCCTATACCATGCTGACTTTCTTGACAGTGTCCCATGAGGACAGAGACCACATCTTTTCCAAACTTTGTAATCCTGCCTCCCCCTTCCCACAGGAGGTATTTAATAAATGCTTGGATTTCATTGGATTAAGTTGAGGACTAAGGAAGCAAATTCCTGAAAGGATCTTTAGCCTACAATCCAAATAACAGGATCACAGGACCACAGATGAAGAACTAGTCCAAGCCCCTCACTTTATAGATGAAGAACTGAGGCGAGATAATGTGAATTGTCCAATATCACATAGATGGTGACAGAACCAGTGTCGGAACCTATTTCCTTTAACTAAAAATCTAACGCTGTTCCCCTGCATGATTCTGACATTTAATCCAAGCAAGATCCAGCTAATTAACTCTCAAAAAAAAAAACCACCACAAGATTCATCAAAGTAAGGAGGCAAAAGAAAGAGAAACAAAGAAAGAGCTAAAACTGTATTTCCTCTAATGCAGCTTAGAAGACTGAGATTGACTGAAAGTGCTCCCTGTGGAACAATATTTCTTAGGACCTTGCCATGTGGACTGAGAAGGCTTATCTTAGTGCCCTATTCCACACGAACTAGGGCAGTTTTTTTCTTTAAAAGGTATTGAAAGCATCCTTGAGATTTATCTGTCCCAGGGGTCTCAGGCTTGAGTCATTGACCCAGCTTCCCTAAGGGCATAAAAAGCCTGTGTGGAGTCGGTATTCCAGAGACGTTATGCATATCTTTCTGCCATGGCAGTCACTACAGCCTGACCTGCTGAGCACATAAGTTTCTCTGTGGAGACGAGCAGATAGTGTCTTCCTGAGCCAGAGTTGTATTCTTGCTGAATATTCTTTCCCTTCTAAGGCTAAGGCAACCTCATTTTAAAATGTTTGATCTAGTCTGTGAGTGTCTTATTTCATTCCGCTATCGAACCTGAGCTACCAGGCTGGTCTGAGTCAGATATAGTCCATAATGCCTCTGTTACAGTTTATGACTTTCATCTTTGATTTCATATTGTTATCTTCCCATATGTTTTCCTGCAGCACTTAAAAATAAAATCTCTTAAAACATCTAGAAGGAAGAGGCTTGAGTTGTTAGCAGTTACTGGCAAAGGGATATTGTCTCTTTCTCTCCTACAAGCCAAGCTAAGGATTTAGGTGGCGCAGGCTAGAGAAGAAAAATTATGGTAAGCCAGCTAAAAAGCAAAGATAAGGCATTCATTCATTCATTTGACAAATCTTTATTTTAAACACCTACCTTATACAGAATGCCATGTTGAGTGCTAGGAAAAGTATAAAGTTTAGATAAGATACTGAGAGAAATGATTGTTTCTCTCTTACATTAATATCAATTATTGAATTAGAACCAGATTTTTTTCCCTTCCTGGTTCTTCATTTAGAAACCAGAAACCTGTAGGTTTTCAGTCTCTGAAGGACATTGTGGATAGATGAGATTGCCCAATCTCAATTTTCTATCCCGGGTGGGAGGCCCAACTAGAGAACCTTACAAAGAATTAAGTCTAAGGTGAATTCCCACCCATTGTGTTATTGTGCTTGAGGAGGGAGGTAGTAGATCTTTTGTCTAGATTGTGAAGTTGGGGGTGGTCTGGCTTGAGATACTCTCTCTTTTCCATAAGTGACATAATCTAAGTCACATCCCCCTGTTCCTCATTAGAATAGGTCCACCTTTCATTATAATATTCATTCTCATTAATTATTAACCAATCAGAGTTGATTGCCACCTGTTAGGAACACTCACTCTTCCAAGGACATGTAAGAGTCAAGAAGCCCCTGTGATCTATCTTTGGCTTATAAGAGACAGCCAGATGACCAATCCTTTTACTAATTATCCACCAGCAATAATTAAGAAAATGATTACTCAGAAATTATATCTTTCAAACTTTTTACACATCACAATACTGAGTCTTTCCACATGGAGCTTATAAATTAGTTTTGAAACTTGTTGGTGAGGGGCAGCTAGGTGACACAGTGGATGGAGCACCGGCCCTGAAGTCAGGAGGACCTGAGTTCAAATCTGGCCTTGGACCAAACACTTGACACTTTCTAGCTGTGTGACCCTGGGCAAGTCACTTAACCCCAATTGCCTAAAAAAGAAAGAAAGAAACCTGCTGGTGAAAGCCAGGTGTTGGGGAGAAGGTCCATGGCTTCCCAAGAAGCACTGGTCTCTAAACCCAGATGTTGCCTCTGTTCTTCCCACCCAGTCATACTCCTCTAGTGATCCTCTAGCAGAGACGAAAGCATAGGGATGTAAATGCTAGAATTTCTCTTTGGGGTAAGGATAGGAACTGAGCCTGTGATTTCATTGATAACGGGGAACTCCCAGATGTGGAAACTTCCTCTACTGATGTAGTTTGAGACCTTCTTTGTAATTTATACTCTTGTCTGTAAGCACTAAGAGGTTAAGTTACTTGCCATAACCATTATATGTCAGAGACAAGACTTGAAACCAGGTCTTACTGACTCATAGGCGAGCGGTCTATCCTTTAGGCCATGTTCCCTCTCATTAGTTTTAAAAGTACATAAATGGTCCTCCCACCAGAAGGAGTCTCAATGTAACTACAGAAGCATCTAAAGTCACCCTCATGAGTCCTGGAGACAGAAATAACTAATGCATGATGCCAAAGAGGTCTTCATCACTGTGGTTATCATTTACAGGAAGTAAATTTCCATCAGTCCCACATTGGGTAAGCTGCTCGGAAACCTGCATTCAACCTTCCTGAGAACAATGTAGGGCTCTGGAAAAAAAGGCACTGGGTTTTTCTAAATCCATCTTCTTCACCCCCCAGATGCTGAGTGCTAAGGAAAGCTGGCTCAATTACATATTTCCCCTAGAATCAGGCTGCCTGGCAATGTGTCACATGGATACTTATTCATTTTAGGGAATAAAAACAGCAGTTGAAAAAATAAATTCTTCAGGATATCACTTGGCAAAACTCTGAAATGTGAAATTTAGGGGAGACACTAAAGGAACTCGCTTGACTTGAAAGCTGTAACCATTCCTGAGGCAACCTCAGGAGCCATATGGTAACTTCAGGGTGGATCTTGTATGCTTGGGGTTTGATACAGTGGTTTGCTGCTCATAAGAAAAGCTACTTATATTATCGTTTGAGGTTTGTAGGGGAGACAGAAGGCTGAGGTTACGTCTACTGAGGGAATTCTGGGAAGATAGAAGTAGAGGTCAAGGGGCCAGAGAACTCTGGAATCTGAGTCACTCATTTGGTAATGGCAGGAACCCTTGGAGGCGCAATATGACGATTTGAACTTAGGAGGCAGAAGACCTGGGTTTGAGTCCTGGTTCTACCACTTACTACTGGCTGTGTGATATTAGATAAGTCCAGAGGCTTTTTGCCAACATAGAGCTCTCTCATATAAGCTCTGTTAATCAAATGAATCAAATAATATGAGCTTTGCATAATTATAAAATGCAAGGATAATTCAAAACAGACCACTACTGCTAATTGTTAATCACCACTAGAAATTCTCTCTGATTCTAGGCTCCTGGGGGTGAATAGGACCAAACAAGTGGAAAAGGAGGTTGGGTAGAATGTTTTGGGATACTGTGGTCAAGAGTGTTGGTGGGAACTATTGTATTTATTGAAAGAAACTGGGTCTGATAGCTAATAGGTCTTACTTAATGCTAATTACTAACACTGCTGGTAAAAGACAACTTCCTTCAGAGGCCTCACCTAACTAGGAGCCTTAGAATATAGGTAGACAGCTCGATAATTGATTAGGCTTACTGAATTAAATTAAATTACAAACTACTTTTTATAGAATTAAAGGAAGACTTACATTATTGGAGAAATGATAAATACCTGCACCAACATAGTAAAAATGACTATACTACCTAAACTAAATGATATTTAGTGCTATACAAAATAAGATACCAAGGTGGTACTTTATAGAATGCTACAAAATAATAACAAACTTCATCTTAAAAACAAAAGGTTATACACATTCATTTGGGCATAGAAATCTATCTTACCCTCTGGAAAAGTAGGAGGGGAAGGAAATAAGAAAAGAAGAGGGATACGGGCAGCGAGGTGGTACAGTAGATAGAGCACAGGCCCTGGAGTCAGGAGGACCTGAGTTCAAATCTGGCCTCAAACACTTGATACTTACTAGCTGTGTGACCCTGGGCAATTGCCTCACTAAAAAGAAAAAAAAATTACTTAAAAAAAAGAGGGAGGAGGACTAATATAATAGAGGCTAGATTGGGTGAGGTGAAAATTGGAAGCAAAACACTTTTGAGAATGACCAGGGTGAAAGGAGAGAGAGAGTAGGATAAACGGGTGGAAACAGGATGGAGGGAAATACATAAATAGTAATCATAACTGTGAAAAAAAATTACAGCAAATTTCTCTGATAAAGACCTCTTTTCAAATATATATAGAACTGAGTCAAATTTGTAGAAATAAGAGCCATTTCTCAATTGATAAATCATCAAAGAATATGAATAGGCAGTTTTCAGATGAAGTAGTGAAAGCTATTTATAATAATATGAAAAATGCTCTAAATCACTTGATCAGAGAATGCAAATTAAAACAATTCTGAGCTACCACCCCATACGTATCAGATTGTCTAATATGACAGAAAAGGAAAATTACAAATGTTGGAGGAGACATGAGAAAATTGAGACAGTAATGCACTATTGGTGAAGTGGCATACTGATTCAACCATTCTAGAACAACTTGAAACTATGCCCAAATGGCTATAAACCATGAATATACCCTTCGACCAAGCAATACTGTTCCTAGGCCTATAACCCAAAGAGATAAAAACACAGAAAAGGGAAAGGACCTATACTGACAAAAAAATGTTTATAGAAGCTCTTTTCGTTGTAGCAACAAATTGGAACTTGAAGAGACGTTCATCAATTGGGGAATGGCTGAACAAGTTGTTGCATATGTTTGTGATGGAATGCTGTATATGTTTGTGATGGAATGTTATGAGAAATGACAAGCAGGATGCTCTCAGAAAAAATCTGGAAAGACTTACATGAACTGATGCAAAATGAAATGAGCAGAACCAGGAGAACATTGTAATCAGTGACAGCATGATCACCTGAGAACGACTTAGCTGTTCTCAGCAATACAATTGCTGATAATTTGCTGACAAAAAGCAGACAGTTCTGAAGGACTTACAATGAAAAATGCTATCCATCTCCAGAGAAAGAACTGATGGAATCTGAATGCAGATTAAAGCATATTTATTTAATTTTTCTTGAGGTTTTTGTCTGTATTTTCTTTCACAACATGACTAACATGGAAACATGTTTTGTATGACTGCACATGTATAACCTATATCAAATTGTTTGCCTTTTCAATGAAGGGGGAGAGGAAGAAAGGAGGGAGAGAATTTAAAATTGAAAAACATTTTTAAACAAATGTTAAAAATTGTTTTAGAAGTAATTGGGGGAAAATAAAATGTTAAAAATTTTTTAAAAGTTTAGAGAACCTCAGGGGTAAATAATTAAAGAAAAAACTAAAGGCAGAATAGTATAAGGTCTTAATTCTGTATTAGATATCAGTAGTTATTAAAACTACTTGGTACTAGTTAAAAATAGAAAAGCAGAATAGTGGAGCAAACTAACTAACCAAGACTCATAAGCAATTTAGCCCAGTATCTGATAAACTCTGGAACATAAACTACTAGGGGAGGGATTCCCTAATCAACAAGAACTGGTAGGAAAACTGAAAAGAGGTTTGGAAAAAATTAGGCTTACACAGCATCTTCTACCATATACCACAATAAGCTCCAAATGGAAAAATAGAAGGAAAATAGAGGAAAATAGAAGGCTATGTCTTCATATCTATTGCTAAGAAGCATTATGAACCAAACAAGAGATGGAGAAGACCATGAAAAATGAAGATAATTTCAACTTTATAAAAATTTTTTAAAATTATTATTTTTTTTTTGTCAAGGCAATTGGGTTGTAATTTGCCCAGGGTCACACAGCTAGTAAGTATTAAGTGGGTCTTAGTCTGGATTTGAACTCAGGTGCTCCTGACTCCAAAGCCAGAGCTCTATTCACTGCACCACCTAGCTGCCCCAAAATTTAAAACTTTTGCAGGAAGAAAATCAATGCTATTAGAATAAGAGAAGAAACTATCAAGTGGAAAAAACATTGCGTCATATTTATACATATCTGGTATCCAAGAGTTTGGACAATTGACAAAAATATAAGACCCTCACCAAATGGTAAGTGGCTAAAGAATACAAATAAACTTTTCACCTTCATTTACATCATTATTTTCACTCCTACTTTGCTTGGTGTGCCGTAGACCCTTTCATTTTGAAACTGTTTAGGTCTTCCTATAATAAATGTGCTTCCTACAGGCAGGGTAGTGGATGGAGTGCTGAGCCTGAAGTCAGGAAGATTCATCTTCCTAAGTTCAAATCCGACCTCAGACACTTACTAAATGTGTGACCTTTAAGCAAGTCACTTAACTTTTTTGCCACAGTTTCCTCATCTGTAAAATGAGTTGAAAAAGGAAATGGCAAACCTCTCCAGTATCTTTGCCAAGAAAACCCCAAATGGGGTCATGAAGAGTTGGATGCAAGTGGAAAAACAACTGAAAACAACAACTGAATGACATATATATATAATTGTTAAATATAATATGTGTTATAATGTATAGATATATAGTTTGACATATATATCATAACATGTATGTGTATAGTTTTTTCCTTTAGTTATGTCAGAAAGAAATATGCTCTTAATCTCCTCAAACTTAATAGAATCACCCTAAACAAAATTCTTCTGTCTCGTATTAATAGCTAGTTAGCTTATCTTAATTTGGACTTCCCCTTTATCAAAGATATGAGTTTTCCTCCAAAAAATGAGTGAGTGGTTGAGGTCTTCTGATCTTCTGAAATTCCTATTTGAAAATTTAATTTTTTCATCACGGCAATTTTTTAGAGTTCTCAGAATATTTATCTTTTTAGCTGGGAGGCTTGCGTAAGGATCAAAACCTCCCTTGCAGTGGACATGTTCTGCTTTCATTAAGCATGCTGGGTTTTTCTGGGTAGATAATTCATCTACCTAAGAATCATCATCCAAGAAATTAATTCCTAAATTTGAATTTCTACAATCTACCTTCATTCTTCTTGAAAAGCTTGCTGTGATCTTAGTTATATTTCTTGGTAGTGATTTTGCACTTTTGACAGCTTGTGGCATTTTTCTGTGTCACTGTAATGTTAGAATTTAACTGTATTGTGTCCACATATGTTAAATCGTGGGTTCTTCCTTGTTAGCTTTCTATGGAGTCTTAATCATTAAGCTTTTATTTAGGACTTAGTGTGTTCCAGGCACTATGGTAAGTGATCAGGAAACAAAGAAAGGCAAAAACATAGTTCCTGAACTCCAGAAGCTCACATTCTATTGAGGGAGACAACATGCAAATAGCTATATACGTACAAGATCCATTTCTATATGTGTTTCTCAAGGTTGTCTTCACCAATTCCAGGGAATTTCTTTCAATAGTTTCCTTAAATATAGCATCCAGATTATTTTATTTTTATAAGTCCTTTGATATGTCAGTAATCCTAAGATTGTTGCTTCATGATCTGACTTCCAGGTCTGCCATTTTGGGTCTGCATGTTTTCTCATTTTTGTTTGATGCCCCTTTGACATTATATTGATGTTGATTGATTTATTTGCCTGAGTATAGCTTTAGACTTAACCTTTAAAAATGTCTAGCGGGAGGCGCCTGGAGTGTAATAGAATAGGGGAGGAACTGAAAGGAGCTGGTCACAGACTTGGTTCCCTGAAATTCCCACATGACCCTTCCAGGGATCCATTTGCTTTAGGAAAGAATGCAGCCCCAGGAACAGTGATGGAATGGTGAGAAGTTCCTGGGCCAATCTAGGATCTGTAGAGACATGAGTTAAATGGTGCAACATTGGCAGACTAACAGAAAAGTTTCTGGACCAACAAAATAGTAGGCAAGCCAGTAAGCACAATGCATGGACTGCTGGACTTGGAGTTACAAACACCTGAGTTCAAATTTGGCCTCAGACACTTACTGGCTGTGTGATTCTGAACAAGTCACTTAACCTCTGTCTGACTCAGTTTCTTCCTCTATAATGTGAGGATAATAATAGCAACTTCATCCCAAGATTTTCATGAGGATAAAATAATATAAAATGTATAAAGTTCTTTGCAAAACCTAAAGCACAATACAAATTGTACCTATTATTATTTTTAGTTCCTGGACAAAGCAGGGGGGAATCCTTAAATATAATGGGAACCAGAGTCAAGAACCAGCGAGGGACAGTCATTAAATGGAAGAGCAAACCTAGACCTTGTATTGTGAGTATAAGGTACTATGGGTTGTCTGGATTCTGTAAGTCCATGGGATGATGGTTGACTATGTATTTACCTTACATGCTTTCTTCCTAAAGTATCCACCCATGGTAGTGGATCTAGAGAACTATATGATTCCCTGGAATGTGAGATTCATCAGATATGCTACTTGTGTGTCTAGCAAAACTGACTTCTAATCCTCTTAGTCCTTATGTCTAAAGAGGAGATATGGCTCACTAGAGAAGGAACAACTGTTGTCTTGACTCTTTGTTATGAATCATTTGGCACTTTGTGTGTGTGTGTGTGTGTGTGTGTGTGTGTGTATGTATGTGTTTGTGTTGAGTTAAATTAAGCCTATCCTATTATTCAAGATTTTGTAAGCCTGAGTACTTTTTTCAAGCGCTTCTTTTATTTAGTCTAGTGATTTTCTTAACTTTACCAATTCTTACTTAATTTGAATATATCATTTATACATTAGAGGACATAGCTCAATGTATCACGTGTCTGTGTGTGTATATTTTCTGTCTCTATTGTTCAAGTATTTTAGCTGCTAAGATTCCTTCAAAGTTCCACCACTCCATTTCTCTGCTGAAGTTCTTATTTCAAAGATATATAAGGAACTGATTCAAATTTATAAGAATAAGAACTATTCCTCAACCATTAAATGGTCAAGGGGCATGAATATGCAGTTTTGAAAAGAAGACATCTAAGCTATCAACAACCATATGAAAAAAAATTGTCCAAAACACTAATTATGTACATGCATAACTTAGATCAGATTACTTGCTGTCTTGGGGAGGGGTGAGAGGGAGGAGGGAAGGGGAAAATTTTGGAACTCAAAATTTTAAGAAAATGAATGTTTAAAACTATTTTTACATGTAATTGGGAAAAAATAAAATGATAAGCAAAATATTTTATAATTTAATTATTAGAGAAAAGCATATTAAAGTAACTCAGTTTCCTCCTCACATCCATCAGATTGGCGGATGACCAAAAATGAAAAATCATAAATATTGGCGGAGCTATGTAAAAACAGGCACATCAATGATCAGAGCTGTGAATTGGTAGTGCCTTTCTGGAAAGCAATGTAGAACTCTAGCCAAAAAGTTACTTAATTATACATGCCTTTTAAGATAACAATACCTCTAATAGGCCTCTACCCTAAAGAGATAGGAGAAAGGGGAAAAAAGGATCCAACTGTACAAAAATGTGTATAACATCTTTTTTTATTGTAGTAGCAAAGAACTGGAAACTAGGGGGTTGCCCATCAATTGAGGAATGGCTAAACAAGTTATTGAATATGAAAATAATGCAGTATGATTGTGCCATAAGAGATGATGAGAGGGATGGGTTCATAAAAACTGTTGAGGACTCTATGAATTGATACAGAAAGAAGTAAGAATTAAGAGAATAATTTAATATCTACAATCTTGACATTGTGAAGATATAGGACGTCTGCCCAACATGCAAGAGCTCTACCTTGCTCTCTCTTGCCATGGAAAGGGTACCTATGGCACTTGCCGTGTCCTGCTTTCACCATCTTCTCTTCCTATTGTAAGAAAATTTAGAATTGGTCATTCCATATATAGCCATTTGGCATTATCATCCTTCTCTGGGCCAGTTACTGTCTAATTTTCCTTACTTATTCCCATAGTGGGTTCTACAACAAGAAAAGTTTTTGATCTTTCTCACATATAGTACATTGCAAAGAATTATTTGTATCTTTTTTTGTTGATTATATTACTAACAAATCATATGGAGGAGAGAGAAAAGGAAAGAGAAGAGAGGAAGAGGTGGGGGAGAAGAGAGAGATAGAAATAAACATAAGCTTAGGAGAAGTTTCTAAAGTCTGCCTCATAAATAATATTGAATAAACTGGATGGGGATGTAGAGCTAATTACTTGAGTTACACATGGCTCTCATTAATTCTCTCTGAGCCCCACCCCACTTTGCTAAATATTATTTATTAAATAAACTTCTATTCCCTTAAGTTTTTGCTTCTCTCTCTCTCTCTCTTCTCTCTCTCTCTCTCTCTCTCTCTCCTCTCTCTCTCTCTCTCTCTCTCTCTCTTCTCTCTCTTTCTCTCTCTCTCTCTGTCTCCATCTTTTTCTCCCTCTCTCCATCTTTCCCTCCCCTCTTCCTCTCTTCTTTCCCTTCCCTCTCTCCTGTTTCTCTCCCCCCCTTTCCCTTGCCCTCCCTCTTCGTCTCCTCTGCCCCTTCTTCCTCTCTCCCTTTCCAAGTTACGTGATTTATAACAATTAATAAACAATATAACCAACAATAAAACATAAAATAAATAATTGTTTGCAAAATAACAGCTGAAAGATCACAAATGAAGTCACCTTTAGCCACTACAATCTCTCAGCTCTGGAAATAGTCCCTACCATTTGGCTTTTATAAGAATTCTTTTTGTAATATTTCTTGGCAAAATTAGAGTTAAAAAAATTCTCTCTCAGGAAAGATCTCTTCATCAGATTTCTCTCTTCCCCCTCACTCAGCCTCTCTTCAACCACGATAGGTACCTCTCTATAACAACAGTTAAGCTCTTGGTCTCCTCGGAGATTCCTCACAGAATGGTAGTTAAAATTGTAACAGTCCAAGATTCCAATGTCTCACAAAGAAATAAGTAACAGTATTTATATTCTCTGCAGGAAAGGCTATTGAAACTGGTGTCACTCTATCATAAAATTCCTTGATCATATATTTTACTCCTCTTCTTCAGAGTTCCACATTGATCGTATATTATATTTCACATACTCTGTTCCGGCCAAATCAGAATTAGACTGAACTCTGCCACCTGCATGTACCCTGTGTCCTGAACACAAGCTATATATGTTTATTGTTGCTAGTGCCTGAAATAGCCTCCCTCCCCTCTCAGCTTATTTAATTCTTTATTGTTGCTGTTCAACCATTTCAGTCATATCTTTCTCTTTATGACCCCATTTGGGGTTTTCTTAGCAAGGATCTGGAGTGGTTTGCCATTTCCTTCTCCAGCTCATTTTACAGATGGGGCAGACAAGGTGCAAGCACTTGCCGAGGGGTCATACAACCAGTTAAGTAACTGAGGCTGGATTTGAACTCAGAAAGATGAGTCTGACTCCAGGACCAGCACTCTATCCACTGAGCATCCTAGTTACCCCTATTTAATTCTACCTGTCTTTTAAAACCAAACTCATATCTTAACCTCCTTCATGAAGCAATCCCCCATTCCCCCAGTTAGTAACAACCATCTCCCTCAGACCTCACATAATACTTTGTTTTATAGCTTTCTAATGGGCTTATCATGTAACTTAGAAATTGATATGAATCGTGAGAGGCAAAATAAAAGGACTAGAGCTAAAATCAAATGTTTAGACATCAAAAAGCAATGTTTCCAAACTAAGAAGAAGAAAATATTGAAGGGGGAAAAAATCTTTGCAATAAATATATCAGACAAAAATCAAACATCCAGAAGGAACTGGTATAAATTTACAAGAGTAATACCCATTCTCAGTTGTCAAAATACACCAACAGACAATTTTTGAAAGAAGAAACATACTTCAAAGGATCTGTCATTTCTCTAGTATAGATGCTCCTTCTACCAATATGTCACAACCCCTTATAACTTAATAGACAGTCTTTGAGAGTTGCTATGACAGAAAAATTTATCACCCCATAAGCAACCTGATGATGAATCTCCCAAACTTTGCTAGACTGATCCTCAGACAGTAGACGTAAGTCCTACGCTGGAACTGTACTCGAATTCTTTCCGGCTTGGTAAAACCTGTACGAATTTGTGAACTGCCTCCAAGAACACACCATAAGGAGGCATCCAAAAAAGACTGTGGTGGAGGGAACACAAGCTGCTAATGATCAAAGAAATGTAAATTAGAACAAGTTTGAGGTAGGTCAATATACTTATCAGATTGGCTTAAACACTTCAACATTTTTTTTTAAAAAGGTAGCAATGGGGCCGTGGCAAAGCAGGTGCTCTATTAAATTGGTGGTGGAGATATGAAATGGTATAGTGTTACAAAAGTGTTCATGCCCTTTGACCTATTGATGTCATTACTGGAATTGCATCCTAAGGAAAGGCATCCTGATGTTGTTGAAAGATGCTAGGAACTTCATTCAAATCTGCAGTTTGTTGGCTATGGGAGCAAAGACAAGTCACTCACTCAATCATCCTCCATCTCATTTTCTTCACCTGAAGTATAAAGGAAAAGGGAAGGAGAATTTATTAATTACTTACTATGTGTCAGGCACTGTGCTAATCACTTTACAAACATTATTTTCATTTGATTGATAAATCTATTATTTTCACTACTTACCTCATGAGTTTGTTTTGAAGAAAGTATTCTGTAAACTTTAAAGTGATATATAACAGTGAGCTTTTATTATTGTTACAAAGGAAAAGTACCTCTGTATACAAAACTATCCATAACTGCTTTTATTCACAATTGATGCTGTTGTTCAATTGTTTCAGTTATATCTGACTCTTCATGACCCTATTTGAGGTTTTCTTGGCAAAGATGCTAGAGTGGTTCGCCATTTGCTTCTCCAGTTCACTTTATAGATGAAGAAACTGAGGCAAACAGGGTTAAGGGACTTGCCCAGGGTCACACAGCTAGTGTCGGAGGCTGGATTTGAACTCAGGAAGATGAGTCTTCCTGACTGCAGGCTCTAACCACTGCACCACCAATAGCCAAAAAAAAAAAAACATAAAGCCAGCCCACTTGGAAGCAACCTCTTTGTCCAGTTGAAGGATGAATAAATAAATTGTGAGGTTAAAATGACAAATACAGATATAAAAGAATATGAAAATAATTATAAAGAGCAATGTAGATCAAAGGATGAAATGTTAGAAGCAGTTTATACCAGTGATCCAAAACGCAAACAGAAAAGGACACTAAACTTTACATGAGGATGTCTGCAGACCACATATTGGCTTAGAAAATCACATATTACTGCTGTCTGTGATCTATTGTATTTTTACTTATTTTGTTCAATATTTCCCAGGGAGAGAGAGGTGGGAAGAGGGACATATTGTGGGCCCTCATTTCATGTTTAACACCTCTGGTCTACCATTGACTACAACCATGTAAAAATAGTGAACAGAAACAAAAGATCACCAAGTACACAGTTGGAAATGGGATCAGAAGAGGATTGACTGTCACTGTTATTGGGAAAGGGAGGGAACAAGTATTTATTAAGCAACTACTGTGTGCCAGACACTGTCTTGAGTACTTTGCATTGTCTCATTTGCTCCTCACAACAACCCTGGGAGGTAGATGCTATTATTATCATTCCAATTTTATAGTTAAAGAAACTGAAGCAGACAGAGATTAGATGATTTGCTCAAGGTCAGCTGAATTTCAACTCTTCAAATTTCTTAGTTTTCCTGACTGTGGGGCCAGTACTCTATCCACTACACCCTTTAGCTGCTATTATTCTGTTAAGGTTTGTTGTTGTTGTTGTTTTCAGTAAAATATAAATAATTCAGATTTTTTTTAGTTTAGTTGGAAATTTTTTTACTCCTCTTTTTGTTTCCATATTTTTGTATCCATTGAAATATTTAAGGTTTAATAATTTTAAAAAATTTTTAGAGAAAAGGAAAAAGACCAAGAGGTTTTAGTTTGCCATAAGATAAATGAGTCAAAGGAATAGTTCAGCTTCTCTAAATGAAATATAAACTTAGGTTGCAATGATAGAAATATAGTATACAGATTAGAGGAACCCAATAGTCTCATTATAGTGAAGTATTGTTTTTAGTTTGGAGTACCAAATTATAAAAGATATTGATAAAATAAAAGGGGGGGGAGTCAATGGCCTGACTGAGGGAAAATCTGGAAGCCATATCGTAGGACTATTTAATATTTTCCATCAATACACATATATCTAACCCATAGCTAATCCTAATTTTCTTCCTCTGTTTTATCTTTCCCTAGTTTGGGTATGAGAGAGTTTATCATGACACCTTTATTTCTCTGTTTTTGCAAACTATATAGCATTAGGGTTAAATTTTCTTTGAATATTTACTATAATTATTTTTTAAATCCATCAGAGTTTAAGGATTTTTCTTTGAAAGTTAATTTATGATTTGTTAAATTTCTTTTTCTTATACTGGGTTATAGATATTTCTTATTTTGTTATAATCTATTTTATATTTCTTTAATATTAATCCATTCATCTGTCCTTCCTCCAATTCCTCCTTCTCCTTTCTCCGCTTTCTCTCTTATTTTCCTTCTTTTCTTTCTGGCTACTTATGATAGTTTTCCTTTGACTCAGACACTCTAGCTTCCGTTGTCTTGTGACTGAGTTTTTGTTTGGGACTTTCTTGCAGGAAGTGACCAGAAGATTCTTTCTACTTCTACTTTGCCCTCTGGTTCTAAGAGATCTGGGTCATAAATTGGGACCAGACCTTGCCTTCTGCCTCAGATCCTTTCTTATGTCTCTCTCTTTTTTTTGGGGGGGGGCCTCAATATAGGTGCTGGCCTCATTCATATCTCTGTTTCCTTCTCCTTGTGCAACAGCCCTCTAGGAATTGGCTTTGTCCCCTGCTATGGTCATAACAGAGCTCAAATGGTCATAGGAGACTGGGCTGGCTTTAAGTTTTATGGAGGTTCTCTTGCCTTAAGTTGTCTAGACACTCCTGGGTTTATTTTCCTGGTTAGTCACCAACCAGAAGTGGACTTTGTCCCTTGCTGAGACAAGTTGAACTGGCTTCAGGCTTTTTTTTTTTTTGATAGGCAGTGGGGTAAGTGACTTGCCCAAGGTCACACAGCTAGTAAAGTGTCAAGTGTCTGAGGCTGGATTTGAACTCAGGTCCTCCTGAATCGGGGGTCAGGTACTCCATCCACTGTGCCACCTAGCTGCCCCAGCTTCAGAGGCTTTTTAGAGGGTCCAGAGGTAGGCATTCAACATTCTTAGGCAGAGCCATCTGTCTCAGTTTCCTTAAGCAATGACCTACTGGAAACCGTGTCTATCCCCTGCTGTGTTTCCAATAGGCCAGCAACAAGATTCCAATCAGTTTGGGCCCAGTGTACCACAGATTGTGCGGGTTTCAGGACCCCTTGACCAGAGCACCCACAAGCTTTCATCTGTCATCTTCTCCTGGACTGCACAGAGGAAATTACTCATGTTGCTTTTTATTGTTCATTGCTTCATGTGACACCCTTTAAAGTCTTTGAGAAGTTTCTTGAGGGATCTATCTGGACTGGGCTATAATCTTCCACATCACCATTTTTATCACAAGTCCTATCATATGAAGAAAAGAAAAATAATGTTTATCTAGGAAAAGAGAAGCCTTAAGTGTGGAAGGAAAAAACCAAAACAAAACAAATCATGGCTATCTGCCAATATCTGAAAAGTTGTCAGACAGATGATGACATAGACTGATGTTCCACAAAGAAGAGTTGGACACCTAGGTGCCGTTGTGAGAGAGAGAGAGAGAGAGAGAGAGAGAGAGAGAGAGAGAGAGAGAGAGAGAGAGAGAGAGAGAGAGAGAGACAGAGAGAGACAGAGAGAGAGAGAGAGAGACAGAGAGAGACAGAGAGAGACAGAGACACAGAGAGAGAGAGAGAGACAGAGACAGAGACACAGAGAGAGAGAGAGAGAGACAGAGAGACAGAGAGAGAGAGAGACAGAGAGAGAGAGACAGACAGAGAGAGAGACAGAGAGAGAGAGAGAAAGAGAGAGACAGACAGACAGACACTGGCCCGACATAAGAAAGAATTCTCTAAGAATTAGAGCTGTCAGAAAGATAGAATGAGCTGCTTTGTGAGGTAGTGAGCTCCTTGCTCAGGAAGGCAAAGCTGTTCCTGTGGATTGTGAGTCTAGGTGATATCTGAGGCCCCTTCCATGTCCAAGAAAGAACCTCTATTTTTCTATTGCTTGGAACTTGAAGGTTTAACCAGCTGCACTGTTCATGTCACTGTTCTGATAGTCATTAAAATTCACTAGCTGCAAAAGTCATAGGAAAATACCTTTCCAGACTGAATAGCAGCAAGAAGGCTAGCTTAAATATAGCACTTACAATTTCTCAAAGTACTTTTTGTATATTGTTTCGTCTGTTCCTCATAATAGCTAAGCAAAAGGTCATATGATTATTCTCATTTTTCAGAAAGAGGAACTGAGGTAGGTGTTATGTGTAATATAAATAACAAAAAAAAAAACATGCCCCACAGATGATCAGGGGAAAACTTTTACAGCAAATGTGTTTAAAAACATATTTTCTTTTGATTTTGAATTTTTTGCTTTGTGTTGTCCCAAAGAGCCCCCTTTTATAGAATCAGAAAACAAGGCTTAGAGAGGTCCGTTGACTGATCTGTGGTCAGAGTGCTAATAAGTTCCAAAGACAGGATTTGAGCTATAATTACTTTCCTTTAAGTCTAGCAGTTTTGTTTTGCTTTTGTTTTGTTTTTTTCCTGCTTTACCACAGACCACAACTGACTTGTCATGAAGATGCTGCTGGTCATTTAACAGGTGCAGGCGGGATTTCTTGTCCCCTTTAGGGCCCCCTGCTGTTGACATTTTAATTACCACTTTAATCAACTTATTAGCTAAGTACCTCTTACTAGTACCTGTTATAAGTAGGTGTTAATTGAAGCGAAAGCCTGTAAAGATTACTCCTGCCGGCTCTCATGCCTCCCAAACTGTGAAATAACAATACAAGCAGCTTCCACTTAGGCCTGCTAATCTACAAGGTTCTAGTGTTGCTTAAACACGGGTATTGCCATGGAGGCAGATGCAGGTGGTGACAGCAAAGGGCCAGGGCAGGTCTGGGCTGGACTTATAAAGGAGTAAGATTGGGGTATAGTGGAATGTGGCTGGATTTGCAGTCAGAGGACCTAAGTTTGAATTCTTGCTCATACACTTAGTGGGAGACAGAATGACATCATGCATCTACCTATGGAAACTTGAGTGAAGAAAATTGAGGAAACCCTTCCTGGGACCCCAGCCCCTCTTATTAGCACGACACCCAGTCACATACGCAAAGATATGTATCTTTGTCCATCCTGTACCTACGCCCCGTTCCTTGCTCTGATTTAAGTACCAATTATGCTTCAACTCCAAACAACACTCTTAGCCCTCAGCACAGCAACCCACGTTTCCATTTGTTTTATTTCGTGATATTCTCACCTCTGCTGTATATCTTTCAATTAAAAATTATCTTTAACAACAAAATCACCAGCTTGGCTAGCTAGCTACATTGATCAATTAAGTGAATAATTAATTGCTAACTGTTATCACTTCTAGAGCCACCCTACTCCCCCAGGACATATTCAAAGATTTTTTTTCAAGATAATGAACCTTATTCAATCACATTGATCTCACTAAAAATAATGTTATTAATAAATAAAAAAAATTTCTGTGCCATTAATAAAATTAAAGCTTTAATAGATAAAAATTATTTCATCTTTATCTAATCCTTTTAAAAGTTCTATTTTTATATTTTTGTAATCTATGTTTGGCAACAGAGTGGTACATTTACATAATTTTTATATAAATGCACACATATTGGTGGTACTGGCTCAAAAAAAAATTTATGGATGGGGCATACATTAAAAGTTTGTAGACCACTGCTTTAAGGCAGTCCATGGCCCAGCTATGTGAGGCCAACAACACTCCAGAATGTAGCCCAAACAAAACTAAAATGTGATTTAGAAATATTAAACAATAAGAGCAACTAGGTGGCACAGTGAATAGAGCTCTGGCCTGGGAAAAAGGAGGACCTGAGTTCAAATCCAGCCTCAGACACTTAACACTCACTAGCTGTGTGACCCTGGGCAAGTCACTTAACCCCACTTGCCTAAGCAAAAAGAAAAAAAGAAAAAGAAAGAAATATTAAACAATAAATAAAAATACAATGTGTGATTTTATAAGTCAAGGTGTGGCTGGTAGGGATTCATTACAGCTTGATGGGCCCTATTTCTATTTGAGTTTGACATCATTGCTGTAAGGCACAATATTTTCACCTTGGGTAGTTTCCACCAGGGGGTGCCCACTGAAGGTAGCAGAGACAGAGCAGCAGTTCAACTGATAGGATCATAGATTTAGAGGTAAAAGGGACCTTAAAGGTCATTGAATTCAATCCCTTCATTTTACAGATGAGGAAACTGAGGCAGACGTAGTTAAGTGGCTTGCCTAGGGTCACACAGCTAGTAAGTATCTGAGGCAGGGTTTGAACTCAGGTCTCGCAGATTGAAAGTCCAGCACTTTGTCCACTATGGCATACTTTAGGCAGAATGATCTGGGATATCCAGTATGAGAAAAACACATACTGGAAATTAAAAGTGACTCTGGAAAATATTTAGTGTGAGAAATGTGGATGGGGTTAGTCACTTGGAGGGTACACAGTGTTCTTTGATTCTTTTTCCCTATTAATAAAAACTTCCTTTATATTGTGGCCAGCTTACTTGCAGTTGTGGAATTGGTACCAGTATAACCAGCTGTCCGTTTAAGAGACTTTCCCCAGGTTTCTGGGTGGGAGCTTTAGCCAAAGGAGCATGACCTCTCGCCCTCAATTAACGCAGGCCCTTCCTTCCGTCGGTATCTCTGACTCATTTCAGGTGTTTGCAGCATTTCCACCTGGACTATACCTTGTTGTGTTGGAAAGGTTTACATGACTCAGAGACCTTTGTGATCTTGTTGCCAGGACCCCTTAAAGGCTCTCCTGTGGCAAACAGACCTCAGAGGAAGATTCAGTTGAAAACATTTCCAAGTTTACCCTGGCAGAGAGGTTTGCCAGTAGAAAAATCCAGTACAGAAAATCCATGACTATAGTTAACTTGGTTAAAGAGTACCTCTATAGGATATGATAGCAACAGCCACCAAGCTGGCATTTACACATTATTTGAAGGATCAAGAAGTGCTTTACGTGAGGCTGCTAAGCGGTCCAGTGGATAGAGCACTGGCATCAGGAGAACCTGAGTTCAAATCCTCTCTTAGACACTAGCTGTAAGAACCTGGGCAAGTCACTTAACCTCTGACTGCATCAGTTTCCTCATCTGTAAAATAGGGATAATCCTAACATCGGTTTCCCAGCATTGTTGTGAGAACCAAATAAGATAATCTTTGTAAAGATGTTGCAAAATGTTAAAGTGCTATATAAATGGTTTTTATTATTATGTATTATTTTATTATTTTTTATTATTTTATTATTTTATTTATTATATTATTTATTATCCTTGTTAATATTTGATCCTCACAACAATCCTGTAAGGTAAAAGTTATGCTCCCCATTTTACAAATGAGGAAACTGAGGCTCAGATTCATTTGTCTGAAATCATATTTGAACCCTGGTATTTCTACTCCCAAGTCCAGCACTCTATCCACTTCTCCAAACTTTTCTCATATATCCAGCCAATCAGATGAGCTTTATTGTTTCATGTCTCAAGAAACAATACTGGTTTCAGTATTATCAAGAATAACATAGAAACCTAAGACATAGGCCTTGCCATAGAGGAGATGATGATGATGATGATGGTGATGAATGATGATGATAGCTAATATCTATATAGCACCTACTATGTGCCAGGCATTATTCTAAGCATTTCACAATTTTTATCTCATATAATCCTCACGACAATCCTGGAAGGTAGGTGCTAGTATTATCCCCATTTTATAAATGAGGAAACTGAGGCAGACAGAGGTTAACTTAGGCAGACTTGCCTACAGTCACACAGCTAGAGTCTGAGGTGAAATCTAAATCCAGATCTTCCTGACCCCAGGTCCAGAGTTTTATCCACTGAACCACCCAGTTGCCCTATCTAATTGACAAGTAATTGGTATAACAAGTAGACAACTACTCTCAAAAGACA
This sequence comes from Phascolarctos cinereus, assembly GCF_003287225.1. Classification (NCBI taxonomy): domain Eukaryota; kingdom Metazoa; phylum Chordata; class Mammalia; order Diprotodontia; family Phascolarctidae; genus Phascolarctos; species Phascolarctos cinereus. The sequence goes on along the minus strand of NW_027556180.1, from coordinate 172,625,809 downwards.
GGTATTAATAAACAAAAGGGCATGGCCTGGCTTGTCTATTATCAATTAGGGAAGTGTTTGAGAATTCACTATTTTGCTCCTTTTTTTGTTGTTGTCGTTCTGCATAATTCTGAAGCAACAGATCCCCTTATCCCCAGTCTAACACCAGCAATAAGTATTGTAAAATGGATGAATTCCTAGGAAAGCCTCTGAATTATGTCTTAGCTCCTATGTGACTGTGGCATGATACTTTTGTAACAGCAGCCGTGATAATGATGATGATGGTGATGGATATTTCAGCAAAGGAATCAACTATATGGAAAGATGATGTTGCGGAAAAAAATCTTACTAAACAAAAAGCCAGGAAACCTGGGTTCTAGTTGTGACTCTGCTGCAATCTCACTGTGACTTTGAGCAAGTCATTTCTCCTCTCTGAGCCTCAGTTTCCCCATCTGTAAACAGAGAAACAATGTGGCAGAGTAGATAGAAGCTCATCCTTGTAGTCAGGAAAACTTGAGTTCAAGCCCTGTTTTTGACACATACCAGTGTGAAACTTTGGATAAGACATTTAACATCACAACCGCAGGCAACTGTCTCTTAGGCTATAAACGACAAAAAAGTCACCAGTCCCCACGTATGGACATTCAGAGTTCCGGTCTGCCATTCCTTCCAGGGGATTTTGGTTCTTGCTCTGACTATGTTTTGTGCATCTGCAAAAATGATTATACAAAACTTTGTTGTTGTTCAATCTTTTTCAGTCACATCTGACTCATTTGTGACCCCCCCCTTTGAGGCTTTCTTGGCTGACTTACTGGAGGGGTTTGCCATTTCCTTCTCCAGCTCATTTTACAGATGAGGAAACTGAGGCAAACAGGGTGAAGGGACTTGCCCAGGGTCACATAGCTACTAAGTGTCTGAGGCCAGATTTGAACTCAGGAAGATAAGTCTTCCTGACTTCAGGCTTTCCATTCTATCCACTGTGCCAACTAGCTCCTCTCTATAAAGCTAGGCATGTGACAAAAAAAAAAAAAGCAAAAAAGCACCATACTGTCGCAGGGAAGGGGGAAGTGAGGGAAAGAGAAAGAAAATTTGGAGCTAAAAAAATGTTTTAGATGAATGTTAAAATTATCTTTACATGTAACTGGGGGGAAATGAAATATTTATTTTTTAAAATAAAATAAATGTAAAGAACTTGCCAAAAAAAAGGGGAAAAAAATTAGCACGGCAAGATGGACTAGATTAATGCTGTATAAATGAGCTCACAAATTCTGGTGAACATAATGTCAGCTTTACTCCAGGCCACTAGGTGGCACAGTGGATAGAGTTTTAGACTCAAGTCAACAAGACCTGAGTTCAAATCATACTTCAGATATTTACAGCTGTGTGACCCTGGGCGAGTCACTTAACACAGGTTCTCCACCCCTGATTAATGTCTCTCAACCTTTGTTTCCTCATTGGTAAAATGCTGATAATAACAACACTTAAAGGGCTTTTGGGAGATAATATTTGTAAAGATATTTATTTGCAAACCTTAATTTACTGTATAATTGCTATTTTTATTTTTTCATTTTATTTTATTATTATTTATTATCAATTTGAATTTCCTTCATAGAAACATCACAGACACCCATCCAGAAGGGGAAAAAATGACTAATTTAAAAAAAAAGGAAAAGAGCAAAATTAGTATAGGACTGGTTCTACGTTGGAGAGCCTAAGTTCAAATCACGCTCTCCTACTTTCTACTTCTTGAGCCTATTATTCCCTGGGACTCAGTTTCCTCGCTTGAAAATGAAAATTAGGTCACTTCTAAATCTCCCTCAGCTCTACATTTATCCTTCAAATGTGGAAATAAATGCACATCCAATAAATCTGGCTAGGATCTCTGTAAAGGAGAAAGTATCTCATGAGACTCATTTCCTGGAACTACAGCTCTCATATATGGTACCGTTTAGGGGACAGCATCTTCTCCTTCCTCTATCCTCCATAGGGGACTGTTCTGTCCCAGTGTTTAGTTACAGGGGTATACCTGGTGAATGTGTCCTCCAGTCACAGGGAGAGAAGAAAGCCTGGTTCCACCGAGTGGTAGTTTCAGTTAGTGCTGCTACTGCTCTATCCTATTACCAGAATGGTAATGAAGGCACAGGAGGGAGACGATCAATACTCAGGCCCTGACATTGAGTCAGCAGCTGTATTGAAAATAGAAACATTTAGTGGAACTTTCTGCCGTTGTTTACAGGAATTGGTACAATTAGATGAGACAGGAGACAAAATCTCACAGGGATTCCAAGGGCTAAAGGTCACCATACGGTGGACTAGTATTTATTTTTGGATTACTGAGAAGCCTCAGTTCTCATGCAGAAGGAAAGAAGGGTGGGGACGGAGTGACTCAGGCATTTTTCTGACACCTAGAAATGGTTAGCTTTGTCCATATAAGAATCGCATAATGATATTTATGTAACACTAAAGGGTTTGCAAAATGCTTTACATACATACACTTTTTCATTTTATCCTCACGCCAACCGTGGGAGGTAGTTACTGCATTTTGCAGATGAGGAAACTAAGGCAGACAGAGGTTAAGTGACTTGCCCAGGGTTGCACAACTAGAAAATGTCTAAGGCAGGATTTGAACTTAGATTTTAGGGAATCTAAGTCTAATGCTCATATGGTTATATGCCATTTAGCCTCCCCCTGGTCAATGTCCACCCTCCTTTTCCAGACATGTTCACTATTGAAAATGAGTAGTACTGACTTCCTCCTTCTCTCCTACACAGGCTCACCCAAAATAGCTGCATTCTATCCCTATCACTAGGGTCCCTCTTTTCTACCACCCAATCTTTTGGCTACTTTAGACAGTGTAATAAAAGTAGCAAACAGCTAGGGAGCGCAGTGAATAGAGTACAAAGCCTGAAGTCAGGGAGACTCATCTTCCTTAGTTCAAATCCAGCCTCAGACATTTACTAACTGTGTGACCCTGGACAAGTCATTTAACCCTGTTTACCTCAGTTTCCTCTTCTGTAAAATGAGCTGGAGAAGGAAATGACAAACCATTCCAGTATTTTTGCCAAGGAAACTTTAAAAAGAGTCAGATGCACCTAAAAATACAAGTAGCTCACATTTTTAGAGCACATTTCCTCCCAACAGTGAAGTTCTGCAAGGTCGGTGCTGCAGGGGTAATTAAGCCCATTTTACAGACAAAAATACCTAGGGCTCTAAAACTTGTGATTTGGCCATGGTTACATAAGTATATAATGTGGGTTGTTAATAAGTTAGGTGTTTTCCAGACCTTAAAGTGCTGTGGAAATGTTATTATTATCATTATTACCAAAGAAAGAAGAAAGTAAGAGAAATATTTCTTGGAGGTAAGATGATGCTTCTAGCAATGGTAGATGGCTGCTTATTAATGTCAATTGTTCCAGGCAAGATGTACATATTCTCATATGATTGTGATATAATTGATAAGGCTACTATTTGGGGGGGGGGAATCCCTTTTCTAAAAAAAGTTTTATTAATGCTTTTTGTTTTTAGATCAGTCATTTCTGAACACATATCATACCTCCACTCCTCAGCCAGCATTCTCTTATAGGATAAGGATAGGGATTGGGTTTGTGAATTCTTTGCTCAAGAGCAACGATTCTCAAACATTTTGGTCTCAGGACCCCTTTATATCCCCTCAAAGAGCTTTTGCTTATATGGATTATATCTATCAGTACTTACCATATTAGACATTTACATGTCTTATTATGAGGATGAAAATATTTTTTATTTCATGGACCGCCTGAAAGGATCTAAGGGACTGCCAAGGGTACCTGGATCACAGTTTGAGAAATATTGCTCTAGAAACTCCCAAATGGAGAACCTCCCTCTGACAAGGCAGATCAGCAGGTTCTTTGTAATTTATAGGCCCAAAGAATTGCCCAGAACCTTGAGCTCAAAATCTGTGCTATCCTTGACTCCTCAGTAGCTCTCCCCAACCCCATGTTCTTATTTTTTTTAATTTTGAATTTTTTTTGTTTTTCTCCAATTACATTTAAAAACAATTTTAACTTTTTTTTATCTTGAGTTCCAAATTATTTCCCTCCCTCCCTTCTTCCCCACCTTCCCAAGGTGGCAAACAATTTGATATAGCCAACCCCATATTCAATCAGCCACCAAGTCCTGTCAGTTCTACTCTCCTCTGACACTGCTAACACCTTGGTCTATGCTCTCTTCATCTTACTCCAAGACTACTACAGCGGTCTGCCAGTGAGGTCTCCGTGTCTTAAATCTCTTCCCGGTGCTGGGCCTTCCTCCACTCCACAGTCAAGCTAATCTTCCTAAAACATAGATGTGACCATATCTCTCTCCTACTTAACTGCCAATGGCTCCCTGTCACCTCCAGATCAAAATATAAAATCTTGTTTGGCTTTTACAGTCCTCCATCACCAGTGGTCCCTTTCTACTTTTCCAAGGTTCTTACAACTTACACCCCATCACACAGTATGTGATCCAGTGACGCTGACCTCCTTGCTCCTCTTCAGACTAGGCACTCTATCTCCTGACCCTGGGCATATCCCATCCTCTGAAAGCTACTTCCTCCTCTCTGCCTCCAAAAGTTAGAGCCACAAGGAATCTCATGGTCTTACTTGATAGAAACAAGCCCCTCCAGCTCTGAAGGAAAGTGACTTGAAAAACTCATTCATTGGAAGTTAATACTGAAATGTGTACACTTTGAAGCTGAGGGCCTTAGCTAACCCCTCTCATCATAGCATCTATGGATTCTGGGCAATATTTTGCACCATTGTAGAAGGCCAAGGTCATGGGGATGAAGCAAAGGTGGGGGAGGGGCATGTTTATTCCCCAGAATAATCCTCACATAGCCCCATCGCCCCTTTACTATGATGCTGGATGGATCTGTGATCTCATTGATATGAGGTTCTCTTCCCTAAGAGTGTTGGCTTTGGAGGCAAAGGACCTGGGTTCAAATCCTGCCTTGGATACCAGTGTGACCTTGTCAAACCACTCACTAAACCTCTCTGGGCCTCAATGTCCTCATCTGTAAAATGAGGGAGGTTGAACCAAATAACTTGTAGGTGTCTTCCAGTTCTAAACAGATAATCCCAGGATCCCTTCACATATTCTCACCTCATATTCATAGGCCTAACTAGAAAGGTATATTTTTTCACTTTCATACCTGCCATGTGTATTGTCATGGGCCCTCTCTGATTGGAGAGTTCCTTCTCAGACCTTCCATTTGAGGAAGTACCTACACCAGCCAAGTTCACCCCTAAGTCAGCTCAGCTTCTGATTATCTATACTACTTTTCTGCCTCTCCTCCCCTCCTTCTGTCCCCCCCCCCACACACACACACTTTTCTGTGTAGTCTTCCTTATTAAAATGTAAACTCCCTGAGGACAGGGGACTCTCAGATTTGCTTGTATTTGTAGTCCCAGCATTTAGCACAGTGCCTGGTACATAGTATACCTTTAATAAAAGCATTATGAATTGGAAATTGAGGTCAAGCTCATCAGTTGGGGAATGGCTGAACAAGCTGTAGTATATGAATGTAATGGAATACTATTATGCTATAAGAAATGATGAGCAGGCAAACTTCAGAAAAACCTGGAAAGACATATATGAACTGATGTTGAGTGAATTGAGCAGAACCAGGAGAACATTGTACACGGTAACAGCCTCATTGTGCGATGACTAACATTGATAGACTTGGCTTTTCTCAGCAATACAAGGATCTAAGGCAACTCCAAAAGACTCACGATGGAAAAAGCTATCTACATCCAGAGAAAGAACCATGGAGTCTGAATGTAAGATGAAAGTGTACTATTTGCTCTCCTTTTCCTTTGTTGTTTTTTTATTGCTTCATTCTCGTGGTTCCTCCATTAGTTCTAATTGTTCTTTACATCATAACTAATGGGAAAATATGCTTAATATGAATGCATAAGTAGAGCCTATATCAGATTGCATGCCATCTTGTGGGGGGAGGGAGGAGGAGAAAATTTAAAACTCAAAATCTTATGGAAGAGAATGATGAAAATTAAAAATAAATAATTATTTTTTAAAAATGAAAGCCTCATCCAATCTAATCCAACTCTCCTTCCTTTTCCACCTTACACAAGGGGGAAGTAAGGAGTGACTCTGGGTGTGCCTGTTACTTAGTGACCTTAGTGACTATTAGCAATCACTTAGGGTGACTCTTATTTATGACTTTCCACAAACTCTCCACAGGGAAGCCTGCTGATGACCTGATAGTCTTTCCTACAACTCTTATGGGGGGTTTTTTAATAGCTCTTTTATAATATAACCAGAGAAAAACTCTGATTTGGGATAAATCAGCCACTAATTGAAGAAAAAGCAGCATATTTCCCAGGGTCTTAACCTGCAACCTTCACCTGCTGATTTCTGTAACTCACCTGGAGCGCCATTCTAGTTCTCCGAAGTGTGTCACTCATCCCTTTCTATACACAGTCATTTCCTTCTGGAGACAAAACCCAGCAGGAATCACAGAGAACCCATGACCTCTGAGCTTATTGTCATTAGTGAATTTAGAGATTAGGATCCCAGCTTCCCAACAATTTCTATGGGAAAACCTCTTTAAGATTATGTCTGAGGCAAGTCTCTCCTCTCCCCAGAGAACTTTTCAAATACGGAGAGCTTCTGTTTTAACTCCACTCTGTTTTAACTTCAATTTGCAATGCCTGTAGATATTTCTCAGTGATTATTTAAAGGATGTGCACCTCAATCAAGCCCCTTGAAAGCTACAGGCAAGTTCAAATTCTCTTTGGGTCAGTATCTATTCAAATTTATTATTCACAAACTCCTTTGTGTTATTCCCTTTTACCAGATGCATCCAGATTCTACACTAACTTAATTAAATTAATTTAATTAAACAAATTAGCAAGGTAAACAAGGAGAAATGTTCCATTGGGGTACTTAACCTCCCCCAGATTCTGATCCCACTAGTCAGAAAGGGAATACTCTTACCCTTGCACCCCAGCTGGAACACCTCTCCGCTTCTGGTGCTCCCATGTGCTACTTCCTTGTGGATGTGTTAATGTCATCTTCTCCATCGAGCTTTTTCTGCCACCTGCTGCTTCTCCACTGAACAGCTGTCATTTGCTGTTTCTCTGCTTCTCTTATTTCTGCTGAGGGGATGTTGATCTTTTGGGTGAAAGTCCATGCCCTTGGACTATTTTAGCTCTTTTGTGAGTCAAACCCTTAGCCACAACTCACAGGGGTAGGAATGAGTCCCTTAAGTCAAATCTTATCTTTTTGACCGCTTCACTCCTCCTCCAGATTGATTCCACTTAGGGGCAATTCCCCCACTAGATCAAAGTGAATAAAACACCTTGCAACTCCCTTTATATCCCTCCATTACTAGTTTCAAGGTCAACAAATTACCCCAGAGCATCATTTAGCATCACTCTAGTACTCACTGGAGGTGAGATTGATCTGGAACTTTAACCTTCATGCTGCATCGTCTATGATAGAGAAGATCTACTTCACTTTATCCAGGAACCTGCACATTAATGTTGTGGGCAAATAGATGCAACTTTGAGACCTGAAGCTTATCTCCCAATTCACTGTCTGTCTCCCATGCTTGCAATTCTCTCCTTATCTTTGTCTCCTAGCTTCCCTGTCTTCCATAAAGTCTCAGCTAAACTCTCACCTTTTGCAAGAAGCATTTTCTGATTCACCCTTAACACAAGTGTCTTTCCCTGTTGATTATTTCCAAATTATCCTGCGTATAGCTTGTTTATACCTAGTGTTTTGCATGTCTTTTCCCCTGTTATACTTTGACCTCCTTGAGGGACTCTTACCTTTCTTTGAATCCCTGTCACTTAGCACAGTTCCTGGCACATAGTAGGTGTTTAACATATGCTTGTTGACTTGACTTGAGTCCAGTTGGGACCTCATAGTAGCAGAGAGATTGAATGAGATATATCATACATTCAAACTTTTGTTATTGTTCAGTTTCTTCAGTCACATCTGACTCTTTGTGACTCCTTTTGGGATTTTTGGGGCTTGCCATTTCCTTCTCCAACTCCTTTTACAGATGAGGAAACTAAAGTAAACAGGATTATGTAACTTGCCCAGAGTCACACAGCTAGTAAATTTCTGAGGCCAGATTTGAACTCAGGAAGATGAGTCTTCCTGACTTTTGGTCCATTACTCTATCCATTGCACTACCTAGCTGAACAAGAAAACAACAAAGGCAAATGCAACAAAAATTGTGAGTCTTTTTTGGTGGAGAATGAGGGGCTGTAACTTAGAATTCTAATCAAAGAACATTAGAGCTCAAAAGGACCTCAGATCATCTGGTCAAGCCTCTCATTTTCCAGACACGGTAAATGAGGCCCAGAGATAAGAAGAGACTTGTCTACAACTATACAACTAGTTAATACCAAATCTGGGACAAGGACCGAGCTTTCCTGACTTTTCATTTCATTGTGTAGTTTTTTCATTGAAATAAACCATTGTTGTGGACTGAGGTTGGTTGATGAAGTGGCCAAAGGAGAAAGACTCTTATTAGAAGAATCAAACTGGGTCCAGAGGTGTGTGAGAGCCAATTGTTAAATTTTTAATGTGAGCCTCAGAAGTGGGCAAACTGGGGCAGCTAGGTGGCGCAGTGGGTAGAGCACAGGCCCTGAAGTTAGGAGGACCTGAGTTCAAATCCAGTCTCAGACCAAACACTTAACATTTACTAGCTGTGTGATCCTGGGCAAGTCACTTAACCCCAATTGCAGAAAGGGGGAGAGAGAGGGAGAGGGAGAGGGAGAGAGAGAGGAGGGCAAACTACAATTCAGGGCTTGATTTATTTTGTTGATTATCTAGACTTAAAGTGATAAAGAAAATGTTAATAATGCAGATTGAGGGGCAGCTAGGTGGCTTAGTGGATAAAGCACTAGTCCTGGCATCAGGAGGATCTGAGTTCAACCGTGACCTCAGAAACTTACTAGCTATGTGACCCTGGGCAAGTCACTTAACCCAGATTACCTGCCCCCCCCAAAAAAAATAACTGATTAAACTTGTGTGCTGTATATCTGTTCAAACAGAGATAGATGCTAAATATTTACCAGCACAACCCTGCTTGGATCCATACCCAAAGAGTATTTCTTCCTCAGGAGTCAAATGGTCAGCTTCCCCTGACCAAAAAAATAAAAGATAAGTTCTTGATCAATCACTAACAGACTGGATGCTAAATTCACTGTGTTTAGGTTTAGACAAAATAAATAGGAAACAAGATACCAACCTAGTATAATAGACCAAAATGTACCCCTATGAATCAACCAGATGACTATATTAAAAAAAGGAGTGTAGTGAGGTAGGAAGGTTGCTGGGTTTGACTCAAGAGGCCTGGGTTCAGATCCTGGCTCTGTTATTGACTTGCTCTGTGACTTGGAAGTCCCTTAACCTCTCTGAGGTTGTTTCCTCATCCTTATTACCTAGGAATAATGATATTTTCACTACCTACCTCACAGAGTTGCTGTGAGGAAATCATTCTTTAAAGCACTGAAGAAATGTGAGCTATCATTATTGCAAAGCAGAGTATGAGCAAGTGGAAGACAGTCCAGTACTGCTGAGGCCCCAGTCAGGCAAGATTATATTAAGCATTTACTCTGTGGCAGGCACTGGGCCAAAGAAGAGATACAGTCAAAGTGGTGTGGGTTTAGTTAGAGAAGGCTGGGTTTAAATAGAGTCTTAAGGAAAGTGACTTAAAGAACGTCTGATTCAATCGACAATTATTCTTTTTTTAAAAAAATTAGTGATATCTTTATTTTACAATACTATCATCTCCAAATATACCCCTCCTTGTTCACCTCCCCAGAGAGCCCAAATAACCAAAAATAAAGGGCCACAAAAAAACAGTTGATACATCAGTTGAGTTTGATAATAAATGCAATGTTACACTCCCATATTTTCCCACTGATACAAATAAATAAAAGAGATGCATTCTCATATCTTTTCTCTAGGGCCAAATATTTTTTAAGCACTTATCATGTACCAGGCGCTGTGCTAGGCTTTGGGGGATGCAAAGATAAAAATGAAAACAGTCCTTACCCTCCAGAAGCTTACACTCTACTGGGGGAAAACAATATGCACATAGATAAGTGTGTGCAAAATAAGTATGGAGTTCTTTCTCCAGGGATGGTGTGGACATAGAGAGGGGAGAGAAGAGGAGGGGGAGGCTGGATAGATTAAGAAAGACCTCCCTCCCTTGGGAAGTAGTACTTTAGCCGAAACTTGAATGGAGGTTGAGATTAGAAGGTAGAGATGGGAAGGAAGAAAGTTGGGACACAGGGAAACTTAATCACAGCTAGACCCACCTATTTATTTTATAAATGAAGAAACTGAGAACCAAGGAGGTAATAGTGACTTGCACAAGGTCACATGGTTAGTAAGTAGAAGAGTCAAGACTAGACCCCAGGACTCGTGGTCCTACTTCCTTTATTTTTTTAAAATAATTTTATTTTTAATTGATGGAATAAAACAAGCATTTCCATAACAGGGTAATTAAAAGATGATTGCACACGAAACTATAAATCTATCAAGTACAGCTTGCTATTCCTTTTAAATATGTAACAAAGATATGTAAGTTTCTCTTATTTTCCTTTTTTTCTTCCCTCCCCCCCACTCTAGAGATGACTACCATTAGACATAAATAAGCCTATATGTGTGTGTAAAATTATTTTATACATATTTCTATTTATCAGTTCTTTCTCTGCATGCAGATAGCATCTTTCTTCATATGTCCTTTATAGTTAATTTGATTATTCATAATAGTCACAATTACTTACTCACTCAAAGTCATTCTTAAAACAATATTGCTATTACTGTATACAATGTCCTCTTGGTTCTGCTCATTTTGCTCTTCCTTATTTCATGCAAGTCTTTCCATGTTTTTCTAAGATCATTGAGCTTATCATCTCTGATAGCACGGTAGTATTCCATCACAATCATATACTACAACTTCTTCAGCCATTCCCCAATTGATGGACATCCCTGCAATTTCCAGTTCTTTACCACTTCATTGTTGTTGTTTAGCCATTTCAAAGTGTCCAACTCTTTGTGACTCCATTGGGGATTTCTTGGGAAAGATATTGAAGTGGTTTACAATTTCCTTTTCCAGTTCATTTTATAGATAAGGAAACTGAGGCAAACAGGGTTAAGTGACTTGCCCAGAGTCATACAGCTTTTAAGTGTCTGAGGCTGGATTTGAACTTGAATCCTCCTGACTCCAGGCCTGGTACTTTATCCACTGCACCACCTAGCTGCCTTTCTACTGCCTCAAAGTTAACACTAAAGAACCTTTCTTTGTCTCCTTCAACATTCTAAAGATTTGGAGGGGTGGGGAGTCAATGGTTCTTTGATCACCTGGGCCATGCAGTGAAGGACACTCTGCCCAGAGCTCATTTGTCATCAAAAAAAAAAAAAGTGAAAAGAGTTATGGTGATTTATTTGGTCATTAGGTTTATCCTCCTACATAAAACTGACTCCATTTCTAAAATATATGGGGCCTTTCCTCTTCAGCAATCTCAGAGTTTTGTGCCCTTCAAGTGAATGGCCAGGCAGACAAAAGCATCATTTGGGGGGTTAGGGTTATTTTTTTTGGCTCTCTATTTCTGGGTAATTATTTGGGGGTCTCTCTTCTCCAGAGCAGATGGAAGGATCATTTCTTTTCTGCTGCCACTGCAGGTTCTCATGCCTAAGTTGTTTCTGCTTAATCAGAATCCTCAGCATTAATAGCCTCTGAAATGAGCTGTACTCTGTAGCTGAGTGTGCAGGAGACAACAAAATCCACATGTGACCGTCCCCTCGATCCCCAAAAAACTGTAGCCTTTTGCAAGACTCCATTCAGTGGTAGCTCAGGCTTGGGCAATACAAACCTGCGACATGCTGCCCATATCCCTACAGGGGGCTCATTTTCAATTAAGAATTAAGCCACTGAAATTAAGAATGAGCTCTGAAAAGGTGCAGCAGAAAAATGGGGCACAGTTAGCAAAGAATTTAGATTCATTATGTCTCTGTCCTGATTAGATTCCACTGCACACTTTTCACACTGGGACTTCATCTGTCATTGTCTAGATCCCACACTGGGAGTTATAGGTTCCCTTTCTCCATTAAAAAAAGCTCATTTACCCAGACACAAACCTTCCACATACACACATCTCACATTCCTCACTTCCACACGTATACCTACCCATGTGCACCTCTCACATACACACTGATACTACTCTGTAGCCCACACATTCTCCCATCCCTACGTAACTTACACACATACACACATACATGCATATACTCCTATACCACTTCACACACTCATCCATGGGTCCCCAAACCTACCTCACACCCCCCCTTCCTTGTACATTTACTCCCATATCCCTTCACATACATACACTTTCCCATTACCCCCACCTCATGCATTCCAAACATACACACATTCTCCCACTCTCCACAAATTAACCTAATAGTCATGGTTCACATTTTCTCCTTCACTTAAGCCTATACAATCAACAAACCAATAATTCAAGTCCAAGTATTTCCTAATTCTTGAGGTGTAAATGCTCATGATGAAATTTTAACAATCAGTTCTCATTTCAAGCCAGTATGAACTGACTCTCCAATGCCCTGGCTTCTCCTACCCCCATATTCCTCTGCACGTACTCATTGACAAATCTTCCTCGCATAATCTCCAATGAAAGTACACATAGGCTTACTCACTCTTCCATTACACAAGTTGTCCCTACACTGAAACAATTCCACAGGCTCACAAAAAAAAAAAAATGATGTTAGAATAAAAAGCTTTTTTGAACTGGGCCATGTCATAGGAGGTTTGGGTGAAGACACTGGAGATGTTTAGCCTAAGGTAGAGAAGGCTCAGAGGGCATATAAATAGATGCCTTCAAGTATTTGAAGGAAAGATAAGCCACATTTTGTTTGGCCCCAGAGGGTGGAACTAGAAGCTGTAGATGGAGGTTGTAATGAGGCTTGATGCTCTTCCTAACTTCCTAACAATTTATTGTTATTGTTTAGTCTTGTCCCATTCTTCGTAACCTCATAGACCATAGCATGCCAGGCCCTTGTATCCTCTCCTTTCTCTCAAAGTCCGTCCAAGTTTGTGTTCCTTGTTTCCATGACACTATCTCTCCATCTCATCCTCTACCATCCCCTTTTCTTGTTGCCTTCAATCTTTCCCAACATGAGAGGCTTTTCCAATGAGTCCCATCTTTTCATTATGTGGCCAGAGTACATAAGAATCAGCTTCAGTATTTGACCTTCCAGTGAAAACCCTCAATTAATTTCTTTAGGTATTGACTGGTTTGATCTCATTGCTGTCCAAGGAACTCTCAAAAGTCTCCTCCAGCACCACAATTCTAAAGCATCAATTCTGCAGCACTCAGCTTTCCTTATAATCCAACTCTCACTAGGTATATTCTGCTACTGGAAAATTCTAACAATTAGATCTGTTACCTTGAGAGATAATGGCCTCCTCCTTCCTTCAAGTGGAGGGTGGATGACCACTTGCTTTGTAAATTATAGTAGGGATTCTTGGATTGAACTAAATGGGCACTAAGGCTGACTCAGATTCTGTGATTCCATGATCCTGTGTGGTTTCAGAGCTGATATGTATATATCATTAATACGGGTCCTTTCTTAAAAAAAAAAAAAGTTCAAAGCAGTCATTTGAACCTCAATTTCTCATGTAAGAACAATTCCTTCTTTCTTAGATTGGCTTCTTGATTGAGGTTTGCCTTTTTCAGCCTTGGGCAAGTGCTCTTTGGAACAGCAGAAATGTGGTCAGAGAAGGCTCTTCTCTGTCTGCCTTTTCCTTGTCTGCTGGCAGATAACTGACACTGTGCACTTGTACACTGAGGGCAGGCACAGAGCCAGGGGCATATCTGAGTTATTAAAATGATGGCAAATCAAATCTGTTACTCTGAACTCGTCTGTTTAATATAGCACTTCAAAATCCATCATGGCCTAATAAATGTAATTCAGTTTGTTGAATGATTTTCATCAGTTAATCTGAAGCCTTACTGATTTATCTTTTTGAAACTAATTCTGTGCAATGACTTCTATTGAATTAGAAAAGTTCAGAACGCTCTTAAAGGCCTGGAGGTATTTTGACAACAGTCTTTATTTTTCCCTGACAATGAAGGTGACAAGGTCAGACTAACATTAACCTGAAGGAAAATCTTCAGTGGTGTGTTATAGACATCTATCAAAGGATATTAAAACTTAGAACTGGAAGAGATTTTTGAATGAATTAATGAATTAATGAGTGAATAAATGTTGTCTACCCCCATTCAAAAGATAGGGACTTTTTTTGCCTTTCTTTATACCTCCAGTGCTTAACACAGTAGCCAGCACATAGTCAGTGCTTAATAAATGCCTGCTTAGTGACTAAACAAATTAATTTAAAATCACTCATTAAGTACTTTCTATGTGCCAAGACAGCTAGGTGGTATGGTGGATAGAGCGCCCAGCCTGGAGTCAGGAAGACCTGAGTTCAAATCTGGCCTCAGACACTTAAAAGGTATGTGACTTCGGGCAAGTCACTTCACCCTGTTTGCCTCAGTTTCTTCATCTGTAAAATAAGCCAGAGAAGGAAATGGCAAACACTCCAGTATCTTTGCCAAGAAAACCCTAAATGGGGTCAGGAAGGGTCAGGCATGACTGAAAAGACTGAACAGCAACAAAATGTGCCAGGCACTGAGTTAAGAACTAGTCATTCAAATGCTAAAGGGAGAAATTCTCTGTCCTCAAAGAGATTACATTCTAATAGGGGGAAATATCACAAATAAGCTAGCAGTGGTGTTTTAGTGTAGGAAGTCACAATATCATCTAACTGGGAAGGTCCCTGATGGACTTAATAAGCTTAATAAGCCTTTAGAAAGGCAGGCTCACTAACAACCTCATTAAAAGAAGTAAGGACAACTGGCCATTAGGGAGGATTTGGTGGATTCAGGATATAGGGAGTCAGGTCACCCTTTGCATTAGGCCTATAAAAGGAAGTCTCCATTGCAGAATTGGCTCTCTTGCCTTTTTTTCCCCAGAGAAATCATAGGAACAAAATCTGGAGCTGGAAGAGACTTTATAATTCATCTAATCTAATCCCAATGTCCCACAAGGAATAAGTAGAAGAGATGGGGTTTGAACATAGGCCAGCCAGCTCCAAAGTCAGCACTTTTCCCAATGTACCACTGCCTTAATGCAGACTCAACAAAGTTTGGGGAATACCAAAGTCCAGTACAAGGAAGCATGGAGCTCACACCAAGTCAATAAAGCAAGCCAGCTTCATTGTAGGGAGATATTAGAAGATGGAAAATGGGGGAAATGATAGAACTAGGTCTGCTGGTACCCTAAGTGGAATTTGGACCTCTGCTGGAGCTTCAAGTGTAATTGAGCACCCTTCTAGGGACCCAGAGCAAATGGAACCCTCACCAAATCAGTAAAATCTGGTGGGCTTTATAGAGTTCTTATCTAGGCCTAAAGGAAGGGGCATTGGGAGAAGGGAATGAGGAGCATATATCTGGATTCCTGCTAGCAGGGAAATGGAAGGGGGGAGAAGCAAGGAAATTCAAACCTGGGGAATGAATAGCCAGTTGAGGCTACCAGATAATTCTGACAGGGTGACTGTCATGGAAATGTACAGAACTGGAGCCATTAATGGGTGCCTTGGGACAGAAATACATGGCAGTTGCAATGCCAGATTGGGAAGGTCCAAGTCATTGGGAGGCTGTGCAAACTCCAAGAGTTTGTAGTTGTGGAGAAGGGAACCATGTAGCAGAATGATGGGAGTTCTTGAACACTAGGTTCCTAAAGAGATAAAGGGGCATTTCTTGGCCAATGACAAGTTTTTTAGAGAGTTCCAGAACCCAGTGTCCTGAATGGGGGAGAGCAAGGAGGGATAATTTCCCAATGTCAAGTTTATGAAGAGTTCAGGGAAAGAGGGAGAAAGGGAGCTCCTTGATTGTGCTGGCCACTTGGGGAGAGGATGATTATGTGGTCCTTTGTTAGAGAAATAGCAAGGTTGTGAGCCATGATGTCAGCTAAGCAACATTGTAGTTAGAGCAAAGAGCTTGGAGTTGGGAAGATCTGAGTTCAAATACTATCTCAGATACTTATGAGCTCTGTAACCCTAAGCAAGTGACTTATATTATTTGAGTCTCAGTTTCCTTACATGTAGAATGGAGATGATAATAACACCAACATCACAATGATATTATATGTGTAAAATGCTTTCCAAATGTTTAAGTGCTATGTGAATGCTATTACAATGATAATGTGAATCAAAAAAAACCAACAACAACCTATATTCTCTATATTTTTACTCTGAGTTTTTCAGGTGGTGCAGGTCCAATAGGAGTGGAATTGTTTTTCTAGAAACTTCAAGTTTATTTCCCTTCTGAGAGGAGATCAAACAATAAGGTGATGTAGTGAGTCTAACAGACAGTAAAGGGACTGGGGGAAAAACAGATAAGATTCACAGGAGAATAAGGAGGACTCATATTGAAAAGATCACATTGAAGTTTTGAATTATAGGTACAACACCAGAGGCACCCACTCTCATATGTGGGGACTCTTGAACAGCCTCCTCAAAACCAAGGTACTCTGTGGGTCTGTATCCTCCCCAAAGAACCCCCACTGGTGTTTTTTCTAGTCAGCCAGAGAACAGCTTTAGTTAAAGAGTAAACTAAAGATTTAGTTAATTAAGGACAATGAAACAACATAGTGAGACAAGAAGCAATGGATTCTATAAACCCAGAGGACACTCCCCCCACCCACCCAAATGCACTTTCAGTAGAAAGTATGCACATACAGAGGGATCATATATGAGGGTCCCCCATGTAGAGGAGATGTGCCTAAAGCTGTGCCTGAAGTTGCAGGACCACTAATGTCTTCTGGTGATAGCATCTCACTACTTTCTTTGGAAGTACCTCCATTGAGTACTTTCTATTTTTTTTCTTTTTTCTCTTTAAATTTTACTAATATGCTTTGTTTTATATTACAAACATTTATAGATTACCTCCACTTTTTGAAAGGTCTAATAACAAAGTAAAATAGTTAAGTAAAAGTAATCACAATGACCTCAAATGAAAGTACATGCAACATTTCATATTTGTAGCATCCCCTACCTTTTCATGAAAAAAAATTTAACAGGAACCTGTTTTCTATCCTCTTACTCTCTATCTCTTTTAAAAATTAAAGGGAGGAAGGAAAGAAAGAAAGGAGGGAAGGAGGGAGAATTTAAGTGCTACTTTCTCCTGGATCTGGACATAGGTACTGCATCATGTCTTTTATTCCCTACTGCATGTCACATTTTACTCCCTGCTTTTGGCTCTCTCCCAGGTTTTTCTGCTTGTCTCTGAATATTTCACTCTGCTGGTGTCTGCTGGGTGATGCTCCCTTCTACCAATTCCTAGGCTTCATCTCTTTATGGCCACCTGAGAAATATCACAGTTCCAGTCTACTATATAGTAGTGCCCCTAAAAGACAAAGCCTTTCCCCTGATACAGGCAGACTAACAGCTATTTAGTTATAGTTAGACCACAGCTAGCTAACAAAAGTCAGGCAGTATGCCCCCAAGAGATTGGTAGATTAAGATTGATTAGCATATTAAGTCTTTCTTTATTGATGTAAAGGTCTATGGCAGAGTTCATAATAGTCCCTCCCATACAACTCTCTGACTTAAAGTCAGCTGTTCCCAAGATCGTCTACGAATAAATTTGAACCAGAGCAAAACAAGAAGCAAGATTCTGGGGTGGCACAGTGGATAGAGCTCTGGCCTTGGAGTCAGGAAGACCTGAGTTCAAATCTGGCCTTAGACATTTGACACTTACTAGCTGGGTGACCCTGGGCAAGTCACTTAACCCGAATTGCCTCACCAAAAAAAAAAAAGTTCACAATTGTCTTCTCACCTAGAGACAGCATTCCACCCTCTGTCAACAAGCATTTATTTCAGCACCTACTTCGTGTCAGACACTGTGCTTGTATCATTTGATCTCACAACAACCCTAGGAGGTAGGTACTATTATTTTCATTTTACAATTAAGGAAATTAAGGTAAACAGATTGACTTGCCCAAGTTTGCACACCTAAGTATTTAAGGCCATGTTTGAATTCAGGTCTTCCTGACTCCAAGCCTGGCACTCTATCCACTGCACCACCTTCCTCAAATATAAAATACAAAGAAAGGCAAAAAAAAAAAATCCCTTTTCTCGAGAAGTTCAGTCTAATGTAAAGGCAACAGGAAAAATTGAGATCTTCAGTAGAAGGAAGATAGTAGTGTCAAGGCAGATCAGAAAGAGCTTCTTGTTAAAGGTGAAATTTTAGCTAAGACTTGGGAAAAAAATCCAGGAGACAGAAATGAGGAGAGAATTCCAGTCATTGGAAACAGTAAAATTATGTTTTTATTATTTATATAAGCAGCAAATCTCCATAGCTCTGGTGCTGCACTTCAGCCAACAGAAAACGTTGATGTCTCCCTACATACTTACTGTGTTATATATTATAGGCAGATAGGAAGGGAAGTTTAAGTGACTAAATATAGGATTTATATTAAGATAGAACACAATCCCTGCCCTCAAAGAGTTCACAACATATGATCTTGATGGAACAGTATGCCCAAATCATCCAGATAAAATGGAAAAGGAATAAATATAGAGCACCAAATTTGGGTTTTAAAAATTGCTTCTATAAACTCAAATAGCAAAGTCTCACTTTATAGCAGTTCATGTGGAAAGAGAACTATGGGTTTTTCATTATTATAGACTTAATACTAACCTTTGGTGTAATGTAGCTGCTAAAATTCTAATGCAATCTGGAACAGTGTTAATATAATTATCATGTCTACATCAGGGAATATTATCTCTTACTGTACTCTACACTGGTCAGACCATATCTGGAATGTTGTATTCAATTGCATATCATCCAAGATGACATTTTATGAAAGATATTGGCAAATTTTGGTGTTAACTACAAAAGGACCACAAATATGTTAAAAGTTAAAGTGTCTGGAAACCATTACAAAAAAGATATTTAACCTGCAAAAGAGAAGGCAAGAGAAATGTGCTGTCTTCCAGTATTTAAAAAACTGTCATGTGAACATGGGAGTAGACTTATTCTTTGTAGCACCAGATGATAGAACTAAGATAATACAAAGTAAACATAAGGCAACAGAGTCATCTAAATATAAGGAAGAATTTTTTTTTAGTAAAAGCTTCTATTCAATTGGACTGTCCTATAAGTCAGTGAGCATTCACTAGAGTTCAAGCAGAAGCTGTATGACCAATTATTTATGATGTTATGAAAGGGAGACTTGCTTTGTATGGAAGGTTGACCTAGATGACCACTAATTTCCTTTAAAATATGAGATTCCTATAAACATTCCTGTGGAATAGAATCTCTAACCATGAGATATGGAATTATTCAATGATAAGTTTCTTGAACATAAAAACACCAGTAGGAACATAGAACATATTGCTGTAGGAGCCAGACTCATGCTCCATTCTGGCAAATACTGAGAAGCCAATAGAGGTCTCAAAGGATGTGCTATTAGAAGACTCATGGCCAAAACCAAGGGATGGAATGTAGTAGGCTTTGAATAGACTCTATTTCAGGCCTGCACAACGTATGGCCTGCAGGTTGCTTGAGGGCTATGGGAATGCCAAAGGATTTCAGGCAGCCCATGAAAAATGTGGGATGTTTTCCTCTACATCTTTGGTGGGCCCTAGGTTGTTCAGGCCTGCCCTACTTCAATCCCCACTAAGTCCCATTTGCTGTACATAGAAATAAACTTAGGTACCCTCAAACCAACCAGTAGGCATAGTAAGAATTTCACTAGGTAAGAATAGAAAAGCATGGTTGAAGAGGGTAAGAGAAGAGCCCAGTAAAATAAGATTATAGAACAGGAGAGTTGCACAGTCTAGAAACATGGACCTCCAAGTCACATAGATTCTTTTTGACAACTGTCCATGTGACCCACAGGATGAAATATCATGGATGTTTAAAGTTAGACACAGTAGTAACAGCAGTGCCTGGCCATTAAGGTCATCATTCCTCCTTCACCCTGGCAAGGCATTATCATTCATACAACTATTGTCATTGGGACCTAGGTTGAGCCTCTGTGAGAGATAGGCATGGCGATTTGACACTTTATCTCAGGGGTGGGAAACCTCTGGCCTTAAGGCCACATGTGGTTCTCTCTAGGTCCTCAAGTACTGCCCTTTGACTGAATACAAACTTCACAGAACAAATCTTAATAAAAGGATTTGTTCTGTAAAACTTGGACCTAGTCAAAAGGCCATACCCAAGGACCTAGAAGGCCACACGTGGCCCTGATGCTGCAGTCCACCTCCCCTGCTCTATATGATTAGAATTACCATTAGGACTGATTTTTCATCATGTATCTTTGATGATTCTCAGTAAAGCAATGAAGTTTAATTAACAAATGCTGTTGTAGTCTCAGGGCCAGCTTGGTGGCACAGTGGATAGAGTTCCAGGCCTGGCATCAGGACACTCATCTTCCTGAGATCAAATCTGACCTCAGATACTTACTAGCTGTGTGACCCTGGCCAAGTCACTTAACCCTGTTTGCCTCAGTTTCCTCATCTGTAAAATGAGATGGAGAAGGAAATGGCAAACCACTCCAATATCTTTGTGAAGAAAACCCCAAAAGGAGTCACAAAGAGTCAGACATGACTGAAAAATGACTGAATAAAAATTACAGTCTGAGAAGGTTTATTCTTTGCCATATCTAGAATCTGAGACTCATGAGAGCTAATTCAAGAGGGCTAGTGTTGACCTAAAAGATTAATAATGTCCCAGTTCTTTGCTGCCACTCATGGCTCTGTCATTCACAAATTTTTCCAAATCTCTTGAAACTCTCAATATTGCCCCCCCTTAAATCATTATTGGAGGATGATAACATGTTCCTCTCTTTCTCTTACCTTTTCTTGAGAGCATGTTATAGTGGAGAGGCCACTTGCACTAATGCATTAGCATAATAATGCATTAACTAGCAGAACCACTAGGGATCTGGATTCCAGCCCTGGATCTTTGTAAAATGAGAGAACTGAAACTATATGATCATTGCAATTCACCTTCTCTCTTTGGGCCTCTCTAAATCTGTGATTCTATGGTTGTTGGTTTAGGGTTGGAAGGGTTGCTTCGGAGGTGATCTGGTCCAACTTCCTCATTTTACAAATGAAGAAACTTAAGACCCAGAAAGGTGAAGTAACTTGCCTAAGGTCACACCACTAGCAAATGTCCCACCTGGGATTTAAATGTAGGTCCTCTGACTTCAGCTCCAATACTCTTTCTACCAAGCCATGATGTTAACTTCTAGTTGTAGTCTTCTAAGTCCATTAACCTCAGAACTCCTGTTGTTCAGTCATTCTCAGCCATCTCTGACTCTCCATGGCCCCATTTGGAGTTTCTTGGCAGAGATACTGCAGTAGTTTGCCATTTCCTTCTCTAGCTCATTTTACTTATTTACAGGAAACTGAGGCAGACAGGATTAAGTGACTTGCCTACTTAGTGACTCACAAAGTAAGAGGCCAGATTTGAACTCCGGAAGTTGTCTGCCTGACTCCATGCCCAGTGCTCTTATCTGCTGTCCCACACAGCTATCATACAGATCTCTAGCTTGTCGTATTTATATGAGGAAGCCTCACAGATAATTCAATTTTAACATGTATTAGCTGCTATGTATGTAAAGTACTATGCAACAAGGATTACGGACAGCTAATCTCCTTGAACTTAAAGGAAAGAGGTTTTTTTGGTTGGATTTTTTTTTAAATCATATCCCACTGTCTTTGCCTTTCTATACACAAAGGACCACATCCTTCAAACATTCCTTGGTGTTTTATCCAGGAGAGAGGCAGAGTCTGAGGAGAGCTGTTCATAGGACGAATTGTAAAGGGAGTAAGACCAACCGCAGAGTGGCCACTGTTTGAGTAACAGCCTGAACCAGCAGGGTTCGGTAGCAGGAGACACTTTTAACTAAGAGCACAGCTTGTCGCTCCAGCTGGAGGGTACCACTGCTACGGTATTTAGAACCAATGCACCAATTACCAGGGGAACGGGAAGAAAAAAGAAAGTATAAAAACACTAAGAGGGTTATTTTTCCCCTTTTAAAAATAAAGCCAGGTTAGAACAAAGATTAAGCATGGCCTTTATTTATTTATTTATTATTTATTTATTTATTTTAATGAACTAAGTGCCTAGTGCCAATAATCTTTTTCTAGGCAACAAGGTCCACTTTCTGGTGCAAATTAGGATGAAGAAAGAATAACTTCAGATTAAAATTATCGATAGAAAATATCAAATATGACCCATCTGGAATCAAATGAGACAGTAAAGTCTTCAGGCAGAGGACAATAATTTGTGGCATGCATAATCAATGATGGTACCTGGAAACAGCTTTTTGTAACCACACCCATGATTTCATCCTATGCCAGCGTAGATCACCACCTGCTCTTCAACATATAGTCTTAGAGAATTTATCTGAGAGCACTGAGCGTTTAATCGACTTGTCCAGAGTCACATGACAACTTTGTTTAAGAGGTTAGATTTGAACCCAGGACTTTCTGACTCCAAGGTTGACTCTTCATACATTATACCAAGCTATCTTTACCTGGAAGCAATATTGTCCCGCCTTTTCTATCCCATTTCCCACTCCCACCATTCATGCTTATGAGGGCACCATGAATCAGACTGGTGATGGGCAAGATGTGATGGGGAAATTTTCAGCGACAATTTCTTAGAACTTGGGCAAAGGCTACCTATTTAAAGTATTACTGCCATGCTTTTTGAGCAACTCAATAACTGATTTTTATTTTTGCTTTTTTTTGAGTGAGGCAATCGGGGTTAAGTACTTGCTCAGGGTCACACAGCCAGTAAGTGTCAAGTGTCTGAGGTCAGATTTGAACTCAGGTCCTCCTGACTCCAAGGATGGAGCTCTATCCACTGCACCACCTAGCTGCCCCTGATAACTGATTTTAATAACACTATTAGGATTGACAGATTTAGTATAGGAGCTAAAAGTAAATGATTCTGGGACTCAGGGTAACTACCCCTCTCTTCTCTGAATCCATCAGTGTGGTTGTATACTGAGTCCCTGGCTGGGAAAATCTGTCTTTTCAGTGGGAGAAATCTATTCTCACATTAGTTGGTTCAACATCCCCACTTTGCCTACTTGAGCGACAATTCTATTTTTGACCCTAATATAATGTTTCTTCAAAAAGAGAAATCAGTAAAAGTACCCAGTGTATGAACATGAATCAGGTTTGGGACAGATCCTTTATTTCCACATAGGAAAGGAAATGATAAACATAGAATCAGATTATGCATTACAGATTGATTAGAATAGAATTCAGTAACTTATCACTACTAGCATAATCAGTTGAGAGGCCAGTATTCCAGCTTTGTTGGGACATGGAACGGTTTTTGCGAGGTTGTTATTAGCCATTTTATATTTCACTTTTATTGTGTACAGTCTAATCAGTTACCCACCTTCTTTATGGTAGTCTTTCTCTCTGATGCTGACTCTTCCCTTTGCATCAGACCACTCCTGCAATTGTTTGGCTATTCTCTCCTGATAGTGATCAAACTGCTTGACGTAGTTTGCCATCACTTTCTCTAGGGACTTTCTCTGCCTATACCATATGCCTGGAATGCTTTTCCTTCTCTTCTCTTCCTACTGGCTTCCTTTAAGTCCCAACTAAAATCCTATCTTCTACAGGAAACTTTTCCTAATCTCTCTTAATTGTATATCTTCTCTCTGTTATTTCCTATTTATTCTGTATATAGTTTGCTCTGTATATATTTGTTTGTTGCCTCCCCCAATATATTTTTAGTTCCATGAGGGCAGGAATTATCTTTTGCTTCTCTTTATATCTCCAGCATTTGGCATCGTGCCTGGCACGTAATGGGTATTTTAATTTATTTATTGATTGATTAGTCACTGCTGCTCCAGGGAACAGCCTTATCAATTAAGTCTGATATTATATCCAATGTTCCATATCCAATTTCTTTTTTTAAATAATTTTTAATTCGGTTTTATTTTCAAGACTAATTCTCTCCCTTCCTTCTCCCCCTCCTCTACTCATTGAGAAGGCAAGAAAAACAACATCTATTACATATACATATAGTCATTCAAAACAAATTCTTGTACTTGCCATGTTCCCTACATAAAAAGAGAAAGAATAGAAAATATACTTCATTCTGCACTCTGAATCCATCAGCTTTCTATCTCGAGGTGGATAATACTTTTCATCATGAGTCCTTCGATATGCATCCAGTTCTTTGATCATCATTTAATCAGAGTTACTAAGTGTTTCAAAGTTAATCACCTTTACAATATTGTTATTATTGTACAAATTGTTGTCCTGGTTCTGCACATTTCACTTCACATTAGTTCCTACCAGTCTTCCTAGGTTTTTCTGAAATTATCCCCTTCATCATTTCTGACTATATAATAGTATTCCATCACATTCACATACCACAACTTGTTTAGCAATTCCCTGATCATTGGGTATCCTCTCAGTTTCCAATTCTTTGTCACCACAAAAAGAACTGCTGTAAATATTTTTGTGCATATGAATACTTTCCTTCTTTCTTTGGTCTCCTTGGGGTATAGACCTAGGAGTTGTATTTCTGGGATAAATTAATTTAAGTAGTATTGTTATTTTCATTATATTGACTTGGCCCACCCATGAGCAGTTAGTATTTCTCTTATTATTTAGATCTGTCTTTATTTGTTTGAAGAGTGTTTTATAGTTGTGTCCATATAATTCCTGTGTATGCCTTGACAAGTAGACTCCCCAGTATTTTATACTGTCTGCAGTTATTTTAAATGCAATTTCTCTTTTTATCTCTTCCTGATAGAATTTGTGGTAATATACAAGAATGCTGGTGATTTGTGTGGCCTTATTTTTTATCCCACAAAAGTGGCACATACTTGGCCTCTGCTATATACCATGTATCAAGGGAACATTTGTCAAATGAACAATAGACCTTGGGGAGACAACGGACCATTCAAATGCATTATACAGGAAAACCTTAACATCAGATGCCTACCTTAAGAAGAAGCTGATTTTGCTCTTATAATTAGCATGTCATCACATGAGCTCAGGGGCACCAAGGTCAATTTAATGACCACTGTAGTTCTTGGTTAGACAGCAAAATAATCATGCCTGTTTTTCTTATTTGGGCAATAAATTACTTATGCTCATTGTTCAGTTTTCTGTATGTCAATCTTCCCTGAGAACATCCAGTGCTTACTCTTAGCATTTATCAATTTCTATCCGCAATCATGCCATCCCTGGATTTCCTTAGGTAGTTTCGATCAATTTAACAGAATACCACTTGCTCCACATTGGTTTGAGATGTGTCCTGCCTCTGGATAAGCCTCCTATTAAAATCAATTAATATGCCCCTGCAGGATTGCTGAATGTCAGGAAGGTAGCTTTGGGTGTGCCCTTAGTCCTCTAGCTATACCCTGGATCCAAAGTGACTATTTAGCTACATCTGCTGGCCAAAGTCATAAACTCACTGACTTTGCAAAGGAAAGGATGGTGTTTGCAAAAAAAAAAAAAATCTGTGTACATTTTCATTAGGGATATTCAAGTGCCATAGGCAGGTTTTCGTATTAGGATAACCAACGTGACAACTGTGTGCATTTTGGTTGCCGATTCTTAGCTAAGCCTTGTTTTAAAAAGGTAAAAAGGATTACCAATCATCAGTTTAGGACTAGAAAAGACCTCAGAGGCTATTTAGACCAGCCCCCTCATAAGACATACGAAGGACCTGACACAGTCACCCAGGCAGTGAGTAATGAGTGTAGGATGTGACCACAGGTCCTCTGCCTCTAAATTCAGCTCTCTTCCCATTATCCATACCAAGGAGACGTGCTACAGTGACTTCCAAGCTCTCCTGCTTTCATTGCTATAGGAATGCATGGCAGGAAGTAACTAAACTAAGTACTGAGGGATTGATTTATCCTTTTTGATATCCTGCTGTCTCTATCCTCATAAGAAATTAAATTAGATTTTTTTTCTGTTGGGAAACATAGTTAAGTTTTATTTGCATCTGCAGAACAGGGAGGAGGAAATATCCATTTTCTGGGGCAGAGATTTCTATTTCAACTTTCTTGGGAAATAGTGATGAAGCTATAACCTTAGGTGGTTTCCTGTTAGGGGAAGAAGCAGGGCCTTAGTAATGTGGGGGTGATAATGGCTTTGTTTCTATCAGAGGCTTCACTCAGATCTACATTCTTCCCTACACACATTCTGAGCGAAGTTATCTAAAATTTACTAGCAGTAAAGAAAGAAGCTAGCAAAGACACAGTCTTTCTTGTTGTCTTATGCGTCCATGCAAAATTTAACATGTGGTGGGAAAGAGATGTGGAGTCAATCAAACAAGCAGAAAGGTATTAGATATCCACGAATAACTAGATGCTAGAAATACAAAGACAGAAGCAAAAGAGTTCCTTCCCTCAAAGAACTTGCATTCTGATGGTCAGACCTGTACATATAAAAGGTATATCCAAGGCACTTATATGTACAAAACACATTTAAAGCATATACAGTGCAACCTTAGAGAAGAAAACAAAAAGGCTAGCAGCTGGGGATCACCCGGAAAGGCATTTTGGACCAGAGATGTGAGCTGAGCATTAGACACCGGGGATTCTAAGAGGGAATAAGAAGGGGAAAGGAGGGAAAGGATAATAAATTCTGTTTGAGATACTTTGATTCAGATGCTTATAGCGTATCCAGTTTGAAATATCCAGTGAGCAGTTAGTAACAAAGAACTGTAGCTTTCCAGAAATAGGCTACAGCCAAAACACAGGCATGGGAGATGGAGTGTTGCATGTGAGTAATGGTATGATTTTACTGTAGAATGCCTGGAGGAGGGTAATGGGTAAGAAGGCTGAAAATGTGGCATTAGGACAGGTTGTAAAGAAGTACACATTTGATTCTAAATATATTATACAACTGTGGCAGCTAGGTGACATACCCAGCATGGAGTCAGGAAGACCTGAGTTCAAATACACTTAACTGTATGACCCTGGGCAAGTCACTTAACCATGTTTGCCTCAATTTCCTCATCTATAAAATGAACCAGAGAAGGAAATGGCAAATCACTCTAGTATCTTTGCCCCAAAAAAACCTAAATGGTGTCACAAATAGTCCAACATGACTGAAAAAAGATTGAACAACATAATAGGGAACTGTTGGAGTTTATTTAATAGCAGAGTGACATAGACCTGTGTTTTAGGAAAATCACTTTAGTAGTTGGAGCATAGATTAGGAGGTCACAAGCATTTATTAAGCATCTACAATGTGCAAGACACTCTAAGTACTTTACAAATATTACCTCAGTTGATCCTCACAACAGCCCTGAGAAGTGGGTGCTATCACCATCCTCATTTTATAGGTAAACATACTGAAGCAGACAAAGGTTAAGTGACTTGCCCAGGATCACACAGCTAGTAAATGGTGTTTAAAGAGGGATTAAGGGATTAAGCCCTACTGACTCCAGGACCAGCTCTCTAAACCATTTAGCTACCTCCTAGTTTGGAGTGGAGAGGGATTGAGGTGAAGAGACCAATAAATAGTCCAGAAGACTATAGTCCAGATAGTCACAATAGTCCAGAAGAAAAGTGATGGGAATTCCAACTAGGCTGGTGGCTATATGGGATTTGGCAGCTGCTTAGATATGTTGGTAAGTGAGAGTGAAGAATCATGGATGACATCAGAGGCACAGGAGGGATGGTGGCACGCCTTCAACAGTAATAGGGAAATTCAAAAGAGGGGTGACTTGGGGTGGGGGGAAAGAGGGCATTGAGTTCTGTTTCAGATACTTTGATTCAGCTGCTTATTGTGAAACATTTGAAACATCAAGTAAGCAGTTGGTAATGAAGGACTGGAGTTTGGGGAAGATACTAGGGTTTGGATATATAAAGCTGGGAATCATATGCATAGAAAAGATAATTGAACCCACCAAGAGCTGCTGAGGTCACAAAAAGAGAGTGTGTAAGGAGAAAAGAGAGCTTTGGGGTATGTATACAGTTAGGGGGCATAACATGGCTGATGATTTAGCAAAGGAAAATGAGGAGGGGTCTGACAGAGAGAAGGAAAAGCAAAAGAGATCAGCATTACAAAAGTCTAGAGAAGAGTGGAGAAGGAGGTGGCCAACAGCGTCAGCTTCTGCAGAAAAGAAAAGAAGAATCAGGATTAAGAAAGGGTTATCAGATTGGTCAATTAAATGATCACTGGACAGCTAAATGGCACAGTGGGTAGAATGCTGGGCCTGAAGTCAGGTTGTCTCACCTTCTTGAGTTCAAATCTAGCCTCCGACACTTGTTTACCTCAATTTCCTCATCTGTAAAATGAGCTGGAGAAGGAAAAGGCAAAGCACTTCAGTATCATTGCCAAGAAAACCCCAAATGGGGTCACCAGGAGTGGGACACAACTGAAAAAATGACCGAATGATTGGTTACTTTGGAGAGAGCAGTTGAATGAGATCAGAAGGTAGATTGCAGAGGGTTTAGAAGAGAATATAGGCAATGAAACAGCTTTTTCAGAGTCTGGCTGACAGTGTGAGACCTGGCTCTCTATTTATGACACAGCTTCTCTGGCTATCCTTTCCAGCATAGGTGGTACTTTAACTTATACTCACCCCTGCTTATGGGTTATGGTGGGGGGAGTTGGATTGCTCCTTGCTCCCCACTGCCATTTCCAGGTTCTATGTCTTTATCAGAATCACTCATTACCACCCAATCAAGATTCTGGTAGCTGTTGTCTCCTGATCACTAGGACTCTTTCTTTCCTTCCTCAACAAAGTCAATGCCTGGCTCAGTCTTTTTGTCCTCCTCAACTCCTTCCCTCACACTAAAGGGCTTCAACACACATAGTGATACTCCTTCAAACACCCTAGACTCCCAGTTTTTCAACTTACTCATTTCCAATGAACCACTCCTCCAGCCCACCTGAGCTACACAGAGAGATGGTTCTACCTTTGATCTTTGTCATCATCCCAAGTTTTCCACATTCATGTACATGAACTCTGAAAATTTTTTATCTGATCATATGTTGTCATTCTACTTCTCTACTTGCAACTCCAAACCCTGTTCTCCCACACTGAGACCTCTAATCCCTCTGTCCCATGGTTATTTCCCAGGCTATCACCCCTGCACTGGCTATACTTTATTAATTTCCCCATCTCGACCCCTTGGTGAACCAGATCAACTCTACATGGTCCTCCTCTCTCCAGTCATTTGCCCAATTATTCTATTGCAAATCTCATCCAAATTCCAGCCTTAGATTATTCTAACCGTCTGCTGTTTTCACTCCTACTTTAGTGCTACTGAACAAAGCTGGAGAAAATCATGAAATTACACTGAGTCCACAACAAATTTACATTATGTAAATCTCAACTGGTCCCTCATTGTAGCAAGAGAATCCTTTTACAACTCATTAATAAATTCACTATCCCACTCATGATAGCTGCTTTTCCAAAATTTTTCATCCCTCAACCCTCCCATCTTCTCAGCTGAGAACTTTTGCTTTCTATTTCGCCAAAGAAACTGAAACTATTCATCAAGATCTCCCTCTCTTCTTGTCCTTATCTTACATCACTCAAATGCCTTCTGCTACCATTTCCTTCTTCACCTGTTTCACATGAAGAGATGGACCTTCTCCTTGCCAAAGCAAACCCTTCTAAACGCACAAATAATCCCATTCCATACTATCTTCTCCAGCATGTTGCACCCTCTATCATCCTTACCATCTCACTAATTTTCATTCTCTTCCTATCTACTGGCTGCTTCCTTTCTGCCTATAAAAATGTCCATCCTCAAAAAAATCCCCACTTGAACTATCCATCTCAGCTAACTATTATTCTGTCTCTCCTCCTTTTTGTTAGCTAAACTCCTTGAGAAGGCTATCTACAATAGGTGCCTCCATTTCCTTTCTTCTCATTGTCTTTACTCTGTTATCTGGCTTCCAGTCTTCAATCGACTGAACCTGCTCTCTCCAAAGTTATCAATGGTTCTTAATTGCTAAATCTGATGATCTTTTCTCTATCCTTATGCTTCTTGATCTCTCTGCAGCCTTTAAAACTATTGATCATCCTCTTCTCTTTGACACTCTCTTCTCTTGAGGTTTTTGCTCTCTTGGCTGACTTTCTTCCTACCTATTTGATTGGTCCTTTTCAATTTCCTTTTCCAGATCTTCATCCAGGTCGTGCCTAACAACCATGGATATGCTCAAAGGTTCTGTCTTGGCCTTTTTCTCTTTCCTCTATACTATTGGGCTTGGTCATTCCATCAGCTCCCATGGAATCAATTTCATTTCGATGCAGATGATTCTCAGATCAACTTGTCCAGCCCTAACCTCTCTTCTGAACTCCTGTTACATTTTCAACTGCCCCTTGGACATTTTGAACTGGATGTCTCATACACATCTTAAACTCAACATTTCCAAAACTGAACTCTACCTTTTCCCTTCTTCCTAATGTCCTGATTACTGTTGAGGGTACCATCATCCTACCAGTCACTCAGGCTCACAACCTAAATGTCATCCTTGACTCCTAACTCTTTCACACCCCATATTCAATAGTTAGCCAGTCCTGTCATTTCTACCTTCATACAATCTTTTGTCTATGTACTCTTCTTTCCTCTTACACTGCTGTCCCCCTGATGCAGGCCTTCAACACTTAATGCCTAGGCCACTTCAATACACTTCTAGTTGGTCTCCTTCCTTCAAGTTTCTCCCCCCTTTAGCCCATCCTGCACTTATCTGTCAAACTGATCTTCCTAAATCACAAGTATGACCACAGCACCCTTCTCCCATGCATTAAGGCCCAGTGATTCCCTATTGCCTCCAGAATCAAAGGTAAGATCCTATTTGCTTTTAAAAAACCTTGATAATTTAAGCCCCTCCAATCTTTCTAGTCTTCTGACACCTTCTCCCCCTCCATGTACTCTGTGACTCAGTCACACTGGCATCTTTTTCTTCCTTGAATAAGATATTCTATCACCTGACTGAGTGTTTTCATTGGTTGTCTCCCTTGCCTGTAGCTTTCTCCCTTATTTCTGCCTCTTGGATTCCTTGAATACTTACCTAAAATCAATATTTTGCTAGGAAGCATTCCTAGTCATTCTTAATCTTAGTGCCTTCCCTCTGAAATTATCTCCAATTTATCCTGTATATGTATCTTGTTTATACATAGTTGCTTACATGTTATCTCCTCCATTAGATCATGAGCTCCTTGACAAGAGACATTTTTTTTGGCCTTTTCTTGTATCCTCAGCCCTGAGCAGTGTTTAATAAATAGGTACTGACTGACCAGCAACAAGATAAGAAGCATTTATTAAGTGTTTGCTGTGTGACAGACACTGTGCTAAGGAGTGGGGGTACAGATACAAGCAAAAACAAGGGCAGTTCCTGCCTTTAAAGAGCTTACATTCTAATGATAGAAAACAATACATAAAAGGGAGCCTAGAGAGATAAGAACAGGTTACAAATGCAGGGGTATGGTGGCAAGGTTTACCGAGAGCCAGATGCAGAATTGGTTGACCCTCTACAGTTTTCTAAGTAATCATCTCATCTGCAAAAAGTAATATTTTTGTTTCTTCTTTGCCCGTGTTCATTTCTTCAATTTATTTTTGTCTTACTGCTATAGCTAGCATTTCTAAGATTATATTAAGTTTTTAGTACTACTAACTTTACCCCTGACTTGTTAAAATGAAAAACCCCTGTGAACTACTAAAATGGAAGAATCCCCCATTCCAAAAGAGGGACCTGGAATGAACCAGAGTCTGATCACAGTTTATAAAGATTATAAATGCACTTATTGCCTGAGAGAAGCTTGCAAGCTGAGAGACAATGTTCTTATCTGCTCAGAGGGGAGTGGGAAAGGATGGGGTATTTATACGTATTTATGGATAAGTCAGGATTAGGGAGAAACACAATAAATTGGGAAGTCAGGTGGGAGGGGAGAAAATATCTATAAATACAATAAATTAGAAAGCAGGATGTTTGCTGCTTTTTAGATAAGTCAGGAACCAAGATGTCTGCTTCCCCTTGGATAAGTCAGAAGCCAAGATATTGGCTTTTCTCTCTGAGGCTGGTTTCAGCTGTTGCAGGCATCTCTGAGCTCAGCTAAAGTTTAACTTTGCAAAGGCTCACTGTATGTCAAGCACCCCTAGGCATCAGAAGTCCTTCTGATTGGCTAGCTGTTGTGTTATCCCATTGTCTGGTTCCCCTGGGAAAAAGGGAAGCTTGATTGGTTGGTACATTTGATTGATTAGAACAAGCATTACAGAGCTCATGTCCACACCTTACCGGAAAGGTCTCTAGTTTATCTCCATTACAGATAATGCTAGGTCTTGGTTTTAGATAGATGCTAATTGTGAAATTAAGGAAAGCTCCATTTATTCCTATGCTCTCTAGGTTTAAAAAAAAAACCAGGAATAGATATCAAAAGCCTTTTCTGTATTAGAGATAATCATCTTATTTTGTTATTTTTGTTATTGATATGGTCTGTTATATGTATGGTTTTTCTAATACTGCACCAGCCCTGGTTGAAATCCAGCCTAATAAGATTCAAGGCCATAAATAAATTAATGAGTATGTCATTTTTGTGATGTTACTATAGTATCCTTGCTAATATTTTATTTAAATTTTATATTAATATACATTAGGGATATTGGTCAATTTATTTCTCTTTGTTTTGACACTCCTTGATTCAAGTTCCAACACCATATTTGTGGCATTGAAGGAATTTGGTAGGACCCTTTCTTTCCTATTTTTCAAATATATATAGTTTACACAGTATTGTAATTAATGGTTTTTTAAATGTTCAGTGGAATTGACTCATAAATCCATTTGATTCAGGGTTTATTCTTTGGGAGTTCATTTATGGCATCTTAAATTTCTTTTTCAAATTGTTATTTAAGTCCTCTATGTCTTGCTCTGTTGATCTGGGCAATTTTTATATTTTTTTGCAAATCTTAATCTGTTTCATTTAGATTGTTAGTTTTAATGGCATATAATTGGGTGAAATAGCTCCTACTTTCTATGATTTCTTAATTGGTTGTGCATTTTCCTTTTCAACTTTGATGCTAGAAATTTGGTTTTCTTTTTTTAAATCAAATTAGCTAGCAACATTTATTTTATTAGTTTTTTGTAATTTAGTGTTTGTTTGCTTTTTGCTTTCAATTTCATCCAGCTCTTGTTTTCAGAATATCTATTTTGGTGTTTAATTGGATTTTTTGTTTTGTTTTGTTTTGAGTTGCATGCCCAATTCGGTGATCTGCTCTTTCTCTCTTCTACTGATGAAACTATAAAATTTCTCATATATTTTATAATATGTAAAATGTATTTTGAAATATATTTTCTAATATATAACTTTCCCCTGAGTACTGCTTTGGCTGCATCCGCCCAAAATGGGTATTATCTCATTGTCATCATCTCCAATGAAATTATTCTATGACACGTTCTTTGACTCATACATTCTTTAGGATTGAGTTATTTTGGGAGTATTCATTTTAGTGACTTTTTTTCAGGAGGTGACTGGTGAATTTTATTTCTACTTTATCCCTCTGGTTCCATGAGATCTGGGCAGGTTTCTTTGAATTGCCGATTTGATTATAAGAAAATATAATGTCTAAGTCCTTTTTCTGGTCATAGCTTTTAGGTAGTCCAACAATTCTTTTAAAAATTTCTCCTTAGATCTGTTTTCCAGGCCAATTATTTTTGCTATGAGATTCCTTATATTTTCTTCTATTTTGCTTTTTGGTCTTTTGACTTTGTTTTGATATTTTGTTTCATATTTTATTTGATTTATTGTATTAGATATTTTATGATTCCTCATGAAATCATTAGTTTCTGTTGAGTCAATTCTAATTTCAGGGAGATATTTTCTTGGGTTTGGTCTTATACTTCCTGTTCCAAGCTGTTAATTCCCTTTTCAGTTCTTTCTTCTATAGGTTTCATTTCTTTTCCCATTTTCCCCCTCTACCACTCCAGGGTTTTGTTTTGTTTTGGGGGTTTTTTTTGGTTAGGCAGTGGGGTTAAGCGACTTGGCCAGGGTCACACAGCTAGTAGGTGTTATGTGTCTGGGGCTGGATTTGAACTCGGGTCCTCCTGAATCCAGGGCCTGTGCTCTATCTACTGCACCACCTAGCTGCCCCCACTGTTTTTAAAATCATTTTTAGCTCTGAAAAAACAACTCTTGTTTTAGCT
This sequence comes from Phascolarctos cinereus, assembly GCF_003287225.1. NCBI lineage: Eukaryota > Metazoa > Chordata > Mammalia > Diprotodontia > Phascolarctidae > Phascolarctos > Phascolarctos cinereus. The sequence continues at coordinate 172,591,581 of NW_027556180.1, read as the reverse complement.
CTTACTTGTTTCTAAGCTACGTTTTCCTCTGAGACTTTGCTTATAGATATTTTGGAGTCATTGTCTTCTGGGTTTGTGTCTTGATCTTATCTGTTACCATAATGGCTCTTTATGGTGGGATTCCTTTTTGCTTATTCATGCTTCCAATCTATTTGACTTTGAACTTTATGTGAGGTCTGGGCTTAATTATTGTCCTCTTGGGTCCTTCTGCTGTTTCCTTGGGCTATTGAGCAGTATGTTATTCTATGACCTAAGGGACAGTTTAGGCTGGGGACCTGCAAGCTTTCAGTGCTCCCAAATGGATATGATCCAGGGAGAAGTCTGCTAACTGCCCTTCAGGTCTGAACTCTGCAAGGTCCTGACCCTAGCTTGGTTCTGAGCAAGACTGCTGTCAGCTTGTTCCTATTTGTAAGTCTCAGTAGACGGCTTCTAGACTAAGATTTTATCCATGATCTGGAAAGTTCCACAGTGACCAAACTACAGGCTTTCCTTTGGTTAGGGTTCCTGCCTTGATTATTCTACTGCAGGCTTCAGAATGGGCTGGAGGCTAGAATTGAGTCCCTGCTCTCTTTCCAGGTCAGAATCACACAGCTCCTTTTGGCTTCTCAACTTGTTCCTTTCTCAGTACATAGCTAGGGCCAATGACCACTCCTCTCCCTCACCCCTAGATGCAAGTCCCCTTTCCAGTACATCCTGGATTTTTGACCCAGAACTGGATAGTGACAAGAGCTGCCAGATTACACCCAGTTCCCTGGAACCTCTTCTTACCTCAGTGCTTCCTGCTCTGGTGTACAACCTGTCTTCTTTCAGCCCCTGGATGCTAGAACACTTCTTGGGGCACACTCCTGGCCAAACCCTGACCCCAGTGTCCAAAGACCTATCTGTGCCAAACTAGGCCAGGAAAAAAAAATACATGGGTTTTTCCTTGGGTTTTTTAGTCAGGATCCAGTCTGGTGTTTTTCCTAGGTTTTCGTGGAGATGTGGTGAGGGAGCTGGGCTGTATGTACCTCTTCCTGCTACTCCACCATCTTGACTCTGTCTCCAAGAAGTAGAGTGAGGCAAGTAGTGAAATGTGTCTGGCTTGGGTCTTTCCTCAAAATGAAAGTTGTGGGATGTACTTACCGTTGGGAGGAGAAGGCAACAGAAGGAATGCTCCTTCCTCACTGAAGTTGAGGGAACTTCAAGGTGAGGCATCATGGCAAAGTACAGAGGCAGAGCTGGGACAGGATCTAGACAGCATTTTTTAAGAATGGAAGAGACCTCTGTGTTTGTAGGCAGCAAAGCAAGGAACCAGTCATAGCCTTCTCTTTCTGTGCCTTGCCCTTTGCTGACTTTATAAAGACTAGGTTTTAGGTATGCAATTTACCAAGAATAGTCCTGTCTCTAGACTCCAAAAATACTCTTGGTAGAAGACAGCTGTTTTATCCCCTTTCAATGCATGTCCTGATTCCTTTGAGGAATACTCTTCCTAGTCTAATCCACTTAACCTCTCTAGAGCCCAGTGATACCCCTTGGGCAGCTAAGTGGCAGACCTACTGCCCAGGAGACCATCCCCAGTTGGGAGAGTTTGCCAGAATAATTCATTTACGTTCAGTATGTCCTTAATATCACTCATACAATCCATTAAAATGGAATGATTTAGAAGGGCCATGACCATTTGGGGGATAAAAACCCATCTTAATCAAACCTACACTTCTGACATTATCTCCACTGTATGGCTCTTGAGCCTACAGATTACTTCTTCTTGGTTGGTATGGAACCTCTTTTTATGGCTATTTTCCAAGCCATTCAGAATGTTTGTCCTATCCTTGAGAAGAACTCATAACTTCATCCCTTAGACACCGAGTACTTATTTGGTAGAGCTCTTTTGTGGTATGGTGAGGGAAAAGCCAGGCTGGAGATTGTGACCTTGACCTGCAAGTTTAATTTAAAGGCCACCAATGTCGTTGCTACCTGCCCTTGGCTCAATCACCAAGGAAATGCTATTACAAAACTGATTGCCTGTAAACTACCCTGGTCAAGTGGGGATGGCAGTTACACCTGAATTCCAGATGCATGTCTCCTAGGGAGTTAACTTACCTGTAGGGCTTTCCTGACAACTGGGAGTCCCCAAAGCAGTGGGAGGGGGGGCTCTTTGATCAGTTGGCTAATGTTTTTGGCTTTGGCCCTCTGGATGCCACAATTAGGGCTAGACCTTCTTAGCACTAAATATACTTGGAGTAGGCTGATGTCATTCTCTGGCAGTTCACCACTTAGCACCTTTTTCTCAGCCACTTTGGAATAAGAATGGCCTTATTGTCCTCGAACTTAAAAAGGATCACTCATCCCTAGCTGGAGATGTTAATCACTTCATGTTCATAGATAAGAACATGCTTATACCTAGGTTACACCCTCTCCTCACCTAAGACTCATAGAATTCCTCTCTTCAAGACACAACTCAATCACTACCTTTCCTCCTCTAATAGTTAACTATCTTCCAAAATGACTTTATATTTATTTGGTATAGACTTAAATACTTGCTGTCTCTCCCATTAGAGTGTAAAATCCTTGAAAGTGGGGGTCATTTTATTCTTTGTAATGCCTTACACATGGCCAATTAATAAATGTTTGTTGATTGATTGACAGTCCTGATACCCAGGACAAACTACTCTTTTGCTCTAGAAATGGTGGTCTCCAAACCTTTTTGGTCATCTATCTACATCATACATGAACTATAATACTGGTATTAAGTAAACCTTTGACATTTGTGCATTTAATTTTCTTGACTTCAAGCATTCATATGATTTCATTGGTAACCTAATTTTTACTTTCACATTGGCAACCACACACATTCATGGCTATGTGCAGTAGCAAAGACAATGACGGGCACAAAGTTTGTAGAGCAGCTGATATCCTATCAGGCTCTTTAGTGTCTAGTTCACCACACCACAGTAAAGAGCTCCCCATATATTTGGAGGATCAGAGATGATGTTGAGACCTTGCCAATCTCTGTATCTATCAACAGCAGTAACTAAAGTTCCAGCAACCTCTCCCATGGTTTTCAAAGAATGGTCAAGGTACAGAGGTTTACAACAGTATAGTATTGTATGAAATTAATGTTGTTTTTTTAAATTGAAATTATAGCACTCAGACAAAAAAACACAATTCTAAGGAATTGCTAGTGAGAAAAAAATGTTTTGCTATAAAGAATTGTATGAAGAAAAGTTTATTTTCAGTAGTGTCTAGCAAAAGATTAGTTTTTGGTGGTCATGAGATCCCCATTTCGATATATCAACATTCACATTTTTTTTCCAGTTTTGCACCATTTTCTAGGAATAGTACTCCTACCAAAGTTGAGAATAGACTGTATTTACCTTATAAAACATACACAGAAATAAAAAATTTAAAAGATGAAGTGAAGTAAACATTTAAAATTATATTTACAATTTTATATACAAAAAGTCATTAAAAGCAATGTGATTAAATATTTCCTTATTTTTAAAAAAATCCCTGCCTATTTTCTGGGGAATAGGGCAGATCCATACATAACAACTTTATTAGATAATTGTTCAGTCAATTTCATATATGGAGCAAATTAAATAGGTTGCCTTTTTAACAGCTGTTTTACTGAGAAATACACAACTTTACAATCAAGTAACAGGTCACTGAAGTAGGTAGATATAACAGCTTTTCAACAGGAGTCATGTTTCACCATCTCCAAAAAGAAGCAGAAGTAAATTTTCTTTGATTTCAACTCAGCATTAAGCCCTGAGTATAAATTCGTTCTTCCTTCTTTACATGGTTCCGCGTAATGGATGGTTTCCTATTCATGTCTAGACACTTCAGTTGTGCTGTCTTATTAGTGAGGAACAGCAAGAAGGCCAGTTTGGCTGAATTGTTGAGTTTGAGGAAGGAAGTAAAATTAAAAAAAATTTGGCTTGGTAGCAGATTGTAATGGGTAAGAGGGAGCCATTGACATTTGTTGAGTAGGGGGTGAAATGGTCAAATTTGTACTTCAAGAAAATTATTTTGGCTGTTGAATGAGGATAAATTGGGAAGAGACTTGATGCTGGGAGACCAAGTAGAAAGTCATTGTTAATAGTGCAGGCCAGAGATTATGGGGACCTATTGTGTGGTCTGTGAGTGGAGGAAAGGACAAAGATGAGAGGGATGTTTTACAAGTAAAATCTACAGCCTACCTTCCAAGGAGCACCTACTATAACCATGATGGGAAAAGGGCGGAGATGAAGCAATTTTACCAACTATTATCTAAACTTATGTTGGTATAGGTGATGTTGGAATGGGGGGAAAAGTTTTGCTGTTAGAGGTACACAGGGTGAATAAACCCCAGGATAGGCTATCTTGGGAGGATGGGATGCGACACTACTTTCCACACTAGATGATTGATCACATATATCCCTTGGGGTCATGCTACCCTGACCCTTTCTTTTTTCCTACCTCCCACCCCATCAAGAACACTGCTCTAGAAGCATAAAAAGAACAGAATGTGCAATCAGGTTTCAAGCTTACTAGATCCCAGGCCTATAATTCCCCCCACCCCAATACTTCCAGAATTTAGGCATTACTATAAAGGGCTATAAGTAGATCAGATATTGCTATGCTGAAGAACTATAAAAAGGTGCTTTCAAATGGGAAATCTTTATCTCCAGGCAGAACAACAAGCATGCTTGTAAAACTTGCCATAATCAACTACCCATTAATATTTTATATATTATGTATATGTAATAAATAATGTGTGCATGTCTATACACACATATATATTCATTCTCTTTCCTTAGCTCCATTCCTGCATCATCAACTACCTATTGGACACCTCAAAATTCATATTGCATAAATATTTCAAACTTAACATGTCCAAATGAGAATGTTTTATCTTTCTTCTCAAACCCATTCTTCTTCTGAACTCCCCTATTTCTATTGTGGGTATTACCATCTTTTCAGTTACATTTGCTTTATCTTTGACAGGAGTCAAAGATTTTCCTTTATCTCATGTATACAATCAGTTGCTCAATCTTTTTTTTTTTGGGGGGGTGTCAGGCAAATGGAGTTAAGTGACTTGCCCAGAGTCACATAACTAGTAAGTATTATGTGTCTGAGGCTGGATTTGAACTCGGGTCCTCCTGACTCCACGGCCAGTGCTCTATCCACTGTGCCACCTAGCTGCCTCTTCAGTTGCTTAATCTTGTAATTCCTACCTCCATCTTTCTCACCTTGATTCTCCTATTCTTCTAATTCCATAGCCATCATAGGCTACCATCACATTCCATGACCTCATCACTTCTCGCCCATACCACCGAAATAGCTTCAAAATTGGTCTCTGTTTTAAGTCTCTATCCTCTCTGAAATGTCTTTCACACAGCCACCAAAGCGATTTTCTTCAAGTACAGATCTGACTACATCAGTCTCCCTGCTCTCACCTCCCTACACACACTCAATAAATTCCAGTGACTCTCTTACTTCTAGGATATATGTATATTTATATTCCTTGGTAGGCATTTTAAGCCCTTCACAATCTGGCCCCAATCTGCCTTTCCAGATTTATTATTATATTTACTCTTTCCCATACTCTATATTCTGGTCAAACTGGCCTTCTTCCTATTCTGCACACATGACAGTCCATGTACTATCATTTATGCCTTTCCACTGACTCTCGTCCTTGCCTAGAATGTACTCCCTCCTCACCTCTGCCCCTAGGAACCTCAAATTTCCTTCAAGGCTCAGCTCAAGCCCAACCTTTTTTGGGTGAGAAAAAAGGCCTCTCAAAAGCTTTTTTTTTAAAGACTTCCAAATATCCTCCTTAACTAATGCTTTCTCTTTACTCATGCCAAACTACTATGGAATTTATCTTGTTTATATACACACGCAAACACACACATATTACATATTTTATAAGTACTTTTTTGTGAGTACATGTTGTTTCCTCTGAGAATACAGGGCTTTCCCATAAATAGCTTAGGAAATAAAACTCTGCCTCAACTAAACAGAAAAGCCTGATCTTCACCATCATGAAATTATCAGAATGTTCATTTCTTTGGATGGATAGGAGAAGCCACTCAATGTCAAAAGGGTAATACACAGCAAAAGTAGACTCAAATCCAATTCCTCTTTCTGCAAATATAGTACTCTTTCTACTGTAACTGGACCTTGCTCCAGCCATCACCATCCCCTCTTTCATGCATCTTTAATCTCCCTCTTCATTATTCCTTGTCACTTGCCTACAAAAATGTTTAGTTCTCCCCAATTGTTAGAAAAAAAAAGTATTCCCTCTACCCTTCCATTCATCTCCAAACTTGAAAAAGATGTCTATACCTGTTTACTTCTTTCCCCACTCTTTTTTTTTTTTGAGGCAGAGTTAAGTGATGTGCCCAGAGTTACACAGCTAGTAAGTGTCTGAGGTCAGAATTGAACTCAGGTCCTCCTGACTGCTAGGCCAGTTGCTCTATCCACTGGGCCGCCTAGCTACTCCTCCACTCACTCTTTCTTCATCCCCTTGTGATCTAACTCCTACTTTCACCTCCTCTAAAGGTTTCCAGAGACCTCTGAATTGCCACATCTGATACACATTTTTGTCTTCATCCTCCCTGACTGCTCCATACGATTTAGCATTCCTGTATGTCCCTTTCTCCTGAATATTCTCTTATCCCTTGACTTCAGAAAGACAATATTCCTTTGGTGCTCCTCTTACCTCTCAAAAGACCTTTCTGTGCCATACACATAATATTTGACAAATTTTTTTATTCATTCAAATTGATAAATTTAAATATGCTATAGGTCCTGGTATACGCTAATACAATTTTCATGGCATTTTCTTGGGGACACCCTCCCAAGGATGTAGCTATTACCTGCACCTGAAACGCTGCCTCCCGTTTCCAAAATGTACTTCATCTAGGCCTGGTGACATCACTCTCTCCTTCACAGCTCAGTCAATATAGGTGCCACCTCCTCATGCTGCATCTGCCTTCCCTGATTTCTCCCAGCAAAGGGAAAATCTGTCTTCTCTCAAAGTGTTCTCTTTCTCTGCAAATTTCCTTAGCTGTTGTGGTCTGGATCACTCCAATTGTAAGCACAGCATCCTACCTTGGATCAAAGTTTTCCATAGGATCACACATATAAAAGAGACCTTAGAGGTCCATCCTCCTCTCATTTTACAGATGAGCAAACTAGTAGTTTACTCTAGGTAGGAAGCATACAGGTCACATAGGGCAGGCTTTGGATTCAAGTTCAGTACTGTGACTGCCAAGTGCAGTACACTTTCCCCTATACCATGCCCTAAAAATGTGGCATTCTCCCAGGAGACCATAAGCTCTGAGAGCAAGGACTGTTTTACTTTGTATTTGCCTAGTACTGTGTCCTATACACTTTTGCTGTTTTTCAGTTGTTTTCACTCACGTCCAACTCTCTGTGACCCCCTTTGGGATTTTCTCGACAAAGATTACAGAGTGGTTTGTTATTTCCTTCTCCAGCTCATTTTACAGATGAGTCTTCATTACTACAGACCAGGTATTCTATCCACTGCATTTAATAGATATTTGTTGAACTGAATAGGAAACTAATACTAGAGTAATCCTTTTAGCATCATTGGGGAAGCCCATGATTTACATACAGGAGCAAGCAACTTCTACCCAAGGAGCATTTAACTCACTTTGAGGGAAGTCTAAGTTGTATATGGATACTGGTCACATTATTTTCCCACAGGCTTAAAGGTGGGGTGGAGGAGAGAAACATTCCACTTTCACTGCTGATTCATATACTGGTTGAGAACAGTGGGCCATCAGTCAAGGTATAGAAGTTTTTGCATTCTTACTATAATGGTAGGAGATGTGAATTGTAGTAAAATGCCTGAATTTGTTTGATGGAAGTTGCACTGGGAGCCGGGAATTCAACCCACATTCCTGGTGGTGAGGTAAAGAGATATTATTTACATAGGTGTGGATTAAGATATCCCAGAAATATGCTCCCAAGCAGTCCACTTATGCAGGCTTATTTTTATGCTATAAAAACTGATAAATACTTCTGAACATAATGCCATGCTGACCTAAAAAAAGGAAATGTCATCATTTACCTTTCTCCCTACCCTACTCTTCCTAATAATATGTTTCACTATGAATACATTTAGGTGTCAAACTTCCACTACAATATGTAGAAATCTGATAGAAAACATAAGGCTATATACCAGCATAGCATGAAAAGGAGAGTTATGGTACAAAGTGTTATTAAATTTTAGACATTAAATGTACCAGAAAAAAGTGTATATCTGAAGGCTTAGGACAGAGTTAGATAAAAGGTAAGGAGAGATTGTGATTTGTACCTAAGAAAGAAGAAAGGAATAGGAATTCTGGAAGGAAAGTGTCTGACTGAAGTTGTGTTACAGAGCTGCAGCCTCCTGGTCTTAGCAAAATCATTGACCAAGTACACAAGTTCCTCTGTCTTAGCAATTCCACCTAGTAATAGACCTTTACCAGCCCATTCGCCTTGGGCCTTCTTCCTGCCCTATCAAAAAAAAAATCTATATCTATATAGATAGATTGAGATATAAAATCTACCTGCTCACAAATAACCTAAGTCCCTAATTTAAACAGTAGATAGGTGTTTCCACAAATAAACGCAATAAATACTTAAGATGCAAATATTAGTTGGGCTGATATCTTGAAACTCATTCAAACTCAAGGTAACTAGGCATTCAACCAACCCATTCAAATGACATGTTCATTCCTTCCAGATTTTAAAAACGGAGGTAGATAAAGAGAACAGAATGCTCTGGCCACCTATAGTGAAAAAGAGAAATCACTAACTAGGAGGAAAATAATATAAAGAGGGGACTGGGTCTCACAAAATCAATTTGGAAGAGAACTTATTTAAGAGAGGCTTTAAAGTTTTGCTAAAGGTTGGTAACCAGCCAGAACAAACAGAAGCCCTGCACTGAAGCATTTTCTCATATGGCTGTAAATGTAGGTAGTCTCTATTCATGATTTATGCAAACTGTTTTTAAACATGATTTGCTTCCTATTAAGAAAAAAAAACTTCATTCAAGTGAGTCATGTAGTAGAGGCGACACTCAGATTGTATAACCAAAAGCCTAGAATAAGGTCTAAGTTAAGTTTTAAGGAGATTTGGTGATGCATTGAAAGGAGACATATGGTGAATGCTTTAGTCTAGATAAAGCTCCTTCATTAATTCAAATAAATTCTTCCCAATGCATATTTCATGAATTTAAATTTTTAAATTTTGTGCCTTTTTAAACACTGAAAATTTAAGCTTGTCAGTATGGTCAAGAGAATGAATAAGTTTCATGTTATATCATATAGCTATATAGACAGGAAGGTAAACTGCATCCTTTAGCCCAACAGAACTGGAATCTTTATTCAGCTGCAAAAAGAAGTTATTGCTTTGTATCTATCATACCTATAAGCCTGTTAACATTTAAGAACATGAGAAATACACCAAGCCTTAGAATACGTACAAAGTGACCTTAAGAAATCAGGGCATATAAACTGAGAGGCTTTTAACTGAATCAAGATGGCAATGGCAGACAGAGTCCTTATCTCACTTACCTCACCAGGTTGTGGAGAAGATTCCAAGTGATAATAATAGGACAAACTTTGTATTGTGCATATGTTAAAGATTGCTCTTCAAAACAGACACAAATCGTTGAAGTGGAGTAAAGGCTACTTACAGGTTGAATAAATCAGGAAGATATGTTAGAAGGTTTCTCAATGATGACTTAGGTTTAAAGTGATTTCGACACATTTTGCAAATATATCAATCTGTCATGAGTTAAGTGTCAGTTTTATTAAAGATATTCAAATACAAAAAAAAAGAATATTAAAAACTATTACTGTTAACTAATGATTAGAAATCATGTCATTTTTCTTATGCATGATACTAAGGCACTTTGAATTCAAACATTCAATGTAGGTAGAGAAGACAGAGTTAATCTAAAATTTATATGCATCTTTAATAGTAAGATGTTTGTGATTATTATTTGAGCATTAATTTCTATCTCTATGGATTTACCACTTTTTTTTCCCTCCCTAACATACCAGTCAGGGTTTTAAAGTACTCAAATAATTAGGTGGTATGCATCAATGAAACACAAGCAAATATCATAAAAATGTCCAGGGCATCAATCACTAGAAAGGAGGCTGCCCAACTTAGGCATTTTTGCTCATGTATTCATTCATCAGCATGGCAAGTCAAGACAGAAAAGCTTACAATCATATTCCATAATTGGATGATTCGGCAATTAAAAATCCTTACCAATCATCTATAACTAGTAAAAGGTAAGGCATTCCTTTAAACTCTAAAAATTAAATGGTGTTTAGTGTGTTAAAATAATAAAAATGGTTTTTTTTTAAAGAATGATTCTTGTACATATTCATTTGAACATTAAATGTAATATAGCCTTTGTACTGTGGCAGAGTGCTGTATTTTAAACAGCACTGAGTCTTATCTTTGGTACAATGTATTTGGAAAGGGTCAATTTGGCGATAAAAGAGACAGCTTAAGTGCATTTCAAAGTAGCAGCAATAAAGACTATTATCAGTAACTTATGGCGTATATATTGGCCTTCTTTTTCAAAATATCTTTACATAATTGCTAGTTGCTATGGTCATCTAACATGTGTCCTTAGTAAAAAAAAAGTTACAGCACAACAACAAAAAACACACTACATAATAAAAAGAAAATCAAAGCATACTTCTACACATAATGTTTGCTTCTGTGATCGTCTTTGCTATATAAATCTGGAACTTCTGTATTACATAAAGCTGGAGCTGAAAGAGGAAAAGAAAAAGAGTGATGATTAACTGGCATATGAGAAAAGAGAACAGAAAACAGAAATGCCTAGAGCTATGTGTTTGGTATGGCCCCTGCTAAAACCTAATTTTTGTTTAATACTGCAAGAAAAAAAATCAGGACATAGAAAATGCATTTTCAAAAACCTAGATTTTCATAAGGGTAAGGAAAAATAATATTTTTGAATTTTCAGCCAAGAGTGTGAGGAGTTTGACTCTGTTTAACTTTGAAAATAATGCTGTATGGTCTTTCAAGATCAATATTCTGTAGCCCTCAGAAAGATTACAACTAGTGATTCCATTGACAAGAACATTTTTTAAAAAATTAATCACCCAAAGCAACCAAAAATAGTGAAGGGGGGGGGAGAAGGGAAAAGCTTCTCCCTATCATTATAAGACGAACATTATAAGACAAAGTAGTTGTTAAACTGTCCAGTGTTGCAGAGCTAGATGTCAGGCATCTAGTCCAACCCCTTCATTTTGCAGATGAGGAAACTGAGGTCTAAAGGTTAAGTGACTTGCCCAAGGTCACAAAGTGACAGAGTTGGGACTGTGAGTCCTAACTTCAAATCTAGCACTCTTTCTACTGTCAGTCTTAATATTCAAGCATTTTTGTACACATTGTAATGAAATAGAACTTGAATAAATTATAGGTATTAAAAACTAGCATTATATTCATTACAACTGGTATTATATGTTAGCACTAGAGCTTCTTTTTGCCATTTTTAAAATAGAAACTACTCCTTCCTCACTAACATCTCCCCATGGCTATGAAAACCAGATTGGTCTAACCTAAAAAGCTCCATGAAACCCCCAAAACCTGACTTTTTTTTCTTTTGGTGTATATAGAAAACCTCTTCCAAAAGGTACTGTGCACCAAGGTTACATTTTTAGGAATGTTTTCAAGAATGAGTTGTGATTTTTGAAAATGCTGACTTTGTAATGGACACTGCCAGAATAACAATAAGATAAGTCTTTGGCAATTATCAAGCCACTGACTCTAAAGATGGTTAGGTTAGACCCCAAAAGTGTCACTACCAGAAGGGGTTATTTTGAATTTCGCCAACAGCCAGAAGGGTGCATAGAGGCAATACGCAAGAGGGAATCAGCATTCTCAAAAAAGCAAATGCCAAAGTTACATTGAACATACCCATAACTCTCAAGATAAAACGCTACTCTTGGCCACCCCTTTTTATCAGGGTGGCCCTTTCTGTCTCTTTATGTTGGCTCATTAGCCTTTTTACAAGTTTGGCATCGCACACCAGAATTTAAAGTCTGGAAGCCTTAAGGAAATAAAAATTCTCATAGAGTTCATATCAGCAAAATCTGACAAGAAAAACTATTCTAAGAATAAAGGCCTTTTTAATCTTGGTTGGTTTGTTTTTAAATATCTTTGCATTGCCTTTAAAGACTAAATTCCAATTTTAGTTTGAGTTTGAACAGAGATAACAGGTCTGAATTTATCATAGGTATACTCTAAACACAGGTAAGATTCAAAGAAAAGTTATTTTTCCTGTCTCACATCCCTTTTCAGTGTAGTAGCTTTTTCTGCATTGATGGTCTAGGTTTCAGAGAACACTTACTTCTTACGATCCTTTTCTTTCTTCACACTGGCCAGAGGCATTTAAAGACTGATTTTGGAGTAGGTCAGATGCAGCTTTCTTTTTAGTAAAAGCAATTATTTCTTCTTCCAAACACCTTCTCTTTTCTTCAAGTTTCATTCTTTCTTCCTGATGAAGTCTTTTAAGATGCTCAAATTTGGCCTGCAGCTAAAAAGCAAGTGTGTAGTTCTGATTACCATACATGTGGGGGCAGTGTAACTCCAAGAATCAGTTCAGCAAGAAACTTTCACAAGTACACAACACAATTCAAGTATAAACTCTTATACAGAATTTCCCCACTGACTTTTATCATCATTTTAAAGATATATTTGATTACAAAATAAATCAGAATGCTAATATTCAGAGCCCCCTGCTATTTAAGGTATTTTCTAACATTAATGTATTACTTAAAGGTTTGCAAAGTATTTCATATACTAAATATGTTACATATAAATATTATGTTCTCTGCTCTTCATAACAACTCTATAGAGAGGTACTATTCTTATTTACATATTCGGATGAGAGGCTAAGTGATCTGCTTTGTGTTGACACAACTAGTAAGGGTCTAGGGCAGATTTGAACCTAGGTCTTCCTGAATCCAAGACCAGTGACTTATCCCCCATACCAATGGTGACAAACTCAAAGAAATAGATCCCTGGGGGGCTCACATTAACTTAGAAAGTCACAAATTACCATTCTCTATGTTGTACTGCCTTTTTATTTTTCTTAGAACATTTCCTGTCACAAGTTAAACTGGTTCAGTGTGCTTAGGAATCTAAAAGACTTGATTTTGGGAGGAGGTGGATTCCCACCCCAGAGAAGGTCTTCAAGCAGATGTTAGATGACCACTTGGCAGGTGTTTTAGAGTAGAGATTCCTTTAGGGGTATGAGTGGTATTAGCTGACTACTACTGATATCTCTTCCAAACATAAAATTTTAAGAATTCTTTGATTTTGTGATTTTATATTGAAATAAAAAATTTATTAATTGTATAACCTTAAGCAAATTATTTAGCTTCTCTGGGCCTGGGCTCCTCATCAGCAAAATGAGGAGTTAGGATTATATGGTTTCTTTCATCTCTAAATCTATGAAATTATGATCCTCTTTTTCTATCTCTCTCCAAACAGCTGGACTGTCAGCCAATACAACCAGCATGGATTCCTCTTATTCAAAAATCTCTGCTCCAGGCCACCTACTCTCAACAATTTCAGATTTGAACTTTCTGTGACAAATAATAATTATCATTAGAAAATAATTAAGAAGCTAATGAGAACTTATAAGGGATGGCTTTCTGTGAGGGGATAGAGGGTAAAATACAGATGACATAAATACAAGATATCAATAAAAATTTAATTTAAAAAAAAGTTAAATTAGCTTCCCTCCCAAGAAACCACTGGGAAAACAGACAGCCCTTAATCCCTCTCTGAACTAGTATGTTAACTAACTAGCCAAGATTCCTGGATTCTTTCTGGCTTTCATTAAGTAAGGAGGCTAACAGTAGAAAAAAATTAAAGAATCTCTCCTTTTCCCTGACCAGGACATCAAATGAGTGAAAAGACCTGAGTCAATCCTACTGGACCCACAGCCCATTAACTTTCCCAGGTCAGAGTGGTAGTGGGGAATCTGGGAAAGCGAGAGCAGTGGTTGAGAGGGAGAAAGCAACAGAGCAAGAGCTTCTCATTCTAGACAACTAGCTTTTTGCGGGAAGGTAAAGAAGTCAGCATCTGCCTCAAACTGATGAAGAAGGAAACTTCAGGAGGAAAAAGAATATCTACTTATTGCTTTTCTGCCTATTCCAAATATTAGTGTTACAACAACAGTAATTTATATTGCAATAGATACACATTATATTTGAAATACATTGTTTGGTTAAGTGGGTTTTTGTAGGCTGGCTTTGGAACTAATAATCATTTGTGATTGTTCCTATGGGGAAATATGTTCACAATTCCATTTTTGAAACAATTAATTTATCATCTAGGTGTTGCCTACTTCAAGTCATAGCACTCTAGAGATGAAAAGGATCTCAGATTATATAGTCTAAACCCCTCATTTGTGTAAGTTAAGAAAACCATCATGCAGACAACTGAAGTGACTTTCCTATTCAAGTTTATATGACAAAGTCAGAACTGGATCTGGGCTCTGGTCTAATGCTCTGATACATGAAACTGCTGCAGATAAATAGTTTCAAAACTCTTCCCCAGTGAACTGTTAAAACAGCTGTTATAAGTATTCAAATGAAGTGGAATTGCCTGTAACTACCCACTAATCCATCACAGGTTACCAATGTTATATGTTTGCCTACTGATAAATTATAAAAAACAAAAGCAGCTAAAATATTTTAAATTACTGTACAAAAGCAACTGCTCATGTGACTTGCTTATATGAATCTGAATGTATGAATGAAATGTATAAACAAAAATCCCAATTTAAAAAAAGAAACTAGAAAATGATTCATTTTCTCAAATTATTCACAAGAGGATTCTGTTCAATAGCAAGCTCCTTTACTGCATTTAAAATATTATTCAACTTGAAAAAAACTCATTTATGCACCACTTTGCATATAAAATTGTGAAAAAGAGCTTCCTCAAGGAACAATGATCCTTATTTAAGTTCATTCATTGGACAACCATTAATTAAGCATCTACTTTGTGAAAAGTGAGCATCAAGGTAGCACAAGAAACCCTGGGCCTGGAGTCTCGGAAGACCCCAGTTCAAATCTGGCCTCAGACACTAGCTGTGTGACCCTTAACCCTTTTTGCCTCAGTTTTCTCATCTGCAAAATGAGCTGGAGAAGGAAATAGCAAACTACTCTGCTAAGAAAACCCCAAATGAGGTCATAATGAGCCGGACACAACTAAAAAACAACTGAATGACTTATATGAAACACTACCAGGATGATGGAAAGACATAGCCCCGTAAACATAGCCCTAATTGACCTGGTCCACATAATAATATTAATGACAATAGCTGTCTTTTATGTGGCCTTTAAGGTTTACAAAGTGCTTTATCTATATTGGCTAATGGAAACCACATAAGAGGCTAGGAACTAGGTAAAATGCCTCACAGTGATTTGTCATACAGCTAATAGTGTCAAAGTGAATTCAAACCCAGATCTCCTTTCTTTACTGAAGCACTCTTTAAACAATAATATATTTTGCCACACAAAATAGATCCACTCAGGTTAAAGTTATTACTCCTGAAAGAACTGATTTATATAGCACTAGGCTAAACCAATATAATAAAAATGCCAATATGACCTATATTAATTTACTTATTCAGTGTCAGAGCAATCAAAAGATTGCTTTATATAAAGTTAGAAAAAATAATAAAATTCTTCTAGAGGAAAAAAACAGATCAAGGGAAATAATGGGGAGAAAAGTAGAAAGGAAAGAGACCTGGCAATACCACATCCCAAACTATCTACAGAGCAGTTTGATACTGTTAAACTAGTCTAGATAAACCCCAAAATTCCAGCCACTAGAGAAAGGACTCACAATTTGACAAAAACTGCTGGCACAACTAGAAAGCAGTCTAGAAAAAATCCCAAGCAAGCTCCAAAAAGACACATGACATATATAAAAAGTCACTTCATATCAAATCTGAGGAGCAAGAAAGAAATTATCTTGCAGATCTCTAGATAGATAAATAAATAGTTCATGACCAAATGAGAAAGAGATCATAGAAGAAAAAATGGGCAATCCTGTTTTTATGCAAACAAAACTAAGGCAACACAAATCAGAAAGGAAATGGGTAACTGAGGGGGGAAAATCTTTGTAGCAAGTTTCTCTGATGAAGGGTCAAAGAAAGAAATCTAAACTTTCCACAGCTATGTGAAAAAAAAATGCTGTAAATCACCAACACTTAGATAAACGTTCCAGTCATTCTGGAAAACCATTTGGAACTATGCCCCAAAAGTTATTAAACTGCTTTCCCTTTGATCCATCCACCACAAATATTTATAGCTATTCTTTTTGTAGTGGCAAAGAGGATATTCATCAACTGGAGAATGGCTGAACTTAGGATATATGAATGTAATAGAATATTACTGTGCCATAAGAAATTAAGAGGATCATTTCAGAGAAGCTTGGGAAGACATAGTGAAACAGGCAGAACAAGGAAAACAAACTCTGATCAATGTAATGACTATCAATGATTCCAGAGGACTGATGATGAAATCACAATGTTCACCTCCTGACACAGAAGTAAAGACCTCAAGATGCAGAAGATATGCATTTTTGGATACAGCCAATATGAAAATTTCTTTTTTTCCCAGTGCTTCCACTGAAAGCCTGAAAGACTTAACAAATAAGCTGGACAGCTATGAAAGTTGAATTTATCACATACTAAAAAGAAAAACTCCGTGTAAAAGATTTATGGTTTCATGTACAATACCCTCCCTCTTATTCTAAAATGTGCTGGGAACTGCTCATTTTATTTGTTGTTTGTCAAGTTCAGAATAAAAAGCTTCTTAAATTTTTTTCTTTTTAAAGAAAAAGAGCCATTAGTTAAGTCCAGAAACTTTTTAAAGGGGAAAAAAAATAAAAGTAGCTTACCAATGTTTTCTTGAACTATTCAGTGCCAAAGATTTTTCCATTTTTCTCAGAAAGACCTTCATTATTCTAGAGAACCCAGCTATAGTTTTCAGACCCTATCTCCTTTGTCTGTACCTGATGTTAAGTAGGCCTTCTCAAAAGGACCACTCATTGGCTACCTTCTCTTCTTTTTTTGTTCAATCATTTTCAGTCACCTCTAACTCTTTATGATCCCATTTGTCATTTTCTTGGTAAAGATACTGGAGTGGTTTGCCATTTCCTCCTCTGGCTCACTTTACAGATGAAGAAACTGAGGCAAACAGGGTTAAGTGACTTCTCTAAGGTCACATAGCTAATAAATATCTGAGGCCACATTTGAACTCAGGAAGATGAGACTTCCCGACTTCAGGCCCAGTGTTCTATCCATTATGCCACTTAGCTGCTTGATGCAGATAAGTCACACAGCTACAAATCCAGACTTTGACTCTCTTCTATGTACCAGACTCACATTTATTTCCAGTTGTCTATAAGACATTTCCATTTGGATGTCTCATAGGCATCCCAAGCTCAATGTACAAAAGCAAGTTTATATTTCCTCCTAAATGGGCTCCTCATTCTGACAACTATTTCTCCAAGATTCAAAAACTTAATGTTACCTTTGAATTATCTCTCTCCCAACCAGTGACCAAATCCTGACAAATCCAAGTGATTCTACCAGTTCTCCTATTACCATAATCCTCAGCCAATCCAATAGCTTCCTAACAAGTGTTCTGACCACCCCTTTCTTTTCTCCAATCAATTCTCTGTGTCACTTCCAGACCTACTTTTTAAAATTTGGATAGAATGAATCAGTCTTCTCTTCAAAAAATCTAGGGCTCCCTAATACCCAATGAATGGCATGCTGGCACAATCACATTTAGGTGAGTGGACTTCTCTGTTGAAAGAGTACTCCCCCTAATGGGCCCAATTTTTGTAAGCCAAATTTCTCATTTCAAACGTAAAATATTTATTTAAAATATGCTTGCCAGCAAGATAACTTTCTAAGCAATGGCAGGTGGTCTCCTAAAGTACAGTAAATAAACTCTTTCAAATGAAATAAACAGGATACATAAAAACCAAACAAAACCCCAAACCGGCAACACTTACCTCTCTCTCAGCTTCTTTCATGATTGCTTCTTTCTCCTTCACTCGATGCACAAACATCTGTTTCATCTCCTCTTCTTTCCTTTGACGCTCACCATAAAATTCATGTCTTTTGATTTCATAGGCCTCCTGAAGACTAAAAGTGATGTAACTTAAAATGCAATGCATTCTGAGGTTGAAATGAGAATGCAAACATAGGCAAGCTCTATGACCAATCAAACTATCAATCAGTTTTACACCCTTCCATCAGAGCAACCCAACACACAGAATTGCCTATCCTATGAAATTGATGAAGCATAATGCTTGCTAATTAACAGCAGGACTTACATAATTCCAATTCATTTAACACAATTTGAAATTCCCTGAGGCACAATTCTACTGAAATTCTTACAGAACTCTTCATGAGGCAGATTTTCTCACTTGCAGAGGTTCAGTGCTATAAGATTCTCTTCCATATTTCAAAAATAATTTTTTCCCTTTAATTCATAAGAGTTCTAAAAGACAAATGAAATTAATTGTCCTCTTGTGGCAAAGGCAAAGATTTCCATTTGTTAAAAGAGCAACTTCTATTTAAATTATGTGGCATTTTACATTTAAAATATGAAGTATTTGAGTATAGTAATTACAAAGAAAAAAATACCTCTTGCAACACTTGCATGACGGCTCTATCAACAGAAAAGTCTTTGTTTCTAGTATATTTTTTTAAAATGTCAGGTATCAAATAATCTTCATACACTCAATCTGTGCCGGGTACTTAGGGGCAATATACAGTATAAGAATAATAATAATACCATACTTTGTGATAGCAACTTATAGTTTTCAAATAACTTTCACATAAAGCATCTCCCTTTGACTTTGACAACACCCAGAGAGCACAATTCTGAGTCAATATTACATAATGGATAGAGAGATGGCCTTAAGTTGGGAAGATTTGACACTAATACATGTATGCCTAGGAGCAAGTCCGTTACTTCTCAACATCCTAAGCAATTCTATCAACTGTATAGGAGTTGCTGGTTTAAGTTGGTAGCAAGAACTCCCTCACTAGAAGTTCCTTACACTGATGCCATCAGAGGCTTTAATCTAAAAGACAGTCAATGTACTCTAAGGAAAAATGGTGTTGACTCATCTTTTTTTGTTTTACTGAAAATGGTTATTTTAAAAGCTTTTTGATAAAACAAAAACTCTTTAGGTCCCTAGAAAACTTAGCTACTCAGTGATTGATTCCCCCATGGAATAACCATGGTCACAGTTTTATTGTCATGATTATGCCAGGATTTTAAATAATTCCACAACTCTGGCTATAGAATATACCTGCTTTTCAAAGCCGGGCATTAAAGATTCCAAAACTTCACCAGGCAACAATTCTAAAGTATAAATTATAATGACCAGTGTGTTAATAGCAAAAATATCAGTTAGCCCTCTGGGGTGCCAGGTTGTTTCTTAGGATTTAGTGGAGACTTTTGCTTAAATCTGAAATAATTAAGCATGTGCAACCTAGGCATTTCTTTTACTTAATATAAATAGGATTATACTCAATCAATTAAAAACATGACATTCTAATGCCATTTATTTAGGTCTCATGATTTGCACATGATATATGCTAGAAGATTAAGATGTCAAATTTGAACTAGCACAACAATTCAATAATGAATTAAAGTAGTTCATACTATCTGTACTAATGAGCTATGAAAACTTGGACAAATGGATGAGCTCCTTTATCTGTGAAGTTCAATTAAATAATTCAATAAACATTTATTAAGCACCTAGTAGGTGCATTTATGGCCTCTGAGTTTATAGTCCATTATAAGAAGAAGTCACATTTACACAAGTTTAAAGGTTTTTTTTAAAGTACTTACATACATACATACATTATCTCATTTGATCTCCACAATAACCTTTTGAGGGAGGTACTATTATTATTCCCTTTTTACAGATGAGGAATTTGAAGCTCAGAGAGTTAAAAGATTTGCCCAGAGTCACAGGACTGATGAGTATCAGAGGTCTCTCTGACTCCAAGTTCATTTCTCTATCATGTCAATAATCCTGCCATTCCATGAATTATATTTACACATACATTATATACTTCTATGAATATGTCCTCTCCACAATAAAAATGCATACTCCTTTATATAACTCCAAGGGCTTGGTAAATGTCAAATATTACTATTATTCTTTTTTTTAAAAAGTGCCACATAATCTAAAAATACTAAGAGATCATAAATCTGTTAGAAATTGAAGGAGAGAATCTACCTAACCATTATTTAATTTTTAAAAGGTTAGTAATATTATAATGAACCTCATGCCACAGGCAGATTATTACTTTTACTACATCAAGCCTAACTCTGGAAAAGGGTTCAATATTTTTGTCTTTCTTTACTTTTAAGTTTGAGATTAAATTTATGTTCAACATTCAATGTATGGTACTTTTCTTAAATGCACACCCTAAAAAACAAAATTACTAATTCGATACTTAGGTTTCTTTTTTCTCTAGGTGATCAATATATATCCTCATGACATACTGTCTCCTCACCATGGCCCCACTATCGGGCCATCTCCACCCCATCAGAAACTTGGATTCCACCCTTTCATTCCACCCAGCTCTGGTAAGTGAATCCCTTTCCTTGGTTTATCTTGTTTGGAAGCAGGATTTTTACACCACTACTACTTCTTGCAGTCTCTTCAACATGGTCCCATACTCTTTATGTATTTACCTTCCCGTTAAACAGTGTTTTAATAAATGCACTTTTCTCTTTCTCTCCCTTTCTCTCTCCCTCATCTCTATGAGGAAGGTAAGAACCAAGAACATACCACTTAGCCATAAAAACTAACTGCAAAAACAAAACAATTTTAAACAGTTAAATAATCATGGAATTGAATGACATGAAAGGCTCTTGAGAGGTCATCTGGTGATCATAGTACAATTTTGGATTCAAAACAAAATAAAATTTGATCAAAAACCTTCAAGGAAAGACTTCATGTAATTTTGTATATTATTCTGAAACATATTTACAAAAAAAAAACTTATTCCATGAATTTACAAATTTTCCAAATGTAGATTTACTTTCTAGACAAAAAGTCTTCATAAAATATCAGTTTCCTTGCCTTTAAACACAAATTCATTATCAAATTCAAATCTCCAATCAGAGTTCCTTGCTTCTGTTATATTTATGTATTTTAAACACATACTGATTGATCTTATCTTCAAATAATGTCAGGAAAAAAAGAGGTGAGACAAACTGGAAAAAAAAAGACATAGCAGCTAGGTGGCACAGTGGAAAGAGTGCTGGCTCTGGAGTCAGGTGGACCTGAGTTCAAATGTGACCTCAGACACTTACTTACCTAGCTGTGTGACCCTGGGCAAGTCACTTTACCCTTTTGCCTCAGTTTCACATCTGTAAAAGAAGCTAGAGAAGAAAAGGGCAAACCATTCCAATATCTTTGCCAAGAAAACCCCAAATAGGGTCATGGAGAATGAAGATGATTAAAACAACTCAACAGAGAGTTGAACACTACCGGAACAACTCAACAACAATAGACAGTAAATGTCTGCTGAATTGAGTTCCCATTCCTATAATGCTCATCAACTCAATGCTTGCCAATGTATTTACTTTTGTACTTTTCATTTTTCATCTGCGGTTTTTATTATGTGTGCCACTTCCATTTAATCTTTTTATAATGATTTCCTAATTCTTTTATCCTCATTCATTTAGCTATATGGTCCCCAAGTTCCCTTATAGTCATAAATGCTTACCACAAATGATACTAATTCTTCTCTTTTACTCTCCCTTCTCTTAAGCAAACTATTTTTGCAATTTTTTCTAAATTTTGCATTGCATTCAACCATTAGGCTATTGTATAAGTCATGTTATATTTGTTCTTCCAACCTTTGTTTCATAGAGTAGATTAAAGATTTTAATATCTTTGTCCTTCAAATTTCTATTTTATATTTTTATTTATCTTACGATATTCAATTTAACACTAAATATCTACTATGCACAGGGCATAATACTAGATGAAAAAAATTACTAGCTTTATGCTTAGGTGTTCCCCCCACCCCCCCCGCAAAAAAAATGCCTCCTTATATAGCTTTTCTATCTTTCCTTTTTCAGTATTCTGATTTCACCCTCTTTTCAGATTTCCTTCTATAAGTCTTTTAATTTGGGAAAATGGAAGCATAAATAATTCACATTTTTTGATAGCTACTGCATTAAAGTTACATGAAGCTGAGCAACAATTCCACATTTACTCTATCTAAATCACCTTCTTCCAGAGGCAGCTAAACAGTCTTTTGAGATCATTTACCCTCCTATATAGCATAATGTGGTAGAAAAGATCCATAAAGGAGACTAAGCATCTTGCTCATATATCTCTGATGTTAAGAAAAGACAAATAACAGAATACTTAACTAGAACCAGTCTCTTTTTCTAGTGTTTTAGGATCACATATTTAGAGCTGGAAAGAATTCTAGAAGCCATCTAATACAATCCCCTCTGGGTCCAGAGGGCTTAAGTCATTAGCCCAAAGTCGAACAGAAAGTAAAAGACCTGGGTATTTTAACTCAAACCCTCTGGTTCCAAATCCAATATTCTTTCCACTATATAATACAGTTTCTGATTTATAAATATTGTGCATCTTGTAAATCTTCCACTAGTAAGCCTATTTCTTCTATCTTTGCACCCCACTTCCTATATTTGCATTTCTCAATACTCTTGTGTAGAGACAATCTGTAAAGTGAAAAGAATGCTATGTTTTCAAGGTGCAGTAAGACCATGAATTTCTGTGATTCCTTTCACCTTCTCTCTTCCTCCAGTGTATCAGACTGCCTTTCTTCACCCTCTATTTTTGTTATTTAGCTTTATTTACCATAACTGTTAACATTTATATATTATGCTGATTTATTTCATTTTCAAATGGCGATAGGGGGAGAAAAGAGGTGAGATTAAGTGAGAAAGAGACAAAAGGAAATAAAAAACCAAGAAAATAGTATAAATGAAATTGGTGCTTGAGAAGAAAGTAGGGTGAAGAGTCTAAAAAAGAAGCTGCTCTGTATGAGATATTACTGAAATACTCTTTTGTTCCTTTTCCTCAAAAAAAATATACATGTGTATGTATAGATATGTATATACCTATACATATATATATGAAATCTGTTTCTTTAACTTCATAGATCTTTTTTGTATGTTATTTTTTAAGCTATATGCTAAGCATAAGAATTTGATGAGGCTAGTCTAAATTGAGCCACCAATCCTTATAAAAATTGTCAACTTTAAAAAAAATAAAGTTGCATTATACTCTAAGCCTATTCAATATCACATCTGTAAGTAAGGGGATTGTTTTGTAAACCTAACTTTGGATTAAAACTCTAAAGTATATGCCCACTTAAGAAGCTGTGCTGTATTATTCTTATTCTTATCATGCCATGTGTCAGGATGTTTCCAAGAGAAAAACACATCCGAAGGTCTGTTTTTTGGATTCCAAGAATGTTACACTTAGTTCTGCAGAACCCAGGATTCCTCATATCTCCCTTTCCACTGTGACCACCTATGGCTTCTGACTAGGTTTCTAGCCTCTGCTACCTACTGTAGATGAATTACAGTCTCAGCTTCTCTGTTCTTCCCATCTTGGAAACAATCCCACAAATCTTTGGATGCTTTCTAAGGGTCTTAATGATAACAAAGGGAAAGCAGATAGGTGGTTTAAAAAATTCAAAGTTTTAAAAGAGCTTTTCTTATAATGATCCTGTAAGCAGTTTGTAAAAGTATTATAACTGTTATTATTATACAGATAATAATAGTGGCTGAGTAATATTAAGAAACTCACACAGCAAAGAAGCATAAGATTTAATGATTTGAACCCACGCCTCACAGCCCAATTCTGGTGCACCATTCTCAAAATAAAACATCTAGCATTCAAGTGGATGTAAGTAGAATTAAGCCTCATGTTTCTAACTACTTTCACTTGTAACTTAACCTTCACTTTTGTTCTTAAAAACCTTGCCCAATCCCTATAACAACCTGCAGCTTATGCTCCTGGTTTCTCTCTACAAAAATGGCTCCTTCCTTTCCAGGTCTGCCTACCCCTTTCTTTACTGACTAGATTTCTTTCTCAAAGACCAAACCTTAAACCCAATCACTCAGGACCTCATGGATTGGACAACAGGTCCCTGCCCCAAGCACTACTTAATGGTTAATTTTGGGGCTCTCCTGGTTCAGAGTGAATGTAAATACTGTATGTAAATAGTAACAGAGTGAAAGTAAATAGTAAATAGTAAAAATAGAAAGTTTCTCCTTTGGCCAGCAACCCTGAGGGTCTTCTCCTCCTGGTTTGATTTTTTTTTTGAAGGAGCCATCCCTTGACTCACTTCTTAAAGAGGCCTATTCACTGAATGGGAGTTGCCTCACTCAAAGTGAGACCTTGAAAAGACCTTAGCTTAAAAGGGCCAAGGTCTCCCATTGTATCATAGACCATCTCCAGTCATCCTGATCTTTTCTGGCCACTGGAACCAGATGACTCTGGAGGAGAAATCGAGGCTGGTAACTTTGCACAGTCCTCCCTCGCTCAAATCAAAGTCAAATCCAAGTCATTAATCATCTCCCTGATGGCATGGTCCTCTTCAAGAACGAAGGACAAACCACAACCACAAGCCTACCCCATTCTCTTTTTTCACTTGAGACTTTAAAGGGAAACATTAAGTTCAGATAGATAAAAAGGGTGTCTTCTCTTATACCACCAAACATACATTCACATACCAAAGTAAAATTCAGGTATATGTTAAATGGAAGTCTAGATCCCTGCTTCTTCTGTTTCTTTTGTGAAGAGTGAAGACTGCCTTGCTGATTTCATCCTAGGGGCAGGGGGTATGGTTGAGTGTGCCCTGTTGGGGTGGTAGGGATTGGGAACTGAGAGATGACATAGGACTAGGGGCCAGGGATACTGCCAATGAGATAACAAATAGGAGATAATAGGAGAAAAATAGCTCTTGTTCTTTCTCTCCCAGGGTAAAAGTGGGTAAGGACTAGAGGACACTCAAGAATATTAGGGGAGAGAATCAAGTTGTAGAAGGGAAGAAAGACTGTAGCTACCATTTGTGTATACACACATACACACAGAGATAAAGAGTATTACATTGAATTTTTAGGAGAAATTGACCAAGTTAATTGACCAATTAACACCAACTATCAGTTTTTCAAAGGCAAAAAATCAGGAAGAAAAAAATTTTCTAGCTCCCTTACATTTTACACAGCTAACAAAAGTTAGCTTTAGTAAACCATTGATTTGACAGTTGTTTTTTAGTAGGACAGTTAGACAAACTATTTCCTTGTTTGAGTGGGCCACTTGAATGTGAGCATTGAACATATTATGTTTTCAAAGAATATTGAAACAAAGCAGAAGATGAGTTGCAATAACTGGAGCTCTTGGTACGCTACATCAGAGTATACAAATCTGGGACATCTCTGCTGTTACACCTCTCCAGCTAAGGTTTACCATGCCACTGGTAACTGATCAGCTGATCTATCCTGAAATGTAACCTAGTCGATTGCAGGCCAACCACCAAAGCCATTCCTTTTCCCCATCTTAAGGTAAATTAAAGGTAGATTTTCCTCTGGAAAGAGTGACAGACACCTGCTATGAAGTATGTAGCTGCACAATTAGGAAGAATACTTTAATTTCACTTCATGTCTGGAGCCACTGTGTATGTGCTTGAGAAAATATTTTTAAGAAGTCTTGATGTGTCAACAATGCTTTATGGCAGAACATCTATAAAAATGAGAGCTTCAGACAAATTAAAAAACTCTTGTCCCAAAATTTAAAATTGATCCTTGATTGATAAGGCTACAAAATCAAACTGATTTAGGTTCAACATTACTACCTTCTTTCTGTGCTTATCCTTGCACAAAGCCAAGACACGACCAAAATACAGATAGCAGGATGGAGAAGGAAAAGAAAGGGCCCAAATAATTTACAAATAAAAAGAATATACCATTAGGAAATAACCATATCTGAAGAAATCCAGAAAGAATTTTCTGGAAAACTTTATCAAGATAAATCTAATCAGAATTATAAGTTTATATAAGTCCTGAAATATTAGCGTTTAAAGTTAAAATTATTTCAACAAAAAAAATGTTGGGAATGTAGCCATCAAGTAACATAGTCTTCAAATTTATTACCAGGAAGTTTTTCAACCGAATACTTGGTGCTCAGTTTTTGTATGTTGTTTTTTAAATGAGCTTTCATCCTGTTCCTATGTACATATGTATATAAAGGTCAGTGAGACTGAATTTGTTCTTTCATTAGTATAGGAATATAAGAGCAAGTAAAGTCCCTTTACCAATGCAGATTGGCAACTTTTAGTCTAAGAAAGCTACCTAGAGCAATGAGAGATTGGGTGATTTGCCCAAGGTCATCCATATGAATCAGACGCATATTTTCCTGTTTTCCTGGCTTGGAGACCAGCCCTCTAGAGACTGTACCATGCTGCCTGCCTCTATAAAAAGATAAATAAACAAATGTTTTGAACCAGACCTGTAATTTCATTAATACAAGGAGCTCCCAATAAGGAAAACTTCCTCATTCTGTCTACCAATGCATAAAAGCAATGTCTCTGTAACTTAGAGTCTTTATAAGAATTGCATATGGCATAAAGAGTTTAAATGACCCATCCATGACCACACACCCAGTATGAATCAGAAATAGGACTTAGAAATCTAAGTCAATTATGACTTCAAAGCTAACCTTTTGTCCACTATGCCACACTAAAAATTGCCTCTCCCATATATCCCTTTATGAAGTCTGTTAAATCTCTTCTTTAGGTTGTCTCTTTTCCAGTATATTAAAAAGTATTACAGGGGCAGTTAGGTGGTGCAGTGGATAGAGCACTGGCCCTGAAGTCAGGAGGACCTGAGTTCAAATCTGGCCTCAGACCAAACACTTAACACTTACTAGCTGTGTGACCCCGGGCAAGTCACTTAACCCCAACTGCCTAAAAAGATTTTTTAAAAAGTATTATAACGCGATGTCTGTTTTTTCTCATACAAAATTTACCTGACTGGTTTGTTCTCTGGGCTTACATCTTTAAAACCCATTTCCTCCAGTTTGCATCGCCTATAAAGTTCATAATGTCGAGTGTGGGTTTGTTCCCTCAGGTCCTCCATATTTGTGCAAATAAGCATTTCACGGAGCTTTACAAAGTCACAGTGATTTTCATTTTCCACTAGTCAGAAAAAGGAGAGTAGGAAAAGTGATATGTAACATAAAACATTTGAATAACTTATAGATTACAAGTTTAATAAGTAAGCAAGCTATGGTCTATTCCAAGTATTCTTTTCAAGGGCAAAAGAGCTGCATTATAGTTAGATTATAAGCAAAACTAATTAAGAAATCAGGAAAATGTTAAAAATTCAATGTTTAGTAGGTAGACAGCATTTTATGCTATTTTCTAATTATTCTCTGGCATAATATGATACACAAATATTTAATACAGATAGAGTTATACCGTTCTATATTCTATTGGTACTGTTACCAGTCCATAAACAATCAGTAGGCTATTTCATCTACCATTTGCTATTCTCAAAGCAGTAAAGTCTGATGATACAAACTTCAAGATTCTGAGCACATTTAGTCAAATAATACCTAAGTGTCCATAGATTTATATTACTATATTATACGTGACACAAAGTATGGTTTTCCCAACAGCTTAAACCTGTTGTGCCCAAATTAGTATAAACACAATGTGATAAGCTGCAATGACCAATTTGCCATACATTTCTTACATTAAGAAAATACAGGTATTGTCATCAGAGTTTGATATTCAACCATGAAACACATTATATATAACATATACACATGTACATATAATAATTTCTATTATTATCATTATTATTATGTCTAGTATCCAGAAGAAGATTTGATATATGGTCCCAAGAACAGACTACAACAGATCTTAGGACCAGCTGAGCAAAGAGGCTTGGCACCAAAGGATTTATCCCCACAAAAATCAATCAACAAGCATTTAGCAGGTTCCTAATATGTGCTGGACCAGATGACTTGAGGTGAAGGATGAAGGAGAGAAGGCACAACACTTTTCAAAACTGTCTACTACTAAAGTATGAAGAAATTATAATCTGTCTTAGAAGAAACAGCCACACCAATGAAAACATGGTGAAGTTTAAAAAAAAAAGCTACATGGGTATAATTTGAGATCGGATATTGGTTGATTGGTTATTGTTTTTTTAATAACCTGCATGGAAGGACTGTGTATGTGTGTATACACATGTATAAGCATACATACGTATAATTTGTTCAATTAAAACTTCTATCTACAAGACATTGTTCACTATGCACTACATATCTCAATTTATAAAGAAATCTGTTTTAACATTATTATACGTGTCCAAATTTTGTTTAGTTTTACTTTTTGAAGATTTTAGATCTCTCTCTCCCCAAAAATTTAAGAAACTTTTTCTAGAATGAATTATCATCTACAATAAGCACTACCTTGATCAAAAAACTGGATCCAAATTCTATTTTACTTAGATAAATTTCTAAATTAATAGCTACTAATAATTAGAACAATTCATCTTATTTAAAATTATAATCATTAAACTAAAAACAAACTACACTTAAAACAATCATCCAAATACTTGTTCATATTCATCATATTCACCTTGAACAATGCCCCATGGGTACTGACGAGCTTTCACCATCTTATTGCCAAGTTTAACCTCTTCCATACTGCCCACAACAGCAAATGGCAAATGTCCCTGGAAAAGATTTCTCCTTATCAATTTCACATTCCCATACCAATGTGAAAACAGACACAAAGTTTCCAAGTATTTGGATGAAAAAAATATAATAATGAAATTACTTAAAACAATATTATTTACATTTTGCGTTGTCTTAAATTTATAAAACTAGGTTTCACAGGTCATAATGTACATAATATTAATAATAATAATACACATTTACCAAATGCTTACTATGGTCAAGGCACTTAAAGGTACAATGTCACATACAAAAATAATCCTTGCCGTGAAGGAACTCACATTTTACTTCCACCTAACAGTAACTTAGAGCCGACTGTACAGCAGCCCCTAAAACAAATTGGGCTTTGAATCTTGACAGGTAAATGAAGCTGTTGTGAAGATTTAAAAAAAAAAAGATAAGCACATAATTACTTTGCCACTATATAAATATCAGTCATTATTGACTTTTGCACTGCTTCTGGTCTAGCTGACATACTTACCAAGAAACTCAAAAAACTGGTTTAGATCAAATTAAGTGTATACATAACTGGCTAAAGGGATATTCTGAAATTATAGTTAACAATGAATCATCATAGAGGTTAGAGAAGGAGAAGTACAATGAATACTGTATATATACTAGTTGAGTTCTATAAGAGTCAACCCTAAATTCTGTAATCAGATCAATCAATTAAAAATGTATTTATTGGATACCTATTAGACATAAAGCACAGTGATGATCTTGTGTGGAATATAATTAGTAAAAAACATATTTTCTTATTGGGAAATATATTTAACTCATTAGGAGTATAAGGCCTATAAATGGGAGTATGCTGGTAAATGTTTAATGACCAGCTCTTAGAGAGCTAAAAAAAAAAACCTGTGTACACAAAACAGATTTTAAAGTTTCACCTGGATTGTGAACATTTTCTCCATCACCTTCTTAAGTATAGACAATCAACAAAACAAATTAAGCCCTGATTTTTAGAGTATGCCAATTTCTGATGCATAAATAAATGCTCACAAATTTAACAATCAGTTCACCAACAGTTTGTTCTGGCTCCAGCACACCTCTGCCTATAAACTAGAAAGACAATAATGCAGGCTAAGCGTATTATAAATGAATAACACACAATAAGTGCTACGGAAAGGAGTGAAAAGAAGAGGGACAAATAAAGTAACCTATAGGTTGGGATGTTAAGACTTAGACTAGGATTTGAAGAATTCATAGGATTTCTAAAGGTGGTGAGGAGGGCAAAGAAATTCCAAACAGGAAAATGAATAAAGCAAAGGCTGAAAGATAAAACTGCAGAAGACATGTTTGGTTATCATTAGAGATTTCTAAAATATGTTCTTTCAGACAAAACTGTGTTTTTAAAAGAAACCATTTAGTCTAAAGGAAAAAATGCCAATAAAGAATTTATATATTTCTCAAGTTGTGAATACAGAGCCCCAGAAGTATTCCCCAGGGAAGATGATGGCTCCACTCAGAAGTTTCTCTTTTGAGAACTGCCACAGAAATGCAACCCTTGAAACCAAGTTTGAAACAACAACAACAAAAAAAAAGGGGGGGGTAGGTGACATAAGCTTCCAACAGCTGGGAAAGCAGACATGGGAGTAGTACACAAGGATGGCATACAGCTCTTGGGGCAGATAGAAGAACAACAGAAAGAACGGTTGATGCTGATAAGAGCTATTCAGAAATACCCTTTGTATTCCCTAGTATCTATTGCTGTGGTGCCGTGACCTCATTAGACACTGATATGACAACCCAGGTGATCCCTAACTTGGCATTCCATTCCCTTTCCATGGGATGTCTAGCCAAAATTGTTACTACTAATCAAATGCTTAAACAGATGTTTTTTGGGTGTCAAGGTTGCATGGAGACAGCCTTGGTTTTAGGAAGAGAAGATGTTGCTGGACCTTTCCTCCACAAGCATCTATCCTAATGGATAA
The DNA here is from genome assembly GCF_003287225.1 of Phascolarctos cinereus. NCBI lineage: Eukaryota > Metazoa > Chordata > Mammalia > Diprotodontia > Phascolarctidae > Phascolarctos > Phascolarctos cinereus. Next base: position 172,560,814 of record NW_027556180.1, on the reverse strand, counting down.
AATTGCCTCATGTCACCATGGGTTCTGGGTCCTCACCAGTAATGGCTGTATTTGAATTTGAAGGTAAGTTTAAACCAGACATGGAGAAAGAAGAAGCCAAGAAGCTATTAAGACCATCTCAACCGGTATCTCTAATGATGTTGGGTCTGGGAACAACACAGATCTCTATGTGATGAAGACCAAGTTGGACTTCCTCTATTCATCTGATATGCCCAATAAGAGGAGCAGGTTTGGCAGGTACAAGCACAAGAAAGGAACATATATTCTCACCAAGAAAGTGACTGCTATGGAAAGTGAAGTGCTGGACAAAACAGTAAAGACCATGAAGACTTCCTTAAAAGAGCCTATTCATCAATTGAACTACTGAACCAGAAGGTTTGGGGCTGCCCCATGTCACCTTGTATAAGACAAACTTATCACTAATAAAAATGATTCTGTAAAAAAATAATTATAAATACACATATGTATATATTTGTTAGATACACACACACACACACACACACACACACACACACACGTTCTGTTTTCATTGAAGACAGAGTAAAAGAACTAAGTCAACTCAAAGGTCCCATAAAACTTTATAAGGGAATCAGTTTAAATTTTAATTAAACATTAGGAAGCTTTCCTTGACTTTAAATAACTAAAACATTCTAGAATGCTCTGACAAAGAAAGCTGTAACCACACCTTCATTTTTTAAAAAAAGGCTAACTATACTTCTGGGATAAGGAAATGTAATCCAGTTTGAAATTACCTTCCAGCCATGAAGGGGCTTGAAGAATAAGGATAGGAAGAAATAATTCTTTTGTTTGTTTGTTTGTTTGTTTGTTTTGGGTAAGGCAATTGGGGTTAAGTGACTTGCCCAGGGTTATACAGCTAGTAAGTGTTATCTGTCTGAGGCTGGATTTGAACTCAGGTCCTCCTGACTCCAAGGCCAAGGCTCTATCCACTGCACCATCTAGCTGCCCCAGAAAATCATTCTTAAGAATTTAAATCTATAGAGCAATTTTCCTTGATCAACAAAATAAAACATCCACAGACTTTTCTAATTCAATGGGTTCAAAATCAAAGCACATGTAGTAGCTAATAATGGTAAACAAAAATATATTTAAATATAAGTTCTTACATTCATTGAAGAGTTAATCTGAGAAGTAGTTTCATCATCTGTTGGGAACTGGTATATCTGGACTCCATTGCTGACCAATTCACTCATGAGTTTGATCTTAAACTTCTGTAATTCAGTTTTAGAAATTGTATCTGCTTTGGCAATCACAGGGATGATATTTACCTAAAAAAAAACCAAAGGTTATTTTTATATTTTTTATATTAAGGCTTTCCCATTCAAAATTAAGTCTGACCATAAATATTTTTATCTTGATAATCATAGGATCCTATGTTTACAGTGTATCATTTATGCACCACAAACTACAGATGCTTACCTTCCAAATAGTGTCAAAAAGACCCAGTACTCTCTTAAGATTTAAGATCTTTAAGATCTTTTTCCATCTGTATCAGTCTACCTAGGTGCAGAAATTAATCTTTTCTTTCCTGACTTCTTCTACTCCAAAAAGTTAACTGTTCAAATCCTATGGTTTAACCCACAAGATAGTCCTACTGTCCTTTTTATTTAAATGCTGAGAGATCAGGGTCAACCCTATGCAAGAAGCAATGTAAATCTGCCTCTGGTCCCCAACTCTCACACCACCAAAGTAGTTATCTCTATGTGATATACCCCATTCCTCCCATGGCCCTTTTCCCAGTTAGGTGTTAGTTTACTTGCTATGCCTCCCAAGAGCCTCTAAATCTTCATGTATAGTTTTTAAATATTAAAAAGTCTCTGAGGCTCAAATGAATAAATATATACTAGTACAATTTCAGACTCTGATAGGCTAGTAATGGGAAAGATCCTTTGAAGAAGAAGGAAAAACTGCACAGCAGTTTTGGCTGTTCACTTTTAGAGGGTGAGAGCTTCAAGCAATTACAGTAAAGTAATAGAGTCTGCACCACTGAAAGCACTAAAATAGTACTCAGAGCCTATTTTTTGCTTTCCTCATTTCACCTCCACCAATTTCCACTGACTCACCGTGTGATTTTTGTTTAACATCTATTTGCTCTACTGATGATAAATCGCCTATCAAATGAATGTCAAAAATCTGACAGCCAAGTTATTTGATTATAGAAATATCTTTCAAAGGAAATGATGTCACTATTATATGTGCCTTTGAAAACTTAACAGCATTCCACAATAAAAAAGAAAATACAACTCAGTTAACAGTTTTTATAGACCACTAAATGGAACATTACAATGCTTTTTTCAGTCTTAGTCAATAAAATTACATAAATCTTTAATGTGATTTGACCTTTGTGATACATCACAATGAGCTACAAGAAGTTTTTCCTTTTGGGATGGGGTCAAATATTTCTTGAAATAAGTGAGCAATCAAGTAGGGTTTGAAAGTCTTCTGCTTTTTTTTTTTTTTACTTTATCAAGATTGTTCTCTTACTTATGTTTGCTGGTATGAAATTTGGATTCCAATATTTTTTTATTAGCCTATCTATAACAGCTTAACTGATAAAAGTACATCTAGAGAATAAAAAATAATGTAGGAGGGTAAATATTGGATAAATATAACAATAAGGAAAATTTTCAAAACAAAAGTTTTTTTTTAAAAAAAAAGAACAATTACTATCAGATAAAGTTATTGGAAAATTCCAGGGTATTTTTTTCCCTTTACAAAACAGAAAATTCATTTCTTCATATATACTATTGATTTCACAGTATCAAACACAAATAGAGAATCTATAAAATGAAATGCTAAATTATACTTTAAAAAAAAGCCTGACATCTGCATGAAAGGCCTAAATGAGAAAAACTGTAGGGATAACCTATAAATTGGGGGTTATTGATACCTAATTGCCTAAAGAGCAACTAGCTCAGAAAAGATTTTCCACTGGCTCCCTATTATGTGAGCAAATCAATTTAACTTTAATCTATATACTTATTTGATTAATAATGTAGTTGACTAGGTACATGATGACTCCTTAAACAGAAAAACTTTTTGGTGCCAAGAGAAATAAGATGATATTGAAACACTTTGCATTTAGAAAGTTAAAAATAGACATTTTTTTAATTGTTAAGCAATTCACTTAACAAGTGAGTATCCTCTTAAAATGATATGGCATGCTTTTACTATTATAATATAAATATTTTATATTTAAGTTAGGCATTTCTCTTCAATTTGACATTAGCGAATGTTTTCCTAGTGATATTTGGTATTTGACATTTGTTTTTAATTCAGTTTCCTGTTAATGTACAGTGATTGCTGACTCTGCAAAACAGCTTATAAACATTCATTTTTTGCACCTCCCTCTTCAGCTATGCTTGCTTTATTAATATAAAGCAGCTTAATGTTTCCTAATAGTAATGATTATATTTATATATGTTACACAACTCTTAACTGGCTATGATATCTTCACTATTCTAAAAGGGAACAATGAGTAAGTTTCACTGAGATTCTGCTAAAACCACTAAAATACTACAAGCATAAAATCTTTTTTTCTCTAGTCAACAGCTACAGCGTTGTTAACAGTCAACAACTATGGTGTTTCTGCACATTAATGAAGTCTCAGAATCAGAGTTTTCAGCTCTTATTTCAACATCAGATTGAATTTACATTACAAACATACCAGCTTTCTGCATCCTGCCTTCTCATTTGACCAGGGGCCATGATCATCACACATACTGAAACCTTCCTCTTCACACCATCATCAATACCAGAGAATATCACCTAAGAGCTCGCTTAGTGAATTTCTTCCTCTTTTGCTCTTACTTAATAGTGCCAAGAGGTAAAGTTAGTGGCTTAAAATAAGCATATTGCAATAATTCACATCTTTTCTCTTTATATTTTGGTATGAAGGTAATTAATAGGTAACAGAACTCATTCAAAAACAGACTGACTTGCTAAAGGAAAGGAATTAAAGTTTTTATTTCAATGTTCCTCTTCTAAATCTCATTTTACCAACCATTAAGAGTTAAACATTTATGAGTCTCTGAATGATAAGTCAAGAGAGTTAGCAATGATTTAGTGGAAAAAATGCTGGATTTGGAGTAAAAAGACCTGGGTTTAAATCCTGGGTTACTCCCTGTGTGACCATGGAAGAATCACTTAAACTTCAGTTTCCTCATCTGTAAAATGAGGAGATCACACTGTATGACTGTAATACCCTTCCTATCCTAAATATAATCCCATTATGACCTATCCTACCTACCTCATAGGGTTGTTTTGAAAATTAAGTAAGGCATACAAAGTGCTTTGTAAATCATAAAGCCCAATATATATTATTAATTATTGAAAGATACCTTAATATCTTCAAATATTTTTAAAGGATATCCTAATATAAAGCTATTAATTAGGGGATATTAAGATATCAAAAAATTTTAAATATATCAATCATTGAATAAATGAAAAAAGATGAATATATACTCACAAATAAAAATGATTTAAATATATGTAAGTGCATTTTTTAAATATATGTATTATTTATATGATTAGCACCTACATGAATAAAAAGAATAGTAAATAGGTAAAGTAATAAATTGGCTGCTTTCTAAATCTTACCTTACTATCAAGGCTCTTCATGGTTAACAAATCAAGTGTCTTAAGGGAATGTCCTGTAGGTGAAATAAAGTAAAGGCAGGCATGGATACGAGAATCATGGTAGTTAAAGAGGGACCTTTTTATCTTCAATTCTTCTTGGAGATAGGCCTCAAATTGAGCATCTATGTAATCAACTATGGGCTGATAGCTGGAGAAAAAAAAACACAATTCAAGTATTTTATACACATATTCATTTCTAGTAAGATATTTCAGATATAGTATTGCAAAGAAGTGTGTTAAACCAACAATTTTTGCAACAGAATACAGTGTGCTCCAGGTTCACATCTGCAAGATCATTGGCTCACTGTGAAGTTACAATTCATGGCCACTGATTGAAGCAAAGTAACTGATATGTCACTGATGTGTTTGGAAGAATGGCTGGCCACAGGGAAGTTAAAATGTATTCATGATACCAACAGTAGTTTCTCTCCTTTTGTACAGATGGCCATGGAAAAGCCTGTGATGTATTAGGAAGAAAGTACCCTCAACTAAAAGTATCTGCTTGAGGATACTGATTGCTTAATTTGTAATTTGGAGTTTTATACAAGGAAACCATATGAGATCTTATCCATTCTTTCCTTCTTGCTTTTACTTACACTACACCCTCCCTCTCCAACTGAAATGAACATCTGTTAATCAAATGATTTTTAGTTTGTTTTTTTTTAAACAAGTCTAAACAAAAACAAAAAAGATTTTTTTAATGCAACAAAAGCAATTTCCACTGTAAATATAAATACCTACTATCAGAGAAGCTTCTGGCTAATCATTCAACTGCTCCCTGAGCACTTATATGAATTACTCATTTGCAAAGAAATTAAAACAGAATCCTGATCAGACCATTTAGCATGACACTCATCCATAATAATAGAACCACAAAAAAGTAGAGCACAGTACGAGATATATATCACTATACACAAACTTGAGATATAAAGATCACAAATTCAAAAAGAATTAAGAGGACTATTCATTTTTCAAAAAAAAATCTACTACTACATAAAAAGACATAAAATGGGAATTCTTTAAGTTCCAAACTCCCCTGGTTCAATTATTATAAAACTCAACTTCCTAAAAAGCTGTAAATACAATTAAAAAAAATAACTGTTACATGAAGAAAGGTATCCTTATGCCTTCAGGGATTTACTCCACAATAGAATGTTATTTATTTACATCATTCTGATACAGTCACATCCTGTTTAAATTGTTAAGGGAACCTAAAAGTTTCCAAATTTACCATCTTCATTTGGTTCTAATCATTGTGTTAACATTCAACATCTGTATCTTCTACAAACTCCACATAAATGACTTCTTAATACTTAAGGTAAAATAATTACAAATGTCAAAAAAAAATTTTTATTCTAAATCTAATTTTCAAATAATTGAAAGATTCACTTTTCCTTCATCCAAACATTTTATTAAGCACCTATCAAAGTTCAGGTTGGGGGTGGGCAAGGGGACAGCTAGTTGGTGAAGTGGATAAAACACCAGGCCTGGAATCAGGAAGACTCATCTTCCCAAGTTCAAATATGGCCTCAGACACTTGCTAGCTGTGTGACCCTAGGTAAGTCACTTAACCCTGTTTGCCTCTAGTTCTCTTATTTGCAAAATGAGCTGGAGAAGGAAATGGCAGACCACTCCAGTATCTTTGCCAAGAAAAGCCCAAATAAGGTCAAAGAGTTAGAAATGACTGAAACAACTGAAAAAAGTTGAGGTACTGTTCTAATCAATGGAGATGATACAAACAATATGATCCCTACCCCTAAAGTTCTTAAAACAGGAGAGGATTTAAGAATTGGACAAAAATAACAATATAAAATATGATGTGATAAAAACATAACAGAGGTAAAGAATATAACTGCCATACCAGAAAGACAGATCAGTATTCTAAGAGAAATTTAAAAAATACAATACTTCAAATGATTAATATAATTTTAAATAAATATTATATCAACAAGGAAAAACTAACCTCTCTTCTTTATTTATCTGGTCACCAAATCCCACTGTATTGACAACGGTCAGTTTCAATCGAACACTGCTTTCTTGAAGCTCATACATCTGTGCTTTAAGTCTGACATTTGGGTGAAAGTGTGAAGATTCAAAATCATCAAAATTTGTGTTAAATAATGTGTCGATCAGAGTTGATTTTCCAATTCCAGTTTCTCCTAAAACGAAAAGCAACTTTATAACTATATATGAGCACCATAGTGAGGTAAGAAACAACAAAAATCCAATGGATGGCTTCAAGACTCCCAACCACTGGAAAGAATGGGGTTTAACAGCAATAATTGCTAATAATAGCTAACATTTAGATAGCACCTACTATGTGTCAGCTGTGCTAAGCACAAGCCTGCAGGGTAGGTGCTATTGTCCCTATTTTACAGCACCCTCCACAGCCCATCAGATTCCCATTAACCACCAAAATGAACATACATGGAACACACCAGAACTATGGAAAAGTAGTAAAATTCTTAAAGAATTTAAGTGTTATATTTCAATAATTCAAGTGCTATTTTGATCAATTTTAAAACTCTAGGCCACTGTCTCAAATCAAAATTGTTATCACAAAACTATGATTTAAAAAGTGGTTCCAAATGGCTTTGAGTATAAGGACATCTTTTATAAGGCCAAAAAAATTTAGACTCCCACATGAGAGTAGCTGCACTGTAAGTATATGTTGACTGATGAAAATAAGTGCTGATGAAAAGAAAGCTACTATCAATTTGCAGTAAAATTTTATTTTTATCATTCACATCTACACACACTCCAAAAGCATTCATTCTGTCAACAGCAGGTACATTTGTTTGCATATTCATTTTGTTGAAACTAAATGAAGATCAAAATGTCAGTGCTCTGTGCATACAAGGACAACTCCTGCACTTCCTATGGGTCCCATATCCTACAGGTTAGGAACAGCAGTGCTGCGACAAGTGTTACATTGGCATTTGCGATTTTTAAAAAAGCCTTTATATTGTACGTTTTGGGAATGTTAGAAAACTTCAAGAAAGTTTGGCACTTACCCACACACAGAATGTTGAAGCAAAACCCTTGTTGAATGGACCTGTTGACCAACTGATCGGGCAAACTTTCAAAACCAACATGGCCATTAATAGTTAAACAACGAGGAATATCATCCTGAGTATGAGAAGAAATCTTTAATTAATATAGAATATGATCATTTTTTAAAAGATTTAATATTATTGTTAATGGAAAAAATTAGTTTACAACTTAACCTTGTTGTTCTATCTGTATGATTCTGAGCCAGTTACTTAACCCCCTCTGGACCTCAGTTTCTTAATTTGTAAAATGAAGGCTTTAGAATAGATGACCTCTAAAGTCCCATTCCCACTCTAAATTCTATGACCATTCTATCCTGAGATTCAAATGGATTAAATAAATCCATAAGAAAACCCTTTATCTATAGAATATATCAAAAAAGCCACTCCCCCAATACTTTTCTTTCATAGATACTTTTTGTACTTTGATTTCAAATAATACAATGCAATTTTGTTCTATTTGAAACAGGTCTAAATTTTTTAGAAAGTGAATCTACCTTGGACCCCTAGCCAAGAAAATCTACTTTCTAAACTATCAAAAATACTTCAGTCATGGCATTATGACCCTACCCTAAAGGGCTGAGGTGGGATATTGTTCATTATTAATCTTCATATATAAGACCCTTTACTATTATTACATATACTAAATAGGGCTCCTCTAAGCAATATACCTAGGTAAGGGGTGTGAGTTAAGTCTCATCAATCTGATAAAGCAAAATCAGTAGAATCAGGACGCCAGGCAAAGGTGTAATGTGTACTATTCATTAGATCCATTGTGTTTGCTTATGCCAAAGAACTTCAATTAGCGGTTGTGTTTCAAACACTAGTAAAAACTCTGATAACAAATATTTTATATACTCACTGGAAACTAGCATTAATAATAGTAAATTCTAAAAGTAGGTTGGTGATCAAGATAATAAATAGGCTAAAAACTAGAAAACATTACATTACAAAAACATCACAAACATTACATTTACAAAGTCAGAAACAGGGATGTATATCTGGTATTGATAAACTTAGAGGTCCTGCTTTAATTGAGCCCTTTAAGACAAATGAATTATTCAAGGAAAAGAAAAGGGAAGCTAAGAATTGAAAGTTCCAGAATGCCCAGTTAGGGCATGAAAGAGCCAACAAAGGAGACGGAGAAGAGGTAATTCTGAAAAGTAGAAAAAGGACAAGGATATATAAGGATAAAGATATAAGGGATCAGTAATTCCCGAGAATGAAAAAAATCAGTAAAGCAACAGAATTTGGAATTAGGAGGCCACTGCTGACCTTATGAGGGGTTGTTGCAACAGTGATGAGGTAAGAAGCCAGGTATCTAAGAACTGAGCAAATAATATGTAAACCATTCAACTCAACAAACATTTATTAATCAACTACTGTATGCAGAATACTATACTAAGCTATATGGAGAGATACCAAACCTAGATAAAACACAATCCCTGTACTCATGGAGTTTACATTCCTACTAAGAAGATAAGACAAGAACAGAGAAGCAAAATGTAAGTACATCATAGCAGTTTATAACATAGTATATGTAAGGTCTAAGAGGGAAAATCATATTTAAAGGATAATACAGAATTATCAACAAAAGGAAAGGATTCAAGTGGGAGGTGGCACATAGTTAGGTTTTAGAAGATGACTAGGACTACTCAGAGAGAGAAAACATTCCATATTATAGAGAATGAAGTAAGCAAAAGGAGGGAGATAGCCACGTTCTAAGGGAAGGAACAGTCTATTTTGAAGAAGAGATCATGGTACTCTAGGAAGATAGTAATGCAGGCACGTGTTATACTGATGGCAATGAGAAGAGAAGATGCAATGAATGAGAGAGATATAGAAATTGAACAGATAGAACCCAGTTAATGACTGGATATGAGAAAAAGTAGAAAATAAGTCAAATATAACACCAATGTTTCAAATATGAGGAACTTGGATAATGGTAATGGTGATCAGGAGGTTTAGCAATGAAAAAAGGAAGCCTGAAGAAATAATCTAAAGCTGGGTTTTTTTGGAGGGGTTTCAAAATAGGAATGTCCAACTTATGCAGAAGGGATAGAAGTCAGTGGAACAAAAACATTGAGCAATAAGGAAGCATGGTTAAACCAGTTGCAATGCCATAGCAATTAAACTACCAAAAAATTACTTTATAGAGCTAGGGAAAAAACTACAAAAATATTAATCTGGAATAACAAAATGTCAAGAATATCAAAGGAATCAATTAAAAAAATGTGAAAGAAGGTGAGCTAGACATACCAGATTTCAAGTTCAATTATAAAGCAGTATTCATCAAAACAATCTGGTACCGGCTAAGAAATAGAGTGGTGGATCAGTGGATCAGATTAAGTACACAATACATTATAGTGAATGATCATGGTAACATTGTTTGATAAACCCGAAGATCCAAGCTTTTGGACAAAAACTCATTATTTGACCAAAAACTACTGGGAAAACTAAAAACAGCATGGCAGAAACTAGGTATAGACTAGTATCTCATACTTATACCAAGATAAGGTCAAAATGGGTACATGATTTAGACATGAAGAGTGATGTCATAAGCAAATCAGAAGAGCATGTTAACCTGTAAGATCTATGGATAAGGGAGGAATTCAGGACCAAACAAGCTACAGAGCATTACAAAATGTAAAATGGATAATTTTTATTACATTATCTAGTCATATAAAAAAAATGCTCTATATCTATATTGATTAAAGAAATGCAAATTAAAATAACTGAGGTACTATCTCACACCTATCAGATTGGCTAATAGAACAGAAAAGGAAAATGATAAATGTTGGAGAGGATGTGGGAAAACTGGGACATTGATGCACTGTTGGTGGAGTTGTGAACTGATCCAATCATTCTGGAGAACAATTTGGAACTATGCCCAAAGGGCTATAAAACTGCATACCTTTTGATCCAGCAATACCACTACTAGGTCTGTATCCCAAAAAGATTTTTAAAAAAGGGGGGGCTGGAGTGGGGAGAAACTATTTGTACAAAAATATTTATAGCAGCTCTTTGTGGTGGCTAAGAATTGGAAATTGAGGGGGTGCCCTTCAACTGGGGAATGGCTGAACAAGTTGTGTTCTATAATTGTATTGGAATATTATTGTGCTATAAGAAATGACAAGCAGGATGATTTCAGAAAAATCTGGAAAGAATTAAATGAACTGATATAGAGTGAAGTGAGCAAAACCAGAAGAATACTGTATACAGTAAGAGAATTTTGCATGAAGAGCCTAGCTATTCTCAGCAATACAATGATCCAAGACAATCCCAAAGGATACATGATGGAAAATGCTTTCCACCTCCAGAGAAAGAACTGATGGTGTCAGAAAATGGACCAAAGCACACTATTTCTCTCTCACACACACAAAACGTATGACTTTATCAGATTGCTTACTATCTCAGGGAGAGGGGAGAGAAAAGAAGAGATAGAATTTAGCACTCAAAGCTTTAAAAAAAAGAATGTTTAAAATTGTTTTTACATGTAATTCGGGGAAAAAATAAAATATTATTTAAAAAGCTAGTTCCAAGGGGCATCTAGGTGACACAGTGGATAGAGCTCCAGTCTTGGAGTCAGGAGGACCTGAGTTCAAATCTAGTCTCAGACACTTGGCACTTACTAGCTATGTGACCCTGGGTAAGTCCCATAACCCCAACTGCCTCACCAAAAAAAAAAAACTAGTTGCAATGACTGATATCATTGAAAAGGCACCTTTCATGCTAAAATTAGTCTTCCTCCCTTTAAATCCAGATTAACAATATATTAAATTCATTGTGTTATTAGAGAACAAAATAACATAGAGCTGAGAAGGTACTTCAGTGGTCTTCAAGTCTAATCCCTCAATCAATGAGGCATCCTTAGACAAGTATCCTGTCTGTTTACATATCTCCAAGGAAAGGAGAGCTTTCTTCTGCCCCACTTAGGGTAGCTTTTCCCCACAGACTGATAGCTTTATTATTCACACATTTCTAAGACTACATCCATCAAAATAATGCTGCTCTTTGCATTTAGTGCTAAAGAGATCTGGTTGTGCTTTTCTTCCATTTTGGTGTGAAGTATGAATAGGTATTTTACCTGGATGAGACGGTTTTTGGATCAAAAAGTCTGAAAAGCTTTACCAATTATTAAATTAATCATTAAGTCAAGAACACATTTACGGATAAGTTAAAACCACGTATGAGTCTCTATCACATAAATTAGCTACCAGGCCTCTTGGTTAAAATCAAATCATGTATCATATTTAAAGCATAACCCACAATCATGTCATTAATTAAAATATATACTCACTGTTTTTTCTTCTTTGCCTGCCTGTGAGGTAGAACATGTTTTTATCCCCCCAAGAGCCTGATAGACCTGAAAATGAAAATTGAAAGCTTTTTTAAAAACCCACAAAAATACAAAAACAAGTAAAAAATAATTATGGCGAACAACCAAACAAGAAACTAATTTTTAAATAACATGATCTCCAAGGAGAAGGAGGAAAGAAGAGGACAGGGTCTAAACCTGATTTCATCAGAGTAAGGGACTCCTGGCAAAGAAACTTATTTTACCAAGGCAGATCAGCAACTGGCTTATCACTTACGACTGTGCAAAGCTTTTAAGTAGGCAGAACCAAATTAAAATATAATTAAGAGGAGAAGATTCTGGGAAGATGACAGAGTAGGTCAGAAAACTTTTGGCTCTCAATTTCTTCCACAAAAAGACAAAACACCTCAGAGTCAATGTAGAGCAGCAGAAATAATGGGAGTCTAGGTAAAGCACTTGTCCTCCTAAGACAACTTGAGAAGACCCCAGGAAAGACTAGGCCTCCGCGGCTGGAGTGAAGTACAAATACCTCCAGGCCTTATGGAATCAACAAACAAGCCCCGGGAGAAGCTGGGGTTGGATGGCAGCCTCAGCCTCAGGAATTTTCACCTTCTGACAGGGGTCAGAAGGCTAAGTAGGAGAAGACTGAAGGACTTTCCTCTGTCTAGGGACACTAATTACAGCTGTGCTAACCTCACACCTCAGGACTAGAACTTGATTATATTAATAGTTGCTAAAAACAAAACAAAAATAAAAATGAGTTAGCAAAGGAGAAAGAACCCAATCATAGATAGCTAATACTACATAGTTATCCACTCCTTTTTCAATGAGAACTGTCAAATAGTCCCAAGTCCAAAAACAGTACTTTAAAGTACTATAAAAATCAAATAAGAAAGATCGAGGAAAAAAATCAGGAAAAAAATAAGAGCAATTCAAGAAAAGTATGAAAAGAAAGTCAACCAACTAGAAATAGAGAACCAAAAACTTAAGGAAGAAAATAATTCCTTGAAAACAAGAATTGGGCAAGGGAAGCTAATAATGTTATAAGACACCAAGAAATAATAAAACAAAATCAAAAGAATAAAAAATATAATAAAAAATGAAAAAAATAAAAGAGAATTTGAAACATCTCATCAGAAAAACAACTGATCTGGAGAGGAGATTGAGGAGAGACAATCCAAAATTAGTTGGACTACCTGAAAGTTATGATCAAAAAAAGAATCTTGATACAATATTACAAAAAAACTTTTTTTTACAAAAAAAAACAAGGAAACCTGCCCTGAAGTTCTAGAACAAGAAGGGAAAGCAGAAATAGAAAAATTCCACCAATCACTACCTAAAAGAGATCCCAAGAAGAAAACTTATAGGAATATCATTGCCAAGTTTCACAGCTCCTAGGAAAAAATATTGCAAGCAATAAGAAAATAAAATTAAATATCATGGAACTACAATAAGAAATTATACAAGACCTAGCAACTACTACATCGAAGAACTGTAGGTCTTAGAATACTATATTTCCTATAGCAAAAGAGATGGGATTATGACCAAAGGTAATTTACCCAGCAAAGCTAAGTAAGATCCTGAATGAAAAAAAAATTAACTGAAAGACTCTTAGGTATTTACGACAAAAACGGCAGAACTTAAAATTCAACATATAAGATCCAGGAGAAATATAAGGTAAACATTAAAGACCAAATATAACTAATGTCAAATTGTTTACTTCTTATATGTGCAAATGTTATCAGTATTCTTATCACTGTCATCATTATTTAGGTAGTTTGAAAGAAAAGCTTGGGCTGAGCCAAGTATGATGGGGTAATTCTAAAAAAAATAAAACTGTGTAGGGAGAGATAAAAAGGAGTAATTATCTCATACAAATGAGGGATGAAAGGAAGAAATGATACAGGAGAAGTAATTCAGGGGGAGGGTGGGTAGTGCTAGAACCCATCACGAATGAGTTAAAGAGGAAACAGCATATAGATAGATATAGATATAGACAGACAACAGACAGACAGATGCCATGAAAGTCTTCTAAATTCAGAAAGAAATAAGAGGGACAGGGGATGGGGTGGGGAGAGAGGATAAGGGTAGAACTCTTAGAAGGGTGGGTATGTTAAGGCATAGGAAGGCAGGATAGAAGCAAATTAGAGGAGCAAGGGTGGATAAGGTAATAGGGTGAGAAGGAAAGTAAGGAAAAACAGGAAGGAAGGAAATACACAATATATAATTATAGCTTATGGGATAAATTTACCCATAAAATGGAATGGAATAACATTACCCATAAAATGAAAAAGGATAGCAGATTAAAATTTTGAATTCAACAATATGTTGCTTTCAGGAAACACAATAAAAATGAGAGATAAACAAAGATAAAATAAAAGGCTGAAGTAGAATTTATTACGTAAAAAAACCCCAAAACCTAGGGGTAGTAATCATGATCTCAAAGTTAAAGCTAAAATAGATTTAATTAAAAGAGAAAAATAAGGAAATGACATACACTATGTGTTACCAACATTATTCAATATTGTTTTAGACCATTTAAAATAACTAGACAGTATTAAATACCTGAAAGTATACCTGCCAAACAGACATAGAAACTACATGAACATAAACACAAAACATTTTTTATAAAAATAAAGTCAGATTTAAATAACTGGAGTAATATTTATTGTTCTTGGGTAGGTAAAACCAATATTTTTAAAATGACAATTTTACCTAACTGATCTATTTATTCAATGTCAACCCAATTAAATTACTAAAAAATCTTACTGAAAAAAAAATAAAGTTCATTTGGAAGAATAAAAGGTCAGGAATGTCAAAGAAACCAGGGAAAAAAGATGAAAAGGAAGGAGATTCAGACCTTAAACTCATTGTTGAAGTATAAGATGAATAATTTCAATCAGTTTAAATTAAAATTTATTATACAAATAAAGCCAATGTAGCCAAAAATAGAGGGAATACAGAAAATTGTGAAGAAACTTTCCTAGACAACCTTTCTTTCAGATAGGATGTGATTGTGTTGGAATACTACTGTGGTATAGGAAATGATGAACTGATTTAGAAAAATATGGGGGGCAGCCAGGTGGTGAAGTGGATAAAACACTGGACCCTAAAGTCAGGAGGACCTGAGTTCAAATCCGACCTCAGACACTTGACACTAACTAGCTTTGTGACCCTGGGCAAGTCACTTAATCCCAATCTGCAGCCCATAGTGATCTGTTTCTATTTTGAATTTTACATCATTAGAACACTGAGAGTCTAAGTGACTTGTCCATGGTCATATTGCTACTGCCATGTGTCAGAAACAGGGCTTAAACCCAGCTTCTCATTGAATAGCCAGCCTTCTATGCACTCACTATATTATATAAATATTTGTAGAGTACATACATACCCAAAAACCAACTTTCCAGAAAGCTGTCAAGATGATATTTCTGAAGTATAGATATGATGTCATTTCACAGTGACCATATCACCACTCTCCCACTCAAATCTTCAATGGTTGGTTATTGTCTTTCAGATAAAACATAAAACCTTCAGTCTGGCATTTTGAAGTCTCACCACCATCTGGCTCCCACCTACCTCTCTGGTTTTTCTTTATATTACTTTTTCACACACTCTTCCTACCTTGCAGACTTGACACCCACTTGGCATAGTGCCTGGCACATAGTAGGTGCTATATAAATGCTAATTCCCTTCCCTCCTAGTGAAATTGGCCTAATTGCACCCCATACATTTCACAGAACCCCAAGCTTCCTACTAAGTACAACTCAGGTACAACCTCTTATACAAAAAGCCTTTCCTCACCCTTTCATCTTGGGTTTTTAGTGTTCTCTTTCCCTTAGAACTACTTGGCATAAACTTGTATATCCATGCAAAAATAGCACCTACTCCTCAAGGTTGTTAAGATAAAATGATACTGTTTGTAAGACACTTTGCTATCGCCTTATCTGGAAGCTAGGTGGCACAGCAGATGGAGCATTGAGCCTACAGTCAAGAATACTCATCTTCTGTGTTCAAATCTAACTTCAGACACTTACTAGCTATGTGACCCTGGGCAAGTCACTTAGAGTTAAGTTCCTTCATCTGTAAAAGAACTAGAGAAGGAAACGGCAAACCACTCCAGTATCTTTGCCAAGAAGAGTCAGATGTGACTGAACAAAAAAAATCATCTTACTATTATTACTGTGAAGAGAATTATGATTTTTATAATAATCAATATATGTGAGCATTGTCAAAATTTGATTCATCATTTAAGCTGCATTGTAAGTTTGACTCACAAGAGAGGAAATTCCAAAAAATCTAATCTATTGGTATATTCATTACACATATCATATCGATTATGAAAATCATAGTTCCATTTCTATTACATATCATATCTCTCCAGAAGGATACAAGTTCCTTGAGGGCAGAGAATGTGTTTCATTGTGTCTTTGTTCGAGTATTTTCTGTAAAAGGTAAAATTAGCAATTTACCCTAGAAGTAAAAGCAAAGAGAAGGAAGAGACCCAGGGATGTTTAAGTTTATATTACAGTATTACTGGGTGTGTGTGTGTGGTGGGGTGGGGGGGTGGCGGCATGGGGGGGAAGTGGTGGTGATACATGTCATATGCTCCTTTATCCTCTCTCCTTCCTTGGCTTCTGTGAAACTGCTCTTTCCTGATTCTCTTCTTTCTTACCTGACTGTTCCTTCACAGTCACTCACCATAGGCAGTTCCATCGTCCATCTCTTACCAGCTAACTGTGGGTTGGTTCTGTTCTAGGTCTTCCTTTCTTCTGTCTCACCTCTGTCTCCTTTGGTGATCTTAACAGTTTCCATTAGTTTACCTCTAAGTAGATGACTACCAAACATATTTTTTCAACCCTAACTCTCTCATAAATTCCAATCCCACAACTGAGTAATGGACATCTTCACCTAGATTAGTCAACAAACATTTATTAAACACTTACTGTGAATCTGACCAGTGCTAAGCACTGGAAATTCAAAGAAAAGTAAAGTCATGATCCTTCCCCTCAGAGATCACATTCTAATGGGGACACAACATGTAAACAACCAGGTACCCACAAAATAGAGATAAACATGTAAACAATGAGGTACAGTGTGTGTGTGTGTGTGTGTGTGTGTGTGTGTATGTGTGTAGCTATATATCTAGGTATTTTGTGTATACTTGGTTGTTTACTAGATAGACAGACAAATAGATAGAAGAGATGTAATTGGGACATAATCTCAGAGGGAAGGGAAGGAGGGACACTGGCGGAAAGTCCTCTCTTGAAAGGTGAGATCTGAGACGAGTCTTGAAGGAAGCTATGGTGGCAGAGGTGAGAAAAGAGAACATTACAGCAACAAGGAATAGCTGATAGAAAAGAAAGAGAAAACAAAATGTCATGTGCAAGAAGCATCCAAAAAGCCAGTGTCACTAGATCACAGAGCACATGCAAGGGATTTTCACCTGATGAATTTTCACCCAATGAACAATGTAGGGATCAGACAGCTGGGAGGGAGGGGGGTGGAGAAGAGTGAAAGACTCCCACTGTTTCCAGATACCAGGCCTACAGATGCTGACCAGACTGTTGGAAAGGAGGAGCGAGCACACACCCAGTGAGTGTGGTGATGGCACTGCAAGGAACAAGAACATTTTCAGGACAGGGTGGCAGGAAGATCTTACTGTGGCTTAAGGGAGGAGAGGAGTGCCTGAGGTTGGGCCCCCAGAATTCAGAAAATAACAGTAAAAAGGACCTAAGGTCTGGGGTTCCATGATCCACAACTCAAGATTAAAACCTGATTACGATGATAAGCTGCTAAAAAAATAAAATAAAAATGAGTAAGCCAAGGGAAATGAACTGGATCATAGATAACTTACTACTTGTTTATCCTTTGTTCTGGAAGAAAACCATGACATCAGGGCGATAATGACATGACATGCAAGTGAACTAGATTTAAGTGAGAGAGGGCTGTACAAAGTCGCCTGCCTCATTTTCTCCTCCAGAGCCATCTGGGTCTAGTGGCCAGATATGGAACAGGACAACTGGAGATGGCCCAGGATGCTGGGGGAGACTTTGGCCTTTTCAAGCCACGGTCTTTAATGGTTCTCAGTTTGACAGAGGCGACCAGTGATTAAGGCTTAAAGAGCCAAGAATGGCCTCTTTGGAAAAAAAAAATCTAGGAAGGGAAGGCCCTCAGGGTTTCTGGGCAAAATGGAAACAACTGTTGTTTACATTCATTCTGAGCCAATCAGGGCTGAAACAATGACCAAGCAGGGCATGGGCTGGGACCTGCTGTTGGCCAATCAATGAGGGAGTGTGATTTGGGGTTAAGGCTAGTCTTTAAGAGAAAAAAGTTTCAGAGATTAAAATTTACATTCCCTTTGGGCAGAGCACCAGCAGGCAAGGGTGTGATACCCTATATAGACACAGAGAAAGAGAGAAAATGGAAAGACAGAAAGACAGAAAAGCAGACAAACAGAGAGGCAGACAGGGGCAGAAAGGAAGGAAGGGAGGGAAGCGTGAGAAGGAAGGAAGGGAGGGAAGGAAGCAAGCATGTTGCCCAACTGGAAGTTCGGTCCCTGAGAGGCAGCTTCTTTTCTCCTCATGGAGGCTGCTACTTTCCTTGGTTCCCAAAGAGGACCATGATATCAGGGAGGTGATGCTATGACATGAAGTTGAATTGGATTTAAGTAAGGGATGGCTGTGCAAAATCATCAGCCTCACTTTCTGCTCCAGAACCATCTGGGTCCAGTGGCCAGATATAGATCAAGACGTCAGATAGTATGGTGTAAAAGAAAATCTAGGTTCGTATTCAGAGGAAAATAATGAAGTTAAAATAAAAAAGCCACTCCTATCACAAAAAGTAATGTCAAATAGTCACAAGCCCAAAAAGAGTTCTTGGAAGAACTTAAAAAGGATTTCAAAAATAAATGAGAGATCAAGATAAAATTTTTAAAAAAAGCAATCCAAGAAAATTATGAAAACAAGGTTAACCAGTTGGAATGAGAGGTCCAAAATCTTAAGGAAGAAAATAACTCCTTGAAAACTAGAATTGGACAAGAGGAATCAAATGATGTTAAAAGATACCAAGAAATAACAAAAGTAGAAAAAAAATAGATTAGAACCTGAAACATCTCATTAGAAAAACAACTGATCTGGAGAATAGATCAAGGAGAGACAATGTAAGAAATGCTGGACTCCCTGCAAGTTATGATCAAAAAGAATTTTGATACAATATTACAACAAATTAAGGAAAATGGCTTTGAAGTTCTAGAACAAGAGGGTAAAGAAGAAATAGAAAAAAACCTACCATTCATCACCTGAAAGAGATCCCAGGGGGAAAACTTAAAGGAATGTCCTAGCCAGTTTCAAAACTCCCAGGTTAAAGAGAAAATATTGCAAGCAACAACAATGACAAAAACTATATAAATACTGCAGAGATATAATCAAGATTTCACAGGACCTAGAAGCTTCTACACTAAAAGACTCCAAGGTATTGGAACATTATATTTTAAAGATCAGAAGAACTAGGGTTGTGACCAAGAACAATTTACCCAGAAAAGTTGAGTATAAGCCTGACTGAAAAAAAAAAAAGACATTTGATGAACTGAAAGACTTTCAGGTATTTTGTGACAAAATGACCAGAATTCAATGGAAAATTCAATATAAAAGATCCAGAAGAAATAAAAGGAAAATATTAAAGATTAATTATAAGGGAATCATTAAGGTCAAAGTGTTTATTTCTTATATATGAAAATGTTATCAGTATTCTTATGAGTGTCAATGTTACTACGATAGTTTGAAAGAAAGGTTGGGGCTGAGTTGTGTACAATGGGGTGACCTAAAAAACAAAATTGGGTAGCAAAAAAAAAGAGCAATCATCTCAAAAATGGGGCATGAAAAGAAGAACTGATACAGAGGAAGTAAATGGGGTGGAAAGCTGGTAATGCTGGGGAACCTCATTCTCATCTGATCTGGGTAAAAGAGGGAACAACATATATGTATCTAAAAGGGTATAAAAGTATTCTAAACTTATAAAGAAATAAGAGGACTAGGAGACACAATAAAGGAGGGACAAAAGGAATAGGAGGGTAAGGGGAAAGCATAAGCTAATAGGGATAGGGTAAAAAGATAGGCTTGAGAAGAACAATACTGAATAAAAATAAGATGGAGAGAAATTCACTGTCACAACTTTGAAAGTGAATATGGATTAAAAATCAGAATCCAACAAAACATAAAGAAGAGATAGTAAGAGATACCCCATTTAAAAGAGCTCTAGACAGTATAAAATACCTGAGAATACACCTACCAAAACAAAGGCAGGAACTATACGAACATAATAATTGATTCTTTCAGTAAAAAAAAAAAGGCAGGTCTGATTCTATCACCCCACCCCTTATTTAATAAACTCCAGTTGCTCCCGGTTAACTATAGGAGCAAATACAAAATAATCTTTTTAGTATGCAAAGCTCTTCCGCAGTCTAGTCCCCTTCTTTGTTTCCAGTCTTCTTACACATTACTCCCCCAACATGTACTCCAAGGACATTAGCTTCTTGGCTGTTCCATAAATACACTCCATCTCTCAGCTCTGGCCATTTTCTCTGGCTGTCCTCCATACCTGGAATGCTCCTCCTACAATCCAACTTCTGATCAGTCTGGCTTCCTTTAAGTCCCAACTAAAATCTCACCTTCCACAAGAAGCCTTCCCTAAACCTTGTTAATTCCAATGCTTCCCCCTCTTTTAATTATTTCTTATTTATCCTGCATATAGCTTGCTTTGCATATATTTGGTTTACATATTGTCACCCCCACTAGATTGTAAGCTCCTTGAGGGCAGAGTCTTTTGCCTCTTTTTGTATCCCCAATGTTTAGCACAGTTCTTGGCACATAGTAGGTACCTAATAAATGTTTACTGAATGAATATTGTGAACCCTTTTCTCCCCTATGTTGCTCCTGCAGAGACTCTAGGAAAATAAAATAAAGTTTAAAAAAAAAACCCTAGGGACAGGAGGAGAGGAGTGAAGCAGTTTTGTTAGGGAGAAATTTCATGTAAGGGCATAGGAAGACTACATATGTATATTTATATATACATATATGTATAAGACCATATATATGGACAGATATAGATCCAAAGAGGTAGACCTCCACAAGATTAAGGAAGAACTTGAACACCAGACAGAGGAGTATAGGGTTTAATTGGTAGACAAAAGGAGCCTTAAATTTTTGGACAGGGGAGAAACATCTGCTCCAGGCCAGAGAAAAACTATTTGCAGTCATAAAATCACCATTACAATTAGCCTTCTTCTTAGGCTATCGACTTCAGAGGTATTAAAAAGTAGGTAAAACTAATAATGACTATGGCGATTATACCCATGATAGTGTTAGGTAGTTAGAGAACGATTACTTTAAGTAATCAATCTAATTAATCAGAGACCTCACATGACCAAACAAACCCTGGCTGATATTTGTTTTCAGCTTTTATTATACCTGTTAATATGCATGGCTTATTTTTCTAGTCTATTCACTGTTTAATAAGCAACTTGATTGATAAGCAAATTCTGTTTCCAAGACAATGAATACGTGACAACAGGATGTTTTGCAGTTTTTATAGGAAAATTCCTTATAATCTTCATTAAGTTTTTCTACTCAAAGTTCATATCAAATATCCCCCTTTGTTTATTCATTTCCTGAGCTTCTGGGGACTGCCAAAAGCTTTCTTATAATCTCCTTGTGGGCAAGTATTTTGATCAGGAAGCCTGAGTCACCTAGAAAGATTATAAATAGCTTTGTAAAGTTAATGTTTTCCAGGCATTACTTGGCAGTTATTTTTTTAAATTGGGGATTAAAATGGTTTTTCTTGTAGAAAAATTCTCAATCTTTTATCCACAAGGGGAATTACAGGGAGAATAACCACTCCACAAGGTGAAATTCCTAATGTCAGTCAACAAAGCATTTATTAAGCATATACTATATGTTTGATAGGCATTGGCAATGAAGACATTGAGAAGGACTAGTGATACAAATACACACCAAAAGGAAGACAGTACCTTCCTTCAAAGAGCTGACAGTCTAAGGGAGGAAGCTAACATGAAAGGAGATGATACTAAAACATGGGGAAATCTGAAAATCACCACTATCCACTCCCATAAATTGTTCCCTCAATACTTCAAACTTTCTTAAAAGATATAAAGTGCCTAAGAAGTAGTGTCATTTAATGTACATATGAATGAGTGAAAAAAGCATTTATTAAGTGTTTATTACATGCAAAGCACTGCACAAAGTGCTCAGGACAAAAAGAGAAAAAAGACAGCCCTTGTGCTCAAGATCACATTTTGATAGGGGAGACATCCCATCTGGAAGGTTGTAGCTCCTTGTCAAATGGCAAGGTCCCATGGTCCTTTAACAGTATTGGCAAGAGATTAATGCCACTTTAATGCATTTCCAGTGATAAAGTCATGTCACTTTGTGATGGTGAACTGTTTTACACTGCCAAATACTTTGGCAGCAAGAAACTTTTTTTCGGGATCTTTGATACCTTTGAATATAGCCCTGCAGGAGCAGTTGTTAGGCTGCATCTCTATAGAGGTCACTTCCCAAGATGATGGCTGAGGGCACCAGTCTGGAAGTACTGCCACTCCTATGGCTCTTGGGTCCAGGGTCCTAGGCTGTCTCCATCCAGGTATGAGAGAAGGTGGTGACGTTGCTTGACTTGTGTTGCTGCTTTAGCTAGGTTGGCTTGCCTGTCCTATGTATGGCAGTTGGTTGGTAGCTGATGGGGTTACCCAGCCCCTTCTCCACAGGAGTTTCATCTCTGAATAACGGCTATAAGAGCTAGTCTGGAACTAGGATTGGTGATCTTCAGCAGAGGTGTCAAAGTGCCACTGACCCAGATTAAAATATAATTGGGAAACGTTTTAACAAAATATAATGTGAGGTCTTCTAAGTTGACATGCAGCCTATCTGATGGGTGTGAGGTGGTACCTCAGAGTTATTTTAATTTGTATTTCTCTAATCAATAGTAATTTAGAGCATTTTTTTACATATATACAGAAAGCTTTGACTTCTGAAAACTGCCTGTTCATATCCTTTCATCATTTATCAGTTGGGGAATGACTTGTATTTTTATAAATTTGACTCAGTTATTTATGTATTTGAGAAATTAGGCCCTTATCAGAGATACTTGCTGCAAAATTTCCCCCTCAGTTTTCTGCTTTCCTGTTCATTTTGGTTGCGTTGGTTTTGTTTATGCAAAAACTTATATTTTATATAATTAAAATTATCTATTTTACACTTTGTAATGCTCTCTATATTTTCTTTAGTCCTAAATTCTTCCCTTATTCATAGATCTGACAAACCAGTCCATGTTCTCCTGATTTGCTTATGGTATCACCCTTAATGAGTAAATCATGTACCCATTTTGACATCTTCGTATAAGGTGTGAGATGTTGGTCTATACCTAGTTTCTGCCATACTGTTTTCCATTTTCCCCAGCATTTTTTATCAGATAATGAGTTTTTGTTTCAAAAGTTTGGATCTTTGGGTTTATCAATACCATATTACTATGGTCATTTGCTATAATGTATTGTGTACCTAATCTATTCCACTGATCCACCACTATTTTTTAGCCAATACCAGACTGTTTTGATAATTACTGCTTTATAATATAGTTTGAGATCTGGTACAGCTGGAGTACCGTCTTTCATATTTTTTTTCATTGATACCCTTGATATTATTATACTTGACCTTTTATTCTTCCAGGTGAATTTTGTGGTTTTTTTCAAGCTCTATAAAAATTTGTTTGGTAGTTTGATTGGTGTGGCATTGAATAAATAGATTAATTTAGGTAGAATTGTCATTTTCTATTATATTGGCTCTTGGTTCACTTATTTAAAGTGGCAGCAATAAAAAAAAATAGAGGTACTTCTTACGGTGCTTAGCTGGGAGTTATTCATTGGTGTTCCTCATAGTCAAACTGTTTTATGATTTTCCCCAAAGCACTCAACTTAACCAAATATTACCAAAATTCACTACTTCATACAAACTTATCATGTCACCTAAGCTTGATCATGAGACACTGGGGAACAGGTTTCTAAACTAGCTGTATATCTTAATTCTCTTGTAGTCTTTATGTCTCGAGATAAAAATGGCCTATCCAGAGAATCAGTGGGTTCTAAATTATTCTACAGAACTCCCAAAAACTTATAAGGTATCCCCTGGAATTCCATTAAAAGGGAGGCGAGGAGATGGAGGTAGCCATGTTAGACTTCCAAATGCTGTCTTAAAATCATACCAGAATTTAGGAATCTATGTCACTGGTACATAGTAGGCACTTAAAGTCACTTCCTTTAATATGATACAAGGTTGTATGCTATAGACCCCCCTCAACTCAGAACTATAGAGCTAGAAGGCATATTAGATATCACATAATCCAGCCCCTCTCATTTTTAGAGAAGACTAAAGGCCAGAAGTGATTTACCTATAAACATCCAACAAATTTATGGTGCATAGCCTAGGTGCCCGACTTTCTAGTGATCATTCTCTAATCCACATTGCAGTCTTTACTCATTTCTGGGCTCTGGTAGATAGGTTTGTACAGGGATACAGTGTCACATTTTAGTGATGCTACAATTTTCAAGAAGGTACACAGGAAACCGGAACCCCATTACTGTAAGCCTATAAAAGTAGGAACAGGAGAAGAGATTTTAGGGGTCATTGTTTCTCCAGATGTTCTTCAGATGTAGTCTTCTCCAAGTGTCTCAGAGATAAAAGAGGCATGCATCTAAGACATAAGATCAAGAACAGGAGCCAACAGTGTCATTTTGGCCCCAGAGCTCCAAGAGGCCTGTGGTTGTATACCAGGACAACAAGTCTTTTCAAGATCCAGCTTGAACTTAGGATGAGTCTGTGTTCTGGGCAACTTTTGTTGAAGTCACATACCGTTGCCTGCCTCATTTTCCTCATCTGTAAAATGGGGATAATAACACCTCCCACAGTTATTGCGAGGATAAAATATGATCATGCCTGTAAAATGCTTTGAAACCTTAAATCATATATACATCCTAGCTATTATTAATAGCTATTACCATCCCTACTACCCTAAACATGTACAGGACAATTATTATGTACTTCACCTATAAAATAAGAGGGAAGATCCAAGACATCATCTACAATCAAAAGCTGACGTTCTAAGGGAGAACAATAGGGCTCTGGTCTAAAGAGATGACCTCCGCCATAAAATGACTAATTAAAATAACATCTGTCTTAAGAAATAGCTTTCAAAAATAGGCTTTGTATTTGGGCCCCAGAGAAATAATAAATAAATGTTTTTTTTTAAAAAAAAGGAAAGGAACATTAAAATTACTGAATTTCTAAAGCTAGACAATGAGCCTTTACTCCTTCTGCTGCTTCCTCCGTTGTTTACCTGAGCATAAGGGTGGGCTTTCTCCTCCTTTCTAACTCTGACCCATTTACTCTGCCCAAGATTTCAGATACATACTATTTTTTAGACATATTTATTATATTCATTATAGGTGATAATATTTAATGTTATTTTCTAACTACTATGGCCTCTGCCCTTATACTTTTGATAATGTTTCTGACAACAGTGAGCCATCAAAATAGGTACTTGTTAAAAAGTATCATTGTTGTACAGTGTGTACTACTGTAACAGTTACATGTTACCTTAAAATTGTTTCTTTGTTTCAGACATAAATACCTCACATTCCCCTAATCAGAATAGGAATTCAGGAACTGTTCTCATGTTTTTCTATTTATTTCATATTTCCCATACTTCAAGGATCCAAACTTTCATCTCCCTGATATTCCCCCTGCCTATAGAACCCATCTCTACATTAAATAGTCTTTACAAATTGCTATGTAGGATCACCTTGCTGTTGATAAACTTCTAATTCCATCCAGTTTGAAACTGAAGGACCTACCCTACTCCTTCTAGTGTTTGTTGTCTTCTTTCCTAAAATGAATATCAAAAGCAGTTAGTTAACTTCATCTAAGTTAGGAGCTCTTTAACTTTTTTGGTGTCATAGATTCCTTTGAAAGCCTATAGAATCTTTCTCAAAAAATTTTTAAATAATTGAGAGGAAATGCTTTATTTCAGCTAGAGGTTAGTGAAAATAAAGAGGTAGTTTTTCCCCCATTCAATTTCAGAGAACTCCTGAAATCTATCCATGGATTGTAGACTCCAAGTTAAGAACTCATAAATCAAAGTGTGTGAAAAACAGGAATGAAGTCAGTGACACTGAATTTCAGAGTTCATAGGGTTGGGGAAAGTAAGGTGTAAGAATCTGGAAAGATGTGAGCTGGCCAGGTTCTGAAGGGCTTTGGACATCAAACAGGATTTTATAGTTGATCCTGGAGGTGATAAGAAACCTGGGGTTTACTAACAGATAAGGGTAGGGAGTGATCATGGTCAGCTCTGCACTTGAAAAAGATCAATTTGACACCTGAGTGGAAGTTTAACTGGAATGAGGAAGTTCTTGAGGCATAGAGACCAAGCAGAAGGCTATTACATAAAGACCACAGTCCAGGCCTTAGAGATGTGGGGAAGGAGAAAGGAGCTGGTAGTGTCCAACAGACACTGAAAGAGTGGCCTCTATCGGATTTCAGACATACTGGGTAAGGGGACTGGCCCAAGTCACTATTTTCTTCTCATAACTCCCAGAATTTGAGACCTACCTAATTTGAGGTCTGCCTATGTAGACCACCTTCCAGTTGTTGTGGTCAAAACAATTCATCACTTGATTGGAAAACCCTGATATTAAGTCCCTACCACCTTAACTAGGTAGTCCTCCAAAGGGTTCCATTGCCAACCCTTATTTAAAAAGTCTCTGACTTACCCAGCAAAAATGAGCATGATCTTTCAGGGGAGGAGATGGATATTCAACAAAACAGGGGACTTTCAAACCTTCCTGATAAAAAGACCAGAGCTCAAGAGACAATTTGATCTTCAAATACTCAGGAGACTCAGGAGAGGCAAAAAAAGGTAACTGGGACAGAAAGAAACATGTTATTAATAAGGGCAAACTGTTTACATCCCTATGAGTGAAGAAGGCATTTTTAACTCTTGATAACTGTATTGTTATTACATCGTGTTAAAAGGGGTATACATAAATTGGGTGGCTTTAAGTTGACTTTGATGTAAAGATAAAAAAAAATCTAATCAAGTGGGTTAAATGGATCCAAGTAAGTGGATTAATCTGATCTAAGAAAATGCACTGAGAGAAAAGGAAAGGAGGAGGCAGACAAGAGTAAATTACATTACAGGAAAAAACACAAAAACCTATTACAGCAGAGGGAAAGAAGGGAGGGAGATGAGCACAATTTCAATCTTACTCTCATCAGATTTGGCTCAAGAAGGGAATAACATAGTATGTTAGGTACTAATATTGATAGACTTAACCCTTCTCAACCACAAAAGAATCTAAAACATCTCCAAAGGCCTCATGATGGAAAATGCTATCCATATCCAAAGCAAGAACTATGAAGTTTGAATGCAGATTGAAGCATACTATTTGCTATTTTTTTTCCTGTTCTGTTTTGTTTCCTCTTTCTGATGATTCCTCCTATTGGTTCTAATTCTTCCTTACAACATCACTAAGGTGAAAATATGTTTAAGAAGAATGTATATGTATAGCCCATATCAGATCACACACCGTCTTGGGGAGGGAGGTGGAAAAAATTTTAAAACTCAAAAGCTTATGGAAGTGATTATTGATAAATCAAAATAAATTAATAAAAATAAGTAGGAGTTAAGTATTTTGAACAAAATGTAACACATAATAGGAGATCCTTTGGTAATCTACCATTTTTCTATCAAAGAGTTAATTATAGCAAAACTTTTCAAATCTTAAAAAAAAAAGTCTCTGACTTGACAGGACCTGCCAGAGTTTCCATTCCACCTGCCAGAGTTTCCATTCCACGGGCAAACATTCAAAAGCACAGCCTTACCTACACTGCACAATAAAGGCATCAGACTAAGACTTTTTGTGAGGATTATTCCACTAATCTTCCCATATTAGTTGAAAAATTATAAACTCCATTCCACAGAGGAAAACTGAAGCACTAATGGTTTCTTAACTTGCCCAAAATCACACATCTAGTAATGATGCTAGGAATAGAGCAACTGTCCCTTGCTCCCCACCCCATCCCCATTCAATCTACTAAGTTTCCTGTTGCAATATAATATAAAGTCCAATAATGCTGTGCTAAAAATTCAAGTCTTGTATTTCTTATAGGATAGCCATACAAAAATTACATAAAATATTTTAAGGTGTTTCAATTGCTGTGGTGAATTGCACTATTCACTTTTCCAGATCTCCCTTATGAATACCAACATTTAACTGCAAGATATCTTATTGGGATTAAGGTATATTCCATGATCCTGGAAAATTTTCTGTTCTAAATCATCTAAAAGGTAAAGGAGATTGAACAGTCTTATGCTCAGAACAAACATGGTCTCATTAACAGAATGCCCTAGCCAACTCAGTTAAACACAAGCACCTGATACATAACAGTTTCTATCCCCTATGCAAAGATAGGCTACTAGGGATTATGAAGATCCTCTACATTTGGGGATTCAGGTTATTTCCAGTACCCTCTATGTCAACATACTCTGCCTCAACAAAGAGGCGTATTTTCTGTGCCTACTTATTTACATATCAAACTTTCCTTTAGGAAAAAGAAAGAGCTAGCATGTGATAAAGAATTAGAATAAACTAGAAAATACAGACAAGACAGCACACAATGAGGGTATGACATTAGAGGAGTTTAAAGAACAGACAAACTAAAGCCCCTGGCTGCCTGTAAAAAAATTGATAATTTATTCATTCAGCAAATACCATCCAGGAATAAGGTGCTATCTACAGAACAAAACTAATAGCTTTTCCTGCCCTCAAGTTGTTTACAGATTTACTGGGGAGAAAAACCATATACACATAAAGTCAATAATGACATTACAAAAGATGTCATAAAGTAGTATGTGATCAAGTGCTAGATAATCATTAAGTGCTGTGAGTTCATAGGCAAGAGACAGTACTATAATCATGGCTGGCTGAAGTGGTAAGGGAAGCTTACATGGAGGAGGTGAGATTTGAGCCCAATCTTGAAGGATGGCTAGGAATTGGATTGGGGGAGGGGGGAGGGAGGTGTGAAGGGAGACAGGACAGAGTAGCCAAAATGTCTGATAATCAAAGCAAAAAGTTGTTGATGCAGGAATTTGCATGAATTCTGTAGTTTGACAAAGTATTTGAGGGTGAAAAGAGAAAATTAAGAAAATAGTTGTGAAAGCTTTTCAATTAAGCAGATACCTATTAAACTAAAAAGGAAATGAAAAAGAATGAGAGAATCCAAGACTTGTAACAACTGAAAAAGAAATTGAGATTTCTATAATACTATTCAGAAGTAGTCAATAGACACAAAACTGTCATTTGGAAAATTATGAGTAGCTCTCCAAAGACAGAAAAGTTCAATCAAGCGCTTGCATTCTGGACTTTAAAAAACACAAAGTCCTGCTGCAATCACAGAGGTCAGCAATAAACGTGAGAGACAGTACAGTATATTGGATAGAAAATAGTATCACTAGAGTCAGGAAAACTTGGATTTTAGTTCCAACTCTGAAAAGCAGGCTGTATGATTTAATCCCTAACCTGTAAAAGACATTCCCCAAAGGACCAGACAAAAAAAAATACCCAAAACAAAACCTTCCAAACCCTACCTTTAGTAGTAATCAGATAAAGGAACATTATCTGGCTCACAAACAAAAACACTTAAATTACACATAGAGATATTAAATTGATTTTTAAAATCCAAGTCAGACTCAAAAGAAACCAGGCATACTCATGAAATAAGAAAAATTAGTATTGATATAGAATGCTTCAATTGGACTAAGTTTTGACTTGATTCAGGTATGTATAAAGGTTCTAGATTAAGGTGTTTTCTGAAGCTTAAATGATCAAAGAGGGCAGCAAGTTGAACATATTTTTATATAGCAGATTTTTATAACCTGTGGAAGTTACAGAGGAAACTGAACTAGACATCCAGGTCTACTGCTAATTAAACCTCTCATTTGTTAATCAGCATTTAGTTGTACTGCTCTGAATATCCAATGAGAATAATAACTAACATCTAAAGTGTCCAAAGCACTTATCTGTAAAATAAGGTCAGATGAGATGGTCACCAAGGATCTTCCAATTATAAATTATAATCCTATGAGAGCATAACATTATCTAGATTCTCACAAAAAGCCTATGAGGTAGACATTACATCCCCATTTTACTGATGAGGAAAGCAAAGTCAAGTGACTGGAGCATAACCATCTGGCTAAAAAGTCAAAGAGGAACTGAATCCACATTTCAACTCACTCCATTTCCAAGGGCTCTCTTTCCACTATACCATGCTTACATGCACATGTTTTCAAATCTAAAATGAGAGAACTCTATTTTTATGGTAGTCAGACAGTCAGTCAACCAGCATTTATTAAGCACTAACTGTGACAGACACAGCTGCTAAGCTCTCTCAGTATAGAGAGAAAGGCAAAACAAAAAGTCCCTGCTCTCAAGGATCTTACAATCTTATATGGGAACTCCGAAAAGTGCTGTAAAACAAAGCAGGATTTTTAAAAATGTACAGTACAAGAAATTTCAACGTTTTTGGATGAAGGGGAAGAAACGCAAAATTAAGTTAAAAGAGTGTTACAGAGAACAGGCTTTGCAAACAGGGTGATACATAAAAGTAAGCTATGTAATATCTAGCTCCTCACGTTCTCTTAGCTTCTATAGTTCAAAGTGGCAGCAAGAAATAGTGGAGAGTATGCTGGAAAAGTGCCAAGACTCTTGGGAAATCAAATTCAAATCCACCTCAGACCCCAGCTTTCTGTCTGCATAACGTTAGGCAGGTTACTTGACCTCCCCTAAGACTCAGTTTCCTCATCTCCTAAAGGAGAGGTCACACTAAATGATCTGAGACCTCTTCTAAATCTCTATGATCCGAATTCACATTTACTTAATTTTTGGGTTTTATTTTCTTCATATTTAAAATAGGGAAACCTCCTTCCAAGAACTACCTCACAGGCCTATTGAGAGAATAAAGATGAAGTTTAAAGCTCTCTATTTTAAACCATTGCATTGGGCTTGCCCCTCTGTCTGGTATTGTTTTTATACATTATATCCTATTGCATACTTCTGTGATGGAAGAAAGAGAAAGACTAATCAAGCACTGGGGTTGTACTTTTTTCCCCCTACTTTTGTATTCCTAATGCCTAATACAATGCCCTGCCCGTAGTAGATGCTTAATAAATATTTGTACTCTTTATTGAAGCATAAAGGGATCCCAGCTTTAAAGGATGGTCCAGATTTGCAGAAAAGATACCAGGCCTGGGAAGAGGGCAAAGGCACTATAAAGAATACGGTCTAAGAGCAGCCCAGGAGATCCCAAAAAGAGGACTGTTACAATGGAAATGGCCAAAGGGTAAACTGGGCCCTGAATACCAGGATAACAGGTTTTTGTTTTATCCCATAGGTAACAAGAGAAACTGAAGTTCATGCAAACATGTTATTACTTATATTAAATTTGCAAGTTAAACTTTTCACACTCTCAAACTGCAAGATATATTTTCCATACTCATAAAATCTTAAGCAAATGCTTGATAGCACAAGATCTCAGGTCTTATTTTTTCCACAGACAGGAGAATAGGCCACTATCCAATATAAACGTGGGCAAACTTCCATTCCATTCTTTCCTAAAAGCCCTAACACGCAGAGTACAAAAGTACCCTCCTAATTCCATCGCTCAAACCTGCCTTCTTAATTAAAGCTTGCACCAAGTAGTCACAGGTCTGTCCTAATATTAATGCACAGTGGTAGAATGAGGAGAGTTTGGACATCTCATCTGAGTGAGTTAATATCCCTGTACCGCTTTCTGCTAAAAGGCCCGCAACCTAATCAACACAGATCGCTCCCACCCGTTTCTGCAAGAGAGAAAAAGTTTCCTGCTCCTGGACTCAGAAGGCTTCCCCGCCCCCCTGGTCGCAGGGCTTTGTCTACCGGCGCGCGCCCCCTGCCACTGCTAGCGGGGAGACCCCTGAGCGCGCTTGGAAGTGAGGGAATTGGGTGGGGGGAAGAAGAGGTTCGGGTGACTATAAGCAGAACTGATGGAATTGAGATGGAAGCAAAAGGAACAGGCTGAGTGGGCGAGCCGGAGGGTGGGAAGGGAGGAAAGAAGGCAGAGATTTCCGAGAGGAGTACCCGGGCGGAAGGGGCTCTAAGTCCAGGGTGATTCCCAGGGAGGTGTGTGTTGGGGGGGAGGCACTGGAGGGGGGGGTCTCCGAAATTGACAACTTTGCAGAAGAGAGCAGCCAAGGATCGAAGCCACCCCCTTCTGGGCGCGGAGCAGTCGCCGCCGCCCTGCCAGCCCACCACTTCTGGGTGCGCACGGAGGCATTGGCACCACTCCCGTGAGGATGCCCCGGGAGACGGCACTTACCGTGTGCCGCGCCACATCGGAGGAAGTCATGGTCTCGGGGGATGTCCTACAGCTGGCCAGGATCCTGGATACGGGATAAGCCGCAATTTCTGCGCCCTCTAAGCCTTAGAGGGTGCAGGGGAAGCCCCGGAGCAAAATAAAGAGGAGATAAAACGGGAGGAACCCAAGTTGTCCAGACTACAGCCCGGGGGGCTCCCACCAGCTGGAATTTAACTGGTGGCGCAAAGGAGTCTGGCGCGAGCCTCCCGGGGGAGGGTGGGACTAGGAGAGCGGGATCCCGGGGGCTGGAGAGGGGTGGAGCCAGAGCCCCGAGGAGCGCGGGAGACCCGGGCGGAGTTCATTGAGGGCGGTAGCCCGAGGGAGGGAGGAGGCGGGGCCTTAGCGGAAAGGCCTACACGAGGAGGTGGAAACGGGGCGGGGCCAAGTCGGGAGACTCGGGAGAGGGGAGGTCTTCGTGTGCGAAGACTCTGTCCAGCTGGGGGCGCTCGCATGACGCGGCTGACAACCAGGCGCTGGGCGCGAGCCCAACTGAGGACGGGGGAGGGGCATGTGCTGGCACTGCAGAGATCCGCGCCGTTCGCCACCGTTCTGGGCCGCGAACCACCCTTCGAGGCAGGGAACCCCATGATGTTTCGGAGAGGGAGGAAGACAAAAGAGAGTCTGGAAGAGTTGGGGGGGCGGAGTCTGTTTTCTGAAAGCGGGGAGAACGTCCAGAGTAAAAACAATGAAGGGAACGTAGGAAGAATGTGTGTGCCCCCTCCCCCATATCCCCCTCGGCAATCACAGTTAGCGCTGACTGAGATTGGCCGACCAGGGGGCGGGACCGGAAGCGAGGCGGAGCCCGTGGGGAGGGCCCAGCCGGGGAGGGAGGGAGGGGAAGGGCGGGGCGGTGGGAGCAGGGGGCGGGGTCTGGGGCGGCTGCTGTTGCTTTTGCTGCTAGTAGAGGTGGTGGCCAGCTAGCCGCTGCGGGAGACAGCTGCCGACACTACGGCGTCTTTCTGTCCGGAGGCACCGACTGGGGCCGGCCTCACCGAGCGCAGGAGCAGACGGTGGTGGTCTCCCGGAGCCGGCCGGCGTATCGGGGGCCGCAGTCCAGCTCCCGCAGGATTCGAGCCACCGCCCCCTTTTCTCCAGGAGGTTCCCCTAGCCGAGCTGCCCTTCCCGCCTGCGATGGGGCCGGGCTGAGCCGCCTCCCGCCCCGCTGTCCCTTTGCAAGGGAGAAAGGAGGAGGGGAGGAGAGGGATGGAGGAGCTTGAGCAGGAGGCGGTGCTGCTCTTCCTCACCCAAAGAGGGGGCCGAGCCCGCAACGCGGAGCTGGTGGAGCATTTCAGGGGGGCCCTGGGGGGCGAGCCCGAGCAACGAGCCCGGGCCCGGGAGCGCTTCAAGCAGCTGGTGAACGCTGTGGCCACGGTCCGAACCGACCCTGCGGACGGGACCAAGTACGTGTACCTGAAGAAGAAGTTCTGCGGAGGTGGTCCGCTTCCCCCTCTGCATGCTGGGGCCCCGACCCCCCAGTCCCTCAAGGGCGGCGATCCTGGGGCGGGCAGTGAGCATCATCCCTCGCCTCCAGCCGGGCCAGCGGACTTGAAAAACGAGGATGCGGGGAGCCCACCAGCCTCCCCCGGAAATGGAGAGCCTAACCCTGTGTTGCAGGAACAGGAGCAGCAGTTACCGCCGCAGGCATCTATCCAGGTAGTGCCCAGCATTTCGGTGACCGAAGCATCCGAGCTCGAGGAGGCCCCGAGCTCTTTGGACGGGGCTAACTCGGCTACCTCTAATGGGCCTGAGTCACCAGACGGAAGCGCTTCTCCTTCGCCTGGGGACCACCCGCTCCCAGAGGGCAACCCTGAGGAAAGTGGACAGTCAGTGGACCAGGAATTGCCACCCCTACTAGTCTCGGGTGAAAGCAGCAGGAATGAACTGCCGAGATTGGGGCAGGTGCAGCCCCTGGGCGTCGGGGCGCGGAGGAAGAACTCTAGACGCAATGTGCCTCTGCTCCGGGGGCTGCCGCAGGGTTCCTGCGGTGTGGAAGAGTCAGAGCCTCTCCCAAAAAACTGGGAGGAGGGAGACAACTGCAGCTCCCCAGGAGGAATCAGTACTCCGAGACCTGGCCGCAAGAATTTGCTGGACCTAATGATAGGCAGCTCCCCGCAGCTTAAGAGGAGCTTCTTTGTTGGGGGAAACAATCTTGGGGGCTCTTCTGGAGCGGGCCGTGCCGCAAGAGGTGGTGGAGACTCGGACACCGCTTCCCTGGCTTCGTCTTCCACAGAAGAGGAAGGAAGCGCAACCGGGTCGGTGGCCTTGGACCCTCTGGAACATGCCTGGATGCTTTCTGCGTCGGATGGTAAATGGGACAGCTTGGAGGGACTGCTCACTTGCGAACCTGGGTTACTGGCCAAGCGTGATTTCATCACCGGCTTCACCTGCCTTCACTGGGCCGCCAAACACGGAAAGCAGGAACTCCTGGCCATGCTCGTCAACTTTGCCAACAAGCACCAGATACCGGTAAACATCAACGCCAGGACCAGCGCAGGCTATACAGCTCTGCACCTAGCAGCAATGCACGGACATGTGGAGGTGGTGAAGTTACTGGTGGGGGCGTACGATGCAGACGTGGACATTAGGGATTACAGCGGGAAAAAGGCCTCTCAGTACCTGAGCCAAAGCATCGCAGAAGAGATCAAGAACTTGGTGGGCGCCCTGGAAGATGATGATGGAGAGAGCACTTCGGATAGTGGAGGTGGTCGCTGGAAGCTTTCGAAAGTGCTCCCTTCACATCTTATCACATATAAACTCTCTCACGTACTGGAGGATGGGGGAGATCACCACCACCACTCCCACCACTCCTTGGCTGATGGGTCAGCTGGGGGCAAGTCAGTGAGTCGCAAAGCATTAGGTGGTAGCAGCAACAGCAGCAGGATGAGACCCAGACTGAACAAAATCCGGTTCCGAACACAGATCATTCACAGCACTCCCTCTTTCAGGGACCCTGAACAACCACTATCAGAGGAGGAAAGGTCCCTTAAAAGCAGCTCCTCCACATCTTCCTTCAAACTGAGACCGAAGTCCAATGTATTCGGGTAAAAATTATCCTTTGGGGCACAATTTATAGTATGTGCCCTCTGGCATAGGAATTTTGGGTATCAGACAGAATTAGGAATAAGTATAGGAAGGGGAAGGGGAAAATTAAGGAAAATAAACTCCATGTTCTGTACTTGGGAGGGGAAGGAGAGGGAAAGAGGTCATGTATTCCCTTTGGTAAACCCATGTATAAACAAACTAGAGAGTTAGGTTTTTAAACCTTTCTGTACATGGCTGATTCTCTGCAAACACTGGCTTATTTTGGTCGAGGTGTATCGGTGCCAACAGATTCCTTCCCCTTAGAATTTTTTTTCTTCTAGATCTGAGATTTTTAGGGTCTAGACAGGAACTTAAAGTGGGAAGGACTTTTTAATGTTACTTTTTACTGTTATTGGGTTTTATGCATAAATACATCATTTTTGATGCATCTGTTTAAATATTGCTACTCTCATAGGAACAAGATAACGAAGTTTGTAATGAAACTTGTATGTGCTGCCATGCATTTTCTATAAATATATTTGCTGTTGGAGGTACTATTACTACTGAATGTATAGTCAGAAAAATGCAAAAGCACTGATAAAGAATAATGTGAGTGAAAATGCAAGTCTTCAGTAGCAGTTTATTCTAAAAACAATTTCAGTTTATAGTCACTGTGAACTCAAATGTTAGGTACACTTATTTTTGAGTTGTTGCATTCCATCCTGTGGTACATTCCATCTAACTGTATACAACAGTACTGCACTCAGGTGCATCATTAATAACTTCACCCAGCAGACCTAGAACACTCAGCACCCAATCATGCAGTAAATTAATAGTTCTTTAGTCAGACCTAAATCAATTTAAGTATTAAATATTCCTAGTCATTACTTTTTTGAATTGATTAATCATCTAGGGGTCACTTAACCATTTGCCTTGCTTTTTTGACCCATGGTGCTTAGAGTGGAAATGTTTAAAGAAACAATCTCTGATTTTAGAGGCTTAGCTAGAATTGGCAATCTACTAGCATGATCTTGTGAAGTAACTGTTAAGTTAGACTTTAATAGACTATTGCTATTGAATAATTCCCACCTAAGGTACAATTCTTTTTTTTTTTTAACAAATAGAACTTTTTTATTATCTGTGATCTGAAGTAATGTTCTGCACATTTTAAGATCTTAGTCTAAACCCATTAGCTAACCTTAACAGCTTTCTTGAAGTTAATGGCTGTATATACTAAAGAAAGATATCAACTAAAATCAGGTGGTGAATCTTCCAAGTTTAAAAAATGGCACTTTCCCTTCAAGAAGTAAGTTTCAGGGCTGGTCCTATATTTTGAATGCTGCTGGTTGTCCAATTGCTTTGTACATAAACAAAATTAAAATAATGCCAATTAAAATCCAAGACTTTAAAATGTGGTTCCCAATTACATTTCCTTTATATATATATATATATATGTATATATTTTTTGAAAAGTGAATGGCTTTATATTTCATTTAAAAATCTATCTCAAAAGCATATCAAAAGCTTCTGTCATTCAATTAGAAAAAATTATAAGAACAGCTAGCCCAAGCAGATCTGCTCTTATCAATTCTCACATATATAGCATGTCTGGTACTCTGTTGCAAACTTACAAGCACCTACCTACTCTGGTAGAGATAGTGAGGATAAGGGAACTTCCCCTAAATCACCAGTTTAACCACTGCATACTTTGCACAGAGTTACTGCATTTAGACCAACTCGATGTAATATCTTTCATTAGATGAGGAATGTTACTTGCATAAAGACACATGAAAAATTATCTTTTAAAAATGTAAGCTATACTCCTTGGTGCCTTTACTTTTTTTTTTGTTTGCTGTTATGAAAACGGGGCATATCTGCTTAAAAAGCACTTTTTACTCACAGATGGGTCAAGAGCCAATCTGTAATCTTGTGCAAGGAAAAAAATAGATTTCTTGTGTGGAAGAAAATTGACTTGCTCTATACCATCTGTATAGCTTATAAGGAAAACAGTTAAATAAAGCTTAAAATGTCTAATAATGCCGAATAAAGTATGAGTTCCCACCTCCTAATTTGCATTAAAACTATAAGCTAAAGGACAAGATTTATCTTGACTGAAAATTTTAACCCTCTAATTACTAATGTAAAGATTGGCATAGTCTAGGCATTCCTATTTTGAAATAACAAAGATAATTCAATAACATTGATTAGAATACAAGTATATTTGAAAGTACTGTTGAACAATCAAAATACTAAACTATTAAATAGGAGTGATACCTAGTTGAACAGGAT
The DNA here is from genome assembly GCF_003287225.1 of Phascolarctos cinereus. Classification (NCBI taxonomy): domain Eukaryota; kingdom Metazoa; phylum Chordata; class Mammalia; order Diprotodontia; family Phascolarctidae; genus Phascolarctos; species Phascolarctos cinereus. Next base: position 172,522,967 of record NW_027556180.1, on the reverse strand, counting down.
ATTTTATTTTGAAGAATTTTGTGGGTTTAATATTCCAACTTTTTATAGGTCTAGCAATTTGTATATATTTTGCTTTTACTTCCCCCTCCCACCAAAATATTTGTTTTGGCTTACACATAAAAATATATTAATATCATTTTCAAAAATCATTCCAGTTAGGAGCTATTTTAAATCTGCCTAATCATAATGTGCTTGTGTGCTATGAAATTTATAGCATATATTTCACTTTTTGAGACTTTACATTTCCTCTTGGTTATTTTTTAAAATTCCAAATCAAGAGAATATGAAATCAAATTATTTGTATACACCTGAAATTCATAAAGTTGTGCCTATTCATGGATATGTGTGTATTGGATGCTTTAAAAGATGTTTATTCAAAAACTGTGATACAAAAAATGAACATTTGTGTGTCATAGGTACACTTGAAACTATTGAATGTGTATTCTGTTAACTTTTTATGGTATGTGTACTGCAGCTAGCCTGTATAACTTGAAAATTTGATACCATTTTATTGTGTCTTATGCCTAAAAACTTGGGGGCCAGGATGCCTTGTCTTTTTATATATACAGTAAAAGTTGGAAGTCTGAGAGTTTGGTTTGTGTGTAAGAAGTTGAACTTTCATTTTGCCAAAAATAAAAAGTACTCACTAGAATTTTGCTCAGTTTTCTTTGTATTGTCAGTGTTTATAGTATTTGTGTAACAAATTGTCATATCTGTGGGGGACTTTGGCCTTCCTCCCCATCCACTGATGGAGCAGGGTTGGGAAGTGACTAATTTAGGTAGCTTGTGAACAGAAGGATGCCTTAAAACACACACACACACACACACACACAACACACACACACACACACACACACACACACACACACACACACACACACCCCCGAGTATATCAGGTACAAATCACAGCCAACCACAAACCCTCCTAAAACTGTAGAAATCCTCCACTCCATCAGTGTATTGCTTTTGTGATGAAAATGAAGAAGTTGGGGAAAAAACCATGCAGAGTTGCATATATTTAAGCCCTCTAAGAGCACTTGAGCTTGCTCATTATTATTTTAAAACCTAGAAGAATTGGTCAATTTTTATATTTGATTTATCTGAAAGATTAAAGTCATGTTTTAACTCCAAGAAGTAATACTGTTTTTCCTTAGAAGTGTGTATCTTACAGAGGATACTCTGAACAATTCATTTGGAAGCATGTCCCCATTTGAAAGAACATAGTTCTTTGTTTTATAAAGTAAACATTTAAAATCTAACCACAACAATGAATACCCTATTTAAGTCATTGGCACAAGTTACCTAAATGTATCTTATAGAAGATATAAATGTGTTAGAAATGACTTGGCTTTAAAGAACTACAAATGTGCCAGTCCCTGTAAGGTGTAACAGTATTGCTTCAATGCCTCTTTTGAGGTTTTTTCCCAGGTAATATTATTTTGATATCTTATATATTTACCAATGGGTTTTAAATGTCAATTTCAGTCTTCCTCCTTAGGTTCTCTAAATGTAAGCTGGCTTAGTGAATTTGCTTACTTCCATTTGTGTTTACATATCATATCCCCAGTTTTCTTCCAGATAATTACCATCTATGCTAATGTAGGTATGTGTCTAGCAGGTGTGTATATGTGAGTGGGTACCTTTTTCATAGATAGGAAATATTAAGACAAAATAGGTGACTTCAAATACTTCAAGGATTTTTATGTTTATTCTGTCTGGACTTCAGAATTTAAAGAAGAGGCAGATTTTATCACCATATAAAGTCAAACTTGTTAATTAGAGCTGCTTGCAAATGGAAATAGAGGTAAGTGAAGGTTTAGTGAACAGAGAGTTTGAGTGTGGAAGACCTGGTTTCTGCCTTTTAATGGCAGTGTGACCCTGGGCTAGTCACTTAACCTTTCCATTCCCCCAGGCAACTCTTAGTTGAAGAGCAAGTTCCAAGGGAGTTTCTTCATTGGTAATTCCCTAATGAAATCACAAGTACAAAACCAGGGAGAAATTTAATGGAATGTACTACTAGAGGATGTGGTGGTTCATCACTGAAAGTGTTGGCTGATCACTTGTTAGGGATGTTGTAAAAAGGCTAAATGGGGTAAGAGATTAATTAGGTGATCCTTAAAGTCCTTTCCATCTCTTCAGATGCTATGATTCCATAATATATGTCTTAACATCAATACCCATCAACAATTCATTGTTACCATTTATAGCTTAGCATTTACTAAGCTATTTTGTGTGATACAGAATCCTTTTAAGCAGAAAATTTTCCATGGTATGAGTATAGTATATAGTAAATTTGCTGCAATCTGAGGAATTCTGTGATACATGATTAGTTTAATTCTGACTAAATCCAATAGGATTCTGTTTGGTTTGGCCAGGTTCCATAGGGGGAATAGGCACCTATTAGCAGTAACTCCTTCGATTTTATAATGAGGCCTGAATCATAGGAACAGAACTCAAGCTGGACGTGACCCCAGAGGCCATCTAGCCCAACTCTCTTTATTTTACCAATGAGGAGCTGAGTCCTGGGGGTATTAAGTGGCTTGACTAACATTACATAGGTAGTAAGGATCAGAGCTGAGATCTGAACCTATATCCTCTTTCTATGGTACCACCCTGTAGTTTTAAAGACTGTGGGAAAACAGTCATTTCTTGGATGTTCCTAAGAGGCCCAAAATGAATGCAAAGGAAACTAAACTGAATCCCTGTCCCATTTGACAATTACATGGACTTTGAAGGGAATCCCCAGAATTCTTAAATGTCCTTGACACCAGAGAACTGGTTGCCCAAGGAACACTCCTATTGGAACAGCACCCAAAACTCAAACATCTATCACTTCATTTGACATGTTCACAATCTTTAATGACAAATTGAAATCCCTTCATGACTTAGTGGTTCTCAAGTTTGAGTTGGCCAAAAGAAATCAAGTATAAAACCTTGAAGTGATGAGACCCTACTAATTTATCTAGTCTAGTTCTCAAAAAATAGTCACAGTCTGTCAACAGAGTAGGTAATTAGAAATTAGAAAGCCCTTCTAACTTGGTAGAACCTGCCATAATTTGTGTTACCCTGGCATCACCTTCAGGAACTCTGGGTCACCTTCATTCCATGATGAGGCATCACAGTAGGACTTTATTGGAAGAGACCATACAACTTATCTAGACTCAAAGAGTTTGGTTGAAACTGGACCAACTATGGAATGCAGCAAGTTAAGCAGCATATATCTTAATACTGGAACTTCAAAGGTTTGCATGATAAAAATCTAATTTTCCCCAAATTATTTTCTGCAGTCATGAGGAAATCAGCAATAAGCCTGCAAGTAAGCATTGGGAAATATTTTTGACCTCCTCAGAAACTCCCCTAGCCTATGAATGCTGTTATAAAATCTTGGCATTTAAAGATACAAGGATCATCTAGTCCAATTTCTCATTTATACATAAAGAAACCGTTGCTTGGAAGGATTCAATAACTTTTATCTAAAGTCATACAGCTAATTGCCAATAGAGATATCTTTGAGACTAGTCCAGAATTTTCTGTAAGCTAGTCATGGGATCATAGAACTGGGAAGTTCCTGAGAAGTCAGAGAGGTAGTAACCAGTCCAAGATCACTCAGAAAGTTTCCGCATGATAGGTCTACTGACTCCAAATCTACATCTACTTCAACAACATTTATGGTGATGAAACATTCACAAAAGAAAGGAATCTCCTTAGAACACCTTAATCACTTAGAAGTATGAAAAAGACTAAGGCCATTTACTAATCTGTATCGGAAACCTTCCACGTGGCTAATGATTTTCATTGGCAACATAAGCAGTCACTGAATTCCGCTACCCAGGCAGCATTACATTCCCTTATGATTTCCGATTATCCCTTCAACACTGATCAACATGAGTGTGGTACCAGTCTAGCAGATCAGACTTCAAATGGAGTCAATCAATGTTCAGAGGACAAATGCCTTGCCCCAGTTTTCACATTTGGCTTCATGAGTAGTTTTTAACAATTTTTCCCCTAACTGAAAATGAAATGAGGCATGTGTGTGCCGTAAGTACATAGGGACTGATTTTGCCTTTCTTTGTATCCCCATCACTCAGTCCAGTGCTTGGCATATAGTAGGTGCTTCATAACACTTGCTGATTGGCTGACTAAGCGAGATTGGAAAATCAGCCCTCATCTAAGTTACTGCACAGTGGAGTCCTTGAAACTTCACTATAAATATATTGTTGTAGTTCAGTGGTATCCAACTCTTTGTGACCTCATTTGGGGTTTTCTTGGCAAAGATACTGAAGTGGTTTGCCATTTCCTTCTCCAGCTCACTCTACAGATGAGGAAACTGAGGCAAACAGTGAAGTAACTTGCCCAGAGTCATGCAGCTAGTAAGTGTCCAAGGCCACATTTGAGCTCAGGTCTTCCTGAAGCCAGGCCTGGCACTCTATCCCCTGCTCCACCTAGCTGCCCCACACATAATAAAACAATAAACATTGGGCTTTAAGGAGCTACCGTTTCATCCAAAGGGAACTCTTTCTACCTATGAGGATTGTCAATCCTTCACGCCCTTGTAAGATAATCCTCTTGAGTTCCTATGGCTGAAAAAAAGTTACCTGGTAGCCAGCCTTTTGGAGATGAGTGTCTCCCAACTTAGGCTGGCTCTCTATCATCAGAAACATAGTGTGCTTCATATATTTGAAGCCTTCCTATCACGATGTTTAGGACCTGCCAAAATTTGTGTGCCACTTGTCATAGCTTCAGAGAACCCAGGGTCACCTCTGGGCCATGATGATGCATTGGAGTAAGGTGTTCATTCACGCCAGAATTTTCTGGCATTGGGAATATATGTTCTTTAAAAAGTTATATTTGAAAGTTTGCCTCATTGCGCTCTTCTGCGTGTTTGTACTCTAAGCAGCAATTCTTTCTTACTACCTCTAGTCCTGGGTCAGCCTGCAAATTATATGTAGCAAAAAAAGTTGCATGAAGTCACCATGAGCAATTCTGGAATGTTACCAATCTAGAAATAATGAAGCAGCATTTGCCACAGCATAATTGTTACTGGATGTGTAACAAGGATAATGGATAGATGATAGCTAGATACTGTAGCAGCAGCTGAGTTATAACCAAGACCAACCCATAAGAAAAGTTTAAGCATGCAATCAGGCACCATTTCAGACAGCATAACATAGTAGTATCATCTGTAAACTGCTATCCAAAAAGAGTAACAAGATAGTACACTCTGGGGTTATTAGGAAACACAGTGGTTCATTCTGAATAAAGGCCCAGGATAACCTACGAGTCAAGGAGGGAGAGTTGTTAAGTAACAGTGTCCAAAGTCACAACAATTTTGAGTGCTCTTCAGTGGTACTATGGGGGGGGGGGAATGGAGTGAGATAACCTAGGTTCAGATCCCAGCTTTGTTATGTACTGTGTGACTTTGAACAAGTCACATAATATGCCAGTGCCTCAGTTTCCTGCAAAATGAGGAGTTTGGACTAGATGGCCTATGAGTTCCCTTCCAACTCCAAATCTGTGGTGTGGTGGATAGATTGCTGGGCCTAGAGTCAGGAAGTCATCTTCCTGAGTTCAAGTATGGCTTCATACACTTACTAGCTGTATTGACCCTGGGCAAGTCACCATTTGCCTCAGTTCCTCAACTGTAAAATGAGCTGGAGAATGCAATGGCAAACCACTCCAGAACCTTTGCCAAGAAAACACTAAATCGCATCACAAAGAGGCAGACACAAATGAAAAACGATTACAAATGAATTAATAAGCATCTGCAATTCCACTGGACTGGGAACTTAACCCCTCCATAACTTAGTAGAAGGTGACACCGAAAATTCAACACTCTCCACCCAACCTCTTGATAAGTCTTTCTGAATTTAGCTGAATTAGTCTTCACTTAACAGACATATAGTCCAATACTAGGCCCACATTAAAGGACTTTTCCATTTTAGGAGCACCTGGTGGAATTTGTGTTCCAATGGCGTTGTGTTGCCATTGAGAAGACTTTGAATTTAAGGACCCAGGGTAATTTCCACACCAAGCAACATTAGTAGAATTTGTAGTATATGTCATATGTGAAAATAATATAAAAGAACAAGACAATCCAAGTTGCTCTATGATGTTCTGTGTGTGTGTGTCGCATGTATGTGTTTATCTGTGTTTGTGTCTGTGTCAATGTCCAGCCTTACTTGCAGCTTCAGTTTTCTCAACTGGAAAGAAACCTAACCATATCCCCTACTTGCCAAGTATAAAAAAGATCAAGGGTGAACTTAACCAGGAAATCTTTGCAGGCTTTTATTTATCCACTAATATATGAAATTATGACAAGGTTCCATAATGATGAGGGAAAAGCACTTCCTTAAGCATGTGAGCCTTCTTAAGAGGCTTTTCCTAATTCCCCAAGTTATTAATGCTACCCATCACAATGCATTTATTTTTAATACAACTTACACTTATTTAACTGCAAATCAGTAAAATTCCCCAATAGAATATAAACTTCTTGAAAGCAAGGACTGACTCACTTTCATCTTGGTTTCTGTAATGCTTAGCTCAGCTCCTGGCAACAGGAGGTTCTTAATGAATGCTGGTTCATGACTGATAGATTGGTGACAATCCAAAGGTCTACTGCTGCATGTGCTTTGTTTTATTTTCCTGCCTGATTAACTGGTTGCTTATGAGCATTCACAGCATAACTGCAGACTTCATAGAGAATCAAAGAAAAGCTCCATGTAATAAATCATAGGTCTCTTTAAGTCCTCTCTCTTAGATCCTAACATGAATTTTTCTTTCTCCAGAGGCCTAGGACAAACATTGGAAAGAATATATCAATATTGCCACTGACTAAAAACACTCAGACCTGGATTTTGAATTATTTTTGTTTTTACAGAGTCGTAGAAGCTTAAATTAATTTGCATTGGGTGGGAATAGTCTTCACGGCGTATTATAGGAGATCTTCAGCTGTGTAAGAACTGGTGTCAAACTGAAATAGAAACAGAGGCCACTAAATTGCACTTAAAGATCCCTGCTGACCACATACTGAATTAGAAAACCACATGTTAGCATTTTCTGTGTTCTATTGTATTTTTATTTATTTCGTCATATATTTTCCCAATTACATTTTAACTTGTTTGAGGCAGCTGGCACCTACCTCAGAGAGTTTGTTTGGATTTGTATGGATTAAATGGGATAATACATGTAAAGTGATTTGTAAACCTCCAATTGAAATTTAAATGTTCACTGTCATTCTTATTATCAGATAACTGTTAGCTTTTACCTGGGAAAGTAAAGAGGGTTCTAAAGCTAGTTTAGATGGGGAGTTGGGGGATAAAGAGGACAGGTGCAGAGGGAGAGGAAGTGACATCATTGGATTACTTTAAAATATACTTTAACGGCTCAAATTTAGTTTCGAATCTCCCCAGTTCATTTAAATTATTCATGATTCATTATTTGGTAATTGATGTGGAGGTAGACCACAATTATAGATTTAGAGCTGGAAGAGATCTTACACAGCATCTAGTCTAATTTCATTTTACAGATGAGGAAACTGAGGCTCCCAAAGCCTAAGTGGCAGAGCAAAATTCAAAGGAAGATCTAGATTTTTCAACTGTGATCCATTGCTTTTTTTGGGGGGGGCCTAGGCAATGGGGTTAAGTGACTTGCCCAGGGTCACACAGCTAGTAAGTGTTATACATCTGAGACCAGATTTGAACTCAGGTACTCCTGAATCCAGGGCAGGGGCTCTATCCACAGCTGCCCCCTGATCCATTGCTCTTTGCACAGAGTCAATCATTTATTTTGCTTCTTAGTTAAACCAGATGTTAATCTTCAAATGAGGGAAAGCAAGAGAGGTGAGATTTACCGACCCATCTGGTGCCAAGCATTCTGTTTCATTTTAGTTTTAGTCAGTGCTTGTCTACTAATTCAGATCTAAAGAAAATGAAACTAGCTTAGAATTTGAACTGATTATTTTCAACAGTTGGAAAAAAGAGTACAGAATAAGAAGAAAGTATTTCTTCTCTTACATCAATTTAAAGATGTTTCCATTTGGGGGACAATTACCAGAGATTCAATTTCTTAGTTCCTACTGGTTCGGTGCCCATCTTGAGACTGACCAAAAATCAAACTAGAGTACAAAGTATAAAAGAATTGCTTTGTAACATTTCAATAAAAGGCAACTACTTATTATAATTTTAAGGGATAACTTATTTATTTTAAGGGACACAACTTACAAAAAAAAATTTTAGTGTGATATTTGAAATTTTTTAATTGTCAGAAATTTTAGAAAATATAGACTTTTTTGGATGCATGGGTGTGGGGCTGGTCAGTGGGAACCCAGTCCAAACGTATATTCTAAGGCAGAATTATAGATTTATTTCTGAAAGGACTCAACAATCTCCTTTTGATGTGTGGTTTGGCAGAGATAAGCCAAACCATAAAACCTTTTAAGCAGGAAACCCTCTCACCTATATTGCTGGTCTTCTTCATTCTGTCTTCTCTTCTTCCACTCCACTGCAGTCACCTTCCCACTGAAAGCCACTCACTTTCTCTCCCAATCGATTAAAGCTGGGTCTGTAAATTACCCCAAAGCTTCCTTCTACATTGCTTGTGATTTGCTCTGCATTTTTGATCCTACAAAAGAATAACATCCTTAGAGACTCCTTCTTGGTAATAGTCACAGAGCAATACTCTCCTTGACTTCATGGAGTGCCTGAGTTAGTGGGCCAGGCATGACTACCTTTTTCTGAAAGTGGAACTAGCAGCTCCCTATATAGGGTTCTAGGCAGTTAGATGGCACAAATGGATAAGCACTGGGCCTGGAATTAGAATGACCCATCTTCCTGAGTTTAAATCTGGCCTCAGACACTTACTACCTGTGTGATCCTGGGCAAATCATTTAACCCTGTTTCCTTTGGTTTTCTCTTCTATAAAAGTACTCCAGTATCTTTGCCACAAAAAGCAAGCAAACAAACAAACAAAAACCCTAAATGGAGTCATGAAGAATCAAACACAACTGAAAAACAACTGAACCATATACAGTTGTAAGGGTTATCGTGCCCCAAGCTCTTATGAACCTTGGGTCTGTCATAATGCTAGACATTTCCATTTGAGTTTCCTATCATAGGTTATGATTTCATGTCCACTAGAGTCTGCTGTTAATATAAAAATACCTCTCACAGAAACCCCCTTTGCCAGACACTAGAACTAGGGTTGACCTAAAGCACTGGACTTAGAGTTAGGAAGACCTCAGGTCAAATTCTGCCTCAGACACCCAACTAGTTTGTGACACTGGGCACATCATTTAATGTCAGTCAGCCTCAGTTTCCTCATCTGTAAGATGTAGCAGAGGAAAAGATGATAATAGCACCTGCCCAGGTGGTGTGAGGATCAAATGAGATAATATATGTAAAATGATTTGCAAACCTTAAAGTGCTACTTAATTATCATCATCGTCATCAAATAACTGTTAGCCATCATCTGGGAAAGTAGAGAGGCCCCTGAGGTGTGTTTAGATGGGGGAGATGTACAGAGGGAAAGACATCTAAGGGAAGGAAGGATTAGTAGGGGGTGGGGGTTCAGGAAGCTTAGGGAATGCCACAAGTTCATAGGTACTAGGAGTGGGAGGAGGGTAGGAGATGAAGTCAAAAGGTGCCAAAAGGAGGGGAAAGGGCTACGAGAGAAGAAGCTAATAGACATTTATAGCCACATTACAATTTTACCCTGGGCCCTCCTGACATCTGTTTTTCCATTGTTCCATTCCCTTCCCCTCAGACATTCAGTAGCCTGAAGTTCCATAGACACCTTCCAAGTCTTTCTGCTCCAAAACTTTTAAAACCTAAATTTTCAAGTCTAACTCATCTAGTTTTCCTAACTGACCTAAGCTTTCACCTAAAAAACATCTCTTCCTTTCTCACTGAAAAGTTTGTCTTCCATTTCCCCAGTCCTCTTTTTCTGTCCTATTTTATACCCTCAGTACAATTCCTCACTGTCCTGCCTAATAAAATGTATTCTTGGCAAAGTCTTAAGAAACTTGTTCACTGTAAGGTGTAAATGACTAATAACAGCTAAGTTATACTGTTATCAAAGTCATTTACATTTTAATGGGCTGGCAGAACTACAAGCTAAAATAATAGTGTTACAATTGCTAAATTTCAAATTTTTGTTAATTTTAAAATTTCAGACCCTAGCTAAGAGATATTTCAGGGGCAACCTGTCTCTTTTTACATGGCTACATTGAGACCATTGGTCCAAACTTACATCATCTGTAACCTCTTTCCTCTTCCAAACTCTCTTTTCAGTTAATCCAAAATATTTCTGGCAATATTATCTTCCCCAACACTTTGACAACATTGGTTGATGTCATATAAAGAGCCCTGGCCTCGGAACCACATTAGATCCAAGTTTCAAATCTTCCACTTACTGCGTATGGAATTAAACAAATAACTTCCTTATTCTGTGGAAGAGATATCTAAATTCACTTCCAGCTCTGAATTCTATCATCTTCCTCTCCTCAAAACTCTCCATTGGCTCTCTATTACCTGTCATATTATTGTCCATTCCCTTACACTTGGTTTTAAAGCCTTGCATTAATAAGACACAGAGAAAAAAGATAGATAGATAGATAGATAGATAGATAGATAGATAGATAGATAGATAGATAGATAAATGGATGGACATATAGGAAGGTCATATTTTCTGTGTTCAATATCCCACAGAGCACCTTATATAGAGTTTAGTGCTCAGGAATTATTTGTTAAATGAATGAATGCAGCCTGTGCTGGTATAGGGAAGATGTATTCGCAAAGATTCTCATACACAAATATAAATCTTCACATTAAAACACACTTTCATTTAATGCGGCATATTTATATTCACAGATATACTGATATATATAGGTATATATATATGTATGTGTGTGTATATATAATATATATGTGTATATATGTATGTGTGTGTGTGTGTATGTGTGTGTGTGTGTGTGTGTGTGTGTGTATTTCTCTTTCTGGAGTTAGGAAGATTCATCTTCCTGCGTTTAAATCTGGCCTCAGACACTTACTAGCTGTGTGACCCTAGGCAAGTCACTTAGCCCTGTTTCTCTCAGTTTTCTCATCTGTAAAAACACTGAAGTATCTTTGCCAAGAAAACCCTAAATGGGGTCACAAAAAGTTGAACACAGCTGAAAAACAACTGAACCATACAGGGTTGTGAGGGTTATCTTCCCCCAAGCAGAAAGGAGAGGGAATACATAATTTGATTTGGAAACCAAACCACCAATAAATGTAAGTTAAACAAATTATGCTTGTTGCATTACTTTCCCTTTAAAAGGAAATTATTAAATTAAATTAAATGTATTAAATGAAAGTGTGTTTTAATGTGAAGATTTATATTTGCATATGGAAATCTTGGTGAATACATCTACCCTATAACAACACAAGCTACATTCATTCAACAAATATTTCCTGAGCACTTACTCTGTACCAGATGCTCTGTGGGGTATAGAAGACAGAAGCTATGACCTTCAAAGAGACTGTGGCATAATTACATAATGTGCATAAATAACTTTGATGTAAAGCACTATGTGATAAATGTCATGTGAATGGTACAAAGAGGGAAGCAGTGGAAAGATCATTATACCTAGAATCAGGAGATCCTTGGAGTCAATTGAGTCAAGGCACTTAACATCTCTAGCCCTTATTAATAATAGTGCCTTTCCCCTGGTGTCTCGATGGGTAGAACACCAGGCTTGACCCAAGTCAGGAAGACCTGAGTTCAAATCTGCCTTCAGACATTTGGTAGCTGTGTGACTTTGGACAAGTCACTTAATTTCAGTTTCTTCATCTCTAAAATAGGGATAATAATAACCTCCAGAGTTGTTGTGAGGATCTAATGAGATAATAAAGTATTTATCACAGTGTCTGGTACATGTAAATGGTACTTATTATCATAATAAATGGGGTTTGTAATACAATTATCCCTACACCTCCCCACACACACAATATGGAAAATCCACATAAAATTATTTGGCCCTCCCTTCATACCAGAGAAGAAATCTGAATTATTATGGTATTCCAAGGTAAAATATGTTGATATCATACAATACTATACCTATATTTTATGCATTTCTGAATTTTTAAACTTTTTCTGCGTTGTCTGAAGCTTCTGCAAAATTCCCCCAAAGTTCCCATTTGATTTCTTATGCTGACCCATGATATACTGAAACCATGATGAGGAAAATTCCAATAGGAAAGGGATAACTGTAGTGGTTTACAGGTCACTTCCTCCATTTGACTTGTGAGCTCCTTGAAGGCAAGGACTGTTTTTGCCTTTGTATCCCTCACACTTGACACAGAGCCAGGCACATAATGAAGGTGCGGGTAGGTGGATAGTGTGCTAGGCCTGGAGTAAGGAAGTCCCATCTTCCCAAGTTCAAATCTGATCTTGGATACTTATCAGCTGTGTGACCCTGTCACTTAACCCTGTCTACCTCATTTTCCTCAACTATAAAATGGGCTGGAGAAGGAAATGGCAAACCACTTCAGTATCTTTCCCAAGAAAACCCCAAGTAGGGTCACCAAGAGTCGAACATGACTGAAAGCACTGAACAACCACAGGCACATAGCAAACAATTAATTCATGTGTGCTTATTTGACCTTGAGCTACCTCATTTGTAAATTGGTATAATAATAGCCATAAGTATCTTTAGTACTACCTATATAGCAGAGACTATGTGGTTTGGTGAATGGAGAACTAGGGCCTCAGAGTCACATGAGTTCCAGTCTCATCTCTAACACATACTTCACTGGCTGGGCTACTCTTTTTCAACTTTCAGTGCTTCCAAGCAACCTTCTGGACCAAGAATTTTTAGGGGTTCTTCTATGTACCTTTAGCATTCTGGTAAAGCCTATGAACCCCTTCTCAGAATAATGCTTTTCAATGTATAAAATAACTAAGTATGGTAACTCAGGCATATAATCCCCGCATGCCTGCAAAACCATGCATACCCTTTGCCCAAGCAATACCATTAGTAGGTCTATCCCATAGGGATAAAAAACAAAAAGGAAAATGCACATATATAAAACTGTTTATGTACATGTATAAAATATACAAAATATGTACATGTACAAAAATTTACATGTACAAGAATATTTATATTTTAGATATTATGTATATTATTTATATTTATAATACATTTTTAATATATATAGTGTGTATGTGTATATATATTTTTTTTCAGCTCTTTGAGTGGTGGCAAAGAATTGGAAATTGAGGGGATGCCCATCAATTGGGCAAAGGCTAAACAAGTTGTTGTATATAATTATAATGGAATACTACTGTTCCATAAGAAATTATGAGCAGGTGAATTTTCAGAAAAACTTAGAAAGACTTACATGAACTGATGCAAAGTGAAATGATCAGAACCAGGAGAACATTGTACATAGTAACTACAATTATTATATGATGATCTACTATGAATAACTTAGCTATTCTCCACAATAGAATGATCCAAGACAATTCTGTAGGACTTACGATGAAAGATCAAAGATATTTTTTCTTTATTTTTCTTGGGGGGTTTTTTGCCTGTGTTTTCTTTCACAAAATGACTTACTTTTTACATAACTACACATGTATAATCTTTGTCAAATTACTTGCCTTCTCAATGGTATAGGGGGAAGGGAAGGAGGGAGAGAATTTGGACTCAAAAGTTGAAAAAAATGTTAAAATTGTTTTTACATGTAAGTGGGAAAATAAAATATTAAATAAATCCCTGCCTGCTGGGGAGGCTGAAGAGGGTATCCCTTTTGAGCTTAGGAGTTCTGAGTTGCAGTAGGCTAAGCTGTTTGAGTATCCATACTAAGTCTGGCAGTCAAATTTTACTGCAGAGAACGTAACTCTGATGGGCTGGCCACAGTATTTGGATGCCAAAAGTACATTTGCCTAAAAGACTATTTTATGGTGAACTCACACAAGGCAAGAGCTCATATGGAGGTCAGAAGAAGCAATACAAGGACACTCTAAAGACCTCTCTGAAGAACTTTAGAATCGATTGTGAGACATAGAAGACTCTGCCACAGGACTGCCCAGCATGGAGTGCCCACATCAAAGAAGGTGCTGGGTTCCATAAGCAAAGCAGAATTGCAGTAGCTCAAGTGGTGTGGTGAATAGAGCACTGGCCTTGGTGTCAGGAGGACCTCAGTTCAAATCTAGCCTCAGACACGTAACACTTACTAACTGCAACTCTGGGCAAGTCACTTAACCCTAATTGCTTCACACACACAAAAAAATTATCCAGCCTCAGACACATAACATTCACTAGCTGTGTGGCTCTGGGCAAGTCACTTAACCCCAATTGCCTCACAAAAAAAAAATTGCAGAAGCTCAAAAGAAACATGAGATGTGTACATTTAAAGCTGTCTCCACTCCAAATGTTCATGTGGACTATTTGTGCCTGACCTGTGGCAGAGCCTTCCAAGCTCCTATTGATCTGATCAGCCACAGTCAGACACACCGTACCTTGACCCCAACATAGTGATGTCATCTTGGTCTTCTTCAAGAACAAAGGACAGCCAACCAACCGACTAGGCTGCCTATGGAGGAGTGAACTATCCTAGGTCTCAAACAGAGGGCAAGATAAGAAGACTAATCTTCTGTTTTTTAATAGTCTAATCCCCTCCTTTTATAGATGAGAAAACTGAATCCCAGGGAGTTTAAGTGACTTGCCCAACATGATATGCCAGTCTTTTACATATAGTACTGAGCAAGTAACTGTTTTTCTTAAGTTAGATTATTTTACTTGCTTAAATTAGTACTAAATATCCTCTGAAAGAATAATTTTATCAAATGGGAAAAAAATTAGAGCAAGATAAGCATTCACATAGCAATTTGTTAGCAATGCCAGTTTTTGAAAGCCCATATGCTAACATATGTAATATTAGATGGAAATAGCACAGGGCACTAAGAGGTACATTGTGTGATGGTCTGCATTAAACCAGTCCCTATATATTGCTAAGACAAAGGTGGAACATTGAAAGCTGTTCCTTGAGGCTGGCAGTTCAGGTTGAGGGGTTGATATATGAAACTCTATAAGTCTTCAAGTTGTAGAGAAGTGTACTAGCTGCATTGGTAGAGGAAGTTTCCTTGCCCTGCCATTCCTTATACCAATAAAATAACAAGTATAGTCCCTACTTATTTATATAGTATTGCAATTTTAGATTTCTTTCTCCTTATCACAAATTCATTTTGGTCTTAATTTGTCATGTTTCACTATTTTTGAAAAAGCAATGTGGTCTTAGGATTAGTTTTAGTACTCAAAACTGGGATGTGTGTTAAATACTAGTCTATTAAAAGAAGCACAATGGTATGGTGGAAATAAGGTGACCTAGGTACAAATTCCAGATCCAGCATTAACTTTTTAACTTTGAGTAAGTCATTTAATTTCTCCAAGCCTCAGTTTCTTCATATGAAAAATGAGAAGGTTCCACTAAACAATCTTGGTCAATCTAACCCTGAAATACTAAAATTCATTTGTGTTCCTCATGGAGTCATAGACTTGGAAGGGAACTCAGAGATCATTTGGTCTGATCCATAACTGACAGGCATAACTTTGAGAACATTCCCCAAAGTAGCCATCCAGCCTTAATGAAGACTTCCAATGATAGGGGACTCGCTAACTGCCAAAGCAACCTATTCCATGTTGTGATATTTCTGATCATTGAGAGATTTTTCCTTCTATTTTTCCTGATATAGAGATGAAATATACTCCCTTGCATGCTTGCACTCATCTGCTGTTTGGGCCAAACAAAACAAGACAAACATCTTTTCTGCAAAGCAACCCTTCAAATACCTGATGATCCCACCCCTCTCTCCGCAAAGTCTTTTCATTTTCAGGCCAAACATTTCCTGGTCCTTAAATCTGTTCTCAGAGAGCAAAACTCTTGAAAATGTTAACTGATTTTTTTCTTTCCTTGCTTGGCATAAGGGATCATGGCATTCACCTCCTTCCTAGGGACTTTTGTGGTCTTACTGATATAATAACACTGGTGCACAAGGAGAATTTGGATGGAATGAAGACACTTATTTCTGCTCATCACAATTTACATATTGTACCCATTGACCCTCATTTCATATTGTTTTGAAACTTCTAAATATCATAAGACCTGACTGGTTAGAATAAGAAACTTAACCAATATAAATAGGCTGCTCTTCATGGGTTTGAATCATATTTCTTTCTGAGACTTTTAGCATTGAATTTCAGACTGATGGGCATCTATTTACTGTGCTATTCTTTGCCAAGCATAAATCAACAACTCAGGCTTTCTATGTAATATCCTTTGTGTACATTAGGATATTTCTCTTATTGTTCAAATATATATGTAGAATCAGTGGTGGAAATACTATATTCTCCCCATCTGTGGTAAATGAAGCTGAATTGTTTGCAATATGCAGCTGTGACACCTAAAAGCATCATTAGCTGACTCAGGTTTTTAAGCTAGATTAAAACACAATTAGGGTTTACTCGAATCATAAACTTTTCTTCAGTTAGTTTATTATTTAATTTATTTCCTAAGAGGTCCCACAAAAAGTTAAATCTTCCCTTAGCTGTATGTTTTTTTTTTCCAGTTAGCACCTTCATTTGTAGTTAGCTTACACAGTTTTATGTATTTATAGGATTATCTGAATCCTAGCAATAATATCTTCTTTTCCTTAATATAGCTTAGCAGGATGCCTGGCCCACAGTAGAGCTAATTGATTTGACTTGGCTTGAGTTTAATATTCAAAAGTGGTACCAAGGATGTTATTCTACACTTGCTGCCTGTGTGACAATAGGCCAAGTTAGTTAACCTTTATAAACATCACTTTCCTTATCTGTAAAATAAGGATAATAATTTTTACACTGCTACTTCTTAGTTTAAAAAAATGCTGTGTACACTGTAAAGCACCACATATATATGAACAAGATAGATGAGTAGGTGTCTAAAATGTGCCCAAGATTATTTCTGTTCTAAGAATACACCTGGAGATTGTCCTTTGGGATGCAACTATTAGGCAGAGACAGTTTCCGAAGGTGATAATTCTAATGGCAATCCTAGACCCAAAGACCACATGAGCACCATACCAATTTAGTTTGGTCTGAAAAGACCATCTCTTCTAGACTCCCAAAGGCCATGCCAAACTTCTTGATTTAAAAAAAATACACATATATATATGTATGTATACATGTATATACGTTGTGTGTGTATGCACATATATTCATTTAGTATATTCACAGATACATAAATTATATATGTACGCTATATATACATATATAGCATATAATTGTTGTTTCTTCTTCATTTTCAAAGAGGACCAATGACATCATGGGGTGGTCTTGACTTGCACTTGAATTGGATTTAAGTGAGGCAGAATTGCACAAAATCATGAGCCTCATTCTTTCTTCCATAATCATTGAAGCAAGATAAAAATCAGGATAACTAGCAATGATCTGAGATGCAGTAGACAAACTTAGCATCTTTTATATTTGACCAAGCTCTAAGCACTCCACGGTGCCTGCTTCAGCCACCTTCATGGCCATTGGAATAAATTATTCTCATCCACCCATTCCACTGGGAGAAAACTTCACATGCTTGGGGTAGACATCCTGCTAACTTACTGATGGGTTTGAGGCCTGTTAGTTACACTCGACCTTGTTTAGCCCATCTGCCAAGACAGTTTACTGGGGCATGGCTGCTGCATATGTTACAGCTTCTTGGAGCCACAAGGTGAGAGTTGGGTGACCAGTTAGACACCAAAGGTGGATGAGCAGTCCTGAAAAGGGCTCAGCAAGCTCTCATACCAGTGGTGATAGTCCTCCCCGGACCTCTACATGGGGTTTATGTATACACGCACATATACATACAGTCTGAGAGTGTGTACATAGCACTGGGCTAGGTGCTATGGGGAACACTGAAGTATTATCCCCCATCTCAGTTCTTACAATCTAGTTAGACAAAGTTAACAATTATGTGATAATATAATTATAATTGTTACATTGCGTAGCACAAATTCAAATGGTGAAGGGGTTTAGAGAAGAGGGGGGTGGATCATTGAGGTGTTAGAGGGGGCAGTGAGTGAATCAGGGAAAAAACTGTTCCAAGACTGGCCTTGAAGGATAGGATTTGAATAAGCCTCATGGGAGAAAGGAGGAAGGAAAGGAATTCTGGGCTGGAGGAATAAATTGATTAAAGCAATAGAGATACATGTAGTATGTTTGTGAGATGTGGAGAAGATGATAGAACCTATCGAAATGAAGGTTGAACATTGTGGGGTTACTGGGAAATACGTTTGGCTAAATATGGGGGGGGGGGGAGGATGATATCCCAAAAGGCCTTAAATCAAACCTAGGAGTTTAGATCTAATTCAGTGAGAAATAAAAAAGTCATAGATTTTTGAGCAGAGGACTGATGTGATAAAAAGAGGTGTTTAAAGAAGATGTCAGCAGTAATTGGATTAAGCTGGGAGACATTGGATAAGCCAGTCAAAGGCTATTGTTTTAAGGAACCTTAAGAAGAGGAGGGCCTAGAATAGAGTGGGCCCAATCAATGCAAATCTCATATAGTAGAGCCATAATTGAGAATTTGGAACTTAAGGTAAATTTAATTTGGGGAGGGAATGAAAAGACATAGATACTCGGTGATGTCAGCCCCAGCTACCCCCCATTGGATCCCCAAACCGGGTGGTACAGAGGCAGTCCTCTGAGTCAGCTGCAATCCACACTAATATGGAGGTAGGGAGCCTAGAAGAGGGGTATGATAGTTCTAAGACACTTGTGGAAGTGATAATGACTCAGAATCAGTGAGGAAGGGGTGGGAGGCTATATTTATCATGAAGCCAGCCTGGTTGCCAAGTCCCTGGTGTCTCTCTGTGTTAGCCACAGGAAGCATAGGCCTTCCACCACCATCATGGTGCCTAATCAGCAAGCATTTATTGAAGGTCTACTAAGTGCCAGGCACTGTAAGCATTGCAGAAATAAAGACAAAAACAAGACAGTCCTGCCCTAAAGGAATTTATATTCTGAGTACGTAGGTAGGTATACACAAAACAGCCAGTCAGTCAAAAAGCACTTATTATGTGCCAGGCCCTGTGCATTGAGCTATGGCTACAAAAGGCAGAAAACAAGGTCCCTCACATTCCATGGGAGAGACAACACGCAAGTAACTATAATACATGGAAGTTATATACAGTAAGAATAGAAAATCATCTCAGCAGGAAGGCACTAGGGGAGATGAGACAATAGAATAAATCAAGATTTTTTTTTTTAATGCTAGCTTATTAGGCTGAATCTGGTACATACAGAAAAGACAAAATGTAACCTTTTGGGAGAAGGAGAAGGTACTACTAGCAACTGGCTCACCATGAAAGGCCATCTGCCTAAGAGGAACTGAATCTTAATAAATGAAGGAAACTTAAGGATTCCAAGAGGTGAGATGGGAAGGGACATGGAAGAGAGCCAGTACAAAGGTTAGGTGCTACAGTGGATAGAGTGCTAGACCTGGAGTCAGGAAGACCTAGGTTCGAATCTGGCCTCAGACACTTATTGGCTATGTGACCCCGGACAAGTCACTTAACCACCATCTACCTCAGTTTCCTCATTTATTAATACACACTCTCAAGTGTTTCTGTCTGAAAAACTTTGGAGTCATTTGTGGGAGACGCTGGCATGGGACTTCCCAGTGTGGCGTGCCCACATCAAAGAAGGTGTTGTGTTCTCTGTGAACAAAGCAGAATTGCAACGGCTCAAAAGAAATGTAAGATGTGCAAATTCAGAGACATCTCCACTCCAAATGTTCATATGGACTATTTGTGCCCAACCTGTGGTAGAGCCTTCCCAGCTCGTATTGTCCGATTGGCGACGGTCGGACACACTGTGCCTTGATTCCAACATCAAAGCGATGTCATTTTGGTGCTCTCTCAGATTGGTCAACAACCAGCCAACCAACCAGCCTCCCAGGATTGTTGTAAAGATCACATGACAAAATATTTGTGAAGCACTTTGCAAACCTTAAAGCACTATATAAATACTAGCTATTATCATTAGGTCACATACTGCTATGTAGAGGAAAAATATTTTTAAGGAAGAATCAGCAGGACTTAGTTAATGTCCGCACATAGGTGGGTTTAAAGGTTTGGGTTTTTTTTTTAATTTTTGCTGTTAAGAAATATTTTTTGGGGTTATCTAGGAGAGCAGAGGTGTAAAACATGCAGACAGCTTACCTGTGGCTACAACATTCCTGGGTGCTGCCAGAACCAGACTAAAATGAGGTAATTGGGAAATATTTAACAAAATAAATAAAAATTCAATAGAACATAGATCACATGAATGTGTGGTTTTCTAAATCAATCTCCAGTCTGCAGGGATCCTTATCTGTAGTTCAGTGGCCCCCATTTGTATTCAAGTTTAACATCACAGTACTAGAGTCATTAATAGATATTCTACTATGTTATTCATATTTAATTTCTATGGGAATTTGGAGATGTCTGAGTTCCTAAAGAGCATGTCCCTCCAAAAAATATATTTCAATTCAATTCAATTCAATAAACACTTATTAAGCACACATTGTATGCCAGGCACTGTGTTAAATGCCAGGGACAAAAATCCAAACAATCCTTGCCTTCAAGGAGCTCACATTCTATTTTGGGGGGTGGTATAACATATATACATACAAACACATACAAATAATAAATAAAGTGATAAAAAGTAATTTCAATAGGGAGAGAGTGCTAATAATTGGGGGGAGGGGAGTATCAAGAAAGGCCTCATGTAGGAGATGGGACCTGAACAAAGTATTGAAGGAAACTGCGGGTTAAGAGGTAATAGTAGGAGGCAGCTAGGTGGTGCAGTAGATAGCACACTGGCCCTGAACTCAGGAAGACCCAAGTTCAAATCTGGCCGCAGCCCAAACACTTGAAAGTTACTAGCTATGTGACCCTCGGCAAGTCACTTAACCCCAACTGCCTAAAAATTTTTAAAAAGAGGTAATAGTAAATGCTTTCTAAACATGGTGGACCAGATTGTCTATAGGCATAGAGGCAAAAGATGTATATGAGATAGCCAGTAGGCCAGTTTGATTAGAATGACGAGCGCTTGAAGGGAGGGTAACAGGAATTAAGACTGGAAAGGTAGGCAGGTAGGTGGCAGCCATATTGTGGAGGATTTGTCACATGGAGTATTTTGTATTTTATCCTGGGGGCATTAGGCAGCCCCTGAAGATTTGTGAGTAGGGAAGCCAGACCTGTGTTTGGAGATTATCAATTGGGCAGCTATGTAGAGCAATGGTGTCAAACTAATAGCAACTGGGGCCGCCTAAATCATACATAGGTATCCTTTCAGCTGCATATTGACTTAGATAATCACATATTAATATTATCTATATTCTATTGTATTCTTATTTATTTTGTTACATTTATTACATTGTCATATTATATATTATATTGATATTTATTTAGTTAAATTTCCTAATTACATGATTGTTGTGGGCAGTGTGTTTGACCCTTCTGATGTAGAGGATGAGATTGAAGAGGAGAAAGATCTAATCTGGAAGACCAATTGGGAGGCTCTAGTCCAAGCAAGAGATGATGTAGGCCTGAACTAGAGCAGAAATTGTACAAAAGGAGATGAGGGGATAAATGTAAGAGATGTTGTTTCCCCCATTAATATCATAATGATACTGAAAAGACCCAATAAAGAAGTAGTTAGCAATGATATGGGGCATCTAGGTAGCTCAGAGGATAAAGCACCAGACCTGAAGTCAGAAAGATCTGAGTTCTAATCCAGCCTCGCTACTAGCTGTTACTTACTAGCTATGTGGCCCTGGACAAGTCACTTTAATGCCTATTTGCCTCAGTTCCTCATCTGTAGAATGGAGACACACTGGAGAAGGAAATGGCAAACCGTTCTAAGTATCTTTGTCAAGAAAACTTGAACATAAAAACACAGACAAGTCCATGGAGTCATGAAAAGTCAGACATGATTGAATAAGAACAATAAGCAATAATATAAACTCAATGTCACATCGATCACAAATAAGGAATTTGTGTGCTGTATAGGTACAGATAATTATTTGAAGGTTATTTAATATGAATGTGTAAGCTATAATTCCCTCATGTCTAGAACATAGAATTCTCAATTAGAATTATCTCTTAATGTAGGGTTTTTTAGTTAGTTTAGTTAGTTTTTTAGTAGGAGATTTTTTTTTCTTAAACATAAGTGGAGTTTTCCCCCTAAGCATCAGTTTTTATTCCACAGTAGAAAGCTTCCCACCAGCTTTGGAAATATGTGTGTTTGAGCCAATGTCCTTTATCCAACCTGGCTTTGAAGATGGCATCCAGATTGTGACTGTGTTACCAAGAAGAGAATCACCATATCCAGTTTTCAGCCATCTGCATGACCTCTAGCCACTTAATAGTTTGAAAATTCAGTTCTTCGTATTTTACAGCCTTCCAATGCCTGACTCATAATAGAAAAATGTGAAACATTTCCAAAGATGTAGGTGTGCACAGGGACCCAGGATTGTGAACAGCTGTTAACAATATCCCCTCCCTCCTCCATATAACACAACCACCCCTTATTGACATTTTTAATGGATTTTTTAATGGAATTGCAGCAACAGCAGCCCCAGTGTTCTTTATAAATTTAATTCTCTCATAATAGTTCTTGCTCCACTATGGTACTTTAATATGAGTTAACTGGTTTGTTTGTTTTTTCAAACAAACCAGGAGGATGAACTGGTTCCTGTGCTGAACTGCCCAGTTCCTTTATACACTCCTGTAAACAAGGTTTCTGCCTTCATATTTAGTATCTACAGAAGACTCTTTCCTGTGGCTAGGCTATTCTCCAGACTAAAGCCTATATGTTTTGAAAAACCTAGGAAATATGGCTAATGGTGAAATTCTATAGCAGTAAAGGTCAAGGGCATCTTGTTCTGAAATTTTGTTTGAACTATTTTTTAATGGGTGATTGGTGAAGATTTAAAGATACGTTGTTGTATCATATAGGGTTTTCTGCTATGAAGGTATTTGTTGTAATGGAGCTACATGTGTCCCACCTTTCCATACCAAGAGAAGTAAATAGGTTTAAATAGTACAAGGTTTAAAAAAAATACCTTTATTCCCCTCTGCCTGTGTCTCTTAAGTTGAATTTTTTTTTCTTTTTTTTAAATATAGATTTATTTATTTGTAGTTTTCAACATTCACTTCCACAAGTTTTTGAGTTCCAAATTTTCAACCCATCTCACCCTCCCCCACTCCAAGATGGCATGCATTCTGAATATCCCTTCCCCTAGTCTGTCCTCTTTTCTTTCTTTCCCCCCTTCTCTTATCCCCTTCCCCTTCTACTTTCCTGTAGGGCAGGATAGACTTCTGGACCCCATTTCCTGTATTTCTTATTTCCCGATAGCATGTAAAAACTTTTTTTTAAACATGTTTTTAAAACTTTAGGTTTCACATTTTCTCTCTTCCTCCCTCCCCACCCACCCTCATTGAAAAGGCGAGCAACTCAATATAGGTTGTACATGTGCAGTTATGCAAAACACTTCCATAGCAGACATGTTGTGAAAAACTAACTCTATTTCCCTTAATCCTATCCTGCCCTTCCATTTATTCTATTTTTTCTTTTGACCCTGTTCCTCCTCAGAAGTATTTACTTCTGATTACCCTTTCCAATCTGCCCTCCTCTCTATCATCCCCCTGCTCTCTTGTCCCCTTCCCCCTATTTTCTGTAGGGTAAGACAGATTTCCATACCCAATTGAATGTGTATGTTATTCCCTCCTTAAGCCAAATCCTATGAGAATAAGATTCACTCATTCCCTCTCACCTTCCCCTGCTTCCCCTCCACTGTAAGAGACTTTTCTTTTCTGTTTTTTTTTGTGAGATAATTTACCCCATTCTACCTCTCCCTTTCTTCTTCTCCTAGTATAATCCTCCTCATCCTTAATTTTATTCTCCAGATATGACCCCTTAATCTTCAACTCACCCTGTGCCCTCTATCTATCTATCTATACTATCTACTATCTACATACATATAATTTTTTTCCTCCAACTACCCTAATACTGACAAAGGTCTCATGAGTTATAAATATCATCTTTCCATGCAGGAATGTAAACAGTTCAATCTTAATAAGTCTCTTATGATTTCTCTTTCCTGTTTACCTCTTCATGTTCCACTTGAGTCCTGTATTTGAAAGTCAAATTTTCTATTCAGCTCTGGTCTTTTCATCAGGAATGCTTGAAAGTCCTCTATTTCACTGAATGACCATTTTTTCCCCTGAAGGATTATACTCAGTTTTGCTGGGTAGGTGATTCTTGGTTGTAATCCTATCTCCTTTGCCCTCCGGAATATTATATTCCATGCCCTGCAGTCCTTTAATGTAGAAGCTGCTAAATCTTGTGTTATCCTGATTGTGTTTCCACAGTACTTGAATTGTTTCCTTCTGGCAGCTTGTAATATTTTCTCCTTGACCTGGGAACTCTGGAATTTGGCTATATTCCTAGGAGTTTTCCTTTGGGGATCTCTTTCAGGAGGAGATCTGTGGATTCTTTCAATTTCTATTTTGCCCTCTGGTTCTAATATATCAGGGCAGTTTTCCTTGATAATTTCTTGAAAGAGGATATCTAGGGTCTTTTTTGATCATGGCTTTCAGATAGTCCGATAATTTTTAAATTCTCTCTCCTGGATCTATTTTCCAGGTCAATTGTTTTTCCAATGAGATATTTCACATTGTTTTCTAATTTTTCATTCTTTTGGATTTGTTTTACAGTGTCTTGATTTCTCATAAAGTCACTAGCTTCCAATTGCTCTATTCTAATTTTTAAGGAAGTATTTTCTTCAGTAAGTCTTTTGGACTTCCTTTTCCATTTGGCCAATTTTTCTTTTTAGGGCATTCTTCTCCTCATTGGCTTTTTGGACCTCTTTTGCCATTTGGGTTAGGCTATTTTTTAAGGTGTTATTTTCTTCAGTATTTTTTGGGTCTCCTTTAGCAAGCTGTTGACTTGTTTTTCATGATTTTCTTGCATCACTCTCATTTCTCTTCCAGTTTTTCCTCTACTTCCCTTACTTGCTTCTCAAAATCCCTTTTGAGCTCTTCCAAGGCCTGGGACTGATTCATATTTTTCTTGGAGGCTTTGGATGTAGGAGCTTTGACTTTGTTGTCTTCTTCTGGTTGTATTTTTGATCTTCTTTTCACCAAAGTAAGATAATATAGTCTGACTCTTTTTGCGCTTGCTCATGATCCCAGCCAATTACTTGAGTTTTAAACTCTTTGTTAAGAGTCTGCTTCCAATGTGGAGAATGTACTGTCCCAAGCTTCAGGAGTTTGTACAGCTCTTTTCAGAGATACTTGTAGGTACCTGTAAATTTTCAGTTCTTCCAAGGTGGTATGATAAGGGGAGGTGTTTACTCCTTTCCTGGCCTGTGACCACAAGTATTCCTTTCTGTCCTGTAACTGTGAGGAGGGGTTCCTCTTCACAGCCACTACAAGCTCCACCATGCCAGCATTCCTCCTCACCACAGCACTGCCACCCAGAACTGTGACCCAGATCCACACATGGGCAAAGCAAGAGATTCCTGTCTCAGCACTGGCAAAGAGATCCCTGCAATCCCTCTCTGATCAGCCACTGGATTCCCCCTCAGTCTGTGGTCCGGAAGTTCAGGAAGCAGCTGCAGGGCCCCCCCCCCGACCATGCTCTTGGGGAGAAGCTGAAACCCCACCTTCCTGTCTCAGCACTGACAGAAACAGACTTTTCCCACTGACCTTCTAAGTTGTCTTTGGCATTAGTGGGTTGAGGAGTCTGGAAACCTCCACAGCTGCCCATGATTCACTCCTCTGAGGCTTGCTTCAGGTTCTCTGAAGCCTGTGCCCCTACACCACGCTGAGCTGCACTCCCAGCCTGGCTCAATGCACCTTCCTGATCAATCATCAAGGTTGTCTTGGGCTGGAAATTTGTTTCACTCTGTCTTTTTGTGGGTTCTGCTGTTTCAGAATTTGTTTAGAGCCATTTTTTATGAGTATTTGGAGGGGTTTGGAGGAGAGCTCAAGCAAGTCACTGCTTTCACTCCACCATCTTGGCTCCGCCCCTCCTTAAGTTGAAATTTTGACAGCTGTTTAGGGTAGATGTGTTAGTAGATCATCAACTGTTAGGCCAGGTCTAGTGGTTAATTCTAAGTCATTTGGAGATGAGTTGGAAACACGAAAATGGTACTATGTCTGATACCACAACGGCATTCTCCAACCAGATCTCACAATCTTTCATTTGATAGTTCTTTGATTGTACAAAGAAGAATCAATGGAATAAAATGGGAAGAGAAGCCTCTCTCAAGTCATAGGACCTGAGTTCAGCTCCTACTTCTGACACATAATGATAATGATAACAACTAAAATATATATATATATATATATATGTATGCATATATACACACATATACACACATGCATATATATGTATGTGTATGTATATATGTTATATATATGCATGTGTGTATATATATATATACATATGCATACACACACACACACACACACACATGCACACACATATATATTTCCTACTAATTGCCAGGCACCACATGCCAAATACTTTATAAATATTATCTCATTTGATACTCACCACAATCCTGGGAAGTATGTGTTATTATTTATCTCCATTTTATAGTTGAGGAAACTGAGGCAAATCAAGGTTAAGTGACTTATACAAGGTCATTCAACTAGTAAGTATCTAAGGCTGGATTTGAACTCAGATCTTCCTGACTCCAGGCCCAACACTCTATCCATTGCCCCACTTTCCCTCTGTGAGACCTTGGTTAAGTCACTTAAATTCCCTGAGTCTCAGGTTCTTCATCTACAAAATGAAGAGATGGAACTAGATGGCCTCTTTGGTCCCTCCTAGCTCTAGAGCTATGATCCTATAATTTTGTAGCCCTAAAACAAATTATTTACTTTATTTTAATTCTACTTTTTCATTTTTTGTGGTTGTTTAGTCATTTTTTCAGTCACGTTTGACTTCAAGACTCCATTTGGGATTTTCTTGGCAAAGCTACTGAAGTGGTTTGCCATTTCCTTCTCCAGCTCATTTTATAGATGCAGAAACTGAGGCAAATGGGGTTAAGTGACTTATCCAGAGATGCACAGCTAGTCAATGTCTGACTCAGGTCTTTCTGATTTCAGGCTCGGTGTTCTATCCACTGTGCCATCTAGCTGCCCATGCTGTTTGATTATTATGCAATATTAGTTTAAAAGAATAACTCCCATTTTCTCACAGTACCAAATTAGGAGACAGAGAATCCTCGCAAAGCTTCTGGCTTGAGTATACTAGGTCTCAATTTTTAACTTCACCCCTCTCTGTGGGAGAGCTTTGAGCAGAGTATAAGATTCAAACGGATGATTATAAATTACATGGTACTATTTGTTCCCAAAGCCTCTCTTAATATTTGGCATTCTTTCTCTGTCTGTTAAATGGGCAGCATAGCATCCCTTTTCACTAAAAAAGCAATCTGAACAGAGATGGCCTTAGAGTGAATTAAAGATCACAGAGAGAGTCCTATGAGAACTCAACACCTGCCTAGCCTCAGGATTGCCTGGCATCCAGTCAGATTCCCAAGTCACCTTCATGCACACTTCTTAATGGGGAGCCCAGGTCTCTCTCAAGGCTCATTTTCAAACTATTTGTAGGTAGTTGGTTGAACCATAATTCTAGACCTCCAGGTTTGAGAGTTGGAACCAATCAGGTTCAAGCAAGACAGGAAAACCTGAAATATCAAATTGTTAGATACCTATGACACTCCCTTTGGCCCTCATTGTTTTGGGGGGAGCCTACAAGGGGGCTGAAAGCTAAGCATATGTTTCTGACAATAACTTAAAAAGATTGCGCTGGAGAAAGAAGGGTTGGTGTCAGGCTGCCCCAGAAACACAAGGGGGAACAGCAGCTTCTGAATAAAGGGCTTGAAGAACAAAAGAGCCATATGTCAAATAGCCATTAGGAGCATTAGAGGGCTGACATGTGGCAGGGACAGGCTTTCCTTTCTACTGATGATCATTTTTTTAAAGACCCATGAAACCAGTGAAGAAAGAATTAGAATTAATAGAGAGGATCTAATAATGACCACTTAACATGCTACACAGGCTATCTGAGCCAGATCATCTCTTAGAAGCTAAACATTGAAGGCAGGCAGAAAAGGCCCCATAGAGGGAGATAAAAGCCTCTTGAGCTTTATTTCATACTATGAGTACTCAACCCCACTAACGTCACTTATCTTATCACTAGAACTTACCCTTTTCCTCTTAAGCTCAAGGAATTCAAAATCCTATTGCCAGGCAAGGTCTCATCTCAGCCAATTAGCATCCTTTCCATTTGTCTTTTGCACCAGCTTCTCTTCCAGATATGATCATTGTTTTCTTTTTTGCTCCTTAAAGGACTGCAAAATTACCAACAAGTATTGAGATACTAGAATCAATCAACTTATTGAAAACTAGTGCGGGCTCTGGCACACTACGTCTGCAGGTTGTTGGGGATGGAGAGAGGCTGGGTCCCCAGAGCCATATGTTCATGAGTCATTTGTGTAGATGGATTGGCCAGGTCAGATGTTTATGGGACTCCTTAATGATCCATCCTTGCCTTTGGGAAGCTTAGTATCTCATGAGGAAGGCAAGCTTTATAAATAAGAAATAACAATAGAATAACACACAAGTGTTGACTTTTGAGTAATCTCTAACCTCAGTCCCAAAAATCCAATGAGGTTCAAGCCCTGTTACTTCTGTGCCTTCAATAGCTCTCGGATCTGTTGGTTCTTTACTTTTACCAAACCTCACCACCCTAGTTCATGTCCTTAATTGTAGGTAGGAAGGAAGGAAGGAAGGAGATAGCAATATTGCCCAACTGGAACTGGCCAGTTGGGTCCCCAGTGGGGCAGCTACTACTCCTCATAGATTGTCATTCACCCTTCATTCTCAAAGAGGACCAATGACATCAGGAGGGTGATGTCTTGACTTGCAAATGAATTGGATTTAAGTAAGGCAGGTCTGTGCAAAGTCAACAGCCTCAATTTGTCCTCCAAAGTCATTGGGATCCAGTCACAAGAAATAAGTCAGGGTGACTAGCAATTGTCCCCCTGTCCTTAGTTACATCTTTCCTGGAGTATTGTAACAGCCTCCTAACTGGTCTTCCCAACTCCATTCTCTTGCCTTTCCTAGCCTTCCTGTGTAATACTACTTTGTTAATCCTCCTAATGAATAAACTATGTCATGCCTTTACTTTAAAAAAAATCACATTGTCTACCAAATATAAGTATGTACTTGTTAGCCTGAAATTCAAGGTCCTCCATAATTTGGGGCAACCCATTTTTTCAGTCTTATTTCATACTATATAGTCTATGCTTCAGCCAAATTGGGCACTCACCATCCTCAACAGGCAGCTATGTCTTTATTTATACTGTTCATTGTGTCTAGAGGACTATGCTTTTTTACCTGACCCACCTCCCCCAACTCAGCAATACCCATTGGATCAAGGCCAGCTCAGGTGACACCTCTTCCACTATGACCTCTTTGACACCTGCCCCTCCCCGACAAAGTGATCCTTTCTTTGAATCTCTCAAGCTACTTTTTTTGACTCGTCTGTACTTAATCATTTTATACCAATTATTTGTTTGTATTCTTCCCCCCATTAGACTGTCAGTTCTTTGAGGTCAGGAACAGGTCATTTTTCATTTTTATAATCCCAGCACATATCGCAATGTCATGCAAATAGCAGGTGCTTAATAAATGGTAATTAAATTGAAGTAATGTGATAAAGAGAAAATGAGGACATTGTTGAAAAGTGATGAGGTATATACAGAAGTGAGGATTGAATATAGAATAAGACTGGGGGGTGGGGAGGGCAGAAATAAATACTGTCCATTTGAAAATTTGTCTAGGACCGGCTCTGGGTAATTAATTCATTTGTAACTCCTACCTGTGAGATGATCCATTCTGTTTCTGTGCCTAATTCATTTCTTCCATCCAGTCCTTGATTTTTTCTTCCAGTAAAGTGACACGTTAGACTTATTTTACCAACTAAATTTTCTATAGCACTAGCTCCTTAAATTGTATTCAAAATATAGTGAAACCTCATTAACTTGGGCTCATAAAGGAGGCCAATCTGTATCAGTAAGGAGCCTGAATTATAGAATATTTTACAAGAAATGTGATTTTATTGTTTTTTAAAGACAATCAACAAGCATCTATGAAGCACCTACTATGTGCCATGGCAATCCAACGATGAAAATAAAACAGTTCCTGCCTTCAAGGAACTTATGTTCTATCAAAGGAGATGACACGAAGATATACATGTATACAAAATATATACCAAATAAATACAAAAGAGGAAATATTGCTTTAATAGATATTCTTATATGGTCTGCTTTAATGAATAGAAAAGCTTTTGTCCATTCTGAGTCTCATTTCTCTCATTTGTAAAATGGGGAGGAATTTGAACTATGTGATATCTAAAGTCATGCCCAAACTCTGCAATTCTGGGACTAATAAACCCTATCAATTGTAATTGAATTAGTGCCTCTAGAAAAAGGTGTTTAAAAATAAATTTTCTATTTACATTGCTTGTGAAAAAAACCTTTTGCCATATTTGCAAAGGTAAACTACCAGCTTATTTCAAGCTTTCCTGAATTAAAAGATATTAGGTCTCTATTTCATTTCCTTTGCTTGGCATTTAGCACTTATTTGTCTTGATTAATTGATATGACTGATAAAGACCCGTGGCACAACAGAAAGAGCTCTGGATTTGGGGTCAAAAGGAAGGCCTTAGGTTCCTAGACCTGCCATTTTCTTGCCTATCTGACCTTGGACAAGTCACTAGATTTCTGAGCCTGTGTCCTCCTCTATGAGATGAAGAGACCAGGCTAGATGATCTCTAAGATTGCTTCTAATTCTAAATATGTGATCCTATGACATTTGACCAACCAAAAATTGTCCAAATACACCTTAATTTCAGTGTGGTTTATGCACATTTTGAAACAAAATAAAAGATATTAAAAATTTTTCAAATGACCAGTCTGTGATTTTAGTGTGCTTCAGTGGAATCTGGCATGTGGATAGAGAAATATGTGATTATCATTTTCAATATACTTATAATTGCACGCAACTTTTACAGTCTTGAAACTGAGCTACGTATGTCTGTGTAGTATAATGGAGAAAACACTGGATTTGTAAAGTCAGAAGACCAAGCTCTTCTATTTCCTCCCTTGTAACTCCAGGCAAATTATTTAACTTCTGTCTCCCTCAGGAAACTCCCTAGGACTTATCTATTAAGTCCTGAATAGAAGGGTTTTAGGGTCAGAGAGAAGAGGAGTTGCCCATACTGAGAAAATCACAAATCCTTGGGTATTTGGTGGCCTTAGGCAAGGCATTTAACTTCTTCAAACCCCATTTTCCTCATCCATAAAATGAGAGTGTTGGACAAAATAATCTCCAACATTTCTTCCTAATCCTACAAATAAATTTAACGTTAAATATGGAATAATCATAATTGTTCCATCTCTGAGGGTCTGCTGATTTTTAATTGAACAAAAGTCTCTGTGTTAACTATTGAAAATTTCATTTAAGCTATGTTGTGAAAGCTGTAGGTTTAAAAATAAAGATAAAAATTAAAATTAAAAAAATAAAGATCAAATTCCTTTGTTAAATGGTGGTTATCCATTAGAAAGAAAGTGGCTAATGATGATCTGAATTCTCAGAAAACTGGATTCCAACTACAGGATGCTGGGGATGAAATGATATCCAAAGATCCTTTCTACATCTGTTTCTAGTCTTATTTCCTTAGATTTTAGTTAATGATATTTAAATGAGGACCAGTCATCCAATTAAGACTGACCAACTTCAAAACTATTAAAAAGAGTTAAAAGTTATCATTTATACTTGGTCTTTTTTTCCTTGTGTTTGGAGAATACAGTGTTCTACTTATTTTGGAAATGAGTGAAGTTTCTGGAAGTCCCAGAATTTTAATAGAACAAACAATACTTCTTTAGAATGAGTGTTGTGCCATGTTTATCAAATTAATCTAGCTCAAGTATAAAATCTTAAGTTAACAACTCATTCAGGAGTCATTGAATTGACATGTCTATCTTAAAGTGATCCCAAAATAAATCTGTTGGACAATAACTGAGTTTAAGCTATATCATAAAGGCTTTAGGTTTAAAAATAAAGGTAAAATTCCTTCCCACAGAGGGTGGTTATTCATTAGAAAGATATGTTTAAAAAGAATCTACAAACATCATCCCCATTGAATAAATGGCTAATGACAAGGTGAATTTTCAGAAAGTTGGATTCCAACTACAGGAGATTGATGACTAAATAATACCCCTAAATCCCTTCTAGACCTAATTCCAATCTTGTTTCCTTAGTTTTTAGTATTTCTGTGCATGCATGTGCATGTATATAAGTACATAACCATCTATCTCTATCTATCCATACAAGTATACATATATGTGTGTGCACGTGAGATGGATGGATGGATGGAAGGAGAGATACATGCAGAGCTACTCTTGTATCAGTAACAATTTTTATCCAGTTGTTTTTCAGTTGTATCCAACCCTCAGTGACCCCATTTGGAGTTTTCTTGGCAGAGATACTGGAACGGTTTGCCATTTCCTTCTCCAGCTCATTTTACAGATGAGGAAACCAAGGCAAACAAGATTAAGTGACTTGCCCAGGGTCACACAGTTAGTAAGTGTCTGAGGCCAGATTTGAACTCAGGAAGATGAGTCTTCCTAACTCTAGGCCCAGCTCTCTCCATTGTGCCACCTGCCCACATCAGTAACAATACACGTCCCTTAATAAGCTTTGTTGGTTTTTTAGGATTTTCCAAAACCCAGATCAGGTACTCATCCTCAAATGCTACATCAGGAGGTAGAAAGAGCCCTAGAGTTTTAGTTAAAATATTTGCTTCTAGGCCCAGCTCTGGCATTTATTAGCTATGTGTTTTTGGAATAGTCATTCAACCTAGACAAGCCTCAATTTCCTCACCTACAAAATGGAGATAATAGTGCTTGCAGGGGCTACCTCAAGGATATTCATAAAGATCAAACAAGACAATGTACATACTCAGTGCTTTTTTTTAAACCGTAATATGCTAAATGAATATAAATGTAAGCTATGACTATAGGTGGAAATTACCAGTCAGGCTGGAATGACAACATCTAACATCAAGTACATGGCCAACAACATATGGCCAACAACACTGTCATTTTAGATCCTGCAGACTTTAAAAAAAAAAATCTGTTGCAGTCCTTGGGAGAATTCAGCATTTCACTCAGGAAGTATGTGTAGCCCTGGCTAGATGCAGTCTTAAATTAGAAATTTAACCTTTTCCCTAAGAAAGTAGGGCCAAAGACCGAGCTTGCATTTCACATTGGACCTTGTTATCTGCCCCTCTCATCCCCAGGAACCATGTCAATATTTGATTTAGAGATCGCATTGGACAAAGTCATGCCAGGCCCTTGGGTGCATCACTTAAAACAAACATAAGGAAACCAAACAAAAACTACCCTTGTGAAACTTTCTACTTTTAGAGACATTTCTGTATTTGGTGGATTTCTGCTTGTTGCCACCCCCAGGAATAATAATGCTGGCCTGTCTCTGGGCGCCTTTTGTCTGGGTTGCTCCACAGAGGGGCCCCTGGTGACAATGTGATGATTCACAAATCAGTGGGTCCCTAAATGTCAATGTAGAGACCAGCAGCAAGGGCCCTCTTTAATATGCTGGTGAACCGCCTCCTAGAGCAGATGACATTTCTATTTTAAATGCTTTGCTTTCATCACACAGGATGCTTAATTCTTTGTCTGACTCTATGATCCTGGAAAGCAAGTGGACTGGAGAATTAATTTTAAAATGCAAATTAGCATGCAGAGAGATGAGGTTAAGGGAGAAGGGAAGACTGTTTATTGTTCATCAGAGGATTTTTCAGAATCTCTAGCAGTCACACATTTCTCCCCATTCTTTAATTTGTAGCATAAGGGGTCAGTGTGTTTTGGAGAAAGAAAAACTGGGTGTGAAGTCAGAAAACAATACTAACAACTACCTGCATTTCTATAGGGCTTTATGGTTTACAAAGCGCTTTCCTCACTCACCCTGGGAGAGATATAATACAAATATGACTCCATTTTACTGATAAGAAACCCAAGCCTCAGAGAGGGAGAGTGACTTGGTCTAGGTCACACACCTAGAAAGAGTCAGGATTCAAACCCCAGGTCTTTCCTGACTCCAAGTTCTTTCTTCTCCAACTTCCCTTTTTCATTATTGAGAATCAAATTGATAATGTATGTGTAGTACAGAAGGAATTCTAGAATTGGAGTCAAAGGTTGTTGTTGAGTTGTTTGAGGGGAAGCTAGGTGGTACAGTGGTTAGAGTGCCAGGCCTGGAGTCAGGAAGACTCATTTTCCTGAGTTCAAATCCAGCCTCTGACACTTCCTAGCTGTGGGACCCTGGGCAAGTCACTTAACCCTGTTTGCCTCAGTTTTCTCATCTGTAAAATGAGCTAGAGAAGGAAATGGCAAACCGCTCCAATATCTTTGCAAGAAAACCCCAAATGAGAGCACAAAAAGTCAGACATGATGAGGTCAATGGACCTGGCTTCAAATCCTGGCTCACTCACTACTTATGTAATTATCTTGACCATGTTACCTACTCTCTCTGGGTTGTCTCATCTGTAAAATGAATGGATAAAAAATAAATGACTTTTGAACTCCCTTCTAGCACCAAATCTATAGTCTTATGACAAAATCTAAGGTCCTTTCTATCTCTGAATCTATGATCCTAGGTAAGCCAAATTTATACAAGCTATCTTTATTGTTATAAAATGTTTCCCACCTAAACAATTAACAAAGTTACATAATTCTATAGAAAGTACAAAGGGCCTCATATAAGTTGACAAAAGGAAGGACCCCCCCAAATTCTGCCTGATCACTAAATGATGTATACAATTTCATTATTAGAGTTTCATCCATTTAGCTAAGGATTAATATCTTCTTAAAGGTCTCCCTCTAAAGACTAATGTATTAAGTTATCAGCCATTAGTGACTATGTATGAAATATAGCTGGAAGACTTTGATGGGTTTGGGGCAGAGCTTAGTGAGAAGGCATTGAACCTCTCAGATATAGGGTGATGAAAGGAAGCCAAATGGGTAGAGGATAGGAGAGACCAAGACAACCCCCCAGTTTCATAATTTTAAAACATTGCCAATCCATTCAACTGCTTTCTCCGTTCTCCTTCTTCCTCTAGGTCTTTTGTATTAGCCTCTTGCTCCAGAATGCAAATTCTGTTAACCCCAAAAATGCTGAAGAAAGAAAGGCCTAAACATCAGATGTCCTAACAGCTGTGAGAGGTCTATACCTTGTAACTGTCCAAAAATTAGCATTCACAAAGAAAAATATATTGAAAACTGTCAACCTTCACATATGAGTATTTGGCAAATGTAAGAATAAACCAGGATGTTCCAGATTTCCCATTTGTAAGGATTGGCAGGCATAGGTCTGCTATTAACCTAAGCTTGGCTCAGTGAGGGCAGGGACTGCACCTGGGATTTCACTGATTGAGGGAATTTTCATGAGGAAATTCCCTCTCCCAACCAAGTCAACTCTTTCTCTGCAACCTAAAGCTATAAAGAGTTGCCTATAGTAGAAATGTCAAACCCATGGCCTTCGGGAATCATGAACCAGATTTAAAAGTAATTGGGGAATACTTAACAAAATAAATAAAAATACAATAAAACATTGATAACACTACATTTTAAAACTAAGTCAATATACATCCTGAAGGGATCCTTATGAATCCATTAGTGGCCCCCACTTCTATCTGAGTTTGACCCCACTGCCTTAGAGCAAAGCTTCTTAAACTGTGGGTCACAACCCCATTCATGTAACTGAATGTGGGGGTTGTGAAAAATCTGGCAACAGTAAAAGGTTTCTGAATACTCAACGCCCAAAAATAATTCAAAGTCAAATGTGTTATGAATCCAAGGCGTTTCTGGCAGCAGTAACCCATGTCGCATCATGCGACTTCATTGCAGCCTTGGTTCTGAACACACAACATGTACACTTTACACTGCACATGCCATCATGCCACACAACGCCAATGAATGCTGCCAGAAACACCTCGGCTCAGATTCAAGACTATCGAATGTTATGAATTGCAGTGCTTTTTTACTGTACATACAAAGTTTTCTGATCTTACAGAAACATAATCATTTAATTATGGAAAAAAAGACTTTTAATATTTTTCTACCATCATCCCTTAAGCATGTAATTATCAAATTGGTATATTTTTGGATTGTATTGTGTTAGTGTGTTTGATTTTTAAAATTGCTATTATCTCCTTTTATAGAAACGTGTTTAATTACAGCAAGTAAAGACAAAAGCCCTTTAATAATATTTCTCTGCATCACCATTGTGTATGTATGTAAATGTGAACATCAATTTTTAAAATTAGGCAAAAATATAATTAAAGCTAGCAGTTATTTGAGAAATTATTAGCAATATTTATTTATATTTTAGGACAAAAATATTTTTCCGTTATGGACAAGTGGCTAAATTTAGACAGAAGAGGTAAAAATACTGATGACCATGAAGCAGAGTCTTCACTACCAGTTTGTAGTACATCTAAATTGACGAGAAAAAGAAAACACATCCAATCATGTTTGCAATATGGATTTACTTCTAATAATGATGATGGTATGGAAAAACCTCTTTGCTTAATTTGTAATAAAGTTTTGGCTTCAGAGAGAATGAAACCAGTCAAACTAAAATGACATCTTAATACCAACCATGCAGTGTGCTGCAATAAAACAAAGGAATATTTTGAATGACTTTTAAAATCTTCAAATAAAGAAAAATAATGTTTTGAGAAATTTGTTACTGTCAACAAAAAGTATTTACTTGCATCTTAAAAACTTCTTATTTAATTGCAAAAACTAAAAAGCCCTACATGATAGGAGAAGATCTCATGTTACCTGCTGTTATTAAGATGTCAGAAATAGTTCATGAGAAAAAAGTATGGGGATGAAATTAATAAAATTCCTTTATTGAATGATACTGTTTCCAGAGGAATTTCTGAAAGTAGTAATGACCAGTTCCAGCAGTTTATTACCAGGCTTAGAGTCAGCCCAAAGTTTGTAATTCAGTTAGATGAAACAACTGATATTTCTAACATGGCACGTTTGTTACTTTATGTAAGATATATTTATGAAGGAAGAACACATGAGGAATTATTGTTTTGTCATCCTTTGGAAAGGCACACAAGAGGAGAAGATAGATAGGTAGATAGATAGATGGATAGATAGACATACATATACGTATATACATATATACATATCTATACATATATATCTTAAAGTCAATGAATTATTCACAAATGAAGGTTTACAGTGGAAAAATTACATTGGAGTCTGTACAGGTGCTGGAGCAATGATAGGCAAGAATGTTGATTTGTAGCAAAAGTTAAAGCTGGTGGCAATGAATATATCACTTTTACTCACTGCATGATCCATCAGGAGGCACTCATAGCCAAAAAAATCACCAGAGTTAGATGTTGTGCTTCAAGGTACTATCAAAATCACTATTTCATTAAAAACTGTACCCTTAACAGTCATGTATTTTCAAACCTTTGGAAAGACATGGACTTCGATTACAACAGCTTATTACTACATGCAGAGGTAAGGTGGCTCTCAAGTGGGCAAAGTTTAAACAGATTATTGAAATTGGAAGATGAAGTTGTTATATTTTTGACTGAGCAGAAATCTGATTTTGTTAATTTTTTTCATAATTACTTATGGCTTTCAAAACTGTGTTATTTGTTGGATAGTTTCAAAAAACTCAATTACTTAAACATATCACTTCAAGGAAAAAATTGTGATGTATTTATGTTAAAAGATAAAATTGGGGAGCCAAGATGGCCACGTGAAAACAGTGACTTGCTTGAGCTTTCCCCCAAACCCCTCCAAATACCCATAAAAAATGGCTCTAAACAAATTCTAAAGCAGCAGAACCCACAAAAAGACAGAGTAAAACAGATTTCCAGCCCAAGACAGCCTGGGTGGTTGATCAGAAAGGCATATCGAGTCATGCAGGAGAGGAGCGCAGTGGGGTGTGGGCGCGCAGGCTGCAGTGAACCTAGAGCAGGCCTCAGAAGACTGAATCACTGGCAGCTGTGGCGGCTTCCAGACTCCTCAATACAACAACACCAAAGACAACTTAGGTCAGTGGGAAAAATCTGTTTTCACAGTGAGAGAAGAGCTAGGTCAGAACCAGTTCCAGAGCGCAGAGCATGGGTGCCGGGGCGGTGGCAGAGTCCTGAGCTTCCCGCCCACAGACTGAGGGGGAATCAAGTGGCTGATCAGAGGGGGACTGCAGGGATCTCTTTGCTGGTGCTGAGGCAGGAATCTCTTGTTTTGCCTGTGCTTGGATCTGGGTCACAGTTCTGGGTGGCAGTCCTGGGGTAAGGAGGAGCGCTGGCACGGTGGAGCTTGTAGTGGCATTGCAGAGAAAACCCTCCTCACAATTCCAAGACAGAAAAGACTGCTTGTGGCCAGCTGAAAAACAGCTATACAAATCCCCGAAGCTTGGGACAGGACATTCTCCACATTGGAAGCAGACTTTTACCTTAACAAAGAGTTTAAAACTCAAGTAGTTGGCTGGGATCATGAGCAAACATTGCAAAAAGAGTCTGACTATATTATCTTACTTTGGTGACAAAGAAGATCAAAACATACAACTAGAAGACAACAAAGTCAAAGCTCCTACATCCAAAGCCTCCAAGAAAAATATGAATCCATCTGGCATTGGAAGAGCTCAAAAGGGATTTTGAAAAGCAAGTAAGAGAAGTAGAGGAAAAACTGGGAAAAGAAATGAAAGTGATGCAAGAAAATCATGAAAAATAAATCAACAGCTTGCTAAAGGAGACCCAAAAAAATACTGAAGAAAACAACACCTTAAAAAAATAGCCTAACCCAAATGGCAAAAGAGGTCCAAAAAGCCAATGAGGAGAAGAATGCCCTAAAAAGCAAAATTGGCCAAATGGAAAAGGAAGTCCAAAAGATTACTGAAGAAAATACTTCCTTAAAAATTAGAATAGAGCAATTGGAAGACAGTGACTTTATGAGAAATCATGACACAGTAGAACAAATCCAAAAGAATGAAAAATCAGAAAACAATGTGAAATATCTCATTGGAAAAACAACTGACCTGGAAAATAGATCCAGGAGAGAATATTTAAAAATTATTGGACTATCTGAAAGCCATGATCAAAAAAAAGAGCCTAGATATCATCTTTCAAGAAATTATTGAAGAAAACTGCCCTGATATTTTAGAACCAGAGGACAAAATAGAAATTGAAAGAATCCACAGATCTCCTCCTGAAAGAGATCCCCAAAGGAAAACTCCTAGGAATATTATAGCCAAATTCCAGAGTTCTCTGGTCAAGGAGAAAATATTGCAAGAAGCCAGAAAGAAACAATTCAAGTATGGTGGAAACACAATCAGGATAACACAAGATTTAGCAGCTTCTACATTAAGGGAATGGAGGGCATGGAATATAATATTCTGGAGGGCAAAGGAGATAGGATTACAACCAAGAATCACCTACCCAGCAAAACTGAGTATAATCCTTCAGGGAAAAAAATGGTCATTCAGTGAAATAGAGGACTTTCAAGCATTCTTGATGAAAAGACAAGAGCTGAATAGAAAATTTGACTTTCAAATACAGGACTCAAGTGGAACATGAAGAGGTAAACAGGAAAGAGAAATCATAAGAGACTTATTAAGGCTGAACTGTTTACATTCCTGCATGGAAAGATGATATTTATAACTCATGAGACCTTTGTCAGTATTAGGGTAGTGGGAGGTGAAAAATTATATGTATGGATAGATAGATAGATAGATAGATAGATAGATAGATAGATAGGTAGGTAGGTAGATAGAGGGCACAGGGTGAGTTGAAGATGAAGGGGTGATATCTGGAGAATAAAATTAAGGGGTGAGAGGATTATACTAGGAGAAGGAGAAAGGGAGAGGTAGAATGGGGTACATTATCTTGACAAAAGACAAGAAAAGGTTCTTACAGTGGAGGGGACACAGGGGAAGGTGAGAGGAAATGAGGGAATCTTATTCTCATAGGATTCGGCTTAAGGAGGGAATAACGTACACACTTAATTTGGTATGGAAATCTGTCTTACCCTACAGGAAAATAGGGGAGGAAGGGGGCAAGAGAGCAGGGGGATGATAGAGAGGAGGGCAGATTGGGAAAGGGTGTAATCAGAAGTAAATACTTCTGAGGAGGGACAGGGTCAAAACAAAGAATAGAATAAATGGTGGGGGGCAGGATAGGATTAAGGGAAATAGAGTTAGTTTTTCACAACACGTCTACTAGAGAAGTGTTTTGTGTAACTGCACATATATGGCCTGTATTGACTTCCTTGCCTTTTCAATGAGGGTGGGTGGGGTGGGAGGAAGGGAGAAAATTTGGAACCCAAAGTTTTAAAAACATGTTTTAAAAAAATGTTTCCACATGCAACTGGGAAATGAGAAATATAGCAAATGAGGTACAGAAGTCTATCCTGCCCTACAGGAAAATAGAAGGGGAAGGGGATAAGAGAAGCAGGGGGAGAGATAGAAGGGAGGGCAGGCTAGGGGAAGGGGTATTCAGAATGCATGCCCTCTTGGGGTGGGGGAGGGGCAAGATGGGGTGAAAATATGGATTTAAAATCTTGTGGAAGTAAATGTTGAAAACTAAAAATAAATAAATTCATATAAAAAAGATAAAATTGAAAATTTTACTAAAAAATTAACATATGGAAGAATAGGGTGGAAATGGTTCTTTAGAACTATTTTACAGCTACAAATGATTTTATAATTGAAAATAACCTTCCCAAAAATTTAATCATAAGAGTTATAATTGATCATCTGAAGTGCCTGGAGACACAGGTTCAGAAATACTTCCCTTTGAATTTTGATTCTAAAAAACTAACTTGGGTTCATAAACCATACTCAATTGAAATAAAAAATGTCAGTCATCTGCCATTAAAAGTTCAAGAAGAATTTGCCGAATTATCAAGTGACACAGTTTTAAAGCTTGAGTTTCCTAAAAAAAATCATTAGATGAATTATGGCTTGGGATTAGGACAGCATTTCCAGCAATTTCTGAAATTGCCCTAAATATACTTCTGCAATTTTGTACTATGTATTTATACAAAGTGATGGTCTCAGTATTGATGATTATAAAATCAAAACATTGATCAACTCCGAAAAATGTTGAAGATGCTCTATGTCCTGCACTATCAAATATTCCAGTAAGATTTAATTCCTCATATAAAAATAAACAAACAATCCATTTCATTAGTATGTGAATTTGTTTTCATCTTTAATAGATGTTCAAATTATATGTATACCAAAGAATTGTTTTAAAATAAATTTCTCTATGATTTATTATCAGTAAATGTTTGATTTGTATGCCTATTTTATGTATCTATATACCCGGGATCATGTAAAAATTTCTCAGGTGAAAAAGGGTTGAGGGTGGAAAAAGTTTAAGAGCTTAGAGCACTAAGAGGTTAAGAGACTTTCCTAGGATCACACAGCCAGCATATGTCAGAAGGATTTAAAACCAGATCATCTTGACTCAAATCCACTATTCCCTACGTGATGCTTTCTCCCAATTAAAGCTTAACTTTGCTTAGATGAAGAGAAACATCACATGGCAGAAAGAATACTGTGATTTAAGACAGAAGACCTTCAATCAAGTACTGGCCCTGCCTCTTACTCTCCCTGCAACTACGGGTGAGTCAGTTAACTACTTTTCATCTGTTTCCTTCTCTGAAAAGTGAGGGAGTTGGATAATTTCTAATGTCCAGTCCAGCTCCACTACTCTAGATTTCTGTGTTTCATCTTGTTCCCCACTATGACTTGATTTCAGTTCCAACTTAGCCAGTCAACTATTCAACAAGCATTTATTAAGCTCCTACTATGTGCTAGATATGTGGCATGGGCACAGGTTTAAGGGTCCTACTATCTACTGAGACAACCTTGTTTGACATAGGTTTAAGGAGACACATAAAGAGTTAATGGTCTTCATTCTGTCAATCAGGGTGTTCTGAAGGGTTGCCTCCCGGGTACTTTACTCTCCCTGCTCCCAATCATTTATCCAGCTGTGAGTAACAGGCCCCCAAGGCTCTCTTACCTCATGCATGTACTTCTCTTAGAGAAGTGTTAGAACCAGCAACTGGGGAGGCTGCCAGCTCATAAGTTGGACTTTTTCCACTGAACTCCAGCCTAGAGGAGGTTTCTAGGGTCAGAGGAAACACTGACTACCTTCCTATTTAGGGGAATACCAACCCTAGGGTGGGGAGAATTGTGGAGGGAATGGAGAATCTATATCTAAAGGTTGCCCTTCACAGCAATTAGAGACAAGCAGGACCATACCCATGTTATCTCTAACCATTTCCTCTAAACTTTTTAGTTCCCTTGGATGTCTTTCTTTTATGGTAACTGGGTGCAGTCACAATTTACTCATTTCCTAATCATGCTGAATAAGCATCTTCTGCCTTTAGGAGAATCTGGCTATAAGTCTCTGTTTGGGGAACTTCCAGATTAAGGGAGAAATCACAGCTCCAACTTCAAGTGGCTTCCTGAGGGGCTGTGATCAACAGAGCACCCCAGTTGAACACAGCCCCAAATAGGCTGGTTCTCTTATGTAATTCAGTCAGTGTTTCATCTTTACAACTTGAATAGAAGATCAGCCCCTGGCCATGGATTTATTATGTGTTTTGGCTTATAAAGAGCTGTTACATGTGGCTTTGTTTGCAGACTCATAGTAGGGAGAAATAAGGGACTTGTGAACTAAAGAGAAAAAAGAGAGGGTCATGGACATATTGAATACATATGTTTTTCCATCCAAAATATTACATCAGCCATAGCTAAAATCTGGGCCAGTAAAGGCACCACCAATCAAAAAGAGTTGGCCCTAATGATCTTTAAACTTGTCTTTAAGATAAAGTCTGAAACACTGAATCTTAGGGATCATCTAGTTCAACCTTCCCCCATTTTGCTATAAGGAAAGCTAAGACAGAGAGGTGAATCTTCCAAGGTCATAGAGATACTTGTATCTTAACATCAAGAATGCCGTGCATCAAATCCAGTCTCAGACACTTGAAATTTACTAGCTGTGTGACCCTGGGCAAGTCACTTAACTCCAAATGCCTCACCAGAAAAAAAAAAAAGAATGCCCTGCAGTGTTATCCAGCTCCTGACAGAGAATACTCAGACTGAAAAATGAGACATACATTTCCAAACACTAATAATGTGAGGATTTATTTTGCTTAACTATGCATAGATGCCTATTTATTACAACTTTTGTTTTGATTTTTGTTTTGATTTTTTGGTTTGTTTGTTTGGGAGGAACAGGTTGGGAGGAAGAGCAGGGCTATCTATAGAAAAAGGAACAGAGAAAGGAAGGAAGAGAGGGATTGGAGAGAGAAGGAAGGAAGGAAGGAAGGAAGGAAGGAAGGAAGGAAGGAAGGAAGGAAGGAAGGAAGGAAGGAAGGAAGGAAGGAAGGAAGGAGGGAAAAGGAAGGGAGGGAGGGAGGGAAGGAAGAGAAAAAAAGGAAAAAGAGAGAGGAATAAAGGAGGGAAAGAAGAGAGAAAAATCATTAAAACATTTTAAACAAGCATAGAAAGGAGAAGGAAACACAGATGAACAGGACAGTTTGAAAGTTACATGTTAAATTTATTATAAGCTTAAAAAGCAAAAGCCAGCTGTACATAATAGAGATTCGTGGTTTATGTATAATTGATGTGGGATTTCTCATGTCTTTCTAGTAGTTATTACAAACTTTCAGAAAGAAAAAACAGGTGAATGGGATCC
Organism: Phascolarctos cinereus; assembly: GCF_003287225.1. Classification (NCBI taxonomy): domain Eukaryota; kingdom Metazoa; phylum Chordata; class Mammalia; order Diprotodontia; family Phascolarctidae; genus Phascolarctos; species Phascolarctos cinereus. The sequence goes on along the minus strand of NW_027556180.1, from coordinate 172,479,061 downwards.
CTGGAGGAAAATGAATTACCTCCCATTTTGGTTTATTAAAATGTCAATATCTCATAATGGAGGGCAGGAGGATCAAAACATGTTAAAATATTTAACAGCTTGATCTTTTTCTCCTCCTCTTTATTTCACCCCAATAACTTTCCAATGGAAATGAGTATGTTGGGATGATGAGTGTCAGAGAACAATCTCGGTTTCCTTCTCCAGAGAACCACAAGAGATTTGGGAGACCTAGTATAGCTATAGAGTTTCCAGAACAGATAAGGAAATGGTGAAGATTTCTGCTCCTTCTCAATGAATGGCTAATACAGCAATTCCAGGTTGATCTGACAGGCCAATAGAATAAATCAGGATTTGAGTGGAAGAATCAACTTGCTTCCAAAACTTCTCTGCCATTGTCCTATTATTGATTCTGAAAGTCCAGTCTTACGGATCATTTCCTTTGGGTTAAACATTTCCCTTTCCTTGAGGTACTCTATTAAAATGTAAACATCCAGGGGTTAAAGGGTAACACATTATACTGTTAACAGCATAATGTGAATTAGTTTTATCAAAAAACATCCTTCCCTTGAGGAAAAAAATAGCTTGCTAGTACAATTACTTGGTGTGGGGAAAGAAAAGATTCTAAAGGTAGAAAGGGCTCTGAAAGGGGGAGGTGAGAAATGGCAAAGACATACTTTGAATTTATTTGTAAATAAACTTTGGATTTATTTGAAACTCTTGGATTCATTTGTAGGAAGATCCTTAAAAGTAATCTAGTAAGAAATAACATGGGTGTTAAATAATTGGTCCAATAGCATGACATTAACCAACTGGGTGACTTTGAACTGGGGGAAAAAATGTTCCTTTATAAAATGGTGTTGATCATTTATACATTGCATTAGGTAAATCAATTAATACCTTTCTCCACCAGCCTACAAATTATAATGATATTCATTCAATTATGCTCCCCACCCCTGATATATGGCATTTTTATTTTTATTTTTTGTTTTTTTACTTTCAAAATGTTATTGTTTTAGAAAATTGATTTTTACCTGTGGTCATAGTTAATCTTTTAGTGCTATTCCTTCTTCCAATGATCCACTGTGGCACAATTGTAAACAACAGAAAAGTAATTAGAAAAAAGGAAAAGAATGGGGCAGCTAGGTGGCGCAGTGGATAGAGCACCAGTCTTGAATTAAGGAGGACCTCAGTTCAAATCTGACCTCAGACCAAACACTTGACACTTACTAGCTGTGCGACCCTGGGCAAGTCACTTAACCCCAATTGCCTAAAAAAAATAAAAAAGAGAAAAAAGGAAAAGAATAAACAACACTCCCCCTTTTATTCTAAATATTCTTTTAAATTAGGAAATCACTAAATACTCTTAGAGTAGAGCTCTAACTAAAGGCCAAAACCAACAGACTGAAGACCAAGTTATTTTTAGAAGATCTATACTGCATGTACTTTAATATTTTGATGGATTTCTCATTTCATCTACGTGGTTACTCCTTCCATCACTGCAGAATGCAACCCATCCATGCCTTGTTATCTGTGCAATTTTTGTCCAAACCCTCCTATAAATCTTCCATGGGGTCCCACCCAATATAATAGGGACCTTCTTCTAAATCATCTTGACATTACAGGTGATACTCATCATTTATCTTCAAGTCTCAAATCATGACCTGTCTACCTCTTTTTTTGGTCATACATCACTCTGATAACATCCTATATGCCACTTCTTTTATGCAACTATTGATTGATAATATGTTTCAGTCTACTCACGCTTAACATGTGCCTCTGCATTGCGTATTGAGTGACCTTCGAATTTAACTTTTTGGAGACAGTATTATAGCCATCATTGGCAAAATATTGATGTTAAGAAGATGGGGTTATGTCTGTGGTCTTTAACAGCATTGCTTAAATTTCCCAGACAATCTAGCCTGCTCTACTTTTTCTACATAGTTATGAACTCTACTTATTATCCATTTGTTCAAATTATATGTTCTGATGAACTCGTTCTATGTGTTATGCTTCCAACTGCATGTCCAATGGGTTTTATTCATTTATTTGGTTTTTTAAAAAGATATTTTCCTGATAAATGTTGGAGAAGATGTGGGAAAATTGGAACACTAATGAATTGTTGGTGGAGTTGGGAAATGATTCAACCGTTTTGGAGAACAATTTGGAACTATGCCCAAAGGGCTATAAAAATGTGCATACCCTTTGATCCAGCAATAACACTTCTAGGGCTATATCCCAAAGAGATCATACAAATGGGAAAAGGACCCACATGTACAAAAATATTTATAGCAGCTCTTTTTGTGGTGGCAAAGACTTGGAAATTTGAAAGGATGCCCATCAATTGGGGAATGGCTGAGCAAGTTGTGGTATATGAAGGTAATGGAATACTATTCTGCTATAAAGAAATGATGAACAGGTTGACTTCAGAAAAACCTGGAAAGACTTGTATGGTCTGATGCTGAGTGAAGTGAGCAGAACCAAGAGAACTTTGTATATAATAACAGCCACATTGTGCAATGACTAATATTGATAAACTTAACCCTTCTCAGCATTACAAGGATCTAAGACATCTCCAGAGACCTCGTGATGGAAAATGCTATCCACATCCAAAGAAAGAACTATTGAAGTTAAATTGCTATCATTTTATTTTCTCTTCTGTTGAGTTTTGTTTCCTCTTTCTGATGGTTCCTCCTATTGGTTTTAACTTTTACTTACAACTTCACTGATGTGAAAATATGTTTAATAGGAATGTAAATGTATAGCCTATATCAGATTGTACGCTGTCTTGGGGAGGGTGGTGGGGAGGAAGGGGGAGAAAAATTTTAAACTCAAAAGCATATGGAAGTGATTGTTGATAAATCAAAATAAATTAATAAAATTTAAAAAATAAAAGATATTTTCCATTTTTGCATATCTATTGCCCTCCTTCCATTTTCACCTTTAAATGGCCTTGAAATGAACTGGCTTGGTTGGGTTTTTCACCAAGTTTTCTGTGAACTTGTTTTCTCTGGTCTCTTTAATTATCCATATTTTCCAACATGTTTTTCCACCACCTTCTACTACACATAACTTTGCATTGAAGTCACTGACCATTTAAGCAATTCAGAGGGTCTAATAGAATTATTTGTAAAATTCTCTACATCTTCATCCTTTTCAACTTGATGTAGATAAAATAAATCTATAAATTGTTAGAATAATACTAGAAATGACTTGCTTTCAGGTAAGGATCAAGCAGACATTCAACATGTTAGTTTCCCACACTCAAATGACTCAGTAACACACACATTCCCCAAATCACTGCTATATACAACTCTAGTAACCCAAAAAGAACCAAGCACAGGCAGGAACTCAGACATAATAAAAATGCTAGCATTAAACAAGAGTAAGCCATGACTTCTACCTTCCCACCTATAAAATACCTCTTCATTCCTTAGCTAGAACTCTTCTGTCCTACAAGGAGACACTATTTTGTGAGGCCATGTCTTGGTATGTTAGTTGTGTAAAAAAACTAGTGAGCCCACTGCATCACTTGAAGTCATCAGAAAAGAATTATTACTCTTGGCACTTTGTGACACTGGTGAGCCTGGAAAGGTAGAGTTGAAAGATTACCACCAAATGTTGGTTTTAAATTAGATAATTCTAATTATTCTGTTGTCAAATTGTGCTATATAATCCCAGTTGCCCTTTGGACATAATAATAATAGCTAACATTTATATAGCAATTACTATGTGCCAGGTACTATGTTAAGCACTTTACAAGAATTATGTCATTTGATCCTCACAATAACCCTGGGAGATAGGGGTCATTATTATTATCCCCCATTTTATGGATGAGTAAACTGAGGCAAACAAGGTTAAGTGACTTGCCCAAGGTCACACATCTAGAAAGTATCTGATGCTGGATTTGAACTCAGGTCTTCTTAACTCCAGACTCAGCACTCCATCCATTGCATTATCCAGCTGCTCATGGTTATGTGAAATAGACCCTGAAATTTAAATTATGAAGGCCTAACAACTCACTAACTTAAGTTATGAAGGCATGGTCAAGTTCCATATTCATAACAAAACTACTTGTGGTAAAAATGAGTGAAAAGTAGGTGTAGACATAGCAAGCCCTATGATATGTTCATCATCTTCAAAGTCTTCGAAAAGACTTGAAGAAGACCAGCAAGGAAAATCTTGAAATGTCTGCCCATTAGTAATTCAGCAATCCTAGAGTTGAATGCAAAGTGACATATGAGAAACCTGAACCGTCTTTTTCCTCCAATAGTCAGTTTCATTCTTAGCTGTCCACACCAGCCTGACCTTTTATCTGAGAAGAATGAAGGCTGATGGGGTCAGCTCAGATAAAGTTACCTATGCAAATTTCTTACTTTCATTTTTAGTAAATGCAAAATCATTGTAAGAAACAATAGTGTCTGTCAATCCACAAAGTGTAAAGTACATACATAAATGAAAATGAATCAGCACATTATAGCAAGACGTAAATATATATATGGATGTCTATTGGCTGTTTCCCTACTGCCTAAAAACACATCCATGTCCTACCCCTCAAAAAACTCTCACTTGGTCCATCCATTCCTGCTAACTCTCATCCTATATCTCTTCTCTAGTTTATATCTAGACTCCTTGAGAAGGCTGCTTACAATCAAAGCCTCCATTTTCTTTCCTCTCTCTCTCTCTCTCTCTTCTTAATTCATTGCAGTCTGGCTTCTGATTTCATCATTCAATTGAAACTGCGCTCTCCAAATCCACCAGTCATCTCTTAGTTGGCAAATCTGTTGGCCTTTTTCTCAATCCTCATCCTTTTAGACCATTCTGCAGCCTCTGACAGTGTCTATCACCCTCTTCTCCTTGATATTCTCTTCTCTTTAGGTTTTCATGATGCTATTTCTCTTACTTCTCCTATGTATCTGGCCACTTCTTTTCAGTTTCCCTAGAGCTCTCTCTTGGGCCCTCTTCTCTTCTCCTTCTATACTACTTCACTTGGTAATCTCATCAGGTACCATGAAACCAATTAAAATTTCTGTGCTGATGATTCTCAGATCTACTTAACCAGCCCTCACTTCTCTGCTGACCCCCAGTTTTGCACATCCAAATACCTACTGAACATCTCAAACTAGATATCTTGTAGATAACTAAAACTCAACATGTCCAAAACTGAACTCATTATCTTTTCCCCAAACCTTCTCCTCTTCTTGACTTTCCTCCTACTGTTTAAGGGTAGCACCATCTTCCCAGTTGTCCAGGCTCACAACCTAGGTGTCATCCTCAATTCCTCACTATCTTTACCCCTATATCAATTTTACCTTCGTAATGTGTCTTACAGACATCCCCTTCTCTCTTCTGACACTGCCACCACCCTGATGCTGGTCCTTAGCACCTTACATCTGAACAGTTGCAGTAATTTGCTGGTTGGTCTACCTGTCACAAGCCTCTCCCCATTCCAATGTGGCCTCCACTTGGCTGCTGAAGTGATCTTCCTAAAGTTCAATGCTAACTATGTCACCCCCTATTCAATAAACTCCAGTGGCTCTCCAGGCCTCCAAGATTGAATATAAAATACTCTATTTGGCATTCAAAGCCTTTTACAACATGGCTTCTTCTTACTTTTCCAGTTTTCTTACACCTTACTCCCCAATGCCACCTCCCCTTACTCTTCAATCCAGTAACACTGACCTCTTTGCTATTCCTCAAATAAGACACTCCATCTTCCAACTCTTGGCATTTTCACTAGCTGCCCCCCATATGTGCCACTTTTCTTCATCTCTCTCTCTCTCCTGGCTTTCTTCAAGTTCCAGTGAATGCCTTCTACAGGAAGTCTTTCTCAATATCCCTTAACTCTATTGCTTTCCACTATTGATTATTTCCATTATATCCTGTATGTGGTTTGTTTGTACACAGTTGTTTGCATGTTGTTTTCTCAGTTAGACTATGAGCTCCTTAAGGGCAGGGACTGTCTTTTTGCCTTTCTTTGTATCCTCAGCACTTAGCATACTGTTTTGCAGATAATAGGTGCTTAATAAATGCTTATTGACTAAATGGGATCCTAGCAGAAGAGATTTCCCAACTAGCCTTTTATATATGCCCTTCCTCTTTTACTTACAGCACTTGCCTCATAGGGTTGTTGTGAAGATCAAATAAGATAATATTTGTTAAAAGTGCTTAGCAACTCATGGTGGAAAATGCTATCTACATCTAGAGAGAGAACTATGGCATCTGAATGCAGATCAAAGCATACTTTTTTCTCTTTTTTTTTCTTTTTTATGGGTTTTCCCTTTTGGTCTGACTCTTCTTTCACAACATGACTAATGTGGAAATATGTTTAATATAATTGTACCTGTATAGCCTATATCAGATTGCTTGCCATCTCGGGAAGGGATCCGGGAAGGAAGGGGGGGAGAAAAAAATTTGGAACTCAAAATCGTATGAAAGGGAATGTTGAAAACTATCTTTACATGTAATTGGAAAAAAATGAAATACTATTAAATAGAAAAGAATGCTTAGCACAGTGCCCGGCACATAGTAGGTGCTATATAAATACTTATTCCTTCCTCCCTCCACCTTCAGCCTTCTTCATGATGTTACTTCTTACTTTCTCTCTTCTCTCTGCACTAGCTGTTCTCCATCTGCCTATAAACATTCTGAACCACCTTCCTTTCCTTGAATCTTTTATCTCATCCAGCTACTAATCCTCTCCCTCTTCCTGTTTACTGACAAGCTTCTATAAAGTTGTCTACACTCCATGCTTCCATTTCCTTACCACCCAACCCCTTGCAAACCTAGCTTCTGACTCACCTATTCTACCAATGACCTCCTAATGAGCAAACTCAGCCTTTTTTTTCTCTCTCTCAGTCTCCATCCTTCATTTTAAATTGGTGATTGACCAATCCTATTGCATATTCTCCTCCCTTAGCTTAAGAGAAACTATCATTCTGGTTTTTCTCATGCCTCGTGAATTGCTTCTTTTCTGTCTTCCTAACAAGATTCTCCTCTTTTTCTTAGTCCTAGTCACCAAAGTTCTTTATCTAGTCTTTTCTCTCTTCCCTGGTATACTCAGTCACTCCATGCTTTCAACTGCCACTTCTATCCCCCAAACTCCCCACTAATACATTTTCAGTCCAGACTTCTCTTTTAAGCTCAGACTGACCACCTCCAATTACCTAAAGGACAACATGTCAAATTTGCCATGTCTAAGATGTGGTATTTCTCTATTCCTCTCAGCATTGCTATCATTCACAAAAAGTGTTCAAACTCTTGGTGTTGCCATCTACTCTTCTCTCTCTTTCACAACCAACCAGTTACCAAATCCTGTTGGTTACCTTGTAAAAGTGTTTTTCCTGACATCAAGCCTAAATTCCCCTCTTTGTACTTCCACCCATTATGTCTCTGGTCCTTCTAGAGCCACAAGGATTAAAATTAATTTCTCTTCCATTTGATATGAAGAAATAATTGCCAATTATTGAATTAGGACTAAGGTTTTTCACCTTTTCTACTTCCTCATTCAGAAATCAGCCCCTGTGGGTTATTGGCAGCCCCTGAAGCACAGGGCTGATAATGAAAGAGAAAACCCAGATCTGTTCAAAAGGTAAAGAAAGTTTGGTTTAGGTGAATTAATGGATCCCAGCCCATTGTATTTTAGTCAGACAGATCTAAATGGAAGTGGATTTCCCCTTTTGTCTAGATTGTCCTAGATTGGGGTAGTCTGGGAAAAGTCTTTGACCAGACTCAGTGATCAGTCATATCTCCCATTCCCTCTTTAGAATAAACCTTCTTCTCATTACAATATTCATTCTCATTACTTGTTAACCAGAGTTGATTTCCACCTTCAGAAACACCCTGTCTTCCAAGAGCATATAAATATTTAGTGGGTTCTATGAGGGGTCTTTGGCATTTGAGAGTTTCACTGACCCCTTTTATTAATTATCTGCTAGCATGATTAATAAAATGATCAATTACCCAGAAACTGTCTCTCAACATACATCACAGATAGTTCTTCAAATACTTGAACACAATTATGTCCATAACCCCTCACCCCCACCCTGGTCTTCTTTTCTCTAGGCTAATAAAGTAGACTGTACAGAAGCAAAGACCAAATAATCATAAGGAAATAACATCAACCTCATAAATACGATGACCTGAAGTTCTTTAAAAACATGGAATAAATGGAGTAAAACCACATCATTCCTAAGCCTTTACAGAAAATGGAGACATTAGAGGAACACACAGATTCCTGACATACAGGTGCCCCACTTGTGAAATAAACATTTATCTTCAATCCAGACCTCCAGCGGTTTCTTCAGTATTAAGAGCAAAGCTGGGTTTCAAGCACAGCATAACATGTCAGCTACCCTCACACCTTTCAGGAAAGAAATGTGCCAGATCCTCAACCATGTTTACCTCAGTAAGACCTTTTGAGGATTAAAGGTCTCCTAGTATCCTCCTCTAGAACTACTGTTAGGCCAGGCCCAAAGGAAAAAGGTCAAGAAAAGGTATTTGCCAAATAAGTGCATCTGATCTGCTATTTCTGGGAAGAGCTGAGAAATAAATATCTTGATTTGCTCATCACCATGAAAGGAGAGAAAAACAAATTACAAATTACATTTAATCATAAATCAGAAGAGAACTCAAGAGATCCTCTACTCAAATATGAGTCTCCCCAAAAGCATCTCTGACAAGCAGTCAAGAAATTAGATTTAGGCTGGAAGAGGCTATCTCAAGAGGTAAGGGGTTCTACCTCATTAGAAGTGTTCAACCTGAGGCTTGAAGGACCTGAAGATGACTAGCTTGGAGAGGAAATGACTTAGATGAAGAATGGGGATAGAGAACAGGTTCTAAGATAGAACCCTATGACTTCTCAAGGCAGCCTAGAGCTGCTTCTTGGCAACTTAGGCTTCAGAAATGGAAGGCACCTTAGAAGTCTTTGAGTCCAACTCTTTTATATTAACAGGTGATGAAACTGAGCCCTGAGGGGAGAACTGATTTGCCTAAGGTATCACAGGTAGTAAATGGCTGAGTTTGGACTCAACTAGCCCTGTTATGAGATGGTCATAAATTCTCTCACCATTCCATATACCCTCCTCTGTACATACTCCAATTTGTTCACGTCCTTCCTAAAATGTGATTCCTAAATTTAGACTGTAAGCTCTTTGAGGGCAGGAACTGTCTTTTGTCTCTTTCTTTTTTTTTATCCCTAGCACTTAGCACACTTCCTGGCATACACTAGGCACTTATTAAATGTTTATTGATTGACTGATTAAACAACTTGCTATCATTATATCTATAAGTAGTTGTATCTATTTTGCGTATACCAATAACTAATAAGGCAGAATATGTTATAGTGCCATAGGAGTTCAAAGGCAGGGAATGTAATTTCTGGTGAGGGCAGGTAGGAAGAATCAAGAAAGGCTTCACGGAAAGGGTGGCATTAGAGCTAGTCCTGGAAAGATGGACCAAAATTGGAGGAGGGTGCAGATATTTCAAGAGAAAGGAACTGAAAGAGCATATTAAAGCTTGCATGTCCTGAATGCCAATTTAATTCAATTAGGGATATATTTCACTTTACTCGAGAGATATGTTTGGAAAATGTTGTGGTAGCTCTCATTTCCGCAAATCAAATTACCCTTTAAAATGCACTAAGGTTAGTTTAGTATTTAAAGTAGCCCTGCAATGAAGCCTTCACACACTTAAGAATCTTTTTGTAAAGCAAATGATTATCCCTTTTGATCTATATTATGTTCATTTTTTTTTCCTTTGTGAAATTTTTCATTTTAAAAAAAGCATGAATACCTACATTCCCTTCTAAGGAACGCAAATATTTTAAATTATCTTTCAAGAAGTTATGTTTTCCCTTAACTGCTTTCAATAAGATAAAATTCCATGGATTACTCTTATCATTATGATATAATAATACTAAAAAGAAAGATCAATAAATTTTCCTTGACTCTAGAATTCCATTCTCAAATTCTGAATCAAATATGATTTTCAATTTCCAACAAAGGAATGGGGGGAAAAGTGGAGATGGAGGAGGCATGTTTTAGTATGGCTTTGGCTACCCATCTAAGATATAAGAAGATCATCACTTAAGGTAGAACATGCAAAAGCCATAACAGAGGATACTTTTCAACATTAATTTGCATAAATTTATATATTCTGAATGCCAGAATTCTATTCTCTATGGAACATAAGTATTTCATGGAATCATCAAGCAGCAGCATGACATAAGGGGATAGAAGAGCAGACCTAGAGTTATGGGACCTGAGTTCAAACCTTACTTCAGACATTTACAAGCTGTGTGAGAATGAGCAAGTCAGGAAAATTTTCATGGCCTAAGTATCCTAATCTATAAAATGGGGGCAAGAATATTTGAATTATTAGACAAGCTTGGAATAATAGAAAAAGAACTGGACTCAGAGTCAGGATGACCTGAGTTCAAACCCCATCTCTGAAACACATTGGTTATGTTACCCTGAACAAATCACTTAATCTCTTGATGCCCCTGTTGTTCATCCTTCCTTCTTGAAAAGGACCAATGACATCACAAGGGTGATGTCTTGACTTGTGAGTGAATTGGATTTAAGTGAGGCAGAGCTGTGCAAAGTCACCAGTGTCACTCTCCCCTCCAGAGTCACAGACAAAAGTCAAGATGACTGGCAACAGACCAGGATGTGGTGGATGACCTTGGCCTTTCTAAACTAAAGTCTTTTCCAGGCCTCAGTTTGTCTGAGGCAATGCCCATTCAAATTCTCTTAAGACTATGAACTTTTTGCCAAGGAGCTCCCTATGCTGATGAAACCACAGATATGGACAATGATGATGATGATGATGATGATGATGATGATGATGATGATGATACCTATACTTGCTTATCTACCTCATAGAGCTATGAGATCATCAAATCTTAGAACATTATATAAAGGAATTGTTATTATAGAATCGAGAGTGGAAGGGACCTCAGAGATTATCTACTTTACCTCACCTTCAAGTCTGAATCCCCTCTACACTACTCTGATGAGTAATTTAACTCTTCCTGACACCATTAATGATGGTGAATTCACTTCCTCCTGAGATAGCCTATTTCATTTCCAGATTATTCTAATTGCTCAGAAAGTTTTCATTAAATTAAGCCCCAAAGACCCTCTGCAACTTCTACCTGTTGTTTCTAGTTCTGCGTGTAGGCCCCAAGCAAAACAAGTCTAAGCCTTCTTGATTTCTATTTTGTGATGAGTCAAGTCACGTGATAAGTGAGTTACAGTGAAGTTTTATGAATGAATGAATGAATGGGCATTTAGTAAGCACTTCCCATGTGCCTGGCCCTGTGATGAGACCTGGGAATGAAAATAAAAGCAAAAAAGACCTTCTGGCCCTTAAGAAGCTGCCATTCTGATGGCCAGACAACCTATGATGAAGAGAGCTAGAGCTGGAAAGGAGGGGCACAAGTGGTTTGGAAATGATTGGGAAGTGGCCTGGTTCTGGGGGGAAAAAAAGTGGAAGTTTACCCATCATTGATCCATCAACCCACACTGACCATCTCCTTTCTTCTCTTACCCAGTTCTGTTCTACTTGGAAAACAAAATCTAAGCCAGAACTAGAGCAAAACATAGTAGTGACTAAGAAGGCCAGTGAGCCACACCAGACCTGCCTGTACCATGTGATGGTATCTTATGGTCCAAATGTCATTGTTCCAAATTCTTTTAATGCTTCAGAAATCTATGGTTTCATTAGTGTAGGTATGACTTCCAGTGATGCATTGTCAACCCTCTACAACCTGGTTGACAATATTTGAGAATTTTTGTGAGTGAAAAATTTATTATTCCACAGCCAACTTAGCTTGACTTGTCCTCAGAAAGTCATATAGCCCATAATCAAGCCCTTCTTTGAAGTTTTAAACTTGTACTCTTCTTGGAAAGCCCAGAATTACCTATGAACCAGGAAGAGGCATTAGTGTAAGGCTTGAAGGAAGTTTAAAGATATCATACTAATAAATACACTGGGGAAGAATGAAGTGCTCTCTTATATGTAATTTTGTATAACTGTTAGGCATGGGTATTGATTCTGTGACTGGGGTAGGGCAATCAGAGCTTTGTCCCAAGACACTGAATTTGAAGTATACCACATTTGTAGGGTTCTGATAACACCTTAGTCCTCCAGCAGCACAGAAATGACAGAACTTAAAAGTTAGTTAAAAACAATAATTAGTTAAAATAGGAAGCTACAAGGCAGGCAGGAAAGAGATCCTCCCCCACACTACTTCTCCACCTGCCTCTTGCCTCAGGAGTAGTTTGTGATATTTGCTCCAGGTGTCAAAATTCCTAGTTATGGCTCTGATGGGCACATAGTGGTAGCATTTATTAAGCTCTGAAGTATGGTATACAATATCATATGGCAAAAAAATGTGGTCTTATCTCAGCGTAATGAAACAACTGCCTTGAATATGTTTATGACCTTAGTTCTTGAAGTTACTTTCAGGGTCATCAATGTATTCAGTTTTCATAATGGCTCAGATAGATCTCTTCCCATTGATATTTGTGAGAAGGATGTCATTGAGATGGTGGAATCTCTCCTGGCTCATAACACAATAGCATCCATCATTGGAAAGTAAATGACCATGCCCTCCCGAGAAAATGAGTGCATAATTTTAGTTTCCTTTGGAAACGTTAATTAGATCATTGTCTAGGAAGCTAGGGTCAGATGGAGAAAGTGTTGATTTCTAATAGTCTTAATCTTTATCTATACAGGGCTGTCAGTGACTATTCTGGTTAAATGACCAAGTCCTTCCTTTAAAAATCTTTTTTTATTTCTAATTTTAAAAAATCTTATTTCTTTACTTTCCACCTCCCCCATTTGAAAAAAGAAAAACAAAACATTTGTGTCAAATATGCTGTCAAGCAAAACAAATTCCTATGTTGACCATATCCAAAAAAACATGGCTTATTCAACACCCTGAGTTCATGACCTCTTACTCAGGAGGTGGACAGCATATTCCATGATAGGTCCTCAGGAACCATGGGTGGTCATTGTACTGATCAGGACTCTGAAGTCTTGAGTCCCTCCTTGGCCCCTCTCACCACTGCCACTCTTGGGGATTGTGGTAAAAGGCAAGAAGCTTAACACTATCTTTCTGGGGAAAAAAAAGGTAATTAAGGGAAATTATAATGGGAGACCTATCTATTACCTATTTTAGAGTTTTTTGTTGAGGAGGCTATAACTGAGGAGATTCAATATCTGCCAGTCTTTTTTTCCTAGAAAACATCTTTTCACAGGCTAAAATAAAAATTTTAAAAGGAAGGGTTGAGATAAATACCTACTTTACAGTTCTATCTATATGATCAAGTAAGCAACCAATTTACTTGGTTAAATCCCACAAACATCTCAGAATTGATTGGAGACATAATTGTTTGGGTATTTGTTTCATGGCATTATTATTTAAATGTATCTCTGTTAACAGTTAGAATTATCAGTTTCATTAGCTCCTTAGCATACATTCGTATATTTTGAGTATGTTTAATTTTCCTTAACTAGAAAGCTAATGTGAACAATATAAGGCTAGGAAGAAGGAGATTAAATATGGTCCAGTTGTTTTTTTCAGTCACATACAACTCTTTGTGACCCCTTTTGGGGTCTTCCTGACAAAGATACTAGAGTAGTTTGCCATTTCCTTCTCCAACTCATTTTACAGAGGAGGAAACTGAGGCAAACAGAGTTAAGTGACTTGCCCAGGGTCACACAGACAGTAAGTGTATGAGGTCAGATTTGAACTCAGGTCTTCTTGACTCCCAGACCGGGCACTCTATCCACTGTACCACCTAGTTGCCTGTGAAACAGTTTATGACTCTATTAAGTACATTTGTCAGGGTTGTGCAACTTGATTGGTATGTCCTCAAGGAGAGGGAAAAGCTCGAAAGAATTTGTCAATGATGCTGTTTTTACTAATCTTGTAACAAAGATACATGACTGACATATTCTTTTGGTACTCGATGCCTAAGACCATAACCTCATAGCCGAAAACATTCACCAGACAAGGGAACACTAACAGAGTCACACAAAGAAAGTTAATTGAGAATAACACCAGAGCCCCAGAGTCACATTTTCCCACCCTACCTGGTTTTCTCTTTCTCACTTCTCACAGGGCAACAAACATTGTAAGAGCATATGATTTGGACCAGCCTTCAAAGACCTATACAGGAAAGTGCTATTTCTTGCTTTTTTTCAATGCTGGATACAGGCAGTTTATACTATAGGAGAACTCCTTACACCTATTGGCAATAGCTGATGCCTTAGTTACCCCTGTCAGCTTCACTATCCTGTCTTCCTTACTGTGGTAACCACAAGGAGAAATTCAGTAAATGGAGAGGGAAATTCATAGGTGAAATTAGGGTAGGAACTCTCTCCACTTACACAGATTTCAATTTATAATATTGGAGAGTTGTTTAAGGAGCAGATCACACAGCTGATAAGTCTCTTCTTTTTTAAATAATTAACTTATTTCTTTTTAGTTTTCAACATTCGCTTACATAAGATTTTGAGTTTTAAATTTTCTCCCCCTCCCTCCCCCCCAAGACAGCGTGCAATCTGATATAGGCTCTACTTATACATTCATATATCAGCATATTTTCCCATTAGTCATGCTGATAAGTATCAAAGGTAGGATTTAAACCTAGGTCTTCCTGGTTCCAAACTCAGGTTTGTATCCACTAGTCATGATGTCTTTCCATGGAAATAATGCTTGGCCATGGTCTTTCCCCAGTGGTACCAGGAAAATATACAGCATGCCTTCAATAACTAGATCATTTTGGGTAATTAGAAACAAACACTGTATTCCTTCCTTTAATGGCCCAAAACTAGACATTACCTAACAACTAAATCTTGAATATTCAGACTACATGGAGCACTGTATAATCATTTCTGAGTTTGGATATGCTAAATAGTTGTTTGCTAAGCAGATTCAGGCAATTCCCTGCACCTTATTCCAGTAGCTGTGTGTATGTGTGCTGTGTTGTAGGAAACAACCAGATTTTAAAATATCAATTTCTCTTAGGTGGCATTAAATTATAAAAGGCCAACAAGAATACTCAACAGTATATGTAGTGGGTACAGGGGAAAACCAATCAACTGCGGAGGAAATTAGATTTCAATGAAAAGGCCAAAAGAAAAGAAGTAGATGAACGTGGCAACCAGCAATATGATATATGGAGCTTTCACCTCTGGATCACTTCTTGGGATTCAGATCTGAACAGAGTTCACAGGAAACAAGATAAGAGTCATTCTTTGGCTCTGCAAAATGATTTGATAGTTTTAACCTGATTCCTGATGAATGATGAATCTCTATCAAACAGAACATTCTCTTCTCATCCAAACAGACCACCCTCCTATCTGGAGATCAACTCCCATAGGAACAGAATTGAGTCATATTGACAAGTTCTCACTGAAGCATTCAAAGATTGACAAATGACATTAGAAGATGGAAATTAGATAACAAAGTCAAATAAGATTCAAACACATGCTGCAGTGGCTTGGCTTGAATTCAAGAATAAATTCTGGCAAAATACCAATCAAAGCTTTCACTGTCTTGTAAGAGGGAAAAGAAGCCAGAGAGAACTGTTACTATCTAGAGATGCAATGGGGCCTAGGTAAAGAGATCTAGAATCTACCTTACAGAGTTGTTGTAAGGATCAAATGAGATAATATTTATAAAGCATTTAGCACAGTGCCTGGCACATAGTAAGAACTAAAGACTTATCTGGTATGTTATAGAGGGGATTCTTGTTAAGAATGGGTTGAACTAGATACCCTTTGGAGTCTCAAAGGATTTTGGTTCTAGGTCTGCCAAAACTTTGTTCCCTTAAGCCAGGGGTGGGGAACCTGCAGCCTTGAGGCCACATGTGGCCCTCTAGGTCCTCAAGTGTGGCCCTTTGACTGAATCCAAACTTCACAAAACAAATCCCCTTAATAAAAGGGATTGTTCTATAAAACTCAGACTCAGTCAAAAGGCCACACCCATGGACCTAGAAAGTCACATGTGGCCTCCAGGCCACAGGTTCCCTATCCCTTCATTAAGCAAATCATTGAACTCCTCCATGCCTTGGTTTTCTCTTCTGGGAAATAATAACTAGCTGACATCTGCATAGCATTTTTGACTAACAAAATGTTTACTTATATTATCTTATCCGACTCACAACAGCCCTATAGGGTAGGCGTATAAGGCACTATTATACCCACTTTACTGGTAAAGAAATTGAGACAAAGAAAAGTTTAAGGGATTTGTCCAAGATCTCACAATTGATTGAGTGACAAAGATACTCTTTCCATTATCCCATTAGAGTAGATCTGCCTCTACCCTACCTACTTAACAGGGTAACATTTTTGAAGAAGAGAAACGCAGCACAAAATTCAAACAGAAGAGGAATTCCATATAGATGGCAACATCCTCCAGACACTCCTCTTTCCAGAGGAAATTCTCCTAATTTCCTTAAATCCCAGAATACTGATGAGAGATTTCTAAATAAGATCCATATTCATTGAAAAGAATTCAGTTTATCCACATAGGAAAAACCAAGTTTTGATAAAGAATGTATATTATCAAGCCTGGTTTATTTAGTTCGTTGAGTGGCGCATAGAGTTGCCCAACAGAACATAGATTTTGGACAGACATGGCAGATGGACAGTGAGAACTAGGTGTGGAACTAAATAGTAGGAAAGCAGGCTTTATAGCCTTTGGGAAATCAATTAGTGCCTTTAATTACCTCATTTTTCTCTCTCTGAAGCAAAGGACCATATTTTTAATATCAATATTTTCTGGTGATGCTGTCTGGCCATGAGGCATTGGATATCAAAGTCTCCAAAGAATTAAGTTGGGGTTCACTATAAGGGCAATGGAAAAGGCCATGGTGGGAAAACATAAGTTATTGCAAATTGCCAAATATGTAATTGTGGAAAAGGAGTGAAGGATGTCATTTCACTTCACAGAGGGGTATGTGTCTAAAAAAAGAAGGTGGGCCAGTCATGTAGGTAGAGTCAGGAATAAACCAACACACAGCCTACATAATTCTTTAGTAACCACACACCAATGTCAAGAGAGCTAGCTGCCAGATGTGGTGGCACATACCTGCAATTCCCGTAATTTAGGAAACTATAATTCCTGTAATCTAGGAAGCTAGAGGAGTTCTTAATCTTGGGAATTCTAACCTGTAGTGGGCTAAATGAATCAGATGTCAATACTAAGTTTGTGTAATTTGATGTGGGAATACGGGACCACCAGGTTGCCTAAGGAGTGGTGAACCAGCCCAGATCAGAAGAAGGAACAGATCAAAGATCCTGAGCCAATCAGAGTGATACAGGGCCTTTGTGAGTAGCCTTTATACTTCCAGCCCGAAGGACATAGGTAAACCCAGTCTAAGAAGGAAAAAGGAGAGAACAGAGGTTCTTATCCTTCTTTGTATCATGCATGGACCCCTTCAGCAGTCTAGTGAAGCCTATGGATCCCATCTAGAATAATGTTTTTAATTAACTGAAGGAAATGATAAATTAGTTAGAAATTAGTGAATACATGTAGAAACTATTTTGGATTGCTTACTGTCTCAGGGAGGGAGGAGAGGAGGGATGAAGAGATAGAATCTGGAAGTCAAAACTTTTTTTTAATGTTAAAAAAAGTTGTTTGAATATGTAATTGGGGGAAAATAAAATATTATATATAAAAAAGAAGTTAGTGAACATAACATGTAATTTTTTTCCCTATCCAACTTCATGGACTCCCCTGAAATCTACCTACAGAGCTCTCATGGGGTCCACGGACCCCAGGTTAACAACCCTTGATCTAGAGTATGACTCCTGCCCAGAGTGGAGCCCCCACGGAAGATTGTAAGTGCATAAAAACAAGCGTTCTGCTGCAGGATAATAAAATGTGGATGGGTGGCAATCTGGAGGGACTACTCACCTGGATGAAATCACAGATTCATCCAAAGTACTAAGAAACTTACCCCTAAAACAAAGTGCCATTTGCATATTCTTGTACCCACTCCAAATATCCAAATATCTGATTAGTGCAATTCAATCCCCCCAGAGACAAATAGGTAGACAAACAAATAGAATGGAGAAGACAAACCTACAAAGCTGAAGGCTGGGACATAGAGGTAGAAACTTTAGCAATAAGGAAAGCAGCTTAAAGAGTTTGGCATTTTTAACATATCTCAGGGCTGTGACACTGACTGCTGTAAGTCTTTATAGGCTTGTGGTGAATGGGGTGTGGACTTTATTTACCAGTCTTAGAGTCTACTCACCAGGAAGTAGTTGTTTAAATTCTTACCAGGCAAAAGGAAATTCTTCCTTTCAGTAAGAACTGATAAAGGATGAGGTGGCTTAACTTAATGGAATTTGTAAGAATGGTAGAATCCATTTATCTGAAAGAGTGCCTCCTCTTTAATAAGATCCAGTAACAGGTCACAGTCACCTTTTAGGCCTGAGCAGAGCTAGGTGTTTTCCTTACATAAGAGAGTTCCTAGTTCCACTTGATGAACTTTTAGAACATTGATTGTATCTTGCAATGGAGCAGACACACCCCCTGTTGCCTCCCTCAGGATGGCAGTTTTCACTGATAGTATGGACTGCCCCCATGATAAACTGGCTGGCTCTCTCTGTTGTGGGAAAGAGCCGCCCCTTTGTACTGGCCTCTAAAAGGGAGCCAGCTCCCTTCTGCCTGGCTTCTGGAGAGAACCTGGGACAGCAGCAGAGCTAGATTAGATGTAAATCCTGAAGGGAGGAATTCCCTGCCCCACTCCCAACCCCCAAGCCTTGGAACCATTAATAATTGACTTCTGTCAAATCACCTACAAGGAGAGAGTTAATGGATGGTGCTGAGCTCCTGGCCCTAGCCCTGAAGAGTCTGCAGCATAAACTCTCAAACTCTTAACCACCATTGTAAGTGGAATGACATAGTCCAAGTAGCAAGAATTTGAAATCCTAGGATTTCCTAGAATCCCAGAACCTAGCCTTCTAGTAAAAGAAAGAGTTTTCTTAGGCAGTGCCAGCTTTGGAGAGAACAACCCTAATTTGAACACCTAGAGATTCAGCCTTCTATTGAAAGAGTGGGAATTTCCTGAGCAGCATATGTTTTGGCAAGAAAAGAAGACTGGCCACCAAAGCTTAAGCAACTACCAGGGACAAATGCCATGATGTGGGGGAGTAAGGAACATGGACTTGCTCTTGGTTCTCAGTAAGTCATTGGATAGTTCCGGGCTATGGGTTACACATGCACTGAAAAATCAGCATGGCATTGAACCTGAAAGGGTAACACCCAAATCATCCTAGTAATTTCATACATTTACTCATTGGCTCTACCTGCTCCTGCTTTTCCCTGACCTATGATGAGAACATCACATTTAGAACTCTTTGTAGTTACTAAGTGATTTGCATTCATTATCTCACTGGATCCCCAAAACATTTCCAGAAGTATCAATATGCTTATCCACATCTTATGGATGGGGAAGCTGAGGCTGTGGGAAATTGAGGCATGAGCTACCAAGTGTCAGAGTTGGAACTTGAACCTAGACCTTCTGATTCCAAGTCCAGTATTCTTGCCTCCATACTGCCTCTCCTTAGGGGAGAAAGGAATCCTTGTGACTGTACAATAATCTATTATAACATGACCCCATTGAGCTAAACAAAGCAGAAGGTGCTCAATATCATAAATCCTACCAAGGCAACATTTCTTGTCACAGTGCACCTGTGTGTTCCACCTCAGGACAGTCTTGTACAATAAAGTGCTGGACTTTAAGAAAGGAATACTCAGATTCAAATATTGCCTCAAATATTGGCTGAGTGTTGGTGGGCAAGTCATTTAACCTCTCTTTTTTAAAAAATAATTTATTTATTTTTAGTTTTCAACATTTACTTCCATAAGATTTTGAGTTTTAAATTTTCTCCTCTTCCTCCTCCTCTCCCTTCCCCAAGATGGCATGCAATCTGATATAGGCTCTACTTATACATTCATATTAAGCATATTTTCCCATTAGTCATGATGTAAATAAAAATTAGAACTAATAAGAGGAGGCATGAGAAAGAAGGAATAAAACAAAACAACCAAAGAAAAGGAGAGCAAATAGTATGTTTCCATCTGCATTCAGCCTCCATATTTCTTTCTCCGGAAGTTAGCATTTTCCTTCATGAGACTTTTGGAGATGTCTTAGATCCTTGCATTGCCGAGAAGGGCTAAGTCTATCAAAGTTAATCATCCTACAATGTGGCTGTTACTGTGTACAACATTCTCCTGGTTCTGCTCACTTCACTCAGCATTAGTTCATATAAGTCTCTCCAGGTTTTTCTGAAGTCTGCCTGCTCATCATTTCTTATAGCACAATAGTATTCTGTTACATTCATATACCACAACTTGTTCTGCCATTCCCCAACCGATGGGCATCCCTTCAATTTCCAATTCTTTGCCACCACAGAAAGAGCTACTCTAAATATTTTTGTACATGTGGGCCCTCTTCCCATTTGTATGATCTCTTTGGGATATAGCCCTAGAAGAGCTATTGCTGGGTCAAAGAGTATGCATGATTTTATAGCCCTTTGGGTACAGTTCCAAATTGCTCTCCAGAATGGTTGCATCAGTTCACAATTCCACCAATAATGCATTAGTTCATTTACCCTCTCTTGACTTCATTTTCTTTATTTTTAAAAAGAGGGAGTTAGACTAGATGGTCCTTGCCAAATCTTTCTCTCTATGAACCTAGAATTAGGATGCTAATTTTTGTGTTCCTAAAATGTCCACGAGAAGAGAATCTTACTCAGATCCTGAGAAGTCCTCTAAATCTATGATTCTATGATCTTTACAGTGAAAGGGTCAGGCTGGATGGCCTCTGAAATCCCTTTCATCTCTAGAGGCAGGAAACTATCAACCTACAAGCTGGACCTCAGTTTCCTCAAGTACAATGGCAGCCTAGACTCGATAACTTCCAAAGGTTCCTTTTAGTTCAAAACTTATAATCCCATAGTTGCCCTCATCATGTCATGTGGTACTTGATTTAAAAAGAAAGACTGGAGTCAGAAGGACCTGAGTTCATATGTGACCTTAGACATTTACTAGCTGTGTGACCCAGGGCAAGTCATTTAACCTTGATTACCTCCCCACCCCACCCCCACACTCCTCCAAAAAAAAGAAGAAAGAAAAGGAAAGGGTAAAAAAAGCTCACATACTAAATACTTTTTTGTTTCTCTTGCAAAGAGAAGCAAGGAATTCTAACACACACACGCACAATTGTGAACATATATTTATCCCTTTAGGAGTGGGCCATTCTGAATCACTGGGCAAATTTGTCTTCTATTCAACATTTCCAGTATGGAAAAGTCAGGTTTGCTCTAAGCTTAAGGATTACCTGTTTCATAGGCAGCACAGCTTACATGTTACCACAAGCTCTGGGGATTCCAGCAAAAGAAGGACATCCTTAACTGTTTTGTGAAATAAAAAAATGCAAGGTTTTATTTGTTTGTTTCCTACCAGGATAGAATGTCAGGAAGGACTTTTTTTTCCTGAAAGAAACAAAAAAATCTTTAGGCAAGTGATCATTCAGAAAATGTAGTCACTTTGTGCCCACTAAACACACCCCAATTCAGAATTAAATCTCCCTGCACATCAAGACCTGTGACATATAATGGCTGAGTGACCCTGGGCCATTTACTTAAGCTCTCCATGCACTCAACAATTCTCTAAAAGTACACATTGCAGAGAAGGTGCTGCATTAATAGAGGGAGTTCCCTCCTCTGGGAGTTCCCTATATCAATGAAATAACAGATCCAGTCTTTATAGCCTATCCAAATTTCTCATACAACTTTCTTTGTGCCTTTTCTTTGCCTTTCCAAGAATTATCTGTGGAAATGTCTCATTCCCCTTTTTAGATTATAAATGCCTTGATCTAGCAAGGTCTGCATCTTTCCCCTTTTTATATCCTTAGGTCCTGGCAGCTTCTTAATGTTTAGGGGCCATTTCCAGTCATCCTAATCCAGATAGCTCCAGAGGAGAAAGTGAGGCTGGTGACTTTGCACAGCCTTCCTTCACTTAAATCTAATTCACTTGCAAGTCATGGCATCATCTTCCTGATATCATGGTCCTCTTCGAGAATGAAGGACAAATAACAATTTAATATTTATTGGACTGAATTACCCATGGAGCCTTATTTTGCAGATAATCAAAACCCCTGGTTTCTCTTTCTTTTTTACGTAGGGGTGATGTTCATTATCACCTCCACCAGATTGCTACCTAGAGGTGAGGCTAGGAAAAGAAACATACATAATGAGCAGGAAATGGGGACTGTAGCTGGGCAACTACCTCAGCATGCCTTCTGAATTTCACTGATCGAATCCAGGCAGTACAGACGTGTTGCTAGGCGACAAAGGGAACCAGGCGTTCTCAAGGGAGTTGTGGAGTATTGCTTAGCAACCTTCATCACTGTCCTATCACTTCCACTGAGAATGGACATAACAGGAAAATTCTGACATCTGTACTCACTCTTTTTCACCTTTGCTGGCAAGACTTTGGACTCTGCTGTGTTCAGAATATCAATAAGTACCTAAAAGACCATAGAACATGACTGCAAATTACAAACACTTATACCGAAATATCTACTTTGGTAGAAAGTCAGTCAGTCAGTAAGTCATAAGGGCTTTGAAAGAGTTTCCAGAAGATCATAAAACTGTCTTTTAAACACAGAAGGGACAAATTCGTCACAAATAAGGTGGTGATGCTGCCAGCCTCTCAGAATAGCTCCTGGCAGGATTGGAAGGAATAGCCACACATTTGAGTAGAATAGCTAGGGATTCCACGTGTAGATGGTCACACTTGGATGCTTTGAAGAAAGTACAATTTCATCAGTGTGGGTGCCCCTGCATCAGTGAAGGCTATGACCTCTTTATGCTTACTGGACATAGAGGGGATTTCGTGGCAAGATTAGCTCTGGAAAATTAAACTTAGATTTCTAATTCCATTCTGTAACCTCTGATATCTTCAGGTGAACCAGGCTAATTTGAGATCTTTGAAGAAAAAGAAACTACACAAATTGAAATTGAGATTATAATCACCAGATTCTCTCCTTTGGGCCAACAACCTTCTGTAGGTGTGAAAAGAGAGGGCCTCCTCTGTCTTTCTCTCACCATTGATCTAAGAAAGGGAAACATGCTTTCCGAGGAAATGTTCTCCTAGCTGCAGTAGCAAGAATTTTTTATTTTTGTTTTTTCACTCATGCAGAAAAAGCCCTCCGGCCAGAAAAAGACATTTTTAAAAATAGTGTGT
Source organism: Phascolarctos cinereus (assembly GCF_003287225.1). Lineage (NCBI taxonomy): Eukaryota > Metazoa > Chordata > Mammalia > Diprotodontia > Phascolarctidae > Phascolarctos > Phascolarctos cinereus. Next base: position 172,455,783 of record NW_027556180.1, on the reverse strand, counting down.
TCTCCAGATCTTCCCCCCCTCACCTCCAGATCCCCACCCCCAATCACTCCTGCTTCAGGCTGAGCATGTCTGAACAGAGCATAAATGAGCTAAGCCCCTGTATGGGGCTACCTGCTAGTATGTTTTACAGCGTAGAGAAGGATTTATCCTCTCCCTCGTCCATGGAAGCCTTCAGAATGTTGTTGGGATGGCAATTCTCCAGACACCATGCCAGGAAGGATGTGGAGAACAGGGACCTTGTTCAAACTCTGAAATGCAATGAAACTGTCAGAGTCTTGAAATTCAGTTTAGCCATTTCCATGACTCATGATATCATTATCTTATGTGACTCCCTGGTCTAGCTCCCCTTGCCACCTAACACTACTCACTGGTGACTGGGCACAGGATGCTGTCACTGAGCATAGGGACTGACATCAGCACTGAACCACACCTTGGCAATTCCAGAGAAGCAGCCATCTCTGTAGTGGGCAGCCACTGCCCAGGAGGAGTTCTGAAACCCAGAAAGAAGCCAGGTGTGCGGCAGGCAGGAATGTGCCCCCACTCCCCACTCCCTAATCCACTAGAATTCATTCACTTATGCAAAACAAAAACAAAAAACCCTATCAAAAGTAGACAGAAGGTCATGGACTCTTAAAGTATTAGAGCTGGAAGCAAGGGTGTACTGGAGCCATCTCAAACAGGTTTCAGAGAGTCAACTGTTAAATTTTCAATGTGAGTAGTTTTTGTTGTTCAGTCATTTCAGTCTTGTTTGACACTTTGTGACTCCATTTGGGGTTTTCTTGGCAAAGACACTGGAGTGGTTTGCCATTCCTTCTTCAGCTCATTTTACAGATGAGGAAACTGAGGCAAACAAGATTATGTGACTTGCCCAGAGTCACATAGCTGGTGAGTATCTGAGGTCAGATTTGAACTCAGGTCTTCCTCATACCAGGTCCAGTCTTCTATCCACTGCACCACCTAACTGCCACCCCTTTTAAGGTTTACAAGAGAACTTTCCTTACCATACTCCTGTGAAGTAAGTCATAGGATCATAGATCCAGAGCTGGAAGGGACCTCAGAAGCTAAATAGTCCATTCCCCACCTTTTAAAAAAGAGAAAACTAAGGTCCAAGGAAATTAAGCTCAAGGCCACATAAGTGGCAGCCAGATGATTCAAACCCAGTTCTCCTGACTCTAACTTGATCACTCTTTCAGCTAGTGGGCATAGAGTCAGGAAGACTAGAGTTTAAATCAGGCCTCAGGCACTGACTAGCTCTGTGACTTTGGGCAAGTCATTTACCCTCTATTTGCCTCAGTTTCCTCATCTGTAAAATGAGCACAATAATAGCACCTACACCCCAGGATTATTGTGGGATCAAATGAAATATCTGTAAAAGTGCTCAGCACAGTCCCTGGCACATGGTAGATACTATATAAATATCAGCTATTATTATTATTATTAAACCATGGTGAGGTATGCAAAATCTACTCTCTGCCTTTTGGAAAGATCATCAGGGTTTAAGGTGGGGCAGTGCTGGTGTTTCCAGGTATACTTCTAAAGGGCCTTGAGTCAGCCCCATTCCTGGACAAAAGGCAGGAGGAAAATTGCTGGCTTGTCAGGGAGAATATGAGCTGCGTGGTTTTGGTTTGGGCAAGGGAGCTCAGGGAGGCATTGACGTTTGTCAGGTCAGGCCCATCCCTGCTGCAGCACATGACACCCTTACCAGAAACCTGGGAATTCATGCAAAGGTTAAACCAGTCTTTCTTTGTAGTAAGTATCTTCTCATGGTAACTTCAAGACTAGGGAAAGGGTCCTTAGGCGTCACATAAAGGAAGATGTTCTATGAGCATTTTCTCTCATACTCTTGGACAGACATTTAACTGCATGCTACAGCAGAAAGACTACTGGCTCTAGAGTCAGAGGGGCCCACCTCTGATGCTTACTATGCTTACTACCTAGGTGACCTTGGGCAAGTCACTTCTCCCCAGGCCTCAGTTTCCCTCTTTGTAAAATAAGAGGGTTGGGGGCAGCTAGGTGGCACAGTGGATAGAGCACCAGCCCTGGAGTCAGGAGGACCTGAGTTCAAATCCGGCCTCAGACACATAACACTTACTAGCCGTATGACCCTGGGCAAGTCTCTTAACCCCATTGCCCAGCCAAAAATTAAATAAATAAATAGATAGATAGATAGATAAATGAATGAATGAATGAATAAATAAATAAATGAATAAGAAGGTTGGATGAGATGAGTCTAATGAGGTCTCTATCTCCACCTAGGCATAAGATCATAGCTCTACAGCTGGAAGAGACCTCAGAGGCCATCTAGACCAACCCCTTGTCATTTTACAGATGAGGAAACTGAGGCCCAGAGAGGTTAAATAATTTGTCCAAGGTCATACAGCTAGAACATGTAAGAGGTGAAATGTGAACCCAGATTCTTTGACTCCAGGGTCAGTATCCTTTCTACTGTGCCAGTATTTGTGGCTGGACTTCATTTGCTTATTTTAACTATGTAACATCTAACCCGGGAATTTAAACACCATTCTCCTGCTTTTTATTCTATAAAAATCCTCCTATGTTAGCCTATCATGGCATAGAGGTGACCAGTATAACATAGTGGACAGAATTTTGGACTTAGAATCAAGAAGAAAGACCTGGATTTAAATCCAACCTCTACCACTTACTGGTTGAATGACCCTGGGTAAACTACTTGGCACCTTTGAGCCTCAGTTTTTTCACCTGTGAAACAGGGATAACAATACTTGAAGTACTTATCTCTTGGAAGTGTGGTTAGGCTCAAATGAGATAATATATGTAAATTAAAGAACTGAATAAACTTCAGAGTGTTACATAAATTCAGCTGTTAGTATTAGTGAAGGAAGTCTCCTGTAACTGTAATTGGCAGGACCTACCAAGATTGGAAAAGCTCTGATTACTTGTCTGCCAATGGACTGAGAACCAGCCTAGATAAGTTCAAGAAAGGCTCATTGCCTGAGGGTTGACTACCAGGGGATGAATGTGAGGGGTAATGGTAATTCACAAAGATTCTCTATTAAGTTACAGAAGGGTTGTGGCCCATGTTAGTGCCAAAAGTATTGAAGGAAGTCCTATGGTTTTTACAATATAGGTAAATATCATTTACATACTACTGGTAGAAACTCCATTCATCCAATGAGCGAACAAGCTAGCCACCTGCTCACATTATGGCTCTAAATGTTAAAAGTGAGTTCATAAAAATAAAACTTGAGGGAAAAAAAGCAGAAGGGAGTGGGGAGGTAAACAGAGAAATAAACTCCTCAAATGATATGAATTGGCCACGTGTTTCTAAGATGATCGTGACCTTTTGGGCTTGCCTGAATGATCCAGGAAATTGTGGGGTTCTCTCAACACCCAAATTACCTTTGTCCCAGAAGCCCTGCCCTGATTCATCAGAGCCATAGCAAGCACCTTTAGCAATGTGATGTCTATCATAGGCCTCTGCCCCACCCTCACCCCTGCTATGTACTGTGAAAAAGGAGGGGGCAGGGGAGAGAAGAGAAGGATGGGGAACCCTTAGGAATCAGTTTATTACATGTTATTTCACCTGATTTAAGAACAGGGCCCATCTCGTTTTTTAGTTTGTATCATCAGTACCTGGAACATAATCAGTGCTTGATAAATGTTGGTTGGTTGATCGATGGCTGAAGACCCCTCCACTAGCCCCCTGAGAATAGAGACTCCGCAGGTAAAGGAGGTGAAGGTGACAGGAGTAGTACTGCTGATTATGTGCGGCTGTAGGATGGCCCCTGGTCATGTGGATGAGTCTGTGCTGTTTGACATGATTTTATAAATTGCCTGGTTGAAGGCATGGATGACATGCTTTATCAAAGTTTCTGCTGACAAAAAGCTAGCACGGGGGCAGCTAGGTGGAGCAGTGGTTAAAGCACTGGCCTTGGATTCGGGAGGACCTGAGTTCAAATCCAGCCTCAAACACATAACACTTACTAGCTGTGTGACCTGGGCAAGTCACTTAATCCCATAGCTAACATGTTGGGTGACAGATCTTCACGGGACAGAATTTTAGGCTGAATACAACAAGATGAAATTTACTAGAGATAAATGTAAGATCTTGTATCTGGGACTAAAACATCAACTGTATAAACTCGATATAGGAAATGTGTGGCTTAATAGCAGTTCATCTGAAAAAAGAGCTGGGAGCTTCATGGACTGTGAAGGGACTGTGATTTAACAAGGTGATAGGGCAACTAAAAAGCTAATGTGATCTCAAGGGAGATTAAGGGATGCATCATCTTCAGTACTAGGGAAGTGAAAAAGGCCTCACTCTATTCTGCCCTAATCAGAGCATATGGGAAGTAGTTTTCAGTTCTACACTTTAGGAAGTGCATTGATAAGCTAAAAAGTGTTCAGAGGAGAATGAACAGGCTGGTGAAAAACCTAGAAATCATGCCCTATTTGCATCAACTGAAGGAATTAGATATTGTTAGACAAAGAAGAGAAGGTGGCTTGCTGTCATCCTGTGTTTTAAAGATTATCATATGGAGGGGCAGTTGGGTGGTACAATGGATAGAGTGGATAGAGAGACTCATCTTCCTGAGTTCAAATCTGACCTCAGGCACTTACTGGCTGTATGACCCTGTCACTTAACCCTGTTTGCCTCAGTTTCCTCATCTATAAAATGAGCTAGAGAAGGAAATGGCAGATCGGTCCAGTATCTTTGCCAAGATAACCCCAAAACAGGGTCATGAAGAGCCAGACGCCACTGAACAAAAACAACAACAACATATGGAAGAAAGATTAGCCTTGTTCTGCTAAACAGTTTAGAAGTAGGAACAATGGAAGTTAAAGAAAGGCAGGTTTAGACTTTATTTCAGGAAAAAGTTCCTAAAAATTGTAACCATCCAAAAATAGGGTGAGCTGCCTTGAAAGGCAGTGGGCTGCCCCTCACTGGAGGGCTTCAAGCAAAGGCTTGATGACTGTTTGTTGGGCGTATTGTAGCAGGAATTCTTACAGAGGTAATGAGTTGAACTAGATAGAGTCTGAGGTGCCTTCCAGCTTTTAAATTATGAAATTTAGTCCTCTCCTCCATACAGCAAAAGAATCTCCCTGTTTGTCTTTCCAATCTCCCTTCTCCCTTTCTGACCAGTTACCCCACATCATGGAGCCCATTTCCCTTATCCCCAAGCAGCAATCTGTATGTCTGAAGAGAGGTTTGGTTAGGAAGTTCAGTCCTTAGCCTTATTTTCTTTACGTGTTGTTTTTGTTGTTCATCCTTCTTTCTCCAAAAGGACCAATGACATCCTCAGGGTGATATGTTGACCAGCATGTGAATTGGATTTAAGTGAGGCAGAACTGTGCAGACTCATCAGCCTTACTCTCTCCTCCAGAGTTATCCAAGCCAAGTGGCAAGACATCTGTCAAGATGACTGGCGATGGCCCCAGATGCAGTGGGAGACCTTGGCCTTTCAAATTAAAGCCAGCTATACTCATATGAAAAAATGCTCTCAATCACTATTGATTAGAGAAATGCAAATCAAAACGACTCTGAGGTACCACATCACACCTATCAGATTGGCCAAGATGACAAAACAAGAAAGTGATAAATGTTGGAGAAGATGTGGGAATAATGGAACACTAATGCATTGTTGGTGGAGTTGTGAAATGATCCAACTATTCTGGAGAGTATTTTGGAACTATGACAAAAGGGCTATAAAAATGTGCATACCCTTTGACCCAGTAACAGCACTTCAAGGGCTGTATCCCAGAGAGATCATACAAATGGGAAAAGGACCCACATGTACAAAAATATTTATAGCAGCTCTTTTTGTGGTGGCAAACAATTGGAAATTGAGGGGCTGCCCATCAATTGGGGAATGGCTGAACAAGTTGTGGTATATGAAAGTAATGGAATATTATTGTGCTATAAGAAATGATGAGCAGGCAGACTTCAGAAAAACCTGGAAAGACTTGATGGACTGATGCTGAGTGAAGTGAGTAGAACCAGGAGAACATTGTACATACACAGTAACAGCCACATTGTGGGATGACCAACTTTGATAGACTTAGCCCTTCTCAGCAATGCAAGGATCTAAGACATCTCCAAAGGTCTCATGATGGAAAATGCTATCCGCATCCAAAGAAAGAACTATGGAGTTTGAATGCAGATCGAAGCATGCTATTTGCTATTTTTTTCCTTCTGTTTTGTTTTCTCTTTCTTGTGGTTCCTCCTATTGGTTCTAATTCTTCCTTACAACATCGCTAATGTGAAAATAAGTTTAATAGGAATGTATAGGGGCAGCTAGGTGGTGCAGTGGATAGAGCACTGGCCCTGGAGTCAGGAAGACCTGAGTTCAAATCTGACCTCGGACCAAACGCTTGACACTTACTTGCTGTGTGACACTGGGCAAGTCACTTAATCCCAACCGCCTAAAAAAAAAAAAGGAATGTATATGTAGAGCCTATATCAGATTGCATGCTGTCTTGGGGAAAGAGGTTGGGAGGGAGGGGGAGAAAAATTTAAAACTCAAAAGCTTATGGAAGTGATTGTTGATAAATCAAAATAAATTAATAATAAATAAATAAATTAATTAATTAAAGTCTTTCCCAGGTCTCAGCTTGTCTGAAGCAATGCCCATACATTAATTTATGTATTAATGGATGGTGCCTACAAAAAGTTTCATTGGTCATGTATTTTTTTTTTACCATTACTACCATCACCCCCATTCTTCTGCTAAGCCTATGCAGGTTCAGCTTCATATGGCTCTGAGGCCATTCTCATTCTTTCCCCTGCCCCAAACCCCCAAATAGATTGAGAATAACCCCATTTCAGTACTCATGGGGCCAGAGTAATGAAAAATTTAATTGGCTTTAGATACACTAATATTTGTGCTCTTTTTGTTAAGAAAAGGGAAAATAGGTCTGGGCTGAAGTGGTAAGTCCCTGAGGGGCATGTGTGGAGTAGGGAGGGCTGTGGTTACCCAAAAGGGGAAATTGGAAGTCCCAGATGTGAAGAGGGAATTAGTGACGAAGAAGACTACTATAGAAGTTATTTCAGAAAAACCAAGGGTCAGAAAAGCAAGAGGGAGGATTAAATAAATGGAAGTAGGGACAAAAAGAGCCTCTCGTGGATCTTGGTGCTAGGCTGTGTCTCAGGAAAGAGACAGACCAACTCCAAAAATTATTTGGTAAAATTACGTGGATTCTGGTGCAGTAGGGTCTGGGTAGCTAGGAGATGATTAGAAAGTCCTTGAGGACAGGGACTGTCCTGTTTCTTCCTTTGTTACCTCTATCACCAAGCACCAAGCCCACAACATGAGCTTACAGATCTAAAACTTGAAGGGCTCTTAAAAGCCATCTAGTCAATCCCTTAATTTTACTGATTAGGAAACCGAGGCACAGGGTAAATGACTTACCCATGGTCACACAAGTAGTATCAGATGTAGAATTTGAACTTTGGTCTTCTGACTGTACCATGTAGGCAATTAAGAAACGCTTCAGGAATTGAGCGTCATTTCAACCTTGAAGTGGGTAGAGTTGGGGTACAGTTTGAAAGGACTTAATTTCCTCAGTAATAATAAGCACAGTATGCCTCAGACCTTACTCCTTCAATAACTAAAAAATGGCTAGACTTGGGGTAAGAAAAGACCCAGGCTTGAATCCAAACTCTGACAATTACTAGCTGTGTGACCATTGGCAAAGTCACTTCACCTTTCTCAGACTCAGTTTCCTTATCTGTAAAATGGGGATAATAACACCTTACCTAATTTACATCATTTTTGTGAAGGAAAAAAAAATCTTCACAGGAATCTTTGTGATATGGAAATGTCACAGATATTATTATTACCAGAAAAATGTCAAGAGATTTCTAATTTGTACTGAGGATGGAAGGTGAAATAGAAAATGGAACTGAAAGCTATTGTGGAAATGTGTTTATAAGTGAACTGGTGGAATAGCTAAAGTGAATGACAAGATTGTAGATCATAGATTAAAAGCTAGAGGGATCTGAAAGAACAGCTGCTTCATTTTACAAATAAGGAAACCAGGGCCCAGAAAGTGGCCAAGTCACACAAGCATTCAGTAGCAGAGTCAGTTTTTGAATTGAAATTGACTCCAAATCTAATGAGTCCAAATCCGGCCACACTTCCTATCGGTGTGACGCTAGGCAAGTCACTTAACTTCTGCATACCCCAGCTTCCTCAGCTCTCAAATGGGGATAGCAATATCACCTACCTCACAGGGTTATTGGGAGAATCAAATGAAATAATATTTATAAAGCACTTCACACAGTGCCTGGCACTCAGTAGGTGCTTATTAAATGCTTGCTTCATTCCTTTTCCCATTATACCTTACTACCTCTCCCGTACCAAAGAATGTTTTCCCCAGAAACAATTCGCATTTTGGTAGCACTCCAAATTTTAAAAAGCAATTTCCCCACAACAACCACTGTTGTTCTTCCTTTGAACTCGAAGAGGACCAATGACATCACGATGTTGGGGTCAAGGCCCATTATGTCCAACTGTGGACGATCAGTTGAGTTCAGAAGGCTCTACCACAGGTTGGGCACAAATAATCCATTTGAACATTTGGGATGGAGATGTCTCTAGATGTATGCATCTCACATTTCCTTTGTCCATATCCTCCACCAATGGCCCCATGAAGCAGGGGTGGGGGGTGGGAGGAGATGAAGCATTATACCCATTTTTACAGGGGAAGAAAGTAGTTAAGTGCCTCATTTTTGGTCCACAGCTAGTAAGTGCCAGTGAGGGGATTTTGAACCCAATCTCCTGACTCAAGGTCCACCATGTCCCATCAAATTACATGGTCCTTTTGTAACCCCAGAGACATAGCAACTCCAGGGGATATATGTATATATATATATACATATACATATATATATATACATATATATATACATATACATATATATACATATATATACATACATACACACACATATATACACACACATACATATATACATATATACACACACATACATATATACATATATACACACATACATACACATACACACATATATATGTATATATGTATATGTGGGTATATGTGGGTATATATACACACGTATACACATATACACACACATACACATATATGTTTTGTGTGTGTGTGTGTGTGTGTGTGTGTGTGTGTGTGTGTGTGTGGTCTTCAGAGTAAAAGTTCTTAATCAATTGATCCCTCTCAGTGGTATTGTTGAAGTCAGGTCTTAAAGCCCTAGGAGTAATGAGATTTTAGGGCTGGAATGAAATGTCTCAAACCAACAAAGGTACCACAGAAAGCACCAGTTGAATTTCTGGTACCCATTCATTTAATCCATCTTGGAACAAGTCTATATCTTCATAGAAAGTCTTAGTTGCAAGGACAGTTGGATGGAAACAGTTCTAATCTCCAGGGCTTATAGACTTACATATGTTCACCTCATGCCTCTATTTATAGTTATATTTCAAATAAGTAAATATCTTTCTTTTCACTCCTTTCCACCTTTTTCCTTGCCCCCCAAGATTCCTAAGTTGTCAAAAAGTTCTACTATCTGGACCTTGGGATGGAGGGGAGGAAAAGAGACCTTGGAAGTGTCTCCTCTCTGTTGGGAGGGTATATATCCCACCTTTCAAAGGAATGAGGCCTTGCCTCCACCACCGTCCCTTTATCTCCTGGGAGGCTAAATCTTCCCAAAGCCCTCACTTCCCAAGCATTCTGGAATTAGCAATAAAATAATAAAGCAGAGATGAAGAGATTAAGTGACTTAAAGGGATAGGTTTGTCAGTAAAGTTAATTATTATTATAGAACTGAATATTTTGATTCTATTCATCAAATAGGTATTAAGCATCTCTTGTGTATTCAGTTGGGATTAGGAGGTAAGGGAATTTTTTTTTAAGTTTAGTTAAGCATCACTGAGACTCAGAGTTGAAAAAGACCTCAGAGGTTATCTGGTATAAACCAAAATGTCTTCTACAACACGCCCAGCAAAGCCTTTTCTTCCATGATCTTCTCAAAGACCACCACTGATGGCAAAGCAGCACATTTTGAATAGCTATAATTGTTAGGAAGTTGTTCCTTACATGAAGAGGGAACTGACCCCCTCTGCAACTTCTGTTACTCCTGATTCTGCTCTCCAGGGCAAAGCAAGACTCAAGTAACATCTCTGCATTATGACATCTATCTTGCCCTCCCCACCTGAAATTTTCTCTTATTCAAATCAAACACCCCCTGTATTTTCAACTCGTTTGGACATACCCAAGTTCACAGACAACTTTCACAAAATGGGAGAAACAGAATTCGGTTCAAGAAGTGTTTTTTAACAAAGACCTATAGAGTGCCCAGGCAGTTTGGTAGCTCAGTGGTTAGAGCTCTGGGCCTGGGGTCAGGAAGACCTAAATTCAAAATAGGCCTCCGACACGCACTAGCCGTATGACCCTGGGCAAGTCACCTAATCTCTGCCTGCCTTAACCCACTCAAGAGGGAAATGGCAAGCCGCTCTAATATCTTTGCCAAGAAAACCCCAAACAGAGGAGTTAGACAGTCCTGAACAACAAAAATAGAGTGTCTTACACTATTCTAGGCCCTTGAGATGCAAGGGAAAAAGTATCAATCCCTACCCTCAAGTGGTATATAGTCTATGGGGGTAGGGTAGGGCACATGTAAATAGGCATATAAATATAAATCATATACAGATCAAATACAAAGTGATTTGGGCAGGAGCCCGAACAACTGGGGATTTCAAGAAACACTCCCTGTGGGGAGGGGGCATTTGAACTCAATGGCCTTAAAGGGACATAGGAATTCTAAGAGGTGAGGGTGTTAAGGAAGAGCACTCTAGCCATAGGGGAAAACTTAGACAAAGGCACAGAGACAGGAGATACAATGTCTTCTACTGAGTGACAAATAGGCCATTTTGCCTGGAACATAAACGGCATAAAGGACTTTGAATGCCAACCGGAAGCATTTGTCTTTTATCCTAGTGGCAAAAGGGAGCCAGTGAAAGTCCTTGAGCAGAGGAATGACATGGTCAAGCATGTTCTTTAGGAATGTCAACTTGGCAGCTGTGTAGAAGACATATTAGAGAAAGGGACAGATGAAGTAGAGAGACTGATAAGAGGCTATTACTATAGTCCAGGTGAGAAGTGATGATTTGGGTACATGGAAAGAGCAGAACAAATGTGCAAGATATTGTGGAGTTAGAATGGACAAGATATGGCAGCTGGTTGGTTATCAAGCAAGGAAGGAAAGGAAAAGAATTGAGGATGATGCTGGGTTTCAAACCTGGGTGAGTAGAAGGATGTCCAGCAGGCACCTGGTGGTATAAAACTGGAGCTAAGAAGAAAGGTGCAGGCTGCACATGTAGATTAGAATTATTAAATTTTAATTAAATTACTAAAATTATTTCCATAGAACTGATAACCAAACCCATAAAAATTGATGAGATCAGCAAGAAATCTCATAGACAGGAAAGCACAGGGGGCTCAAGATTCACCCATGGGAGCTGATAAGATCACCAACAGAGACAGAGTAGAGGAACCAATATTAACCCATGAGAGTTGATGAAATCAAGAGATAACTCAGAGAGAAGATTAGAGGGCCCAAGATTAACCCAGGGGAGTTGAGATCACCATGAGATCATTCATAAAGAAGAGTAGAAGAACAAATATTAACCCATGGGAGTTGATGAAATCATCAAGAGATAACTCAGACAGAAGAACAGAAGGCTCAGAATAAACCCATGGAACTTGAGATCACCAAGAGGTAATTCATAGAGAAGAGTAGAGGAACCAATATTAACCATGGGAATTGATGAGATCACCAGTAGAGAACTCATGGACAGACAAGAGTAGAGGGCTCAGGCTAGAGTATTCCAGCATACACACACAAAGGTGTCAGAGTATTGATCATGATATAGCAAAGGAAACTGAAAAAGATCATAGTTTTAGAGTTCAAAGTAATCTAAAGAAGTCTAATTCCTCATTTGATATAGGAGAAGACTAAGGCCCCAGAGAGGTTAATGACTTGCCCAAGGTCACACATGTAAAAATACAAATCACTGCTAGGCACAAGAGCCTAGGGTGCTTACTCTGTCCCTCTTTCGCCATCCTTTAAGGGGCTCCTCTCAGCTCTGGATCTATGCTTATGAATTAGAGTCAGTCCTAGGAAAGCCTGACCCCCTAAAAAGAAGAGCAAATAGGCTCTTTTTCTCACACTCTAGCTCTTCACACACACACACACACACACACACACACACTCCAGAGCCCTGAGGAAATTTATAGCTCAAGTTTTATCTTATGTCTAGGGCAGGGGTTCTTAACATTTTGTGTGTGTGTGATAAACCCTTTTGGTAGTCTTGTAAAGCCTAGGGACACCTCCTATTAATAATGTTCTTAAATTCATAAACATAAAATATACGGGGTTACAAAGGAAACTAATTAGAATAAAATACAATTATCAAAATATTTTAAAGACAAGTTCAAGGACCCCAGGTTAAAAATGCCTCATAGTTTCTTCCCAAGGGAAAAACGTAGAAGGGTGTTTGGTATGCAATATAGGTCAAGTTTGGAATAGCAATATATTTTCTGTGTATAAAAGAAAGGGCAACCAGGTGGTACAGTGGATAGAGTGCCAGCCCTGAAGTCAAGGAGGGCCTGAATTCAGACATAGCTCTAGACATTTACTAGCTGTGTGACTCTGGGCAAGTCACTGAAGCCTGTCTGCCTCAGTTCCTCATCTATAAAATGAGCTGGAAAGGAAATGGCAAATGACTCCAGTATCTTTGCCAAGAAAATCCCAAATGGGATCACAGACTTGGACACAAATGAAAATGACTCAATAACATCAATATGTAAAAGAAATACTTAGAACACAGGAGCCACAAATACATGTTGATAATACAAAATTAGACATGCAGCAGCAACACCTCTTTTTTGTCAGACCTGTATGCACGATATCAGCTACACAGACAATTTTTTTTAGTTCAGTCATTTCAGTCTTTGTGACCCCATTTGAGGTTTTCTTGGCAAAAATATTGGAATGGTTTGCCACTTCCTTCTCCAGCTCATTTTGCAGATGAGGAAACTAAGGCAAACAGGGCTAAGTGACTTGGCCTTGCGGCTAGTAAGTGTCTGAAGCCAGATTTGAACTCAGGAAGATGAGTCCTTCTGATTCCAAGCCCAGTGCTCTATCCACTGTGCCACCTAGCTGCCCTAATAGTTGGACTCTAAACATCTAGGAGAACTGTGTGCATGTGTTTAAAGGGGACTAAGCCATAAATTTATGTGAATTATGTTCATAAATTAATTCAAGTGTCAAAAAAAGGAAGGAACCAGATACTCTTTCAGATGTGTTCAAACCAGGCCAAAGCACAGGGTGACTGTTCTCTCTCTCATTTTGGACCCTCTTCCTCTTTTAATTTAGCCTGGATTTTCCTTAGACCCTGGTCCCATCCCACTGCTCACATATTGATTCATCTTTCAGTCTACTGGGAGCCAAGGAATTTTTTCACCTAAACTGTTGTCTCCCATCCTATATATCCCCTCATTTAGGAAGCTTACAGCTTTTAGGAATTAGTCCAACAGAAGTAACAGAAAATTATTCAAGCAATGGTGGCAGTGGTGGAGAGTCAGTCTGAGGACTATCCAGCCTTCTTCACATTGCCATTGATAATGCTTCTTCCTTCTCTTTCCAGCATCTAAGGACAAAGACAGTTGTCAGTGAATTGATTTGCTCTAGAGGCTAGGCCTCTGTGGAAAGATGGGAGGTCTGGATGTGCAAAAATAGCCCATCTTTCCTCTTGCAGAGGCCCCTATACCATCCCAAAGGCATTTGACAGATTTCCCTAAGACTGGGATTGTGAATTAGCCTAAGACTTTGAATAAGCTATCCCAGGTCCTTAATTCTCATACTAAGGTGATTTATAAACATCTTACAGTTATTCCTTCCACATCGTGACTTTCCTTCTCACGATTTTGATCTACTGTGGGTCAGGATAAGAAATTAAATGAAATTTTTTTTGGAGTTTTCCAGTAGCCTCAGACAACACAGAAAGACCAGCAGACAACACAGAAACAGTTTAGAAACTCAGAAATGCATAAAATAAATGTACAGTATTGTATAATATCAACATACTTTATCTTTTAATACCATAACAATTCAGACTTCTTCTCTGGTATGAAGGGAGGGCCAAAAACTTTTACGCAGATGTTCTAGATAGTGGGGGTGCCATGCCCCTAACCTCCATGATATGGAAGGGATATTGTACTTTTTTCTCTCTCTCTTGAAGGTCTGCCCAGGGATCAAAATAAAGAGTTCCAGGGTCTCACTGTGAGCAGCTGGTAATATTCTTTGAGGAAACAAGCCAAGAGGAGGTAGAAGGAATCAACTGTCCTTTCAATAAGGCTCCATAATACAGTGTTCTTTCACTTTCTGTTGAGCTAGAGGATTTGGGTGCAACTCTCAGCTTTGCCAAATACCAACTGTTGGACCGGGGGCAACTCACCTCACCCTCTGAGCTTCAGTTTTCTCTTCAGTAAAATGGTGACAAGAATGCTTGAAATATCTACATCCTGGGATGTTCATTCAACAAACAATTATTAAGCGCCAACTACATGCAAGACATTTGTAATATAAAGACGGAAATGAAATAGTCCCTATTCTCAAGGGGCTTATATTCTGCTGGCCAGTGTGGTACAACAGGGAGAGGGCTGGCCTTGGAATTCAAATTCTTCCTCAGATAATCGCTAGCTGTGTGACCCTGGGAAAGTCACTTTAACCTCTGAGTCTCAGTTTCCTCATATGTCAAGTGGGAATAGGAAGGAAGAGTACTTTCCTCACAGGGTTATTTCAGTGAAATAATGTATATAAAGTGCTTTATGAACTTAAAAGTATTATGCAAATGCGCCATTGCCTCTAAAAACAGCAACAACAACAAAAAAGAACTATGTAAATGTCAGCTATTATTTCTCTGCTGAGAAACTCAAAGTGAGATAATGCCTGGAAGTTAAGGTGACCCAGAGACAGCTCATATACAGAGAAGAATAAACAGTCCAGGAGTGAGTTCTTGGGCATACCCACACAAAGGGTTGGAGAGGTGATGATTCAGCAAAGGAGACTGAAAAGGACCACAGATTTACAGAAGTCATCTAGTCCAGCCCCTGCTTTTACATAGGAGGAGACTGAGGCCCCAGAGAGGTTAGTGACTTACCTAAGGTCACACTCGTAAAAATAAATGGGTGGGTGGGTGTTCCAAAGTCTTAATGCATTTTTAACCTTTGATATCTTTAGAAATACAAATGGTACAAACTTACAAAAACAAAAGCTGAAAGATTATATGTTTTTAAACATGGATATTTTTTATTAAAATTCAACACTGTCAATTTTCAAACTTTTAGTAATATATGGAACCAACTTTCAGTAATACTATGGAACCAACAACAGAGGAATCATGAAGAAACTTACTATCTTCTTCTAGATAGAGACATGACTGATGCAGGAACGTGTTTTGCTTGACCATATATTTTGTTTTTCTTGCACTCTCAATAGGTGGAAGAGGGAGAGGTGGGGGAGAGAAAATTCAGAATCAAAGACAAAATTGAATTAGTTATTTAAAAAAAATCTTTCAGTAACTGAAATGATTGCATTCATAATCCTAGTCTTTAAGGTCCTCCAAAGAATGAGGATTTGATGTATACAAGAAAAAGTCTAATGAAGATAGACCAGGTGACTAAGATGGCCAAGTAAGAGGACCTCCTCCCACAAATATGAGAAAGTGTCACTAGAAAATCATATATGCAATATATAATGACAGGGTCCTTTTAGTCCTTTTGCCTAAAAGACTATTTTATGGTGAATTCACACAAGGCAAGGGCTCATTCACATGGAGGTCAGAAGAAGCGATACAAAGACACTCTCAAGATCTCTCTAAAGAACTTTGG
This sequence comes from Phascolarctos cinereus, assembly GCF_003287225.1. Classification (NCBI taxonomy): domain Eukaryota; kingdom Metazoa; phylum Chordata; class Mammalia; order Diprotodontia; family Phascolarctidae; genus Phascolarctos; species Phascolarctos cinereus. The sequence continues at coordinate 172,439,871 of NW_027556180.1, read as the reverse complement.
AATTGATAGTGAGATATGGGAGACACTGGCACAGAACTGTCCAGGATGGAGTGCTAACATCAAAGAAGGCACTGTACACTAGGAGCAAATCAGAATTGCAGTAGCTCAAGTGAAATGTAAGATGTGCAAATGCAGAGTCATCTCCACTCCAAATGTTCACGTGGACTATTTGTGCCCTACCTGCAGTAGAGCCTTCTGAGCTCCTCTTGGTCTGATCAGCCATAGTCAAACATGCTGAGCCTTGACCCCAACAAAGTGATGTCATTTTGGTCTTCAAGAATGAAGGGCAGGAGGAAGAGCCAAGATGGCTGAACAAAAGCAGTGACTTGCTTCAGCTGTCCTCCAAACCCCTCCAAATACTCATAAAAAATGGCTCTAAACAAATTCTGAAGCAGCAGAACCCACAAAAAGACAGAGGGAAACAAATTTCCAGCCCAAGACAACCTGGATGATTGATCAGAAAGGCATATCGCGCCGGGCTGGGGGCGCAGCGCAGCGCAGCATGGGCGCGCAGGCCGCAGGGAACCTGGAGCAGGCCTCTGAGGACTGAATCTCGGGCAGCTGTGGAGGTTTCCAGACTCCTCAATCCACCAATGCCAAAGACAACTGAGAAGGTCAGTGGGAAAAGTCTGTTTCTGTCGGTGGTCAGAGAGGAAGGCAGGGTCTCAGCTCCATTCCCCAAGAGCCTGGCCCTGGGTGGGGCAGCTGCTTCCTGAGCTTCTGGCCCACAGACCGAGGGGGAATCCAGTGGCTAATCAGAGAGGTACTGCAGGGATCTGTTTGCCAGTGCTGAGGCAGGAATCTCTTGCCTTGCCCGTGTGTGGATCTGGGTCACAGTTCTGTGCAGCAGTGCTGGGGTGAGGAGGAGCACTGGTGTGGTGGAGCTTGTAGTGGCTGTGAAAAGAAACCCTTCCTCACAGTTAGGGGACAGAAAGGAGTACTTGTGGTCACAGGCCAGGAAACTACAGAACAGTTCCTGCCGTTGCTGCTGCTGCTGTTGTCTTGGGCATTTTAGAAAATGTGTCTCAGCGTATTTGGATGGGTAGAGGCTGAATCTATGCCTCCACTTTGCTGCTGAAATTCCATTTATTAGATTTAATTTCATAATGTTTTTAACCCATTTTTCACACCTTTGGTTCAGAATGGTATGTCTCTCCAGCAATTTAAGAGCCTGATACAAAGTCCAAAGTGTAAAATCCTCTTTTTTTTCCTCTTGCTGCTGCTACTCCTATTGGCTGTTCTTTTTTTTTCTTTTTCTTTTTCTTTTTTTTTTAAACAAAGCCCCTTATCATACCACCTTGGAAGAACTGATAATTTACAGGTCCCTACAAGTATCTCTGAAAACAGCTACACAAACCCCTGAAGCTGGGACAGTACACTCTCCACATTGGAAGCAGACTCTTACCTTAACAAGGAGTTTAAAACTCAAGTAGTTGGCTGGGATCATGAGCAAGCAGCGCAAAAAGAGTCAGACTATATTATCTTACTTTGGTGACAAAGAAGATCAAAACATACAACCAGAAGAAGACAACAAAGTCAAAGCTCCTACATCCAAAGCCTCCAAGAAAAATATGAATCCATCCCAGGCCTTGGAAGAGCTCAAAAGGGATTTTGAGAAGCAAGTAAGAGAAGTAGAGGAAAAACTGGGAAGAGAAATGAAAGTGATGCAAGAAAATCATGAAAAATAAGTCAACAGTTTGCTAAAGGAGACCCAAAAAAATACTGAAGAAAATAACACCTTAAAAAATAGCCTAACCCAAATGGCAAAAGAGGTCCAAAAAGCCAATGAGGAGAAAAATGCCCTAAAAAGCAAAACTGGCCAAATGGAAAAGGAAGTCCAAAAGATTACTGAAGAAAATACTTCCTTAAAAATTAGAATAGAGCAATTGGAAGACAGTGACTTTATGAGAAATCAAGACACTGTAAAACAAATCCAAAAGAATGAAAAATTAGAAAACAATGTGAAATATCTCATTGGAAAAACAACTGACCTGGAAAATAGATCCAGGAGAGAATATTTAAAAATTACTGGACTATCTGAAAGCCATGATCAAAAAAATAGCCTAGACATCATCTTTCAAGAAATTATCAAGGAAAACTGCCCTGATATTTTAGAACCAGAGGGCAAAATAGAAATTGAAAGAATCCACAGATCTCCTCCTGAAAGAGATCCCCAAAGGAAAACTCCTAGGAATATTATACAAATTCAGAGTTCCAAGTCAGGAGAAAATATTACAAGCTGCCAGAAGGAAACAATTCAAGTATGGTGGAAACACAATCAGGATAACACAAGATTTAGCAGCTTCTACATTAAGGGAATGGAGGGCATGGAATATAATATTCTGGAGGGCAAAGGAGATAGGATTACAACCAAGAATCACCTACCCAGCAAAACTGAGTATAATCCTTCAGGGACAAAAATGGTCATTCAGTGAAATAGAGGATTTGCAAGCATTCCTGATGAAAAGACCAGAGCTAAACAGAAAATTTGACTTTCAAATACAGGACTCAAGTGGAACATGAAGAGGTAAACAGGAAAGAGAAATCATAAGAGACTTATTAAGATTGAACTGTTTTCATTCCTGCATGAAAAGATGATATTTGTAACTCATGAGAACTTTGTCAGTATTAGGGTAGATGAAGGAAAAAAATTGTATGTATGTATATATAGATAGATAGAGGGCACAGGGTGAGTTGAAGATTAAGGGGTCATATCTGGAGAATAAAATTAAGGGATGAGAGAGGATGATCTCGGAGAAGAAAGGGAGAGGTAGAAGGGGGTAAATTATCTCACAAAAAAAAAACAGAAAAGAAAAGTCTCTCACAGTGGAGGGGAAACAGGGGAAGGTGAGAGGGAATGAGGGAATCTTTTTCTCATGGGATTTGGCTTAAGGAGAGAACAACATACACATTCAATTGGGTATGGAAATCTGTCTTACCCTACAGGAAAATAGGGGAGGAAGGGGACAAGAGAGCAGGGGGGTGATAGAGAGGAGGGCAGATTGGGAAAGAGGGTAATCAGAAGCAAATACTTCTGAGGAGGGACAGGGTCAAAAGAAAGAATAGAACAAATGGGAGGGCAGGATAGGATAAGGGAAATAGAGTTAGTTTTTTACAACATGTCTACCAAGGAAGTGTTTTGCATAACTGCACATGTACAACCTATATTGAGTTGCTTGCCTTTTCAATGAGGGTGGGTGAGGAGGGAGGAAGGGAGAAAATTTGGAACTCAAAGTTTTAAAAACACATGTTTTAAAAAAAATGTTTTCACATGCAACTGGGAAATAAGAAATACAGGAAATGGGGTACAGAAGTCTATCCTGCTCTGCAGGAAAATAGAAGGGGAAGGGGATAAGAGAAGGGAGGGGGGAGAGATAGAAGAGAAGGCAGACCAGGGGAAGGGGCATTCACAATGCATGCCATCTTGGGGTGGGGGGAGGGGTGAGAAATTTGGAACTCAAAAACTTGTGGAAGTGAATATTGAAAACTAAAAATAAATAAATTTATATTAAAAAAAAGGGCAAAAGTCAGCCAATGACAGGGTGCCCCATCTTTTAAAAATTAAAATTCAAAATTTACAAAACTAAATATAAAAGAAATTTAAAGAATTAAACTTGCAAATGATATTTTATGAGTTTGTAGCATGTGTACCTCTGAAGTTATTAAAGCTTAAAACTGCACTAAGATTTAACATATGTTCAATCTGTAAAGCATTATTTTTCCCTGAGTGTTTAAATGGATGTTTGAAGGTTGTGGTCTGATCCAAAAGACAGATAAGATCAGAGGGTGAAATCTGTGTTAAGGAAGAGAGGAATAAGAGGTAGGTTTGGATAGGTAGAGTGTGGCTAGTTCTACAAGAGCCTTCATCTAGTTGGGGAAACAAATTAACATCCAGAAAATTATTTGAGAAATCTGGTGTGGTGGAAAGAGCCCTGCCCCTGGAGGGAGAAGATCTGTATATAAGTCCCAGCTATGACATTTACTACCTGTGTGACTGTGGACAGTCCCTAAGCCTCACCCTCCTCATTTATATTGTCCTTATGGCCTCTAAGATCCCTTCAGAGTCTAGATTTATGATCTGATGATATTAAATACTAAACTGTGTAGTCTTGATTATAAATACAAAGATGACCAGAGGAAGAAGTGGCTCCCTAAGTCAGACACTAAAAGGGTTCTTTCAAGAGGTGAAGTTTTCATAAATGGTCTTAAAGGACCTTGAACAATGGATGACATTTGGATAGGCAGAGGAAATGAGAAGAAATTCCCAAGGGGAAAGGAGAGTCAATACACTATAGTAGGAAGAAGCAAATATGTAGGTAACAAAATGGATATGGGCTTGGTTAGAGTGGTGGTGGTGGTGGTGGTGGTGTTCATCTTTCCTTTTCGAAGAAGATCATGATATTGATGAGTGCTGTCTTGGTTTTTGTGAGTTGGATTTAAGTGAGGCAGAGTTGCACAAAGTCAACAACCTCATTCTCTCTTCCAGACTCATTTAAGTCCAATGGCAAGACAAAAAAGTCAGGATGACTGGTGATGGCCTGGGATACAATGGATGACCTTAGCACCATTGATGTCTGACCAAGGTCTAACACTCCAGAGCGCCTGCTTTAGTCACTTTCATGGTTGTTGGAACAAATTATTCTTATCTGCCCATTTCACCCAGGGAAGTCTTCACATACTTGGGGTAGACATCCCCCAATTCATCTATGGGTTTCAGTCCTGTGGGTTACCCTCAACCTGGTTTGGCCTATCTGCCAAGATGATTTGCCAGGTGTGACCTCTGCACATGCTACAGCTTCTTGGAGCCACAAATGAAAAGTTGGGTGACAGGTGGACACCAAAGGTGGGTAAGCAGGCCTAAAGAGGGCTCAATAAGCTTTCTCATCAGAGTGCTAGTCCTCTTTGTACACCCCATACACCCCGTTAGATTAGAGGGTAAAGTCTATATTAAGAAGGAAAGAAGTAAGAGGTAGCTTTGGATAGGTAGGGTGTGGCCAGTTCTTAAAGGGCCTTAAAAACAGACAAAGGGAAACCTGGGAGAAATATGAACACTTTAAAACTGACTCATTCATCCTGAGTCAAATGGGAAGGGTTATGTAATTTATGATACTGCTGAGGCAACCTTCTCCTCCCTCCACCCAGCTACCACAACCCTTTCGCATGAGCAAACAGCTGATGAAACATGACCCGACAGGGAGATTTTAGATCTTACTTTTATGCCCAAAGCATAGTCTAACTCCTCTCATAGAATATTAGCATCAAGTCCTGAAGTCAATGACCACTCTCATAAAAATGTGAGCTCATAGAGTAAATTATGCTAATTCTAAATTCAGAATCCTTTTTATATTAGCTGGTGTAACAGAAAGACTGGCCAATGGGGATTGATGTTTCAGGCCTGCTCCAAGGATAAGGCTCTCATTGGCCAGGTCCCCTGTTATACTTATACTCTTCAAGCCGAAGCTACTGACACATCCAAAGCTTTCCCACTGCTTACTCATTGTCCCTACAATATATCTCCACCTTCTTCTGCCTACCTCACCAACCATTTATTCTAACCATCCTTCAAAGCTTGATTCAGTGGCAGCCCTTTTGCAAAGCCTTCCCTGAATATTCCACCTCCATCATTTTTTCCCTTCCTACAAGATCCATCATTAGACCTTCAGCCCAAATTACCTATAGTCCACTTCTTGGCAGCCACAGGATTATAGAACCACAGATTTAGTGATGGGAGGAACCTTAGAAGTCATCTAGTCCAGGGATTCTTTATTTTTATTTATTTATTTGTTTGGGGGTTTATTTGGTGAGGCAATCGGTGTTAAGTGACTTGCCCAGGGTCACATAGCTAATAAGTATCAAGTGTCTGTGTCGATTTGAACTCAGGTCCTCCTGACTCCAAGGCCAGAGCTCTATCCACTGCACTACCTAGCTGCCCCTAGTCCAAGGATTCTTAACCTGGGGTCCATGGAGCCTCAAGGGGTCTATGGATAGATTTCAGAGGTTCTGTGAATTTGGAGGAAGGAAAAAATTACATCCTTCTTTTCACTAACCTCTAGCTAGAATTTAGCATTCCTTCAATTGTTTAGATACATTATTTGGTTTCACCAGACCTCCGAAGGGGCCCACGATGTTAAAAAGGTTAAAAACCTATTATTCTAACCTAGATTAGATGAAAAAAGTTAAGAACCTATTAAATTAAACCTGTTTAAAAAAAACTATTAAGAACCATTAAAAAAAAAGGGGGGGGAGAACCTATAATTAATGTAGGTTAGATGAAAAAAGTTAAGAACCCACTAAATTAAACCTATTTTTAAAAACCTTATTAGTACTTTTTATTGTTGTTGTTGTTCATCCTTCTTTCTCAGAGGACCAATGACATTAGGAGGGTGACGTCTTGACTTGCAAGTGAATTGGATTTAAGTGAAGCAGAGCTGTGAAAAGGCATCAGCCTCACTCCTCCAGACCCATTGGAGTGTAGTAGCAAGACATAAGTCAAGACGATGGCCCCAGATGCAGTGGGAGACCATAGCCTTCCTAAGCTAAAGTCTTTCCCAGGGCTCAGTTTGTCTGAGGCAATACCCATTCAAAAAATGGCCTAGTTTGCCTTCACAAAAGAAGTAGTGTGGGAGGGGAAGACCCTCCGAATTAAAAAATGAAAAACGCAAACCTCTTAAGAACCATTAAAAGGGGTTCAGAGCCTATCATCTAATCTAGGCACTTCACAGTTGAAGAATGCCAGAGAGACAAAGGGATTCTCCCAGAGTCATAGTAAGGAACAGAGCCAAGGGCCAGGCCCTGGCCCAGGCCTTCTGCTTTCACTTTATATTACCTTTTTCCCAGATTATCAAACCCTCTTAAGTCACTGAACTTCCTGGTCCTTTCTAGTCCAGGAACCTGCTTTGGCCCTCCAAGTTCAAAGATATGCTGCATCTGCATCCTAATTACTGATGCCACTGTGGTATCAGTTCAAGCACTCACTTCCTTCTTTTCCTCCCACTCCCTATGCCCACACTCTTCAGATAACACAAATGCATTTTCTAGGCTTTATTCTCAAGAGAATATATAAATTTAGAAATAACTCATTAAGATAAAGGAAAATACTGTACACAAGGGGGAAAAGAGCACTAACTTTTCAGTGTGAAGTCCTGGGTTCAAAATCTGCCTCTGACATATGTTTGATAAACAGCGAGTGACTTAATTTCTCTGGGATGCAGCTCTCTCTCAACTTTAAAAGTGAAGCCCTAAGGGGCAGCTAGGTGACACAGTGGATAGAACATCGGCCCTGGAGTCAGGAGGACCTGAGTTCAAATCTGGCCTCAGACATATAACACTTACTACCTTTGTGACTCTGGGCAAGTTACGTAGCCCCATTGCCTAGCCAAAAAAAAAAAAAATGAAGGCCTCAATGGCCTTCAGAGTCCCTTGTAGTGCTACTACTGTGATCTGATAGGATAGTGGAAGTACCCATAAATGGAATGTCAGTCTCAGATTAAAATTGTACCTAAGTTTTCCAAACCTTTGCTAAAATTTCCCAGGCCTCATAGTTCCACAATCCTCTCTGGACCAGAGCTTTGAACTCCACATATTCTCAAATTGGAATGATAGAAACAGCTTCTTTCCTCCTAAATCACCCAATGCCCTTCTTCCAACTCTAAACTCACACTCAGCCAAGGTTTGTTGGTGTTTCACCCACATAACTCCAAGATACCTTAACGAATCGGCTTCCCCTCCCCCTGACCAAAGGACAAGTAAGGACATACCAACAGGAAAACAAGCTAGGATTTCTATCACCTCAAAAATCAGAATAATTCAACCTGACAAACAAGTCTGCCCCAAAATTCACAAACAGGCACCCCTTTCTTTAGTTGCCTACACAGCACCTTTTGGCACATTGCTCTAGTCTGTCTTGAATTATCTTCCAATTTTTTGACATAATAATACTTCATGTTTATTGGGGTCATAGAATTATAGATTTAGGGTTGGAAGGGACCATAGTACTTTATGGTTTAAAAAATGCCTTCATATACATTTTTTTTAAAATGTATGTTGGTATTAGTACCAAAGTTAGACCTTATACACCTGAAGGGTGATTGATTTAAAGTTCCTGGAGACCTCAAAGGTCATTGAGTCCCACTCTCTCCTTTTAGAGATAAGGAAACTGAACCCAAAAAGTTTAAGTGACTTGCCTTATGTCACACAGGTATAAGTGATAGAAGAAAGACGAGATCCCAGATTCCTAGGCTCTAAATTCAGTGCCCTTTCCACTGTACCATTCTGCCTCAATCTATGCCTCTTATAATCCTCAAACTGACCAGCAGGTGCCCAAATAATTCCATGTTGAAATGAGATGAGCTCTTTCTTCTGAGAATACAATACTCATTGGACTTGGAGTTAGGACTTCCTGAGTTGGTGTCTTTGACACTGAGTGACCTTGGGCAAATCCTTGAATCTTTCTGGGCCTCAGTTTGTTTAGAAGGTAGTGTGAAAAGAGCACTGGCTCCATGAGAGAAACTGGGTTCAAATCTCACCTTTGTGTGACCTTTGGCAAAATCTCTTAACTTCCCTGGGCCTCAGTTTCCTCAGCTGTAAAATGATGGACTAGCTTATCTGCAGGTTCCTTTCGGTTCCAGATCAATGATCCTATGATCCTTTCTAGCTCTAGGACCCCAGCAATTGATAAAGAATCCACAAATTCACATTGTGTACTCATTATTGTCTAGTACTGTACTTTGGGCTGACTCTGGAATTTAATCAGAGTTTACAAATTCCTAACACTCTGACATGGACACATCAATGCAGATACTGATGCAGCAGAACAACCACAGATTAGCAACACAAAGAGATGGTACAAAATAACAGACCGAGTGATATGCTTTAAAAAAAAAAAATCTGGCCCATTCAGCTACCTTTTGCTTCTGTGTTTTGTTTTGTGTGTGTTATTTTTTCTCCCAAAGACAGTGAATTTGTGAGAGTAGGGAATGAGGGATGTGAAGGGTCACAGAGTTGGGAGAAGGGATGATGAGAACATTTAGAATGATAATAGAGCCTGGGGAAAGGAAGAAAAGAATTGGGATTTCCTAAAGTCAATAGGTGTTGGTGAAAAGACAGCGGAAGAAACGGAGAACAGAAATGGAAAGATTCCAGAAAATTTGAAGCCATGAACAAAAATCCCCAAGAAAATCTTTTTTAAAAATAAAGAATGGATGGCAGTGAGAAGGGGTGAAAAGAAAAGGAAAGAAACAAGCATTTATTAGGCACCCACTATGGCGAAGCTAGGTGGTGCAGTGGATAGAATGCCAGGAAAACCTGAGTTAAAATCCAACCTGAGACAGTTACTGGCTATGTGACCATGGGCAAGTCACTTAACCTTGTTTGCCTCAGTTTCCTCATCTGTAAAACGAGCTAGAGAAGGAAAGGGCAAACCACTCCAGTATCTTTGCAAGAGAAACCCCAAATGGGGTCATAAGAGTTGGACATAACTGAACAGCAAAATAGCTATCTGAACCAATAGTTCAAGAAAGATCTGTGAATACAGTTACAATTTTAATTTACACAGCTACACTTCAAGTTTACACTTGTCATCTCAAAGCCAACTATATCATTAAGAATTTTGGCTTTGATTCATGGTACTGTTTGAGCTGTCTCATCAAATTCACAGCTCTGATCCCTCACTAACATCAGACCAAGCCAGATGACACATAAATTCAAAGCAATGACATTCAATTCAAACAGAATGGCAAGGGAGTAAAAAGGAATTGGATCAAGAATTCAAGGCTCTGAGTACTCATTCCCAGAAGAATGCTCCAGCCTGACTCCTCAACCCAGTGGGAGGGGGACACATCAGTACAATCACAGAACTGTGTTAGAGACTAGCATACAAAGCAGTCTCTGCTTAAATATCCCCCTTTCCATCTCCAAGTAGTAATCTTGAGAGATCTGGTTTCTCAGGACACCACCCAGAGAGAACTCTAGCCTCCCCCTGGCAGAGCAGTCAACAGAGTACTGTTGATGTCTCAGAATCAGAACAGAAGCCTCTTGCCATATTTCTCTCCATCGCCTCAACTGTATTAGTGCCATTAGCTATCATGGTACCTTATTTGGACAACCTCCAGAAGAATCTTATAATCTTTTTTTAAACTGTGTGCTGGAAGTACCCCAGCAGAGTATTGCTGAATTCTATCACTTTGCATTGTGAGTTCACACACATGCTCCTGAGAGGTATAATCCAAATAAAAATTTCCCCAATAAGTATGGCTATTTTCTGCCCCAAGCATTGTGGGAGTATGGAGACTATTCACAGATCCACACACTTACACTTTCTTTGATGGCTAGCATTATATGAAAATGTGCTTGAATTCCTTTCTTTCTTTCTTCCTTTCTTTCTGTCTGTCTGTCTGTCTGTCTGTCTGTTTCTCTCTCTTTCTTTCTTTCTTGGCAATCAGGGGTAAGTAACTTGGCCAGGGCCGCATAGCTAGTGTCTGAGGATGAATTTAAACTTAGGTCCTTCTAGCTCCAGGGCTAGTACTCTTATCTACTGTATCACCTAGCTGCCCCTGAATTTCTATAAGTATATTTGAATTCCGATGCTGGAATTCTCTCCCTCCTCATGTCCACCTCCTGGCTTCCCTGGCTTTCTTCAAGTCCCAGCTAAAATCCCACTTTTTACAAGAATCTTCTCTGTCTGTTTTTATCTTGATGCCTTCCCTCTGAAACTGTCCCCAATTTATCCTTTATGCATATCTTGTTTGTGCATAGCTTTCATGTTGTTTCCCCCATCAGACTGTTTATACATAGTTTTCAGGTTGTTTTTCCCCCTCAAAAGCAAGAACTGTTTTTTGCCTTTCTTTGTATCCCCAGCACTTAGCACAGTGCCTGACACACAGTAGGCCTTAATAAATTCCTAACTGAAGGGATTTCATAAGCCATATTTCATCAGGGCATTGGGCTTGGACAATATTTGCTCTCGATAATTTATTGAATTGCTTATAATCTTTCCAACACTGTACTAACACCCCAAGTATTAATTCTTCTAATAAAAGCATTAGCTGGATCTTACTTTAACAATTAGCCTTGAAAATAAAAGTGTGATCAGAAGTATAATCCTAGCCTTGCTAATTATTTCCCCACACTACTCTCCAAGGTCCATTATTCTTCTATTTAGTTGTTATATTTAACCTTCCTGGGCCTCACAACTCAAAGGGTTGGACTTGATCTCCAAAGTTGCTTATAATACTAGTATTTTATGATTCCAGTTATTGATGGTCACAGGCACTTCCTAGGTGAATGGTTACGCTGAATGAACACAAGGAAGAAGCCTCTTCTTTCCAATGTATTCTCCTTTTACTCATGTGAAGCATTTGATTTTGACGATGACACAATCCAGACTGGAGAAGGGATATCTGTAACATTCGATCAGAAGCATTCTTTGAGGGGAAGGGGTGGGTGGGAGGGACAAAAGGAGGGAGAAAGACAAGCAGCCAAAACCACAAAGCCCCTCTGATCACAACTGTCAAGCTGAGAAATTGTTTTGGATTCATAGCCATTATGTCACCTTGTCAGAGCTGGAGGGTCTCCCCCCACCCCCCAACCATGTGCGGTATGAGCATTTTACTATGGCAACAGCAGAGAAAAAAACTCCTCCCAGCTCACATTTGTCACCTTAGGTATGATCCAGAAGCAGCCTATCCAGTTCTGACCCTGTGTGCTGCCCAGGGCCATTTGTAACCTAGTTATTTAGACATTCCTCTATTTAACAGAGTAGTACCTTACTCAAGTTCCTTGAGGCCTTGGGGGCTGGGAGAGGCAAAGTCTGCTCTAGGCTTGTCCTTTCATTTTGTGAAGATTCCGAGAAACACCGAAGGCTCCTGGCCAGATCCAGACCCGCCAGTCCAATGCTGACCTAACACCTACTGCACCTCCCCATTGGGAGAAAAAAACAACAACCTTGTAACAAACACACATAGTCATGCAAAACAAATTCCTCCATTAGCCATGTCCAAAATCATGTATTTCATTCTGCATCACCTCTCTATCTGCAGGTGGGTAGCATTCTTCATCATTGGTCCTCCTCTGGAATAATGGTTGCTCATTGCATTGATTAGAGCTCTAAAATCTTTCTAAATTATTTTCTTCACAGTGTTATTATTATAGTATAAATTGTTTACCTGGTTCTGCTCATTTCACTCTGCATCAGTTCAGATGACTTCTCTGAAAACATCCCCTTTATCATTTGTAACAGAACAATAGTATTCCATTACTTTTATATATCATATTTTGTACAGTCATCCTCTTTATAATGGGCACCCACTTAGAGACAGCCAGGTAAAACAGTGGATATAGCAGGATCTGGAGTCAGAAAAACTTGAGTTTAAATCTAGTCTCAGGAAGGCAGAGTCAAGATGGTAAGTCCAGGAATAAGTCCAGTAAGCATCACCCCACCAAACTTCTCCAAACAGACATAAAAAATGCAGCTGACTGAATTCTGATACGGAAATCCAAGAATATGTCATGAGTATTACTCTAGTCCAGGTCAGTATAGGGAAACAGAGAGATCTGTGGGCAGGGTGGGACAGGGTCTTGCCAGGAGCTCTCTTTCATTTCAGTGAAGGGAGAGAGGCTGTGCAGCTGGGCAAAAGGACCTTGTATGTGCAAAGTACAGGAACAGGTGTCAACTGGCAGCTTTGTCACACATTACCCAGTTCTGGGTCACAGATGTAAGGTAGACTAAGGAAGAGACTTGCATCTAGGAGTAGCATTCTGGGAGGAGAATCAAGGAATCTACCCTGTATACTGAGAAAGGAGCAAATTCAGAAGCAAGCAGCAGCTGTGTGGTTCAGAGCCCAGGAGTGAGGTGAAATCTAAATTCAAACTTTTAGCCTAATCTGAAGCCTGCAGACGAATAACTAGGGCAGGAATCCTACACCAAGAGAAAGCTTAGTGTTCTGTCCCTCTGAACCAGCAGAGCTCCTCAGTTGGTTGACGGTGACTGAGTCCAGCAATGATCTGCTGTTGCTCGGACCCAAACCCAGGTCAGGAATTTGCAGAGCTGGGGTGGGGTGTGGGAGACACAAGACAGATCAGATTTTGCCTTGGATCTGACCACCTTGGGAATACTAAAAGCCTGCATGTGAGTGCCTGGAATAACACAATACTCAATACCCCAAGAAAGCAGCAATATGATCAGCACATGCCTTCCCTCCAAAAGTACACAGAGCTTGGCCCTAACATCAAGTCCAAAATCAAGATGTAGGCTGAAGAAAGAGCAAACAAAAAAGAATCTAACCATAAAAAGTTATTACAGTGATAGGGATTTTCAAAGTACAATCCAGAAGTAGAAAAGGACTCCAAAATATCTACAAGCAAAGCTTAAAAGAAAAACAAAACATAGGTTGGGCATAAAATCAATCAGAATTCCTGGAAGATATGAAGCAAGAGTTTTAAAAAGTTTATATGAATGAAATAAAAGTGCTTGAGGGGAAAAAAATGGAAAAGAAATGAAAGACATAGAAGAAAGAATTGGAAAAGGTATAAAATCTTGCCCAAGCAATAAACTCCCTGAAAATTAGAATGGACCACATGAGCTCATGGGATCCATAAGACAAGAAATATTAAAACAAAGTCAAAAGTCTGAAAAAATAGAGGAAAATGTATGGTATCTCATAGCAAAAACAACTGGCCTGGAAAACAGATTGAGGAGAAAAATTTTAAAAATCATTGAACTACCCGAAAGCCATGACCAAAACAAACAAACAAACAAAAAAGCATAGACCTCATATTTTCAGAAATCTTAAAAGAAAACTACTCAGATCTCTTAGAGGGCAAAGTAGAAAAAGAAAGAATTCACTGTCATCTCCTAGAAGAAATACACAAATGAAAACTCCCAGGAACATCAGAGCCAAAATCCAGATCTTCCAGGTCAAAGAAAAAAATACTACAAGTAGCCAGAAAGAAGGAATTCAAATACTAAGGAGTCACAGTCAGGATCACATGTGATTTAGTAGTCACCAGTATAAAAGAGTAGAGAACTTGAAATATAATATTCCAGAAGACAAAGAATGAAGGCTTATAGCCAAGAATAACTTACCAAGCAAAACTCAGTATAATCCCTACAGAGGAAGACATGGATTTTTAATGAAATAGAGGACTTCCAAGCTTTCCTGATGAAAAGACCAGAGCTGTGGAGAAACTTTGAAGTTCAAACACAGGAGCAAAGAGAAACATAAAAAGGTAAATGTGAATGACCAATGGTGAAGAATTAAACAAGGATCTACTGCTTACATTCAAATATGGGAAGATGATACATGTGCTCCCAACTGGATCCTGTCATCATCAGGAGTCACAGAGAGAGTCTAACTAGCCAAAAGTCCTGGGAGAGATTCTGTTATATTTTGGTGATCTTTCGAAAAAACATAAAGGGAAGAGAAAAGGAATACACTAGGAACAGAAGAGAAAAGAAGGTTAGGGGGAATTATCTCATATAATACAGTGTGCAAATAGAAGTCTATAGAAACAAGGAGGAAGGGGTTGTGGGAGCAACTAACACTTGAACCTCATTCTTAACTGAACTGGTCAAAGAAGGGAAGAATCATACACACAGGGGAGCGCGCGCGCACACACACACACACACTCATACATACACAGTGGTAATTACAAAACTTCATTTTACAGTAACAGAAGAGAAAGAGAAGGGGAAATCAAAGAAGAGGCAGAATAAGAGGAGATTAATCTGAAGCAAAATAAACTCTAAGAAATATATATACATATATATATGTGATAGGATACTATTGTGCTGTAAGAAATCATGAAGGGGATGGTTTCAGAGAAACATGGGAAGTTTGTATGAACTGATGGAGAATGAAGTGAAAAAGGCCAGGAAACAATTTATATAATGACAACAATATTGTTGTAAAGACAAACAACTTTGATCAACATAATGACCAATGATGATTCTAGATGACTCACAGTGAAACACACAATACATCCTCATAAAGAGGTGAAAGTCTCAGAATTCAGAATGAGACACAGGTATAGATATTTATATTGAGAGAGAGAGAGAAAGAGAGAGATTCTTTTAGATGTGGCCTATGAAGAAATTTGTTTTGTTTAACTATGAATATATGTAACATTTTTTTGAATTCCTAATTGGGGAGTGAGGTAATAGGGAGAGAGGGCAGATTTTTGCTGACTGAAAAAATAAAATTTAATTTAAAAAATAAATCAATCCAATCTCAGATACTTATTAGTTGTGTAACTGTGTATAATTCATTTCACCCTTGTCTGCTTCAGTTTCCTTATCTGTGAAATGGGGATAATAATAACACTACCCAGGGTTGTTGTGAGGATAAAGCTAGATAATATTTATGAATTGTTTTGCAAATCTTAAAAGTTCCCTATTAATGCTAGCTGTTATTAGTTTCCAGTAGCAAAAATCCAATAAGCCTTGGTATTCATATCTCATCAGTACCCTCTGCCCCTCTAATTAGAGGGTAGAGCCTTAAATTCCTGAAACTCCATTTAAAACAAAGGGAGAGGACAGATATCTTCTCAGACACCTACTTCCCTTCTCATTTCCAATCTAAGTTTCTTGAGGGCGGGAACTTTCTTTTTTCATATTTCTATCCTCAGCACTTAGCACTGAGTCTAGCACATAGTAAATACTTAATAAATGTTTATTTACTTGTATTATTACTACTATTCTGCTACCACTAAAAGAGCTGCTCTAAGCATTTTTGAACATTTGGGTCATTTTCCTCTTTCTTTGATGTCTCTAGAGTGTAGATCCAGTAGTCATATAGCTGGATGAAAGGAAATGCATAGTTTAGTAACTTGCAAGGGTACAGGAGTGGGGTGTAATTCCAAGTAGCTTTTCAGAATGGCTGGACCAATCCACAGCCCCACAAAAGCACATAAATTTCTTTCAGCTCCTCTCACATTTGTCTTTTCCCTTTTTTGGTCAACATTGCCAATTTGATGGGTATAAAGTAGTACCTCAGAGTTACTTTAATTTGCATTTCTCTAATTGTTAGTGATTTACAACATTTTTTTTCATATAGCTATAGCTTGGGTCTCTTCCCTTGAGAATTACCCATTCATATTATTTGACCACTCCAAGGAATTTTCTAAAGCAATAAGTTGTCAGTGGGCATCAGTGGAGGAAGTTTCTATAGTGAGAGTTCTCCATACCAGTGGAATCCTAGATATACACAAAATAACAATAACAACAATAACAAATAAATGTTAGCAAGTATTATAAAATAAAAGCTATATTAAAGACAACTATTTGTAATTTTTTTAAAATGTACAATAATATAGCATCCAGC
Organism: Phascolarctos cinereus; assembly: GCF_003287225.1. Classification (NCBI taxonomy): domain Eukaryota; kingdom Metazoa; phylum Chordata; class Mammalia; order Diprotodontia; family Phascolarctidae; genus Phascolarctos; species Phascolarctos cinereus. The sequence continues at coordinate 172,423,555 of NW_027556180.1, read as the reverse complement.
GGTAGCTACATGGTGTAGTGGATAGTGTGCCGGACCTAAAATCAGGAAGACCTGAGTTTAAATCCAAACTCAGGCACTTACCAGCTGTGTGACCCTGGGCAAGCAACTTAACCCTGTTTGCCTCGGTTTCCTCATCTGTAAAATAAGCTAAAGAAGGACATGGCAAACCACTCCAGTATCTTTGCCAAGAAAACCCCAAATGGGGTCACAAAGAGCCAGACATGGGGGCAGCTAGGTAGTGCAGTGGATAGAGCACCAGCCCTGAAGTTAGGAGGACCCAAGTTCAAATCCAGCCTCAGACCAAACACTTGACACACTTACTAGCTGTGTGACCCTGGGCAAGTCACTTAACTCCAACTGCCTAAAAACATAAAATAAATAAAAACAAAGAGCCAGACATGACTGAAAAAACTGAACAATAACAAACATAGCGTCCAAAATTTTGTGGCACCCCTTCAAGAACCATTGCCTTAGTAGATGGCATTTGTGAAATTTTTGCCTTGTGATCAATCTTATGAAGAGCTTCCCTGGAGTTAACTGGGCTGATTCTCCGAAGATATCAATATCTATATACCTTTACTAGAAACCTTCCCAGATTGGGAGGAAATGCCAGAGTTTATCGCTCACTGACCAAGCCCTAGATATGCCAAAGCTATCTTCCTGTGGCAGTGTGTCAGAATGAATGGATGCATGGATGGGAGGATGGATAAATGAATGAATGAATGAATGAATGAATGATGAATGAATGAATGAAAAATGATGAAGCTTAGTAGGTGCCAAGCATTTTAAAGCTCTATGAATACGAAAGCAAAGGTTGTGCCTGTCCTCAAGGACACTATAATAGGTGGGCACATGACAGGGAGCCAGCACTTCAATGTCAGCATGGTGAATAAAACCACAGGGGGATATATAGAAACACTCTTTCCAGGCACAATGGCAAAGTTGTTTTGATCACAGTTCCACAACTGAAGGAGAAGGGGAGGGTGGGAAGATAGATGTTCTTTTATGTTCCAGATGTGAAAGGATTAAAACCTCTCAGGAAAGGCTTCTGATCTAGGAGGCTAGGTTACTGGTGAGTTTGTCTTTTAGGAAGATGGCAATTTGGAAGAGAAGATTGGGAAACAAAAAAATTTCACAGTACAGTTCTGGGAGATGAGTCTTCAACAGTTAAAGAGGCTTTAAGCAATGTGTGATGCTGCTCTGTCCTTCCCAATTCTATTAGGTCTAAACAACAGGGATAGATTTAAATTAAAAACACACATTTTTCTCTATCTGACTAGGGCTAGCATTCAGGGAAGACACGTACCTTAGTGGAGAAAGGTCAGCGTGAAAAAATTTGCCTCCAGATCGTAATGATCTGTAGATCATTTTCAATACCTGCTTCTCGTTAGAAATAACAAGACCCAGCAGTATTTTCAGATTCAGCAAAATATCTATTTGTTGTTCACTTGTTTTGTTTTGAAAATGTTCTGGGTTCAATAAATGCAGAAGAGGCCTCTGCCACGAGTTCTCCTTCCCCTCCCACATTTCCCCCACCTCCACTTTTAAAGGCCTAGTGAAATAGTTAAAGGGAATCTGATCCATGTGTTTTGAATTATTTACATTTAACTCCTCAGAACTGTTATTTTGTAAGTCATTCTATGGCCAAGGATCCTTGGAACTGATTTTCCCTGAACAAAAACGTGATTTTTTTTTTCTAAGAATAAGTGGTGGTTAGACCTCAAGAAATTAATGTCTGATTGAAACACAAACAGCACACCACATCAAAAGTGATGCACATAAACAGACCCCCACCCACTCACCCATTTACCACACACCAGATATCTGTTCCCCCTCTCCTTCCTGGCCTCTTCTCTTTCTTTTCTCTTTCCCTCTCTCCCTACAAACTTAAAAGGCATGGGATTCTCAGCTTTGCTCTGACTTCCAAGAGGTACCATAGTATAGGGGATAAAGTGGTGGAACTGGAGTTAGGAAGACCATGGTTCAAATCCTGTCTTTGAGCCTTCTAGTTGAGCGACCTGGGGTAAATCTCTGAACCTCACTGTTCTCATTTGTAAAATGAGGAGGATGAACTAGGACACGGTCGGGAGTGAGGCCTCACACGTGGCCTGAAGGCCGCAAGTTTCCCATCCCTGGGCTAGGTAATCTCTAAAGCCTCTTTCAGCTCTAAATCTATGACTTTCTGGTCTTCTGAACATTTCCTAGTAACCCTTCATCCGAGGTTACTTTGCAGTTGGGATTGGTGGCAGAATCCACAGTTTTGTTCATTGTTATCCCCAGCACATCTTGTAGGAACTTTAGCAAGGAAGATGGCCTCTAGTCCTGTGAGTTTTACAATTTTAAGTCTTAAGAAAAACTAAAATCCTCTGCAGCTTAGTTAGAACATGGACAGGTGGCTTGTTTTACAAGTGACAGACCAATAATCATAGTTTCTCAAGTCCTATAAAAACTTGAGGCTAAAAATATCTACATTTGACAGGAAGTGTTTATAGCAGGGCTCAGCAAAAATGAAAACAAGCAAGCTAAAGAAAAACATGTCTATCAAATTAACAGATTCCACCATGTTCAGCTGTTAACATATCAAGTGTGAAATGATGGTTGGGTTTTTTTTTTGAGACTCTTCTCTACAGCATTTACGTAGAAATAACTTGAGATATGAGCACTGAATTGGTGAAGATTAAAAAGGCACTGAGAAACCAGTGTGGAGGTGCCAATTAATACCACTAGCACATAGAGAAACACAGACCTTCTCCCTTGAATTCTGAGTCAACTTTGGGTTGAGGGCTTGCCTCAAGCACAGCTGTCTCTAAGGAACCTGTTCCAATTCAGAGAAAAACCCTTAGGCCTCAGCCAGCCTCAGAAGCCACCTTTGGCCTAGAGCAAACATCCAAGAGCCATCTTCCAAGACTATTCAGGCCTTCAGAAATAGAACTCATATCCTTCCTTAGTTATTCTCCCGAGACCCAGGGTACAGCCCCAGGCAAGGCATGACAGTGGAGTTGGGAAATCACCATCAGACAGTGTCAAAGTCCAGGGATAAAGTGGGATCAAAATGTTTTAGTTCAAGGTATGGATACAACTTAAGAATTCACGTGATGGGGGAAGGTTCTGACTAAAATTCATGGTCCTATTCCCTGCTTTCCACTCTCTACCTTAATATACACTGAAAAGTTATGATTTTTACTTTCCTGACCCAAATACATTTGTATAAAACTCCTTGCCTAGAGTGACTTTAAAATTGTCAGTCATGGCCCAACTTAATGTGCCTTGGTCAGAGTACATCTGGAGTCTCATGTGCAGTTGTGGCTACCACATTGTAGGAAGTTCATTGACAAACTGGAGCTTGTCCAAAGGACAACAATCAGGAGGGAAATTTTGCCATGCTGTATAAAGACTGGGTCAGAATAACTGGAGAGATTTAACCTGGAGAACAAAACACTTAGGAAAGGAGATGGAATTAAATAAATATGTGAAGGGCTGTCCTGTGGAAGAAAGATTGAACTGGTTTTGTTTGTCCTACAACAGAATTAGTAGCAATAGAGGAAGATGCAGAAATAGATTTAGGCTGGATGTAAGGGAAAATGTCCTAACGACTAGAACAATGAGCAGTTACAAGAAATAGTGAGATTCCTTTTCCCCAGGGGTCTTTAAACAGAGAAAGGATGACTACTTCTCAGGGACCACATAGAGGCACAGGTTGGCCAAGGTGAGTTCTGACGTCCCTTCCAACTCTGAGAGTCTGTGATTCCAATGTAACAATAGAATAAAGAAGGACAAAATCAAATGCAAAGGGCCTCAGAATCCCCCTGTTGTGAAAAGTCCTCATTCCAGGGCTCAATTAGAAGCTCCAAGCCAAATCAGATAAGAAGCCAAAACCCAGCAGAGTTTCTTTGAGAGCCTCTCCTCTCTGCCTTCACTGGCCCCCTGCCACCTTGCTCTGTCATTAAATGAATTTCAGAGTCGTATAAAGCATCTGAACTGGCTGCCTTGGAGATCCGTCTTCTTTCTGTTTCCTCCCAGCATCGTGAGGTTTAAAGAATTCAAGCCCAGAATGTTTCTTGTCTATAGCTGCATCCTGCTCCCTTGTGGAGAGAGACCCAGAAGACTTGAAAAGCCAAATAGTAACCCAGATTTAGCCCCTGGCCTCTCTTTTGAAGCACCCACCCTCTATCCCACTACATTCATTATCCTGTTGTATATATGAGGCAAGAGGTCAGGGTTCTTCTCTGGAAAGATCACATGCTAAGTACTGAATTTTGTTTTGGGCACCATATTTTTTTTTTGTCACGAAACACACTGTTTTTAACCTTGTGTCTAATTGTATATAAGCATGTAAGTATTATTGCTTTAAACAACACAAGTATTCAAGAATAAATACTGAGGGGCAGCTAGGTGGCGCAGTGGATAGAGCACCTGCTCTGAAGTCAGGAGGACCTGAGTTCAAATCCGGCCTCAGACCAAATACTTGACACTAGCTGTGTGACCCGGGGCAAGTCACTTAACCCCAATTGCCTAAAAGCCAAAAAAAAAAAAAAAGAATAAATACTGAATTTTTTCTCCCAATTCTACAGGGGTTTTGACACAAATCAAATGGCTTGTCACCTTCAACTTTCAGCCACATTTACTAAGGTTTTAAGTATTTATATGTTAGCCTGTTCATTAAAAAAACAAGACACTAGCAATGGCTGCACAATCATGTATCTTTTGGGGCACTGAGCAGTAAGACTGTTTTCTTGGCAGGAGTTAAAACTAAATGATGGCAAAATAAACAAAAGGATGGTAGTTGATCATTTCTTTCCTTTCCTTTTCTTTTTTCTTTTCTTTTTTTTTTTTGAGAGGCAATTGGAGTTCAGTGACTTGACCAGGATCACACAGCTAGTACATGTCTGAGGCCAGATTTGAATTTAGATCTTCCGACTCCAGGACTGGTGCTTTATCCACTGCACCATCTAGCTGCCCCTTGACCATTTCTTAAAATCTTAAAAAAAAAAAAAAGGAGATAGCTGAGTGACACCAGTAAATTTCTTCCAAACAAATAAGGCATTCTGTTGGCAAACAAAAATAAAAATAATATCATGTTGAACCTAATACTGAGCAGAACTATCTGAAATATCAGCTATTAAAACTAAAGAAAGGTACAAAAGCATATATAAAGGTTGAAAAGTGGGTGGGAAAACATGATAGATATATTCAGTAATTGAAGGGCTGTCATGTAAAAGAGAGATTAGGCTTAGTCTGCTTGGCCTTGGAAGATAGAGCTAGGACCAAATAGTTTGGAAACTACAAAGAAGATTTCAGTTAAACATAAGGGAACCTTTTGCCCCCAAATGGAAGAGGTTGCCTTGAGGACTAGTGACTCCTTAGCAGAGTCTGGGTGATCAGTCATAAAGGAATTTTGTAACTAAGATCCATGGTCTTGGTAGGGTTTGGGATAAATGTCCTCTAAGGTTCTTTCAGATCCAGTGGTTCCATGATTCTATTCATTTAACATTCATTAATCGAACAAACATTTACTAAACACCTATTGATCGTATGGAGGACACTAGGCTGGATACTAGGAGAGATATAAAGTTCAGAAAAAATGTTCCCTGCCCTCAAAGAGCTTATAGTTTAATAAGGCAACGACAAGAACATGAATAACTCCCAGTTATTACACAAAACGTAAGGGAAAGACAAAATAAGAGGGGTTAGAGGGTGGGTGATGAAAGTAGCATGCATGAAGCAATAACAATAAATAACCCATGCTTGGAATGTTCTCCCTCCTCCTCTCAGACTTCCCAATTTCCATCCAACCATGTTGGCATCAGGCCTTTCCTGATCCTCCAGATACTAGTTTCTTCATTCCTCCCAATTACCTCATAATTGTTTTCTAAGTATTTTGACTTGAGGTGAGCCTTGAAGGAAGGAAATTCTTTGGACATACATTGAAAAAGGAAAATGTTCCAAGAGAGTGAAATAACATGGGTGAAAAACAAAGTCAAAGTGAGTAGGCTTGTTTCTAGGATAATTAGGAAACAAGGCTCTCTAGGTGAAAGAATGCATACCTGTCTCTCAGTGAATCATGTCACTTCTCTCTTTCCTCAATTACCCCATTACTTTTTTCACTTAGCTGGCCACAAGTTAGAACTGAAGGTTTTAAAAATTATTATTTGTAATAATTAAATGGAATTCTTTTTTAAAAAAATTATTTATTTATTTTTAGTTTTCAACAATCACTTCCAAAAGCTTTTGAGTTTTAAATTTTCTCCCCCTCCCTCTCCAAGACAGCATGCAATCTGATATAGGCTATACATATACATTCCTATTAAACATATTTTCACATTAGTCATGTTGTAAATAAGAATTAGAACCAATAGGAGGAACCACCAGAAAGAAGAAACAAAACACAACAGAAGGAAAAAAAATAACAAAACGTATGCTTCGATCTGTGTTCAAACTCCACAATTCTTTCTTTGGATGTGGATAGCATTTTCCATCAGGAGGCTTTTGGAGATGTCTTAGATCCTTGCATTGCTGAGAAGGGCTAAGTCTATCAAAGTTAGTCATCCCACAATGTGGCTGTTACTGTGTACAATGTTCTCCTGGTTCTGCTCACTTCACTCAGCATCAGCATCAGCATCAGCATACAAGTCTTTCCAGGTTTTACTGAATTCTGCCTGCTCATCATTTCTTATAGCACAATAGTATTCCATTACATTCATATGCCACAATTTGTTCAACCATTCCCCAACTGCTGGGCATCCTCTCAATTTCCAGTTCTTTGCCACCACAAAAAGAGCTGCTATAAATATTTTTGTACATGCAGGTCCTTTTCCCATTTGTATGATCTCTTTGGGATATTGCCCTAGAAGTGCTATTGCTGGGTCAATGGGTATGCCATGTTTATAGCCCTTTGGGCATAATTCCCCATTGCTCTCCAAAATGGTTGGAGCATTTCACAACTCTACCAACAATACATTAGTGTTCCAGTTTTCCCACATCTTCTCCAACACTAACTGTTTTCCTGTTTTGCCATGTTGGCCAATCTGATAGGTGTGATGTAATACCTCAGAGTTGCTTTGATATGCATTTCTCTAATCAATAGTGATTTGGGGCATTTTTACATAACTATAGATGGCTTTAATTTCTTCATCTGAGAACTGCCTGTTCATATCCTTTGACCATCAATTGAGAAATGACTTGTATTTTTATAAATTTGACTTAGTTCTCTGTACATTTTAGAAATGAGGTCTTTATTAGAGATACTGGCTGTAAAAATCCTTTTCCAGTTTTCTGCCTCCCTCCTAATCTTGGTAGCATTGGCTTTGTTTGTGCAAAAACTTTTCAATTTAATGTAATTAAAATCATCCATTTTGCATTTCATAATGTTCTCTATTTCTTGTTTGGTCATAAATTCTTCCCTTCTCCATAAATGTGACAGGTAAACTATTCCTTGCTCTCCCAGTTTGCTTATAATATCAGCCTTTATAGCTAAATCATGAAATGATTTTGACTTTATTTTGGTACGTGGTGTAAGATGTTGGTTTATGCCTAGTTGCTGCCATACTGTTTTCCAGTTTTCCCAGCAGTTTTTGTCAAATAGTGAGTTCTTATCCCAGAAGCTGAAGTCTTTGGGTTTATCAAGCAGTAGATTACAATAGTCATTGACTACTGTGTCTTATATACCTAACCTATTCCACGGATCCACCACTCTATTTCTTAGCCAGTACCAAGTAGTTTTGATGATTGCTGCTTTTTAATACAATTTAAGATCTGATATGGCTAGGCCACCTTCCCTAGCATTTCTGTTCATTAATTCCCTTGATGTTTTGGACCTTTTGTTCTTCCAGATTAATTTTGTTATTATTTTTTCTAGCTTTATAAAATAATTCTTGGTAGTTTGGTTGGTATGGCACTGAATGAGTAAATTTTGGTAGAATTGTCATTTTTATTATATTAGCTTGGTCTACCCATGAGCAACTGATGTTTTTCCAATTATTTAGATTTGACTTTGTGTGAAAAGTGTTTTATAATTGTGTTCATATAGTTCCTGAGTTTGTTTCAGCAGGTAGACTCCCAAATATTTTATAATGTCTATAGTAACTTTAAATGGAATTCCTCTATCTCTTGCTGTTGGGCTTTGTTGGTAATATATAGAAACGCTGATGATTTATGTGGGTTTATTTTATATCCTGCAACTTTGCTAAAGTTGTTTATTATTTCAAGTAGTTTTTTACTTGATTCTTTAGGTATATCATCATATCATCTGCAAAGAGTGACAGCTTTTTTTCTTCTTTGCCTATTCTAATACCTTCCATTTCTTTTTCTTCTCTTATTGCTAAAGCTAACGTTTCCAGTATGATATTGAATAACAGTGGTGATAATGGACATCCTTGTTTCACCCCTGATCTTATTGGAAATGCTTCTAGCTTTTCCCCACTACATATGTTTGCTGACGGTTTTAGGTAGATGCTACTTATTTTAAGGAAGACTCCATTTTATTCCTATGCTCTCTGTTGTTTTTAATAGAAATGGGTGTTGTATTTTGTCAAAAGCTTTTTCTGCATCTATTGAGATAATCATATGGTTTCTGTCAGTTTTGTTGTTGATATGCTCAATTATGCTGATAGTTTTCCTAATGCTGAATTAGCCCTGCATTCCTAATATAAGCCCTACCTGGTCATAGTGTATTATTCTCATGATAAGTTGCTATAATCTTTTTGCTAATATTTTATTTAAAATTTTTGCATCTATATTCATTAGGGAAAGTGCTCTATAATTTTCTTTCTCTGTTTTAACTCTTCCCAGTTTAGGTATCAGCAACATATTTGTGTCATAAAAAGAATTTGGTAAGACTCCTTGCCTATTTCCCCAAATAGTCTACAGAGTATTGCAATTAACTGTTCTTTAAATGTTTGATAGAATTCACTTGTAAATCCATCTGGCCCTGGAGATTTTTTCCTAGGGAGTTCATTGTTGGCTTGTTCGATTTCTTTTTCTGAGATGAGGTTATTTAAGTATTTTACTTCCTCTTCTGTTAATCCGGGCAATTTATATTTTTGTAAATATTCATCCATTTCACTAAGATTGTCAAATTTATTGGCATACAGTTGGGCAAAACAGTTCCTAAGTTAAATAGAATTCTTAATTTTAAAAGTGAATGAGTGCAATGGTTTATACATATGTGTATATAACATATTTTATATAAAAATGTTTATATATACATATATTTATATATTATAAATATATTTATGTATTATTTTTATATGTTTATATTTATACATTAGAGGCAGCTGGTGGCTCAGTGGATATAGCACTGGGCCTAAAATCAGAAAAAACTTGAGTTTAAATCTGACCTGATATATTTATCAGTTGTGTGGCCCTGAGCAAGTCACTTAGCCCTGTTTGCCTCAGTTTCCTCATCTGTAAAATGAGCTGGAGAAGGAAATGGTAAACCACTCTAGCATCTTTGCCAAGAAAACCCAAATGGGGACACAAAGAGTCTGGCACAACTGAAAAATGACTGAACAACAAATTTACATCTTTAATAAATTAAAGATATATAACATATAATATGTATATATTACATATGTTTTAAATATAGTAAACTGCTCTTTATTTTAGGGATCCTTAAGTTAATTGGGGAGGGGGTCCTTGTTAGAAAAAAATTCTCTACCCCTGCTTTAGCCATAGGTATTGCCATTGATTAGTACAATGCCAATCCCATAGTCAACCAGACCAAACCACCCTCTAACTTGTGGATGGTGGGAGCCAATCAGAGGAGACTAAACATAGGAGGGTCAGGACATAAACAGAAGTTTAATTTCAAAGTGAGGGAAATGGCTTGCAAGCAAGGCGGGGATCTCAACACATGTGCCAGGGCCCCATTCCTAGTCAGGGGACCCAAGGCAGTGTGGCCAGATCTCAGTACTTATACCGATGGCTCCTCAGTGAGCTGAGGGATAACAGCGACAATGGACCAAATTTGATTCATAGAAGAGCTTCATGACTGGAACATGGGTAGTTGTCTGGTGCTTATCTAAGCTCAGAAAAAGCCTGGTGCTGGTCAAAACAATACAATAATTATGCAATTTGGCCAAAGGGTGAGTGCAAAGGGTTGTTGTTGTGCCAAGCTCAGGGCATAACTTGCTTGCTGGACCTTAGCTCTAGAAAACCAGGTGCATCCTAACATCTTGACATTTCCCTCTTTCGGCCAAAGGGAGGGGGTCTGAAAGAACCACTCCCCTTCTGGCCAATAAAAGAGAGGCAAGTATAAGCCAAGATGCCACAAGAAGCCTATTGGGCATTTTTGTCCCATTTTTATCACAGCATTTTGTCCCAGCATTTTTTATCCCAAAAGGTCAGTTCCTTGAAAGGACCCATTAGGGAAATATGTCCCAGGTATCATTTGCTAGCCATTGTTTGCTTGTGAGCAGAAAAGAGGGGGACTGGGAATATGGAGGGAGAAAATACCAATACACACTTGAATCAGGGCCTTGGTTTTTCTCACAATTCTTATAATTGCATAATTACATTGTCAGGTACAGATCAGACTACTTAGAGGTCTCACAATGGACTAGTTCTGAGAAGGGAGATTAACATGTCACCAAGGTAACCAAGAAAATGTAAACATAGCTAAAATCAAGTGTCCTTATATTCTAGTGACCCATTCTCAATATTCATTTAACCAGCACATTTTGAGACCCACATGTTCATGTAGTCATTTGGTCCCTAGATATATTTTCTTGAACAATACGCTTATTCTCAGGACAGCTCTAAAAGGGGCTCTGCTTCTCTGGTTCAAAATCTAGGGGTTCTTAGATAATTCTGCCAGTAATATTTAAATTTGATTCTTCAGTTTTGAAACTTGAGAGAATTTCAGTTCATATACCATTTATTGTTTCTATCCTTACCTAAATCCTATACCTGATATAAGAATCTTAAAAATTTGTGACGGCCCAACTACAAAATGAACTCTACCGCCTTTTAAAATTATCAAACAGATACTTTAATAATGGAGAAATAATTTCACTTTGCCATTATCCACACAATTTGTGTGCAAAATAAAATTTTGAGAACTTATTACCAAAATACGCTCAAAGCCTGAATTTCCATGATAGATAAATTTGGAAGCCAATCACATCAATCTTTGTATAGTTCCTAGAGAAAATAGTCTAATTCTGTTGTTTTCTCAAATTTTACTATTCCATTTATTTAGAAAATTTTTTATGTTACATCTTTGCCTTATTGCTTTGTCTAAACATTTCCCCCTTAGGAAGTTATCATCCCTATATTATAATTTGACCACAAATACAAGTTAAAATTGTAAGATAAATTCACCTGGAGAACAAAAGGTCCAGAATATCAAGGGAATTAATGAAAAGAAATGCAAGGGAAAGTGGCCTACCTCTACCAGATCTTAAATTGTATTATAAAGTAGCAATCCTCAGAACTATTTGGTACTGGCTAAGAAATAGAGTGGTGGATCCGTGGAATAGGTTAGGTACATAAGACACAACAGTCATTGGCTATAGTATTCTACTGTCTGATGAATCCAAAGACTCCAGCATCTGGGATAAGAACTCAGTATTTAACAAAAACTGCTGGGAAAACTAGAAAATAGTATGGCAGAAACTAGGCACAGACCAAACACCCTACACCAAGACAAAGTCAAAATGAGTACATGATTTAGATATAAAGGCTGATACCATAAGCAAACTAGGAGAGCAAGGAATAGTTTACCTGTCACATTTATGGAGAAGGGAATGACCAAACATGAGATCAAGAACATTATGACTAAACAAGAGATAGAGAACATTATGAAATGCAAAATAGATGATTTTGATTACATTAAATTGAAAAGTTTTTGCACAAAGCCAATGCAACCAAAATTAGAAGGGAAGCAGAAAACTTGGAAACAATTTTTATAGCCAGTGTCTCTGATAAAGACCTCATTTCTAAAATATATGGAGAACTGAGTTGAATGTAAGAATACAAGTCATTCTCCAATTGATAAATGGTCAAAGGATATGAACAGGAAGTTTTCAGATGACAAAAGTTATCCATAGGCATATGAAAAAATGCTCTAAATCACATTGATTAGAGAAATGCAAATCAAAACAACTCTGAGGTACCACATCACACCTATCAGATTGGCCAACATGAGAAAACAGGAATATTATAAATGTTGGAGAAGATGTGGGAAAATTGGAACACTAATACATTGTTGGTAGAGTTGTGAAATGATCCAACCATTCTGGAGAGCAATTGGGAATTATACCCAAAGGGCTATAAAAACATGCATATCCTTTGACCCAGCAATACCATTTCTAGGGCTGTATCCCAAAGAGATCATAAAAATGAGAGAAGGACCCACATGTACAAAAATATTTATAGCAGCTCTTTATGTGGTGGCAAAGAATTGGAAATTGAGGGGATGCCCATCAATTAGGGAATGGCCAAACAAGTTGTGGTAAATGAACGTGATGGAATACTATTGTGCTACATAACATGATGAGTAGGAAGAGTTCAGAAAAACCTGGAAAGACTTGTATGGACTGATGAGGAGTAAAGTGAGCAGAAGCAGGAGAACATTGTACATAGTAACAGCCACATTGTGGGATGACTAACTTTGATAGACTTAGCTCTTCTCAGCAATGCAAGGATCTAAAATATCTCCAAAAGTTTCATGATGGAAAATGCTATCCACATCCAGAGAAAGAACTATGGAGTTTGAATGCTGATTGAAGCATACTATTTGTTCTTTTTTTTCCTTCTGTTTTGTTTTGTTTCTTCTCTCTTGTGGTTCCTCCTATTGGTTCTAATTCTTCTTTACAACATGACTACTGTAAAAATATGTTTAATAGGAGTGTCTATGTAGAGAGGGAGGTGGGAAGGGAGAGAAAATTTAAAACTCAAAAGCTTATGGAAGTGATTGTTGAAAACTAAAAATTAATTAATTAAATTAAATTAATTAAATTAAATTAAAATAAAAAAAAAAAGAAATGATGAGCAGGCATACCAGGCATACCAGAAAAACCTGGCAAGATTTTTTTGGACTGATGCTGAGTGAAGTGAGCAGAACAAGGAGAACATTGTACACAGCAATAGCCACATTGTGGGATGACTGACTTTCAAAGACTTGGCTCTTCTCAGCAATGCAAGGATCTAAGACAGCTCCAAAAGACTCACAATGGAAAATGCTATCCACATCCAGGAAAGAACTATGGAGTCTGAATGCAGATCAAAACATACTATTTGATCTCTTTTTTTCATTTGTTGTTTTGTTTCTTCTTTCTCATGATTCCTCCTATTTGTTCTAATTCTTCTTTACAACATGACTAATGTGAAAATATGTTTAATACGAATGCATGTGTAGAGCCTATACCAGATTGTATGCTGTCTTGGGAAGGAGGGTGCAGAGGAGGGGAGAAAATTGAAAACTCAGAGGCTTATGGAAGTGAATGTTAAAAACTAAAAATTAATTTAAAAATTTTTTAAAATTGTAAGGTGTTCATACTCACATGTTCTAGTATCAGTCTATTATTTAATAGATTTAGTACTGTACTTACAAGACTTGATTATAGACATTTACTATAAAAGGAAAAAGAGGGAAATAGTAATAACAATGTCATATATCCAACAGAGGGAAAAACTCCCTTAGTTCTGTTTGATTCCAGGCATGAGTCACATCGGACGGCCAATCATGTAGTCACAAGGCAAAGCTCAGGATTATTCAGGTGGGGAAATTTCCTTTTTAACAAGGAAATAAAATAATGGGGAAATAGATTCATGAGGATCCTATCTTGGGCCATGCCAAAGTCATCCCCAAAATTTTCCCAGGCACAGATACTCACCTTTAGCAGTTCCCAAACTGTTGCACATGCCATTTTCTACTATTGGCTCCATGACAATTCAGACAACTATCTCTGTAAGCAAAGTTCAAAACAATAGTAAATTACAGTCCCAAGAATTTTTACCCTAAATAGCAAAATTTCACTAATCACTACTTAGAATTTGAATATCTTTCCTGATGTTTCCCTAACAATTAACATTTCAATTATCCTTTACTTATAAATAACCATATTCTGGGGCTTCAGACATACAGCAAATACCTGATAGTTGATTCATCATTTTGAAGGTACATCTTTAAACCATCATATATACTTTCATAATAGCCAAGAATTTCAAATAAAAATTTGCTATTAAATACATATATATATATATAAAATCTGCTTTATAACAAAATATAACTTATTAAATATTTAACAATTTTCAAATATCTCTTTTTATCATATCCTTTTAAAAGCCTAATTCATGTGTGAGAGCATCCAGACTAAAAAGTTGTTTTGTCTAACAGCATTTCTATTACAATAATCTCTCAAATTTCACAATGTAAGAGAATTTAGAAATGAAATAATAGCACAAACAGTAAACTTCAGATGACATCAATTGCATTTACAAATTATCTGATATAAAAATCATTGATCTTATTACCTTTGACATTTTAAAACTACTTTAGTTATCAGGTACAGAACAATGACATTCAACTAGAGAGATAATAATGTAGTGCTTAGCATATACCAGTCACCGTGTTGAGCACTTAACAATCACTATATCACTGTGATTCTCACAACAATACTGGGAGGTGGGTACCATTATTATTTTTCTCTTTATAGAACAGGAAACTGGGGCAAAAAGAGATAAGATAACTTGCCTAAGATTACACCACTAATAAATTTCTGTGAGCAGAATGTAATTCAAGCTTCCTCACATTTTTCCAGCATTTTTTTTTCAACACTTGCATCTGGGGATCTGATCTGAGATAAGAGGTGTTAAAAGAATAAGAGGGAAAGGGTCTCTGACCAAGGAAGGGTTAGTTAGAGGTGGCTATAAGGTGAAAACTTTTACTCATTTTTTTTCTTTCTTTGCTCTGGGATTACTTCCAAACTAGGTGACTTCCTTCATTGCCCTAGAACAATAAAGCTATGAATCTTCAAGGGAAAATGCCATCTTCTTTTAACTTTCATAAAATTTAATCCTTATTTTTCCTTAAAACAAATTTTGCAGAGTGGTACCCCAAAACTTACTAAGATGTTTCATAAGGGAGTGAGTTCCTGGAATTACCCCTAAAGTCTCAGGAGTTTTCTCCTGCAATCTTAAAAATGATAAATCTTCAAACCTACAAAATATGCTAAGATGTTTTTAGCAGTTCTACAAACTTTGATTATCTGACTTTTTGTTCCTGTAATTCCAAAATAGTCAAAGCTGAAATGACAGGAAAAAAAATGTCTTGCAGGGTTTTGTTTTGTTTTGTTTTTTCTTATACCCTAATCTCCCTCAGAAAGCTGAAAGTAGGAGTTAGTCCTGCTCCTGGGACAATTGCTTCAACTATGAAAGTTCACTAATCTTTCCCAGTGTTCTAAACTCTCTGGCTGCAATCCTTAGACTTTTTTAGGCTGGCTGCATTTTAAATCTTTCAAGATAACAGAATCTACAAGCAACACGAACATATCACAAACATTTTACATTTTACAAAGACACAAACATAGACAAAACAATAAGATACAGACACAAAGAATTCTAACAAACCATGCAATTACAATTCTAATTTTACAGAGGTGTGCTGTTTTAAAAAAAAAAAGAAAAAGGCACACAGAGAGGCCTATTAACAGATGTGTGTAGTTTAAGAAAGGATATCCTTACCAGAGTGATCCAGGATGAACCAAGTCACCAGAAGGACCCTGGAGTTTTCTTCATAAAGAATGGCAAGTTTAACCAAGGCAGGAGCTTGGGGCATTGGAGTAGGGAGAAGAGCACAGGACTCACCAAATAAGGGAGGATCAGACTCTGAAGAAATAAATCTCCAGTGGCACCTAGTCCATTCCCACTGGTATGAGAAAGTCCAATGGCCCAGTTCCATGTCCAATCTCACTTCTGATACCAATCAGTGTCAACCAAACTGAACCGGCCTCTACCCTGTGGATGGCTGGAGCAGAACAGAGCAGTCTAGAGAAAGGAGAGTCGGGAAACAAACGAAAGTTTAATTTCAAAGTGAGGGAAATGACTTACAAGCAAGGAGGGAATCTAGACACATGTGCCTAGGCCCTGTCCCTCATGAGGGAACTTGAGGCAGTGCGGGGAGATCTCAATACTTACACCTATGCAGCGGCTATGTAGTGAGCTACAGCCCTGACAATGAGAGGTAACAGCAACAATGAGCTTGATTCATAGCAGGACTTCATGACTGGAACATGGGTACTCGTCCGGTGTTTGTCCAAGCTCAGAGAATACCTGGTGTTGGTCAAAGCAACACAATAATTATGCGATTTTGCCAGAGGATGAGATCATCCCAAGGGTGAGTGCAAAGGATTGTTGTTATGCCAGGCTCAGAGCACAGCCTGCTTGCTGGGCCTTAGCTCTGTAAAACAGGGTATCTCCTAATATCTTGACATAAAGTAGGCGCTTAATGTTGATGTGTTACTTGCTGGCTTTATTTACATTAGTAATTAATAGCATAGATATTTGGGTTTTTTCTTTAATTAAATTTTATTTTATTTTCACATCTGCTTCCTCAAAACAAATCCCCCCATTGGCTATTTAATATATGTCTATATATATACACACATATATAGGCACATTGTGGAGGAGTGTCTCAAGCTACGCTCTGAGCCATCATCACTCCATATCAGGAGGTGGGTATCATATTTCACTGTGAGTCATCTGGAATTGTGGCTGGTTATTACACTAATGAAAGTTCCTAAGTCTTTTGAAGTTGTTTGTACAGTATTGCTATTATTGTATAAATTGTTCTCCTGGTTCTGTTCACTTCACTTTTCCTCAGTTCATACAAGTCTTCCATGTTTCTTTGATGAAACCATCCTCTTTATAATTTCTTACAGTACAATAACATTCCATAACATATATATATATACATATATATATATATATACATATGTATACATGTATATATACACATATGTGCCATATGCTGTATACCATAACTTGATTGGCCATTACTCAATTGATGGGCATCCTCTAACTCTTTTCCACTATAAAAAGAATCGCCTTAAATATTTTTGTACATATGGGTTCTTTTCCCTTTGCTTATACCTCTTCGGGGGTAAACTCCTAGTAATAGTATTGTTGGGTCAAGGGTAACACAGATACTTATCATAATGATTCAGTGGGACATTCAAACACAAAATAAATATTAAATTTTAAGTAGGAAAATAAATATTAAGGACCTAATATGTGCAAGGCACTTTTCTAGCTCTGTCAGGGAGAAAGGAGAGGAAGGAAGTGGCCCTGTATGAGATCTCTCTTTGTACTGGTAGAATGTCTCTCCCTCTGCTTTCCTTTAATCAACACATGCCAAAGCGTAATAATAATAATAATATGTCAAGGACCTATGATTTCCTTCCACCAGTGGCAATCACTACCCATCCCTAACTTAGTTTTAGATAGTTGCCTCAGATTCAGACCAAGGGGCCATGCTCCCTTTCTAAAAAAGAACTCAGTTGCCTTCTCTAGTGTATTAAGGTTTATGTGTCATTTTCCTCACAATGGTGTAAATATCAGGCAGTTTAGTGACACTTTATAGATAAAGAAATTGAGGCTCAGAGAGGCAAATGACAGGTTGATAGGATTTGGAGAGAGAAGAGACCTTAGGGGTCATTAGTCTCCCCCCTCTCATTTTACAGATGAGGACAATGAGGACCTACCTAAAGTCAGTGTGGTTGTAAATAGCAGAGTCAGGATATGAATCCAGGTCCTTTGATGCCAAATCCAGTGTCCTCATTATACTCTACTGCCTGTCTAGTACATCACTAAAAAGCATTGTTGGAGGGCTTGGTACTTGACTGTCACCCTATCTGACCTAATTATTTTGTTTTTTTTTTCCCCACCTCCATTATAGACAGCTAGGTGACATAGTGAATAGACTGCCAGGTCTAGAGTCAAGAAGACCTTAATCTCAGATACTTATCAGCTGTGTGATCCTGGGCAAGTCCCTTAACTTTATTTGCCTCAGTTTCCTCATCTGTAAAATGAGCTGGAGAAGGGAATGGCTAACCACATTGGTATCTTTCCCAAGAAAACCCAAAAAAAGGGTCATGGAAAGACTGAAATAACTGAACAACCACCTTCATCTCCCCCACACACATTTACTAGTACTATGGAGTTCAGTGGTACTATGCGTTGAATAGGTTTTTATGGGTTAGTTTGAGGACTTTTTATAATACTATTCCTATGAGAAAGCACATTCCAAAGAACTAATTTACAAATGAAACTTTGAAGCATCCCTCATGTGTAAGTTGGGGAGTGCTCATAGCCAGTGATTATGCCCACAAAGCCCACACTGTGAGTGTGAACATGTGTGTGAGAAAGAGAGAGAGAGAGAGAAAGAGAGAGAGAGAGAGAGAGAGAGAGAGAGAGAGAGAGAGAGAGAGAGAGAGAGAGAGAGAGAGAGAGAGTATGTGTCAGTGTATGGACTTAACTGTTAGATAAGATAATGGAGGGCAGGAACAAGGGAGAGGAAGATTAGAGAGAAGAACAGAGAGGGAAGGAGAAAGAGTTGTTCCTATAAAGTTTTGTAGGGAAAAAAAAAAGAAATATAAGGCTCCTCCCAGGATCTTTGCTCCCCTTTCCCCCAACAAAACTCAAACTCTCTTTTTTTTCTCCTGCTTACTCAGTCAAATCCTTAAACTGGCTGTTGTTCAATCCCCGTCCATCTCCCAAAGCAGTTGAAATGACTTCAGGCTGTTTGGGTAAAAGGTAAATGCCAGAAAAAGAGAATCAGATTTAAAGCTAGAAGGAAACCCAGGGGCCATCTGGTCCAAACCCCTTGCCCATTTCACAATAAGACAACTGAGAAGGGAAGAGGACTTGAGAGGTGCCTGGTCTCTCCGGTAGTGTGCGGCCAAGCTGAGATTGGAATCCAGGTCTCTGGACTTCCAGGCCAGTCGTCTTCAAACTCTCAGCTTCAAAACCAAGCTGTCTGACTCCCAGTCCACTGCATTTTCCATTGTGCCACACTGCACGTATTGCTAGAAGGGACCTTCAAGAGCATCCAGCTGAATTGGAGGGCTAGGGAAGTTAAGAGATTTGCCCAAGATCATCGAACTATGGACATCATTAAATTCGACCTACCCCTCATTTTGAAGAGGTCTAGGGGTTTTGCGGTGCTGGGACCCCAAGATCGCGGTACCGGGCCCTGTCTAAAAGAATTCAACTCAAATCTTCTTCAGCCAGAGGAAAAGTTTATTAGTGAAAAACATATGGGCCAGGTGACGCCCGTAAGGACATCGGGCACGAGAGGTTCTCAGCCTTATGGGCCTGAGATTCTCAGCATCTGAATGAGGGCCAAGGTGGATCTTAAATACTAAAATAACTTTGGGTGGGCCAGAGAAGGGGGTTGGGAAAAGGGTCTAGGTAAGAATTCTAATTGGGGAGGTCAGAGAGATTGAATAGACAATGGGAATAGATAATGGAGGAACAGGAAGGCAGAAGTTTGAAAGGCATCTGCAAAAAATCAAGGTGGGGCTAGGACTTTCAAAAGGAGATAAAGGAAGGCCTTTCTGGGGCCTATAGACAAAAGGAAGCCAGATTCTTTTAGGGCGCATCTGAATAAGATTAAAAGGTAAAGCTAAGGCTTTCAAAGAGAGATGAGGGTCTGGGTCCTGTGAGTCAGATTCCCTTTGAGGCAAAGGGTGAAGATCTTGGCTTGGGCCCCACCCTCATCAATTTGACAGATGAGGAAACCAAAAACCAGAAAGGTCCCAGGATTTGCCCATAGACGGAGTCAGGATTTGTACCCAGATTCCCTGCCTCCATAATCCAGCACTTTGAAGAGCCAGGATTGAAACCTCCAAATCTAGTGATCTTTCTATCTAGTCAGAAGCTAGAGGGAGGAGTATCCTACAGAGTCCCCCATTAAATCTCTGAACACTGCTAACAGTGGTGGGAGGCTTTTGTATTATAGGAATGTGAGAAAGCAGCAATTAGCAAGGAGAGCCAACATTCAGAGCCCTGCACCTCATTTTACCAACCTAAGAAATTCTCTTTCCTCAAAATCAGAAGGAAAAAGTTTTCAATTAAGTCAGAGACCAAAACTAACACAGCAGGGGAAAATAATAGGCTGTCCTAGTAGCCAGTTGTGACCACGATTTCAGAACCTGTGTTTACAGAGGTATTTTTTTTTCTTCCTTGGGAATCTGGAAGGGATAGCAAGCAAGGTGGAGTCATTTTTCAAGGCACGAGAAACTGTCCTGACAACGTTTGATGTGGGAAATTCCATGTGCCCCAACCTGCAAACACTCCTAGTTAGGGAACTCTGAATAATTAGGTTAAGTCAGTACATTTCAGGAGGAAGGAGGATACCAGGATTCCAGAACACAGAAGCAAATAAAGTGGTACCTGATGACAGATCAAAAATGATTATGGAGGGAAGAGGCAGGTTAGAGGAAGCCTCTGGATCTTTCTTTTTTTCCCTTTTAAACCCCATTTAGGATCGGTACCTGGGGTAACTAGTTGTATCTGGGGTGGGGAAAGCAGAATAGGGGAGTCCCAGGGTATGAGGAAGATGATGGTATTAGCAAGGAATGAGGATGATTTCCTAGTCCTTGTACATTCATGGTGTATATATTCATACAAATATGTGCACAAGTCATTTTCAGGATAGTCTCTGAAGTTGGATGCTAGGTGCAAAGGGCAGAGATTTAAAGATTTATGGGTTTAAAGGCAGAGGCTTAAGTTTTTGTGCCATATAAAAATATTACTATTTTTCAGGCATTGTAAAGAATATAAAGAAAGACAGAAACACAATCCTTGTCCTCAAGAAGTTTACATTCTGGGGGCAGCTAGGTGGCACAGTGGATAGAGCACCGGCCCTGAAGTCAGGAGAACCTGAGTTCAAATCCAACCTCAGACCAAACACTTCACACTTACTAGCTGTGTGACCCTGGGCAACTCACTTAAACCCAATTGCCTAAAAAAAAGAAAGAAGAAGTTTACATTCTGATAGGGAAGACAATGCTCAAATAACAGAGTACATATGGGATATATAGGGAGTAAATGGAAGATAATCTCCCAGGGAAGGCAGGGGGTTTGGGGGAAATGGTGATGGCATGGAGCAAGAAGGGGAAAGGCCACCAGCCTAAAGTGGGACTGAGTTGAGCTAAATCTTGAAAGAAGTCACAGAAGCTGAGAGGTGGGCTTCCTTACTTGTATACAAGAGCTGACATAGAATCTCAGCATTTTATTATTCTAAGGGGCACAAATGTAAATTCTGAGTCCTCAGGCAGGGATCAGAGAGGCCCTTGACATTCTTAGGATTGTTAAATAATAGACTTAGACCAGAAGGGACCTCCACAGTCTTCTAATCTAATCCCTTCATTTTGTAGAGAAGGAAACTGAGAAGAGAGGCTAAACTCCTTGTGGTTCTCACCTGCTCCAAGGGACAGACTCAGGACTCAAACCCAGGCCCTGGGACTCAAAATCAAGCTTACTTTCCAATACTTCCCACAATTTGTTTCTGTTCCATTTATCAAGCCCCAACTTCGAGCCTTGGAATGTGTGAGGAAATGAAGACACAAAGACAAAATGAAACAATTGTAGACACCAAAGAACTCTCATTTCTCTTGCCCCCATATCCCCAAGTGCTCCAAATGTTATGGGTCAAGTGGGGTAGGAGATGAATGGAATGCTTGGTTGGTGGTTTGACTTTTGGATTTCAATAATAATAACAATAATGAGGTGTTATTATTATCCCCATTTTACTGATGAGGAAACTGAAGCAAGTTAAGTGACTTGCCAAGGGTCACAAAGTTAATTAGTATAGGAGGCAGAATTTTAACTAGGGTCTTCTTGGCTTTTAAGTCCAACACTATCTGCTCTATCACCAAACTGCCAAGGAAGGAAGGAGGGATAGAAGGAGGAAACAAGTATAAGTAAACACCTACTATGTGCCAGGTATTTGTCCTATAAAGCAGGTACAATTATCATTCCTGTTTTACCGTTGAGGAAATTAAGGCAGATAGAGGTCAAGTGATTTGCCCAGGGTCACACAGGTAGTAAGTGTCTGAGGCCAGATTTGAACTTGGGTCTTCCTGACTCCAGTCTCAGTGCTTTATCCATTGCACCACCTAGCTGCCTCTTGATAATATTAATTTATATTAATACTAATAGCTGACATTTATATGATGCTTTACCTACTTTATCTCTTATAGGCTGCAGGTCCATTTTACTATCTGTAGGGAGACACAGAGAGGAATACCTTATTAGTCTTGGCACAGAGACCTTCTGAGAATCTTTAAGGTAGGAAGGACAGGATAATGGGAGCTGCTCTACAGAAGAACATAGATGATAAGAGAAGCTCTTTCCTGAAGGATCTTATTTCTAAGTTAAAGGCCTCCTCTTCACCTTCTCCTGATACTCTCTCAACTGGTCACTGCTTTCCTTTTCTCCCTTTTCCTCAATCCCCCATTCTCCACCTTCCCAATATTTCTTGCATCATATTTTCCTTTTTTTCTTTATTCTTTTTCTCCCCATCTCCGTCATTCATGAAGATTCTGCTACATTATAATGCCAGTGAAACACAAATGTTCTACTGCATTTTTACAACCATCCTGGTCCTCCTAGTTGTAAGTGCCTTCCCCTCAGAGATTACTTTCTACCTATTGGACAGATAGAAAGACAGATATTGTTAATATAACTAACATAAATAATGATTAATAATGATTGATAGTAATTAATACAGATAATGTTCACTCGTGTTTTTCTAAGTCAATATGTAGTCTACAGGGATCCATTTCTATTTGAGTTTGATACCACTGATGTGAATAAGTAGGTATTTATCATAGATAAATAGATATTATGTGATAGTGACTATAAATGTACATGTGATATATATCATCTACATCTGTAATATCTATCTACATCTAACATGACATATACTATATGTAATATAGTTATCAAATCATATTTTGAATAATAATACAGTTGGATATATTAATTTAGTAACTTAATTAATAACTCCATTAAAATTTTTGTTAATTAATTTAATCATTTAAAAAGCAAGTTCAGAAACTCCAGGAAGGACCTGACCTAGAAGAAGGTTTCCAGCATGTTTAATGGATCCTTCATGGTAGGAGCCAGATATGGAAATGTGATGTGGCATAGTTCATATAGAGCTAGTCTTGGTGTCAACAAGACCTGGGCCAAAGTTATGTCTCTGACATATACTGACCCTGGACAAGTCACTCATACTCTTGGCATTTCAGGAAAGTTTCTAAAGTGGTAAGTCCTAGAGAAGGTATCAATCTGCACTACAAGTTTCACCAAGAAATCACAGGCAAGGGAGGGAAAATGGACTAATACCAACCAGGGTAAGAAGGCATGGATGAACTATGACCTGTCCTGGGGAGAAGGAGTACTCAAGTCAGTGACAACAGGAATCTGGCCAACTATAAATATGTGGCTCAGTGGACAGAGCACTGGGCTTGGAATTAGGAAGACCTGAGTTCAAATCCAGCCTCAGACACTTACTAGCTGTGTGACCCTGGACAAGTCACTGTTTGCCTCAGTTTTTTCAACTGTAACATGAACTGGAGAAGGAAATGGCAAACCACTCCAGTATCTTTGCCAAGAAAACCCCAAATGGGGTCTCAAAGAGTCAGGTACATTGAAAACAACTGAACAACAACAGAAAACAGTAGTAGCTTTACAGTTTCCCTTCAGCCTAACTATAGCCCTCACCTAGTCTAACTATGGCCCTCCCTTCCCTGTTGACACACACCCACAGTCTTGTTTCTGAAATGTTATTAGCAATGTTCCATGCATCCAGTCACTGCCTCTCCCTAAGCCACAATGTTTATTGCCACCCCACCAAATTACAGATACCTGTGAAGAATTCCAGGAAATAATATACATTTTGTCTCACTTCTGTCTCTTCAGTCCTACTGGGAACTCAGTGAAGATTTTTAGGAATTTTTACTTCAAGAGTTTTCATTAATTATTTAATGAACATACTATCTGTCTGGGGATGGGGTCAAGAAAAATGTCTGTTTGGCTTTTCTAATGTGGGTGGGGTTTGGTAAGGAGGAAGGGAGAATCAAGCCTGTCCATCTACCATGGTGACCTCAGCAGGAAGCTGGAGGGGACTTCAGACATCCAATCCAATCCCTTCATTTCAATGAAAAGGGAAATAAGTCCAAGACAGGTTAAGTAACCTGCTTATGGTCGTACAGCCAGCTAGTAAGTGTCAAAGCTTGGATTCAGACCCAGAGACACTAGGCAACTCAATCAGAAATTGGGATAATGACAGGGAAAAAAATTAGCAATAGGAGTCAACAGTAACAGATAGAGGTATAAGAAAGGGACAGGGAAGGGAACGGAATAAGCATTTATGTAGCACCTACTGTGTGTTGGGTACTGTGCTAAGACCTTTTTATAAATATTATCTAGTTTGATCCTCACAATGCTAGGAGGCAGGTGCTATTATTATCCCCATTTTATACTTGAGTAAATTGAGGCAAACAGAGGTTAAGTGACTTGTCTAGGGTCAGATAGCTACTAAGTGTCTGAGGTCACATTTGAATTCAGGTCTTCCTATTCCAGGCTCACTGTGACACTAAGTCCCAAAGGGACTGATGAGACATGTACCCCTAACAATAAATAGCTGTAAGTGTTCATACTTCTCGGCTATTTTTCTGAATATTCATCAAGAATCAGACTCAGGGGGCAGCTAGGTGCACGCGCAGTGGATAGAGCACCAGCCCTGAAGTCAGGAGAACATGAGTTCAAATCTGACCTCAGACCAAACACTTGACACTTACTAGCTGTGTGACCCTGGGCAAGTCACTTAACCCCAACTGCCTAAAAAAACAAAAAACAAAAGAATCAGACTCAGCCCCAAAGCCTAAATGACTGGAAAATAGAGGTGATAATCTCTTCTGACTAGGATGATGGGTGCAGACCTCTCTCCCAGGAACCTTGGACAGGAGTAGTTTAGGGCACAGCATTCAGCCTGGAGTTTCCTTACATCTGTGCCTTTTCTTCACAGTTCTTCAGATCTCTCTCCAGTACAGACTACCACATGATTACATGTTTTTGACTCATCACTTTCAATTTGGGTTACAAAAGGTGAGGCATAGAGGGAATATAGTGGGGTCTAGTTAGAGCAAGTGAGTATCTGTACTTTGAAAACTTTACATCTTGTAATTTTAAAGCATTATAAAAACATTGATTATTGATGATTATTATTATCATTATCATATGTCCATGCAATAGAATCATAGACTATTAAAACACGAAGGAACCTTAGAAATTACTTAGCCTTAACCCTGTCATTTCACAAATGAAAAAACTGAAGCCCAACATAGTTGGGTTTTTTTGTTTTGTTTTGTTTAGGCTGATGGGGTTAAGTGACTTGCCCAGGGTCACACAGCTAGTAAATGTTATGTGTCTGAGGCCAGATTTGAACTCAGGTCCTCCTGACTTCAAGGTCGGTGCTCTATCCACTGCACCACCATGCTGCCCCCATAGTTGTTTTTTTTATTAGTGGTTTTTATCCCCTTCCATCAAAAGGCAGAGTAATATTATTTTTTTTAAAGTGCACTGGATTTGGAATCAGAAGATTTTGATTATTTCTTATTAGCTGTGTGACCTTTGACAAGTCACAACTTCTCTGGGCCTCAATTCTTTTTTCTGTAAAAGAAAGAGTTTATACTAATTACTTTATCTCTAAATCCCTTCTAGTTCTAACATTCTATGAAGTTCAAAGACAAAGAAAGGTTAAGTGATTTGCCCAAGATCATAGGATACTGGATTGAGAGTTGAAAGAGACCTCATGGGATCATCTGTCTAGTACAAACTCCTAATTCTACAAATAAGGAAACTGAGGCCCAAAAAGACTAAGTGTCTAGCCTTAGGTAGTAACACAGGTAGTAAGTGGCATGACTTCTAACTCCAAAGCCAGCATCCTTTCCACTCTACCACAATGCCTTCTTCACACAGTTAGTAGAGAGAACTAAATCTAGAACCCAGATCTCCTGATGTTCAGTCTGACACTCATCACATTTGCATTATATGTTGTATTAGAAGATTGTTATTGATTAGTTTCCTTCCCCTGTCAGACTTCCTACTACCCTCATGACTCACAATTAATTTTTTTTCCTAAGTGTGAAGCTAATTAATCCTATAATATTGGGAGGCTGGATTCCTAGACAGGTGATGTTCTGCTGTGCCATGTGTTTACAAAGAGACAACTAAAGGATGTCAATATATATGGTGCTTTGCAATAGACTCAAAGACAAAATAAAAATAACAATAATTGTGACCTATTCTAAAGCAGATAGCAAGTATACAAGGATGCTATAAAAATTAATTATTGTTTATACTTCCCTTTGAGATAAGTATCTTTCAATTGAGTACTAATTATGGTTACTAAAAACACAGTAGGAGTAAAAAGGAAAATGAATGGAACATTGGAGAGGCAGGTGGTAAATGTCCTTCAGTGGGATTAGAGAAACAATTCCTTGTCTTTAAGGAAATATAAGTGATAGACACTTCCCCTTCACCAGGGGCTTCTGGAATGGTCAGAGAGGTTCCAGGGGCTAAAACAGCATATTTTTCAGTATGTATAATTTGAGCCTTTCCCATCCTCACCTGCTCACCAATCTAAAATGATTATCTCTTCTTATCTGGCACACTGCCTGAAATTCTGCTATTCAAAATTCACCTACTGTGTGCAGAGAATTGTACTAGGCTGAGAGATCTATAAAGCTTAGTTAAGACACACAGCTTGGCTTCATGGAGCTCTGGGAACGGGAATTATTTTTTAGGTCATGCGGTAGGAATCTTGGGATATTAGGGCTTAGAGCTAGATGGAACCAGAGAAAACATCTGGTTTTAACCTAATGTTTAACCTAGTGTAACTTTTTTTTATAATTTGCTAACTATTACAATATAATTGGTTACCTTTGTAATCCTACATATTTTACTTTATGCATTTTTTAGTTTCCATATCAGCCATATTGCAAAAAAAAAAAAAGAACAAGAAAAATAAAGTGAAAAAATTATGCTTCATCTGCATTCAGACTCCTTCAGTTCTCTTTCTGGAATAACATTTTTCATGAGTCCTTCAGAATTGTCTTAGACCACAGCCAAGTCATTCACAGTTGTTCACCATACAATATTGCCCTTATTGTGTACAATGTTCTCCTGGTTCTGCCTCACTTTACTCTGCATCAGTTCATGTAAGTCTTTCCAGGTTTTTCTGAAACCATCCTGTTCATCATTTTTAATACTTTATGCATTTAAAAATATTCTTCTGAAAAAGGGTCCATGGGTTTCACCAGACTGCCAAACGGTTCCATGATACAAAAATTTTAAGACCCTTCCTATCTAGTCAACCCCCTTATTTTACAGATAATGATGATGGTGCAGTGAATAGAGTGCCAGGTCTGGAGTCAGGAAGACCTGAATTCAAATGAGTTCAGTTCTGGCCTCACACACTTACTAGCCGTGTGACCCTGGGCAAATCACTTGACCTCTGCCTCAATTTTATCATCTGTAAAATGAGGATAATAGTAGCATCTACCTCCCAAGGTTGTTGTGAGGACCAAAT
This sequence comes from Phascolarctos cinereus, assembly GCF_003287225.1. Classification (NCBI taxonomy): domain Eukaryota; kingdom Metazoa; phylum Chordata; class Mammalia; order Diprotodontia; family Phascolarctidae; genus Phascolarctos; species Phascolarctos cinereus. The sequence continues at coordinate 172,395,951 of NW_027556180.1, read as the reverse complement.
GGAATAATAATTGATAAAGTACTTAGTACAGCACCTGGCACGTAGTAAGCACCATACAAATGTTAGCTATTATTATTAATAATGGTTATTATTAATATTATTAATAATAACAGCACTTTAAGATTTGCAAAGCACTGTAAATATATCTCAGTTGATCCTCACGCCAACACTAGGAGGTGGGTACTTTTATTATTCTCATTTTACAGATGAAGAAACTGAGGCAAGGAAAGGTGAAGTGATTTGCCCAAGGTGAAATAACTACCAAGGTAGGATTCAACTCAGCTCTTCTCTGAGTCCTATACCTTGTGCAAGGCATCTAACTGCCTATAAGATAAGGAAGCTGAGGCGCAACTTGTAAATGGCAGATCTAGGGCTCAAACAGGGTCTTCCAACTGTAAATCTAATTATCTTTCCATTGCATTAAACTGTCTCCAGGGAGGGGTTATTTTAGAGAATGGGATACTACCTTGGGAATGCAGGCCTGGGTTCATAGGATTAAGAATTCAAGAGAATTTAGAATCCAATTAATCACAGATTTGGAGCTGGAAGAAACCTTAGAAGGCACCTAATCTAAACCCCTTGCTTTATAGATGAAGAAATTGAGTCTCAGGAAAGATAATTGACTTGCTAAGGCTCATAGAGCTGGTAAGGTCAGAATCAAGATTTGAACCCAGGTATTTCTGACTCCAAGTTCTGCCATCTAGTCCAATCCTTTAGTTTTGCAAATGAGGAAATAGTGATACAGAGATTAAATAGTTTCCTCAAAGCTACAGAAGTATTAAGTAGCAGCGAAGCCAGGAATCAAACCCAGGTCTTCTTGGACCCCAAATCCAGTGATCCTCCTACCACACCATGTAATCCAGTCAAAAAAAAAAAGCATAAAGAGACTTTCATGGCCATTTAGTCCAACCCCCTTATTTTATAAAAGAGGAAACTGAGTATCAGAGAGGTGAGCTGATTTGTCCAAGGTCATCCTAAGTAATAACCCATAGAGCCCAAATTCAAGGTCAGGTTTTCTGACTCCTTTTCCTGTGTTCTTTCCCTTAAACTAAACTGATTACCTCTATGGCTAGCTAGGGGAGGAAATAGGAGGTAAGCAGCAGACAGCAAGAAGTCAATGAAAAATCACAGACAAGAAGGTGGGAAAACAACAAAGACAATTTCATCTCTTTTCTGATTTAGTGTGGTTCACGGCCTCGTTCTAGGTTAGTCATCTAAAGTACCTGATCCACCTAATTGGGCTAGACCAGAGATGGCTTTATTGCCTTACCTTCCCACCTTTCCACCTGACTGACCATGTTGACCCAGCCATAGTCGTTTGTCTTATCATGTACGATGATCTATCATCAGTCACCTTATTATACAAACCTTTTTTCAAGGACCTCTACCTCCCAACTAATTCCTCAGCACCACTCTGACCTCCCCATAAAAGATCACATGCTGTATGGAAAAGAAACTTGTTAAATTATATCATGAAAAAATTAATTTCACAGATCTCTTTCTTAGAAATCCTCCCAGTTCTAACTTAAATTTTTCATGCTGATTTAATGTTATTATCTCAGAAGACTGTATTAAAAACATATCAAAAAATCTAATAGCTCACAGGATTGGTGGGCTGGACTGACTTACGTGACCAGTTTGCTACACTGGAGCTCTCCTCTGCTACATTCTTTGGGTTCTAAAATAGTCACTCTTTTATTGCCGTATGTCTTAGATCCATTGGGCTTTGCCTGTGTTACATAATGTGACATCAAAAGTGTGGCTTAATGGGAGATAAAAACACAACTCGAACAGCCTTTCTTGCCTATGCACTTCTAATTCAATTCAAACTGAGAAACATCTATTAAGAACTTAGGCAAGAAAGACCCTGTGTTGGGTGCTGGGTATGCAAAGATAAAAAAAAAAAAATCCTAGACTTCTAGGAACTTACATTTTTTCTTCCTCCAGGAAGTCTTCTCTATTAAACATTCTGAAACTGAAAAACTACCTCACCCCATCGTCGACCATAACTTCAATTTCAGATGGAATAATTATAATAATTACTACATTAAAAATAGCAAAAGATGAACTTATTTAAGGGTAATGGATAGAGCTGAAAGGTTAGTGGAGTAAGAAAGATAAAGGCAGAGGTATTTCAGTAGCAGCAAAGTCCAGAACTGACTAACCAATACTAATAAGATGTTTTAAATGGTAAAAACAAAAAATCTGATCAGATAATGGCATGATTATCCAAGAGGCTGATGTCAGGCTTAGCCCATGCAACTGCCAACTTCCTGAAGACGGTGTTGTATATAGCTTGTGTAACAGAAAGAACAATAGACTTGTATCCAGAAGACCTAGGTTCAAGTCCTTGCTCTGTCACATTTTAGCTTTGTGACCATGGGCAGATCATCAAGTTTACCTAATCTTAATCTTCTTGACTGATAAAATAAGGATATGATATGTTGACTACCTACCTCACAAGGATATTATGAGAATCAAATTTTATAATGTGTGCATATATATACATATATGTGTGTGCGTGTGTGTGTATATATAGATAGATATAGATATAATTTTTACAGTGATGTACAAATGCCAGCTCTTCATGTTACTGAATATTAGCTGTCCAGGGATCATCTCAACTATTTTGAAATTTAAGGATATTTCACAAAATAGTCAGATAAAGCAATAGGCCATTATTATGGCCATTTTAACTCACTTAGTAAAAAGCCCTAAATTGAGATATCTAAGGGTAGAAACAATAAGATAAGGATAAAATTGGAGTGGTCATTAGACCTTAAGAACAATGGTAGTCAGGCTATTGAAGGAGGAAGGGGAGTCAGAGATAGTCCTGAGGAGATCCTGCCCTCAAGACCTGACAACAAAGCTTCAAGGGGTAGCTAGGACTTGAGTTCAAATCCAACCTCAGACTAGCTATGTGACCCTGAGCAAGTCACTCAACCCTGAGTGCCTACCCTCACAAAAAAAAAGAAAGAAAAGAAACATTCACCAACTCTCCTCCTCCTAGTCAATGTCAGAGGTTCAATCTCCCCTACATCAGAACATTAACCAATGTAAGCAATACTATAAGTTGTTTAGGGAAAGGGAGGGATCTCTCACTCAAACTTCTGATTGGTTTCCCATCTTTGATGTCACAGGCAGGGAACCCTTGGGGATTTGTCTTCAAGGTCATTATTTCATAAGTATAAGGCAGGAAACTTTCTAAAATAAGGTTACTGAAGTTTTCAGAAAACGGAAGATCAGAGAAGGGGCAGGTCCAACAAAGAGGCAGCCTGCCACAAGCAGGTCTTATGGATCTAAAAGAGATGCATCACTTTAGCCAGTGACCAAATCTGATGCTAAAATTAATCATTTAATCTTCAAGTATTTGAAGGGCTGTCACTCTGAAGAAGGATTAGCCATGTTCTGGCTGACCCCAGAGAGCCAGCCTATATTAAAAGTAATGGATGACAGTTGCAGAAAGGCAGGCTTAGGCTTGATGTAATGAAAAACTTTCTAACGATTAATGAATCCAAAATTGGAAGGCATTGCCTCAGGAGGTACTCACTGTAAATTTGTGAGCAGGGCCTGGATGAATTGTTGAGGATGTTAGCAAGGACGTCTAAGACCCTTTCTGACTCTGAGATTCTGTCATTCCATGATTTTCACTGTGGATCAGACTTTAAAAGCAAATAGAGTACTGAACCTGGAGATGGGAAGGCTTGAGTTCAAATCCAGTCTGAGACACTCACTAGCTGTGTGACCCTGGGCAAATCACTTAACCTCTGGCTACCTCAGTTTCTTCATCTGTGAAATGGGGATAATAATAACCCCCACCCCCACCCTCTTGGTTGTTATAAAGATTAAATGAGAAAATATTTGTAAAGCACACTTTGTAATCTTTACAGAAATATGTAAATGTTAGCTATTACATATAATATTATACATTTATTATAATATGTATTATATCATACAATATTATGTTATATCATACACTATTATAATATATATTATATGTGTATGTGACCCTAAGCAAGTCACTCAACTGTGTTTGCCTCAGTTCCTCCTGTGAAAATGAGCTAGAGAAGAAAAGGCAAATCACTCTAGTATCTTTGTCAAGAAAATCCCAACTGCGTCACAAAGAGTGGGACATAACTGAAAAAGGACTGAACATAGCTATTATTATTATAATTATCATTTGTGGTGGTGATGGTAATAGAAACAGAAGTAGTAGTAGTAGTAGTAGAAGTAGAAATAGAAGTAGTAGTAGAAGTAATAGTGGAAGTAGAAGTAGTAGTAGTAGTAGTAGTAGTAGTAGTAGTAGTAGCAGTAATAGCAGCAGTCGTGCTGATAGTGGTTGTAGTAGTAGGAGTAAGAGTAGTAGGAATAGTTTTGAGAGATGACTAAATTGGGAGATTGATTAAAATGAAGTCGAACACTTTGATTTTAATACTCAAATGTTTTTTGGAGATGACTTTTTTCTATTCCCACTCCTATCACTCTAGCCCCTGCTCTGTTTAATACCTAATTGGGCTATTTATTACAATTATTTCCTATCTAGTATTGTGGAAATATGTACAGGTTGGGAACTGAAATGACTCCCTCTGTCCTTCATGTATCACTAAGCCTGGGAATGTGATTACTACTCAAACCAAAAGTGGAATGAATATTGTAGAGGAAACAGTATTTGGACAAAGTCAAGATTAAGGCGAGACCCCATCAAACACCTTAGGTTCCATCTAGCTCTAAACCCTAATATCCCAAGATTCCTACCGCATGACCTAAAAAATAATTCCCGTTCCCAGAGCTCCATGAAGCAAAGCTGTGTGTCTTAACTAAGCTTTATAGATCTCTCAGCCTAGTACAATTCTCTGCACACAGTAGGTGAATTTTGAATAGCAGAATTTCAGGCAGTGTGCCAGATAAGAAGAGACAATCATTTTAGATTGGTGAGCAGGTGAGGATGGGAAAGGCTCAAATTATACATACTGAAAAATATGCTGTTTTAGCCCCTGGAACCTCTCTGACCATTCCAGAAGCCTAATGTAGAGTAATGTAGAGTCCCTGTTGAGCTAAATGACCCCCTGAAGGAACGTATTCCTTAGCTCTAACAGGAATTCTATCTTGTGTGAAGAAAACACCTAGCAATAGCGATTCCAGTCTCAGATTTGGAATACTCCAGAGTGATACGATCATAGTTGGAAGGAATCTTTGAGGTCAACTGAGATGACCTCTCTCTTTTACAGATGAATAAGCTAAATCTCAGAGAAGTTAATTGGTTTATCTGGGATCACACAGCTAAGAAGGGTCAGAGGCCAGATTTTGAACTCAGGTCTTCCTGGCTCTAAGGCCAACATTCTATTCACTATCCCATAAAAATGCAAAGCAGCTGTGACCACTTAGGGACATCTTGAAATAATTGACTTTTTTGCTATCCTGTATGTATCCTAAAATAAAGCTTTTGCAAGCAAACTATAACTATGGTCCATTTGTCAGATCATGGGAATCCTTTGAACCGAGTGGCTTTTACTGACACATCTGATCTCTCTCTCTTCCGGGCTCTGCCCTAACATATCCATCTTATAGTCCACTGCCAGTTTTGTCTTACTTAAATAGCACTTTTGGCAATCATTGATTCCCCTACCCCCAAAAAAAACCTTTTTCAAATGTTTCCCGCTGCCCATATGCTGAAGTCCAAAATCAATCTAGCACTGAATATTCTCCATAACCTAGGCTCATATATAACTGTATTTCACACTATTTTACACAAACCTCCACTCCAAAAATAACTGGTTAACTCCTTGTTTCCTGAATACTCTATCCAGCCCCACCTCAGTGACTTTGCTTACACCACAGGTATCAAACACCCCAGGGTCAAATGAGGCCCACAATATTTCTGAGTATAGCCCAAACTATATTAAAATGTGATTGGGATGGAGGACTGGTGACAATGCCGTCCTCATGGATAGAAAGACAGAGTCAGACACCGTTAATGAAAATAATCTAGTCACAGTTGCAGATTATATATCCAGAGCTGAGTCTCAGAGCAGACAAAGAAACTAGCCAAGGGAAACTTTGACTAAAAATGAGAAAGAAATGGCAAAAGATGTGATTGAAGAGCACATGCCTTCAGAAAAAGCTGCTAACGGCCCCACAAGTACTTCTGGTGATGAAGCATCCCAACTGCAGAACAGCCCTGAAGAAGAGAAGTCTGGCATCTTGAAAGAAGAAGAGAATCCTCCCGAGGAAGCTGCTGTGCTCAAAGTTGCTAGTTTACAGTTCTTTTGCATTACATTTTACAATAGTGCTCATACAGCTTGCCAAAGATAGGACATGGATTGCCAGTCTTGACACTGTACTGTCAGTTCCTCCATTTAGAAAAAAGAAAGGGAAGGGATCCTGAAGAAATCATACATTAAAATATTCTTTGACACCTATTGGGTTATAAATATATCATCAGATGTACCTTGAGATAGTATATGTAACATTAAAAAGAATTGCTGGCTATAAAAAAAATGTGATTGGGAAATATTTAATAAAATAAATAAAATAACAAATATAAATAACAAGTTTGAAACAAATACAAAAAATATAGATAATATTAATGTGTGGTTTTCCAAGTTGATATGCCACCCACAGGGATCTTTATGTGGCCGCCATTTCTATTTGAATTTGACACCACTGGTTTACATCATTCACCTTGCCTGGGTTACCCTCCCCTCTGCTTGCCTAAAACCAACTTTTTTTAACACCCAATTAAAGTGCTTTCTCCACCATGAACCTTTTCAAACAGCTTTCGGTTTCTGTGATTGCTCCCTCTCCTGACTGTCTGTAATATTCATTGTCTGTACCACTCATTGAGCATTAGTAAATATTATCAGTACATCAAAACTGGACTTATTCTCCCAACGCACATGCATCCCAGCAAATTTGGATCCCAGAGTCAGGCTAGTATCGTGAGTTCTTTGGGTAGCCATGAGGGGATACGGGGTCTCTTTTCTCATCCTATTGGTTCAAGACCCCATTCAGGTATATTATCCCCAATGTTAATTAGCAATGATTAGCAGCCCAGTATCACTTAAACAATTAACATCCATTAATTTTTACAATGGGATATTTACCAAGAAGATATAACAAGAACAGAAATACGAATATTTTCCCCCGATTCATAGGAGCACAATCTCTCCTATACCACCTCAGCCTCTGGAGAAGATGGGGAGAGTAGGTTGAGGCTTGGTAAAATTTCTTCATGGTATTAATCCCACCAAGTGCCCTTCTAAATGTGGCATGGCTGATGAGAAAATGAGTCTGTATCTCCAGTACTGGCAGACTCCTGCCCTATCTCTGTTATTCATTCTTTGTTTTCGAAGAGGACCAGTGACATTATTCAGTGATGTTTTGATTCGTTCCTGAATTGGATTTAACTGAGGCAGAGTTGCACAAAGCCACCAGTCTCACTCTCTTTTCCAGAGTCATCCAAGTCCAGTAGCAAGACAAAAATCAAGAGGACTGACAATAGCCCGGGAGGCAGCGGATGACCTTGGCAGCTTTGATGTCTGACTAAGCTCTAAGAACTCCACAGTGACTGCTTCAGCTGCCTTCGTGGCTGTTGGAATAAACTGTTCTCACTCTGCAGGGGGTGGGGAGCTGGGTAAGTCTTCACATGCTCAGGGTAGACAATCCCCTAACTCACCAGTGGGTTTGAGACCTGTTGGTTACCCCAACCTGGTTTAGCCCTTCTGCAGAGACAATTGTACAGGGTGTGGCCACTGTGCCAGGTAGACACTAAAGGTGACTGAGCAGCCCTGAAGAGGGCTCAGCTTAATCCGGCCTCAGACACATAACACATACTAGCTGCATGACCCTGGGCAAGTCACTTAAACCCCATTGCCTAGCCAAAAGGAAACAAAAGAAAAAGAGGGCTCAGCTTGCCCTCCTTCCAGATGTGCTATTCCTCCTGTAACACCCCATACACCCTATGAACTATGAGCTCATCAAGAACAGGAAGACTGACCCTGCCCTCAAAGAATTTACAATCTAATGGGGGAGACAACATGCAAACATATACAAAGCAAGCTATATATACAGAATAAATAGTAAATAATTACCAGAGGAAAGGCAGAGGGAATTAAGAGGGATTGTGGAATGAAATAACCTCTGAAAAGGTGTTTTGTAAACCATTAAACACCACATAAATAAGTGTCAGCTATAATTCACTGTTTGCTTGTTAGGTTTTTGGTTTTTTTTAATTTGTTCTGATAGCATTTCAGATCTATGGAGAGTCTTATGGTGTGATAACTGGAGAAAAATCAATCAGTTCTTGCCTGTTTCCCACTCCAAGGAAACCCCCCACCTTTTTCCCTTTCCTCTCACTATCTAAATCCTCTAAGGAGCAAGGCTAAGATTATAATCCAGTTTAAATAAATAGTGACTCCATTTAGGTCATTAATTCCATCCAGGTAAGAAATGTGGCAAGGCTTTAAAAGGACAATGGGCTTTTAAGGCTTACCCCTTTCGCCCACAAAAGCCTCTCTCCTCTCATAAAAATACAGACACCTTCAGATCCAAACTATATTGTCGGCCAACCTCTACGTGTCAAAGTGTTGACAAACCATCAAAGGCTAAGATGCTGGGAGATGAATAAAGCAATTAAGCTCAACTTGGGTTTTTATCTTTCTTCTCAGACAGGCCCAGCCTCTCCTGGTACTAGCTACATTGGCAGACGCCCATGCTGACGATTGCATCATGTGGGCTACAAATATTCCTGTGGTAAGGATGGCAGGGAATAAGGATGTTGGCTCTTATGATCAATTCCAAGGAATTCCATGAGGAATTTAAGACATTCTTTTCCCTACCAGTGGGTCTGATCAGGGCGTAGACTAGTTTTGCAAATGATTCTCATTTGCAGCCTCCAGGCAAAACACTTCACTTGCCTTTTACAGAACCCAAAAAGGGGGCTGAGGAGCCCAGCTGCACTACGTGTTGGTAAGACTAATACAAGCTCAGTCAAGCCCTTTGAAGATTAAAAAAGAAGGTTTACTATAAAAACACTGGCAAGTATCACAATTTACACAATCCTTAGAGTTTTACTGAATCTATTGCTGATGCTTCCTGCTCCCAGGGATTATCTAGTTTAATTGAAAGGTGAAATAGCTGGGGTGGGGTTGAGGCTGAGGTAATGTCAGGCTATATATAGCTGTGCCTCGTAAATCACTAGAAGCAGATTTTAGGGGCCTATGTTCAATGTTATCTGTCATATAACATTAACACAAATGTGTACAGAGTGCCTTAAGGTTTACAAAGGGCTTTCCTCACAATAGTCCCATAAGGCAGGTTGTGGGTGCATTAGTATTTCCATTTTCAAGATGAGGAAACAGTCTCACACTGTAGTCCCTTCTCTGCCATTTACCAGCTGTGTGACCTTGGGTAGGTCAATTCTCTTTCCTGGGCCTCAGTTTTCTTCCCTATAAAATAAGAAGACTGGATTAGAGCAGGGACTCAATCTCTTTTGCATCAAAGATTCCTTTGGCAGTCTAGGAAAGCCCTTCTATTTTTTATGCATCAAATACATAGGATTATAAAGAAAACCAAGGTATTGAAATGGTTGTCAACATTTTTTTTTTGGCTAGGCAATGGGATTAAGTGACTTGCCCAGGGTCACACTGCTAGTAAGTGTCAAGAGTGAGGCCAAATTTGAACTCAGGTCCTCCTGACTCCAGGGCTGGTGCTCTATCCACCACGCTATCTAGCTGCCCCTGTCAAAATATTTTTTAAAAGACATTCAGGAACCCAGGTTAAGAATCCCTGGAGTGGACGATCCTTAAGAGCCCTTCCATTGCTAACATTCTCTATTGATCTACCCTGCTTCTGTTAAACAAAACCTTCCTGAGAATCATCTATACAGGAATCAAGGACATCTTTGGTGAGGATATTAGTTGAAGATAAAGACAAGCAGGCATTTGCAAGGAATATTCAACTATGTACCACATTTTTACCATTTTGCGTTTGAGAAATATAGAGAATGCAAGATACTACTTTGTTTATTGTTTGATTATGAAGAAGCGTTTGACTTGGTGGAACAAATGCCATTTTTGTACATACTTTTGGTTGGCTAAGAGTAACTCATTTTGTACATTGCTAAGAGATTCCCCCCCCCAAAAAAAAAGAGAAAAAATATCCACACATTTTAAGATTGTAATAAAAATGAACTTTATTTCTTCAATTTTTTATTTCAAAAAATTAAAATCTTTCTTTCAACAGTCTCCCATTCATACATGAAAATTATTCAAGATTCTTTGAAAAACATAAAAGAAATAATCTTTTTTGATGACCAGATCTAGCCATCAATATAAATGTAAAATAGATAACATATGCTTGCCAAAGATATTCACCACTGTGATAGAGGAAATCCAGTGCAGAGTCCAAGTTTAAGAGAGATTCCCCGTCAATGTTCAGGTCTGCCAGGTGCTCCTGTTTGCTTGTACTGGTTGCATCTAGCACAAGAACACTGCAGAGCCTACCAGAAGAGATCGGTAATCAATCAGAGGAGTTTGGCCTGACCATTCACATAGGAAAGAGCAAGTAGATGAAGAATATCTACTGCCCAGATTACAACAAGCATTCAGATGGACAGCCTATAAAGCTTGTCGATCAGTATGTATATCTGGTAAGGACAGTACAAATGGACAATGAGCTCGGCACTCATAGTTGAAAAGGAAGAAGAGGAAAATGGGATGAATTGCCTTCAAGAAATGACAAAGTATCTTTCGTGACTTCCAGCTTCCCCAGAAACAAAGTCCCATTTAAAAATTTTTAATAATATTTTATTTTTTCTCCAATTACATGTAAAAACATTTTTAACATTCATTTTTAAAAAAATATTCGAGCTCTAAATTCTCTCCCTCCCTCCTTGAGACAGCAAGCAATTTGATATAGGTTACACATGTGCAATCACGCAAAGAATATTTCCATATTAGTCATGTTGTGGGGAAAAAAACAGATTAAAAAAACAAAAAAAAATGTGAAAAATAGTACGCTTCAATATGCATTCAGATTCCATTGGTTCTTCCTCTGGAGGTGGATAGCACTTTTCATCCTAAGTCCTTTAGAACTTTCTTGGATCATTGTATTGCTGAGAATAGCTAAGTCATTCATGGTTGATCATCATACAATATTGTTATTACTGTGTACAATATTCTCCTGGTTCTGTTCACTTCACTCTGCATCAGCTCATGAAGTCTTTCCAGGTTTTTCTGAAAGCATCCTGCTCATCATTTCTTATAGCACGATAGTATTCCATTATAATCGTAGACAACAACTTGTTCAGCCATTGCCCAATTGATGGTCATCCCCTCAGTTTTCAAATCTTTGCCACCACAAAAAGAGCTGCTATAAATATTTTTGTACAAATTTTGCTTTTTTTTTTTAATCCCCTTGGGATATAGACCTAGTAGTGGTATTGCAGGGTCAAGGTGCATGCATAGATTTATAGCCCTTTGGAAAGGTCCATATTTTTAATACAACATCTTATCACTACTCTGTGGGGGTAAGACATAGAATAAAATTGTCTCCAGTGAATTGAAAAGAAATATCCCATGGTGGTGAGGGAGAGGTGTGAGCAGGCTGTACCAATAACCAAGAACCAACAGGAATAAAAGATGTCATCAAAAGAACACACAAGAGGAAGAAAAGATAGGTAAGCAAGAAAGATATGCCAGGATACGGGATGAGAGCCAGCCAGAATGTACCTATGATAATATAATTGAGATTTCAGGAGAAAATGGTCAAGGCCTCTTGCATGTTGAGTCTGGCAATAAGCATCAGAAGCAGGATTTGAACCTGAGTCTTTTGACTTCTGTCAGCGCTCTTTCTACTACACAATTAGGAACCTACGTGTTCTAACTCTTAGTTCACTATTCTTTCTACTCTACTAGATGAAAGTCATCTGTTCCTATTCTGATCTCACAGCACATTATTCTAATTTATATTATCCTCATCTGTCTACCTGTCTTATCCCTATGTTATAAGATTCTGGAGGACAAGATCATGTGCTTTATTTATACTGTCTCTTCCAAGGTTTAAGAAAAGGTATTTCCCAGAATAAGAGCTTACTAAATGTCTTTTGAATGAACTCCACCAAAGTTGGCACCTCTATTCCCAAAGGTAAAAATGTAAGTAAAACCTATTGTTTTGAGTACTGTCCTTATCATCCAAAATCTGAGCCTGTCTGGTAGGGAATATATGATATGAGAAATTTTAATGTACAGAAAGGCGAACATGTCTTCATTCACATATCAAAATAATGATCAACAGTCTTTAGTGATGTTTATGACACATGACCTTTAAAATCATGAGCTATAATCATGAAATGAAAAGCCACTGGATGGATTTTTGAAATGTCATTCTTGCCCCTTTTCTAGATTTCCTGTTCCTATTGCCAGATTCTGAAACGAATGTAGGTTAGATTGTTGGTGAGCTGTTTCAGTTGTGTCCCATTCTCTGTGACCCCATCTGCAGTTTTCTTGGCAAAGATACTGAAGTGATTTGTCGTTTCCTTCTCCAGCTCATTTTACAGGTGAAGAAACTGAGGCAAACAGGGTGAAGTGACTTGTCCAGAGTCACACATCTAGTAAGTATCTGAGGCTGGATTTGAACTCAGGAAGATGATTCATCTTCTTGACTCCAGGCCCAGTACTCTATTCACTGTACCACCTTGCTGCTGATAGATTAGATTGCAACTTTTAAATGTAATTAATTAACAGATTACCTTTTAGTTTGGAGGAGCTCAAGGGTGGCAACAGGACAACCTGGAAGCAGCAAAGAGCTTGGATCTTCACTTCAGTCTCAGCCTCCTGGTGGCCCAAATGACCATTTTAGAAGCCTGAGGCTTCCATTCAAGAGTCATAATAAAAGTAGGCTACAAGTAGAAGTTCCTGAAGCAACCCAACCTTTCTGAGCCTCTGTCTTCTCATCTGAAAAATGGGGAGAATGATACCTGTGTTACTATAAGTAAGGTGAATCTTAGTGTGTGTGAGGTGCATTTCTGTTATTCTTTCCCAGAGTCTTCTTCCCAGGATCCATAGCCATAACAATCTCTAGTTTCTAGGTGTTAGATAATATTTCCCACGAATTACGGTTGAAAACAACTTCTACTGTGCAGTTGTAATAGATATAGGGATGAAGTAATGTAAAATTGTGAGGCTATCACTGGCAATATGCCTTCTTAGTCTGTTGCCCTATAAAGCAAGTGGACACTGGTCAGTGAGTGGGGACCCCCTTAGGGATGAATGCACAAGCTGGAATGCTGTGCTAGCCTTGATCAGCCCCATCAAGGCTTGGGAAGGGGAATCTGTGTTTGCCTCAAGCCACCCCCATTGAGGCTTGAGGGGATTTAGGGAAGTGTACAAGTTGTGCCTGTCTTGATTGACCCCATTGAGAAGGAGGGGTTATTGAGCCCCCTTCCCTCAGGCCCCTGGAGAAGAGTTGTTAGGGAATGCTATAGGAATTAGCGATCCCATTATTAGCTTGAGAAGACTAAGCTAGAATAAAGTCTTATTTATTAAATTTTTAAATTTATTACATAAATTTACATACAAATATATAAATTGAACTTATTAAATAAAACTTATTTAACCCCTCTGAAGCTGTCTTCCTGTCGGACCGGATCAAAAGTGAACCTGTGCTAGAACACCTGTCAGTGCTAGAAGCCCTCCTGTGTCTCCTCCCTAAGAAATGGTGTAATCAGTGTGTTTACCTAACCCTTACCTATTTTAGAGAATTGTTGTAAGGATCAAAGGAGATAAGATACATAAAATACTTTGTAAACCCCTGAAATTTTAAGTAAAGACATCAAGTTCAGCTACCTTAATTCGAGGAAAGAACCTTATATCTGGAACCTAAGTTTGAATATTAGTTCCATTGCTGACTTGCTGCCGATTTCAAAAGGAATGCAAACTATAAAGTACTAAGTAGATAACCCCTTGAACTAGAGATCTCACTGCTGAGGACCTTCCAACACTAAGGTTATATTTTGGGATTCTGGCTACCTATATGATCTCAGCAGGACAGCCAAGAGTTGGATATGACTGAAAATGACTGAACAACAAAAGCGTAACCTTGAGCATGTCATTGAAAATCTCTCAGACTCAGTTTCCTCATCTGTAAGATGGAGGGCTCAGCTTAGATGACTGCTAAGACTCCTAAACCTCAATCACTCTCACCTGCTCCCAATCCCCCCACCCCCCAACTTACTAGAGTCTAGGGAGATGTTATATAAGAGGAGCATTTTTTTTAACCTGTAAATCCATCCCCTAAAACATTTTCTTGCCCTTTCAGATGTTTTCGTTACTCTAATGTAGGTGGATGACTCAGCTATTTGAGTCAGTGACTCTGAGTAGACAGTCTGAGCCATTCCCTACTTAGTACATACTGCACAGCCATACAGTGTCCCCTTATTCAAACTCTCCCGTTCCTTCTTAAGGAAAACACACGGTTCGATAAGTTTGATGGACTGTTATGTCTTAGGAGCTAGATGTTTTAATTCTGTCTCCCACTTATTTCCTGGATGGCTTTGAGCAAATCATTCAATCTCCTTCTGTTATAGTCTCCTCACCTGAGACTTGCACATAAAATTGAGCCAGTTCACAGGGATATGCAATGGGAAATAACAACATCACCCATTTTGAATAAGACTTGTGGGATATAATGAAAAGAGTGATGGAAGGTGTTCCATGAGGGTCATCCCGGGCTTTGCTATTGACTAAACATATGACCTCAGGAAGGTAACTTACTGGCTCTGATCCCCAGTTGCTGATTACTTCACAGAATCATGTAGTGAATCTTCAAGGTCAATTGCCAAAGTTACCGTGTTTAATAAATATTTATTGATTGATTATTGTGGTTTTGCTATTGTTCTCATGCCACTGAGTAAACCAGTCTCCAGAAATGTTAGGCTTTGACGGAGGTGCTGTAACAATGTGTACTATTAATAAATAGCTGCTTTTGTATGTTTCTAGAAGAATTTGGCTCATAGAAAGCTGAATAATAATAATAATAATAATAATAATGATGATGATGATGATTGAGTTCATGGATTTCTACCATAGTTAACATCCTTTGTACTTGAGTAATAAATGAAGCCTTTTCTGTAAGGCAAGGATTCTCAAAGTGTGGTCTGGAGTCCCCTGGGGAGGTGGGGGGGGCTTTCAGGGGCATGAGGTCAAAACTGTTTTCATAATAATAATAAAATGCTTAAATGTTGAATACAGCAAATATAAATAGATACAAATCACATAAAAAGCTTTGGGGGGAGGGTCCTCATTAATTTTTAAGAGTATAAAGGGGTTCTCAGAGCAAAAAGTTTGAGAACCATTAGTCTAAGATTCTCTCCACTGCTGTATGATAATTGAGATTTGCATTTATCAAATTGTGTTCTGCAATAGCAGTTCATTGGATTTCAGGAAGAGAAAGCTATGGCAGGGGAGAAACACCCACGATGAACCTCTTCCGTTTTACATCTCTGCCATTTGGGTATAACATATACTTACTCCATAAAGGGCGCCACTAGAAATTGGTCAAAATAGATCACAAGACAGAAAAGTTACCTTCTTATGAGACTAGAATAAATTCTCAAATTTATTCAGTGATGCCCAATATTAAGCCAATAGTCATTCTGCTTCAGTGGAATGCGTATCAGATAATCCCCATCAATAGAGCACCTGCCTTGGAGTCAGGAGGACCTGAGTTCAAATCCAGCCTCAGACACTTACTAGCTGTGTGACTCTGGGCAAGTCACTTAACCCTATTGCCTCTAAAACAAACAATTAATCCCCATCAGTTTGTTTTCTTAGTTGTTTTAACAAGCCATCAAATCCTCTAGTATCTGTTATTTGGTCATTGTATTTACTCCCATCAATTCATCTCTTCTGAATCTTGGTAGATGGTCTTTGAGAACTATCATAGTGGAAACTGTGCACTGGGCCTAGAAATACACCTTTCCAAACTTAGCAAAGTGGTGCTTAGATGGCAGGGAAGAAATACAATTCATCACCAGGCCCATCCCTGAAGCCTTCATCATTTGGCAGGACAATAAGATCTCCAATCCACAGGTATAGCCCTTACATATCCAAATTCAAAGTTACAACGTAAGGAGGCATCAGAGGGGGGCACATTAAAAGACAATGAACCTGCGTCTTACTCCCCTACATTTGGCCAATTCCCTTCCCAGCCTTACCATATCGCAGGGCTGAGGTCCTCTGCAACCACCCACATGTCACATTCTATCAGCATGGTGTTAACTTGAGTCCTGGCTCTGACATGTATTAGAAAAGTGACTCCAAACCCCTTAACTTCTCCATGCCTCAGTTTCCCCATGTGCAAAATAGGGATAATAAAACTTAACCTACCTACCTCACAGGGTTGTAATTGGAAAAGTATTTTGCAAATTGTAAAGCGTTCTGTAGGTGTGAGGTCCCAATTTTTTCTCATGTTCCTCTCCTTATTTCAGGAGTCCTTCAGTCTTGTAGCTACCCCCTCTCCTGCTCACATTCCTGATCCTCATGCTCATGTGGGTGCTATCTGAGTGTTGCTGGATAGCTTGAAGCAACAGAAACTCTGAACCATGAAACTAGATTACCTAGAATGGGGCAGACATAGGAGTAGACAAGGTGACAGTGTAATCTCCATGGTGTGGAGGGGAGATCCAAGCCAGGTGTTATGGTGTATCCAAGGAGTCATAGGGCAGAATAAGATGGAAAAGATAAGGGGAAAGGGAGGATAATGAAAGAGGATGGTCCAGGAGTACTGCTTTCACTTTTAACACAATCCCCCAGGCATACTTAAAAAATAGAAATAAAAAACTAAATAAGATTTGTCATTAAAAATAGCCTTTAGCATAGTGTGGGGTTTTTTGTTTGTTTGGGCAGTGGGAGTTAAGTGACTTGCCCAAGGTCACTCAGCTGGTAAGTGGTATGTGTCTGAGGCTGGATTTGAACTCAGGTCCTCCTGAATCCAGGGCCAGTACTCTCTCCACTGTACCACCTAGCTGCCCCCATAGTATGGTTTTAGAGGCTTGATGGCCGTGCCTCAAAACAGCACGATAGAGTGGAAAGAACAATTAATTTAGAGTCAGAAGGACCGAGCTGTGTCTGGTTCCTATATTTATTTGACCAAATATAATGACAAGGGGATCTCTGGCTAACCTAAATACCATTTCAAAGCAATTACGCTTTGAGGAGATCAGAGCCTTCTGATACCTTTAGCCACTCTTAGATACTACTAAGAGACTCTCTAGCTACAAATGCATTTGAGATCAGAGGAAATTTGAGGAGGCAAGGACAGTGTTCTCTGCCCACTTACCCCTTATATCTTTATTATGGATATTTGTCCATAGCAGAACTTATTTGCTTTGGTACTAGATGTGCCATTATGGGCAAGTCACTCAACTTCTGACTCAGTTTCCTCATCTGTCAAATGGGGACAATATTATTTAAGCTACTTATTTCCCTTCCACCTACCCCCTTGTTTGGAGGAAAGGCTCTTTAGAAGCTTTAAAATACTGGAGAAACATGAGGTTATTGTTATTGTTATTATCATCATATCTCCCCACCAATTTCATATTACTACAAATTCCTTAGAAGGGAAACTTAGCCTTTTTTTTTTTGGTGAAGGCGATTGGGGTTAAGTGACTTGCCCAGTGTCACACAGCTAGTGAGTGTTATGTGTCTGAGGTCAGATTTGAACTCAGGTCCTCCTGATTCCAAAACTGGTACTCTGTCCACTGCGCCACCTAGTGCCCCAGACCTAGCCTTCTTTATGGAATTAGAAATAAAAGGATTAAAAGAATCTAAATGCCTGAAAGTTAGTGTATTGGACTTATTGAGATTGGGTTAAAATGAAAATAATGACTTCAAGCTTTCTAGTTCATAGAATCACAGAATGTCACAGTTGGAAGGGACTTTGACTTGTTGCTTTTGCCTTTCTTTGTATCCCTAGCCCTTGGCAGATTGCCTGGCCCATAGCCCGAGCTTAATAAATGCTCATTGACTCACTGATCTTAGAGATCACTTGTTCCAACCCTCTCACTTGACAGATAAGGAAACTGAGGACCAGAGAGGCTAAGTTGTAATAGGAGGGGAGGCTTCTAAATCAAGAAGAAACTTGTGTACCTGAAGGTGAGGAAGGGATGTCACTAAAAAGGCAAAGAGACCATAAAGTAAAAAATACTCAATACAAACTTCCTTGACTTTCCAGTGTGGAAAAATGCCTGCCCCATTTATCTTGAGCTATACACAGACAGATATGGAATGAAATGTTCCATGTAACTGCTCCTAGGAAGTATGCATGCAAGTATTATCAGTTATCATGTATTTATTGACCTTCTACTGGTTACAAGGCACTTTATTAGTTGAGGGGGTGGAGGTGATGATGATGATAACAACAAAAACAAATAAAGGATAAGAAGGAAGTAGAAGACAGTCTCTGCTAGGTGTGACAGAGCTTATAATCTAATTCAGCAGATAAGGCATTGACGCAAAATGACTTGACAATTTCAAAGTAACATATCAACAAGATCTAATGAATACAGTGCATACTGAAATAATAGATGCCAAGATAATTTATAGTGGAGTAGAGTCAATTCAGCAAGACTATACAGAGGAGACAAATTTTCTAAAGGAAAGTGATACATGTAGATAGGGAAAGCACACACATGTAGATAGGAAAGAAGGGAGGAAGGGAAGAGAGGGGAGAGAGGGAGGGAGGAGAGAACAGAGGGAGAGGGGTGGGAGGGGGAGGGGAGAGAAAGGGAACAAGGGGGAGGGGGGAGAAAGGAGAGAGAAGGGGGAGACATGGGGAGGGGGGGAAGAGAGTAAGGGGGGACAGAGGAGGGAGAAAGGGGA
The DNA here is from genome assembly GCF_003287225.1 of Phascolarctos cinereus. Classification (NCBI taxonomy): domain Eukaryota; kingdom Metazoa; phylum Chordata; class Mammalia; order Diprotodontia; family Phascolarctidae; genus Phascolarctos; species Phascolarctos cinereus. The sequence goes on along the minus strand of NW_027556180.1, from coordinate 172,377,073 downwards.
AGGGAGAGGGGGAGGGGAAGAGGAGGAGGAGAGGGGGAGAGGGGAAGGGGGAGAGGAGGGAGGGTGAAGAGCAGGGGAGAGGGGGAGAGGAGAAGGGGGAGAGGGGAAGGGAGAGGGGAAGAAGAAGAGAAGGAAGAGTATAAAATGGTATGAGGGAAGGAAAGCAGAAATGTTGCAGCAACACAAGGTTACAAGTTTGGGGAGGAAGTAAAGATCTATAGGTGGTACAGTGGATAGAGTGCCATACCTGGAGTCAGAAAGATCTGAGTCCAAATCCAGTCTCACACACTTACTAGTTGTGTGACCCTGGGTAGGCACTTAACCTTATTTACCTTGGTTTCCTCCTCTATAAAATGATCTGGAGAAGGAAATGACAAACCACTCCAGTATTTTTGCCAAGAAAATCCCAAATGGAATCACGAAGAGTCAAACACGACCAAAACAACTGAACAACAGCAACAAAGAATCTGTAAGTCATTTTTGACATGAGCTGAATGTGTCTGCAAAGGGATGGTATCTTCAAAAGGCAAGTATGTTTCTGAGCTGCAGAAACAGTTGAATAATGAGTACACTATACCTCTAGTTCTAGTCTACAAAAGTCAAGTCAACAAGTATTTATTAAGAGCTTGATATGTCAGGCACCATGCTAAGTGCTGGGAATACAAATACAGGCAAAAAGAAAGATAGTGCCTGTGCTCATGGAGCTTACATTCTAAGGGTGAAGAAAACACATAAAAAGGAGCTAAAAGTTGGAAGGAGGGGAGAAGGTACCACATGGTAGTCAAGTCTGGAGGGTCAGGAGGAGGACAGAGAAAAGAGTGAAAGATGGCTAGTCTGGGTACTTCCTCAAAATGGAGGTTTTAGGAGGAACTCACAAATGGAAAGAGGGGGTCACTCGGACAAAGATGAGAAGACTGGAGGGAAGAATCCTATAGGATGTACATACGAATATAGAGAGTTGGAAGAAGCATAATACTGGACAATTCATTCAACTTATGAGTCTCAGTTTTGTCATTTGTATAATGGGGAAAATAATACTTCCACTCCCTACTTTACAGACTTGTTGTGAAGACTAAATGAGATAAGAAACGTGTCACAATATGAATTAAGTTATAATTACAAATATTGATTGAATGAGTGTTCTTCCCTAGAAACCTTGCTATGTACTCTGAGTGCTCAGTAAATAAATACTTGTTGGCTAAGACTTAATTAATGGTCTTCAAAGATGAAAAGGGTGACATACATACACATATCTATATATATACACACATATATGGGTATATATGTATATGTGTATATATATCTATATATATACACGCATACATAGATAGATCCTTAGTAACAGGGTGCTGATCTTTTCATCTTTTTTGTTGTCATTCTTTTAGTGAATGATTATTAGCTGTACTCAGGGTTTTCTACAAGTCATATTTTGTTTTCGTTTGGGGTTTTAAGTTTAGTCTATATTCCATCCAATGTGTTAATGTACTAATGAAAATTCCTATTTCTAAGTTACTTTAAGGATGCAAAATCATTATCTCTTGAAAAGGTAAGATACTCTTTATTTACACTGAGGACAGAATACAACTAAATGGGCACAAGAAATTTAGGGTAGGAAGAAGGAAGCCTCTCTTGTCGTGCTAAGTTGGAAAATTGGAAACAGTTACTGAAGGAAGTTGTTTGCTTTCTTTTTTTCTGGAAGGTTTTAGAAGAGAAAGCCTCATTTCTCTGAGGCAGCTTAATTGCAGAATGGACTAGATGACTTCTCAAAATCCATTCCAACTTATGATTCATTCTGTAAGCCCTAAGACTGATGTAAAAAACTCACAATTTAAGCAGAAATAAAAAGTAAGGATGCTAAGTTCAAATCTTGCCTCAGACACTTATTAGCTGTGTGACCATGGGCAAGTTACTTCACCCTGCTTGCTTCAGTTTCCCCATCTGTCAAATAAGCTGGAGAATAAAATAGCAAACCACTCCAGTATCTTTGCAAGAAAACCCCAAATGGGTTCACAGAGTCAGAGTCAGACATGACTGAACAACAATAACAAAAGGTATTGTGAAGATTCCTCTCTTGGTATAACAATAGAATAGATAACAGAGTTGAGGTCACAGTACATAGGATCACAGGTTTAGATCTGGAAGGGCCATCAGAGACCATCTATTCCCATCCCCTCATTTTATAAATGAGGAAAATGAGGCCCAGTGAGATGAAATTACTTGCCCCAAATCATACATTAGAGACAGGATTTTAACCCACGTCCTCTGATTTTAGAACCAGTACTGTTCCAACTTGTTGGCCCCCAAATAAAAATAGCTTACAATTATGTACAACTGTACTCTTACAAAGTGCACTATCTTATGTGGAACTCTAAGCATCCTTATGAGGTAGGAAGGATACATATTATGCTAGTTTTACAGATAAGGAGACTGAGATTCAAAGACTATTCAAGCTAGAAGGTGGTGTACATCCTAGGATTCAAACTTAGGTCTTCCGACTCCCCATTTCCCACATATGTTCCCCATTTTCTTTGCATTATAAATTCAGTGTTGTGGGAAAATTCAGTGTAATATAATGGTAATACAAACACAGAGCAAATGTCCCTATTTGAGAAGTAGAGGTTGAAAGGGGAGAGCAATTAACAGCCTTTCAGTATAGTGGCACATTTTTTTTCTTATATAACTAAATCACCGCTAATAATAAATGGGGAATGTTTAGGGAAAAAAAGGGGGGGGGGAATGAATGGCCTTGGAGTCAGGAGGACCTAAATTCAAACCTGGTCTCAGACCCTGTGACCCTGGACAAGTCACCTGACACCAAATTCCTCCCTGACAAAAAAAGAATTTTTTTAAAAACTGTCTCACTTTCTATGCATTATATATGACTTAAGGCCTCAAGCCTAGCTATCTTTACTCAAAGTAACCCATAAGTCCAATTGTCTGTTTCTTGCCAGGTCTTCTCCAACAAGAATCGATAGTGGCAAGAACATAGGATCTGTAGTAGGCCTTGTGTGACCCTGGGCAATCTTTCTGGGCCTCATTTTCATCATCTGTAAAATGAAAGGACTGGTCTTCCAATGGCCCTTCAAGCTCTCAGAAATACTGAACTCTAACAACACAAAACAGTTCACACTGCTGCCAAGGTAAGAGCAAAGGCCCATAGGCGGAGGCCGAAGGAGGGGTTTCCAAAGAAATTTAGTCTTAAGCAAGTCAGTAACTTTGGAGTGATTTTGGTGCCTTGCCCTTTTGCAGAGCAAGAAGGCAAACACAGAAAGCAGAATGTGGTGGGGCCCCGAGAACTGATGGAATCCAATATTTACTTGACTGTGTCGCTGTAGCAGCTAAGCTTTTTAAGCTAAGCATAATGTTCTGTGTGAGTTATATTCCCAGGCAGATACAAAGTGCAGAACCATTCCTTAGCAAAGCACTCAAGGGTGAAGAATGAGGTGGGGGTTGGGGAAAATGTTGCTTTGGTTTAACTCAACCCGGACAAGTATTTACTGAATATTTACTACGCGCCCGAAATGCTGCTGTTTTTCTTAAAGGCTTAAATCCAATCTGACTAAGGCATCCTTACAAGTACACAGTGCAGTAGAGAGTGAGGAGTGTGGAAATGGAGGAATTGGGTTAGAATCTTTATAAACCTCTCTCAGTTTGATTTCCTCACCAAAGAAATTAAGGAGCTAGATTAGAAAAATGACCTCTGAACTCCCCTCCAAGTCTAAATCTATAATCCTTCAATTCTTTGAGACATTCTGCGTTAATGGTATCGCACAATGGAATTATCTGATTCCTTAATTGTTAAAATGGTAGCATCTAAATCAATACCCAAATTAGGCAGAATGGTATGGTGTGGGGGATGGAAATTAGATTGGGGGTCATAAAACCTAGGTTTGATTCCAGATTCCACCACTTACTGCCAAAGTAAACTTTGGGCAAGTTTACATCACCACTCTGTGCCTCAGTTTTCTCATTTGTAAAATGGACATGGCAATCATGCCTGCCCTATTGGAGTGGTTGTGAGGAAAGTGCTTTGTAAACCATGAATATAAGCTAAGACTATTGCTTTCCAGATTTGACCAAATCCTGTGGTTTGATTTTCCCCACCCCCAACCTAAATCAGAAGATTCAATTCAATTTATTGAGCATAGTATAAGGCAAATATGTCAAACATGCCACCTGTGGGCTGTATGCAACCCACAATATTGCTCAGTGCTGCCAGAACCAGATTAAAATGTAATGGGAAGTATTTAACAAAATAATAATGTGACAAAATGTAGATAATATTAAATTTCAGAATTAAGTGAGTATGTGGCCCTTCATGGAGAACAAAAAAGTTTATGACTAAACAAGAGACAGAGAACATTATGAAATACAAAATGGATGATTTTGAATATATCACCTTGAAAAGTTTTTGCACAAATAAATCCAATGCTGCCAAGATTAGAAGGGAGGCAAAAAATTGGGAAAGAATTTTTATAACCAGCGTCTCTGGTAAGGGCCTCATTTCTAAAATATATAGAGAACTAAGTCAAATCTATAAGAATACAAGTCATTCCTCAATTGATAAATGGTCAAAGGATATGAACAGGCAGTTTTCAGATGAAGAAATTAAAGCCATCTATATATAGTCATATGAAAAAATGCTCTAAATCACTATTGATTAGAGAAATGCAAATCAAAACAACTCTGAGGTACCACATCACACCTATCAGATTGGCTAACATGACAAAATAAGAAAATGATAAATGTTGGAGAAGATGTGGGAAAACTGGAACACTAATGCATTGTTGATGGAGTTGTGAAATGATCCAACCATTCTGGAGAGCAATTTGTAACTATGCCCAAAGGGCTATAAAAATATGCATACCCTTTGACCCAGCAATAGCACTTCTAGAGCTGTATCCTAAAGAGATCATACAAATGGGAAAAGGACCCACATGTACAAAAAAATATTTATAGCAGCTCTTTCTGTGGTGGCAAAGAACTGGAAATTGAGAGGATGCCCATCAATCGTGGAATGGCTGAGCAAGTTGTGGTATATGAATGTAATGGAATACTATTGTGCTGTAAGAGATGATGAACAGGTTGTTTTCAGAAAAACCTGGAAAGACTTGTATGGACTGATGATGGTTGAAGTGAGCAGAACCAGGAGAATGTTGTACACAGTAACAGCCACATTGTATGATGACTGACTTTGATAGACTTAGCTCTTCTCAGCAATGCAAGGATCTAAGACAACTCCAGAAGTCTCATGATGGAAAATGCTATCCACATCCAGAGAAAGAACTATGGAATTTGAATGCAGATCACAGCATACTATTTGCTCTTTTTTTTCCTTCTGTTTTGTTTTGTTTCTTCTTTCTTGTGGTTCCAATTCTTCCTTACAACATGACTAATGTGAAAATATGTTTAATAAGAATATATACGTATAGCTAAAATTCAAAGTATAGGCAAACCACCATGCCAGGGCCAGTGACACTAATTAATATGGATGAATGGAGCCCTGGTTTGGTTCAGGGGGCCAGGAAAGCCCTCCTGCCCCAAAGGGATTCCCCTCCACCCCTAACTGATGTGCCAAATTGCACCTTTCAAGATTTATTCCCTTAATTCAGGGATCTTAACCATGTCTGGGATTTTTAACCATCTTTTATATCTGGGACTCCTCAGAATAATGTTTTTAAATGTATAAAATAGATAAGAACCATTACAAAAGAAACCAATTATATTGAAATAAAGATGTAATTATTTTTCATCCAAGTTTACAGACTTCCTGAAATCTATTCACAGACCCTTTTGGGTAGGTTCCATGGACCCCAGGTTAAAACCTCATGCATTAGGTAAGGGCTTTCATTTCTCTAAATACCTCTGGGAACAGTGACATTTTAAAGTTACTACAATCTTTTTCACCTTAGTGGGGGTGGGAGGGAGGGAGCTTAGGGCATTTTGAGGTTGGCAAGACTGGGAAGGAGGCAAACAGGCACAGAACCCTGGCCAACAAGCATGGAAATGGAGCAGAAGGGAGAGGCTGCAGAATCTTATTTGCCTCCTTCACAATTTTGTTGTGTTATCATCAGTTGTGAATAGTACTGACTTAATTGGCTAGAGCTGGTAGAAGAAAGAAAGAAAATAGGATAAGGAAGGTGGTCCTGCACCAGCATATGGAATAGCTAGATGGCACCGTAGATAGAGTGCCCAGCCTGGAGTCAGGAAAACCTGAGTTCAGATCCAGCCTCAGACACTTACTAGCTGTGTGAAGGCACTTAACCCTGTTTGCCTCAGTTTCCTCATCTGTAAAATGAATTGGAGAAGGAAATGGCAAACCACTCCAGTATTTCAGCCAAAAAAACCCTAAACAGGGTCATAAAGAGTCAGACATGACTGAACAATCACAATGCATTTTGGTAGACTCCTGTATCAATCTGATCCTGTCCCAGTAGCCTAGTTTGTATTCATACCCTCAATGGCACAGGTAGCAAAGTTATAACAGCTGTGATAAAGTGGTAAGAGCTCTGGATCTGAGCTTAGAATACCTGGACCAAGTCCTGGCTCTGCCATTTACTTACTACTTGTGTGACCTTTTGGCAAGCTGTGGAGTCTCTGAGAGTCAATTTCCTCATTTATAAAATTGGGGTGATGACGCATCCTCTACCTCATAACAGAGTTGTTATGAAGAGCAAAGGAAGCAATATATGTGGTGCAATAGAAAGTGTGCTGGATTTGTAGTCTGAGGAGCTGGGTTCAAATCTTAACTGTGCCACTGTGTAACCTTAGGCAACTCACTTGCCATTCCTAGGCCTTGGTTTCCTCATCTGTAAAATAAGAAGGTTGAACTAGATGCTTTCTAAGATCTCTTCCAGCTCTAAATCTAAGATCCTGAGTGTTTTTAAAACTAAAAAATAGCATATAAATATATAATTATAACAAAGGTGGAGGGCACCCTGAAGAGCCAAGCTAGAGCAAGGTATGGGGTGAGAACAGAGTGAATGGAGAAGGCTCTATCACAATGGGACATTCTCATTTTAGATGGTCAACAGCAACTGATCAATAGCTGTTCATAATGAGCCCAGGACTAACTCCTTCTCCCCTGACCCCATCAAGGGTCATAGGAGGAATACTTACCAGGATCTAGTTCATTGGAAGAAGAAACATATTAAAAGCTAAGATATCTGGGGGGGGAGGGGAAGCCACTATTTTTTGAACAAAGTATTATGATTTATGATTCCTGTCAAGACCTCAGCCTGTCCCTGGCACTCACTACTCTACCCCTCCATCAGCAGCCCTGCTATGAGTTATATGTAGGTGACATAAAATCTACTTGGCATCATTAGCTTTGTACTTTCTGCCATTAGGCGATAGCAATGATTAAACAAATTTGAAATATTAAACGTGTTCCCACTCTCCACTGAGTGATGGATAGATAGCTCAACTGAAACCCTTATTTTTCAAAAGCCTTGTTCATCTATTCACTTTTATAGCCTCATGGTGACTCATAAAAGCAGTCCCTGAGATTGAAAAGGCAAACAGATAATGAGATTTTCTAATGCAGAAGGCTTCAGTGGCATTTGTGTTTGGCCTCTTACATTCAACTTTGAGTCTCCTGAGGGCCAGGCAACAAATTCAGAATCAATCAATCAATCAATCAACATTTAGTAAGCATCTGCTATATGCTAGGGACTGTGCTGAGAATATAAAAAGAGAAGACATTCCCTGCCTTCAAGGAGGGGAGGACAACATGCAAACACATACAAAGCAAGCTATATATAGGATAAATAGGGAATAATTAACAGTGAGAAGGCACTAGAATTAAGAGAATAATTTCATTTCCCATTAAGATCCTCTTATCGTGTATTTATAGGTCATATGTTTTAAATGGTTATAGAACCAGTTAGTTTAATTCCTCTCTTCCAGTTGCCTAGAATAGAATGGTAGATTTGTGCAGCTCTCACTCTGATTGGTCTAATGCCTACTTCAAGGGGAGAATCACGACCTCATACACTTACAACTCTGATATATTCCAATAACCTTTAGAAAGTGTCCAAGATGAGCATTAAAACAGGACTCCAAGGACTTCTGCTGGCCAGTGGGAAAATGTCTAGCAGGCCACATGACTAACCCCTCCCCACCACCTCAGGCTCCATCCCCAAATGCTGTTGCATGACATAGGGAACACAAGTAGAGTGAGTATTTGGAAGGCCACTACACTAATGTGCAGAGAAGAGAGATGCCTTCCATGTGTAAAGATAGAGAGGATCCTTTTGACAGGTTTACATAAATTTAACCTGATTAAAAAAAATTATGATGAATACCTGAATAACTCTGGTTAGCTATCTGTAGCTTGAGTTGGTACCTCCTTTGAAGACACATAACCTAATCCATAAGAACCAGCATTAGAGACTCTGCTGATGCTAGCGATCTGATTCTGGCCTCTTCATTTGCTATGACAAGTGATTATAGCTGTGGAGAGCATGGGCCTCTGGGTAGGCAATTTACTATTCTGAATTCATTTGTAGGAAATGGAAAGAACCCAGGGAAGTGGCCTGAGCCAGTTAAACTCCCAGAGGTGTTAACTGCTAAGGAAAGATGCCTGCCCCCCTCCAAGAGTAGGTGAATTTGGTTCTTGTCTGATTATATCACTCACAACATCCCCTCTCTCCTGTTCCCCTCTGTTAAATACTAGGTCTGGAAAATTAAGGCTTATCTCCTTATCAATGCCAACTCTTTCTTTGGGGCCTTCCATCTTCAGCCACTCCTCTACTGATTCCCCACACACACACACACACAAACCTATAGTAGAATAAGTACTGTACTTGGAATTAGGAGAGTTGTTTTAAATTCTGACTCTGACACTTACAATGTTACATTTCCTTTGGCCAACACATACATAAACCTCAGTTTACTCATCTGTAAAAATAGCGATAGTAATGCTTACAGTCCTTACCTCAGATGGCTGTTGTGGGGGGGGGGAAAAACCACCTTGTCAACCTGAAAGCATGATATAAGTGTGAATTATTACTATTTTCATCATCCTTAAAAGTCTCCCATCCCTTCTACCCTTTAAAGCTACTGCATCATTTCCCCCCCTTCATTGTCAAACTTCTAGAAGGAAGAGCTTACTACATCCACTATCTATACTTTGTCATTATACATTTACTCATCAACCCACTACCCCTACCACACGAACACAGAAGCTGATTTCTATCCCCACTGCTGCTCAGTCATTTCAGTCATGTCTGACTCCTCATGACCCCATTTGGGCTTTTCTTGGCAAAGATACTGGAGTGGTTTACCATTTCCTTCCCCAGCTCATTTTATGGATGAGGAAACTCAGGCAAATAATATTAAGCTGTCATTTCAACCTGCTGAAGGAATACAAGTATTGTGAGTACCCATTAAATTTTGGTTCCTGGAAGTTGAGTCTTCATCATCTCACCCTAGTTACATCCCTGGTCCCCTTCCTCTTTCACCTCTCTGTCTTTTCTGACACTTTTCATCATTCCTTTCTTATTCATATCATGCTGCCTTGGCTTTCATAGAACAACATTTGTCTGGCTTTTCCTCTGCTTTCCTAGTTACTCCTTCTCCCTGTCCCCTTCACTGGTTCTTCCTCCTTTTTATTTTTTTTAACTCAATTGAGGTCAAGTGACTTGCCCAGGGTCACACAGCTAGTGAGTGTCAAGGGTTTGGTCTGAGGCCAGATTTGAACTCCGATCCTCCTGACTTCAGGCAGGTGCTCTATCCACTGTACCGCCTAGCTGCCCCTTCCCCCTTCTTTTCCAACCCAAAATTATCTTTCCACCCAAATCTATTCTCCTGATTTCTATATTTCTATTATTCACCAGTGTTCTAGTCACATATTCAAAATTTCCTTCTATACTCCCTTCCCCACCTCCAACAAATTAATTGTCAATTCTACTTCTATGACATATATTAATATCTTTTCTTGGCTATCTTTTCTTTTCCATTTCCATTGCCTTAAGTCTAGATGTCCTTTCATCTTGCTGCTCGTTTAATCTTCCTAAGGAACGGATCTCATCAGTTCTCTCCACTGCTCAAAATCCCTCAATGGCTCCCTGTTACCTTGTAAATAAAGCTGATATTCCTTAACCCTTGTATTCCGAGCTTTCCATACTTTGGCTGTTGCTGAGTGTCTTTCCAAGGTTATCTGTCAGCTTCTTTCCTGTGTGCTGCTTGTATTCCATAGAGATATAATCTGTGAGTCATGTTGCTGAACTATCTGAAGCCTGGGACACAGAAGAACTTGGCTGTGATGACTTCTGGGACATTGGGTCAAAGATAGGCACGTCCTTGAAGGCGTCTTTGGATCCACTCCTTCTGGCTTAGGAAAGGCCAACCTCAGCAGTCACAGGAGCCCTACATTAGGACAAGAAGCCATATCTCCTGGACTCTAATCCAATGCTTTGCTCACTATGTCACAATTGCATACTGTTTTGCAGTTTACAAAACGCTTCCACATCTCTTATCTAATTTGCTCCTTATCTCATTAGCAATTCCGTGAAGAAGGCCTAGTAGATATTATTTTCAACTTACCGAGAAGACCAAAATCCATTGGGCTTAAATGATTTGCCAGTGCTAACAGTCATGAAGTGGCATAGCTAAGGCATGCACTTATGCCTTTTGATTCAAAAGTCTAGGGCCTCTATTTTTTTGAGAAAATTATAAATTGAATTATTCTTTCAAATGGTTAAAAGCTTCTGTCACAGTGATGCCACAAAGAAAAAATCCAATGCAAATGAAGTTCCCCTTTCTTATTATTCTCCAAATGAATTGATGTGTCAAGTGTTGGAGACCAAGCTGTAAAGCTGAGTGAGAAGTAGTTTTTTTGTTTTGGTTTGGTTTTTTGGAAGGAATCAGGGTTAAGTGACTTGCCCACAGTCACACAGCTAGTGTCTGAAGCCAGATTTGAAATCAGGTCCTTCTGACTTGAAGGAAAGCTCTATCCACTGCACCACCAAGCTGCCCCTGGAGAAGTAGTTGTATTTTCTCTCAGGATTTTTCACTTTGAAAACATCCATTCATTCATTCAATAAACACTTATGAAGTGCTTATTATGGGTAGAATGCTATTCTTTCCACTATGCCAGGATCAAATGCTTCAGGCAATACAGCCTCAGGGCACCAAAAGAGTGTCCTGAGGCTATATATTATCTGGGGGTTTAGAAGTACTAGGGTCAGGTATTGAGCTAGGAAGAAGTCTGGCAATTATCACTGGTTCAGCAGACAATATGTTGAGTCTCGGAATGTAAGCAGAGCAGGAAAGAACAGGTGGTCAGCACAGATGAGGCAGGAAGTAATTCAAGTTGAGATAGTCAGCTAAGGTAGGAAAGATCAGATGGGCCTCCCAGGTCTAAGCAGGCAGGGTCTGGAAGGTGACACTGTCATGGATTGAATCACTAGTAAGGAGAAAACTGAAGTGAGCTCTTATTTCTGAGCCGTCACTGCTTTCTGGTCTACGTGGCTGGGCTCACAGGGTGTGCATATAGGCTTTCAGCTTAAGAGAAAGCAGACCTTTTTCCTGACCCTCTGCCCTGGTGGGGCTACATTTGCTAGAACCTCCTGGTTCTATAGGTAATAAATAGGTTCTACAGATAATAAAGAGCCAGTGTACTAGGAAGTTGGTCTGTATGCTGATTAAACGAGCTAGAGAAGAAAATGCCAAACCACCCCAGTAACTTTGCCAAGAAAACCCTAAATGGGGTCACAGAGAGTCAGACAGGACAGAAATAAGTGATTCAACAACAACAATCCAAGATAAGCACTTAAAAACTACCTTTGTGACTTTAAGGCAAAAGACCCCAATCACCTTATCTGTAAAATGGGTATAGCAAATAAATGAATAAAACCTTTTTCAGGCAGGTAAGATGTTTTGTTTTGACTTCTGATTTCATCCGTATGGGGTATTCCCTTCATGAAAACAGACCAGCAACTCATCTATAGCTTACTATGTAAGAAAGTTGCTTGAGGCATTGAGAGTTTGTGATTTGTTTCTGAACACACAGCTAGTATGTACCAGAAGCAGAACTCAAAGCCAGTTTTCTTGACTCCAAGGTGGTGCAGAGGATAGGATGCTGGGTCTGGAGTCAGAAATAAACGAATTCAAGTCTGACCTTAGACACTAGCTGTGTGACCTTGGGCAAGTCACTTAACCTTTGTCTGACTCAGTTTCCTCAGATATAATGGGCACCAACTCACAGGATTATTGTGAGGATCAAAATGAGATACAATTTGTAAAGTTCTTAGCATGGAACCTAGCACTTAATGGACACTTAAGAAATCATTGCTGTCTGGCTTGCTCTGTCAATCCCAGTTTCATGGATAAAATCACAAAGACCCGCAGAGGCTTAACGGCTCCCCTTGCCAGTTCTATTAAGGAACAATTCCTCATTTTGCCTTGTTGATCTGAAAATAGCCCTGGAATCCACTGTCCTACAGATTTCCCAGTTGCTATGGAAGTAAATTGAGGTAGCAGCAGGAGCTCTCCAGCAGAAGGGAATTCAGGAGAAGCTGGAGGCAAACGGTTTAACAATTCAGATGCGTCGGTAGAGTGTTGAGGGCAGAGAATCGGGATTTTCTCCATCCAGCTCAATTTGTTGCTGTGGTGCAGTCATTTTTTTCAGTTGTGTCTGACTCTACGTGACCCCTTTGGGGGGCTTTTCCTGGCAGAGATAGTGGAGTGGTTTGCCATTTCTTTTTCCGACTCATTTTACAGATGAGGAAACTGAGGCAACCTTAACTCTTTAAGTGACTTGCCCAGGGTCACACAGAGAGTAAGCGTCTGAGGCCAGATCTGCACTCAGGTTTTCCTGACTCCAGACCCAGTGCTCTATCCATTGTGCCGCCTAGATAGCTCAATACTCTGTGCTTTTATCTTTGTATCACCAATCCCTAGCACCATTACTTGACTCTAATAAGCACTTGATTCCTTGTTGATTGATTACAAACCTTTTGTGTGAGTTATTCAAGAGCAGAAGGACTGCAAGGAGACCCAGAGAGGCAGAGTTCTCGATCCTGAAGCTTCCTCCTCATCTTTTCATTCCTTGCATCCCAACAGCAGACAGCTGCTCTGTCACAGCTGCGGTACATCCTGCCTTTCTCGATCTCCATCTCTCCGAAGGAGAGCGTGGTCGAGGTCAGATGAGAAAAATTGGACCAAGATTCCTGAAGCAACTGGACCTCCTAGCAAAATTTCAGACCTATGGGGCAGCTAGGTGGCGCAGTGGATAGAGCACCGGCCCTGAAGTCAGGAGGACCTGAGTTCAAATTCGGACTCAGACCAAACACTTGACACTTACTAGCTGTGTGACCCTGGGCAGGTCACTTAACCCCAATTGCCTTAAAAAAAAAAATTCAGACCTAAAAAAATAAAACACTGGTCAACTAAAGCATTAGACTGGCTACTCCCTGAAATGTTAACTGACCTTCACTAGGGTTTGCTACCTACAGTAAAAATGTTATGAAAAACAGCACCAAAATGATAATACCGGAGCTTGGCTTTTCTTCCCTTCTCCTTTTACTACATGCTCCTGCTAGCTCTTTTTGGCTTGAGGTGCAGGCAAAATTGGGTGTGTTTGTTCAGTGGCTGAAAGTTGTCATACTAGAAATTCCACACTGGTAGGGATTATGAAGCTTATTGCTTTGTTACCAAAACAGCAGGCTAATAAATGAGTATGATTGTACAGAAACCCTCTGCATGTTTGCTATAAATAATATGGTTAGGGGCACCTTAGCAAGCTGGTATTAAAACCAAGATGACGTCTGACTCACTTAGGACTTCAAGAAATAAACATTTCCTCCTGCAGAATTTGATAAAGAAATCTTAGAGGTCATCTGCTCTAATGCTCAAGCATCCTATGATTTGGGGATTTAGAGCTGAGAGGAACCAGTGAGATCATTTGGACTTAACTCCCTCATTTTATAGACCCACTTTTTTTTTTCTTAGAGGAGGAAATGGGCCTTAAAAGGTCCGACAATTTTACTTTCTAAATTTTTTGTCCTGAACTTAGTAGCTGCCAACCAAAACCAACATTCAAATATACAGCACAATATTTGTACTGTACATAATATTTCAGTAGTTCAGCAATCTGTGATTTTTGTGTGTGGGTAATCCATTATTTATTGATATGATTACATCAAAGCGGACTCGGATCATAAGCCACCTCAACTTCTCAGCTTCTGTGACTCCAGATCATATCCTCTATAAATCCTTCACATGAGTCCTCCCAACAAACTTCCAACAAGTTCCTGAACATTAAATGTGTATTATATGTGGACATGGACTGGTCACCATCTGTAACTCTTCACTCTCACACAAACAAGACAACTAGGTAGCACAGTGGATAGAGTGCTGGACCTGGATTCATGAAGATCTGAGTTCAAATTTGACCTCAGACACTATGTGACCCTGGGCAAGTCACTTAACTTCAGTTTCCTTATCTGGTTTTTTTTTGGGGGGGGGTTGTTTGTTTGGTTGGTTTTTTTGGTGAGGCAATGGGGTAAAGTGGCTTGCCCAAGATCACGTAGCTAGTAAATGTCAAGGGTCTGAGGCTGGATTTGAACTCAGGTCTTTCTGAATCCAGGGCTGGTGTTCTATCTACTGCACCATCTAGCTGCCCTTCCTTATCTGTATAGCTGTTATAATAATGGTACCTACTTCCCAGGGTTGTAAGAATCAAAGAAGGTAATATTCGTAAAGTACTTTGCATACCTTAAAATATTATGTAATGATAACTGGGATTTTCATAATTTTTATTTATTTTAGTTTAGTTTATGGGATTAAAAGAAGCATTTCCATAACATAGCATAATTTAAAAGAAAGATTGCACGTGACACTACAAATCTATTACACACAATTTGCTATGCCTTTTAAAGTTATCATGTAAATTTCTTTTTTCCCCTTTCCCCCTCTTTTTTTTGTTCCCCCTCCAGCCCTAGAGATAGCTACCATTAGACACTAATATGTATACATATAAATATATATGTACGTAAAATCTTTCCATTCATACTTCTATTTATCAGTTCTTTCTCTGGACGCAGATAGCTTCTTCTTTCATTTGTCCTTTGTAGGACAAATTTGGGTATTTATAGTAGTCAAAATGACTTATTTGCTGTTTATGTAGCACCTACTATGTGCTAGGCATTGTGCGAAGCACTTTTGATAAATGCTAGCTAAAAAAAGATTGCATATGAAACTAAAACTCAATTACTTACAGCTTAATTTAAAATGCATACATTAACTTTAAAAGATAGTAACAAAAATACCCTGTCTGCTTGTTTCCACTTCTTAACTCTTTCCTTTCTATGTGTTCTCCCAGATTTTATTGACTTTTTAAAAAATAATTGTAGTTAATATATGGTTCTGATTTTGCTTTTTAATTAATTTTCTCCAAAGTAACATACTAAGTTCCAGGGCTGGGCTTAGAACTCAGGTGTCTTGACTTCTAGTCTCATGTTCCTTTCATGATGCCCTGACACCTCATAGATAAATTATTTATGGTTTTATACATGTATAATAAATAATAATACCTAATAATTTTATAGCACTTTAAGGTTTTCAAAGCATTTACATATATTATCTCATTTGATACTAACGATCCTGTGGCAGAGGTGCTATTATTATCCTCATTTTAAAGATGAGAAAACCAAGGCTATCTAAGTTTAATTGACTTGTTGAGGGTCACCTATCTAGTGGGTTTCTGTAGTATATGTATCAGTACATGTTTCAATCAGTGAATAAGTCAATAGTATTTCTACACCCAACAGAATGTAAGTTGCTTGAGATTAAAGAATATTTCTCTTCTATTTGATACCTAATGCTTAAGACAGCTGCTGGTGTGTAGCAAGTACTTAATAAATGCTTGGTTTAATGCTCTTAGGATGCACAACATTAAAAGGCATTAGAGACATAAGGAATACTTAAGCTCCCTCCCCAGAAACCTACAGGGAAGACAAGATAAAAATGTCCTCCATTTGTATGTGTATTGAAGAACTAGGTACAATAATGATCCTCCAGTGTTGGGAGGGAAGAGGAAGGACCAGAGGTGTGAGGGACTCCATTGTCAGGATCATAGGTGGTATTAATCAGCAAAACACTTCCCTTTAAAAGGTGTACCAAAAGATGTGATTTAAAGTAGTTATGTGAAGCTTAATAAATGGTAGGCAGAAGATGTTGAGTATTTCCATGCATATGAGACACTGATCAATCGATCAATGACTTCCAAGTGTTCACCACGCAATTTAACAAATTAAACACCTACTAGAATGGGGGAAGGAGCAGCTAGATGGTGCAGTGGATAGAGCACTGGGCTTGGAATCAGAAGACTCATCTTCCTGAGTTCAAATCTGGTCTCAGATACTTACTAGCTGTGACCCTGGGCAAGTCATTTAACCCTGTTTGCCTCAGTTCCTCATCTGTAAAATGAGCTGGAGAAGGAAATGGAAAACCACTTCAGTGTCTCTGCCAAGAAAACCCCAAATGGGGACCCAGAGAGTTGGACAAGACCGAAAAATGACTTAACAAAAGAATTAGAGGATTGATAGCTAGAAAAGACCTCAGTGATCAACTAGTTCAATTCCATCATTTGTCAGTGGTCACAAGTCCTACCAGAAATAAGACAAAGTAGCTGAGTCAACTTCTATCTGTGACTGATACACAACTACTAGGAACAAACTAGGAGGAAATTCTGCATAACTGAATCACCCCTACCCCATTTAGCCATGCAAGACTTGATTTCCATACCTCAGAGCCTGAATCAAAATGGTACTGGCAGATTTCTTTCTCTTCTATTCAATTTAGGAAGGAGACCTTAATCCCTTGAGTACATATGTGTATATAGGCAGTGTTTCCTCTATTCCTCTGCTAATTGTTTTAATCACATTTAAATGCTTCATTTTATTATATGATTGCTCTTCATCTGGTCTGCTGACCTTGTACAAAGTTACAATAATTTAGAATACTCAGCAGATCTTAAATGAGGACTTAAGCTAATTAAGGTATTTATTTGAAATAACCTACAAGGAACTCCAGAGAGTAGTGGAAAATTTCCTTAGTCTTCCTTCATCCTCCCTAATGTTTTGCAAATAAGCTCCTACTCAGACATTCTATAGCCCTAGAGTGACATTATGTTGATTTTTTTATAAACTTATGCTTGAGAAGGGGGGGCAGGGGTTGGGAAGCTAGAGCTATCATACTCAAGTTCCATAGCTGAGTCTCCTCACCTTTCAGTTGAATGCATTTTCTCTGATGTCGTTTTTCCTTGCCTCCCATTTGGATGCCAATGAATGAGCATCCAAAGAATCTTCTATGACTATACTCATGACTGGAAAGGTACACAGTGAAAGAAAGGACTCTTTGTACAAGGCCAGGATACTGCTAAATTGGGATTAAGAATGAATTCTAATTCTTCCCTTAAAAAAAAAAAGGGACTAGGATGACAAGGGAAAGCTCTGTATACATAAGTCAATTGAGGGTATTAGACTAGATGGTATCACAGGTATCTATCCTTCTGAGCTCTCAAAATTCCTGTGTTTCTAGGAAATGAAGAAGGCCCTTTGGAATCCTATGGGCTATGGAAAGAGCACAGCTTCCCTCCTCTGGATGAAAGCCAACCTACAGAAGAGTTTGCCAACTGATCATATTTGCCTAAAGACAGTGGTTAGTCATAGGAACACAGGATTTAAAGCTCCATACTGCCGTGTGGAACTACCACACAGTGAGGAAGCAGCAGAGCCGAGATGCCAGCCTTCTTTCCCTTGAGGCCAGTCACACCTGCTTTACCATTTTACCCTCCTGATGACCATTAAGGCAATTAGTCGACATAGGCTTTTAATTCAACTTCTTTGCTACAACTTTGAGATACTGAAGGATGCTGCTGGGAAAACAGATTCAGATAGCGGCTTATTGGACATCTGGGTTCTGGACTCAGTAACTTAACTCTGCTACTGACTTCGGGCAGGTAGGTAGTCCAGTAGATGAAGAAGCATGGAGCCTGTGGTCAAGATGACATGAGTTCAAATCTGCCCTCATAGACACTTACTAGCTGTGTGAACCTGGGCAAGACGCTTAACCTCTGTTTCTCTGAGTTTCCTTATCTGTAAAATGGGGATGATAATAACACCTACTTCCCAAGGTTATTGTGAGGCTCAAATGAGGTAATATTTGTAAAGTGCTTAGTGGGGTACGTGACACATAGTAAGTGCTATATAAATGTTACCTATTAGTTAACTATCTGTCTGGCCTTGGTTGTATCCCAAAATCTCCCTTGGCCTCTGCTCTCTCATTTTTAAAATAGAGAGGGTTAATCAGGGAATTTTCTCCTTATGGGAAGTTACTTCTGTTTTCCCTGAGGTCTTATAATGATAACAACAACAATAATAACAATAGTAATTCACATTTATATAGAACTTAAAAATTTTCAAAGCACTTTCTTCACAACAACCTTCTGAAGTCAGTATGGTCAAAGTTTTTTATCATTCCCATTTTATAACCATTGACCAGAGTGGATATTGAGAAGCATAAATTATTGCTGAGGGAAGCGTAGCAGAAGAGATCTGCCTATTGCATTCTCTTCCTCCCTGGGACTCCTTCAGAGGCACAGAGACAGGGATGACCAAGACAACTGACTTGGAGATCAAACTGGCTTTGAGAATGAGAGGCAGCGTGGTACTGTTCAATGATGTCAAAGGATGTCAAACTCAAATAGAAACAGATCTACAAAGGCCACCTATTGACTTAGAAAATCATGAGTTAACATGATCTCTGTTGTATTGTATCTTTATTTTGCTAAACATTTCCCCATTACATTTTAATCTGGGTCAGGTGTTACTTGGGAGTTCTGAGGTCACTTGCAGCCAAGAAGCCCTGAGTTTGACACCTCCAGTGTAGTGATGGATAAAGTGCTGGATCTGGAGTCAGGAAGACCAAGGTTCAAGTCCTACCTTTGACACTATGTGAGCATGGGCAAGTCCCTTATACTCCCTAGAGCCTCAGTTTCCCCAGGAATAAAATGAGGGCATTGTTTTAGATGAAATCTAAGGTCTCTTCCAGGTGCTAAATCTATGATTCTATGCTCTGCTGGTAGAATGGCAGCTTTTTTGGGCAGTATTGGCCTTGATGATCTCTAACATCCTTTCCAGACCTACTACTACTACCACTACTACCACACACACACACACATATACATTTACATATGTATGTATGTATATATGTATTTGTATATGTATGTATGTATATATATTGGTATGGGTAGTGGAGAGGCAGACTGCTGATCTACCATCCTTATTGCGAGCTCCTAGATTTAACACCCAGACAAGAAGTGTTACCAGAGAGACAGCTATGTAATTCAACTTGGAAGACACATTTTCCAACTCACTGATGCACAGGATAAGGAACAGATTTTGGTCTAGGAGTTTGTTTTAAATATCCCTGACATCTTCAAAACAGAACAATTGCTGTCAATAAAAGCCTGATTGGACTTGAGAGTTTTGGGGGTTTTTTTGGCTTGGCTAAGAGCACTAGTAATCATCATCAATTGTTCCATATGAAAAATGCCCAACTCAAAGGGTTCTATGCAGCAAATTATAGGGGTAGCTGATATAGCTTTCTGTCAAATTCTAGGGGGTGGAGATGGGGGTTAGTGGGCTGGACACGTCATACAGCTAAAGATTTGGCTCAGACTGTTTGACAGATTGCATTTCTATTTTTTTGTCTGCTGACTTAATTCCTATGGATGGCAGTGAATGCTGCCCATTTATTTTTTGGTATGCTCAGAATTTGCATTTTTTTTTTCAGGAAGGTATCTCCTTATAACTTACAGGTTGATTTGATTCTCAGTTTCCAAAGTATCTCCTTATAGTGAGACTTGATTGAATTCAGTGCTTTTATTAATCACCTGCTATGTAAAAAAGCATTGTAAGGTTAATGCCAGGATTACCTAGGGATTAGAGTAGATATAGGTAGATATATACGTCTACATGAAGGTATAACTGACCTGTTAAATGTTCTGTAGCCCACAAATACTTACAAACTTACTGAGTCATAAATACATATAATTTCTCTACTTATTTTGGTTGTTGTATAGGGTACCATTTCCCTAATGAGCTCAAAGTAGTTACTTTTTAAAAAATCAAGCCGGTTAGGGGCAGCTGGGTGGCACAGTAGATAGAGCACCAGCCCTGAAGTCAGGTAGGACCTGATTTCAAATCTGGCCTCAGATCAAACACTTGACACACTTGCTAGCTATGTGACCCTGGGCCTAAACAAAAAAAAAAAGCCAATTAAACTAACAATTGTTAAGCACCCACTGTGTGCCAAATATTGTATGAGATGCTAGGCTAGATACGAAGTTTAGATAGAATGAAATTCTTGCCTTCATGGAGCTTATGCTCTAGCAGGGGAATATGACATACACAGAAATGCAACAGTACTACACTCTTTAATAATCATTCCCAACACCACGTGAAAAAGGCCATAACTTTTTTACTCCTGTTTTGAGAGGCAGGGCACATCCTTCCTGGATTGGGTTCTCTGAATTTATGATACCACTTTTTCATCATGATGACCATCAGTGTGGGGCAGTGGATAGAGTGCCCAGTCTGGAGTCAGGAAGACTCATCTTCCTGAGTTTAAATCTGGCCTCAGACACTTACTAGCTGTGTGACTCTGGGCAAGTCACTTCACTGTTTGCCTCAGTTTCCCCATCTCTCAAATGAGCTGGAGAAGAAAATGGCAAACCATTCCAGTATCTTTTCCAAGAAAACCCCATACGGGGTGGTGAAGAATCAGAAACAACTGAATAACAGCACAAATACTTGAGTGTAATAGGTACTCTCCAAGGGCTTATAAGAAATGCACAATGGGAGTATAACACTGACATGATTTTCACTAGTTAGCCATGTTTCTTTGCCTGAAGATTTATAGGAAACTTCTGGAAAACTGAGCTATAGATCTCCTTGAGGCACTTATGACAATATATCCAATATACAGGTGACCTTGGGACTAAGTGAAAGAGCTGGGCTGAGCTCCTCCATTGAGGATTCTGCTCCCTCTCAGTCACAAAAGGGATTGCAGTGCTAAGGGAAAGGTGTGATGTTGGCTCCTAAGAAGACCTCAGGGAGAGGAGAAGTTATGACTCACTGACATATAGCAAGGTCAAGGGGCCCTCTCCACCATGCACATTTTTACCGTGCTATGTCCTTTGCGCAGTGGTGTGTGTCTGAAGCAGTTTCTTCAAACAAACAGGCAGCCAGCACAACAAACCTCTGTAAGCTTTCTGGCTAGGCTCAAGTCTTGCCTGTGGCCATGCCAAGTATTTTAATGATCCATTACACCAGCAACCATAAACCATCTCCTCCCACTTGGAAGTTGGGAGAGATTTTCCTAACATCCCATCAGTCACCTTTTTGATTAACTATTGCAATGCCACAAAGGTAAGGCACAGTACCACACTTGTTCATTCTTTTTGTTCAACAAACATCTATTAGATAGCTGCTGTTTAAAGAGGATTGTGCTGGGTACTGGGGAAAACACAAAGGTCAGAGCAGACATACTCCCTGTGCTCAGGAAGTTTATAGTGTAGGAAGAGAAAACACAAATACATTTAACTACAATACTCAGTAATCCATAAGTGAATTAAGGGGACAAAACATAAGCTGAGGGAGACTCAAGAGGGAAATTTGTTACAGGATCAGGGGATGAGAAAAGATGGCATTTCAGATGGAGTTAAAAGTGAGGAGTCAGGGGCAGCTAGGTGGCTCAGTGGATAGAGCTCTAGCCTTGGAGTCAGGAGGACCTGAGTTCAAATCCGATCTCAGATACATAATACTCACTGGCTGTGTGACCCTAGGCAAGTCACTTAACCCTGAATGTCTCACCAAAAAAAAAAGGCACATACAAAATTGGGGTGCAGTTAGGTAGCCAAGTGAATAGAGCTCTGGCCTTAGAGTCAGGGGGACCTGAGTTCAAATCCGACCTCAGACACTTAACATTTATTAGCTATGTGACCCTGGGCAAGTCACTTAATCCTGATTGCCTCACTAAAACGCAAAAAAAAAAAAAGAAAAAGAAAGTGAGGAAAAATTCAACAAGTACATGTGGTAATGAAATCCAAAAAACTAAAACTAAACCTCGATGATAATAATAATAATGATAATGATAACAATAAGTAGCATTTGGATAGTACCAACACTGTGCAACACGCTTTACAAATATTTTCTCATTTGATTCTCACAAGAACCCTGGAAAGTAGGTGCTGTACACAATCAAGCTTATCTTTATTACAGTGTGATGGGGGGGGGGTGGCCTCATTTCCATAATAATTCAAATCAATGCAACTCAACACACATTTGTTAAGTACCTACTATGTGTCAAGTAGCTAGTAGGCTTTGTGATGAGGGCTGAGGGAGGGGAGTTGGAATGCCTCATTTGCACAATCAATTCAAATCAGTTCAACTCAACACACGTTAATTAAATACCTACTATGTGAAGAGTAGCTAGTAGATTTTGAGGAGATTAAAAGTTAAGATAAGAGGTCACCTCTGTCCTCCTAGAGCCTATTTAATTGGGGGACAGGGATCAGGACTAGACCTGTGACTTCACTGCAGTAGGGAACTCTTGCCTAAGGAGTCTCCCTTTACCAATGGAGGTTAGCATTTGTTCTGCAATTTCCAGTCTTCTAGAGAGTTGCCTAGAGCACTGAGAATTAAGTGACTTGCCCAAGGTCACACAGCCAATCTGTGTCAGAGATGGATTTGAACCTAGCTCTTGATGACTCGAGGTTAGTTCTCAATCCAATATGGCATAGGCAATATGGTATACAAGCAACTATAGATTATTACGAGTACATAAGAGATAGACAAAGGGCTAGGTGAGGTCCTTGTGGGGAAAAGTCATCAATTAATTATGTAATGTCATTATTACACAACTTTTATTACACAAACAAGCCATAAAAAGCATCAGTGTTTTAGAAAGAAAGGACTGTTGTTGACCCAGTAAAGGTAATCAAAGCCATACCACACTGGGTATTTGTGGACATTCAAGTCCCAGCTGGAACTGTCTTCTCTACCCTCATCTCTTGTGAAGTAGAATGTTTGTATATGCTATTTCCATATTTCTCAACTATTTCTGTAAGTACATTAGTACATAAATTCTACTTGTGGTCCTAGTGCAGATTCTAAAATAGTGTTTGGCACATTTACTCTTTTTTTCCCCAATCATCAAGCACTTATTCTTTTCTAACCCCTACCTCCTCCCTTCCCTCCACTCCACTTCCATGGGGGAAAAAAGAGAAAAACAAAAACAAAACCCTTGTAACAAATAAGTATAGTTAAACAAAATGATCCCATCTTTGGCAATGTCCAAAAATGTGTGTCCCATTCTTCACCTTGAGTCTGTTACCTCCCTGTCAGGGGACAGGTAACATGCTTCATCACTGGTCCTCGGGAATCACAGTCGACTATTAAGTTAATCAGAATTCTTAAATCTTTCAGAACTGTTTGTTTTTATACTATTGACTTCATGATGTCGACTGTTCTCTTAGTTGTGCTCCTTTTACTCTGCATCAGTTCATACAAGTCTTCCGAGGTTTCACTGAAACCATCTTTGCCTTCATTTCTTACAGCTCAATAGTGTTCCATTACTTATTATATACCATTATTTGTTCAACCCTTCTAATGGGTGCCCCCTTAGTTTCCAGTTCCTTGCCACCACAAAAAGAGCTGCTATAAAGACTTTTATACATATATGAACTTTTCCCCTTTTACTGATTTTGTTTGGAGTGTAGGTGTAGCAGTCTATCACTGGGTCAAAGGGTGTGCACAGTTTAGTAACTTTCTTGGGCATACATCCAAATTGTTTCCCAGAATGGCTGTACTCATTCATAGCTCTACCAACAGTACATCAGTGTCCCTGTTTTCTCACAGCTCCTCCAACATTTTCATTTTTCCTTTTTCTGATCTTTGCCAAACTGATAGGTGTGAAATGGAACCTCAGTTACTTTAATTTGTCTTTCTCTAATCATTAATGATTTGGAACATTTTTTTTATATGGTTATAGATAGCTTGAATTTCTTCCCTTGAGAACTGCCTTTGACCACTTATCATTTGGAGAAAGGCTCTTTTTCTTATAAATTTGAATCAGTTCTTTATATATTTTAGAAATAAGACTTATCAGAGAAACTTGCTTTGAAGTTTTCCACCAATTTACCAGCTTCTCTTTTAATTTTAGCACATTAGTTTTGTTTCTACCACAAAAAAATTTAATCTTCATCATCAAAATCATCTATTGTGACCCTCTCTATATCTTGTTTGATCATTAACTTATCTCCTATCCATAATTCTGAAAGGTAATTTCTTGTAACTCCATTTATTTAAGATATAATCTTTTATATCTAGTCCATTTATTAGCTTATCTTGGTATGTAGTGTGCATGTTGGTCAAAACTGCAATTCTGCCAGATGGTTGTCTACTTGTCTCTGTAGCTTTTGCCAAATAGCAGGTATTAATGCCAGTAGTGTCTTTGGGCTTACTGAACACTAGGCTAGTAGGTTCTTTTGGTCTGTATGTTACATACCTAACCTGTTCTATTCAAGCTCTCTACTTTTTAACCATTTTCAAATTGTTTTGATGATTACTACTTTATAGAAGAATTTGAGATCTACTACTCTGAGGTCCCTTCCTTCCCACTTTTTTGGTCATTGTTTTCCTTGAGATTCTTGAAGTTTTTTCCTCCATATGAATTTTGTTATTTTTTCTAATTCTTTAAAGTAATCTATTTGGTAGTTCATTATGGCACAAAATAAGTAAGTTGCTTTAGGTAGTATTGTCATATTTTTAATATTTCTCCATTTATTTGGTCTTTACTTCTGTAAAGTGTTTTGAGTTGTATTACTATAGTTCCTGTATTTATCTTGTTAGGTGGACTCTCATGTATTTTATACATTCTGTAGTTATTTTAAATGAATTTCTCTTTCTATCTCTTCCTGCTGAATTTTACTGGTAACAGAGAACAAACGATTTATGTGCATTTATTTTATATCATGCAAATTTACTAAAGTTGTTAATTACCTCAATTAATTTTTAATTGACACTCTAGGGTTCTCCAAGTATGTTATCAAATCATATGCAGAGAAAGCAATAATTTTTTTTCTTCTTTACCTGTGCTTATTGTCTTCTTTTTCTTTTCTTTTCTTTTTTATTGCTATAGCTAACTTTTCTAGCACTATATCAAATAGAAGTCATAACAGTGGACATCCTTGCTTCACCCTTGATCTTACTGGAAAGGACTCTAGTTTATTACCCCATTACATATAATGATGGCTCTTGGTTTTTTATCTATTAAGTTAAAGAAAGGTCCATCTTTTTCTGATTTACAATGCTTTAAATGGAAATAAGTGTTCATTTTTTTTCCAAAGTTTTTTTTCCCACATCTTTTGATATAATTATATTATTTTTGTTCTTATTGTTATGGTCCATTATGATTATAGCTTTCCTAATATTAAGCCAATAAAGGGCAATTAGACAGTGCAGTGGATAGAGTGCTGGGCCTGGTGTCAGGAAATCTCATCTTCCTGAATTCAAATCCAGCCTCAACAAGTTGTGTGACCCTGGGAAGTCATTTAACCCTGTTTCCCTCAGTTTCCTCATCTGTAAAATGAGCTGGAGAAGAAAATGGCAAACCAACAAAAAACAATAACAGTTCTAACTTGCTATAAATCCAACATGGTCACAGTGTACAACCTTTTTTTTTGTTTGTTTGTTTTGGTTTGGTTTTTTTTGCTTTTAGGCAATTGGGGTTAAGTGACTTGCCCAGGGTCACACAGCTAGGAAATGTCAAGTGTTTGGTCTGAGGCCGGATTTGAACTCAGGTCTTCCTGACTTCAGGGCTGGTGCTCTATCCGCTGCACCACTACAGTGTACAATCTTTTGATGTTATTACAGTTACTACTGTTTTATTTTAAAATTTTAATCAACCTTCATTAGCATATAGATCTGTGGTTTTCTTTCTCTGCTTTGATTCTCCTGTGTTTAAGTATTAAGACCATATTTCTACAATAGAAGGAATTTGATAGGAACTTTTCTTCATTATTTTGCAAATGGTTTGTGTAATATTGGCATTAACTGCTCTTTAAATTTTTTGATAGAACTCACTCTTGAATCCATATAGTCTATTTTTGTTTTGAGTTGATTTATGGTTTGTTTAATTTCCTTCTCTGGCAGGTTATTTAAATTCTCTATTTCTTGCTCTGTTAATGTGGGCATCTTATATTTTTGTAAATATTCAACCATTTTATTTGTTGTAAGTTTTACTGGTATGTTGTTCGGCAAAATTGTTTTTAATAATATCCTTTCTTTTTTTATTTGTTAATTCTCCTTTTTCATTTTTGATACTAGTAATTTGATTTTCCTTCTTTCTTCTTTTAATTCAAATTAGCTAATGGTCTACTTATTTTTATAGCTCCTAGTTTTTTTTTAATCTAACATTCTGTGTTAGGGGTCTAGCTCCAAGATTCCTTCTCTTGAAGAGAATAACAGCATCTTTGTCTGGGGGCTGTCTGAAATCCCCACTCCCGGCATAGGAGTGAGAGTAATGGAGCCCTGTTCTTCACCTCTGGGCTGGGTTTGAGTGACCAATTTGTGGACCCTATGCTAGGAGACTGTGTCCAACAAATCAATCCCCCTGCCCTGTTCCTGTAGTCTACCTCCATCATGCTGACCCTGTTCCATGGTCCTTGACCTATTCCCTTTGCCTGTGGTTCAAATTTATGATATTTTTCCAGAGAGGTAGCCCACTGTTGTTTCTTCTTAGATTTCTGATCACTGTTGAGTCTGGCACTCCTCTGAGATCCTTGTTCTTGTGATTGTTGGGGAAACTAGACTGCCCTGCTTCTTTCTACTTTGCCATCTTGGCCGTTCTCCATTTTCTCCGACTGCGTGCATGACACACAGTAAGCTCTTAATAAAGACTTTTTCATTCATTCATGATAATAGCATGATACGCTGGCAAGAATACTGGATTCAGAGTCAAAGGAAAAGCCTATTTCTTTATTCCTTAAAGGAAGGAGTTGGATTAGTTAACCTCTGAGGTCTCATCTACTCTAAATTCTATTGTTTGGCTTCAAATTTGTCTGACCTTCAAGAAAAATAGTTTTGACTATAATATTTCCTAAGTTTTTGGGCAGCTGGGTGGTGCAGTGGATAGAATGTCAGGCTTGGAATCAGGAACAGTCATCTTCCTGAGTTCAAATCTCACCTCAGTTTTCCCACATCTTTTCCAACATTTATCATTTTCCTGTTTTGTCATGTTGGCCAATCTGATAGGTGTGATGTGGTACCTCAGAGTTGTTTTGATTTGCATTTCTCTGATCAATAGTGATTTAGAGCATTTTTTTCATATGACTATAGATGGCTTTAATTTCTTCATCTGAGAACTGCCTGTTCATATCCTTTGACCCATTTTGGGGAATGACCTGCATTCTTATCAATTTGACTTAATTCTCTACATATTTTAGAATGAGGCCCTTATCAAAGAGACTGGTTGTAAAAGTTCTTTCCCAGTTTTCTACTTTCCTTCTAATCTTGGTCACATTGGCTTTGTTTGTGCAAAAACTTTTAAATTTAATGTAATCAAAGTTATCCATTTTGCATTTTGTAATGTTCTCTGTCTCCTGCTTGGTCATGAATTCTTCTGTTCTCCATAATTCTGATAAGTAAACTATTCCTTGCTCTCCCAGTCTGCATACAGTATCAGCCTTTATATCTAAACCATGAACCCATTTTGACTTTATTTTGATATATGGTATGAGATTTTGGTCTATGCCTGGTTTCTGCCATACTCTTTTCCAGTTTTCCCAGCAGTTTTTGTCGAAGAGAATTCTTATCCCAGAAGCTGGGAAATAATAAATGTTGAAGAAGATACGGGAAAACT
This sequence comes from Phascolarctos cinereus, assembly GCF_003287225.1. Lineage (NCBI taxonomy): Eukaryota > Metazoa > Chordata > Mammalia > Diprotodontia > Phascolarctidae > Phascolarctos > Phascolarctos cinereus. The sequence continues at coordinate 172,349,140 of NW_027556180.1, read as the reverse complement.
GGAACACTAACTTGTTGTTGGTAGAGTTGTGAAATGATCCAACCATTTTAGAGAGCAATTTGGTACTATGTCCAAAGGGCTATAAAAATGTGCATACCCTTTGCCCCAGAAATAGCACTTCTAGGGCTGTATCCCAAAGAGATCATACAAATGGGAAGAGGGCCCACATGTACAAAAATATTCATAGCAGCTCTTTCTGTGGTGGCAAAGAATTGGAAATTGAGAGGATGCCCATTCATTGGGGAATGGCTGAGCAAGTTGTGGTATATGAATGTAACAGAATACTATTGTGCTATAAGAAATGATGAACAGGCTGACTTCAGAAAAACCTGGAAAGACTTGTATGGTCTGATGCTGAGTGAAGTGAGCAGAACCAAGTGAACATTGTACACAGGAACAGCCACATTGTGCAATGACTAATATTGATAGACTTAGCCCTTCTCAGCAATGCAAGGATCTAAGACATCTCCAAAGGTCTCATGATGGAAAATGCTATCCACATCCAAAGAAAGAACTATGGAATTTGAATGCAAATCGAAGCAGACTATTTGCTATTTTTTTCCTTCTGTTTTGTTTTGTTTCCTCCTTCTGGTGGTTCCTCCTACTAGTTCTAATTCTTCCTTATAACATCACTAATGTGAAAATTTGTTTAATAGGAATGCACATGTATAGCCTATATCAGATTGTGCTCTGGGGAGGAAGGTGGGGAGGGAGGGGGAGAAAAATTTAAAACTCGAAAGCTTATGGAAGTGATTGTTGATAAATCAAAATAAATCAATTAAAAAAAAAATCTCGGCTCAGACACTTACTAGCTATGTGACCCTGGGCAAGTCACTTAATCCTATTTTCTCAGTTTCTTCATCTGTAAAATGAGCTGGAGAAGGAAATGGCAAATCACTCTAGTATCTTTGCCAGTTGTTTCCAACTCTCCATGACCGGAAAACAACAACAGAAGTTTTGTAAGTTGATTCCTAGTTCAGTTGAAATAAAAGGGCAGGTGGGAAAGAAGAAGGTAATTCTATGTTAGACCTTCAAACTCTACCCTTGTGGTGTTGTATCAGTTACACAAGAGTACAACCAATAGAATATTAAAACATGTTTCCATTTCGAAGTGGGAGGAGATGCATTGCAATCACTATTGCCAAATGTTCTGGTGTGCTTGGCACTGCACCATGGGAGTGCATTAGTAAAGACACAACAAACAAATCTCGGCAGATACTAAACATTTTTTCCTCCTCATGTCTTTCCCAGGCTGAGTTGAAAGCTGGCTGTTGTACTGATGATACTGTTCTTTCCATTTTCTCCCCTCTTCCCCTGATACTGACATTTGATCGAAATGATTTGAATGATTTGAAAGGAATGCTTTCTTCCTGGTATTGTTTAGTACTGTAAAGTGTCCTGGGACATTCAGTGTTATTTCAAATCCCAGGCTCTTAGAATTCATGGGATCAGAGATTTAGATTTAGCTGGAAGGGTCCTTAGAGGTCAACTAGTCCCAATCCTTCATTTTGTAAATAAGGAAAACTGAGGCCCCAAGATATTAAATGACTTGGCAAGGTCATACAGCTAGTAAGTGGTAGAACGAGTATTCAAATCCAGATCTTTTGACTAATCTGAATCCAGTGCGTTTTCAGCTGCCCTAGAGAAAATATATTCTCCCTATAGATTTCCACCTCATCTTTTCTTGGCCTTGCGCTCTTCTATCTAATATTATCCCTAAACAGCTTCATCTCTAAAGAAGGAGAAAGTAGGTCTCACTTCATGTTACAGAGGAAGCAATACCTTCAAGGTCTATCCCCCCTGAACAAGTCAGAAAAACCATTGCTTTTGCCCCAAGCACTCTGAATCAGCCTTGGGGAATCCCTTCAACCAGGCTGCATTGTTTGCTAGGAAAATATGTGCCTAGGAAAGAAGATTCTGCCTACTCCTCTGCTAAGCCATTCCAGCAATTAACAGCCTTCAGTGTCAGCAGATCCTCCCCTAAATCTCATTGGCATTTAGGTCTTACATTCCTTTCCTCCAGGCCTTGCTTTCTCTCCAGCAGAATTGTTCCACCAAAGGGGTTTGGATAAGTGAAAAGCAGGGAATCACAGAAAATGGGGATGCACAGTCAATCAGTCAGGCAACATTTGAGGAGTACCCACAAAATGGTGAAAGTAAGTTGTTGTTCAGTTGAGTCTGACTCTAAGTGACTTTGTCCATGGGGTTTTCTTGGCAAAGATGCTGGAGTGGTTTGCCATTTCCTTCTCCAGTGTGTTCCCATTTTACAAATAATGAACCGAGGCAGATAAGGGCTAAGTGACTTGCCTGTGGTCACATAGCTAATGTCTGAGGTCATATTTTAACTCAGATCTTCCTGACTCCAGGCAGGTGCTCTATCCACTGTGCCACCTTGCTGCCCTGGTGAATGCAAGGTGAACATTAAAAGGTACAGAGGTACATGATCCCTGAACAAATGTGCTGGATATTCCAACAGAAGTCCTGGGTTTGAGGACCAGCTCTTCCACTTATTAGCTGAATGACTGTCACTCAATATCTTCATAGGATCATAGAAGCTTAAATTTTGAGAGGTCAACAACCATCAGTTCAATCCACAGAAGGTCAGAATGATTAAACCATAGAATCTCAGTGATGGTTTGGACCTCAGATGTCATAAAGTCTCACTAGTGCCTGAGTCAGAATCCCCTTAGGTAAGGTCTACTGGAAGATTATCAGGGATGGTTAGTTTTCTACCCTCTGAGACAAACCCATTCTACTTTTGAAAAGCTTCAGTTGTTTTTGATTCCAACATCTGTATCTCTTTAATTTTCATACCTACTGGTTCTATAAGTCTTGTAAAACCAAAGAAGAAAGTATAATTTCTCTTCCATATGAGTCTTCTGTACATTTCTTTTTTTTCCCCTGGTTAGGCAATGGGTTTGAGTGACTTGCCCAGGGTCACACAAGGTAGTAAGTACTATGCGTTAGGCTAGATTTGAACTCAGGTCCTCCTGAATCCAGGGCTGGTACTCTATCCACTGTACCACATAGCTGCCCCTGTATAGTTCAAGATAGTTATTCTGTCATATTTCTGTAAGTCTTCTCTTTTCTAATCTTATCTTCTGATTTTCATATGTCATGGTCTCCAAGACTCACCTTCCTGGCTGCTCTCTAGGCACACTTAAGCTTGTTAATATCTTCTATAAAGGGTGGTCCTCAAAATGGAACACACAAATCCAAACAGGGTCTAATGAAGGCATTATAGTGATACTGGTAGTACTATAACTGCCACTGTCCCAAGCACCATATTTCCATTAAGGCTGCCTCAGATGCCATATGGCATAATGGAGAGAGGGTTGGCTATCATAGCCTTAGGAAGACCTGGGTTCAAATTCTACCTTTGGCTTCACTATATGACCTTTAACCTCTCAATGCCCCAGGCAGCTAAGTCTCTAAGAGAAAAGATAGATGAGTGGCTGATTTGTATCCTTAGGGGGAAGGCCCCCACATACTGATGAAATCATGAGTCCAGACAAAAAATAAAGGTGGCATTAGCTTTTTTGGCTGCCATATCACTCTGTTGACTCATATTCAGCTTATAGTGCACAAAAAAAACCTAGGCCTTTTATTTTTATATGTCTGTTATCTAACCTTGCCTCTCCCATCCTGTGTACTATCGTAGTTGATTTTTTTAAGTGTAGGATTTTATACTTACTCCTGTAAATTTCATTATATTCCATTTGGTCCATATTTCTAAATTTAGAGCTTTACATTGAATGTGTTGACACAATGTGTTGACAATTTGTCCTCTGCTCCCACTCCTAGCTTCAAAAGTCACTCTAATTTGATCATTACTAATTTGAGCATCAGCCTCAATTCAGTCTAATTTGATCGTTTTTAATTAGATCATCAGAAGAATGCCTTCATTCCAAGTCACAGATAAAATTGTTAAGTAGAATAGGGCCAAGGACTGAGTCTGAGTACAGGGCACTAAAAGTTTCCTCCTAGGTTGACAATGATCCATTACCCACCTAATTGTACTATCAGCCAACTCCTTTTATATATATAAGAACATTACAACAGATTTAGTCAAATTCCTTGCTGAAATCTAGGTATCCTTCCACTGATCTGAATCTTGGTTTCCTCATGAAAATGGACAATTCTATATACCCTACCTAACTAGCAATGATCTCCTTGAAGATAGGGAAGATTTTACTTTAGTGTTTATGATTACAAAGAGAAAAAAAAAGTCTATACCCTCAATTTCCATCGCAACCATAGTACTGTGTATTTACTTTGCACAAAATTTCATATTTCCTTATCTCCATACATGTTGTTTTCCCCCAACAGAATGTATGCTCCTTGAGGTCAGGGACTGTTTTGGGTTTTGTTTTGTTTTTTATTCTTTGTATTCCCAATCACCTAGCACTGGGCCTTCCACCAAGTAAGCCTGCAATCAATCTGTTGAAAGATGTTATATCAGGGAGACAGGATTTTTTGGAGGTCACTGTGAATGACTCAGCCAGAAAAGAAGGATTGGAGATCAAAGCCAGAATGCTATGACTACAGTGAACCTTTGGTGTCCATAGGAAGATAGCACCAATGTTGGCTTGGAGGGAACCTCACCTAGACATAGTGTTGAAATAGATGACCCAGAAGGCTAGAAAAGCAGGCTATTTAGCTGTATGATCCTGGACTAACCATTCATCTTATCTTAACCCATCTCTAAACAGTAGTGTCCACCCCTTGGCTTATTATGAGAATCAAATGAGGTAAAATGTGTAAAGTACTTTGCAAATCTTAAAGCACTACAGAAATGTTTATTACTATTATTATTATTACTACAGGGCTATTTTAAGTGAACATTTCCCAGAAAGATAGTTAAAATTACATCCTCCTAGGCCTGCTGAAGTAAGGCTACTTCAGATTCTAATAGTTTGTTCTTGATTGTTGACCCAGCATTTACAGGAAACTTGAAAAATGCACTTAGAAAGATTTGGAGTGGATCCAGGTGTTGGTACTTTGCCAATAGTGGATTTGATAGCAGTGCTAACCTCCTGGTTAAACACCTTGTACCTAAGAGGTGCTCAAGAAATATTTGTTGAAGGAATGACTGACAATTGCTAAGGTAGAATGAAACTTCTCTGACACTAGATCCTGAATCACAGTCTTCCCCTGGAATGACCTTTGATCACCAATTCTAAGGTATCTTCAATCTGAGTATCCTTTCAACAGATTGACTTTGTGTGTTTTTCTGGATTAGCAATCCCCCAAAATGAGACTGTATCTTCAATCTCCAAGGAATTAACAAAAATGACTCTATCCAGCAAAAAGAAGATTGGATTGAGAGTCAGAAAGACTTGAGGTTGAGTCCTTGCTCTGCCATTTTGGGGCTATGTGACTTTGGTCAAGTCAGTTTACCTAAGCCTCAGTTTTCTCATTTTGTAAAATTTGTAAAATCCTCATATTACCTACTTCACAAGGTTGTTGGCAGGAGAGTGACTTTGTGGACGATAAAGCAGTAAATGAATGGGAGCTGTTATAAAGGCCTCCCTGTCATCTCCAGTTTCCCATGGCAGCCACCACTCCTGTGTCTCCATCCCTCCTGCCCCACCCCCAGCTAGTCTCTCCTTTGTATCTAATTATGGAACATTGGAAAGGGAATAAAGCCTTTCAGAAATACGACAGGTGGAATTTCTAGCTCCAAGACTAGTGCTCTACCTACTATGCCATGCTGATTCTTCTCCTTCCAAATTATTTCTAAAAGGAATAATAATAATGGTAATAAAAAAAAGTAATAACTAATGCATTTTTATGTATAGCTTTGCTTGCAAAAATCCTATTTGACCCTCACAACAATTCTGCAAAGATCTACAGGTGTCAGTACTATCCCATTTTACAAATGAGGAACCTAAAACTGAAAAGAATTAAGTGGAGTCATAGCTAGTAAGTTTCTTGAGGCAAGATTACAAGCTCAGGTCTTCCTGGCTCCCAATACTGCACAGGATACACTACGCCACCTAGTGCCCTAAGGCCACAAGATTGTCTATCTGGGACCAGCATCGTAATTAAATCAAGCAATTAGACCCACATCTTGCCCTTCAGAAGACAAATAAAAAAACCCTTCCGGGTGGGGAGGACCTCATCCCTGTTCAGCAGGGAAGTAGGTGTGTTCCTCAGAGAAGTAAATGTATTCAGCCTCCTCCTTAGTGAAGTAAAAACCTTAGAGCAAAATCACCACTGAGAATGCAAAATGTCCTAGGGGTAAATCACCTACTGAGAGCCCCTCCCAATTCCTTGGATGGTCCCCTTTTTCAGGTAGCTAGCCAAAGCTGGAGGCTGGAAATCTTCACAAAGTCAGGATCCCAGCTTTCTAAGAAAGCCCCACCCTTTTGGGGGCACTAGCTCTATTTTGTTTACAGAGCTGAATTCAGAAAGAATTTTCACACATTTCAATTCTTTATGCACCAAAATATTTAAAGGGCAATAATTTTTTTTTGAAAAAAAATACATAATGGGGAAAGAATTTTTAATGGAAAAGTTAATCAATTTTTCACTGTTGTATAACATTGAAAAACACAAGTCAAGGGAGAACTAGATACTAATTATTTGTATGACAATGGGCAAATCACTATGTTTCTGCGTCTCAGCTTCTTCATGGGTGAAATGGGGATAATACCTGTGGTACCTGCCTTAAAGGATTGTTAAGAAAATCAAATGAGTTGTGTACAACACTTTGCAAACCTTAAAGTACTACATGAGTCAGTTGTTAGCCTACTTGTGTTGTTTATATGTTCCATCAATGCTCTAGGTCACGTAATTATAGTAATAATAATAATATGCACTTAGAATTTTACTTACTTATGAAAATTAAAATATTCATTTACTTAAATAACATTAAGAAAAAACCTTATAGGAAGGCCTCCAGCGGGTAGGGTAGATCCTCTGGGAAGGCCTGGGCAGGAATCCAACAGATAAAAAGGCATATACAACTCGTGATCTGCACCATTGGCCATAGGGCCCACATCCACAAATTCACAGATCCATCAAAGTGAGCATAATCAAATATTTCACAACACATGTGCCATTTTTGTTAGTCTATCTTTTAAATAAAATGAGGAATCCATAAAATTCTTTTAAATGTCATAAAACTCATCAGGTTCCACGGATTTAATTATCATCTCTCTGCAATGAGTCACAGAATTCCAGATTTGAGGGTTGGAAGGTTCTTCAGCAGCAAAGCCCTCCAAAGAGTGGAAATCCAAGTCTCCCAAAGGCAGCCCAATTCACTTTGGGCTAGCTCTGATTGTTAGGAAGTTTGACCCATTAACAAGAATTCATTGAGTCTGTTCTTCTAGAATGGTCTGACTCTAAGTCCTATGGCATCTCTCCTATTTTCTGTGATTTTAAAAAAAAAATCACAGATGGTGACTCATCAATCATATCTGCTAGCTCTTTTAGGACACGGTTTATCTGAGCCTGGTGACTTGAATTCATCAAAGGCAAATACTATTTCTTGATTAGACTATAAACTCCTTGAGAACAGGGACTGACTGTGTTTTTGCCTTTCTTTGGATTCTGATATATAGTAGGCACTTTAATGAATGTTACTTGATGTGACTTATCTTGGGTATCAAATCCCTATTAGTCATTTTTTTTTCTGGGAACTCCAGCAGATGTCTAGATTATGAAATCCTCCCAGCACTACATGATGCTTCTGTGATAGGTTTGTACTGTCTCTGTCTAGGTGGTCTGTAATATTCTCCAGTGACAAAATCTCTTCTGTTTCTCCCTCTGACTTTCATCCAAGTATTCTCCAATCTGCTTCCCCTTCTCTATTTCCTGAATTTCTTCATATAAGTATACCTTCTTAACGTATACTACTACTTCTCCCCACACTTACCTATCCTATTTCTTTTGAATAAGGTATACTCATCCAGAGCTGTAATCCAGTCATGAGTTTCACCCCACCAAGTGACAATGATAGCTAGGATGTCAAATTTGCCCTCTTGCACTAGGACCACTAATTCTTTATATTTGTTCCCTAAAATTTGGGCATTTGTACATAGACATTTAAAGCCATGGATTTTACTTTAAATTTGTTTTCTCCTATTGATTTCTGAGTGCCTCAGCTACAATTCTTAATCATTCTATGTGGCTACTTTCTATAGATTCTATAGTGTGTCGGTGCACATGCACACATGTAAAATCTCCCAATCTTTTTAGTTTAAAGCACTTTTGATGAGATTTTTTTAAAGACATATGGCAATTATATTCTTGCCAGGCTTTGTTGGGTATACTCCATTTTTGCCTGGACTCTTTCAACTCTGCTACATAAGCCATAATCCAGAAATGACATCCAAATCTATAGATAGAGCACTAGTCTCTCTCCTGAGCTCCATTCTCACATTACCAACTGCTTATTGTACATTTCAAACTGGATATACTGTAGGCATCTCAAACTCATATTTCCAAAATAGAATGCATTATCTCTCTTCTCCTCATCCCTCTCCTCCTATTCCAAACTTCACTATTTCTGTCAAAGGCACTATCACTCTTCCAGTCATCCTGGTTCACAATCCTTGAGTCATTTTTGACTCCTTTCTCCCTCATCCCACAGAGCTAAACAGCTGCCAAATTTTTCTAATTAATTTATTTTGATTTATCAACAATCACTTCCATATGCTTTTTTTTGCTTTCTTTTTTTTAGGCAATTGGGGTTAAGTGACTTGCCCAGGGTCACACAGCTAGTGTCAAGTGTTTGGTCTGAGGTCGGATTTGAACTCAGGTCCTCCTGACTTCAGGGCCGGTGCTCTATCCACTGCGCCACCTAGCTGCCCCTTCCATATGCTTTTGAGTTGAAAATTTTTCTCCCCCCTTCCTCCCCACCACCCTCCCCAAGATGACACACAATCTGATATAGGTTTTATATATATATATATATAGTATATATATATATATATATATATTGTATATATATATATATATACACTCTTATTAAACATATTTTCAGATTAGTGATGTTGTAAGTAAAAATTAGAACCAATAGGAGGAACCACCAGAAGGAGGAAACAAAACTCAACAGAAGAAAAAAAAATAGCAAATAGTCTGCTTCGATCTGCATTCAAATTCCATAGTTCTTTCTTTGGATGTGGATAGCATTTTCCATCATGAGACCTTTGGAGATGTCTTAGATCCTTGCATTGCTGAGAAGGGCTAAGTCTATCAAAGTTAGTCATCGCACAATGTGGCTATTACTAGGTACAACATTCTCTTGGTTCTGCTCACTTCACTCAGCATCAGACCATACAAGTCTTTCCAGGTTTTTCTGAAGTCAGCCTGTTCATCATTTCTTATAGCACAATAGTATTCCATTACATTCATATACCACAACTTGCTCAGCCATTCCCCAATAGATGGGGATCCCCTCAATTTCCAGTTCTTTGCCACCACAAAAAAGAGCTGCTGTGAATATTTTTGTACATGTGAGTCCTTTTCCAATTTGTATGATCCCTTCAGGATATAACAGCTGCCAAATTTTTATTCTACCTCCACCCCATCTGTCATGTCTATTCCCTTCTCGGCACCCATAGAACCATTACTCTAGTTCAAGCCCTCAGCCTTTCTTACTTGCACCATCATATTAGCCTCCTAACTGATCTTCCTGTCACTCTCTGATCCATCTTCCACATAGCTACCAAAATATCATTCCTAGAGCACCAGGTCTTCTCCAGATCAATAAACTCCAGTAGTTCCCTATTGCCTCCAGGATCATGTCCAAACTTTCCTGTTTGGCATTAAAAGCCTTCTACAATCTGGCTGCAGCCCGCCTCTCCAGGAACATTACACATTATTCCCCTTAACACACTCGACAATCCAGCCAAACTGGTCTTGATGTTGCTGACATGTCATTCCATCTCCTATCTCCAATCTCCATGCTTTTGGCCAGGCTAGGACACGTGCCTGGAAAGGGGGGCTCCTCACCTCCATCTCTTAGGATTCCTGGTTTCCTTCAAAGCTTAGCTCAAATACTGCTTCCTGCCAGAGGCCTTTCCTGAGGGCATTTGCTGCTACTTCCTCCCCACCCACCACCCCCAAATTATCTTGCACTTATTTTCTATATACTTATGTATGTACGCATGTATGTACATATATATATATATTTGTATACACACATATACATACATAATATTGTTTCCCCTCTACCCCCTCCCTCCAAGAGAATTTAATTGCCTTTTGGTCGAAGCTTGTTTTATTTTTTTTCTACATCCTCAGACCCTAGTATTGTGCTTGCATACTCGGCACGTAATAATTGCTTCTGATCAACTGATAAACAGTAATTCATGCAAATAACATGCTTTGATTATTCCATGAATAAAAACAACAAAAGGCATTAAAGAATCCTAAATAATACTAGCCTCGATCACATTTCTAAACACCGAGGTCATACAAACTTGTGTTTCAAGTATATAAGAATTCTAAATAACCAGCTATTTCAAGGGTCTGTGGTTTCATCCGTATAGATACCACCTCCCTCAGTCCCTTTTATGATTTAGTATATGGTCTGTGAGAGTTAATGAAGCTCATCATTCTGTGATCAGTCTTATCATACAATACATACACATTCCATCACTGTGCCATACTCAGAAGCCTTTCCAACATGAGAGGGCCTGCCTGATCTTTCACTCCACTACTATAGCTTTCAAGAACCCAGGATCACCTCCCCATCAGAGAATCACAGGATTCAGATCTGCAGGAAACTTTTGAGACCATCTAGGCCAAGCCCCTCATTTTACAAAAAGGGAAACTGAGGCCCAGAAGCATTAAGTCATACAATGTTAAAACAGCAGAGGTTAAGAAGAACCAGTGGAACGTGACTTTCACCGAAATTTGACACTGCAAAAAATTAGGAATGACATGCAATTATAAGTGAATTATACCTGATCATACTTCTAACACAGTCCTTCCAAGATGAGCAACTCCAGTTATAAGTTCAGTGGGCCCTAAGAGAATATAGCCCAGGAGCTCCTGCCACCTAGTGGTGGGTGAGGGGCTGTACAACTCAGAATGGAAGCTTGAAAGGAACAATTAGGCTAAAATGCAATAAAGAACTTAAGTGCCTTCTTTACCTAGAAATGGATGCCTTAGGTCAATAAGTTCTATGGTAAGGTACCATTCTGAATTCTCAGCACTTGATTCAACAAACATTGTTGAATGCTGGTCCTTAAAATCGGGAAGCCCTGAGTTCAAATCCCATCTTTAACCCACACTAACTGCATGATCTTGGGCAAGTCATTTAATTTTGCTGAATCTCAGTTTCATAGGATCATAGACTCAGAGCTAGAAGGGACCTTAGAGGTTACTGAGTCAAACTCCCTCATTTTTATAGATAGGGAAACTGAGGCATAAAATAGTTAAGTGACTCGCCCAGGGACACACAATATATAAATGTCTGACACAGGATTTAAATCTAGGTCTTCCTGACTCCAATCCTATCTACTACAGCTGAGCTATGAAACTGGAATAATAATATTTTCAGTACCTTTCTTACCGGATTGTTGTAAAGATTAAATGAGATGTTCGTATCTTAAAGCATGTCATTTAGTATCATCCTTACCATCATAATTATTATCGTACTATGTACAAGGCACTGAGCAAAAACAAAAACACATCCTACCCTCAGAGAAGTTACAGTCAGTCTTCCAGTGATAATTTTACCTGGAGATTGTTGTGTTAATTTAGTTTTCCTGCTACCCCTGAAAACAAAGAGGGAGGGGGCGGGGTTGGGTTGGATGGCCTCTGAGGTCTCTTCTAGTAGAGGGTTGGATGCTTCTCTGACTACAATGGAGCTATGAGTATGGAAAGGTCCAGGGCTTACATGGAGGAAGCAGAGAGGAATCCATACACAGATAGTGGCATTCACAAAGGAGTCATAAGGAAAACCACACAAAGATAATGAAATCCAGAAGGACAAAATCTCAAGTATGCCAAATGCTCACACTGATACATCTGGTCATTAAGTCATAGAGTTTACAAATCATATGATGGTCTGGGAGCAATTTCTCAGTACAATCTACCCTTGAGTATTCAGACTAACACAAAGAGCAAGCATGAATTATCCAAAAGAGATCAGTAATCCATAAAGCATGCAAATCATTAGTTCATTCCAACAGGCAAATGATGAAGCTGTACACAATCTAAAGTTTATACTAATATTCTCCTTGCCTAGCACACTAGTCTGTATACAGTAGATGCTTAATATATGTTCATTGACTTGAACTGAATAATAAACCCATGATACAATAGCTTGGTATGTATTATTTCAACAATTATTTCAACATTTCAAGAAATGTTACAAACATCAGGATGGATGGAGAATGTTTACTATTTGCCAATGAGAAAGCCAAAGTCAGCTAGCGTTATGATTTCTGGGCCTGGGAAGTCCCAGGTCCCAGCAACCCTAAATAATCACCTCATTCGTGTGAAAGAAAGCTTTTGCACATTTAGAAATCAAACTTAAAATGCATTAGATGGAATACTTAAAGTGCAGACACCCTTAGAAAAAGGGGTAAGACCAGAATATATTCACACTACAATGTGACAAGCAACTGCCTTCCTTGAGAGTAAGCTTTAGGGGCAACAAGGTGGCGCAGTGGATAGAGCACTGGCCCTGAAGTCAGGAGGACCTGAGTTCAAATCCAGCCTCAGACCAAACACTCAACACTTACTAGCTGTGTGACCCTGGGCAAGTCACTTAACCCCAATCGCCTAAAAAATAATAATATAATAATAATAATAATAATAATAATAAATAAAGAGAGTAAGCTTTAAGTAAAGTGGAGAAGAAAGACTTAGAGGTTATTCTGAGGCTGGAAGTAAGAACTGGCAGGTGTGGGGAACCTGCAGCCTTGAGGCTACATGTGGTCCTCTAAGTCCTCAAGTGGGGCCCTTTGACTGAATCCGAACTTCACAGAACAAATCCCCTTAATAAAAGGATTTGGGATTTGTTCTGTAAAACTTGTATTCGGTCAAAAGGCCGCACCCAAGGACCTAGAAGGCCACAGGTTCCCCACCCCTGGAGGGTAAGAAGGAGGCTAGGGAAAGGGGAGAAGGGCAGGTGGAAGAAAGAGTACAGAAAAATTGAAATCCCTGTAACAACTTGGCTAACTTCATGACCTTCTAACAGTCTAGCCTTGCATAACAAAATAAGATGATGTCACTTTCCTAATCGTGATCTGCAGAACTTTGACTATTCCATTTTCCTTGACTGGTTTTAGTTAAAACTAAAAGTATTCCTGTATCAGTTCCATTGTCTCTATCAGAATCAGGAAAAAGACCATAACAAGACTTCATTAGGGGACAGGGAGCCTAAAAGTGGTAAAAATCTGTCAAAAGGCATGGACAGGCCTATAGAAAACAGCACTACATTAGAGCTAGGGAAAGAAGACAGCATGGCTCACCAAAAAGGAGAAATTATTTTATTTGTGTATAGAAATTCCCACTCACCCACATCTCAGGCAAAGAACCTCAAGCTATTATATGCTGTGTAATAATGTTGAGGAAGAGGATGACGTTATATTTTTATAGCATTTTTTCAAAGTGCTTTCACACTGTTTTGTGAACTAAAAAATTTTTTTTATCATTTCCTTTTTGAGGGCGATTAAGGATCATGCTCAAAGTATACAGAGTAAGGGAAGACACCAAAAGGTTTTATACCATATTACTACCTCCAAAAATTGATCAAGAATATCCGTAATTACTGAAACACATACATACTTGGGCAGCTAGGTGGCACAGTGTATAGAATGCCAAGCCTGGAGTCAGGAAAACTCATCTTCCTGAATTCGAATCTGGCCTCAGACACTTACTAGATGTGTGACCCTGGGCAAGTTCTTTAACCCTGTTTACCTCAGTTTCCTCATCTGTAAAATGAGTTGGAGAAGGAAATGGCAAACCATTCCAGTATTCTTGCCAAGAAAACCCCAAATGGGGCTATGAAGAGTCAGACACAACTGAATCAACTCAACAACAACAATGAATCATCATCCTTAACTAGTTAGAGTCAACATGCATATTGTTATCATGGCTCTGCTTTCTTCACCCATGCTCCCTTATAAGTCTCTCCATATTTCTTTTAATTCTTCAAATATGTTGTTTCTTATAATATTCCATTGTACTCATATCCCCTAATTTGTTCTGCTGTTTACCAATCAATGGTTACCTAGTTTCCAAGTTTGTTTTGTATTCTTTTTGCATTTGTAAAAGCATTAAGTCATTATTAGCAGTAAGAACAGTATAAGACAAGGGTTTGCCCAGGAGAAGCAGTGGAAAAAGCATAGGACCTAGAGTGAAGAGATACCTGGGTTTGAGTCTGTAAGCTGTGTGATACTGCCTAGTGTCTCAGTCTCAGCTATATCATCTGTAAAATGGGAATAATAATACTTTCACTACTTCCTGATAGGATGGTTGTGAAGATGGTGATTTTGGAATCCTAGAAGTGCTTCAGAAATAGGAGCTATTATTATTAAGGGCACAGACATGGGCCTATTTGGGCATAAGACATTCTTCACTCAAGTAGCCACAGTAATTTGATGGGAACCAAGGTCTCCAGCAGAGAAGAGTCAAAGTCAGCAGGTTGCTCACGCACTGTTTATTATCTTAATCATTAGAAAATATGTATTTACAAACTATTACTGAGAGGTTAAGTGTAGACAACTGCAACTTTTTTCTAAACTTCCTAAGACAGTGACTTTCTTGACGCCAACTCCCCCATGGGGCAGGCCCTGGTCCTTTTGGAAACTTCTAAAATGGGGGCTGTTGTACCTTCCTAGCCAAATCACTCAAGATGCTCTTCTTTGTGCATACAACACAATTTTCACACATCAGAGTTTATGAAGACAATTGGAACTCATCCTACTTGGCAAGAGTGCCCTTGTCTTTCACATTCAATTGGTTCTTGAAATGAAAGGTAACCTTAATTCTAAAGCCTGACACTGCTCTGCTCTACAGGGTATCCAGTTATTTTAGGAGGTGCCACAAAATTTTAACTCATACTACATTTTTTTTTTCAGGGCTGGGGAGGAAAGGAAGAAGAGAAAGGAAAATAATAGAGGTCTAAACTTCAAAAAGGTTGGGAATCACTCTTCTAGAAGCATCTAGAAAGGTAGGCCCCATTTTAAGAAGTGACCGATCTATGAAAATAAAAGATACATTAAGAATAACTGTTGGGGCAGCTAGGTGGCGCAGTGGATAGAGCACCAACCCTGAAGTCAGGAGGACCTGAGTTCAACTGTGGCCTCAGACCAAACACTTGACACACTTACTAGCTGTGAGACCCTGGGCAAGTCACTTAACCCCAATTGCCTAAAAAAAAAAACCAATCTGCTCACCTCCTGACAGAGAAGCAGGTAACATAAGAGCCACTCAGAGTACAAATTGAGACATATTTTTCAGACATGGCCAATATGTCAATTTCTTTCACTTGACTACATATTTGTTATAAAGGTTTTGCTTTTCTTTCTTTTTCAGGGTGGTTAGAGGGAGGGAGAAAGATGGTACATTCTTGCTAATGGAAAAATATATATATATATTTTTAAAATCTAAAAAAGGGAAAAATTGTTAATAAAAATATCACAGATAGTAATATTACTAAAAATAGGTAAAAAGCAAGACATCAGCAACAGCCAACCTATACGCCTACTTTAAAAAAATCTATGAAATTTTTGGGGAAATATTCTACACCACACATTAAAAGTATTCTTAGTAAAAAATAAAGAAGGGAGCAAAAACCTATCTTCTTAATACCAGTGATCTCCCAGCAATGCTACATGATCTTAGATGAATCTTGATCTTAGAAGAGTCAGTGTTGCAGGTCATTCAAAGGACAACAGAAAGTCACATAATAAATGCAAACAGGCTGCATTTGACTTGTGCTTGAGAAGTAACATAAAATGCATTATTAAGGGCATATAATACTGAAAAAGAGGAAAGCCAGTTATGTACAATATCAAGGGATAATAAAGCGCAGCATGAGTCATATGTTGAAAATAATTATTTTTTCAATACTGAAACACTGAAGTATTAAAAGAACCAAGGGAATGAGTAAATGATGGAATTAATGGGGGGGGGAGGGAAGCATTTATTAAGCACCTACCATGTGCAAAGTATTATGCTAAGCACTGGTGATATAAAAAAATAGAAAAGTGGAGAGAATCTCTACTTTTAAAAAAGCTCACATTCTACTGAAAGCTTTTTTGAAAGTAGAGATTCTCTCCACTCCCCCTAATGGGGGAGACAGTATGATTTAGAGGTTTCAGCTGCAAATCAGATGCCAAAGACCCATGAGCCTTCGGATACAGTAACACCTCTTTCTTAATATCTTTTCCACTGATAAAATAGTGTTTCAGATGTTGAATTATTTGACATTGTCAAGGACATGAGTATAAAGGATTTTATTTTCTGGGTCTTCAGGTAGGTAGCAGTGGCTGCTAAGGAGGCAGGGGCTGCAGCACCTGCAGAAGCTATTGCAAGGTTGCATTTCTTCAACAAGTGATGCTTCCTGGAATGGCATCTATAGGAACTGGGCTGAAAGGAAGGCCAGTTATCTGGAGGCACTGCCATTTCAAGGGTTTCTTGGAGCTTACCTGCTTATCAATGAGAGTAGGTCAGTGCTGTTGATGGTGGAAGGAAAGGTGGACCCCTTCAGAATGGGAGAACAAGCATATTGGCAAAATTCTTTATGAAGGATCTACTTCCATAGATAACAGAATTAGTTCCAAGAATGTGAAGGCCTGGAAGGGTTATCTGAGACTGTGAGCTCCTTGAGAGGGGGAATGATAGGGTTTGATTTGGTTTTGGTTTTTGTCTTTGTATTCACAACACTCAGCACAGTGCATTGGCACATAGTAAGCACTTAATAAATGTTTGTTGACTAGTTGACTTGACAGTGAGTATACACACTGATTAGATCCTAGATCTATCTACATATAGTAAGGAAAATTGTTCATAATTCATTCATCTGTTTATTTTTTTAGAAACAAATTGGGTCCATTTTTAATTTTTTTAATTAAATTTTAAATTAATTTACATATTAACTGAATAATAGTCTCTGCAAGTACATTAACAAAATAATGAATAAAACTTTATAATCCAAACATTTGCATTGTTAAAAAAAAAAAAACGTTAACAAAATAACTTTTTTGTTCTATCCCATTTTTTTCTGCTCCCTATTCTGTATACATATAGAATTGTGTTGTCTTTTATATAGTTATAGTCAATGTATGCATCGTTCTCTAATGAAAACTTTTTTCCTTTCTGTAACACATATGTCTTTCCATATTACTTTATATTCCTCTCTGTAACATATGTCTTTCCTCTCTGTAACACATATGTCTTTCCATATCACTTTATATTCCTAGCTTTTAATAGTTTTCTACTACATTGATAAAACGTAGTTTGTTCAGCCATTCCCTAATTACTGGATGCAATGTTCATTTCTTGGTCAATATCATGGTAAGGTCACCACAAACAATACCATATTGTTTTTAATCATGGCTTAACTTGGGACAAAGTCATCTGATCTGAAATCACCTTCTTGTTGGCATGAGCTTCAGATATATATATATTAAACCTTGTGCAATTGACAATGGATGTATTTGAATTAAAAAAAGAAAGCTTTTGGTGGAGCAGATAGGAGAAGCAATCATCTGAAGAAATCTTTCCACATCAGTTATTAACTACCTCTACCTAATGGAAGAGGCATCAGCTAGTCTGATAATTGATGCTGCTTGGATCACAGAGGTAAAAGAGAAAGAGAATATAAAGGGAAAAAAAATCCTCCCACACAAAAGCTTCCTCCAACAAAAACAGGCAGTGGTTTAGCATTCTAGTGACTAAATAAAAGCCACATGAATGTGTACGGATTGTCACTTGACTTACCTCAGATGTCAAGTTAATATTAAGACAGATATTTTCACTAGAAAAATCTACTGATGGATTGGTTTTCAGACATTTTCCATTGTACAAGTCTTCATTATAAAGAAAACAATTAGGTAACAGTTGAAATAAAATGCTTTTCAAGTCTTGAAGAATTAGTATGGATTAAAAAAAAAAAACAAAACCCATACCCTCCCCCGTGTATTTTTCCATTCCTTTGAGAGCAATGAATACCTGCAATTTTGATCCCTCTAAAATCATGGTGTTCCATGATTCATAGTTCTACCAGACGATACTGGAACCGTAATGGTGAACTTTTGCATCTGGGAACAACTTGGGACCATTGGAAGGACTGTGAAGCTTCTCCAATGCCCACTCACCTATTCAGTTCTTTATATTCCTAACTCTTTAATAGTTTTCCATTATATTGATAAACTGCAGTTTGTTCAGCCAGTCTCTAATTATTGGACACAGTGTTCAATTCTTTGTCAATATCACTATAAGGCAGTTATTAGAAAAATAAGAGTTCATTGTGTCTCTGCAACTAGTTTTTCTATTTACTTGAAACATGGGGGGATTTTTGCTTGTTTTTGTTTTTACAAAATGCTATATTTTTGAGAATTCAGTAGCACATAACTTTAGGACCATTATACACCACTCTCCCATTCCAACAACAAAAAAAATATATCTTCCCCTTTTTTGCAACACTTCATTACATGTTTTTACTTGCCCAAACAGAACATTTACAAAATTTTGAACATTTCTACCATAAAAATGTAGGTTTCTTACTAAACTGCAAAAATGAAAAGTATGATATCTAAACAACACAAGACAAAGGACAAATTGTTATACAAACCTAGGTGTTATATCTAAAATAGGTGCTTTTTCCTTGGGTCTTCATATTCTTTTCTTTTTTTACCATAACTTGTTGGATTTCCAGGTCCTATTCCTCTATGACTCTATGAGGTCCAAGGGCCAGCATTCAGTATGAATGTCACTTCCTATCATGGAACCACTCGTAGCTGCTGGTGAAACTCTCTGTGCCACCACCATCTAAAGGTAGAAATTTCAGGCCTCCTGAACCATGGAGGTCTCTCATGTTTAATGTTCCCTCACCTCCCATTCTCTCACCTTTCCATAGTCTAGCGGATCCAATTAGCCTATCCAACTATAACTGCCATCTCTTAGATGTGTCATTTGCTCTTCCAGCTCAGATTGGCAAATTATTTCCTCTTTTCTCCTGTGCTACTTTATCTCTTAAGAGCATAACCCATAGTCACTTAACCCCACTGCCTAGCCAAAAAAAAAGAGCATAACCCATAGAAAAATGTGCATATCCTTTGACCCAGTAATACCACTTCTAGCTCTGTATCCCAAAGAGATCATTAACAAGGACCCACATGTACGAAAATATTTATAGCAGCTCTTTCTGTGTGGCAAAGAATTGGAAATTAAGGGGATGCCCATCAATTGAGGAATGGCTGAACAAGTTGTGGTATATGCATTATACTATTGTGCTATAAGAAATGATGAGCAGACAGACTTCAGAAAAACCTGGAAAGACTTATGTGAATTGATGCTGAGTGAAACGAGCAGAACCATGAGAACATTGTACACAGTTACAGCCACATTGTGTGATGACTAACTTTGATAGACTTAGCTCTTCTCAGCAATGCAGGGATCTAAGACATGTCCAAAAGACTCATGATGGAAATATGCTATCCACATCCAGAGAAAGAACTCTGGAGTCTGAATGCAGATGGAAGCAGACTATTTGCTCTCCTTTTCTTTTGTAGTTCTGTTTCTTCTTTCTCGTGGTTCCTCCCATTAGTCCTAATTCTTTTATACATCATGACTAATGTGAAAATATGCTTAATGCAAATGTATAAGTAGAACCTATATCAGATTTCATGCTATCTTGGGGGGGGAAGGAAAAGGAGGAGGAGAAAATTTGAAATCAAAATCTTATGGAAGTGAATGTTGAAAACTAAAAATAAATAATTTTTTTAAAAGAAGAGTATAACCCAGTGTGCTATTGAAGTGAGAGACATCCCAGAAGATAGTATCTCAGAAGTCCACTGACATTTTGGAACCAGGACATCTTGGAGGAGTTTTGTGAAGATTTCTGGGAGAAAGAGGCTAAAGAGAGGGAAGCTGAGAGTGTAGAATTCTTGAGTCAAAATTTGTCTTCCATTTTGAGACAATGTGTACAGAATGCGAGGATCTCTGGGCAGCTTATTTCCCAAAAATTTCACAAAACTTCTCCCCTAAACTGGCAGAAATTAGGTATAGACCAAGATGTCACACCATATACCAGGATAAATTCCAAATAGATACATGACTTAGACATAAAGGATGACATCATAAACAAATTAGCAGAGTAGAGAAATTGCTTTCAGACCTATGGATCAGGAAAAAGTGTAATGTCCAAACAAAAAAAAAGTTCAAAAAATGTCCAAAATGTCCAAAATTAATAAAATAAAAAGGAATATGTTCAATATATAAAATTTAAAAGTTCTTGCACAAATAAAACCCATGACGCTAAAAATTTTAAAGGAATGAATTAATTGGAGGAAAAACATCTTTGCAGCAAAGGTCTCATTTTCAAAATACAGATTCAAAGGAACCAATTCAAATGTATAAGAATCATTCCTCAACTGAAAGGATATGGACAGATAAACATAGAAACATTTTACATGATAGCACATGTATAACTTATACCTGATTGCTTACCATCTCAGGGAGTGAGGAGGGGAGGGATGGAGGTAGGTTAGAATTTGAAACTCAAAACTTTAAATAAAAATGTTAAAAATTAAAAAAAAAACCAAAGGATATATAAGGTGGTTTCCTAAAGAATAAATCCAAGCTATGAAACCATATGAAAATGCTCTAAATTACTAATAATTAGAGAAATGCACATTAATGCAACTCTGTGGTTTTACGTCACATCTATCAGACTGGCAAAGCTGAGGAAAAGAAAAGAAAATGAAAAGTGTCGGTGAGGCTGCAGGAGAACAAGCACACCGATGTAATACTGCTGGAGCTGTAAATTAACATAGCCATTTTATTTTATATTTAATTTTTCCCTAATTACATATAATACAATGTTTAACATTCATTTAAAAAATTTTAGTTCCAAATTCTTTCCGTCCCTCCCTTCTTCCCTCCCACTGAGAAGGCAAGCAATTTGATATAGGTTATAAATGTGCAGTCATGCAAAACATTTCCATGTTAGTCATGTTGTGAAAGAAAACAGACAAAAAAAAAAGAAAAAGAAAGAAAGTAAAGAAAAAGTATGCTTTAAGCTGTATTCAGACTCCATCAGTTCTTTCTGTGGAGATGGACAGCATTTTTCATCATAAGTCCTTCAGAATTGTCTTAGGTAACAACAGCCATTTTAGAAAGAAATTTGGAACCAAGTCTCAAAAGTTACTAAATTGTGTATGTCCTTTGACCTTGTGATATCACCCCAAAACCCCAAAAACATCAAAAAAAGAGGTGAAAGACCCATATTACCAAAATCTTAATTACAGCTTTTCTTGGAAAGGAGCTGGAAGTTAAGGGGGTGCTCATCTATTGGGAAATGACTGAACAAACTATAGTATATAAATATAATACAATATTATTATGCCATAAGAAATGATGAAGGGAGTCATTTTAGAGAAACCTGGGAAGACTTGTGTGAACTGACTTAGAATTAAGTGATTAGAACCAGGATCACAATTTATATAATATCAACACAGTAAAAGAATTCTAATCAACACAATGACCAACCTTGATTCCAGAAGACCGATGATGAAGCACATACCTCCTGAGTGGTGATGGACTCAAAGTACACAATTAGACATTTATATTTTTGGGAAATAGACAATGTGGGAATTTGTTTTGCCTAAGTAAGTATATTTGGGGTTTTTTTAAGTTTGGTTTGGTGTTTTTTGGAGGCAATCAGGGTTAAGTGACTTGCCCAGGATCAAACAGCTAGTAAGTGTCTGAGGTCAAATTTGAATTCAGGTTTTCCTGACTTCGGGGCCAGTGCTCTGTCCATTGGTCCACCTAGCTGCCCCAGTATGCATATTGGTTACAAGGTTTGGGTTGGGTTTTTTTTCAATATGAGGAGAGGAGATAGAGAAAAATAAAATTTTGTTCATTAAAAAAAAATTAAGCAAAAAATTCTCTCAGAAGTCCAGGTTCCAAAATGTCACTAACTGGTGGACTTCTTGTATACCATTTGTTAGACATCTCTCACTTCCATAGTAACACAGAGTTTTAAATATATTTCTTTGTGTTTCTGCATTCCTTAATTGTGAAGGTCTTCCACACATTTCAGTTCTTCCTGGATCCATATTGAAAAGATTCATCTTGTGCTTTTGATACACATCTTTCATTTCACTTCCCAGTTTGTCTTTCAGAATCTTTCATGTTTTTCTCTACTTGTGCCCTTTGTGTTTTTTTCCATTTCTTCTAAATTTACACTCTGGGCACATTTAAGGCCTAAGGCGCTAGGCTGAGCAAAACACGGAGGATTTTCTCTCTCTTCTTTGAAATGTTGGGAATTTTGTGCAAATGTTTCCATCTCCATCATTTAGTTTCTACAAGAGTTGTCAACAACAACAAAATACCTCCTTCACTGTTTTTTGCTTACAGCCAGCACTGAAGAAAATCTAACAGTGTCTTCCTCTGTCATTAATAATACAACCTTTTCAATAGATCTAAACTTGTCGATTACAGTAATTCCGTGGAAACCTAGGTTAAAAGATACTGTACAAAGAGGGAAGCAGTTTGTGGCTCCCTCTGCTGGGAGAATCAAGTTCTGCCTTTGCAAGTTAAGCTCAGATTCAAGGTTGAAGAAAAGACTGCTGTAAATTGTCCATATTCAGCAAATAATCTTTTGCGATCTTCATTAATAAATATGGGTAGGCCTTTTCTGTTCCCCTCAGTTGTTAACAAAAACCCTCAACAATGAATTTGCATACATTTTGTATTTTATTATCTGTACACATATTATTTCCCTCCTATGGAAGGTTAGCTCTTTGAAGAAAAGGAGTCAGAATACCACAAAGTGTCCAGCTCTGCTGACAACAGGGATCACTAGCATCAGTGAGTTAGGCCCTGTCTGCTGATGCTGAACTGGCAGGTTGATCCACAACTGAATCGTCATTCAGCTTTTTAACTTTCTGTAAGCTTTTCTTTTATCTGGTCTTGTGATTTTCTTACCAGTGTTAATTCTTAATTTCTTTGAATATTCCTTTTATCCACTTGCAGTTTTTCAACGTGTCTTACATTGGTGCGTTTGACATCAGCTTTGCTTCTTCCATTTTAGGTGTCACAGTTGCTCTGTTGTATTTTTTATAGTGTCAACACTTTTTTCATGCTATTTATTTTTATTTTTTTTAATTTTTAGGCAATTGGGGTTAAGTGACTTGCCCAGGGTCACATAGCTAGTAAGGGTCAAGTGTTTGGTCTGAGGCCATATTTGAACTTAGGTCCTCCTGACTTCAGGGCCAGTGTTCTATCCACTACACCACCTAGCTGCCCCCTATTTTTTATTTTGTTAAAAAAAAATTTTTAATTTTTGTTATTTTCCTCATATGTTTTTAAAAGATGTTTTTCTTCTCTTTGGTGTTCGTTGTTGTTATTCTTGATTTTTAGGAGTATGTAATGAACTCTGGCTTCCTTCAAACTTCTCACTCTACCATCTTGACTAGAAAACTGGAATTCTGTATAATTATAACCAACTATATGAGAGATGCCTTATTGAAGGGTAACCTTTGTGTTACTAAAATAAATACTTTTTTTTGCCTTTTTTTTTCCAGCGAGGTTAAGTGACTTGCCTAGGGTCACACCTCTAGTAAGTGTCAAGTGTCTGAGTCTGGATTTGAACTCAGGTCCTCCTGACTCCAAGGCTGGAGCTCTATCCACTGCGCCACCTAGCTGCCCTAAAATAAATACTTTTTAAAAAATTATAATTTGCAAATTTAAAAATTGCTAGATGTTGTATTTCCTATGCCTAGCAATCAAAAGTTATAATCAACAAAAAATTAAAATCACTAGTTATTATATTCCTTATGTCCATCATCAATTGTATGTAATAGTGTGCTCCACTATAAAAAATCATCCACAAAAGTCTCCTTGATTCTTTCTCATTTTCTCATCAAGATTTTATAGAAATGAGAATAGTAGGGGCAGCTAGGTGGCACGGTGGATAGAGCACTAGCCCTGAAGTCAGGAGGACCTGAGTTCAAATCCACACAACACTCACTAGCTGTGTGACCCTGGGCAAGTCGCTTAACCCCATTGCCTAGCCAAAAAAAAAAAAGAGCTAGAACAAGAATAAAAATTAAAATAAGAGGAACATAATAATTTATGAATCTATAACTTAGCAAAGAATCCCAGAACTAAAACTGCTCTAAAGGAGTTACTTACTCTCTACTTTTCACATCAATTCCTACTCTGCGTGACCAGATTAAAGGATTTCAGACTCCACAGCTCTCAAAATGGCACGGCTCAAGTTAAATAACCATGGCATCATAGGATTACGTCTGGAGGGGTCCTTAGAGATCATTTCTCCAATTTCACAAACAAGTAAAGTGAAGCCCAAAGAGAACTTTCTCAAAAACCTCACAGGTCATAAGTAGTAGGGATGTACTGAGTATTTAAGTAGGAAGGGAACAAGTATTTATTAAGCACCTATTATGTGCCAGGCCCCATGCTAGGCACTATACTAATGTCATTTCATTTTATCCTTACAACACTTTTGGGAGGTAGGTGTACACCCATTTTACAGCTGAGTAAACTGAGGTAGGCAGAGGTTAAGTGATTTGCCCAGAGTCACACAACTAATAAGTATCTGAGACTGGATTTGAACTCAGGTCTTCCTGACTCCAAGTCCAGCACTGTATCCACTTCATTACTTAGATACGTCTATGTATTTACTGTGTATCCAGTACAATGCTGGGCACTATAGGAATAGGTCCTCAAAACTGTAGTCCTCTACCCTCCTGCTAGGTGGCTCAATGAACCCATCTAACTGTATTCTCAACCAGCTCCCCACAACTGTTCTCTCTTCTAGTCTGCCTGGAGTCAGGAAAATCTGAATTCAAATCTGGCCTCAGACATTTATAAGACATTTATCTGGGCAAGTCACTTAACCCTGCTTGCCTCAGTTTCCTCATCTGTAAAATGAGCTGGAGGAGGAAATGGCAAGCCACTCCAGTATCTTTGCCAAGAAAATCCCAAATGGAGTCAGACATAACTAAAAAACAGCTGAACAACAACAACAAAAAAACCCTCTAAGAATTTACCATTTAAACAACGGTTCTTATTCTAAGTCCACAAATGTTCTTAAAAACAGTTTGATAATTGTATTTCATTATAATTGGTTTCCTTTGTAATTTTATGTATTTTATTTTATGCATTTTAAAACATTCTGAGAAGGGGTCAGTAGACTTCACCAAATTGCTAATGACACAAAAAAGGTTAAGAATCCCTAGTCTTACTGTAGAGAGAATAACAGTAAATAAATGTCAGTTTATGAATGAATCCTAAGCCTTGCATATTTAACTATTCATTTAATTAGCATAAACTCATGAGCTGGCATCTCTTCCATAACTATTATGTAAACAGATATTCTCCCACATTCTCTTCAGTAGCACAGAAATTACTGTTTATAAGCCAACTGGTAAAATATTAATGTATCTGTAGACTCTGTTTTGCAAAGTGCTCTCTTCTCAACACTCCTATGCAAGTAGGCAACATAAGCATTATATCCCCATTTGATAGATGAGGAAATTGAAGTCCAGAGAAAGTCACTGAAAAGATTCAAATCTTTAAATGTACATGTTGATGTTCTCTCCAATGTTGGAGATCAAAGTCATGCCTGCCTACTCCGTATGACTCTTCTCTATGTCCTCCCATAAATTCATCACAAGGGGTTCACTCGATACCCTAGGGACCTTTACTTGACACCATGAAGATACCAAAGGAGTACATAAGCTGCCTTTTAGCTGTCCCTCACTCTTGACATATGACTAGCCCATCTTCTTTTTTCTAGCATACATTTCATTAACATCCTTTACTTCAGTTCTTCTCAGGAGTTTCTTATTGGTTAGGTTTTTCTAATCTGCTCAAGTCCACAATGGATCTCTCCTTTGCCCTCTGACAGCTAACAAATATTGATACCAGGACTTAAACTCAGGCCTTCAGATTCTAAGGCCAGTCAATCTTATTGTGATAACCCTTTGCTTTTCATGATTTTATTCTTCTAATAGAAATAATTTACACATGAAATTTTCAACTTTGCTTTATTTTTTGGACTTTTATTTTTT
This sequence comes from Phascolarctos cinereus, assembly GCF_003287225.1. Classification (NCBI taxonomy): domain Eukaryota; kingdom Metazoa; phylum Chordata; class Mammalia; order Diprotodontia; family Phascolarctidae; genus Phascolarctos; species Phascolarctos cinereus. Next base: position 172,322,903 of record NW_027556180.1, on the reverse strand, counting down.
ATTTTTAGTTTTCAACAATCACTTCCACAAGCTTTTGAGTTTTAAATTTTCTCCCCCTCCCTCCCTACCTCCCTCCTTAAGGTGGTGTACAATGTGATATAGGCTGTATATATACATTCCTATGAAACATATTTTCACATTAGTCATGCTGTAAAGAAGAATTAGAATCAATAGGAGGAACCACAAGAAAGAAGAAACGAAACAAAACAAAACAGAAGAAAAAAATAACAAATACTATGCTTCAATCTGCATTCAAACTCCATAGCTCTTTCTTTGGTTGTGGATAGCATTTTCCGTCATAGGACTCTTGGAGATGTCTTAGATCCTTGCATTGCTGAGAAGAGCTAAGTCTATCAAAGTTGGTCATCACACAATGTAGCTGTTACTGTGTATGACTTCTCTTGGTTCTGCTCACTTCACTGAGCATCAGACCATACAAGTCTTTCCAGGTTTTTCTGAACTCTGCCTGCTCATCATTTTTTATAGCACAATAGTATTCCATTACATTCATATACCACAACTTGTTCATCCATTCCCCAATTGATGGGCTGTCCCTCAATTTCCAATACTTTGCCACCACATAAAGAGCTGCTATAAATATTTTTGTACATGTGGGTCCTTTTCCCATTTGTATGATCTAGAAGTGGTATTGCTGGGTCAAAGGTTATGCACAGTTTTATAGCCCTTTCGGCAATAGTTTCAAATTGCTCTCCAAAATGGTTGGATCAATTCACAACTCCACCAACAATGCATTAGTGTTCCAATTTTCCCACATCTTCTCCAACATTTACCATTTCCCTGTTTTGTCATGTTAGCCAATCTGACAGGTGTGATATGGTACTTCAGAGTTGTTTTTGATTTGCATTTCTCTAATCAATAGTGATTTAGAGCATTTTTTCATATAACTATAGATAGCTTTAATTTCTTCATCTGAAAACTGCCTGTTCATAGCCTTTGACCATTTATCAATTGGGGATACCTTTGTTTCATTTTATGCCTCAGTTGGAAAAGTATATGGCCCCTCAGGACTGGACACATTATGATACAAGTCAGTTGATAAGGATTTAGTGAGAAGGAAGAGAGACTCACTGGTCAGCACACTCTCACTGATTTCTTGCCATACAAGCTCTATCCATTCCATGGTCCATGATCAAAGATGCTGAGCAAGATGTAGACCTCTAGAGCTGTTCCTCATGTTCCAATGCTATGAAGCCAAAGGAATGAACTTTTGAAGAACTGTATGAGATAACAATAATTATTATAACAATATTTATTATTATGAGTAATAATAATATCATTTTCTCTCAAATGAGAGGTGGGGGATTGCAGAGCTGTGATGTTGTATATACTGTCACATGAAGTCACTTTGTTGATTGGTTTTGTTTAAATGATTATTTTGTTGTTATAATCAAAGATTTGATGGGCAGGGTAGAGTATATCAAGAAATAACTTGCAACAAAAGTCATCAAACTTTTTTGAAGAGACAATGCAAGACAATGTATTATATATTATGTTACATTTTATATTACATATGTACATATATACATGTACATACATGTGTATACACATATAATACACACACATGTGTGTGTGTATGTGTGAAATGTGCCAAAGGAGTGACTACAACAGGAGGTTTCAGAAGGAAGAGCCTGATTTTAGCTAGGCTAGTCAGGGAAGCCTTCGTCGAAGAGGTGAGACTATCAAGGTTAAAGATTATCTAGTTCAGTGCTTCTTAACCTTAAGTCCAACGAAACTTACAGACCCTTTTGCAGAATGTTTTAAAATGCATGAAATAAAATACCTAAAATTAGAGGCAGCTAGGTGGCGCCATAGTGCACAGTGCTTGGGACCCAGAGTCAGGAAGACCTGAGTTCAATGCAGTCTGAGACATTTACTAATTGTGTGATAATGGACAAACCATTTACTTTGTCTGCCTCAGTTTCCTCATCTGTGAAATCAGGATAATAATAGTGGCTACCTCTCAGTTCTGGGCTAAAATAAGATTTTTATAAAGGACTTAGCAAATCTTAAAGTGCTATATAAATGCCTAGCTATTATTAAAAAGGAAACCACTTATATGGAAAAACAGTTATCAAAATATTTTTTTTTTGCTTTTTTGGTGAGGCAATTGGGGTTAAGTGACTTGTCCAGAGTCACACAGCTAGTAAGTATCAAGTGTCTGAAGTCATATTTGAACTCAGGTCCTCCTGACTCCAAGGCCAAAATTCTATCCACTGAGCTACCTAGCTGCCCCCAATCAAAATATTTCTTTAGAAAAAATTCACAGACCCCAGGTAAAGAATCCCTGATTCTAATCTAATCCCTGTATTTTTGAGATGAGAAAACTTTCCCAGAAAGGGAAAATTACTTATTTCCCAAACTCTCATCACATTGAATGTTTTTTTATTCTTCTAGGTGAGGCTACAGACCCAAACACTACATTAGCCTTTACAGATATCTGTCTCCTCAAACTCATTTTCCCTCTTTCCTAAATGTTGTAATGCTGGGAAAGCATGAGAAAGAGAAACTATCCCTTTGGCTTCCTATTAAGGAATCAAACTCTATTCTCCCACAGGCAATAAGGGATAGCCACCAATCCTATTTCCCCTCCCTAGCAAATGGGGGGGGGGTCTGCTCACTTCTGTCATAATGACAGTCGAAGACCAGACAGCAGGAGTCATATGGCCACAGAGGCTGGATTACATTCTTATTCAAAATGTACACCTAGGTTTTGAGGGGCCATAAGTGAAGAAACAACCAGGGTGATGGCATGTGGGGAAACTTTCATATACTAACAAAAGGGCTGCAACTTACAGCTTTTTTACTTAGAATAAATTAAGCTAAACACAGCATGGTATAGTGTGAGTAGGGCCAGCCAGAGTCAGGAGGGGAAGAAAAGGAGAAAGAATAAGCATTTATTAAATGCCAGGCACTGTGCTAAGCACTTTACAATTATTTCATTTTATCCTCACAACTACCCTGGGATTAGGTAAGTGCTATTATTATCCCCATTTTACCGTTTAGGAGACTGAGGCTAGAAGAAATTAGGTGACTTACCCAGGGTCACATAGCTATGACGTGTTTGAGGCTGAATTTGAACTCAGGTCTTCTTGAGTACAGACCCAGCACTCTAGTTCATGTACGACCTTCCTGCCAAGAGCTGGGCTCAAGACCTGCCTAATTTCCTTCAGCACTCAGCTCAAATGCTACCTTTTTTTTGCTTTTTTTTTGCTTTTTTTTTTTTTTGCTTTTTGGTGAGACAAAGTGGGTTAAGTGACTTGCAAAGGGTCACACAGCTAGTAAGTGTCAAGTGTCTGAAGCCAGATTTGAACTCAGGTCCTCCTGACTCCAAGGTCAGAGCTCTATCTACTTTGCCACCTAGCTGCCCCTCAAATGCTACCTTCTTCATACCACCTTTATGGATCCCTTCATCTGTTAATTAATGCCTTCTCCCACCCTCAAGTTGCTCCATATTATTCTGTATAAACCTGCTTACTGTATATACTCATAAATACCTCTATATATACATGTCTCCTCTGCTAGAATAACACCTACATGAGGGCAGAAGAAATTTCATTGTGTCTAGCACAGTGCTTCATACATAGCAGGAACCAGCACCAGGGAAGAGAGATCCCACCCTAGGAGTTCTCTATACTTATTATATCACAGGTCTGGACCCTCCCCTCCCCTCCCCCAACCTAATCTAATATCTGTTCTTTATAAAGCTTCACAGAGAAGGTGAGATATTAGCTTGTTAGCTCTAATGCTTTGGGGTGTTCTTTTTAAGGACAGTCTTTGAATCCCCAGCACGTAGCCCAGAGCCAGGAACCTAAGAGACACTTAATAAATGCTTACTGATAGACTGATAAGAATGTGTTGGAAATCAGTCGAGAGAAGTGTGATTTTCTGAGAACACTGGAATTTTAATACAACCAACAGAGTCCTTACGGGAAGACTTTTCATAAAAAGTTGAACCCCATCCAACAAGGTTCAGTGACTGACGTGCCAAAAGGAACTCATTATAAGGAGATTCTAAGACATACGGGAACATTGTGATGAGCCTCTACTATAATTAAAATAAATGACCCTCCCACAGTGAAAAACAGGAAGCGCTTGGGATACAGTTTTCATGGAATGAGTCAGGTTAGTTCTCCAAAGGAGTTGCTTATTTTTCTGTGAACAGTAATTCGACTTTCCAGAACTTCATAATTAAGCCTGGATCTACGCTGTCCGCATGTGACAGCAACAGATGCTTGGATGTGGACGCTGGCTTCTTGCCCTCGGCAGTGACAGCCAGGTGCACACCTACAATTCTATCACACTTTGATTACTTCAGTCCTAGCTATTTTTAATTTATGTGATTTTGTTACAGAGTGCTCCTTTTTTTTCCTTTTTACTACAATTCTCTGAAAAGATTGCTATCTTTTCTTAGGAGGAAGCAGTACAGCCCAGACCTTCCCCACAACCACTCTAATAAAGATATAGTAAGAGCCCCAGACTGGGTAGTAATCAGGAAATGTAGAGGAAAACAACAGTGAGTCATTTTTCCAGCCTAGGTCATCATAAGGAAACAAACCAAGGCTTGCAGTCACTGGAGAGAGAGTCTACGGGAGGGTGCAGCCTTAGCATGATGACTGAACTGGAGCCAAGCCCATGTAGTGGAGCAAGGAACTGTGTCACTCTGACCTCAGAGATGGTTTGCTAATACAGTGTGCACTAAAGAGCAGACCTGTAGTAGGGGAGGGGCAGGGAAGATCTGCAGCTGTGTTCTTCTAGACTGAGTAGGGACTGTGCCTAACTCTCTGTACTGTGCAGGAAGTAGGAACGGGTGCCAGCCAGCAGCTGCTAGTAGCTTTGACCCCAGAGGATCATGACTCCAGGACAGACTGAAAAAAGGACTTGCAGCTAGGCTCCTGCTGACTTGCAGTTGCTGAAAGATTGAGGATTCAGCTCAGACATGGCCTAGGCTATATACTGAGCAAGGAGGAGAAGCAGAAGAGAGCAATAACAGTTAACAGTCAATAAACATTTGTTAAATACCTACTAAGCTACATGGCTTAGTGAATAGAGTGCCTGGCATGAAGTCAAGAAGGCCTGGGTTCAAATCTAGCCTCAGACACTTAACAGCTATGTGACCTTGGGCAATTCACTTAGCCCTGTTTGCCTCAGTTTCCTCATCTGTAAAATGAGCTGGAGTAGGAAAAAGCAAACCACTCCAGTATCTTTGCCAAGAAAATACCAAGTAGAGTCAGGAAGAGTCAGACACCACTGAAATGACTGAACACCAATAATGTGCTAGGAATTGTGCTAAGCATTGTGCTAAGCATTGAGGATAAAAATAAGAAAACAAGAGTCCCTGCCTTCAAGGAGCTTACAGTCTAATGGGGGAGGATGATACACAAAAGGAAGCATGCCAAAAGGTATCAGGTCAGGCTGATATTCACTGAAACCAAAAGCAAAGCTGCTGATGGAAAATTAAGAGTTAAGCTGTAAAGTTCAGAGCCCTCTTATAAAGAAAGGCCTTGGGAAGGTGTTAGTGCACTGTCCTCTAGCCCTCCAATCAGACGGGAGCTGCAGCTGAGGGTCCTGAGAAGGTGTTGTGACTGCTGAGTATCAGGGCTGGATCAAAAGCCATGATAATGAGCTTTCAGGTGATGGACTTACCCTGCGGGAGGCATGATGTTTGTGAAGTCAAAACCAAGCAGAGGAACTGATGGAGAATGAAGAACAGCAGTTAGGTATGTATCTCAGACCCTGAAATAGGGTGCCCCCAACCCAGTCTGTGGCCTACAGATGAGTAACCAAGTAACAGACTCCATGGAAATGTACCAAATAAAAGTTAATAACTCGATGAGACAACAAGAAGTATTAAAACAAAGTGAAAAAAACTGCAAAAATAGAAGATGGAGAAAGCAAATTCCTATCAAAACAACTCATCTAGATAACAAATCAAAAAAGTAGTTTAAGAATCACTGGGATTACAGGATTGAGCCAAGATGGTACAGTAGAAGGAAGCTGTACAAGCTAGCTCCACCCATAACTGCTCCAACAATGATCTAAGAAAAATGTCAAACTGGGCAAACCTGGGGGATTGAAGGAAAATCTATAGTAGGTAATCTGTCTAGCTAGCCCAACATCACAAATTCGACCTATAGGCAAGTGACTAGGGCAGAAATTGTGAAGCAGGGGTGGGCCAGAATCACAGACCAGAGTCCTGAGTATAGGGATGCCCAGATCTGATCTAAGACTTGGCCTCTACCTGGCCCAGACTAGAAACACAGGTTTTCTCAGAGGGACCAGGAGTATCCTCACCCTAGGAGGCACCTACTGCTCAGAGCCCAAAGTGGAGATGCCCAGAGCTCCTCAAGGACCAGCCTTGAGCTCAGATAAGAGGGAAGAAGGAGATTCCAGAGAAACCTGGAACAAGGTCTCAGTGCCCAGAGCTCTGAACCAGGCCAGCAGCACAGGGATACCCAGAGATAACTGCAGACTCAGTCAGTCTCTAACCCAGATCATCAGCTCTAGATCTCCAAAAAGGGACCTAGAAAAAGGACTCCGCTTTCAAGGTCACACAGAATCTTGGATTCAGTCTTGGAATCAGTCCCCTGCCTAAGAGAGCAATGTGAGGATCTCCTAGAAGCACCAGAACCACAGACTCAGTCCTTAGAGCCCTCAGCTAAGCCAGCAATGCTGGGTTACCCAGAGCAGATTGATAGAAAAAATCAACTAAAAAAAAAGATTAAAAAGTTATCATGATGTCCATCAAGAAACAAACCCAGGAGAGATGAATAATTCTAAAACATCTACAAACAAAATTTCAGTTAAAAACATAACTTGACCACAAGATAAAGTAGAAATTATGTAGGAGGTTTTTTTGAACTAAAACTCTTAATTACCTTTATTTTCCCCTCCCAGGGGAGGTGTGAACTAGACCAATAGAAAGCTTAATAGTAATAAAAATAATAGTCATTTATATGACTCTAAGATTCACAAAACCCTTTACATACATTATCTTATTTGATCCTCACAACAATCCTGTTGTGTAGGTGGTATTATTCTGATTTTACAACCAAACAAACTGAGGCAGAGAGGTTAAGTGACTTGCCCAGGGTCCCACAGGTAGTTAATGTCAAGTACTGGTCCATTTTCCAACTCTTCTTGAATAGCCAGTCCCAGACAAAACTATGAAGTAAGAAAAATTTGTCTTTAGCATCTTCTGCTTCCATATTCTTTCTATCTATCTATCTATCTCTCCATCTATCTATCTATCTATCTATCTATCTATCTATCTATCTATTATATATATTTTGGCTAGGCAATGGGGTTAAGTGACTTGCTCAGGTCACACAGCTAGTTAAGTGTCAAGTGTCTAAGGCCATATTTGAACTCCAAGGCCAGTGCTCTATCCACTGCGCCACCTAGCTGGCCCCTACACATTTTCCCCAGGATTATGTCCATACTTTCATATGCCTAGGTGACCTTGTGTATTTTTCCCCAGAGATATATAAATCTGAATAACGGATTTTCACTTTTGAGTGACTATCTACTTCAAAGTGTTTTCCTAAAGGTCAAATAAGATCATGTATATGAAAATACTTTATCACTAGAAAGCACCATATAAGTGAATATAAGTTCTTACTAGTATAATAATAAATCAAGGTATTGCCTCTTCTAGAATCATTTGCATTTTAAGCCTAATTTTAAAAGCTTTGTCCTTGTTAGAGAAATTTCAGGCATTTGTGAATAGATGAAAGAGGTATTGGGTGGGTGGGAGCTGAGATAAAGCAGGAAAATCTTTCCAGAACACATCAGGTCCACTCCACCCATGGGTCCATTCCTCCTAAAGTTGGTTTTCTAAGGGCAACTTCATTATTTAAAATGCTGTGACTTTCTAAATCAGACATATACATGACCTTTAAAAAAATCATCTATTATATGATTTATATAATGTGCACTTGATCTTCTTGCTTCCCATCTACAACAGATTGTATCATCAATCATTCCCCCTTTCTCTCTCTCTTGAATTTTCAACCTTTCTCTATAAACTGATTCCTTTCCTACTGTCTCCAAATATGCCCAAATCTCCTCCCACTCTTAAAAAACCTTTGCTGACCCTATGATTCCATCAAGCTATGTGTCTCTCCTTTCTTTCTCAGCAAACTCTTTGAAAGAGTTGTCTACACTAGCTGTTTTCAAATCCTCTTCTCTCATTCATGTATCAAACCTCTGCAATTTGGTTTTTTACCTCATCGTTCAAATGAAATTGCTCTCTCCAGAGTTACCAATGATCTCTTATTTGCCGGATCTAATGATCATTTCTCAGTCCTAATCCTTTCTGACCTCTCCATACCATTTGACACTATTGACCACCCTCTCCTCCTCTGGGTTTTTGTGATACTGCTCTCTTGGTTCTTCTCCTACCTATTGGACCACTCCTCATTTTGTTTTGCTGACTCATCATCCACACCGAAGTTCTATCCTGGATCCTCTTCTCATCTTCCTCAATAATCTCTCTCTTGGTAACCTCAAGAGCTCCCTTGATATTAACTATCATATTTAGGCAGCTGACTCTCAAATCTACACATCTAACCCCCATCTCTCCTCTAAGCTTCAGTACCATATCACCAATTGTCTATTGCACACTTCAAACTGGAAGTGCTAGAGACCTCTTAAATTCAGCATGTCTAAAACTGAACTTATTATTTTCCCCTCCTTACCTCTCTCAGCTTTCAAACTTCCCTACTTCTGGCAAAGGCATCACCATCCTTCCATTGTCTCAGGTTCATAATCTTCGCATTATCCCTTTGATCAATAGACCGAACACTCTTAAGTCACATATAGCTAGTCTTTTACCAAATCTTGCCATTTTTGACTTTACCACATATCTCAAAGCCAACATCTTCTCTCTACTCTCATAGCAATCACCTTAATGCAGGCCTCCATCATCTCTCAAAGAGATTATTGCCAACATTCTCCTAATTGGTTTTCCTTCCTCAAGTCTCTCACCACTCCAGTCCATTTTACACACTGCTGCCAAAGTTTTCCTTAAACACTGATCTGACCATTTGATCCACAATACCCCACCCTCACCCCCAACCAACGACTGTGGCTACCTATTGCTTCTAGAATAAAATATAAAGTCTTCTGTTCAGCTTTTAAAGTCCTACATAACCTGGTCCCAACCTACCTTTTCAGCCTCATTAGATATTATTCCCCTTCCTGTACTGTGTGATCTAGCCAACCTGGCTGAAAGACAGACAGTGAAATATTATGATCCTGAGCAAGTCATATCACCAGTGTGTCAGAGGCAGAATTTGAACCTAGGTCTTTCTAACTCCAAAGCTGACTACTGTACCATGTCACTTATATTTTCACAAGCTGTCACGATGTCCTCTAGGACTCCATTTACTAACTTTGTAAAATATAAGGTTCATAATACTTCACTACCTATCTCACAGGGTTGTTAATGAGGAAAGTGCTTTGTAACTGAGATGTTTATTACAAATGTCACTCAAATACACGTGGTTGTACAATCTCATTGATATGGATATGTATTCCAATGATGCTATAATAAACTACCCAAGTGAAGGCCCCTCGAACTTGCATATAGAACATGGACAAGATTGACAGGAAATAAAAAGGGCCAACATTTCAATATATACTTGACAAGTCCATGATGGTCACTTCCTATTTCATCAGGATAAAAATAAGAATGGAGAAAAGGGGTGTGTGTGCCTATAATGTGATAATAACATAAGAACACATTCCCATCCTAAAAAACCCATTCAGTGACTCAGATGCCAGCTGTACATTTTCACCAAAACCAAATGCAAAGGGATCTAGGATTTAACTAGCTGTGCCTGTTGGTTACTGGATTATTTGAAAATAAATTATTTGCATAGCTATTTTCTGTTCCTAACCCCTTATCTTTTTTTTAATCCTATTTATCTTTGAAGCTGTAGTAGGCACAGTAAGCCTCTTTAATGAGAAAGGTGCTGATTGACAGTTGAGGAAATGATTTATAACTCTAAAGCAATAGAATCTCAGCAGATATGATAAACTAGTTGTGAAGGAAATATTCTTCTTTCACTTTTAATAGTATGGGGCATTGCCAGGTCTTATTTTTAATCTGCAAACAAAGTTATTTTTGTCATTTAGTATATCCCACCTAACCCAGCTTTTAAAAACACATTCCAAGAATGTCACTTTATTATAGGAACATTTAAAATTTACTCAGAAAAGGAAATTTTGCCTCACTTTTGGGAGAGGGGCCAGTATAAAAGTAATGTATCCTCCAGGACCAAAGCTGTTTTTCTGATAATGCATTATAAATGGAGCAGTGATATGACTTAAGAAGCAGTTGGCCAGGAAATAGGGGGTGGCTCTCACCTCTTCTTGATGGTGTGGTAAGAATAAGGATAAGAACTAGGGGAAGAATGAAAGAAGGAAATTTTCAAGATCTCTCTGCTGGAGGATTTATATCCTAAAAGAGTCAGGATTTGTTTAGGAAGCATTTGTCTTACTAAGATTTCTGAAAGGCTTAGTTCCTTTTTAAGGCTGTAAAATATGGACCCTGCTGCACCATTTGGAAAACATCCAGACAAAATCTTGATCCAAGAAACCCAGAAGCATGATTTTCCATAAATGTGTGTGGCAGTCTTCAGACTCAGCAAAAAGCCAGTTCACATGGTATGGGTAATATTATCTATCACTATGCTCAGTACACCCATGACCTTGTCTTGGGGTTTGCCTGTGCGTTGACTGAGCATTCAGACACACAGCTAGGCTAAGATAAAGAGCTTCCTTAATGGCCAAATCCAAGACCTTTTTAAGGTCATCAGCCTTTCTCCCTGTGAAGCCTTTGACACTATGGATTAAGTTCTACTTCATACTCCTTCCTCCTTTGACTTTCATGATGGTGCTTTCTTTCTGTTTCTTTTTTTACCCTCTTGATAATTCATTTTCTATTTGTTTCAGTGGCTCCTCTTCTTTCCATTTCCTGAATGTGGACATCACCCAAGGCTCTATCCTTGGTGTGTTTCTTTTCTTTTCTTTTTTGCAAGGCAATTGGGGTTAAGTGACTTGCCTGGGGTCACACAGCTAATAAGTGTCAAGTGTCTGGTCTGAGACCCAATTTGAACTCAAGTCCTTCTGACTCCAGGGCTGGTGCTCTACCCAGTGTACCACTTAGCTGTCCCCTTGGTGTGTTTCTTGATCTCTAAACTCTTTCCCTTGATAATGTCACCCATTCCTCAAGTTTTAATCATCACTTCTATGCAGCTAACCCCCAAATCAGTGTCTCCAGCCCTGACCTCTCCTTTGAGAGGCTTGCTGGACACTTCCACTTGAATGGCTTGCTGGCACCTCAAATACAACATGTCTAAAACTGAATTCATCACCTTCTCCCAAAATCATGTGTTCCCCATTCCTTAATATCCTTTTTTCTGTTGATGGTCTTATCACAAAGCTAGAAATCTCAGAGTCATTTTTAACTGTCTTTCAACCACTATATCCAATCAAATTGCTAAGTCTTGTTAACTCTGCCTACACAAGGTCTCTACACCCAACCCCTCTATCAACTCCCTCTGTTATGACACTAAGTCAGATCCTCCTTACCTCTCCTCTAGACTGTTGTAATAGCCTCCTTACTGGTCTTCCTGTCTCTAGTCTTCCCCCTCTCATCTAGCTTAAAATTGTTTTATTACAAATTTAATAACCATAAAGAAAAGCAAATAATCCAGTATACAAAGTAAAGCATAACATTTTACACAAAGTCCTTGCTTTGAACAAGGTAGAACCAAATGAATTAACATACAAAACAAAAGAAACCCACAAAAGAAAATGTTTTTGTTCTTTGCCTCTTTCCAGGTCTGTCTGAAGTTCAGGTACCTCTACTTTGTTTTCTTTCAAAGCAATCTGATTGCCCAAGTATGATCAAATACCTTTAGTGGTTCCCTACTGCCTACCAAACAAAATATAAACTTCTTGGCCAGACATTCAAGGCCCTCAAAGCATCTGGTTGTTCCCTATTTTTCAAATTCTAGCACATACTACTCTCCCTTTTAAGCACTCTACATTTCAGCCAGACTAAACTACATGTAATATTTCAATCTTTTCCTGCCCTCTCCCTCCTCCCTCATACATGGAATGGTCTCCTATCACATTTTTACCTATTATAGGGATAAAAAAATAGCTATAATAATTATCTCACAGGATTGTGGTAAAGATCAAATGAAATAAAAGACTTTTCAATGTTAGTTATTGTTGGTGTTTTGTTACTGTTGTGGTGGAGTATCTAGCAGAATCCCCCTCCATGTGGGCTAGCCTAATTGTTTTCCTTAACAGATACTGAAACTGTCCTTGAGACTTAACTGGCTCAAGAAACTAAAGATTCAATTTGGTGACCTCACTCACAGCTGCCCGAGTGCAAAAAGCCAGGAGCAGCAACCCAATGCTTGTCCCACAAGTTACCATCGTTTGAAAAGGCCAAGGTCTCCCACTGCATCTGGCCGTGGCCAGTTGTCTTGACCTACATCTTGCCACTGGACTTAGATGACTCTGGAGGAGAATGTGAGGCTGATGACTTTGCACAGCCCTGACTTTCTTAAATCCAGTTCACTTACAAGTCAAGACATCACCCTCCTGATGTGATTGCTCTTCTTCAAGAACAAAGGACCACCACCAGCAACAACCATAGGCACCACAGAGCCTGTACTCAGCTGAATCAATGCTGTGTCTTCAATCAATGCCCTTGTTGATTATTCTTGCCCTAATATGACCAAGTAAATTTCCTTTTGTTAATGTTATCCATAGTGTCAAAGGCTGCACAGGGAGAAAGGCCAATGACTTTAAAAAGGTCTTTGGATTTGACTGTTAAGGAAACTCTTTATCTTAGCCTAGTTGTGTGTCCACATGCTCAGTCAACCCACGGACAAACCTCAAGACAAGGTCATGAGTGTCTAGCCACCTAAGAGTATTTCATTTCATTCCAATACCAAACCTAAACTACCTGGAGATAGCCTAATACCACCACCCTGAATCAGGCCTTTCCTAAAACCAATGTTATGATTCAAATGCCTCCCTTCCTTAAAAGCTCATCAGATGCCACCTTTTCCAGGAAGCCTTCCCTGACTTACATAGCCATAATTGATTTCTCCTTTCTGTAATCTTTCATTCCATTCTATTTGGCCTGTCCTACGTAATTTATTATGATTATCTATGAGTTGTCTCATCCTCCTACTAGATAAGTTTCTTGAAGCACAGACAATATCTTATATTTCTTTGTGTCCAATATGCATAGAGTATTACATACAGTATAGGCTTAATAAATATCTGTTGAATGAATGAGATCACCAAGTAACTGCGCTCAGGAAATAAGAAAATAGACTAACAGAAAGTATCTATGATATCCTTATACTATTTCATCACACTAAAGTGTCAGAATACTTCAATTCAGAAGACCTAAGGACACATTTCTGCTTTCCGATTAAGGAAAAAAATTGGGCAAATCACATTACCTAAACCCCAGTTTCTTCATCTGTAAAATGGGAAAATAATGATTGAATTATTAACAAGTATTACCTAGGTTACTCTGAACATCAAGTGGGATAATGTATGTGAAAATGTGTTGGTTATAATGTACTTTATAAATATAAGGCATTAATGCTTATTATTGTGCAGGTATGTGCTGAAAGGAAGGTACTTTCTCATAATGCTGTGGACCTCAAGTACATGTGCTGATTGGAACAGAATGGAAATGACTGGGAGACAGAAGACAAGCCACGTACAAGTAATATCTGTTAGGAATGGAGAGGCAGCTGAGCAAAATGAGGTGGGTACTGGTTGAGTGGCAAAAATTTCCTAAGTTAAATAAAGTGTGGAGGGCGTCAAAATCTGGCTAAGCTGTGTTGAGTGTAAATGCTGAAGGACCAAAAGCTAAGATGGCCATAGATCAGGTCCATGAATATTGAATCAAGTGAATAATCAGATCCTCTAGAGGAAGTAAGGACAAAGGAGAAGAGGATGTGGCCTTCACCCACATTCCCAAATTCACTCATACTTCTCTGACTTCCCCTGATGGCATCTTGGGTTTGTTTATGTTGGGAAGAGGAAAGACCCCATGAGCATGGAGAGAACCTCTACCTATACCTATTCCCTTGATTCCTGGGGTCAAATGGGGGACCCATTTCTAGTCTTTATATGTTCTAATAAACGTTTTCTATCTACATGTTTATTAATAGCTTATTACTTGCACAGGGGATTAACTTACTCTTTGGGGTGAACTAGAAATGAGCCAAATTCAAATTTCCTAGATCGAGTTTTAGGTAAGGACAAATACAATCTATACCAATGTAATTTTAAATAAGTTCCCCTAGACTGAACCTGCTTCTAATCCCATTTTGGATAAGTACAATAATCCCACCTAACATTTGCAATACATTTTAAAATTTTCAATGCACTGTCACATATATTATCTCATTCGATCCTCATAACAACTCTATGAGATAGGCAAGGCAAATATTATTAAACCCCTTTCATAGAAAACTGAGGTTCAGAGAGTATTTGCTATAGCTGGTTAACTATGAGAGCTGGAACTCAAAGCCAGGTTTTCAAAGAATCATTCTGGTCTTATCAGTCAGAACTTAAATAACTTTTCTATTCTATTTCTACTATTTTTTCCTCAGTTCTCCTGTGGAGTTCTATTAACCATTTTGCCAATAGCCAAGTTGAAACAAAGAAGTCAAATCATCAGAGATAAATGCAGCTAGGTAAATTTTTAGTCCTGTTTTTGTTCCTTTTTTTTTTTGGCATTCAACTCATTATGGGTAGATGTAACAATGATTAGGAATAGCAATTCCTAAGAAAGGAATCTGGTTCTAAACTTGTTTTGAGTCAGAGAAGTACGAGCAACTACCAAGTAGTAACTACTTAAATTCAATTTGCAAACTTTTCTTAGCCTGTTTGGAAGAACCAAAAAATGACCTTAAGCAAATCATAATCTTTATGGGCCTCCATTTCCATATCTTTAAAATAAGACTAAAGTCTCCTGCAGCTCAAAAATCCTATAATCTTATGAAGACTGGACTTGATGGGAGTCTTATAAGAGACTTAAGTCTGGATCAAGTAGGGCATTAGCTGTTTGTGGGGTACTTTTTATTCTTTGCAAATAAACTCTAAGCAATTCATTAGAGTTAATCGTGTTAGCAAATTGCTTTGGTCAAATTTAGAACTTTAGTCCAAATGGCTTTTCTGGATATGCTAGGGATCAACATAAAACTTTCTGACCTACTTGGTTGCTCCCACACTACATAATAGTGTCACTGGGCAACTGTGCCTCTAACAATCCAGTCACCACTGCCCAAAGCTGGAATTACGTTGAAGATATTTTTGCTTAATCTATATTTGGGGAGCCAATTGCAAAAACATTTTGAAGGAAAGCATAATGAGTAGTGATCCTCACTTTGTCAAGCTAAGTCAGTCCATTTCTTCCTTTTTACTTCATTCTTCATCTAAGGGGCAAATTCCAATCATAGATCCCCCATCAGGACAGTGAGTTCGAGAAAGACAATAATGTTTTCTTTAAAAAATGTTTACCTTTATTTATTTGGGGTCCTTGTCCAACTCAAATTATGCAGTTGAATTTAAGTCATCTGCAAGATTAAACCGTAAACTTTGTTTCCATTCATTAGTGGGTTTTTTTATATTTCCCAAGAGAAATTATCATTGGCTTAGAGGTAAAATTGAGTATTTCAAGAATGTTAGGGCTGTGAACCAACACGATGTTCCATCTGTAACCAAGACCAGATAGTCTTATCAATGCGATTTTTTTTTAAGCCATCCATGCTGTTTGGGAACAGGCAGCTTTCTTATTTCACTCTGTGAAATAACCTTTCAGATAAACATTTGCTGAGTGTTCTGGGATTGGCTTGACTACTCATAAATTCCTTTGTAATAGTTTTCTAAGATTGCTCCAGCAGCTACACTGTAATTTTAAATTCTGTTTTATAATAGTTCTTGTTGGATTTGCTCCCCTAAAATTGTATGAATTTTTGTACTTTGAATAACATTTAGAAGGAAACACAAAATTTTCCTCAATAAAACTTATACTTAATGACAGAATTCCAGATAAAGTCAGGCTGAACAAGCTTGAGAGTTTTTACCTTTCTGCAGAAGACTCCCAAATCATGGCCTCACTGGCTTCAGAAGCAATAAGGCTTCTCCAAGAAGCCTTTTCCAGTCTTCCTTAATCTTATTGCCCTCTCTGTGAGACTATCTCTCCCCAATTGATTCTGTCTCTATTTCGTATGTAAATACTTGTGTGCATGTTATCTCTCTCCCCCCACCCCAGTTTGCTCACTGAGAGTACAAACTGTCTTTTGCCTGTGTTTGTCTCTGCCCATAACAGACACTTAATAAATGCTTGTTAACTGTATCTCTACTCCTAACCTTTCCCCAGAGGTCTGGTTGCTCATTGCTAGCTGCCTGTTGGACATCTCTTCCTTAGTGTCCCACCAGCACCTCAATCTCAAGATAACCAAACTAATCATCTTCCCTCCTAAATCTTTTTTTTTGGGAGGGTGGGGGCAATCAGGGTAGTTTGCCCAGGGTAACACATTTAGAAAGTGTCTGAGGCTAGATTTGAACTCAGGCCCTCCTGACTCCAGGGCCACTGCTCTATCCACTGTTCCACCTTGCTGCCCCACTCCTGAATCTTTACTGGCTGATCCCATATGTACCATCAATTGCCCAGTCCAGTCATTTCTGCCTCTTCTATATCTCCCACATCTGTCCCCTAGCTCCATCTGCTAAAGCTCCTCAGTTAGGGTATTGAAGTGCCAACTCAGATGCCACCTCTTCCATGAAGCTCTCCATGACATCTGACTTTATTGAAAATGATTTCTCCTTCCTCAGATTTTTCACTGCAGTCTTCTTGTCCCTTTTCTTTGTACTTACCTCATTCTCCTTTAGATCTTACTGCTCATGTACTGTTCGGTTTCCTCTTAGACTGTAAGTCTCTTGAATAGAGTCCATGTGGTATCTATCTTTGTATACCTTTTGTTGTTCAGTCATTTCAGTCATGTGTAACTCTTCATGACCCCATTTGGGTTTTCTTGGCAAGGATACTGGAGGGGTTTGCCATTTCCTTCTCCAGCTCATTTTACAGATGAGGAAACTGAGACAAACAGGCTTAAGTGACTTGTCCAATGTCACATAGGGCCTCGCAAATACTTATTGTTCAGACCTATAATTTAATTGTAGGGAATTTCCAGGGTGGAAACTCCCTGGCACAGTGGATAGAGCACTGGGCCTGGAGTCAGGAAGACTTGAGTTCAAATCTGTCCTCAGACACTTACTGTGTGACCTTGAATAAGTCTGCCTCGTTTCCTCAACTGTGAAATAGACATAATAATAGCACTTACCTCCCAGTGGAGGATCAAACGAGATAATATTTGTAAAGTATTTAACACAGTACCTGACACATAGTAGGCACTATATAAGTGTTAGCTGTTGTTATTATTACAAAAGAAGGCTAACACCTTAGCATGTTATTTGCCTGGGGGCACGAGTCCTTAAGTGACTTGCTCATGTTCACAAAGCTAGTATCAAAGGTCTTCTTGACTCCAAGGTCAGGCCTCTATCCGTCACACTACACCATAATTCCTCTCACATAGTATGTGCCTTACACACTATATTATAGGTAGGCACTCGGGAAATGTTTGATGGTTGAACTGAATTACAAAATCAATAGGAATTCATATACTATATTTCATCTGAAATTAAGTAACATGAAACATAAATACTTGGTTGATTATCTATCTGCAAAGATTCTTAGGTCTTTTTTTAAAAGACTTGTTCTTCATAAACTAACCAAGCAAAAAATTTGAAGGAAATATATTGGTTTTGTCAGATCCACAGTATATTTTATGAAAAACCTTTGTGGGAGAGTAATAGCCAGCTGAGAACCAAGACTTTCTAGAATGGAACACAGAAGCTGGGGATCAGTAGTAGAAAAAGGAGTTTTGATCAAAGTGGAAAAAAGTTATAAAGGGAATAAGCATTAATTAACCACCTACTATGTGCCAGGCACTATGCTAAGTGCTATACAAATATTATCTCACTTGATCCTTACAACAACTCTTGCAGGAAGGTGCTATTATCGTCCCCATTTTACAGGTGAAGAAACTGAATATTACGCATTTCACATGAAAAACACAGACAATTTTGTGGGAAAGTGGAACACTGTACCTTCCAAATATTGGAGTGGTTGTCATTCTGAGAACCAGAGGTTATCAAGACAGAGTCTGATTGACATTCAGATAATGAGAAGATTGATTTATTTTGTTACACTTAGCTGAAGAAGATCTTAATAGGGTTTCCCTTCATTTTTCATTTGGCACTAAGGAAAGAGATGGAGTGAAAGAGGGATTTGAGTGATTTGCTACAGGTTGGGAAGCTGTAAAGACCTTGATAAGGAGAATTCAGCATTTCATTTCTCATTGTGTGTTTCTCTCTGTTTCTCCCAGCTGATGTGTGACCTTAGGCACATCAATCTCCTTTTCTGGGCCTCAGTTTCTTTCTATCTTTTATTAGTTTTATTGATACATTTTATTTTTGCTTTATTTTTACAGATTACTCCCTTTTCATAAGAAGTCACGAGTAACGCAGTAAATCAGTTAAATCAAACTAATAATACAGTGACCTCACCTAAAAGTGAACACAACCTCCACATCTGTAGCAACCTCCTCTCCACCCCTTTATTAGAAAAAAAATTAACAGAAATCTATTTTCTCCTTCTCCCATTCCACTGAAAAACAAAAGAGAATCAAATTTATTGTAATAAATATGCACAGTGAAGTAAAACAAATTCCCTCTCTGGCTGTATACACAAAATACATCTCTCTTATGCTGCACCCTAAATCCATTACTTCTCTATAATAGATAGCATATTTCATCTTGAGTGCTCTAGAATCGAGTGGTCATTGTATTGATTAGAGTTCTTACAGCTTTGAAAGTTTTTTGTCTTTGTATTGTTGTTATTGCATAAACTTTTCTCCTAGTACTTCTCATTTCCTTCTCTTTTTTTTGGCTAGGCAATGGGATTAAGTGACTTGCCCACGATCACACAGCTAGTAAGTGTCAGGTGTCTGGTCTGAGGTCAGATTTGCACTCAGATTTGACTTCAGGGCCGGTGCTCTCTCCACTGCGCCACCTAGCTGCCCCCTTCTCATTTCCTTCTTCATCAGTTCTCCATATCAGTTCTCCGTATCAGTTCATATAAGTCTTTCCACATCCCTTTGAAATCATCTATTTCCTTGTTTCTTAAAGCACGATAGCATTCCATCGTATTCATAAACCACAAGGCATTCACCTGTTCCTCAGCTGATGGACTTGATAGAATGAGGGGGTTAGATGACCTCCAAGTCCTCCCTCCCCTCTAAATCTAGGGTCCTATGTTCCACCAAAAAGAAGACTGAGCTGCAGGACACAGGTTCATCCCATTTGTGCCTGTGATGGGGAGGGAGCATGCACCATCTGGTGGTGCATACAGGGATTGCACTCTCAATAGTTACTCCAGCCCTCTTTCCCTTCCAGAAGGCCCATGAAGCACATGGATGCACTTGTTTGGGTATATGTGATATGCCTGACCTTTATACCTCCCAGCCTTTCTGTTTCGTAGTATCACTGTATAAACAGAGGGGCAGCTAGATGACACAAAGGACAGAGTGCTGGGCGTGGAGTCAGGAAGACCTGAGTTCAAATCTGGCCTCAGATACTTACTAGCTATGTGACCCTGGACAAGTCTCTTAACCCTTTTTGCCTCAGTTTCCTCATCTGTAAAATGAGATGGAGAAGGAAATGGCCAACAGAGGCTGGATTTGAACTCAGGTTTCCTGACTCCAGGTCCCAGCACTCTATCCACTGAACCATCTAGCTGCCCCTGACATCCATGTATTTAAATATACACATACTTAGAGGGTATTCCAAAAGTTTTAGTGCAGTATTAAGTTACTCAAGCTTATATATACATATACACTGTGTACATATATTCACATATATGCATATATACATATATAAACTCTATATGTACATATACACATACACACACACATATAAATCCAATGCTTCATAGTTTTTCTAAGTCTTTTCATAGTATCTCATTCAGTCCTCACAATTTTGTGAAGCAGGAATGGTAAGCATCACTAAATTTAAAAAGGATATTATTAGCCCTATTTTAGAGGCTCAGAGAAATTCAATAATTTCTCCAGAGTCATACAGCTAGTAAGTGGCAAAACTGAGACTCAGTCTTATAGCCCTGTAATCTTTCAACTGTAGCCCATAATTATTTTAAGCTGCTTGCTTCCAGGTTCTGACACAGACACTTAGTAATAGGGATACTGAATAACTATAAACCATCTATATCTTTATTATTTATGAAAATGAACATTCCCTAAGCCCTTCAGCATAAACTTAAGGAAGGAACATGATTGATGATATAGACAGAATTTCTTTTAGATTCATCTGAAAAGACACAACCTTTCTCAAAGAATCCCATGGAATAAAAAGGACATCATTTTTATTAGCTCACTATCTAATTTCTTCAGTCCTGAATCAGTCCTGACTTTGGGGCACCAGCGTCACCAATTTCTGTTTTTTGGTTGTTGTTGTTGGGGTTTTTTTTGGCTAGGCAATGGGGTTAAGTGACTTACCCAGGGTCACACAGCTAGTAAGTGTCAAGTGTTTGGTCTGAGGACGGATTTGGACTCAGGGTCCTCCTGACTTCGGGGCCGGTGCTCTATCCACTGCACCACCTAGCTGCCCCCTATGGTCACCAATTTCTGACATCTATCTAAACCACCCCCAACTCCCTGAACAGATAGATAAATCTATTTTACATACTTACCAAAAGAAACTTTCTCATCTGGCATTTCTTTTGTGTGAAACTTGTCAGTAAGTGACCACCTGAAACTAAGTAAACTAACATTCTGGATTTCCTTACTTGGTATTCCTCTATCTGAGGTACCTAGGCAAGGTAGGTGGTTCAGTGAATAGCATACTGGGCTTGGACACAGCAAGATCTGAGTTCAAATCCTACCTCAGACACTTCCTACCTATCTGACCCTGCGCAAGTCAATTAACCTCTGTTTGCCTTAATCTCTTGTAGAAGGGACTGGCAAACCTCTCTAGTAATTTTGCCAAGAAAACCCCATATGTGTCCATATTGTATTGGTGTGCGTTGGTCCACGGAGTCACAAATTATCAAACACAACAATGCATCTATCAAAGTAGTCAACAGAGGAAAAGATTGGTTTGCTTGTGTTGTTTCTTGGGTGACTTCTGCTAATCATTCTGTTAGGGTACCTGTACTTTCACTGATTTGCTTCCCAGACCAATTACCATTGCCAAAGCTAATTTAGGTAATTATAAAATATTTAATTATAACTAAATATTTATTAATTATTTAAACACAGATCTTTTAAAAATTTGTTTATTAATTCATTTTGATTTATCAACAATCACTTCCATAAGCTTTTGAGTTTTAAATTTTTCTCCCCTTCCCTCCCAACCTCCCCTCCCAAGACTGCACACAATCTGATATAGGCTAGACATATACATTCCAATTAAACATATTTTCACATTAGTGATGTTGTAAGGAAGAATTAGAAACAAGAGGAGGAACCACCAGAAAGAGGAAACAAAACACAACAGAAGAAAAAAAATAGCAAATAGTATGCTTTGATCTGCATTCAAATTCCATAGTTCTTTCTTTGGATATGGCTGGCATTTTCCATTATGAGATTTTTGGAGATGTCTTAGATCCTTGCATTGCTGAGAAGGGCTAAATCTATCAAAGTTAGCCATCGTACGTGGCTGGTACTGTGCACAATGTTCTCCTCTCCTCTCCTACTGCTCACTTCACCTAGCATCAGTCCATACAAGGCTTTCCAGGTTTTTCTAAAGTCTGCCTGCTCATCATTTCTTATAGCACAATAATATTCCATCACATTCATATACCACAACTTGTTCAGCCATTCCCCAATTGATGGGAAGCCCCTCAATTTCCAATACCTGGACACTACAGAGAGAGCAGCTATAAATATTTTTGTATAGCAATCTCTCACATGATATCTCATGTAATCTTTCACTGATCTTTGCATCTTGAGTTTCTCATATCTTGTATCATTTACAGCATGACTAATGTGGAAATATATTTAATATGATTGTACATGTACAACCTATATCAGATTGCATGCCATTTTGGGGAGAGAGGAGGAGAAAAAAATTAGAACTCAAAATCTTCTAAAAGTGAATGTTGAAAACTATCTTTGCATGTAATTGGAAAAAATAAAATACTATTAAGTGTGTGTGTAAGGGGGGATATCTTGTGTCATTTAAATTGCAAAGGGAGGGCCAAAAATTTTTACGCAGATTTTCCAGATCATGGGGGTGCCATATCTCTAACTTCCATGATGTGGAAGGGATAACTATAATATGGTGTCTCCTGAACCTTCCGAATAGGGTTTCCAGATTATTTAAATTTCATTGTACTGTTCCCTTCTCAAGTGTGTGATAAAAATGCCCTCACAGTTTGATCCTACTCTTCCAGGAAGCATATTCCGAGCATATAAGTTACCATTTGAACCTTGAAGAGGGCAGGAATAAGATTTAGAAATGGAAAAGATCCCCATTATCTAACAGAGAATTAAAGAACTGAAAGCCCATTTTAACCAACCGCTTAAACCTCCTTCCTTATCAAACTTTGGTTTCAATTTTTTTTAAGGCAATTGGGGTTAAGTGACTTGCCCAGGGTCACACAGCTAGTAAGTGTCAAGTATTTGGTCTGAGGCTGGATTTGAACTCAGGTACTCCTGACTTCAGGGCCAGTGCTCTATCTACTGTGCCACCTAGCTGCCCCCCTCATCAAACTTTGAACCAAGCTACTGAAAAGCAAGATAATGGAATGATTTTAATTTTATCTTTTTTTATTTTTCCCCACCAATAGCCAAATAAATGGTGGTGCTAACAAGCAGTGAAAAATGCTAAAGTGCAAGTAAAGGAGGGGAAAATCCAACTGTTGGATTACCATCTCCAGGATGAACAAAAGTTAATGTGCCTGTCCATTTCCAATATATTTCTCTCCTCCAACTATGTGTTTTTTGTCTCTTACCCATTTCAATGAGTATCCCATCAAACTAATTGTTCTTAAAACATTTTATGTATTTCTTATGTAATTCTGAAATTCCATACAGGGTATCCCCAAAATCTTTAATAAGCTTAAAATTGCATTAAGACTTTGGGGACACCCTGTATTTTCTTATGATTATAATGATGTGCTGATTTTAAGTTCTACATTCTTGAAATTAAGATCACTCAAAGTAAAATACATGTATTTAAATACCCAAATTACTAGAGTCTTTAGAATTATTGGGGGAAAAAATCTGATTGCCCTAAACTTAGATTCTGTTACATCTCACATGTCTTAAAAACACAAATAAATCTTTAAAGCAATGGTGGAAAAGCTTTACTTTTCCAAAACATTTCTATAATAAGAAATACAAAGGCATAACATAGAGGTAGTTGGAAAAATATTTCTGTAATTTAAAAAACCAACTCCCAAAACTTTGAAGATTTATGAAATCAATTATGCTCTCGGTCATTGAAATGTTTTACTATCAACTCTGAAGAAAGTCATCTGAGGCTCTGTGAAAAATCTAAACCCAAGCATATGAATGAGGAAAAAAAGGGATAGATGTTTGTTAAGACACAAATAAAATGGATTTTCGAGTATATTAAAGTTGGAAGAATCTATGCCAATTGGGATGTTAAATTCTGCCCTCTGATGCAAGTCCATCACTGTATTGGATCTTTTATGCAAGATGAAACTGCTAACCCACAGCTGTTAAGGCTTGGGCTTTGAATTGCTTTTCCAGGAGTGGAGATGCATTTACACAGTTGCTCTTGTAGAATCACATGTATGTATTTATATGTGCAAGAATGAAACAAGCCTGGCTTGCTGCAGGGTTGCATGTGTCTGTGGCCAGGGGATAGAGTAGACTAGTCCACACTAGGAATGAATACATAATGTGCCCTTAAAATGGTGTAACACTTCAACGCCCAGCTCAAATCCAATCGATTCCATGAAACCTTCACTTACAATCACATCCACAGCAATCTTTTCTGCCTCAAAAATGACTGTACTTACATGAACTACTCATTTGGCACATAATCACTTTCTGCTTTATATTGTAGCAGCAGCATGGTACTATATAACGGGAAGAGTAAATTCTGCCTCTGACACTTACTATCTGGGTGACCATGGGCAATTCAGTAAGTCAACAAGTTTTTATTAAACAATTACTCTGTTCTAGGTATTATGCTAAGCAATAGGGATACAAAAAAGGGGGGGAGGGGACAGCCCCTAATCTCAAGCCCTGTGTATTCTAATTAGAAAAAAGTAGTGGTGTGCTTGCAGAAGCCAGCTTATACTTTCAAAGTGAGCATTTATTTACACCTCAGAAAAAGGCAAACATTCCAAATCTGGGCTTCATATATTGTTTCATTAATTTTCTAGACTTAAGAAAGTGATGGATAAAATGTTAATTTGTTTTGTTTCAACATTTTAGTAGTGTCTCATCCTTCATGACCCCATTTGAGTGTTTTCTTGGCAGAGGTTTGCCATTTCCTTCTCCAGCTCATTTTACAGATGAAAAAACTGAGGCAAACAGAGTTTAGTGACTTGTCCAGAGTTACACAGCTAGTAAGTGTCTGAGGCCACATTTGAACTCAGAAAGATGAATCTTCCTGGCTTCAGGCCGGGCACCCTATCCACCGCACCAACTAGCAGCTTGGTGTTAATAATGCAAGCTAAATTTTAAAGTGTGCCATGTTTTGTTTTGTTTTATTTTTCAGAGGTCTGGTTATTAAATATTTACCACCATACTCCTGGAGAAATGATATATAAATAACTAGGTACATGGAAGACATACAAATTAAATGGAAAGTAAGGTGAATAATGAGTTTAATGCCCTTTTCATAAGGAATAATGATGAAAAAGGCAGAAAAAGCATTTTTGTATGAAGGAAAAGATTTCTAGATTGTCAAATTATGTAGGATTTTGCCACTTTTGTGGATTAATGTTTTGATGTCTAGTATGAGTAGAAAAATAATTTTAATATAAACTATGTGTATAAAGCAACAGCTTTTAGACAACATTTTAGGCAGCTATGGAAAGGAAAATTATCTATAGTGTAGATATGAGGACTTGGAACTCATTGTCAATCATATGGAGTAATGTCTCTCTTACATGGCAACAGTATTTTCTAAATAAGCAAATTAAGATCTTTTATGTATTAAAAAATAGATTGGGGGGGCAGCTAGGTGGCAAAGTGGAAACAGCACCAGGCCTGGAGTAAAACAAAAAAAACTAGATGAATGTGATTGTAATGAAAACTTCTTTTTAAAATTTTTTTATAAACACTTATTCTCTCTCTCTCTCTCTCTCTCTCTCTCTCTCTCTCTCTCTCTCTCTCTCTCTCTCTCTCTCTCTCTCTCTCTCTCTCTCTCTCTTTTTCCCTCTCCCTCTCTCTACCTCTCCCTCTCTTTCCCCCCCCACTGCCTCCCACCCCCCAACAAAACTCTTACAATAAGCATGCATAGTCTAGCCAGGCAAATTCCCACACAGGCCATGTTTGAAAATGTATGTCTGGGGCAGCTAGATAGCACAGTGGATAGAGCACTGGCCCTGGATTCAGAAGGACCTGAGTTCGAATGCAGCTTGAGACACATAACACTTACTAGCTGTGTGACCCTGGGCAAGTCACTTAACCCCACTGCCTAGTCTAAAAGAGAAAAAAATTTTAAAAAAAGAAAGAAAGAAAATGTATGTCTGGTTCTGGATTTTAAATCCATCACCTCTCTAGCAGAAGGTGAGTGGCATGCTTCATCTTTTGTGAATTCCCAGTTTATCAATGTATTTTTAAAATAAGTTATTGTTGGTATTTTCTGTTTCTTACATCACTATAGTTATCCCAAGTATCCCTCTCTCTCCCCCTCCCATGGAGCCATCTCATATGACAAATAGTATTTTTGTGGGAAAAAAATAATCAGTATGACTGAAAAAGTATGAAAACATGTTCACTTAGAGTTGGAGAAAGATAAAGCTGAAAGATAAAGATAAATTTCCTAAGGGCTTGCTGCTCTCTGCTACCACCTTACTAGTTTAGTTGAATCCTTTGTGATTGAATTTGCTTTGTATTTTTGGGGGGTGGGGTGAGGCAATCGGGGTTCAGTGACTTGCCCAGGGTCACACAGCTAGTAAGTATCAAGTGTCTGAGGCTGAATTTGAGCTCAGTTCCTCCCAACTCCAAGGTCAGTGCTCTATCCACTGTGCCCCCTAGCTACCCTCACCTTACTAGTTTAAGGAGGAAAACCAGAGGGCGTTTGACTTTGGTGTTCTTGTGAACTGTGAACTCCATTTTAGTCAGACAGCTGTTAGGTGTTTGAGGCTGAATTTGAATTCAAGTCTTTCTGACCCCAAATCTAGAACTCTCTCCACTTCACCTAGCTGCCTAAGCAAATGTGAGTCTTCCTCCCTCATGTCTTTCCTTGCCAGTTTCTTACATGTGTGCCTACTTTCCATTATGGGTATTACATGCTTTGGTGGGAGGATGTGACCTAACTAGGTTTATATGTGTATTTGTAACATATGATTTCATATGTTGCTTTACTATAGTAGTACATATAATTTTTTGCCTTTTTACAAAGTAAATGGTTATGTTTAAGATCTTAAAGTGTCATTAGTGTGAGTGGCTAGCTGTGAAAATATCATACAGTGTGGATACATTGCCTCATGAATGTCTGGTTGAATAGAGAGAAAACATTGGATTGGGGGCTCAGGAACTAAAGTAGTATTTCCCCTTAAGACTTACTCCTAAGACCCTGAGAAAGTTGGACTATAACCCTGTAGTGACAGTTTATCTCTGGGAACTTAGAGCTGCTAGTGTGAGAGTGAGTTGAATGAGCAAACTAAACCTAAGGAGAAGTGGGATATCTCTCAGGCCTAGGGGAAAGACTGAGCTACTGCTAGTACAGACATTAAAACCTATTGAACAGGGCCCTCCTGTAATGTACTTTTCATATTATGCTGCAGGGACATTGTGATAGATCATGCCATTTCTAGTGTTACACTAGTACACATAAACCACACAAAACAGAGTAAGGTGCTATGAAATGGGAAGATATTAGCAGCTAGGGGGATACAGAGTCAAGAGGGACAAAACATTCAAGGCATGGGAACAGCCAGTACGAAGATGGAAAAAATTAAGGCCCTTCACCACAAACTTTCTTTCCCTGTCTTCTTCACTTCCCATCATTCAGCTGCCTTCGCCATTCTCTCCTCCTTCACTCCTGTCTCACATAATGAGGTCAGCCTACTCCTTACCAAGGCTAACCCCTCTACTTGTTCAAGGGATCCCATTCTATCTCATCTCCAACCAACTGTCTCCTTTGTCATCCCCATGATTTCATTGATTTTCAATCTCTCCTTTTAATGGTTCATTTCCTGCTGCCTACAAACATACTCATGTTTCTCCCAACTTCAAAAGAAACAAGCAACCCTTACTTGATCCTTCCATCCCTGGTAACTATGCCTATATATCTCTTCTGCCCTTCATAGTAAACTCCTCAAAAAGACCATCTACAATAGGTACCTCCACTTTCTCTTTTCTCTAGATTTTTAGGACATCACTCTCTCGTGATTTTCCTCCTACCTATAGGACTCTTTCTCTGACTCCTTTGCTGGATCCTCCTCCATACTCTCTAACAGAAGAGGTTCCTCAGGGTTTGTCCTGGGCCCTCTTCTCTTCTCCCTCTATGCTACTTCACTTGGTGATCTCATCAGCTCCCATGAATTTAATTACCATCTCTATGCTGAAGATTCTCAAATCTACCTATCCTGCCCCAATCTCCCAGCTGACCTCCAATTTCACATCTCCAACTGCCTTTCAGACATCTCAAACTGGATGTCTAGTAGACATCTTAAACTCAATGTGTCCAAAATGGAACTTCTTATCTTCCTCCCTAAACCCTCCCCTCCGCCCCACCTTCCCTGTTACCACAGAGAGCAACACCATTTTCTCACTCCCTCGGGTTCACATCCTAGGAGTCATCCTAGACTCCTCACTATTTCACCCCCTATATCCAATCTGTTGTTAAGACCTATCAATTTCCCCTCTGCAACATGTCTCAAAAATGTCCCCTTCTCTCCTCTGACACTGCCACCACTCTGGTGCAGGCCCTCTCATCACCTCTAGACTTGATTATTACAATACCTGCTGATGGGTCTGCCAGCCTCAAGTCTATCCCCTCTCCAGTCTATCCTCCATTCAGCTACTAAAGTGACATTTCTAAAATGCAGGTTTGATCATGTCACCACCCTCCTCCCTCTCAATAAACTCCAGTGGCTTCCTATTGCCTCCAGGATCAAATAAAAAATGCTCTGTTTGGCATTCAAAACCCTTCAAAATTTAGCCCTCTCCCACCTTTCCAGTCTTTTTATGCCTTATTCCCCAACATGTATTCTTCAGTCCAAAGACACTGGACACTTGACTGTTTCACGAACAAGACATTCTGTCTCTTTGCTCCAGGCATTTTTCTCATGCCTGGAATGCTCTCTCTTCTTTGTTCCCTACAGAGCACCTCCCTGGCTTCCTTTAAGTCCCAACTAATATCCTATCTTCTACAGGAAGCCTTCCCCAACCCCTCTTAATTCCAGTGCCTTCTCTCTGTTACTGATTTCCTATTTACCTGTATATAGCTTGCTTTGTGTATATGTTTTCATGTTGTTTCCCCCATTGGACTGTAAGTTCCTTGAGGGTAGTGACTGTCTTTTGCCTCTTTTTGTTTCCCCAGTGCTTGGTACAGTGCCTGACACATAGTAGGTGCTTAATAATGCTTATTGATTTTAAAAGATGGAATGCAACTTTCAAGGAACAGCAAATAAAACAGTAAAAGGTAGGCAGAGGGAGTAAAGTGTAAGAAGACTGGGAAGGTAGGAAGGGGCCAGGCTATAAAGAGCTTTAAATGCCAGAAGACTTTATATTTGATCTTGGAAGTAATAGGGACTGACTAGAGCTTGCTGTGGGGGGAGCAAAGAGAGGAGGAAAGGAGGTGATTTGTTCAAACCTGTTTTAGAAAAATCACCACGGTAATTGAGTGGGGATTGGACAGGAGTAGAGAGAGACTTGAAACAGAGAGATACTAGTTAGAAGCCTATGGCAATAATCCAGATAGGAGGTGATAAGGAGTTTGATATTGATTTATGTTGTCTGTATAAATGGAGAAAAAACATATATAAGATGACAGGAGACAGAAATACTGTCTTCTGTATGTGAAGATGCTATGAAGACAGAAATATCAGTATTTGGCAATGGATTAGATATATGGGATGAGAATAAGGAATCAAGAATGACAACCAAAGTTCTGAGTGACTGGATGGATGATGGTGCCCTCTGGAGTAATAGGGAAGCTCAAAAGCAGAAAGGGTTTCACAGAGAAGACAATGAGTTCTGGTTTGGATTTCTATAGGGAATAAAATTCAAAATACCTAAGAGGCAGCTGGAGTTGTAAAGCTAACACAGTAGAGAGAGTAGGGTGAAATACATAGGTCTAGGAATCATCCGCACAAAAATGATCATGGAACCCACAGAAGCTGATGAGATCACCATGTTAGACAGGACAATGACAAATGCTGCAAAGAGAGATTAAGGAGGATCAGGACTCAGTAAAGTCACTTAACCTTTACAGGCCTCAGGTATCTTTCAAAGACCATAACTTTGAGATACAGTCTCTTCTGCCTTTATGTGCCCTCCACCAAGGAAATGTTATCTAAATATCTTCTTCAAAATAATGTATATAAGGCACGTAAACTTGAAGATGCCATACAAACGTCCACTATCACCATCATTATTATTTGTTAAGGCCTTCAAAGACAAGTATTTGAGGGAAGATGGTGGAATATGTCAGAAAATTCCAACCTCTCAAGGTTTTCCCCCACAAAAGAGATAAAATAGCATCTTAGGGAGAACAAAGTATGGGTAAAAATAAATAAGAATAGGGGTACAACAGGGGTCCTCCTGGGACAATCTGAGAACAGAAGAAAAATTCTAGGATGAGGTTTGGTCCCTGTGAAGAGTAAACACCTCCAGGCTAGGGTCTGCCTAAACAACTGGCAAGTCCTGGGGTTAGCTGGGTTGGAAGGCTGCCTCAGCCCCAGACAGGAATTTTTACCCCTAGACAGTGAGGGGAGTTGGGTGTCTGAGCCAGGGAAGATTGAGGGACCCTCTGCTAACAAGGAACACCAGACCCAACTGTGCTGTGGAGAGCAGAGGTGGGGCAAGAAGGAATCAGCACATGCCAATGAGTGTAGAGGCAGTGAGGTGGGATGCCCCTTGCTGTGGGCACTTGCAGGAGGTGGGAGGTTTGGCTCTGGTTCCAGGCTTGAGGGGAGAACTGAAGATCTGAGGCCAGAGGCACCATTCCCCATACTCAGGACTAGAGGTGATAATAAAAATTAAGCTATTACTACAAAAAAAAATCTATAAGCAAAGGACAAAGAATACAACCATAGAAAGTTACTATGGGAATACAGAAGACCAGGGTTCATCTTCAGAGGAGGATCTCCCGCAAGCAGTTAACATCAAATGAAGAACTTTAAAAATCAAATGAGAGCGATTGAAGAAAAACTTTTTTTAAAAAAAGAACAATCCAAGAAAAACAAGAACATGGAAAAAAAGTCAACCAATTAGAAAAGGAGATCCAGAATCTTAAGGAAGAAAATGACACCTTGAAAATTAGAATTAGGCAAGGGGAAGCCAGCAAAGTTAAAAGACATCAAGAAATAATAAAACAAAATATAAAGAAAGAAAAAAATAGAAGAAAAAGTGAAATATTTTATAAAGCAACCGATCTGGAAAACAGATCAAGAACAGAAAACATACGAATAATCAGACTATCTGAAAGCTATGATCAAAAAAAGAATCTTGATACAATAATACAAGAAATAATTAAAGAAAACTGTCCTGAAGCATTAGAACAAGGGGAGAAAGTAGAAACAGAAAAAAATCCATCGATCACTACTTGAAAGAGATCCTATGAGGAAAACTCACCAGAATATTATAGTCAAATTCTGAAACCCCTAGCTCAAGGATAAAATATTAAGAGCAACAAGGGAAAAAAAAATAATTTAAATATGACAGTGCCACAATCAGAATCACACAAGGCCTAGAAGCAGAGACACTAAAGGACTACAGGTCTTAGAACACTATACATCAAAGAGCAAAAAAACTGGAGTTCTGGCCAAAAATATCATACCTAGCAAAATTCAGCATAATTCTGAATGGAAAAAAATGGACATTTACTAACTGTCAGACTTTCAGAATTTTGTTTAAAAACAAACAAACCCAGAACTTAATACAAGATGTGACATACAAAAGCCAAGAGAAACATAAGGTACATACCAAAGACATTACAAGAGATTCAATAAGGACAGACCATTTACATTTTATATATGTAAAATGTAAAACTTATGTCTAAGGTTATCATTAGTAACTAGGTAGTCCATAAGAAAAATTGGGGTAGACCTGACTATGACATGGCTTTAAAGTAAAACCATTTAACAGCTAAAAAGAGTAATTATTCTATACAAATGAGGTGAGAGAGGAAGAATCAACACAGAGGAATTAGATGGGGGAGAAGGACTGGTAGTTCTGGTAATCTGCTTTCATTTGGAATGATTTTAAGAGGGAACAATACATATATATCTAGAAGAGTATAAAAGTCTTCCAAATTCAGAAGAAATAAAAAGGTAAAGGGTTAGGGAGCAGGGAAAGAATAAGGGAGGGATTTCTAGAGGGGAAGGTGAGGGAATTGGTTAAAGGAGGGTATAGAAGAGTGTTTAGATCAACAGGAATGGGAGGTAAAGTGAGAGATCCTTGGGAAGATAATGGAGGGATCTCTAGAGGGAAGGGTGAGGGAATAGGTTAAAGGAGGTTGTTGAAGGGTGCTTAGATTTATGGGAATGGGAGGATAGGGGAGGGATTCTTGGAGGTGGGGTAGGCAAGTAATAGGAAGGCAAGGTAGCGGGGAGAAGTAGAGGAGTCAGGAGGGATAGGAAATAAGAGATACACGCAAACAAGAACAAAGATCAGGAGTAGAATTTGTTAGGGAAAGTATATGTCTATATATGTACATATATATGTATGTATGTGTATATATGTATATATTTATATACAAATATATCCATACTTAATTGTAGGCTGGGGCAGGGGAAGGAAGGGGGAAAAAGAACAAAGTAAAAAGTGCACAGCAGAGAACAAAAGAAAACTTACAAGGAAGCAAAGAAAGGATGGACAGCTCTCAACACAATACAAAACATACAGGCCTTCTTGAAATGAAAATTTATTGCTGTATATTTTAAATCCTCTCATGTTCTGCTGTGCACATGATATGCTTTTTTTTGTTTTCTTACTTTGTATTTAAGTTTCAATATCTAAGTTTATTATATGTTTCTTTTTCTTTTCTCTATTCTGTATCTGAGTTCTTGTGTTTGAGTCTAAAATTTTTTTAAAAAGGAGGTATTTCTTGACAAAAATAAAAATATATAGACAGTCTTTGAATCTCGCAATGGACTTAGTGGCTTGTATATAACATGCTCCATAAATATTTGTTCATTAGCTCAAGCTCTGAAGCGGATCTCAGAAAGCAAGAAAATAATGATAAAGGCTGGAGCTCAAATGAGAGGCTGAAGTTAGAGATATATATATTTTGGGGTAACCAGCATTGTAGCTAAATGAGTAAATGAGTTCTCCAATTAAAAATTACATAACATGGCTATATCAGGGTATTACATTGCTATGCCAAAAAAATTGTATTAATTTCTAGTGACTATTTCTTATACCTCTTCTTAGTGATATAATAATTCATACAATTTCCAACCTTATTTCATGTTTCTTATGAAGAATATTGTGCAATACATGAGCGAATACTTAAAAACCTTTGATAACAATTTAGCATAGCACTTGGATTAAGCCCAAAATATCTTTTTGGTGGACCAAAATAAAGATCGTCACACAACTTTTGCTGACAAATATCCTAACTGCCTATCATTTTGTCCATTTCTGTTTTCTTATCTGCAAAATGAGCTGGAGAAGGAAATGGCAAACCACTCCAGTATCTTTGCCAATAGAATGCTAAATGGGGTCAGAAAGAGTTGGACACTACTAAAACCACTGGACAACATTGATAGCTCAATTTTTTTTCTATTGAAAATTGCCTTTTCATATTATTTGACCACTTACTGATTGGGGAATGTATATTTGGTTCCAGAATGATTTTATGCTTACATTTCATATGGTATGTCAGATATTTGGCGAATTCATAATTTTTTAAAATGAATTCATCCTGTTAAGTGCTAACTCAGAAACAATTTGGAAGTTGTCCAGTTTCCCATTCCATTTAGTCACAAGTCAGACAAGGCACCAGAAGCACAGACATATTCTCCTTGTTTGTTATATTTCTTCTTTAACCACCAGATAGCACTGGTGAGCAAGGCAGGCAGAGGACAACCTAGTTTAAAGGGCCTGCCAGTACATTTAACTCATTCACTCCTCCCTTCATAAAGGTGTGGCTTTCTTTTCAAGCCCAGGTTGATTGATTCCCAAGCAAAAGGAAAAAATGGCTGCCTGCTTCCACTAACATCCTTGATTTTACTGGCTCAAGTTTCAAGATAATTCTCAGAGAATTGTTTTCTCTCTTGAGAAAATTATTTTAAAATGTTAAAATGATCATTTCTCTTAATGCATGGTTTGTCCTCTTTGGAGAGGACAAATGAGTCTCCCTAACATTCTTCTAAGAAGTAGAAACAAAAAATGTTTCAATGGAAAGGCATTCAGAGGGGTTTTTCAGTTCTGGGTTGGAGTGAGAACATGTGAGGCTAGAACCTGTTTCCTCACTGGCCAATGCCTACTGCTTCCATCTGAATGGCTCTAGCCAATCAAAAAAAGAGAAAAAAGCAAGGCAGAAAAAGAAAAGTGAGGAGAGATAAAGAAAGAAAGTTCTTACATTTCAGACTGCCTCTCTTTTGAATCTGTCCTCTGTAGCTACAAAATAAATCTAATCTCTATGGAAGTCCTTCAAATATTTGTGGATAGCTATCATAGCTGTCCCTCCTTTTCTTCCTTATTTTACAAGCCAACCATTCCCAGCACATAATTTCTAGGTCCTTAGAAATATGTCTTCATCTACATGTCCTTCAATTTGTCAATTCTATTCAAATGTGGTATCCAGAACCATGCAATCCCACAAATGTAATCTGATCAATGCCAATAAACTGAAACTATAATTGGGCACTATTTTTATACCTTAAAATTTCATTAGCTTTTTTGGTATACATGCCACAATGCTGGTTTATGTTGAGTTCGCAATCATTTAAAACACTGTGGTCCTTTTCTCATGAGCTGCAAATAAGCTAGGTTTTGCTCATCCTATATTTGTGCAGTTTATATTTTGAACCAAAGTGAAAGATTTTTTTATTTATTGCTGTCATATTTCATGATTAGTTAGTGCATCACTACAGCCCACCTATAGTTAAGACCACTTCTTTCACCAGAGGGAGGAAAGGACATATAGACAGAAACAACTAAAATCTAATGGGTGCAGCTCCTGAAACCGAAGGAGTTCTATTAATCCCAAATTCAGCCTATTCATCATTGGTATATTCAAAAGGCCTTTGGCCTGCCTACCCTAGCAAACTTAGGAGCATCTAAAGGCTCCAGTTCTCACTATCCTCCCAAATAGCTATATACCTCAGCCATTCAGAATTAGTCTGCAGATCTGTGCCAGGGCTGATTTTGTGATTACACATAGTTTTATTTCTTAGGATCAGAACAAGACTGAGACATAGGGTGGCAGTGAATTGGAAACAAATTTTCTCAGATCCATGTGTGTGCTCATCATAGATAGTTAATATGCTATTATTAAGCTCCCAGTAAGATTAGTAATGTGTAGCTATTTCTCCTATTCCTTGTGATCCCAAAACAGACTAGAGCAAAATGGGTCACATGAATTTAATTAAATAAGTAATTACATTTAGCTTCAATTACAATTATTAATTGATCCAAGCCTCCTAGCACAACACCTGATAGAGTCAGTTACAAAATAAAAAGTGGGCAAGCAGTTATTAGTCCTTATTAAATTTATCTTGCTAGCTAGTAGCAATCTTTTTGCAAAAACAATTTCAGGCATGTCATTGGCCCAATGGGTTGCATACAGGATATCTAGGGTCTAAACTACACAATGAATGTAGTAAAAGAAAGATAAGCAGCTCTCCATTTTCTTTCACTCTGTTGCCTGAAATAGCAAATTCTAATGATACTTCACTTAAAAAGTAAACCATCATAATTACGGAGAAAATACCAAGCAAACAAAATTAATCATATAATTCTACAGCTTGAAAAAAGTAACTTAGTTTCATTTAAGTATGCAAACTGAAATACTGAAAACAGCTGAGGAATTGTATTTATATTATTGATACCTTTTGTTTTTGACAACCTAGCTGTTTCCAAACACATCCCTCCCTCTTTTCTTCTCCAGTGAATCATTCTTTGTAACAAAGATTTAAAAAGAAAAAAGAAAAGTTCAACACCACTAACCAACCAATGACTGTCAGAGAGCATATGCATT
This sequence comes from Phascolarctos cinereus, assembly GCF_003287225.1. Lineage (NCBI taxonomy): Eukaryota > Metazoa > Chordata > Mammalia > Diprotodontia > Phascolarctidae > Phascolarctos > Phascolarctos cinereus. The sequence goes on along the minus strand of NW_027556180.1, from coordinate 172,287,167 downwards.
ATTCCACACTTACAGTTGCCCTCCTATTCAAAGAAAGGATGGAGGTACATTTTTTTCAACTCTTCTTTGGGGACAAGCCTGGCCATATTTACACAGGATTCAGTTTCAATGTTGTCCTTTCCATGTACACTGAAGATGTGTTGTATTGTGCATATTACTGTGTACATCATTTTCTTGGTTCTGCATATTTCTTCTGCATCAGTTCATTCAATTTTCCCCATGATTGTCTGAATTTGTCATGTTTCTATTTCTTATGATACAGTAATATATCATTACAATCAAACACCACAATTTCTTTGGCCATTCCCCAAGAGATGAGCATCTACTTGGTTTTCAGTTCTTCACTAATACCCCCCCAAAAAAAAAAGAACACTGAATATTTTGGTGCATATGAGACCTTTTTGTCTTTAACCTCTCTGGGGTTTATACCTACTAGTAAGATCTCTGGGCCAAAGGTTATGGACATTTTTGTTGCTGTTTTTGCATAGTTCCAAACTGCATTCCAGTTAGAATAAACAATTCACAGCTTCACCTACAGGTATACTGTGTGTCCATCCAAAAAATGACTGTTTCTATCTTTTGTTATCTTTGCCAATTTGCCAGCATAAGGTAAAATTTTAGAGTTCTATGATTTGCATTTCTCTTATTATTAGTGATTTGTGTGTGTATATATACATATAAATGTATAATTCTTATCAGACACATTCAATGCGATCAAGGTTTTCCATTCTTATCCTAGCTTAACTGATTCTATTTGTGATTTTTCAGCTTCATGTTCTTGAAACCATCAATCTTATCTTTTGTTATCACCTCTAGCCCTTTTTTAGTCACAAACACTACACCCCCGCCATAGGTGTGATAGAACCTGATCTAATGGTCTTCTAATTTTTTAATTATTTCAGATTTAAGTATTTCAGATCACATTCATTTTGAATTTATTGTAACACATGGTGTTAAGATGTTAGTCAAAACCTAATTTCTGATAGACTACTTTCCAGTTCTCCCAGTAGTTCTTGTCAAACAGAGTTCTTCACCACGTAATTTATTCTCAGGTTTATAACCACTATGTTAATGAGTTTGATCATTTCTGATTTTTACTTAACTAGTAAATATTCCACTGATATACTTTTCTATTTTTAACCACTACCAAATAGTTTTTAATGATTACTAATTCAATATAATTTATATTCCCCCTCTTGTTTTACTTTTTTCAATTTTCTATTAAGATTCTAGATCTTTTGTTACTCCATATTAATTCTGTTATTTTATCTAATTCTATAAAGTACTACCTTGACACAGCACCAAATGTGTAGTATGATTATGGTATGATTTTTTTAAGAAAATTATGCTGATATGACTAAACTATGGGTAACATCCTTTCAATTATTTAATTATTTACTTAAAGAGTGTTTTATAACTGTATTTATACATGTAACAGGTAACTAGAATGCCTACCCCACCTGTATTAGCAATTCACACCTCTTACCTGTAATACCACAGATACCTAAATATAAAGAAAGTGCATGAATGATAAAAGGCATCACAATCTGCATATAAACCTGAGACACACTATACTCCCATCAATTTGCTTAGTATTTGTTGGGGAGAGGAAATTGGCAAAGAAGCACACAAGGGAGTAAAACTCCCATGCTCAAAGTAAACTCCCAATTTTGGACTGTAGGCTCTAAAGGCATTGGGCCATTTAATACTTGCACTACAGGGAACTGCTGGACCTGCCTACCTTGCTCACCAGTGTCATCTGGTGGCTGTAGAAGAAATATAACACGGTCTCAGCCCAGACTCAACATTACTAGCTGTGTGACCCTGGGCAAGTCACTTAACCCCAACTGCCTTGCCAAAAATAAAATACACACACACACACACACACGTGTGTGTGTGTGTGTGTGTGTATGTATACACAAAACACAAACCTGGAGAGGACAGCTTCATACCACAGTGAATTGCATTGTTCTGTAAATACTTCTGATTAAAATTTCCAATTTGTTTCTAAATTAGCTCTTCTCAAGGTGACTCCACTCTTTTTTTTCAAATACTGTACATTTCCAAGATAACTGAAATGCCCATATTGAGATTTATGTAAAAAGTATTCTAATGATCTAAACAATTATTACTTATTCACAATTCTTATCTTTTTATTCTTATTAAAAATATTAAAAACTGGCAAGACTTAAAACATTTACCTTCTATATGAAAAGGACCTTAAAATGACACTGCATTTCATGTCTTGAATATATTTTGGCAGATTGACTCTCAGACATTTCATGAATTTTAAAGCTATTTTGAATGGACTTTGTATTTCTTCCTAGATTGTCATATAGAAATTATTTATTTTGGTTGATTTTGCATTCTGCTACTTAAATGAAGCTACTGTCTCATTTAGTTTCTTTGCTGATTCTCTGAGGCTATTTCTAATGTGTTTTTTTTTAGTTTTCAACATTGACTTCCACAAGATTTTGAGTTCCAAATTTTCTCCCCATCTCATCCCTCCCCCACCCCAAAATGGCATGCATTCTGTACACTCCTTTCCCTAATCTGCTCTTCCTTCTATCTCACCCCCCCTTCTCTTATCCCCTTTCCCTTCTATTATCCTGGAGGGCAGGATAGATTTCTATACCCTATTTCCTGTATTTCTCACATGTGAAAACAATTTTTTAACATGTGTTTTTAAAACTTTGGGTTCCATATTTCTGAGGTTTTCTAAGTAAACCACCACATAATCTGCAAATAAAAATATTTTAATTTGTTGTTGAAATTTCTAGATTGTATTAAATTAACAGAGGGAAAAGGAGGTACACTTGCCTTACTCCTATATTACTGAAAAGTTTCTGATGTTTCCATATTACAATGATAGCTTTTGGTACAATACATACGTTTATATATACATATATATATATACATATATATATACATATATATATACATATATATACATGCATGTATATACATGTATATGTTTGTGTGTACATATATATATATATATACACATATATATAATCACATTTTTTAAAAGGCCCCTTCTATGACTACATGCTTTATAGGTTCTTTTTTTTAACATAAGCAAGTATTGTAGGTTGTCAAAGGTGTTTTCTGTTGCTATTGATAAAATTAAGTGGTATAAGTGGGGTTAGGTTTTTTTTATAAGATTGTTTTCCAGCTAAAGAATCTTCCTTGTATACAGCAAATAATTTTTTCATAGATTTCTGCTGTCTTTTTGGTAAGGTCTCATTTGTCATTTCTGAATCATTCATTTAGGATGTTGTTCTTTTGTAATAGTTTATAATTGGGTACCAAGGTGGCACAGTTGATAGAGCACTGGGCTTACAATCAAGAAGACTCATCTTCATGATCTCAAATCTGGCCTCAGACATTTACCATCTGTGTGTCCCTGGGCAAGTCACTTAACCTTGTTTGCATTCCTCATCTGTCAAATGAGCTGGAGAAGGAAGTAGAAAACCATTTTGATATCCTGGCCAAGAAAATCCCAAATGGGGTCATGAAAAGTTAAAAAAAAACTGAATGGTTCTTTTTTGTTTCAGGGATTCTGTCCAATATAAGGAGTTTGGTAGAATATTTTTTCTCAATTTCTGAGAATAATTTGCATAGTATAGCTACTAAATTTTCTTTTAAAATTATAGAATTTCCTTGTTAATTCATCTGGACCAGGTTTTCTGTGGGGGTTTTTTTGGGGGGTGGTTGGAGGGGAGAGAACAGTTCCCCTATGGTTTGTTCAATTTAGTTTTCTGTAATGGAGTTTGAGATCTTTATTTCCTGTTAAAAAAAATTTTTTTTAGATAATTCACTTCTTAAAACTTTGAGATTTACAAGCATATGAATGCATATAGTAGATATTCTTTCTATTTAATGTTGTGATTCCATCTTTTTTTCCCCCTTTGGTAATTTTAACTGTCCCCTCTCTTACCAGATTTGCTAAAGGTTTAATCAATTGCTGCTCTTTTAAAAGAACTTTTCACAGGAATATAGGACATAATCAAGAAACTGTGTAATTGAAAGGGGAGATGAGTTGGTCATATGGTGAAATTAAGGGATAATAGATGGATGTTCAGAGTAATCTACTGCTATCCAGAAGATATCAGATGCAAGGAAGGAATCAAACACAATGGGTAGCCCCCTGAATCCAACTTCTGAGAAGTCAGAGCTGAGAGCCAGGGAGGATGGGGCAAGGACCAGCTGTGTTCTTGAGTTGAGAGAACTCTCAAATAGATGAAATCACAGATTCATTTGGGTATTTCAAAGAACTAATTTTTAGTTTTTTAGTTTTATCATTACTATATGTTTTCCGTCTACCAATTTTTCCTCTAATTTTCAAGATTCCCACTTTTGTGCCAATTTGCATTTGCTCATTTTTGAGTTTTTTAATCATATACTCTGTTCTTTAATATTTTTTGTTTCTTAATCTATTTTTAGACATAATTTTCCTTCAAAGACTAGGTCCCAGAAACTTTCATGTGTTGTCTCATCATTATGATTTTTTATCAAATGGCACTGTCTCCATGATTTGTTCTTTAACCACTTCTTCGGTATATTATCATTTAGTCTCTACTTAGATCTGTATCTGTTGCTTCTATTCTTGATGTTATTCCATGTGGTCTTTAAATATGTCTTTACTATTTCTGCTTTTTAAAAAAGTTATTTAATGTTTCCGTGTGCTCTGAAAATGAAAACATATGGCATTTTAAGCTTTGTATAGCATTTACATACATTATCTCATTTTGTCCTCACAACACACAATGAGTAGATGCTAGTATCATCATGAGATAAGGAGCTTAAGGCACACAAAGGATAAGGGACTAGCCTAGGGTCCCACATTTAGCTTAGTGTCTGAGGCAGGATTCCATCTCAGATCTCACTGACTCCAAGTCCAGCACTCCATCCATTATGCCACTTAATCTTAATATGTGTGCTTAGAAATGGGCATATTCTTCAGTGGTCCAAGACAATTCCAAAAGACTCATGGAAAATGCTATCCACATCCAGAGAAAGAACTGATGGAGTCTGAATGCATTTTCATCTTATTTTTTCCATATATTGTTTCTTCTTATAAAACATGACTAATATAAGGAAAATAGATATATTCTTTAACATTCCCATTCAAAAAACATGATTACTTCAGACATAGCTTCTCCAAAAGTTTGTTCATTTCTGTTTTTCCTTTTTATGTTAGATTTGCCCAGTTCTGAGAAAGTAGCATTAAAGTTTCATGATTGCCATGTTACCATTACCATTTTGTGATTCAGTTAATTTTTCCTTTAGGTATAGAGCTGCTATGCTGCCAGCTGTTGCATATTTAGTACTGCTTTAAGCATAAGACAGTTTCCTTGTTTCTCTTCATAATTATTTTCCACTTTGATAGTCATAATTGTAGCTCCTGCTTTTTTAGAACAATCTAATGCATGACAAATTTTGTTCCAGCCCTTCTCTTTAGTGTGCATTTTTTAAGATGTGTTCCCTATATATTGCAAATTTTGTGTTTTCTTTTTTAACATTTTGTCATTCATCTCACTGAACTGTTTGATCCATTCACATTTAAATTGATGTGTTATGCTTGTATCCCTCCATTGCCCTGTGCATAATTTTATTATACTACTTTGATGCTAGTATATTCCTGTAAGCTGTTTTGCACTATCAAATTTCTTTTTATTTAAATTGTTCATTTCTCATTTTTTTCTCTTCTTCTAACACTAATCTAGTCAAACAGGTGGTTCAAAATCTTCCTTCCCTTCTAAACTTTTCAGTTAACATTCTTTTGCTATACCCTTTTCTAAGTTTTCTTTTGGTTCATATGTTCTCTTATAATTTATTCAGAATTTTTTTCTGATTCTTATTAAGTACAGAATTTGAACTCCCACTTCTATTTGATATTGCTGTTGTGGCTCTTATTCCTTCCTCCCAATTTTCTGTTCTAACTCACTTTAAAAAATCAACCTGATTTCAATGGATGAAATTTCCAGTGAGGACATTCCCTCTATTAATACAGACTAGCAATTGTTATGCAATTTAAGAGTCTGAGGGGAGTTGCCTCCAATATTGAGACTGAATGGCAATTCAGTAGTTGTATGGCCAGTGGGGGTCACAAGCAAGACTTGGATTAAGGTCCTTGATGATTTATCATTACTTTAGATTTATCATCTATTACATAATGGATACCTTACCCCTTATGCTCTTTGAAATAGAAACAGAAGATGGAGGTGGTAATAGTAAGTAGTATTATTATAGTAAGCTAGTATAATATAGTAAGGTGGAAGTAACTGTGCCTCAAGTCACAAGGACTGGTCCTACTCTTTGCCCTTGTCACAATGAATCCCCATTCCTCAAGTCATGTTATCCTATTGCCTTTCACCTATCACTCTATACCTCCCTGCTCCAAAACTCTGGGTGGTGACTGTCTATGAGGGACTCATACATCCTCTCTTCTTGGGGGATACACAGGGGGGAATTAAGTTCTAGAAGAAACCTTTTGTTAGAAAATGTTGTTTCTTAAATTGCCCTCCCATAAAACCCATTATAAGGTCCCAATGGGAATGTTTAAGGACAAATTTCCTTTATCCTTCTGAGTCAAGGACCTTTAACTTTTTATCAATCCTTCCTACCCATTACTTTTGTCTTATTTTTCCAGTCCCTACTTTGGCTGAGGCTAAAGAAATTAATCACTACTTATATGTGATGGGGTGTATCATGTTTCCTTTCTCTTACATTTCCTATCACCATTTGCCTTTCTATTGTTATATCCTCCAATACAAAATGCAGATTGTTTTCAAAGAGGTCAAGGATATAGTCCATGGAGTATTAATTCATCTTTTCTTCCTTCCCATCTTCCAGTTAAGTTCCCCTTGAAATTTCAGTCTCTTAGGTCCTTTTTGTCCTTTCACGAACTCTCTTCTTTTACCCCAGTTCAACGTCTTTTTTTTTAATAGCCTAAGTACACGATATTTTTTTTCATTAGTCTTCTCTTATTCAATTTGCCTTTCTTGACTGTTGGAGTGCTTAAAGTAAAATTGTCTGCTCACCTCTGGGATTCTGTGGGTTTTTTTTAGGAATGCCTCAAATTCTTTTTGTTGACGTACCAATCTTTTTTTACTGATTATTAGGTTCAACTCTGCAAGATTAATTTGGGCTGCTGACTGAGGTTCTTTGCTTCCCATGATACCTTTCTTTCATATTGAAAGTCTTTCTTCAGACTGATAAAATGTGTTGTTACTGAAAATGTAACCTTTAACCATAATATACCTTGGAATGTGAAGTGTGGAATTTTTCTGGTGGCAATCTATATAACTGTTTAATCAATTCTTTGCTGTCTCTATTCAAATGATCTGGACTTTTTCTTTTCCTACAGAATTGTATTCAGGTTTTTTTCTGTCTTGCTCTTCTAGATCTACATCTCTGTAAAAGTATCTTTGTGCACTTTTTCTTCAAGACCAGTCATTTTGGTTTACATAAAATTCATGTTCTTGTAATTTCTGCTTTTATTCTTCCAAATTTATCTCTTCCTCAGTATTTGTGTTCCAAATCTGACACTCACTCTGTCTCTGAGTTTCACTTCTTTGGAGCAAATCTCCATTATGTTTGGCATTTTAGTCAAATCTTAAAACAAAATTGGCAGTTCTCATTTGTTGTAGAAGTACCACATGGGGAGACAAAAAGCAAGAAATAAAAACGAGGGTGTAGGAAGATTGATTAATAAGGGTTTTTGGGGGGGCATGGAGCTCTGGATTTAAGATAGACATTTATTACCCCATATACTATTATACCATTTTCTCTATCAGTTCCTAAAATCCAGCTTCATTTAATCCCTTGCTAAATCATACCAACAAGGTTGTCAAATGCAGTGTGGGACCAGGTAGTTCTCCCATATCTTCTATTCCTGTGTTCTACTTGTCACCTCTTAGGACTTATGATCAGGGAAGTGAACAGGAGTGGCAATTCCTTAAGATTCTCAGAACATATAAAAAGAAATCATATTTCCCACAAACCTAAAATTCCAATCAAATCCAACAAGCATTTATTAAACGCCTATGTGCAAGGCAATGGGGATACAAAGACAAAAGTAAAAAATCCCTGCCCACAAAGAGCTTACATTCTAATGGAGGAATATGATATATAATATTGTACATTGCTGTTGCTCCTTCATAGACTTCTATTTGTAATATGTTAATAAAAATGTAAGTTTTCCAAAACATATAAAAGAAAAAAAATCCAATCATTAGTTTAGAAATGGTTCAAGATTTACAAATAATGCTGATTTACCTTCTGCGTTATTAAATTCTCAATTCCAAAATGACTTACATTTGTGAAAAAACAAAAGATATTCTAAGTGATTTAAAAAATAAAACTTCTTTTTGTTAATTAAAAAAAAAAGGAAAACTGGGGCATTTTCCCCTAATAATTATTCATAAACATTATCACTACTAAGCATTGTAAATTTTTTAAAGGATTTTTTTTTTGGTCCAGACTTGTGATATCATGGGGCAAAGATACTTGCTCTACCAAAGCAGGCTAGCAACTAGTCTATAACTTAGTCTCACTGCTGCCTGGGGGCCCACTGGGAAGCTGCTATGACTTGCCCAGGGTCACAGTACCAGAATGTGTCACATGTGGGACTTGAACATCTTTCTGACTCCATGCTGCCTCTCAATTTGAACTCAGTTTCACAAAAAGATAAATTTCACTGCATATCTAAGAATATGTGTAAAGTTATAATTAAATGGAATGCATATAACCTTTCATGATGTATTATACACAGAGAAGAAATTCAAGGAATTCAACCCATCTGGAATATCCAGTATGAATTTATTGATTTGTAAGATAGGCACATGAACAGATACTCTAAAAATCCTGGAAAGTTTCTTTTCTATACTACTACTGACACAAACTAAACATCATACAACCTTTTCAACTCTTTACTTCTACTTATTCAACTAAACTACTTAATTGGCTAAAAGAGCAACACTTTCAAAGTTGATTTTAGTAGATAAATTTTTTAAGTATATAATACATAATTTTCAAAATTAGGTTTGCTCTTCAGGTGGAGGGGGAGGAGGTGGTGGTGGAGGGGGAGGAGGGGGTGGGGGGTGGAGGAGGAGGCTCAATAGTTTCCATAAGCTTCTTATTAGCCTCTTCATTGTGACGGTTTTGACAATGGGTTAAATGTTTCTTAAAGCCTCTTGGGAAATTTGATTCAAAATTACAACGTGGACACTTAAGTAAACTTTGCCCATGAGCTGCAACATGATTTTTAAGGAGAGATTCCAAAAGAAAAGCCTTCCCACATATTGTGCATTTATATGGGCTATGAACATTATGCTTGTTAACCAAATGATGCAAAACGGCACCTTTTTTCATAGCACGACAACAACAGATCTTGCAAAAATATTTTCCTTTTCCACGTTTCATATATTTTGCTATCTCTTCCTCAGAGATAAAAGCCTCCTTCTCATCTGTAAACTGCAGGATGCTTTTTGGCTGATCAGTAACATCCATTTTCTCTTTAGTGAAATCAACTGACTCCACATCAACTTGCTCTTGATCACTGTTAGATTCCTGGCCCTTTAGATCTAGGAAATCTAAATCTGCTTTTCCACATTCACTGCTACTAAGTTCTGCATCAGAGTTCTCTTGGTTGTCTTTCTTGAGTTTCTTTTGACAAGGATATAATGCATCTTCCTGAGCCAAAATATCATCTTTTTGATCTTCCATGGCCTCTGTTTGGACATCATACTCACTAGATTCAACTAATTTCTGAGATTCAGGGTAAAGAGAGACAGATTTGTGAAGCTCAGTAAAAGGAGTATGTTTCTTCAATTCTGAGAAGAAAGAGCGTTTCCGGGGCTCAGAAGATAGCAGGGCTTTGGGGCACTCAGGAAAAAGGGCAGATTTTCGGGTCTCTGAAGCCATTTTAGGAGGTTCAGATGACCCAGGAGGACCCGGTTTCCGGGATTCAGGGAAGACAGATTTCTGATGTTCAAGAAAAAAGGAAGACTTCCAGACATCTGGAGACCCAGGAGGAGCAGCCTTCTGGGATTCAGTAAAATCATTAGAGGCAGATTTCCATGGCTCCCCAGAAATAGAAGGTTTCCATTGATCAGAAGAAACTTTCCAGAGTTCTGGTGATACTGAAGATTTCTGGTGGTCAGGAGACACAGAAGTGCCTGATTTTCGGAGCTCAGGGGACAATGGTGGACCTGACTTACGGAGCTCAGATAATCCTGGAGGTCCTGACTTACGAAGGTCTGGGGACAACGGGGGAACTGCCTTTCGAATTTCAGGTGACAGTGGGGGACCTGGCTTTCGGAGCTCAGGGGATAAAGGGGGGCCTGTTTTTCGAGCCTCAGGAGACAAAGAGGGACTTATTTTACGGAGTTCAGGTGACAATGGAGGACCTGGTTTACGGGGCTCAGGGGACAGTGGGGGACCTGGCATATGGAGTTCTGGTGACAATGGAGGACCTGCTTTCCTGGCCTCTGGAGAGAATGGGGGACCTACCTTCCGGGCCTCAGGAGATGAGGGAGCTAGTTTACGAGCTTCTGGTGATGACGGACTTGGTTTACGAGACTCTGGGGAAGAGGGACCTGGCTTCCAGAGTTCAGGTGACATAGGAGATGTCTTTCGAAGTTCTGGGGGTCCAGGCTTCCAGGTCTCAGGAGATGTGGTAGATTTCCATGAACCAGGTGATACAGGTAAAGGCTTCCAGGATCCAGGTGACATAGGTGGACTTGGCTTCCAAGGGCCAGGTGATAGAGGTAAAGGTTTCCAAGGACCAGGTGATACAGAAGGAGCAGGCTTACTAGTAGGCTTCCAAGGTCCAGGTGATACAGAAGGAGGAGGTTTCCAAGGTCTAGGGGACGTAGATACCACAGGCTTCCAAGGACCTGGTGATACTGCTGGGGCTGGCCTCCTTGGCTCAGGGGACACAGCAGGTGATGGCTTCCAAGACTCGGGAGAAACAGCTGGTGATGGCCTCCGAGGCTCAGGAGATTCGGTCAGAGCTGGTTTCTGGGATTCAGGAGATGAACTTGGAGATGATCCCCAAGGCTCAGGGGAGGAAGCTAGAACTGGTTCTTGTGGCTCAGGGGAAGTTGACAAAGGAGTCCTCAATGTCTCTGTAAAATGAGAGAGCTTCTGGGCCAAAGGATTAGCAACAGGAGACTTCTGTGGATCAGGAGATACAGAAGTAAGTTTCTGTGGTTCCAAAGAAGCCAGTGGGACAAGTTCTGAGGATTCTGGAGAAGGAACAGGGGAAGGTTTCTGAGACTCAGGAAGGATAGGTTTTTGAGAGTCAGGGCCAGCAACAGAAAGTTGCTGTGACTCTGCAGAAACAACAGAAGCAGGTTTCTGGAGCTCTGGAGAAGTATCAGGGGTAGTGTGAGAAGATTCTGAAGACTGAACAGGAGCAGATTTCTGTGACTCCGTTGAAAAAACAGACATGGATTTCTGAATCTCAGATGAATTAGACATTTTCTGGGACTCTGAAAAGAGAGGGGTTTTCACAGGTTCTGTCTCCTTATCCAAATGTTTTTTCTGTTTATCATCCCACTTATCTTTTACTGAATGTTGGGATGTAATGTGATAGTACACATTGCAGTACATTTTGCTGGTAAAAAAACATTTATGGCAGTGAAACAACTTTGCGGTTTTCTGATAAAATATCATTTTACCTAACCCACCAGCATCCATTTCATCACAATACTCTGGATGGATGGTACCCATATGGATTTGTACATTTTCATAATCTGTGCCTTTGAAACTGCAGTGATCACATTCCAAACGTTCCGGTTGTTTACGAAGTTCTGGGAATACTTCCATTTTTAAAAAATCTGTTACAACTTGCACAGGTCCTTTGAAATCACATCAATGTTGCTGCAAAAAAGTAAAAACCAGTTGAGTTATCATAATTTATTCTCATATAAAGATTTAATTATTTGAATGCAATTCTTTCCCAACCCATTCAAGTTACATAATTACAAATAATGTGATATATTTGCCAGGTGTACATCTCTGCAAAGATTATAGGATTCTAAAAAACCATTGAATCTGTGTCTCTGACTAGAGACTTATGTGATTCTCAAAAACCACACTGCCTTAACACAATTATTTTGGAGCACTGAGTGACAAATCTTGAAACAAAATTCAGGATATTTTAGACTTATAGCCTAAAGAATACAAATAGTGTTTTATATTTCCAGTCTTCATCAAAAAGCATTAAATAAACTAGATGTTAACTAGAAAAGATGGTGACCTTTAAAAGATAACTTCACAGGTCTAGAATGACCCTCCAGGGAATCTTCCCACGTAGCATGATGCTACAACAGACTGCTACTAATATTGAAATATTACAAGTGTTTCTTTCCAAGTTTAACCTCTGAAATGCAGAGTATGGACAACAAAAGGGGGTTAGTTTCAATTATAAGCATAATGATCACATAATGATCTTATTTGCCTATGAAACAATGAAAATTCTCTCACCACTTATGTGCCACTTTTAATTAAAAATATTCAAACATCACTAAAATAGACTTCACATATGAACACAGAGTTGCATTAAAGATATTAACAAAAATGTCTTCTTTCAATTAAAATGTTCCATAAAGGTCAAATTTATAGATTTTCATGTTGCTGAATTTTTAAAAAATAATATATTAAAATCTTTTAGTTTTGCATTAAGTTTTAGCGAATCACAAAATTCCTATTAATTTTAACAGCTGTTACTAACAGTGCCATTATGTATAAACTATCCACAGGTCTTCTTTTTGAACTTTTCTGAAGTATAGAAGGATATATGTCACCTGAGGGAACTGGAAAGATTATTCTTCAGAGTATTAATTCTTTTCCCCACATCTCCCCTTTAACTTTTGTAGCTCTCCCTGGCACTATCCAAAACTTTGGAAAAATACTTTAGGTCTTCATTCTTCCCTATAATGAATAAATACAACAAATAAAACAAAAGAAATTTGTGACACATTGCAGTCTTAAATATGGGTAGACAACAACCTCAAAATCAATAGCCCCAAAGTATCTTTGACTGAAACCAAGCAGAAATAGTGTTAAAGTAATAACATCAGATTTTTTCAACATGTTATTAAATTTTACTACATTTTTTTCTTTTCTCTCTTGATTTTTTTCCCTCCCTCAAAATTCTTTGTTATGAAGGATCACTATCTGAGAAGAAGAGGAAGAGAAAGGATATAGGGTGAAATCCAGGGGATGTAAAAACAAAAGATATCAAGAAAATCTATTTTGTAAAATCAATATACGCTCAAAGTGGAAAACTGTGTTTCACAGATCTAGATACAGAAGGGACTTCAAAGGTCATTCCATTGTGTCAACCCCTCAGTTTATAGATGAGGAAACTGGGGTCTAGGAATATTAAATTCCTTGCCCGAGATAGCACAGAATGATAAGGATCAGAAACAGGATTTGAACATAAAACTCAGAAATAGTATTCTTTCTTTCCTTGTACCATTTTGCTTCCAAAGCCATTCTATAACAATGACTTGAACTAAGTGGAAAAGTCACATTTCAATAAACCACACTAGCTGTCAATTGCTTTAGCTGTATCCAAATAACCTATAACCTAGGAGCCATTTTGGAAGCTATAAGACTGCACAAACAGAAGTCCCTTCAAACAACCCTGGATTAAATTACTTAACCTCTCTAGGCCTCAGATTCTTCAACTGTAAAAAGAAGAGTTTTAACCACATGACACCTAAGGTCTCTGGCAAGCTCTAAAACTATGACCTATAAATCTGTAATGATAGAAGTTGTTCCTATGAATGAAATTGTGGCTACCGAGTCAATACTGCCCTCTCCACATCTGCCCACCTAAGCAACCACCAAAGTTTTACTTCAGTCAAGTAGTGACTTGATACTTTCATAATCAACTTGTAAGCTTCCTAGTTTGACTAAAGAACTTATATGTACGTTTTTACCTACTTTCTCAATGGAAAAAGCAAAACACACAGATAAGACAGTATATCATGGAGAAGGAAAAGCATTTAATGTGGAATCAAATGACCCGGGTTTGAATTCCAGTTCTATCCTTGAATGAGGCCATGGGCAAGTCACCTAAATTCTCTAAACCTGTTTCCTCTCCTATAAAGTGAGGATAATGGATAATTTGATTTCTAAAGTTCGAGGTAATCTAAATCCTATAATGATAATTCTAAAACAGAAAATACCATATACAAAGCATTTAAAATGGCTTTAAGCCATTCTTTGTCCTAATTTCACATTCTTTCTATGTAGTTTAATCCTTACATATACACCCCATTTTTTTTTGCAATCTAGAGTTCATACTCATACACTGCAATTTTTTTCTCCTTCCCATGTTCCAATTCTGTAACTCTCACTACTACTAACTACTGAAAAAAGAGTCTCCATAATCCAATATGGGTTAAATAAAAAACTCCATTGATGGTATTTTCCATTTTCCACAGGACCTCGTATGTTGCTCTACATATATTTGGAGGAGTCCCAAAAAGAGGCTACTTACTTAGCAATAAAAAAGGCAAGATAACATACTAACACATGAAAAGATGTATTTCATAAAAGCAAACTGGAAACCCATGTCTTAAATTACTTTGTATTTACTTCTCTATGCACTTGTTGTACCCTAAGTAAAAAGTAAGATTCTTGAAGAGAAAAACCTCTTCATTCTGTATGTGTATCACTAACGTTCTACCGACAGAGAGCACCAAATGTTTTAGTTAATTCAATTCCCTATTTCCCCCCACCCCTTTAATCTTGTTGCTTGGCCTGTCCACCACAACGTAGCCCTTCTCACTCTGCTCACATTCACCATCTTCTCTATTTCTACCTTTTACCCTGTTTATTCCTGTTTCTAACAATACCTGGCAACCAACACCACAACACAAAACCCAGGCAGCTCCTAAACTCTAATGCTGCTTTTCTCCCATTTCCCACCCACCATTCCCTATTCCAACTACCAACCTCCATCCACAAGTCTTTGCTCGCTTTCACTTCATGTTTCCATCCTGTTTGTCAAACTTTGTTCTCAAGTTTTACACCTTTATACCCTACTTAGACCTCTATCTCTCTTTGAAGGTCAATTTGGCACTCAATTACCTTTCAGATTTCCAGAGTCTCTAAGTTAATCCCAACTTCAACTCTTCTATTTTTCCCCTTCTCTCTCTCAATTATCACCAGTTACTTCAATCTGCCTACTTTAAACTCCTTTGACCAATCTCCAAGTCTCTCCCATTGTGTTCACCTGCTGCCCAGACTTTTTTGTCCTACTTGTCAAATCCTGGTAGTTCTCACTTTAAAGACTTCAAAGTCTTTTTTCTTTTCACACACAAGTCAAGCACTAAGTGACTCACTATCTGGCTGTGTGTGCTCCTAAGAGTTGACCACACATTTCTATAAGCATTCTGCAGCACAGAGTGCCAGGTAAAATTCTACAAATAGGGAGTGCACAGGGCAAGAAGGGAATAAGGGAATGGAATTCAGCAAATCAAACCTTAGGACTTTCATACGTGCTTACATTTGTAATCCCTCCAAAAGATAACACATTATGCAAAGATTTCAGAAACACAAAGATTCTGGATTATAAAGGACAAGAAATATCAAGACTCCAAAGAAAAGAAAGGTAAGTGAAAGGAATGCTAATGGAATATGGCTTAATAAATTCAAAGCAAATATTCCTAAAGTAGGAGAGAGGCCAGGAAAAACAAATTTGAGAAAAGATGAAGAGATAAGATTGTTGCTGGAAGAAATTACATAGTAGGTTACGAAAGAAATCTTACCAGATGCCTCAAAAATCGTTTTCAAAGACCAAATATCCTACATAGCTTTTTAGCTAAGCCAGGGTATCTGGCCTTCACCTTGCATAGAGAAGCAAACATGAAAGGACAAGGGGTTGAAGCTGAAAAAGTAGACATAGAAGGAAGAATTGGACTGTATTTTTCTTTCATTTTAAAACACTGGATTCAATTCCCTGCCTTTTTAAATTGGGCCCAATATAGATTTATGTTATCTCATTTCAGTTGTACTCTCACTGCAGCATCTTTCTACTTGTCCCTAATCAATTCTCTACCCCACTTACCACAGCAATTATTTCAAAATTTCTCTTCTCTCAAACACCCATAGCACTCTTCCCCCATATTCTCATTCAAGGATCTTGTCTCATACTCCATTTAAAAAATAGAAGCTGATTGCTCCCTGGTTTTCCTAATTTCTTACCCTTCTGACATCACTCCCCACTATAATCTCCTTTACTCATCTTTGATGAAGAAGCAGTCCTAAGGCAAACCAGCCTTGATCCCATCCCCTTCATGTTCTTCAGTAGATTGCTCCCAACATTATCACCACTCATTTTCTAATCATCATGCTTTCCTTATCTATTGGACCCTTCTCTGCTGCCCACATCCACCCCATTGTTAAAGAAATCTTCAACTTCATATTAGCAATTGCCCCACATCTCTCTTCTCCTCCTCAGATAAACTCCTTGAAAAAGTTTACTCTCTTTTAAACTCTTTGCAACTGTTATTCTCTTCAAAGTTACCAATTATCACTTACAACCAATGCCATATCTAATGGCCTTTTTTTAAATTCTCACGCCCATTCAGTTACCTCTCTCCAGCTGTTGATACTGTGGTCAGCCTCCTTCTTCTGGTTAATTTCTCCTACATATGTTTTTCTGACACTGTTCTCTACTGTTTCGCCTCATACCTGTTTGACCATTCCTCAGTCTCCTTTGCTGGATCTATGAACATCCACATTATATCCACTACCACTTGAGGGTGTCCCCAAGCCTCTATCCTGCACCCTTTTCTCCTTCCATAGTATTACACTCAGTGATGTCACAAATTTCAATGATCATCTCTATGCAAATGATTTCCAGATCTTTATCCAATCCTAGTTAGTCCAATAAGCATCTGCCTAGTAGACTGGATAACACACAGGCTTTTACAGCTCAAGATGTCCAAAACAGAATTTGTTAATTTTTTTCCACCAAATCCTCTCACTTTGGACTTTCCTATTACTGTTGAAGGTAGCCACTTCTTATACCTAGGTTGAAAACTTCAGTGCTACCCCCTCAACTCCTTCCTCTCACCCCACATATCCAATCCACTGCCAAATCTTGTTATTTCTTTCTCTACAGCATCTCACACATACATATCCTTTTCTACACTCACACAGTTGCCATCCTAATTTAATAATTCATCATCTCTCTCCTGGAATATTACAATAGTCTTCTAACTGATCTCATGGCCTCAAGTGTTTCCCCATTTGAATCTATCCTCCCTAAAGTTCTCAAAGTTTTTTCCTCTCAAGCTCTGATCGTGTTACCCAACACTATGCTCTCCTTCCCCCCCATCAATAAGCCACAGTGGTTCCCTATTGCATCTAAGAGCAAATATAAAGTCCTTTGGTTTGGCATAAAATGTCTTCACAAACTGACCCTTTCAAGGCCCAGAAGATTTTTCCAGTCTTCTTATACTTTACTCCCTTACACAAACTCTGATCCAGCTACCCAGGCCTATTTGCTGCTCCTCACACATGACATTCCATCCATCTCCTATCTCCATGCTTTTATATTGGCTGTCCCCTAGATGTAGAATGCTTTTCCTCCTCTTAGAAACCCTATGTTTCTTTCAACACTTAGCTCAGTCACCTACTGCAGGAGGCCTTTCCCAGGCCTGTTAAGAGTCTTGCCCTTTATGGTTACTTTCCATCTAGCCTGTATGTTATCTTATATATACACCACCACCCTTGTATAATGTAAGCTACTTGTAGGCTAGGATTGTTCTCACCTTCTTGTGAATTCCCAATGCTTATTACACCAAACCTGGTGCACAGTAAGCCTTTAATGCTTATTGATTCCTCCTACGAGTTGGGGGGGGGAGGTTTAATGCTAGTTATTTGATGGGTCTAGATAGCAATCTAGTATTATAAGAAAAGGCAAAATGACAGACTGTCAGCAATCACTCTAAGGCCACACACTCAGATACTATTTTGCAGGATAATGGGGTGCCTTCCCTCTCTGCCAGTATACCTTTAATAACTCATTAGCATATATTGCTCTATTGTTAATCTAAACTTTTCCTAAGCCTCATGACATTTTCAGCTAATACAACTTCATGGGTTACTAATTCACATATTTACAGTTCACTGTACAAATGAATGCTTCTTTCTGTTGTACCTTAAGCTTCAAGATGCAAAAGTGAAAGGGTAAAGTCAGGAACTGTTTTGTAACTAAATGTATAAACACAAAGAAACAGGTGTGGTACACATCTGCCTAATGCAATATATCATACTACTTTATCTCTATTCCTATTGAAATCAGTCATCCATGCTTTCTTCTACTGATCTTGCGCAATGTAGCTTCATTCTCAGGAGCAATGGAACAGGCATAGAGGTAGGTGAGCTAAGTATTGCCTATTACTGAGAAGACTGAAAGCTTTTGAAAGATAGGAGATAAGTTTCTAACAGAATTAAGTGACACTTTGTTTATTATCAAGAAGTCACCAGAAAGGAAGGAAAGAAAGAAGGTGCCAAGTAGATATAAAATACTGTTTCCCCTAAGCAGCTACAAGCCTACAGCAGTGAAAACAGTAGCAGCCAGATTCCTAAACAATGTTAAAGGGAAGCTACAAAGAATGTACTTATCTCAATAACCAAAAAGCACAGACATTGTCCTACATGTCTGACTGCTCCTCAGTCTCCTTTGCTGGATTTATATCCAAGTTGCACCTGTTAACTATGGGTATCATGTAAAGTTATCCTGGGCCCTTTTCTCTTCTCCATCTATACCATTCCACTTGATCTCATCTGCTCCCATGGATTCAGTAATAATCTCTATACGGATGATTCTCAAGTTTACTTATCCAGCCCTAACCTTTCTCATCCAAACTCCAGACTTGCATCTCCAACTGTTTACTGGACATCTTGAAGTAGATGTCCTGTTGACATTTTAAACTCTATACATCCCAAACTGAACTCATTATCTTTTCCTCCAAACTCTCCTCTCTTCTTAACTTCCCTATTACAGTCAAAGGCATGATCATCCTCCTAGTCATCCAGGCTCAAAATCCCAGCGTTATCCTCAAATCCTCATTCTTTCTCACCTCCACCCATATGACTGGAAAGTCCTGTCAGTTCTACCTTTGTCACAATTCTCAAATATGTCTCCTCTCTTTTGGCATGGAGACCACTTAAGTGCAGACCCTCTTCACCTCATGACAAGACTACTGCAATAGCTTGCTGGTTTCCCTCCTCCAGTCTCTTTCCACTCCAGTTCATCCTCCATTCAGCTGTCAAAATGAACTTCCTGAAGTGTAGGTCTGACCTCCAGTGGCTCCCTATTACACCCATGAGCAAATTTTAAATTCTCTACTGGGCTTCTGAAGTTCTTAATAGACTTATGAGGAAAAATGCTATCCATCTCCAGAGAAAGAACTGATGGAATCTGAATGCGGATCGAAGAATACTTTTTCTTTATTTTTCTTTTTTTTGTCTGTGTTTTCTTTCACAACATGAATAACAAGGAAATATACTGTGCATAACTACATATTTATAACCTATATCAAATTGCCTGCCTTTTCAATAAGGGAGGGGGGGAGAGAATCTGTAACTCAAAAGTTTTAAAAAAACAAATGTTGAAATGTTTTTTACATGTAATTGGGGAAAAATAAAACATCAAATTTTTTAAAAAGTCCTTCATAACCTGGCCCCTTCTTACCTTTCCAGTCTTCTTACACTTTCCTTGAGGGGAAATTGGGGAGGGGTTTGCACTCACCCATTCTCCCAAATTTATAACCTAACTCTTCCCCTCTCCCTCTTTTAATATCAATCAGGCACTGGATCTTGTCAATTCTATCACCACATCATGTTTCACTGAGTTCCCCTACCTCTCTAATCCCACTACCACCAATCTAGGACAGATCCTCAGCAACACCTAGCTGGACTCCTGCCTCCTTCCAGGGCTTCCTGAATCTATTCTCTCCCTTCTCTAACACATTGTTCATATCACTGCCAGTAAAATTTTTCTTATTCACAGATCTAGCTCTCACTTCTCTGTTCAAAAGCATCTACAACCTGGAGTCACTCTACCTTTTTAACCAAATAATGATCCACTATACATATGCTTCCATCAAAGTGGACAACTCTCCACCCTATACATACTTCAGTAAAATGAACACTCATTTTGCTTTCACATTTCCATGCTTTTGCTCAGGCTAGTCCCCACGCCTGTGATGTCTTCCCTCCTTTTTTTTACCTGCTGAACACTTATCAATCTTTTAAAGCCCAGCTCAAAAACCACCTCTTCCAAAAAGCCTTCCCTTATCCCAGTGATCTGTAACCTCCTTTCTCCTCAGTATTTTCATTGTACTTCATTTCTTTTACTAGTAAACTAAGCATGTAATACTGTTTATCATCTTTATCTCAGGGTTTTACTCCCCTCCATATTTGTAAGTTCTCTGAGAGCTAGGACCATATCTCACATTCAACCCATATTGTATTCCTGGTTAGAATATAAAAAATATTCCAGAACGGAAGTCAAGAAAGAAACAAAATAACAAGGGCTTTAAAGATAATAACAACATCAAGAAATTGTTCAATAAGAGAATGACTACCAGTCAAGAATCTCTTACCTGTAGAGTAGAACTAGCCGACTTCCAGGATACCTTTTAACTCTAAGATTCTATTAATCGATGGATGTAACAGAGCAGAAATAGAAACAATGTATTACTGGATCATGGCCCATATGGCAGCAAAATAAAGGACTTCTGGCAAGTGACAATTGTCCTATAAAGTCTGAGAAGAAAATGTCTGGCAGGAGATTCTCACCTGATCAAAAGGTTTCTAAACTGAAATTCAAGAGGAAAGATGAAAAATACTCAGACATAATTGCAAAACTGGATTTTCTAGAAGATCGTATAACATACAACGTTACTTCTCTTCATATGGTAAAGGTTCAGGAAAGACAACTGATAACAATTTAGGGTTTCAGATGTCTGTATGTCAAATATTGGTAATACTGAAAACTTGAAATTGTAACAAAAGAAGATAAGCATTAATTTCTTGTGTCATTGTGATTTAATAGACTGGAACTATGATTGGACTATGACCAAAGAATAGTATGCTTTGTTTAAAAAAAAATAGAAGAGTAAAGTTAGAGATAAAAAAGTATACAGACCTAATCACAGTATCTGTCAGTACCTAGCCCATATCCTCTGGACCTAGAGGTCTGAATTCATTCTCTTTAAATGAGATTCTGGTTTGAGTCACATTCTATGTACTTTTAGAAAGAGCTGTTTTTAAAACTTTAGAGAAATAAATAGGTATCACATAAAAAAGAATGATTCAAAACTAGATGACTCAAAATATGCAATTCAAACTACACAATCAAAATACCTTGAAGAAAAAAAATAAAGCTTTCTAAAAGAATTAAGAAGGAGCTCTCTGAAGAGCTCAGACTTAAAAAGTACATGTACGAAAGGTCACAGTGGTGTGAATGTAAAAGAACAGTGTCAGGAAAAGCAAAGCCCAAAACAATCTAAGGCTTTGAAGAAATGCTAGAGACAACAAAAAGAGATGTGGGGCAACTTTTTACAAATATTATATTTACAACAAAATGATTTGCAAAGAAGGAATAGGGACAGTGTTTGGAGAAGATGATGTGATGCTAACTTAGAACAGAAAAAGAGCAGAGTTCCTCAACTTCAATTCTCACACTGTAAAGAGTAGAACAAACGTATTCAGAAAGAATAAATTCAGACCTTTGGGTCCAAAGGATTTATAAACCAGGTGCTAAAAAAATTTACAAATGCAATCACAAAACCCCAACTTGTAGTCTTTGGGAAAACAAGGACAGAATAAGTTACCAGAAGACTGAAGTTAAGACAAATTGTCTATTTAAGAGTAAAATATGGATTCCAGATGTTAACAAAGGGATAACCTTTAATGTCATTCAATGGTCAAATTCTAGAACAAATTTCTAAACAGATGGTTTGTTGCCATTTATATAAGGTGATCATTTGGTGCCAACATGTATTAAGAAAGATTATACCAAATGAACCTTATATCATTTTTTCACTATTCAACTGGAAGATGAAACTGTTAAGTGTGGTATGTCTTGATTTTAGCACATCAGATATTAGTATCTCATGATATACTCATGGGACATTTTCTCCAAGCGGGAAAATATGGGGACAGCCAGCCGTACCTTAGGATGGAGTCATACAACCAGAAGTAATAATTAATACTTCAGGATACATCTGGACATTGTGGCCTGACATAAAGATTTCTGTCCTTGGCCTGTTCTGATCAATATTTTAATAAACTATTTTAATAAAATATAAACTTATTAAATCTGCACATGACATAAAGCTGGGTAATATGACAATTTCAAAAAGTAGGAATGAGTCAAAACAAAGAGATGAATTTTAAGAGAGATTAATCCAAAACTCTGCAAAGATCTAGAATTTTAGTTGACTACAAATTCAGTAATGAGCCCAATCAACAGTGTGATGTGCTTGTCAAAAAAAAAAACAAACAAAATTTTAAGGTGCCGTAATATAGTTTTCAGATCAAAGACAATAAAAATCTCACTATCACCACAATTGTTAGATTACAAAGAATCACAGAATGGTTGTCTAATCTAGCCCAAATCAGAAAAAGAATCCTATGAACAACAAATGGTTATCCAATTTGCCTCAAGATGTCCAGTGAAAAGAACCTTTGAGGCAGCACGTTCTATATTTGGATAGCTTTATTTGTTAGGAAGTTTTTCCCTGATATCCAACCTAATTTTATAAACTTCTTTGTACCTGCTGCTGCTCCTTCTATCTGAACCTTAGGGCCAAGCAACACAGGTCTAATTCTTTCATGTGCCAGCCTTTCAAATACTTGAAAACAGCTATCATAACCTCCCTATTTCTTCTTTTCTATAGGCTAAACATTTCCAATTAGCTCTTCACCCTATAGTTGACCCCTCCTTGGGGCACTTTCCCAACTTATCAACATCCCTCCTAAAATGTGGAACTGAACACAATACTCCAGGTGTGGTCTAACCAAACCTTTTTCCTGTATACTATGGATTTCCTAATGAAACAGAAGATCCCATTAATTCTCTTGGCTGCCATACCATCATACTCATAGAGAGCCTAATGTTTCAGTGTGATATGGCAGCTAAGACAGCACTCCTTGTCTAGAGTATGTTTATTTCTGGACACCACACTTTGAGAGGGACAAGGACAAACTAGAGAGATTCTAGAGAGTTATTCATGATGTCCTGTGTGGGTCAGATGAGTGTGCTGTGAGCATTTCACCTTTAGAAAACTCAAGTCAATAAGCATCTATTAAGCATGAAACCCAAGTATCTATTAAGCACTGTGGATACAAAGGAGCTCACAAGGGGCAACATGATAGTTATGTTCAATTATCTGAAAGAGTGTCATGTGAATAGGATTAGGTTTGTTTATGTTGCTCAGAAGGGCAGAATTAGGGCCAATTGGATGTTACAAGGAAACAGATTCTGACTCAATGTAAGAAAGAACTTTGTAACACTCCAATGACCTATTCAACGAGGAGTAAGCTATATCACATAACAGCAAATTTGCTGTCACTAAAACATTCAAGTACAGCTTGAGAACTACGTCAGGAACACTGAAGAAACAATATATTTGAAGGTAGTACAGACTATGTCATTAATCTGTATGAATTTTTCACTTTCAAAATTCCAAGGCCCAAATCTCTGAGTAATACTTAAATCATTCCATTCCTAACTAAATCTAAATCTACAAATAATTCTAACCAGTCTATATTTAATCAAAATTACTCTTGCCCTAGTTATTCTAATCTACCCACAAAACTCAGCACCTAGTCTCATTTCATTCTACTATAAATCTACGTCTTTTCCTGAATATACCCACATTAATCTTTGATGATAGTAAGAGCCTGCTTTGCCATCTCACCATCTGGTACTGATTTGCCATAACTTCGTATGTATGTATGTACCACAGTTTCACAACCATTTTGTATCTTGTGTAAATACATATTTTTCAAAGATTTTTTTCTGGACTATCGATTAGCCATTTATTTTATTTATGACTCACTCATTTAGCAAACATTTCTTGATAGCCAACTACAGGCAAGACACTGCATGATAGAATTTTGGAGCGAAGTCTGCCAAAAAAAACCTACACAACACAAATGGAATTTTAGTGCTACATATTTCCAATTTATCTTGTGTTTATCCACTGGAGTGGATGAAGCATACAGTACTTTGTTACTGATCTTCACTCTTTAACAGCTACTAAATATCCTAACATAAGTTGATACTCTCTAGTTACAGACAACGGAGAAAGCAAGAGAGAAGATAATAAACACTCTCAGCTTTCACAGTTTCTTTTCAACTTGCATGGGGCTTTTAATCAAATCTTGTTCAATCTTGCACTGCCCCCCACGGGTTTACCTCTTTCTATCTTGGCAGCAAGACATACTGGATTGTTTTTTGTAATTTACGAAGTCGCTAGTCCTAGGCAGAGAAATGCCCCGGACTCAGAGAAAAGCAGGTGGAGAGCCACATCAGAAGCTCACTTTTCTAAGCTACTACTGCTCCCCTCCAGGAATAGAGGCTTTTTTAGGGTTACTCCTGGGCGGGGCACCTTGCACACTTGTATACGCGAGGCTCAACGCCCGCCCTTGTCCCTGCGTGGAAAAGCCCGAGGATTTTATTGCTAAATCAGAGCATTGGTGGGGGGCACACCAGCATCCCGTTAAATGCAAGCACGGAAACAAAACATGAAAGGGCGTGGGGGCAGACTTCCCCCTCCCCCCATCCATCCCTATCCCGCCCGCCCCGACACACACACACACACTCACTCACTCCGCAGCCCCTCCCCCTCCCCCGTTAAGCCAGCTCCGCGGGCGTTCCTACCGTGCAGGGCAGGGGGGGAGGGGGAGCGGCGGGCACGTGGTGTGAGGGGGAGACCCGGGCCAGGGGGGTGGGACCGGGACAGTCCGTTCCTCGCGGACCGCAGGCCACGCAGCGGCGGCGGCAGCGGCCTCCTCGACGGGGTCCGCGAGCCCCTGCTGCGCGCGCGCTGCTCCTTTCCCGAATGGCGGCGCGAAGACGCAGCGACTGAGGCGGCTTCCCCGGGTGCGCGAGCGTGCGCGTGGTCGCGTGCGGGGAGGGGGGGTAGGGGAGGTGGTAAGAGGGAGGGGGGGAGGGAGGAGGCATGATGGGGGTTGGAGGGCGGGGATGCAAAGAAAGGTTGGCGCCGCCACTTTCCTCCGAGGCGCGGTTTCCTCGCGTCGCCCAATCAGTACCAGGATCCTCAGAAGCCTCCGAGGAGGGAGAAGGGGGTGTGTGGAGTGGGAGGGTCTTTGAACCGGAAATGCCTTGGCGTCCCTTAGCCGTCCCTCCCTCTCCCTCTCCCCCAGCCCCGCCGCTGCGCGCGCTCCCGGGCCTCGCACTCCCGAGAAGGCTCCGGGGCGCTCTGGGAGGAGGCGCCCTGGGGAGCCGCGGCTGCAGAAGCCCGACCGTCACTCGGCGGTGACAGTGCAGCCCGGGGTAGGGGTGGCGAGGTCGCTGCCCGTTCGGCCGAGTCGGGACCGCAGCTTCGCTCCGGCCTTGCTGCGTCCCGGGATGCTGTCACCATTCCGCTTTATTGTTTCACCCGGGCCCGCTAGGCTGCGGGAGTGGGCGGGCGCCCAGGGGCACCTGGCGGCCCCACCCCCACCCCCGTTCCAGGCCCGCACCAATCACCTCTTCCCCTACACCTTGCCAGCACCTTGGTCGGGTGCTCGGCCTTGTCAGTCAATCAAGCATTGATTTAGTGCTTCCTCTGAGCCCAAGAAAGACACAGATCCCTGCCCTCAGGGAGCTGCGTTCTAATGGGGAAAAAGACCTGCTCATCCCTGGTCCACACGAGATGTATGCAGAGTAGATGGGAGGGCATCTCAGAGGAAAGGGGGTCGGGGGCTAGGAACCCGAAAAGGCCTCCTGGAGAAGGTGGGGTTTGTGCTGATTCTTCAGAGCACCTGAAAGGCGGATGCAGGAAGGGAGAGCGCTCCTGGCATGAGGTTCGGCCAGTGCCAAGGTGCAAAGTCGGGAGATGGATTGTCATGTGCGAGAAACAGCCCGCAGGCCAGTGAAGCTGAATTGTAAAGTCAGTGGAGGGGAGGAAAGGGTTAGACCTCATTGCTCGGGGCAAATTCTCTAAGACAAATGGGTTACAGATCTGCAATACAAACTCCATAAAGGTAGGGAAGGTTTCATTCTTTGTATTCTCCTGACCTGAAGCAGGTGCTTGGTCCTAGGAGGCGGTTTATAAAATGGTTGTTGATTGAGCTCTCTTATAGTATTGAAATCACATTTTACAGTATTTGGGTATCAATTTTAGGATTCATCCCTAAGTCAGATCCAGAGAGGTAGAGTCCCACAGGAAGTAAAATGGCAGAGCCAGGATTCAAATTTAAGACTACTAATTCCAAATGTCATATTCTATCCTTTATATAATGCTGTAGCGTCCTTGACTGTAAACTCTTTGTGGGCAAGGACTGTGTCTTATATAATCTTTGTTAGGTTTCCCAAGCCATAGCTCCCAACCCTTCCTCTCCTCTCTCCAAACTCTGTCCATAATTGCAGATAACCAATTTCTTTGTAATTCAGGATCATAGGTTTAGAGCTGGAACGGAGTTTAGGAGCCATTGACTCCAATATCCTTATTTTACAGATGTCATAAATCCAGCGAGATTAAGGAATTTGCCCAGGGTCACAGGGCTAGTAAGCATCTGAGGCAGAGTTTGAACTCAAGGTCTTCCTGACTCCTGGTGACGCTTAGCTTTCTCCAAGAAGGAAGGCATTTTCCAAAAGGGAAGGTTGAAATGACTTTGATGAAAGTGCCTGTGTTGTGATATTTTCATTTAGATGAAAAATGGGAAGGACAGAAGACCCTCTCTCCAGTACTTCCATTTCAGATTTGTCAATGGGTTATGCAGAATGTGATAAAAAAAAAAAAAGTAAAAAGACTTTCGTCTGATATTATACTTATTTGTATCACCTATAGTCCTTGGCACTCTGCTTGGCACTTAAATATTTGTATTGGGCTTGCTGCCATTAGTATTGTAAAAGGAAACCGTTTTTCAGGACATATTTTCTATATTAGTAATACTGAATCCTGAGACCTTTGACTCAGGATTCAGACTCTTAAGAATATATAAACCAAAGAAAATTGTCTAAAAAGTGAACTCTAATGCAATTTTTATCTCATGTATTTAAAAAACATGCTGTGAATGATGTAACTATACAAAGTGTTTTCTAAATTACTCAAAAATTTTCACTATACCTGATGCCATTTGCCAAGAAATTTGTTCCTGTTAAAATGTTAAAATTGTTTTTACGTGTAATTGGGAAATAAACTATTAAATAAGAAAAAAATAATTTTATTGATTTTTTTAACTTATGTTTCCCACTTTATCCCTCTTTTAACCTCTTCCCAGAGAGCTGTGTCCTAAAATAAAGAAAAAAAGACAAAAGAAATTCAAAACTATACATGTTTAAAAAAAAAAGTCTTATTTTTATACCTTGTTTTACTCCTATAGTCCCCTACCTTTGGAAGGAAGCAGAGGGGAGGCTTCATTTTATCTGTTCTTTGGGAGGGAAGCTTGGTCGTTATACTTTCCTAGCATTTGCTTTCCAATTGTTTGGTTATTCTTTTCACTTACATTTTTGGTACTCTTTGTGTCTATTGTATTCATGGTTCTGCTTCTTTTTTCATCAGTTCCTATAAGTCTTTCAATCCTCGGCTTTCTTTCCTCATATCCATCACATTCTCCGACAGCAATTGAAATGTACTGTTTTCAGTAGTCTTTGCCTGCTGTTTTCTCAGACCATGGTAGACTAAAAGCAGTCAATGAATGAGTAGGATTGCTAGAAAACCTTCAAACCTGGAGGAAAATGACAGCCTGTCACGGAGGGAGGAGACAAAAAAAAAAGCACAAGCAGGCCTATACTTTTGTACTGAGTATTCAAAAGTTATGATCCTGAATCATCAAGAAAAGGATATTTAAAAAAAGAAAAAGATATTCATTGTCCTGTGTTTAAGAGAGTTGTGAAGAGTATAAAACATTTGGAGAAGACTTTCCCCAAAATTATTAAAATTCATATTCAAAGGGATAAATTTCTGTTATCTAGAAAATTCAGGTATGTAGAATACCTCATTTCCCTTGTTGAGTTAAGTAAGATTGAAAGAACATTTATTCAGCATGTATTCTATGAAGGACATAGGGCTACCAAAGCAAAGTATGTCTGTCTTCTGAGAGCTAATATGAGAGACTGAGGATGGATACAATGTGTTATGCCAAATAGTATAATGCAAAGTACTTTGAGAAGGGAGAGAACACCAAGAACTGGAAGGGATCAGATGCCTCCATAGAAGAGGCGGCGCTTACCATAAGCTTTAAAGGCAGCTAGCTGGGGCAGTAGATAGAATGCTGGGCTTAGACCTGTGTTCAAATTCAGACTCAGACACTTACTAGCCATGTGACCTGGACAAGTCACATACCCTCTGTCTGCCTCCATTTCCTCAACTGTAAAATGGGGATAATAAGAGCACCTACCTCCGAAGCTTGTTGTGAGAATCAAATGAGGTGATATTTGTAAAGCATAAGTCCTGTAATGTTTTGGGTATTTAATAAATTTCTTCTGTAATTAAAGGATGACAAGGATTTTGAGAAGCAGAAATGGAGACACGCATTTATTACAGATGTGTACTGTATGAATGCCTGGAGTCCAGGGAGAGTGTGTTGAGTTCAGAAAACAGCAGCTATAAGTCTGATTTGGCTGGAATGTAGATTTCATGAAGAAGTATAAAAAGTATACATAAAATAAAACTAGAAAGTAAAGTTGGAGCCAGATTATAAAAGACCTCAGTTATAGGCTGGGAGTTCGTATTTATCCTAGAGGTAATAGTCAGGCACTCAGTTTTTTAAGCAAGGAAGTGACATGGTCAAACTTGTGCCTTAGGAAGGCTATTTTGACTCGTAGTGGAGAATAGAACAGAGAAGGAAGAAACCCTGAATGCAAAGATAGCAGTTAGAAGCCCGGAGATGAAGTGGCTGGGACTTTGGTATGGACATGTAAGTAGAAAGAGAGAGATAGATAAAAGAAATGTGGAAATAAAATGGTGAGACCTACCAACAGATGGATAATCACGGTTGAGGGAAGTGGTATTTGAATGCTATGAGTGCTTTTGAGTTTCTTGGAGAGAAAAAAGAGGATTTAGAACAGAGCCTTAGACACCTAATGTAGGGGAAGGGGAAATGCATGATAATCCCATTAACGGGAATGACAGGAGGAAACCCTTATTACAGAAGCCAAGAGAAGATTGAGTATCTAGTAGGAGAGGATGGTCCACCAATATTGAGAGATCCAAGAGGCTCTTGGATTTTAGCAATTAAGAAATTATTGGTAACTTTAGCAGGAGGGGTGAGGGGATGTTAGTTGAGTAGAAAGATATCAGGCCAGCCTGCTAGGTGTGGAGAAAGGAGTAGGTGGTGAGGCAGTGTGTACAGACAATTCTTTCTAGGGGCTTGGCTGTGAAAGGGAGGAAAGATATTAGAACTATGCTTAAGGAGATAAAAGGGTCAAATGATTTTTTTCCTTCAGGTTGTGGTATATCTGAGCATATTTATAAGTATCTGGGAAAAAACCAGTAGGTAAGGAGAGGTTGAAGATGAGCAAGAAAAAGGAAATGAGCAATGTCCCCAGAGGAGACCAGAAGGGAGGGTCTAGAGCAGAGGTGTCCAACAAGAGGCTGCCAACACTCCCTAGTGAAGCCCTAACCAGATTAAAATGTAATTGTGAAATATATTTTAAAATAAATCAATATGCACTGCAAGGATCCTTATGTGGGGGTCAGTGGCCACAGTTTGTATTTGAGTTTGACACCACTGGTCTAGAGCAGAGGTTGTCTAAGTATGGTCCAAAGATTCTAGGGTCTTCATGAGATCCTTTTCAGGGGGTCTCAGAGGTCAAAATTACTTTCATAATAATACTAAGATGTTATATGGCTATTAAAATACTCTTCCTTTTTCAAATAGATATCTCTGTGAAGTAAAATTTTCTTCATATGTTTCAACCAAAACAATGTATCACAACAGATTGAATGCAGAAGCAGATATGAGAATCTAGCTATCTTCTATTAAGACAGATATTAAAAATGTTTGCCAAAAAATTCGTAAAACAATGCCACTCTTCTCACTAATTTTTTTTGTTTTAGAAAAAAATTGTTATTTTTATATGCTATTTATGTTATTTTAATGTTATTTAAAAATGAATTAGCTAATATTTTTTAAATGTATCAGTTTCCATTTCTAAAACAGCACATGTTGATAGGTATACCTCACATAAAGAAAAACTCTTTGGAGTCTTCAATAATTTTTAAAGCTATAAAGGGATCCTGGGACAAAAAGTTTTAGAAATTCTGCTCTAGAGGGCATGAGTAGACAGTATGGCCTAGGCAGGGAATGAATTAATGAATGAATGAATGAATGAATGAGCATTTATCAAATGATTACTATGTATAAAGCACTAAAGATACAAATAGCATGACGGTCTCTGTTCTCAAAGAGCTCACATTCTCATGGGTGGGAGACAACACATACAGGTTTCAGCTACAAGTCAGATAGAAAGATTTTATGGTCCTTAGGCTGCAGAAGTAAAGAAAACTGTAACACATCCTCTTTAATGTCATTTCCACTGACAAAATCATATTGGTTTCTGATGTTGAACTATTTAATATTGCCAAAGACCTTAGTGGCAAGAACTTTCTTGACCGAGGCATTATTAATTCAGGCTATAGCACCCATGGAATCGGTTGCTAGTTCACATCTCCATGGGATTTCTTCCCAGTTGATGGCTTTAAGGGTTAGGTTGGAAACAGGCTCGGTAGCCTAATGGGTGGAAAGGAAGGGTGATGCCACTCCCAGGGCCCTTAAGCTTACTTGCTAGTCAGTGGCAGTGGATATTGGTAGTGTCAAAGAAGATGGCCTACTTTCCATAATGATAGAGAAAGAACATTTTTTCAGACTGGATCCAAATTTGTTATCCAGAGGACTGGGGAAATATCAATTGATTCAAAGCCCTATCATCCAGGGTCCTATGGATAATGGAAAGCAGTGGTGTTGGAGTTCCATCTCTTGAACATCATAGATTATGGTTATCCTCTCCACCTTTATTAAATTTTTGGATATCTCTGTGTTCTTGAAATGGATATCAGTGAGCTGGGCTCAGCAAATGCCCAGAGATTGAGTTCCCAGGGACTGAATTGAACATACATTTGCCAATTGAGAAGATACTCCACATGTAAAACATGTACTTGACTTTGTAACAAGCTCAGTTTTGAGGCCTATGGTGTTAAATACTTTTATACTTCCTACTTCATACAGATTATTGAAAGCAGTTTGTAAATTTTAAATGTAGGTTGCTATAATTACTCTACCTAGTATCTTAGCTAGTTATCTTATTAGTGCCCTAACCACGACAGTTACCTACATTTGTATAGCCAAGCCTATATTCTTAATCATCCTTGTTGGACTGTTCTATTTTTCTCGACCTTCTGTTTGTTTGCTGGTAAATCTTTAACAACCAGCTACCTGAAAACATGTGACACACTTTTAAGTTTAATCTGCATTAGTAACATTTTTGCTGTCACTTCCTTAAGTCTACTCTAAACAGTCAACAACAATTAATTGAGAAAGGAATTTATAATTTTCATATTAATAGATACGATATATGTAATGAATATACTAATAATTTAGTTTTCTCAAGAGCTGCTTTTTCCAGTGTATGAGTCAGACTCACAATGCAATTTGAACTGATCAGTCAAACCTTGACAAGGCTCACAATCACTGACATCCTTCTGCCTTCGTACCTGAAGTGAAGCGAATCAAAGACTGTAGAACCTGTTTCCATCACAGATTTCTGGTTCTGTACTTTAGGGGAGGTGGTCACAACCCACAAATACTTGACTCCAGAATTGTTGTATTGTGGGACTTATGGGTTTCTCATGGGAAACCTCTAAATGATTGTTTGTAATCTACCTTCCCCCCTCCTTCCCCAGCTGTGATTTAAGTATATAACCTGTGCTTTTATTTCAGCTAAAGAACATTCCTCACTCTGCAATTGATTAAACTACTTGATTACTGGCACTCCTGTCTCTAGGCCTGCTTTTGTGCAGCTCTGAGGATTCTCAGGACTGGCTCGGTAAAAATCCTGTTAACATAATCAAGCCCTGATTTCTGTAGTATAAATGTTCACCCTGAAAATGTAGCAATTGGCTCCCTCACACTCCTAAATTTACCTTAGATTCTTTGGTAATTAAATTCAATTTCACTCCATTCAACAAACTTTAAACATCTATTTTATGCTGTGCTGGGCAGTTTGAGGGATATATGATAGAATAAAAATGTACTTTCGGACCTCATGGAGCATATAGTCTTATAAGGGAAATAAAACTTATATTTCAGTCTTCCAGTGAATCAACCTTATCATGGATATTACCAAAAACTTTGAGCAAGATGGTAAAATGAGAGGTCATAAGAAAGCCCCAGCTCCCTAATATCATATGTGAGAACTGAGAAATATCCACAAATTTGATAAAAGAGGGGAAGATAACACAAAAGCTTTAAAAGGACTAGCCATTCAGAAAAAGAAAAAGAAGTAAAGATAAGTAAGTAGAAAAAAACCCTCCAACACAATACACATTACAGATAAAAGAACCCAAAAGGAAAATACAAGAAAGAAAAAAATGAACGTTAGTAACAATGATAGAAAAGATGCTAAAACTTTCATGAGGCAGCCAATTGAATAATAAATCCTCTAGAGAAAATAAGTAATTGATATTGGGTGGGGGGATGATTTGACATTGATAAAAAGGTCTGTCATTGGTATTGTTTTAAAAGAAAGGGGTAAAATTATATTGAAACTGTAAAGTATGGGGAGATCTATAAAAATGTAAATTAATATGTAAATTAAAAATGGAATTGTCCTGCTGGAAGGTGGAAGCTTAGTAACGTTTTTAGTATTTTTGTTGTTGTTGTTACATTTTCAAGTTCTGAGCTATCCCTCTTCTTCCTTCTCTCCCAATCCTGCACTAGAGAAGGCCAATGTTTGACACACATAACCATATAATACATGTTTCCATTTATCACTTCTTTGGAGGTGGATACCATCTTCCTTCCTAAGACCTGTGTAGTTGAATTGAATGTTAATATTACTCAGAATAGCTTGGTCATCCACAGTTACTCTTCAATAATATTGCGGTTACTGTATACAGTGTTCTCTTCATTCCATTCATTTCACTGCATTATTTCATGCAAGTTTTTTCCATTTTTTCTAAAATCAACCTGCTCGTCATCATTTCTTGCAACACAGTAGTATTCCATCACAATCGTACCACAACTGATTTAGCCATTCCACGATTGACGGTCATCTCCCTAATTTCTTTAGCTAAGCACTTTAGCTTAGCTCTTTGCTAACTTTTCATTTATTTTTCTGAGCTCCTTCCTTTAGTCTTTAATTTTTACTTGTCGTTATCTGATTCCCTAAAAATGTTTGAACGTCATACTTCAGGGAATCAGAGAAGGACATTTCTCAGAATTCTTGACTTGAGGCACAGATTAAAGAGAAACTAATCCACTGGACACCAATAGAAATGAAATCAGATGCAAATCACCAAAAAATATTGTGATCAGATTCCAAAGTTTCAGTGACAAATAATTAAGTTCATAGGCAGCTAAGATAACAAACATCACCTCAGATAAATCCAAAAATATTAAGCTCCTACTGTGTGCCAGATACTTGTCAAGGAATACCAGTTTGAACCATACAGGATTCATCATCTAAGATGGAAAATAACAAGAAAAACTCCAAAATCAAGAGGAAATTGGGGTCATACCAAAGATTAATGTCCCTTCATCCACACTACAGAAATGGAAAGAAAAAAATCCAGTTCTCTAGAACTATTCCAGGAGTTTCTGTAGGGGAAAACAAGGCTTTTGACAATCGAATCACCCCAGAAGCAGAACTTCCACAGATAATGAGCTGTCTAAAACTTTTGATAACAAGATCAATTAGTATATCAATGAGATAAAGTATTAATAAACTTTAGCATTTTGTATGGCTTTATGGGCATTCAATGTAAATATTACTAGTGAATTAAGGTTGACTATATTCCTTATCCCAGATACATTCAGTTAGAGGCATCCAGTTGGCACAATGGATGGGGAGTTGGTGTAGGGTAGACAGGGGAGAATACCAAAGAATCTTAGAAATCTCTAAACTAGTGGGTTACATGACCCTGAAGCCAGGTCCTGGCTTTGACCTGTTAGAGGTGGGAAATGCAGCCTTAGTTCATTGCACAGGGAGACAAAATCAGATCATTCATTTCTTGGAGCACTGGAAGCCACAGAAATCAACAGGACCTACTAATTGTCTAGTTGCAAGCACCAGAGGGAGGTGTGTAGGAGGCCCAAGACTGGGCATGATCCCCAACATCCTAGTGAGGCTTGTCAAGGGATAAGAGGATTTTGGAGGATTTTGCAGGGAGTATACAGATCCAGGAGTGGACCAGCAAGTTAGTGAAATTGAGGCAGAGGATGGAGCCTAATACCAGCCAGCCCATCCGGATCAGTAGCTGTGATTACTACCCAGAATACAGAGAAAGAGGACTAAACAAAACCTATCCCAGCTCCACCAAGAGTGCTAGAAGAACTGACCTGAGCATAAAATCCCAATCCAAGAATTAAGGCTGAAAGTGAAACAGAAAGAAACACCAGAAATGATAGAGAGATGTAGATTAGGTGATAGCATATGTAGATAATAGATAAATTTGCAACTAATTGGTTAGATGGCTAGATTCAAAGAGTAGTCACTAATGGCTTAATTTCAGTTTAGCAAGATGAGCTCCATGAATTTGTGTTAATCTTACTGTAAATGTAAAGACCATTCTTAGCTGAAAGGCAATATTAAAACAGTCTGCCAGAGCAGATTTTGTCTTTAGGCAGTAGTTTTACTCACTCCTGACCTAGAGCACTGGGAAGATGAAATTCAAAAGGGGCAAATGTGAAATCTTATACTTGGGCTCACAAATTGAGTTTCATACATAGGATTAGACAGTGGTTTGTCAGAAAAAGAGAGGAAGTGTGAAGGGGAAAGGGATGTAGTGGACTTTAAGCTCAACATGAGTCAGCGTTGTGATGTAATCCTGTGTTACTTTAAGAGAAGCATAGCTCCCAGAAATAAGGATATGATAGATCCACTGTACTCTGCCCTGTTCATACCACATTTGGAACTGCTGTTCAGTTCTGAGCACCACAGTTTAGGAAGGACATTGGGAAATGGAAAAGGATCATAGGATCATAGGAAGAGGATCATTTAGAACCGGAAGAGAACCTTAAAGGTCATTAAATTGAGCCCTCTTATTTTACAAATGAGGAAACTGAGGCACAAAGATTAACTCACTTTCCCAAGACCACGTAATTCAACTGAAGTGGGATTTAAATTTAAATTGGACTCCAAGTCCAACAGCCTGTTTACTATGTTGCTTCTTGAGGTGAGCAACAAGATAGTGAAAGGCCTTGGATCCCAATGGCATGAGAATCAAGTGAAGTAACTGGGGATATTTGGCCTTGTAGGAAAAAAAGATTTAGGGGACATAATAGCTCTGTTCAGATATTTGAAGGTCTATCATATAGAATAGGGACGAGATGTCTATTTGGCCTCAGAGGGCAGAACCAGAAACAAATGGTAGAAACTACAAAGTGATCAATTTCAAGTCAGGAAAACTTCTTAACAAAAGTGGAGTGGGCTTCCTTGAGAGCAACTGGGTTATTCCTTGAGATGGAAACTAGATAACCACTTGTTTGGACATGCTGTATTGGGGATTCCTTTTTGTGTATGGATTGTTCATTTGGTTACTGAGGTCCCTCTCAATTCTGATAGTCTCTGATTCTGTGAAATTGTAGATAAACATAATAAATTGCTTTGGCAAAAATAAATAGCGGGATATAAGATACATAAATATGTTAAGGATATTTATCTTTAACATATTTGAGACTTATTTAATGAAGATCTCATCATTGCATAAGGAGCTCCCAGTTTGGGAACTTCTTTTACCAACAAAGACAATAACCAATTCATGACTACGTAATTTCTAGGGAGTTATTTAAATCACAGAGATTAAGAGACTTGGTAATGATCACATAGCTAGTAAATATGACAGACAGAATTTGAACCCAGATCTTTCTGACTACAAGTCCAATACTTTATACACTATGGCATGTTACCTCCCAGAGTATCAAACAAATCTCTGAAAAATATTCAATGTTTAAACAATAATGGTGACAAAAGAGAAAAATTATTTTAAAATACCGCTTAAAATAATGGACAAAATGCACTAAATATTTGGGAATTAGTCTACCAACACCAACACAGTACCCTCACAAAGGCAACTATAAATTATTTTTACCAAAATAAAAGAAAATTAATTGACTGATAAGATTACATTGAGTTAATCTAGTAAAGATGACAGTATAGTCAAATTTATTTTTAGATATAATGAGACTGGACAAAATATAACTAGCATATTAATAAAAAGGACAAAATAAAATTCACTTAAAAGAATAAAATATGAAGGATATTAAGGGAAATAATGGGGGGTGGGGGTGGAGGAAAGGGGACTTGCACTGCCAAACCTCAAATTATACCATAAAAGAGTCATTATTAAGATTATAAGCTACTAATGGAAAAAAATAGACAAATATATCAACAGATTAGATAGTCACCAGCTGAAGCCCAAATGCATGGAGGGATTTAGTGTTTGATGTAAACAAGATCACAAAATATTTGTGAATATAGTCATTATTCAAAAAAACTTTTGGGAAATTTGGCCTAACAGCTAATGGGCAAAAAATGGGAGCAGAAAGAGCAGCATCTCACATTATATGTCACAATAAATCCC
The DNA here is from genome assembly GCF_003287225.1 of Phascolarctos cinereus. Taxonomy (NCBI): domain Eukaryota; kingdom Metazoa; phylum Chordata; class Mammalia; order Diprotodontia; family Phascolarctidae; genus Phascolarctos; species Phascolarctos cinereus. The sequence continues at coordinate 172,250,142 of NW_027556180.1, read as the reverse complement.
AAATGGACAGCCAACCTAGTTATATTTTAAATCATTCTTTAAAAATCTATAAGATAACAGAATATTATAGCTTTCATAGCTGAGGACAGGGGAAAATTGTTAATGAACTGTGACTTAGAAAGATATGTAAAAGGAAAAATTGAATTCATATATAAAATATGAAAATTAATATATGAAAATTTAAAGTGCAACAAATAGGAATAAGGAAGAAACAAACTGAGAAAAACATCTTTGCATATATACTTTTGATAAAATTTGACACACCCCAAATTTGAAGAATTAATACCAGTATGATGACTAAGCCACTTCCTAAAAGATAAGTGGTCAAAGGACAAAGAAGTAATTTTTTTAAAAAAGAAGAAATACAAATTATCAACAACCACAGGAAAAATTATTCAAAATCTCCACTTGTCACAGAAATATAAATTAAAACCTCATAACCATTGAATTAGCAAAAACAATAACATCCTTTAAGGAACTATAATTTTGTCAACATAGATCCTCCTTCCATCCATTCAGATTACAACTCTTCTATAACTTGCTAGGTGGTCTTCAAGAATTGCTGGGCCACTTAAAATTCAGCTCCCTGAGGCCAGTTTCCACTCCAAATTTCAATTGGTCCCAGGACAATAGAATTATAGTTCATCATAAGTCTGTCTTTGAATCCTCTCCAACTTGGTATGATGAGCTAGAATTTAGACTGGTATACCTTTGTGAATGCTTGGTTGCCTCTCTGCCATGAGGATGATACATCAGAATAAAATTTTGATAAAGATAATTAAAGATTATCATTTTAGTGATTATAATTAAATTTTATAAATTTCAAACCTAGTGTGGATGTGGTAAAACATTTTAAAAAGTCATTAATATATTGCTGTTGGGCTTGTGACTTAGTTTGACTTTATACAATAAGAATTATAAAATATGTGTATATTCTTTGACCTAGTAGTACCAATATCAGGATTAAAACAAGGAAGCTATTGACAGGGGGAAAAAAAGACCTATCTCTACAAAAATATTTATAGCAGGACTATTGGGTTTCCATAGTATTTTTCCCCAATTACATGTCAAAACAATTTTTAGCTTCCATTTTTGCAAGATTTTGAGTTCCAAATTTGTCTCCCTTCCACCATCCACCACCTTCTAAAAATGACAAGCAAATTTTGATATAAGTTATACATGTACTATCATGTAAAAATATTTCCATATTAGTCACAGCTGTGAAAGAAAAAAAAGATCAAAAGAAAAAAACACACAAAAAATAATAAAGTAAGTGAAAAAATATACTTTGATCTGCATTCAGAGTCCATCAGTTCTTTATCTGAATGTGAATAGCATTTTCCTTTGTGAGTTCTTTGTACTTGTCTTGGATCATTATGTTGTTCAGAACAGCTGAGTCATTCATAATTGATCATCACACAATATTGCTAAAATTGTGTATAATGTTTTCCTGGTTCTGCTCATTTCACTATGTATCAGTTCATACAGCTCTTTCCAGGTTTTTCTGAAATCTAGCAGGACTACTTGTAATAAATAGTACCCTGCCAAAAAAACCTGGAAGCAAACTATGTGTACAATAATTGGGGAATAGTTGAATAAAATCATAATATATAAATTTATTAAAATATCATACCAAAATAAATTATGGATGTAAAGAACATTTTAAATAGAAGGATTCAAATGAAGAGATGCAGAATGAAGAAAGCAGAAAGTATACACTGACTACAATTGTAATTAAAGACAAAAATGACAGCAATAAATCCATGTTATAAATGTAAGAAGAGGCCCCCTTTAGATGTTATTAATCTTGCTAAAGGAAAGGGAGTAGAAATAAGAACATTTGTGAGAAAAATAATTTTAAAAAGCATAGTAACAGAAAAAAAATATTCAAAGTGAAGATGGCCAAAGAGTTCTTTTTCCTGGTGACTAATTTGCATATGAATGACACAAGAACTTTGAAGTTAATAGTTGGGAAACAGATTCCTAGAACTGTTTGGTGACTATGGAACAAATACACCAAACACATTACACACACACACACACACACACACACACACACACACACACACAAAGATATATAGATGTATATAGATATAGATATCCTAATAATGGTGTAGATAGCAGAAATGCAGGTTTTAATTTATTAGCATGAGATAGAAGTGAGTCGTCCCCTATTTTGAATCAGTAAAGTAGCTTAGGGCTCATGGAAAGCTCAGAATTCAGAAGAACAAAGCTCGGAAGAAAACTCATAAGAGTAGTTGTCTGAGTGGCAGAGTCAAAAGAGAAATGGCCCCACCCAGAAGGAAAGCAGAAGGCCCCAAACAGGAGCACCCCAAACAAAGAATCCAGAGAAGAAAGGACTGCCCATCAGCGAATTGTTGTGCAGATTATTCCTGCAGAAAACAAAGGACTTCAAAGCTAGCAGCTCAGAGTTGTGAGATGTTCAGATACATATGTTCCCTATTATATGTGCCTCCCTATTATGGTTCTATAAGTTTGTGCTCACTCTCAACTCATCGGCATTGTATATATTGATAGGAAAGTTTGTCCCTGGTATATGGATAGAATGTTATGTTATTATTCTTCCTTTGTGTTCTGCTTAGTACATGTTTTTTATTAAGAGTTAAAGAAATTCAGAAAAACAGAAATGCTAAACACAACATTTTTACTGGTCATAAATGCAATAAAAATTATATTCAGTAAAGGACCTTTGAAAAAAAGAATTAAAAGTTAATTGGAGATTAAATAACAATTCTAATAAACTTGTGAGTCAAAGAATAAATTATAGAAACAATAGAAATTTTCGGCAAAAGAAACAGCAATTAAGAGAAAATATACCAAAACTTACCTGCAACTAAAATAGTTCTTAGGGGATAATTTTTATCACTAAATATTTTAATCAACAAAAGAGAAAGAACAAAACAATTAGGCTTGCAACTTAAAAGCTAGAATGACAACAAATCAAAAACCTCCAACTAAACAAAAAAGTTTTTTTTTATTTTTTTAGGCAATTGGGGTTAAGTGACCTGCCCAGGGTCGCACAACTAGTAAGTGTCAAGTGTTCAGTCTGAGGCCAGATTTGAACTCAGATCCTCCTGACTTCAGGGCTGGTGCTCTATCTACTGCACCACCTAGCTGCCCCTAAAGAAGAAATTGTGAAAATCAAAGAAGAGATTAATAAAATTGAAAAAAACTAAACTGATAAGTAAAACTAGGAGTTGGTTGGGGGAAGGATGCTAATAAAAATAGAAAAGCAATTAGGTAATCTGCTTTTTTAAAAGAGAAGAAAATCAAAATGTCCAAATCAAAAATGAAAAAGGAGAATTTGTGAAGATTAAGGAGCAAATAAAAGAAATTGTTATAAATTATTTTGCATAATTATATGCTAACAAAATGGAATGCTTAGACAAAATTGATGAATACTTACAAAAATATAAAACAACAACATTTTAAAAAGAAATAGACTGAATAACTCAGTATCAGTAAAAGAGACTGAATGAGCCATTTATGAACTTCCAAAGGAAAAAAAATACAATAAATAGATCAAGCCCTGATTTTAAATATTTGCCTTCTCTCCAGGTAGGTCCTTACCTCCTCAAGACTCAACCTTCCCTCCTGTCAATCACAGCTAAGCCATTGCTTTCTCCCAAAGCCCCTGCCATCATTGCTTCCTGGTTCTTTGTTGCCCTCTGGAGATACATCAGTCCACTTCTTTCTACTGTTTCCACATCAAGCAAAGGCTCTTTCAGCTTTTAATCACCTTCCACATGTCCTGGAGATCTAATGGGTTCAGATTGCCTGGGCTTCTATTCTCAGATGTTATTTGGTTATATTAGAGTCAGCCTGTCTCACCTCTTCAGGAGAAGCTGAGTTTAATTCTTAGCTTTGCCTCTCTATTACTTTGGACAAGTCTTCTCCAGGTCTCAGTTTCTACTTCTGAAGTATGAGGAAGTTGGAGTAGAGCATCCCTGAGGAGTCTTCCAGTTCTAAATTCTGAGATATTTTCTTTTTACGTGTCTTTTTACCTGCTGGTGACTATACCTAGGTAACACCTAAAAATGTATCTTCTGTAGCTGTTATGAGACACTTCTCCATCCCTCTCTACAGAGGATCTCTGGTCCTGATTCCTATCCCCCATAGGGTAAGTGACTTTTCTTTCATCTCTTTCCTACCATGGCAGAAAGGCAATTTGCCTCCCCACAATCTCGGCACTTAACACTGAAGTTTTCTGAGGTTAAGGTTAAATACACCCACTCCTTTTCACTGGTCTTTTCCACTCTTGTCATGCCCTGCCATGACAATTGTCTTAACATTTGAATAAACCTTAGGCAGTTCCCAAAACATTGGTGGGAGGGAGAGGCATGAGCAATTCATCTTCTACTGGCATTCTTGCCATCACAACAAAGTCCTTGACCCCTATAAGTGAGTGCCTACCTCAAAATATCCCCTTGGTTATTCTCCTATAAAGGAGTGCAATATTATAGAGATTTAATATTCTTTCATCAGCTCTTAGGCATGTACAGGCATGCATACAGGTCAAAGGAGAAATGAAGTGGAAGAAATAGTGTAGAATAAAGCAGTAGCTGCATGAATACTGCTGGGAATGTTGTTATAGAACTGGAACTAAGATAATTTAGGGTGTGTCCCTACTCAAAACCTCCCTGATAACAAATTATATTTTGTAAAAGGTATTCATTGGTAGCACACCATAGAAACCTCATTAACCAGTCTCAGCTAAACATTCTTCCCTGTCATGCTGACATCCATTAACTCTACTTATAAAATATGAGTGGTAATAACCCTTGTGATTCCAATTTACATAAAAATCCTATTAATGGTTTACTAATATTTAGACTTTTAAAACACGATAAAAGATCCCCTGTAGGCCACACTGGTAATGATGATATGCCTATCTGTACTTTATATTGTCTATTTGGACTGAATAGATGTGTCTAGTCTTAAACTAGGTATAGTACTATAAATTCATATGAAAACTTTTTTTAACATTTTAAAAAGCTGCCACATGGCATTGCTTCTTTTTTCCTACATCTTATCTAAAAAACATATTTCTTGCATCTTTCCCTTTCTCCCTCCCCAGTGTTGTAGATCTTCTTTATCACCACCCTCCCCCTATTATTTTTCTTTCATTTTTTTTTTAGTGAATATGGTAATCTGGATATAGAACTCTCTTTGGAGTCAGGAATATCTGGGTTCTAATGGGTCCTCAGACACTTGTCAGCTGTCTCTTAACCTCTAAACCTAAATCTCTTAACCTCTGAGCCTTAGTTACATCTATAAAAATGGGGATAATACTACTATCAATTCCTCAGGATGGTTATGGCAATCAAATGAAATAATGCATGTTAAGTTTTCTTGAAAATATTAAAGTGCAGTAACATGGATCAAAGGGTAAACACAATCTGTTAACTTTCTGGGCATAGTTCTAAATTGCTTTCCAGAATTGCTCCACCAACTCATAGTTCTACTAACAGTGTACTAGGTGCACTTGTTTGCCCACAGATCTTCCAATGTTTGTTATTTTCCTGTTTTATCATCTTTCCAGTCATGTAGGTTGTTGAGGGCTGCTCTTAAGAGTCCAATATGGGTTTAAGATCCAGGACAGAGTTTGACCTTTGCCCAGGCTTTAACCCAAAAGGCTCAATAATTAAGAAGCAGGACTCTCCAAATCTCTCCCTGCTAGGAGGCTCCTGAGACATTCCTTCTCACTCTTTGAACCTTAGATTTACATATTCATTCCTCTATACAGGCGCCAGGAAAAAGCCTTGGAATTTACAACCCTATCTAGGAACTCTGATAAGGAGGAAATGTATGTTATCGCATCCTTAGCAGTGTCTCACGGGGAGGACTCTTTGAAGTTAGGATGGATTTTCTCTATATATCCTGTACCCTCAGAAGAATAAACTGAGTCAGTTTTACTGCTCCACCTGGCCCACGTCTTCACGTTTTATTTCATGCCTTTCCGTTCGGTGTACTATCTGGTTGCGGGCAACAGTAGGTGAAAAGATAGGACCTCAAAGTTGCTTTAGTTTTCATTTCTCTAATTATTAGTAGGGCATTTTTTTCATATAATTGTCGGTTATTTTGTAATTATGCTCAGAATGTTACCAAACCAGGCATACCCTTTGACCCAGGCATACTACTTCTTGTTGTTGAGTCATGTCAGATATGTTTAAGTCTTCATGACTCATTTGGGGTTTTCTTAGCAAAGCTACTGAAGTGGTTTGCTATTTCCTTTTCCAGTTCATTTTAAAGAGGGGGAAACTGAGGCAAACAGGGTTAAGTTACTTGTTGCTAGTAAGTGTCTGAGATCAGATTTGAAGTTAGATCTTTCCAATTCTAGGGCCTGAAGCTCTATCTGGTAGTGTACCACTACTAGGATTATATACCAAGGAGATCAAAGAAAGAGGAAAAGGATTCTTGTTTACAAAGACATGTTTACAAGTTCTTTTTGTGATAGCCAAAAACAGAAAGAGGAGGAAGTTATCTTCTTTTTTTTTTCAATTTATTTATTTTTAGTTTTCAATATTCACTTCCATAAGATTTTGAGTTTAAAATTTTTCCCCTCTCATTTCTTCCCCCTTTCCCTTGATGGCATATAATCCAATATAGGTTTTATGTAACATTCATGTTAAGCATATTTTCCCATTAATTATGATGTAAAGAACAATTAGAACTAATGGGAAGAACCATGAGAATGAAGCTAAAACAAAACAATAATGGAAAAGGAGAGCAAATAATATGTTTCTATCTGCATGCAGACTCCACGTTTCTTTCTCTGGGTGTAAATAGCAAGTTCCATCATGTATCTCTTGGAGTCGTCTTAGATTCTTGTGTTGCTGTAAAGAGCCAAGTCTTCAAAGTCAGTCATCCCATAATGTGGCTGTTACTATGTACAATGTTCTCCTGGTTCTGTTCATTTCACTCTGCATCAGTTTATGTAAGTCTTTCCAAGTTTTTTTTTTAATTCTGCCTGCTCAGGAGTTGTATTCTTATTAGGGAATGGCTAAAGAAATGGATGAGATATATGGAGGCAGCTAGGTGGCTCAGTGGAGAGAATGCTAGGCCTAGAGTCAGCAAGACCTGTGATCAAATCTGTGTGACTAGCTATGTGACCCTAAGCAACTCACCTCTGGGTTTGCCTTAATCTGTTAGAGAAGGAAATGGCAAAACCATTCTAGTATCTTTGCCAAGAAAACCTCATGGACAGTATGGCCCACAGGGTCACAAAGAGTTGGATACAACTGCACAACAGCAAAAGAAACTGGCATTGGAATGTAATGGAATATTATCATACCATAAAATATAAAGAAATGGACAATATCAAAGAAAAGTGGGAAGACTTTTATGGACTGATGCAGAGTAAAGTGAGTAGAACTAGGAGAACAATTTGTAAAATGGTAACAACATTATAGAGAGAAACAGCTTTGAAAGACTTTATAACCCTGGCCATTGAAATGACAAAACAAGAATCCAAAAGAATAAAGACAAAATACACCATTACCTCCTCCCAGAGAGGCACTGAACTTATAATGCAGAAAGAGATGTGTATTTTAAAATATGGCTAATATGGGGATTTGTTTTGCTGGACCGTATATGTAATGAAGAATTTGATTTTTGTTTTTGTCTTTCACATTTGCTCAATGAGGGGAGAGTGGAAGGGACAGATTAATAAAAAGTACTTATTTAAAAAATTAAAAATAAAATCATGGAAGACACTCAAAAATAAATGCTTGTTTATTGACAAAAAAAAAGAAAAAACTGCTGAAGTAGTCATCTGAAGTTAGAGCTTTATGGGGTGTTCACAGAGGACTAGCACCTCTGGTGGGAGGGCTTGCTGAGCCTTTTTCAGGGCTGCTCAATAGACTTTTGGCATGTACCTGGCACTTATCTCTCACCTGTGGCTCCAAGAAGTTGTAGCATGCACAGTAGCTACACCTCAGTAAGCTGTCCCAGCAGATGGACTAAGCCAGGTTGAAGGTAACCAACAGGCCTTAAACCTGTCATTGAATTAGGGGGATGTCTGACCCAAGCACACGAAGACTTTACCTGGTAGAACAGGCAGATGGGAACAATTTGTTCCAATGGCCATGAAGGTGGCTGATGCAGGTGGTGTGCAGTACTTAGAGCTTGGTCAGACATCAAAGACGCCAAGGTCATCCACTGCATCCCAGGTCATCACCAATTGTCTTGACTTATATCTTGCCATTGGACCTCAGCATCTATGGAAGAGAGAGTGAAGCTGATGATTCTGCCTTACTTAAATCCAATTCCCTCACAAATCAAGACATTCTGTGATGTCATAGGTCCTCTTCAAAATGAAGGACAAACAACAATGGTACCACAAACCCTAAATACAACAGAGAAATGAGAATATCAGTAGCAATGCCAATAACTTATAAAAGATAAATTACCTTATCTCTCATAAGTTATTTTAATATGACTCAAGAACATGCCTACATACAAATGCACACAATATGGGTAATAAAAAAAAAGTTTAGCTAGAATGTGAATATAAGAAGGTGAATTGGAATTAAAGGTATCGCTGTCTCTGGGGAAAAGGGGTCTTCTATCCCCACTGTCCCCAACACCAACCATCAATAGGCAAGCAATCCCCAAAGCTTCAAGCATAGCAGCATACCCCCTTCCCCAAACCAATGGCCCTGCTTCCAGCCAGGACCCTATAGCCATTGTCCAGAGGAACAACCCTTCTAGGTGATGTAGTGGATTGTGTGCTAGCCTTGGAGTCAGGAAGACCTAAGTTTAAAACTTGCCTCAGATGCATAGTAGTTGTGTGACTTGGAGCAAGTCACTTGACCTCTCTTAGTTTCCTTACCTGTAAAATGAGGGGGTCGGATGTGATAGTCTCTTAGGTCTTTTCCAGATCTAAATCTGTGTTCCTAGGAACTGCCTCTCTATGTGCTACTGTCTCCGTCTCCCTAGCAACCACAGCTGAAGACCCAGAAAAGAAAGTTCAGTGTCCTTGGCATTGTCAAGTGGCTCAATGTCAGAGGCTTTTTTTTTTTGATCAATGCGAATGATGCTAAAGAAGATGCATTATGATTTGCTTTATTGCTACACCCTAAGGATCATGGGACTTTTCTATCTGACTTGCAGCTGAAACCTTCTATATGTGTTTCCTCTTATTAGAATGTAAACTCCATGAGGTTAGAGATTGTCTTTCTTTTTTACCTTTGTTTCCAGCGCATCACAGTTCTTTGCCCATAATAAATGTGTTTTTTTAAATCATCCTTCGATCCATTCATTCCTTTCCATAACGATCCCTCATTCCCAACATTTTTGGAACTCCTCTTTGAGAATTGCCTGTTGAGCTGTTGGCACATTCCATTAAGCATCCTTGATAATGGCAGATCTTTGTCTTTTGAGGATGGATTTGATTTTTGGAAATAGCTAAAAGCAATTCATCATTTGGTCTAATTAATGAGGTGAGTAATCAAGTTGGGGAATACTATTGAGGATTAAAAATGAAATATAACTGTAAAACTACTAATAGTTCATAGTATAATAATGATAGGGGACTTTAATTAGCCATACATCTGTTGCTATTCTTTCTCTGCCAAAAACAGAACAGCTAATGCTTTTTTAAAAAATTGCCTTAGTGATAATTTCATCCTTTGGAAGGAGGAGAAAACAACAAAGGTGGCTACTGTTCTGGTCATGACCCTCATCAACAAGCAGACAACAAGCATTTATTAAGCACTTGCCATGTGCCAGGAATTATGCTAAGTTCTGGGAATATAAATAGAAAACAGAAAGACAATCTCTGCCTGGAAAGAGCTTACATTGTAATGGAGGGAAACAACACATAAAAGGAATTTGAAAACGGGGATGAGAGGAATAGAGAATGAAGATATCTGGGGCATGATAGAGGAAGTCCAAAGAGTCAGGAATGAAGCCTGGTTAGGGATGAACACATGGCTCGCCTGAGCATCCTCCTTAAAATGGAGGGTCTATGAGGAACCAGACAATCCAGGAGACAGGCCAAAGAGGTAGAGGGTAATTCCATTGTGAGGAATGAACTTCCAGGGTGAAAAAATCTCTGTGGCATGGTAGAGAGAGTCAGGAGAGTCAGGCATGCAGCCTAGAGGAAGAAGGAACTGATTGCTGAAACCCTCTAAGAGGGTTTTCCTTTCCTGGAGCAATTAGAACAAACTGGATTGAAAGCCTGCATTCTTTTCTGAACTGCACCTGCTGTTGCTAGGGTGATCATTCTTAAAAAATTTCTTGAAAGCTTATAGACTCTAGCTATATCATCTAAGCGAACTCTGGCAGCCACACACAGAGGCTAGCTAGAAAATTCCTTAAGCACTTTAGTCTCCTTTTCTTAACTGCCTCTGCTATTTGTTTCTCTTGCCACTATCTCTCTTAGGGTTACAAAATTTCTTTCAACTCCTTTCCACTCCCAACATTCCCAGAGTGGTCTGTGTAAATCTCTGAGGTTGAGTGAAAAAAGCTTAAAGAGGTCTGTGACTTGCGTTCTGAGAGCTGAGATTGAAACTACTTGGTACCTTAGTAGATCGGCTTTGGACATTACTATGGGTGAAAAATCATTACCCTGCAGCCAACCTAGGACTGAGCCTCTCAGGGTTTAGCTATGCTGGTTGTAAGATGATAGCTACAGAGTCATCTTCGAAGCCCATACTTGAAGCCTCTACAGTCTGGAAGTATTTACCTGGCCTTGTGTTCCATTGTTGTAGCTTTCAGGAACCTAGGGCAACCTTTATCCTGCAATGATACATTATAATTGTACTTTAATAGCAGATATTTAAAAAATAGATCCTAAAATTAATTTATCTCAATCTTGCCACAGAGTTGATTCATTTGATTTTGTAGCCAATTAAAACTCCCAGATCTTTTTTGGTCGAAGTCTGTTGCATAAATTTATATCATCTTGCATATATGCATAGGTAGTTCTTTGGGGGATGGGGAATCAAAATGCAGGACTTTAAATTAATCTTTGCTAGGTTTCCTTTTATTTTAGCCTATCATTCAATCTCTCACTTGAATATTAATTCTATCATCCTGTATATCAGTTATCCTACCCGATTTATTTACATTATTTGTATAGTTGATAAGCATACTTTCTATATTTAACTTGTCATTAATGCAGATGCCTGAGGTAAACCACTAGAGATGTCCTTTCCATCCTGATATTAGACTAATAATGTTTATAAAGCACTTTAAAGTTTATTCTCCCAGAAACCCTGCAAGGTAGGTAATTCAGTCTATTAGCACTCTTTGGACATGGTTTTCATCAAATGAGAAAGGTGAATATTTATTTAAACAGAGCTCAGTAATTGTTATGTTTAGTGACAGGGTCACTTAGCTTCTACCTGGGTATTTCTATTACTTTATTCATTGCCTGGGGAGGTGTTATGGTAAAGTGGATAGTGGGCTACACATGGAGTTAGGAAGACCTTTGTTCAAGTCCTGCTTTTGATAAAATTAGCTGTTTGATCATGGACAAATCACTTACCCTTTCCGTGCCCCCAGGCAATCTAAATTACAAAAGAAATATTAATCTCTACATTGTTGAAATCACAGGTCCAAATTCCCACCTCCCCAAACTTTTGTTTTTTATTTCCCATTTTTGATAAATAGAAATTGAAGCTGTATTGATATGTATACTATTCTTTAAATAAAGATTTTAAATTTCATTTAAAAAATATGGGTGAGCCAATCATATGCTGTTATCCAAACCCGAGAAAAACCTAATCAACAGCCATATGCAGTTAAAAATGGTAATGGTAGCAGCTATTTTAAATTCAAGAATTGTGCTTAGGAAAAGATATCCAGCCTCTGTAATGCTTGGACTTGAAAATCTAATAAGTTATGAAGATAGTCACACATCATTTCATCCATAATAGGATCTAGCTTCATGAACCCTATGACATGCATTACTGGGAAGCTCCAGGCTAATCAGAATTTCTTGCGTACACTATGCTCACTGGGTAATAGAGAGAGATAGTAGGGAGAAAGCCAGCTAGATATGAAAAATTATCTGCAGATGATTTACAAGGTGAAGTGTACACAAAAAAGCTGGCTGTATAAATGTCAGCTTTGTTTGCTTGTTTTTTTGTTTTGTTTTTGTTTTTTGTGGGAGGATGGCCCTATGTCTTTCACAGAGGCAAAGCAAGCCCTTGTTGAGGATCACATTGACATGACAGTGTTTCTCTGATAGGATAATAATGTAGCTATCTAGTGATAATGATTGATTTTCCTGTGTAGGGAAGTCAATTAACAGTCTTCTGTTCCATCATAGAGAATCTAAAGCAGGAAGGGACCTTGGAAATCATTTATTTCAACCTTAATTTATTTTAATATTTCATCTATTTCAGCTGAAGCCCAGAGAGGAGAAGTGACTTTGAAAGTATGAATAAAATAAATGAATTTTTTAAAAAAAAGAATGACTTTTAAAAGGTCACATTAGTAGTAGGTAGCAAAACCATGACTTGAATCTAGATGGTCTGACTCAGAATCCAATGGGGTTTTTTTCTTTTTTTAGTTTGTTATATGTTTTTAGCATTAAAAAAAATTTTAGTTACATATTCTCACCCTCCTTGCAGCTCCTCCATTCCTTTTTTGTTTTGGTTTTGGTTTTTTGACAGTATTTTATTTTTTCCAATTACATGTAAAGACAATTTTCAACAACCAGTTTTATAAGATTTTGAGTTCCAAATTTTTCTCCTCTCCATACCCTCTCCCCTCCCCAAGACATAAAGTAATCTGATATAGGTTATACATGTGCAATCATGTAAAACATATTTCTCCATTAATCATGTTGTAAAAGAAGAAACAGAACAAAAGGAAAAAATGTGGAAAAAACCCAAAGAAAGTGAAAACAGTATGCTTTTGATCTACATTCAGACTCCATGTATTCTTTCTCTGGATATGGATAGCATTTTCCATCATGAATCTTTTGAAATTGTCTTGGAAAATTGTATTGCTGAGAAGAACTAGGTCTATCAAAGTTAATCATCGCACAGTGTGATTGTTACTGTGTATAATGTTCTCCTGGTTCTGCTAACTTCACTCAGCATCAATTCATATAAATCTTTCTAGGTTTTTCTAAAGTCTGCCTGCTCATCATTTCTTATAGCACAATAGTATTCCATTACATTCATAGACCACAACTTGTTCAGCCATTTCCCAATTGATGGTATCCCTCTATTTCCAATTCTTTGCCACCACAAAAAAAGATCTGCTATAATTATTTTGTACATGGAGGACCTTTTCCTTTTTTTTATGATCTCTTTGGGATATAGACCTAGTAGTGGTATTGCTGGATCAAAGGGTATGCACAGTTTTATAGTCCTTTTGGGCATAGTTCCAAATTGCTCCCCAGAATGATTGGGTCAGTTCACAACTCCACCAATAATGCATTAGTTTCCCAATTTTCCACATCTTCTCCAACGTCTATTGTTTTCCTTTTCTTTCTTATTAGCCAATCTGATAGGTATGAGGTGGTACTAAGAACTGTTTTAATTTGCATTTCTCTAATCAATAATGATTTATAGCATTTCTTCATATGACTATAGAAAGCTTTGGTTTCTTCATCTGAAAACTACCTATTCATATCCTTTGACTATAGAAAGCTTTGGTTTCTTCATCTGAAAACTACCTATTCATATCCTTTGACCATTTATCAATTGGGAAGAATACAATGTTCTTTCCACCACTGAAGCTACCCTAATCAAGAGTATGTGTCTAGAGCTCTTCACATGGAAAAAGGAAGCCAAAAGAAAAGGTGAGGTCAAATGCCAAAATACGACTCTAGAAAAGACTTTAGGGCAGGCTTCTACATACAGGAGCTGGAATTTCTGAGGTGATCTAATTCATTTTGAACCAGGATGGTAGATCAGACAAAGAACCTGCATTTTAAGTGTAAAATATTTAATCAGAGCTAGAACAATTAGTAAAGCAGTAGGAAATAGATTTTTAGTATACATAATCTGAGGTTTAGGACTTCATCCCCAAAGTAATAGTAAAGGAAAACCCTTACCTCTGAGACTTACATTGTTGTGTGGGCAGGGCTTGGTGACTATCTTTTGAGTGGCCTGACTAAAAGTTGAGAAGATCCACTTATACAACATTTGACTCTCCACTTGGAGTGGCTGCCACTCTAACATCTGAGTCAAAGCAAGAATTTCTCTGTCTCTCTGTGTTTGTCTCTATCTCTCTGTCTGTCTCTCTGTCTCTCTGTCTCTCTCTCTCTCTCTCTCTCTCTCTCTCTCTCTCTCTCTCTCACACACACACACACACACACACACATCCCTTCCATAAATTTACTGACAAAACTGGGCAAGCATTCTCTACCTCTGCTGCTCCTCTTCCTGTACCTATCACTAGGACTAATTTTTCCAGATGACCCTCATTCTCTTTCCCAAGCCTTCACCTACCCCTGACACAATCGCCTTGAACTATAGGCATGCAGTATCTTATGAACTGAAGCTCTGGCAACTTCAATCAGACTTGCCCTTGAGGCTCAAAGCATCATAGGGAATGTAGTTCTTTCCCTTGGCATGTCCTTATTACATTTACAAAGTTTTGAAATACACTAACACTCTTCTGTTTCTTCTGAAATTAAAGCAAAGGTATCTTGTTCTACTTATCACTTCACAGAAAGGGAAATTAATGTGCCTCCTTTGGCTAGTCTTTATTATGACAAACTAATTAAAAGAGAGGTGAATACAAGATTTGGCTGTTATTATCATTTGTTGATTATAAAAAAGCATTCTGTTCAGTAAAGGAAAACACATCTTTGAAACCTTTTTTTTTCTTTTTTAAGGCAATTAGGGTTAAGTGACTTGCCCAGGGTCACACAGCTAATAAGTGTCAAGTGTTTGGTCTGAGGCTGGATTTGAACTCAGATCCTCCTGACTTGAGGGCCAGTGCTCTATCCACTGCACCACCTAGCTGCCCCCAAAACACCATCTTAAATGCTCTCTTCCAACAAGATATATCTCAAGTATATCGAAAAATTGTGCAAAGTTCCTTGAAAGATAACAAAGGAAGTAACTTTATTTTATTTACCTTTGATCATTTATATAAGATGAAGAATAAAACCAGGAGATAAATGCTTGCCATGGGTATTCACCACAGTCATATAGATCTAGTGATACAACTAACTCAAAAGGATTCCCTATGGATGATGAGGTCCTCCAGATACCAAGGGAAAAGACTACATTTCCTATGATGAATTGGTTTTATTTGTACAAAATCTTTTTAATTTAATGTAATCAAAAGCATCCATTTTACATCTCACAATGCTCTCTGTCTCTTGTTTATTCATAAATTCTTTTCCATTCCTTAAGTCTGATATCAAGGTAATATGTTCCATGTCCTTCTAATGTACTTATGAATATCTTCCTTTATATCTAAGTCATGTATCCATTTTGACCTTATCTTGGTAAATGGTGTCAGATATTGGTCTATACCCAATTTCTGCCAGACTGATTTCCAGTTTTCCCAACAATTTTTACCAAATAGTGAATTCTTATTCCAAAAGCTTAAATCTTTACATTTGTCAAACACAAGGTTACTATAATCATTTACTACTATGTATCGCATTTCTACTCTGTTGTACTGATCCACCTTTCTATTTCTTAGCCAGTACCAGACAGTTTTGATAATTACTGCTTTCTGATATAGTTTAAGATCTGATGCTGCTAAATGTTCTCCCTTTGTATTTTTTTCATTAATTCTTTTGCTATTCTTGACCTGTTTTTCCAAATGAATGTTATTATTTTTTCTAGCTCACTAAAATATTTTTGGTAATTAATTGGGATGGAATTGAATAAGTAGATTAGGTAGAATTGTCATTTTTATTATATTAGCTCTGGTCCCCCCATGAATAATTAATACTTCTCTAATTATTTTAATCTGATTTTATTTATATAAAAAGTTTTTTATAATTATGTTCATGTAGTTCCTGGGTTTGTCTTGGCAGGTATACTCCCAGGTATTTTATGCTGTCTATAGTTATTTTAAATGGGGTATCTCTTACTATTTCTTCTTGAAGGGTTTTGTTGGTGACATATAGAAATGCTGGTGATTTATGTGTGTTTATCTTATATATATTTAATTAAACCCATATTTATGTGGGTTTATTTTATATCCTGCTACTTTGCTAAAATTACTGATTATTTTAACTAGCTTTGTAGTTGAATCTCTAAGATTTCCAAGTATATCATCATATCATCTACAAAGAGACAGTTTTATTATCTCATTGCCCATTCTGATTTCTTCAATTTCTTTTTCTCCCCCTATTGATGTTGCTAGCATTTATTTATTTATTTTAGCTTTAACTTTATCTGAGATCATGATGCTTTTCTCATCAGCTGAAGCATACTAAATTCTACTCCAGCCCTTTATTTTTATTATATATTTATATATAATTTTTAAATGTGTTTTCTGTTTTTTAATCCATTCTGCTGATTCTGTTTTATGGGTGAGTTTATCCCATTCACATTCAAAGTTATCATTTCTAGTTATTTATTTCCCTGCATCCTATTTTTCCTCACTGTTTCTCTCTCTCTCTCTCTCTCTCTCTCTCTCTCTCTCTCTCTCTCTCTCTCTCTCTCTCTCTCTCTCTTCTCTCCTATCCCTTCTCAGACATCTAATTTATTTCTGACCACTTCCTCCCTCATCCGCACCTCTTCTAAGAATCTCTCCCTTATCCTTTCCCCTTGCCCCTCTATTCCTTAATGTACCCACCCTTCTAAGAGTCCCCCCTTAACTTCTCCCCTTACCCACTTACTTCTTGATCTGTATGCCCTTCTAAGAATCCTTCCCTTATCCCATTCCTTTGCCCTCCTATTTCTCTGTAAGTTAAGAAGAATTTTATGCCCATATATATATATATATATATATATATATATATATATATATATATATATATATATATATATATATATATATATATATTAGTGCCTCTTTAATACAGTTTTAATGAGAATGCAGTTCTAGTACAAGCAGCCCTCCACTCTCTCCTGCCCTCCACTGTTGGTTCTTCCGTTCATACCTTGTATGTATGAAATAATTGCTCCATTTTACCTCTCCATATGCAATTTTATCTTATTTTTTTTATGCTTGTCCCATCATATTGAACTCAACCCAGGCCTTTTATGTATGCTCTATTCTTAAGAATTACAGATACTGTTTTCCCATATAAGAAGTAAACAGCTTGACCTTATTAAATCTCTTATCATTGGTCTTTCATGTTTATCTTCTTATGTTTCTCCTGATTCTGGTAGGTCATATTTTCCATTCAGTTCTGATCTTTTCCTCATGAAAAACCTGAAAGTCCTTCAATTCATTGAATATCCATTTTTTTTTCCAAGCAGGATTACACTCAGCTTTGCTGGGCAAATTATTCTTGGTTGCAAACCTAGCTCCTTTGCTCTTTGGAATATCATGTTCCATGACCTTCAGTGCGTTGATATAGAAGCTGCTAAGTCTTGTGTTGTCCTAACTGTAGCTCCATAGTATTCAAATCATTTCTTTCTAGTTGCTTGTAGTATTTTCTTCTTGACCTTGAAGCTTCAAAAGTTAGCTATAATGTTACTGTGAATTTTCATCTTGGGATCTCTTTTAGGTGGTGATTGGTGGACTTTTCTCATTTCTATTTTACCTTCTAGTTCTAAAACTTCAGAGCCAATTTCCTTAATAATTTCTTTAAATATAATGTCTGGACTCTTTTTTGGATCCTAATTTTCAGGTAGTTAAACAATTCATATATTGTCTCTCCTCAATCTGTAGTAGAAGTAGCTATTTTGACTTCACTGTCTTCTGAGTTTGGGCCCAGATCATCTCTATCCCCAGAATTGCTATTTATGGTCAAGTTCTTTCTCTTACTCATTTCTAGTGACTTTTTTCTTGGCTATTAACTTGGTGTTAGAGTTGGGCTATAATCCTGAGATGTTGGGGATAATGTCTCAAGGTTTTTCATTCTGTTGTTTTTTGAGCTCTTTTCTGGGGTCTGGGGCCCCCCACAACACTATCACAGCAAATGCTCTTACTCCCTGTAGTCTCTCCTGTGGCTGCAAGCTTCAGTTCACTCTTCTGCTCTGGAACTAAAACCAGAGACTGAGCTCTCCTGTGAGTGACCACAGAGAGGAGGGTCCCTGCCCTTCTGCTACCACACTCACTGGCTTATGCTCTTAGCCTCCTCTTAGCCCGCAGCCACAGCCTGGGACCAGCTCTGGTCAGCACCCCTGGGCCCCAAGTCCAGTGCCAGTGGAAGGCCCTGAAGTCTTTCTGTGATCAACTGTCTGATCCCCGTACTTCTTATGGAGTGAAAGTTTCTGAAGCTGAGGCTGGTGCCTACACAGTTGCCCCCAGAGCTTGTTGTTTGTTCATTTAGAGGTATCTGAGGGAAGATATCTACACTTCAGTCAAGCCAGGCCATTGCCCCAGAAGGTCAGGTTTTTCCTAAGGTCTACCCAAATTGTCTTAGGCTGGAATAAAAGAGTTTTTCCTAACTACCCACACAGAAAAAAACCAAGTGGATGAAGAATTCCTATTGTCCAGACTGTGATATGCAGTGGTTACCAATCATCCCAGCTCTAGAAGCCTAAGGTAGTGAGAAGAAGAAGTCCTGAGAAACAAGAGTTAATACTAGTCCAAATGGCCATTCTGACACAGCTTTCATCTTTAGAGTCATGGATCTGGAGAAGATATTTTAGGATCACATGCCTTCAAGTAGGATATCTAGGACACATAGTGTTTGGTTTTTGTTTTTGTGGAAAGGAGAAAATAAAAAAAAATTTAATGATGAAATTATGTACATACACACTTATATCTCCATTGTGGAATCAGGAATATTAGTATGAGCCCTATACCTCAAATTCCTTCTTCTAGACTAAATATTGAGTATCTATCTTATATAGCAAAAGTTTTTTCTGTTGTGTTTTTTTTTAAGGGAAGAGAATACAGGCTAGGGAAGTTAAATTCCATTTCTGGAAAAATTCTAGAATGGATCATTAAAGAGATGGTTAGTGAATGTTTAGAAACAGAATTCGTGAGCAGGAGAAAAAAAAAGCTGACACACTTCATCAAGCACAGATTATGCCAGACTTAACCTAATTTCTTTTTTTGACAAGGTTTCCTTGATAGATCAATGAAATGTGATTAGTATAATTTACCTAGATTTGATAAAGTAGCTTAACCTATTCTTGTGGAAAAGATAGAGAGAAGTAGGCTCTACCATAGTACAATTAGGTAGATTTGGAAATAGTCTAATGGTCAAACTCAGAGTAGTTACATTAGTGTTTCAATGTTAACTAGGCAGGAGGTCTAGAGTATCCCTGGGGGCCATGGCTGGCCCTGTGCTATTTACTGTTTTTTGACTGACTTGGATAAGTACTTAGATACAATGTTTAACAAATTTGCAGATGTTACAAAACATGAGAAGAGAGAGAAGACATTAAATGAAAGTAAGGGTTTTAAAAGATATTTCTTAGCTAGAATGTTTCAATTGAATCAAAAAATGAAATTCAGATTCAAAAGCAGAGGACTCACAAATCAACTTCATGAGTATGAGATAGAGGACGTCCTGATTCATTTGCCTGAAAAAGGATCTGGGATACGGGAATTGTGGGTATTGAATGAACCACTCTAACTCCATCTTGTGACTCAATTCTGAAACCAGCTCAGTTCCCTTTCTATTCAATTCTATTCTAGTCCAGTTTCTGTCTTGTGAAAAAACTTTATTCAATTATGGGTATTATGACAAAACCTTATTGCGTTGTTTGAACCAAGTCCTATGTGTGGCTAGGAAGCTGAACCACCATTACCTGTTGTTAGAGACCCTTAACTAAGGACCTAGGTTATGCTGACCAGAAACCCAGTCAAATCCAAAGATTGATGCAAGGAAGTATACATCTCAAGCAACACATATGTCTTATCTGAAAACTGACCCCATATTGGTCAATCGGTTACTGTTTTCCTTGTTCCTTTGATTGACACTTGCAGGGCAGGGAGTGGGAAACCTCTTTTTCTGATTTCAGGGAATTGTACTTGTTCACTCTTCCCCCTCCCAAGTCAGAAAGCCCCTAATCTTTCCTCCAGTTAAAAATCAGATTACCTAATCTTTTATCCTGGTTTACATCCTGTTAATTGTTTACTTTTAATGTATAAAAACCTCAGAGTCCAGTGCCAAGCTGAGGAGGCCTGGTCCCAATTTGTTGTGCCATTGGTAGGCATTGCTTAATGAATCTATATGCTCGGAAGTTCAAACCTTTCTTTCCTCAGTTATCTGACCTATCACAGTGGGGTTTTATGGGTTCCAAAATCAAGATGAGTCAGTAGCATGATGTAGCAGCCAAAAACAATAAAACAAAAAACTAAAGCAATCTTGGGCTGTATCAAGTAAGTCACAGATTTAAGAAATAAGGAAATGATTGTCCCACTATACTCTGCCCTAGTCACAACAAAATGCATGGAGTATTGTCTTCAGTTTTTGATTCCATGGTGTAGGATGGATGCTGATAATCTCGAGAGTATGTAAATGATAGCTACCAGAAAACTTAGGGGAACAGATAGGAACTGCCTTTGTTAAGTTATATTTTAGTTATATTTTGTTAAAAAGTATGTTAAAATGATTTTCTCCTGATAAAATATTAACTCCTTGAAGGCAAGAACTGTTTCATTTTTGTCTATGAAACTAACTTACAAAAGGAGTTTATTAAAGGCTATAACTGATTTCTTATATCTGCTTTGAAACTTAAGTAGTTACAAATATGAAACAAGAACACAGAATATGAACACTGGGCTCTCATTTGCTGATAATCCACATTTGTCTGTTTTTCTTTTTAAATTCCGACCTCAAAGGTCATCAAAAAAGGGGGGGGGAATTATATCTCCAGTTGCAAACTAAAACAAAGAGGATTATAAATGAAAATATGAATCCTTATTGTGTATAACTTGCTTTTTAAAAAACAGTATGTAATAAATTCAACATGTTACTTTCAAAGCTGCCCTGCTTATCTCTTTCTGAACTTCGGTTTTTTTCTGTTGGTTTTTTAAAAATGCTTCAATGATCCTTCTTTTTTTCTTCCTATCTTCCTTTCCTTCTTTTTCTTTTCTTTTTCCCTCTCTCTTTCTTTCCTCCTTCCTTCTTTCTTTCCTTCTTCCTTCCTTTTCTTCTTTCTCTCTTTCTTTCTTTCTTTCTCATCTCTTAGCTAGCTCTATCCCCCCCCCAAACTTCCTTCATGTAAAAAAGAAAGACATAATCCTCGTAGTAAATAAGCATAGTCAACCAAAATAAATGAATTTTCACCATTTCCGTAGGGGAAAACATGTATATCTCATTCTGCACCTTGAGTCCATCATCCTTCTGTCAGGATAGAATGATTCCTTATTAGTTCTCCGATGTCATGGATGGTCATTGTATTGATCAAAGATCTGAAATCTTTCAAAGTTATTTGTCTTTACAATGTTGTTATTTTATAAATTGTTCTGCTATACTCTGTATCTGTTCACATATGTCTTTCTAGGTTTCTCTTAAACCAGCCCTTTTGTCATTTTTTACGGAGTAAGAATGTATTCGTGCGCTATTAATTTATTCAGCCATTCTCCGGTTGATGGGCACTTTGTTTCCAGTTATCTGCTACAACAAAAAGTGATACAAGTATTTTTATATGTAACTCTGCTTCACTTGTGGGTTAGGCATTTTTTTCTTGAGAGACTGCCAGTGATGCTACGTGCTATGCAGATGGAAGAAGACATGGTTTCTGATCTGCTGAGAGAGAAGGCTGAGTCTGGTATTATGAACTGGCTGTAAATGGAGAAGGCATTTCTTCAGAGGGTTGGAAAACTTTGAGAAAGGCTGTTGAGAGAGATAAGTGAAGACTTTTGAATAGTGGACTTGAGCCAGAGATGTGTGGGAAAAAGGATTTCCATTATTTGCAACCTCTGACACTGTTAAGGGAAGACTCTCTCCTTGTTAGATCTCTCCTTGGTCAATCTTATGTCTCTCCCAGCCAAAGAGCTCATTAACTCTATTGCGTATTCTGTTGTCTAGCCCAGAGGTATCAAATTCTAAGACCACAATCAACCAGCAAAACCCTCAAGTTCTTCCTGAACCACATTAAAATGTTGTTGGACATGTTTGACAAAATAAATAAAACAGAAGTAATGTTAATTTATAGTTTTCTAAGTCTGTGCAGCCCACAGGAATCTAGTTCTATTTGAGTTTGACCCTGATCTAATTTCTCCAATTTTCTGTTTATTGTCTACTTTGATAAAGAAGTTTACTAGCTATTTGTGATGATTGTGTAATCAACATTGGGGGAAGGCATTAAGCTAGTGTTAGTATGCTAAGTATTATTCTCCCCTTGAGAAAGATCAAGGAAAGTGGTTTTTATGCTAAGCCTCTAAGTAATGTACCTTCAAACTATAGATATTTGAGGTGTGGTAGGTAGAATTCATTCCAGCCCCAGTATTCCTCTAGGAGATAGGTGAGAGAAGGCTCAAAGTGGTTCTGCCATTGGCCTGTGGCGATATTGAGTAGCCTTGCTCCTACCCTCTCCAAAGATGGAAATCACAGTCTCTCTTAAAGATTGGGTGGGCCAGACACCAGAACAAATGCCACACGCCATCTAGCTGCATTTATATTAGATAGCACAAGCACACGTCTATCCTATATGTATATATGGGTCTTCTTCCTCTTTCTTTGAACTCTTTCGGATATAAGCCTATTAGTTCTATTACATGGTCAAAGAGTTAGCACAGGTTAGTGACACTGGGGGTATTACTTTGTACAATATCTGGCCCAATTCATAGTTCCACTGAAAGTTGGATTGCTTTGAAAACAATGTGTAATATTACATAGGTTTTCTTGAAATGGAAATTTATTTGTTTTATATTGAATCTTCTCATGTTCTGTTGTGTACATGAAAATGTTCTCTTTTTTGCATAATAATTATGTATCATAATAAATGCTACTCCAGCCCTTTATTTAATTACTTGTTGTGCATTTTCCTCCTTCCTATTTTCCTTCACTATCCTTCTCACCATATTTAACCCATCCCTCCTTGCTCCTCTACTTAACATCTATATGCATTGCCCTCTTATTTCTTAACCTAGCCATTCCTCTAAGAGTTCTCCCTTATCCTCTCCTCGAACCCTATCTCCTAGTCCTTATTTCTTTCTGAATTTAGAAGACTTTTATACCCTTCTAGATATATATGTTGTTCCCTCTTTAACCCATTCCCAATGAGAGTAAGGTTTCAGCACTACCTGCCCTTCCCCCTACTACTTTCTTCTATATCAGTTCTTTCTTTCATGCCTCATTTGTATGATATAATTACTCCTTTTTATCTCTTTACACAGTTTGTTTCTTTAGAATCACCCCATCATGCACAACTCAGTCCAAGCCTTTCTTTCAAACTACTCAAATAATGACAGTCATAAGTGTACTGATAACATTTTCACATATAATATGTAAATAATTTGACCCTATCAAGTCCCTTATAATCAATCTTTGATGTTTACCTTATATTTCTCCTGAATCTTGTATGACAAATTTTCCATTAAGTTCTGCTGTTTTTGTCACAAATAGCAGAAAGTCTTTCAGTTCATAAAATGTCCATTTTTTCCCCATTTAGGATTATCATTCATTAACTTTGCTAGGTAAGTTACCCTTGTTTGTAATCTCAGCTCTTTTGCTCTACAAAAGTCCTACAATTCTTCAACATAATAGCTGATAGGTCTTCTGTAATCCTTATTGTAGGTCCATGATATCTAAATTGTTTTGTTGTTGTTGTTGTTGTTGTTGTTGTTGCTGCTGCTGCTTGCAATATTTTCTCCTTAACCTGGGAGCTTTAAAACTTGGCTATGATATTCTTGTAAGTTTTCCTGCTAGCATCTCTTTCAGGTGGTGATTGGTGAATTTTTTCTATTTTGGCTTTGCCTTCTTGTTCTAGAACTTCAGGGCAATTTTCCTTGATAATTTCTTGGAATATTGTGTCAAGATTCTTTTTTATTTTAATCTTAATTTTCAGGTAGCCTGACTATTCTTTTACTATTTCTTCTCTCCAGATAAGTTATTTTTCTGACATTCCTCATTCTCTTCTATTTTTTCATTCTTTTGATTTTGTTTTATTATTTCTTGGTCTCTTTATGCTTCCACTTGTGCAATTCTAGTTTTCAAGGAATTTTCTCTATTTCCAGTTAGTTGACTTTTTTTCTTTTTGGTTGACTTTCTTTTCATAATTTTCTTGATTTTCTTGGATTGCTCTTAATTTTTTTCCTAATTTTTCCTCAATCTCTCTTATTTGATTTTTAAAGTCCTTTTTAACTTCTTCCAAGAACTCTTTTTGTGCTTGGGACCATTTGACATTTCTCATTGAAAAAGGAGTGGCTTTTTTTTTTTAGCTCTACTATCTTCCTATGAATATGAACCCAGATTTTCTCTATCCCCATAGTAGCTCTCAATGATTGGGCTCTTTCTCCTTTTCTTACTCATTTTAATTTTTTTTTAATTTTGTTTTTTAGCAGCTATTAATATAATCACATTCTAGTCCTGAGATATGAGGAATGATGTCCCAAGCCACAAGTCCTTCTTGCTGTTATTTTCTAAGGTCTGTCCCAGGGCCCAACCTTGGGCTTTTCTCTCAATTCCTAAGCCATGGCTAGGGCCCCCAGCCACATTGTACCACAAATGCTCCGGCTCGCTGCTGTCTCTCCAGTGGCTGCAAACTACAGCTGTCCTCTCTGCCCTGGAGCTGAAATCAGGAACTCTGCTGTTCTGAAAGTGCCTACAGTCAGCAGGGTCTCCGTACCTCTGCAACTGTGCTCACCAGGACTGTGCCAGCTCCTTCTCCCTACAGCCCGCAGCCTGGGAGGTGTCTGGTCATGTGTTTGGCATCCCTCAACAGTGGAAGGTCCTTCGATCTTCTACTGAGCCTCCAGACTTCCACACAATCCCTGAGGTGACAGTTCCTGAGGCTGAGGTTGAGGCAGAGGCAGCTGCTCAACCCAGCTGCCCTCAGGGCTTGTTTGTTTGTTGATTCCACAGAGTTAGCCTGGAGGTGTTTACACTCCACTCAGACCCTGCCCCTGGAAGTTGGGTCTTTCCTGGGGTCTTCTCAAAATGTTTTAGGTGGACATCTGCTTTAACCCCATTTTTGTTTATTTCTGCTGCTCTATATTCCCTCTGAGATGATGTTCTATCTTTTTGTGTGTGTGTGGAGAAAATTTGAAGAGCTGAAAGTTTTCTGACCCACTCTGCCATCTTCCTAGAACCCTTTCCCAATCCTATTTTTAAAAATTAAAAAACTAAAAACTAAAATAGCTATGCCTTTGGTCATTGGCAGGAGCAGCTATTGTCCATTCTTCCCACCCTCTTCTATGGACACTTTCCCTTATAAGAAGATTTTGACATGCTTCTGGATGGACAGCCTACAGAGCTTGTCCATTAATATGTATATCTGGGATAGTTAAGTGGGTTGATGGCAGTAGTCCTGATTGTCTTCAGGGAATTGTAAAGGTCCTTTAAGAGTCTCAGGTTTCTCCCAGAAACTAAGGCCCATCTTTTTTCTTTTTTAATACAGATAGGTTCTAGAGAGTATGAATAATGTGGAATTATTTAAATTTTCATTGAATATTTCTATTGGGCTTTATCATATTTTACGTATAATCATAACTTTGAATAGTGTGAATTTGAATAACATGGCCACTTCATGGGATTAATTATTTGCACTAATTAGGACCTCACTGCACCAACATTCTACTAGTTTCATTGTATGGCAGCAAGACAAGGAAAATATTAGTCTCTGAAGGATTAACAAGGACAGCACATACAGAGGGCAATAGAGGCACAAGGTAGGTGTAAGCAGGCTGCGGCACATAGCCAATGAGGACCTTCAAAGAAAGGCAGAAGTAAAAGATCTCATCAAAGAAATATGTAATAGGAAAAGAAGATGGGCTGGTCACCTGGTGAGGACAATGAGGGACAGTACCAGCCAGGGTGTTCCACTGGTACCTTCTTGATTTCAGGAGAAATTGAGGAAGGTCTGCAATATATTGGGTGGGGCCACTTCACCTCCTCTCCTTTTTCCCCTCCATGGGGAATTTTTGGTTAAATATAGCCAGACTTGTACAAGATGTTTTGGCATGAATGGCCTTGAGTCTTCATCATCAGGGAAGACATCCAGTAAACATCCATAGATGAAAACGTTAATGAAATCATAGCTCCATCAAGCATTTGTGTATTTTCTATTACAATATTGTTTCCCAGTGATTGTTTCTTGCCTTTCTGCTATGAAGGGGGGAGCTGTTTCATTATCTGTTCTTTGGGCTTGTTCAGTGGTTTTTCAGTTACCTAATGTGCGATTTCCTTTTCATGATCTTTTCATTTACCTTGTTGTCATACAACATATTCTTATTTTAAATCCTGAGATAAATGAAAATGTGCTATGGCTGTGTCCTGTATCCACCTTCTTTCCAGAATTGTGGGACCATGGGTGTGAAACACTGTAAACAATGTCAGATTTTTAAATGTTAGTTTTGATTAACTGTTTGTTGTTATTTTCTCCCTTTTTAAAAATTCTTATTATAAGGAATGACTCTTTGGGGGAGAGTAGATGGGAGAAGCACATCGGGAAATGTAGGTTAGCTTAAAAAAAGATATCAATAAAAATTTATTTTAAAAAAGACAATTTTGAAAAAAATAGCCATCATCACAGTGTGTTCTGGTGGCACATGCTTCCAAGGCACTGCAAATTGAGCAATGATCTCCTTTGACCTCTTAAAAAGACAATGCTGTCGAGTTAGGGAGATGGTGAAATTTATCACTTTCCTAGGCTCAACAAATACCATTTTGAGATCTCAGAGCCTCTCACAAAGACAGCAGCTATTCACTAAATAAGCATACCAACAATTTGCCAACAGAAATGGAGACATAGTCCCCATCTATTCATTTTCTCGTCATTGTTGTTGAACATTTACTGTACTTCCCCCAACCCCCACCTCTTCCCCTTCCTATAAATATAAATTGAAAGTGCTAGCCTGAATAAAGAGAGGCTAGGCCTTTTTCAGCTGGCAATTGTTCACACCTGAAGACTGGACAGCGCAGTTTCAGTTTCTTTTGTTCGCTGGCTGAATGGGTCCCAGTCCCTTTTCAAACAGCACTTACATTATTCCCTGCAAACAGGAGTGGCAGAAGGTGCTTTCCACCAAGGAGGCAGCCACAGGAACCAAGGTAATAAACTTTTTCTTGTATAAAAGCAGGAGCATGGAACTGGGCATGTGCCATTCCGAACACAGAAAGTATTTGATAGAAACAATCTCACCGAACTCTGGGTGCCTATTGCTGGCTTCGAGCTAGCATTCTCACCTACCTGCCATGACTTCTCTTCTTTTGGACATACTATATGAAACCTACACTCAGGCTCCTTCTCCTAGCAAGGACTTCCATCATTTTACCATCACAAAAAAAGAGGTAAAACGATTTTTAATGCAGGGCAACATATTTTAGCTTTGACTTTTCGGTATATTTGTGAGACTTCACTAAAGACTTTTTTAGCTAGCAGAACTCTGGTGAATGAAAATCAACATATTCTCTGATAGTGGAATAATTAACATTTTATCCATAGCCACTCTATTACAGAAGCATTCAATCATTCTTTCATAATTAAATACTCCAATGGATTGGTAATCTCCTCTGCATCTTCCCCTCAGTAAATCAGATTTTTTTTTCAAATGGGCCAGGTAGGTGGCACAGTGAATATAACACAAGCTCTGGAGTCAGGAGGACCTGAGTTAAAATCTATCCTTAGACACTTACTAGATGTGTGACCCTGGGCAAGTCATTTAACCCTGATTGCCTCTTTTTAAAAAGTGAAATTTTAATTCTGATTCTAAACTTAACAAAATGGAATGAGTATTTGCATATACATAGTAGAACAGAAAACAAGTATAATACATGAAACCTAGGTGTCCTAGTCACTAAAGCACTGGTTTCAGGGTCAAGAAGAGCTGAGTTAAAATCATCTGTAAATTGGTGACAATAATAGTATCTATCTCACAGGGATGTTAGTATCAGCTGAGATAAAATATCTAAAACATTTTTCAAACCTTAAAGCTCATTATAAATACTAGTTATTGTCAATAAGTGCAAGTCTTCATTATGTGCAGCCTTCTTTTCTTTTTGAGTATACAACATGATCAACCTATAGTATTCAAAACTGTCCTGCATAGGGGACAGCTAGGTGGCTCAGTGGATAAAGCACTGGCCCTGGAGTCAGGAGGATCTGAGTTCAAATCCGGCCTTAGACACTTGACACTTACTAGCTATGTAACCCTG
Source organism: Phascolarctos cinereus (assembly GCF_003287225.1). Lineage (NCBI taxonomy): Eukaryota > Metazoa > Chordata > Mammalia > Diprotodontia > Phascolarctidae > Phascolarctos > Phascolarctos cinereus. Next base: position 172,221,794 of record NW_027556180.1, on the reverse strand, counting down.
GGCAAGTCACTTAACCTCATTGTCTAGCCAAAACAAAAACAAAAACCTGTCCTGCTTATCTAGCCTCCTTTATGCCCTCCCTTCTATTCTTTTCTCTCCATTTCAGTGAATTAGAGCTCAATCCATCTTTGCCTGCTCATTATTTCATGCTTGGAATTGTTTGCCCCATGCCCTTGTCCAATCCTGTTTGTAATTGCACAACATTGTTTGAAAAAAACTTAGGCCTCATTTATGTAGTAATGAGAACTTTGACATCCAGTAGAGAACCCTTCTCACACACACACACACACACACACACACACACAGAGAGAGAGAGAGAGAGAGAGAGAGAGAGAGAGAAGAGAGAGAGAGAGGGAGAGAGAGAGACACACACACACACACACACACACACACATCCCTAGTTTGGACATTTGGATTTGCATATGCTTTATCCTCCCTAGAGAAAGTTGAATGTCTTCAGGTAGGGATGGGAGAGGATGAGAAAGGTAGTGGGGATAAATTTATTCTTTCAAGCCATTTATAGATCATTTACATAAGGCACTCTCCTTTTGTCAACTCCCAATGTGTAACTCTTCTATACTTAGAAACAGTGGGGACATATCATGCCAAATGTAGGAGGATGCCCCTCCTAGAATCTAGAGAGCAATAAGGATTCTCAGAGCTGCCATTTTTCATTGGGTGAGAAGTATCTACCAAAGAGGGTATGGGATGGGGTGTGGTAAAATGGAGTGGAAATATATTCCTGATATCCAGAATTCAAAAGCAGCATGATATAATGAATAGGGCACTGGACTTGGAGTCAAGAAGATCTGGATTCAAATCCACTTCAGAAATTTATTGGCTAAGTGATTGAGGGACTCAGTTTTCTCATTTGCGAGATGAGGGGGTTGGACTGGTCAGACCAAGGTCTCTTCTAGCTACAAACTATGACCCTATGTGATCCTATGAGTTTACCCATAAAAAACCTATGTTATTGATGGTGGTTATATACAGACTGGCTCTTGCATATAATATCTTTTTAATTCACAAAAGATCTGAGGTACTATGCATTTTTTCTACTACTGAATTTTTCATTGTAAATGTCTATGTTGAAAAAAATTTTTGTGGACTAGCCTGGGAACCTAATTTCCACAAAACATTATTTTCATGGGAAAGGTTGTTCTGAGAACAAATCAATGGACATATGAACTTTCATAATATAACTTTTTTTAAAGTTGAAGACAGCCTATAGTTGAAGTATTACGTAGTATAAACACCAAAATACTGTTTTCCAAATATTTTTGGTCAGTATCCCCCCCATCCTCCCAGATGAAGTGAAGGAGATGGGACAGGTTTGTGTAGGTAGGTGTAGGGACGTGGTTGTGTCTTTAAATTATACCTCCAAAACCCAGGAAGGAGAGTTAATGGGTATGGAGAAAGCCATTGGAGAGGAAGGAGAAGGCTCTGGGGTTTGACCATTTAAATTATAGTATTTTCCCTCAAGTGAAAATAGCTCCTGAGTATATACCCCTGAAACTTAGCAATATTAAGTTCTGAAAAGAAGCCCTTTGTAGTCCTAGCCTTGGAGCCAGAAGGACCTGGGTTCAAAATCTGCAACTGAGACATCAGCTGTGTGATCCTGGATAGGTCACTGAGCTTCTAAGTGCTCTTGGCAACTTGCGAAGACTCTAAGGTGCAAGCCTCCATTGAGAAATCACAAATTCATTCCCTGTTCTTTACTTAAGGGTTAGTAGGTTCTAGAATATGGAGTTTTGATGGTTCGGACTGAGATAGCTTTCAAGATCTATGACATTTAATCATTTGTTTGGGGAACTGGGCACTGAATAAAAAATTTTAGTACCTTAAAAAATTGTGGTTCCCTAATAACCTCCTACTTAGGAGTGACTTAGGTACTGGGAGGAATACATGTTTGTAGTCCCTAAGAATCATTAACCATGATTCACTATCTTTCTGTGCTAGTTTAATGTCAAAAGTGAGGACAACATGCAGAGTGGAAGAGTCTGGCTCAGGGCCTCACAGTTCATGGCAGAAATGTGAGGAGGGCTTCTTAATTAGCTCCCATCTCAGACTTACATCCACTGAAATGGCTTATAGTCTGCATGATTATGCCCCCACTTTAAGCAACCTTGATATCTGAAAATCTAGATTTACCCAAAATATAATGTTACTTGTGGCCCAAGATTTAGAAAGGATTCTGGACCCTCAGGCAGGAATGAAGGGCTCTATTCTGAGGAATCAGTTTCTCTCTCTGAATCTGTCCCTGAGCTTGGGTAAAATTTCACGGAAACCTCTTCTCAAACAAAGCTATGGCATAGTTTATGTGTAGTGTTTCCCTAGAAATGGGTAACAAGGCTCCCTCCCACAAAGGTACTTAGTGTATAATATGAATATCAGATATGGGACACAGCCCTTTATTCCTTCTACCATGGAAAATGATTAAGACACAAAGGACTCACAGGCATGGCTAACCAAATATAAGAAACCTGAAGCATGTAGGCTCTGGGCTCACTCTCCCTACTTCCTCTAGTACTGGCAGGTTGAGTCTCTAATGTTATTGCTTCCCCCCACTCATGGCCCTAGTAGTAACCCTAAGGAATTTGGGGGTTCATGAGCTCTCATCTGATGTGTTCCTCCAAATATTAATTGCCCAGTAATCTCCTCAAAACATATAGCCCAACAGTTCTCAAAGTATAGTCTGGGGACCCTCTCCCCGAGAATCTTTCAGGGGGGTTATAAGGTTAAAACTATTTTCTTAATAATGCTGAGACATCTTACTTTCTAATATTATAAAGATCAGTAGATATAACCCACATAAACAAAAGCTCTTTTGTGGGTCCTAAATAATTTTTGGGTGACCAAAAGGTTTGAGAATTTCTGATCTAACCAGTAATTACTACCCCAATATCATTTGACCAATGATCTCTTCAGTTTTACTAATAATCAGTTACTATATCCTCAATACCAATTGACTAATTAAAATCACTTAGTTTTTACAAAGGAATATTTACTGACATAATATAATCCAAGAAGAACCAAAGAAGAAAAACCCTAAGGACCAAAAGCACTTTCTTCTCCACCAGCTCAGTCCCTGAAGAGAAAGTCATTACATTTACAGTGGTGACGACCATTCCCCCAACCAAGCTCACTTGTAGAGGTTGCATAGCCTGTAGATGAATTGCTCCGTTGCTTGCAGGAGTGGGTGTCCCAGCTGCCAGGCTGATCTGCTGCTAGTCTGACTCATGCAGGTTGGATCTTCATCAGGCTCAGGCTTCTGTGGTACCAGCAGACTCTGCTCTGGACCCCCTCTAATGACTTGTCTGCCCTCTTGAAGCTTGCAAGGTCATAGCAGGTCATAATCTGGTCCATTCTGTCTGTGATACTCATTCACCCAAGAACAGGCATAACAGGGACAAAAGAAGGATAGGCACATGTGTTCACAGCCACAGAATGGCCAGGGGTGGGCAGATACCTCTCTCTTTACTTACAGGTCCACGATATGTCTTCCTTGTCACTCAAAAGCCCATACAGAGAGAAATCTTGTCTGCTCATGTCTTTTATTTGTGTACTCGGTTCTGGCTCATCAGCCAATAAAAAGCCTTTTTATCAGAGAAACAAGCAGAAAATACTTACATAGACTGATTTGCAGAGTGCTCCTCCATCACGTCATGCATTTCTAGAAGCAGGCTCATCAAATTTCCAAATGGACTGATACCAGGCAGATCATTTTGGGCATAGTTTAAGGACTATATCCTCATTGGCCAGGCCCCCTATTACAAATAAATCACTCCGATAGCCCATTACACTTATGATACTGCCCCAGAAGGTTATGCCTCTTTGTGGGATGGCTGAGCATATATTTATCATTCACCTTGGATCTGAACTGTCTGAACACAGTAGCATTGTGGGAGCCTGGCAAGGTCCATTTCTCTCTACCCATGGTATGCTATTAAGTCTCCACCTTTAGGATTCTCCTGGTGGGTGTTAAGGAATTCTTCTCCCTCTGCGCAGTTGGCACTTAACTCTTTAACTTAAAAACTATTAAACTTAAAAATTATTTATGGGGTAATCCCAATGCTGGAAACATCCATTCTTAAGATCAAATCTCTGATCGGATCTGTTCAGAAAAAGGAAACAAAAAAGCAGAAGACAATCAGGAATTGAGAGGTTTAGGTACTGAGGTTTTCTTGGGCAAACAGAGATCATGCTTTCCATGTGAGTCTGCCTGAAGTTGTCTTCGTACTTTTGATGCACTCTACTCAGGAATTTTCAGAGGAAAAAGGAGTGCAAAAAAAAAATTAGATTTATTTTACAACTCACTTTTATGAAAAGGAGTCATCAGACAGGAGTTTCTACTCCTAGGTCTTGGCCAATCAATCATCCGGAGGCAATCTCAGTCAGTGGGGACCGATCAGAGAAGTTTGATGTGTTGTCCCATAAAGTAAGGTTAAGGCATATGTTTAACTCTTTAGGAAGTGCCCTCTTCCAACAAAGATCCATGCACTACAATCTCATCAAGTTGTTTGGGGACCAATCAAATTTCTTTAAGGTTCTTCTGATCACCTAAGTTATTAAAATCTATTTTTTTCTTAAAATCTATCTTTGATGGTATTTTTTTATGTCACTTAGGTATTACCCTTTATCCATCCCTCCCTTCCTCCTCCTAAGGAGCCATTTTTTATAACAAAGATTAAAAAAGAAAAAGAAAAAAAATTCAGAAAAACCAAGCAATGCATGAAAAAAAAATCTTTTATTAACATGGAGCACTCTATACTTGTAGACCCCAACCTCTGCAAAACAGCTGGGGAAAAGTGTTTTCTCAAATCTCTTTTCTGGGGTTAACCTTGTGCTTTATAATTTTTCACCATTTGGTTTTAATTGTTTTGTGGTTGAAGATCTTTTACATTGCTATAATTGTGTATGTTCAAATAGCTTCACTTTGTATCAATTCATGTAAGTTCCACCTTGACCCAATAGCATGCTTCTCTGAATTCATCAAGCTCATCCTTTCTTATAGCAAAGAAATATTCCATTTTATCTTTGTACCATAATTTATTGAATTGTTCCCAACATATCTTCATATATTTTGTTTCTAGGCTTTTATTACCATAAAAAGGCCTTCTGTAACTATTTTGGTATATGTAAAGACTTTGGGGGGGAGAGGGTCAATATACTTGGCAACGAAATCTCTGGATCATTTTAGTCACTTTATTAGCATAGTATTGGAATTAATCGTTCTTTAAATGTTTGGTAGAATTCATTTGTGAACCCATCTGATCCAAGGGATTTTTTCTTAGGGAGCTCATTGATGGCTTGTTCAATTTCTTTTGGTAAGATAAGGTTCTTTAAATATTCTGTTTCCTCTTCTGTTAATCTGGGCAATTTGTATTTTGGTAAATTTTCATCCAATTCACTTGGTTCTTAGATTTATTGGAATATAATTGGGCAAAATAGCCAAATAATTGCTTTAATTTCCTCTTCATTGGTAGGGAATTTACCCATTACATTTTTTTTCATTTCATTTTTGATACTGGTAATTTGTTTTTTTCTTTCTTTTAATTCAAATTAACCAATTGTTTATCTATTTTATTGCTTTTTCCACAGCTCCTAATTTTATATATTAATTCAATGGTTTTTTTACTTTGAATTATTTTTAATTTTTCTTTTGATTTTGAAGATTTCCAATTTCATATTTAATTGGGGATTTTTAATTTGTTCTTTTTCTATATCTTTTTTTAGTTGCATGCCCAATTCATTGTTCTGTTCTTTCTCTATTTTACTGATGTAAGTGTTTAGAGATATAAATTTTCCTCTAAATACTGCTTTGGCTGCATCCATAAATTTTGGTATGTTGTCTCGTTGTTGTTCTCTTTAATGAAATTATTGATTATTTCTATGATTTGTTCTTTGACTCACTCTCTCTTTAGAATTAGATTATATAGTTTCCAATTGACTTTTAATCTCTCTCTGTGGTCCTTTATTAAATATAACTTTTGTTGCATTATGACCTAAAATTATGCATTTAATTTTTCTGTATTTGGTTATGAGGTTGTTATGTCCTAATACAAGGTCAATTTTTGTGAAGGTGCCATGTGCAACTAAGAAAAAAATGTATGCTTTGTTCCATTCCCATTTGATATTCTTTAGAGGTCTATCATATTCATCTTTTCTAAAATTCTATTCATATCTATAATTTCTTTCTTGTCTATGATTTTGGTTTGATTTATCTAGTTCTGAGATGGGAAAGCTGAAGTCCTTCAATAGTATGGTTTTACTATTTCCTCCTGTAACTCATTTAACTTTTCCATTAAGAATTTGGATGCTATACCATTTGGTGCATGTATTTTTAATATTAATATTACTTCATTGTCTATGGTCTTCTAACCTTTTAACAAAATGTAGTTTCTCTGCTTATCTCTTTTAATTAGATCTATTTTTATTTTTGCTTTGTCTGAGATCATGATTGTTACCCTTGCTTTTTTTTAACTTCAGCTGAAACATAATAAACTCTGTTCCAGCCCCTTATTTTTACTCCGTGTGTGTCTCTCTCTTTCAAGCGTTTCTTATAAACAACATATTGTTGGACTCTAGTTTTTAATCCATTCTGCAATTGTTTTGTTTTTTGGATAGGCTTATTCCATTCACATTCACAGTTATGATTACTAACTGAGTTTCCTTCCGACTTATTTTTCCTATAATTCCCTTCTCTCTTTTTACACTGTCCCTCCTCAAAAGTCTGTTTGCTTCTGACTGCAGCCTCCCTTAATTTACCCTCCTATGACTGCCACACTCCTCCTTCCCCTCTTACTTCCCTGTTAAGTAACATATATTTCTATAGCCAACTAAGTCTGTATGTTAGTCTCTCTTTGAGCCAATTCCAATGAAAGTAAAGTTCAAAAGTTGCCAACCATCCCACACCTTCCCTTCCCTGTATAAAAGCTCTTCCTTTTGTACCTTTTATGTGAAATAATTTCCCCCATTTTTCCACTTTCTTCCCCCTTCTCCCAGTGCATCCCTCTTTCTCACCCTTTAATTTTTTTTTAATAATTGATTTATTTATTTTTAGTTTCCAAATTCACTTCCATAAGATTTTGAGTTTTTAATTTTTTCTTCTTTCCTCTCCTCCCTCCCCCCAAGACAACATGCAATCTGATATAGGCTCTACTTATACATATTAATCATATTTTCCCAGTAGTCATGATAACCATGAGAATGAAGGAATAAAACAAAACAACAAAGGAAAAGGAGAGCAAATAGTATGCTTTCATATGCATTCAGACTCCATAGTTCTTTCTCTGGATGTGGATAGCATTTTCCACTACGAGTCTTTTGGAATTCTCTTAGATCCTTGCATTGCTGAGAAGAGCCATAATTTTATTTTTTTAAATCATCCCATAACAGTTAACTCACTTCTGTGCCCTCTGTCTATGCATATTCCTTCTAAATGCCCTTATAATGATAAAGTTCTTAGTAGTGCAAGTATCATCTTCCCAGACAGGAATGTAAACAATTTGACCTTACTGAATCCCTTATGATTTCTCTTTCCTGTATTTTTTTATGCTTCTCTTAAGGCTTATTTGAAAGTCATATTTTCTATTCAGCTCTGGTCTTTTCATAAGGAATGCTTAAGAATCCTCTATTTCATTATCCATTTTCCCACTAAAGAATTATATTAGTTTTGCTGGGTAGGTCATTCTTGGTTGTAATCTGAGTTCCTTTGCCTTCCAGAATATCATATTACAAGTCCTCAGATCCTTTCATGTAGAAGCTGCTAGATCTTGTGTTGTCCTGATTGTAGCTCCACGATATTTGAATTGTCTCTTCCTGGCTGCTTGCAATATTTTTTCTTTGACCTGGAGCTCTGGAATTTGGCTATAATATTCCTGGAAGTTTTGATTTTGGGATCTCTTTCAGGAGGTGATCAGTAGATTCTTTCAATTTCTATTTTAATTTTGGTTCCAGGATGTCAGGGATGTTTTCCATGAGAATTTCTTGAAAGATAATGTCTAGGCTTTTTTTTTTTATCATGGCTTTCAGGTAGTCCAATATTTCTTAAATTATCTTTCCTCAATCTGTTTTCCAGGTCATTGTTTTTCCAGTGAGACATTTCAGTTTCTTCTATTTTTTTCATTCTTTTGATTTTGTTCTACTGTTTCTTGATGTCTTATGGAGTCATTAGCCTCCCCTTGCCCAATTATAATTTATAAGGAATTATTTTCTTCAGAAAGCTTTTTTTTAAACATCCTTTTCCATTTGGCCAATTCTACTTTTTTAAGAACTCATTTTCTTCAGTGACTTTTTGCACCTGTTTTTCCATTTGGCCAATTCTGCTTTTTAAGATGTTGTTTTCAATATTTTTTGGACCTCTTTTACCACACTATTGTTTTTCTTGTGTCACTTTCATTTTTCTCCATTTTTCCCTCTACCTTTCTTATTTGATTTTTAAAATTCTTTTTGAACTCTTCCAGGAATTCTTTTTTTTTTTTTTGGCTGGGCAATGGGGTTAAGTGACTTGCCCAGGGTCACACAGCTAGTAAGTGTTATATGTGTCTGAAGCCATATTTGAACTCAGGTCCTCCTGACTCCAGGACCAGTGCTCTATCCACTGCACCACCTAGCTGCCCCTCTTCCAGGAATTCTTTCTGGATTTGTGTACAATTCACACTTTTTTCATTGAGGCTTTGCATGTAGCTGCTTTGTCTTCTGGGTTTGTGTCTTGATCTTCCTTATCTTCATAGTAACTTTCTGTGGTCAAGTTCTTTTTTTTTAATTGCTTGTTCATTTTTACAACCTATTTCTTGACTTTTAAAGTTGGGCTCTGCTCTTGGGGCTCTGGAAGGGGGACTGTCCTAAGCTTCAGGTTTTTTGTGCTGCTGTTTTCAGAGCTAGTTCTGGGGAGTCTAAAAGTTTTTAGTTCTTCCAAGGTGGTATGATTTATGGAGAGATGTAGTTACTTCTGGCCTGTGCTCTGGCTCACTAGCCTTCACAAATACTCCTCTATGCCTTGGAATCAGAGCTGGAACCAGAGCTGGAACCAGAGCTGGAACCAGGGCCATGGCTCTCCTGTGGCCCTGGACTTAAGACCAGGGCACTACTCTCCCATGAATGACTATAAGCACTCCTCTCCACCCTGGAACTGTGACCAGAGCTCCTGTTTCCACTTGGCCATAAGTGCCAGTGCATGTTCCCTTTTTCCCTGGCACTCCAGCCTGGAACTTTGTATGTGCAATGCAATAGGGTCCTGCACCCAGTGCTGCAATCACTTTCTGACCACTTGTCTGACTTCCCTACTGTCTATGTGCTGAGAACTCCCAAAGGTGCTACTGTACTAATGCAGCCACCCCCAGGGCTCCACAGTGCTCTCAGCTGATCACTACACCCTCACTCCTCCACCCCACCATGAGACAGAACTTTCCTGCTGACCTCCTAAGTTGTCTTGGGCTGGAAATTATTTCTCCTCAATCTTTTGTTGCTTCTGCTGCTCTAGACTTTGATTCTGAGACATTATTTTAAAGTTTTTTGGAAGTGAATTTGGGAGAGTTCAAGTGAGTTCCTATTACTCTACCATCATGGCCTGTATTGATTTTTATGATTGAGTCTCCATCTGCCTAAAGCCATTTTTCTATGTCTTTTAGTTGGGCTCGGGAATTTATGGCTTTCTCTCCGAGTTAGCATAAAATTAGTTTAAAAGAAAAGGTATTATCTCTCATACTTGTATCTCCTGTGATACTTCTTGTATATCTGTTTATTAAGCTTCACAAATTAACTTTTTTACCATCCCCAGAAGGTATGTTGTCAGTCTTTCTCTTTTTTAATTAAGAGAGTTTTTAATCTCTTCTAAGGAGACAGCAAATTTGGTAGTTACGATCCTCTAGCAAAAATTACAAGATGCAGATTGGTTCCATGAAGCAGTTAACATTTCTCAATTGTAAGAAACAGGCATGATTAGCTTCACCTGAATGCAACTCTACCTTTCTCAGCATAGCTAACGTTAATGTTCCTGCCCCATAGTCCACCTTTATTAAATTTATTCAAGACACGTCACCCCATGAAGCATTTATAATGTGACTTGATTTCCTTTAAGAATTATTTAGCCTGGAGAATGAGACATATTCTAAGGATATGAATAGGTAGTTTTCAGATGAAGAAATTAAAGCTATCTATATTCATATGAAAAAATGCTCTAAATCACTATTGATTAGAGAAATGAGAATTAAAACAACTCTGAGGTACCACCTCATACCTATCAGATTGGCTAACATGACAAAACAGGAAAATGATAAATGTTAGAGAAGATGTGGGAAAATTGGAACACTAATGCATCATAGGTGGAGTTGTGAGTTGATCCAACCATTCTGGAGAGCAATTTGGAACTATGCCCAAAGGGCTATAAAACTATGCATACCAGCACATGTGATCCAGTGATACTAATACTAGATCTATCTACCAAAAAGATCACAAAAATGGGGAAAGGACCCAAATGTACAAAAATATTTATAGCAGCTGTTTTTGTGGTGGCCAAGAATTGAAAATTGAAGGGATGCCCATCAACTGGGGAATGGCTCGACAAGTTGTGGCATAAGAATATGATGGAATACTATTGTTCCATAAGAAATGATGAGCAGGCAGACTTCAGAAAAACTTAGAAAGACTTATATGAACTGATGCTGAGTGAAATGAGCAGAACCAGGAGAACATTGTACACAGTAACAGCCACATTCTGCAATGACAGACTTTGATAGACTTAGCTCTTCTCAGCAATTCAAGGATCTAAGACAATTCCAAAAGACTCATGATGGAAAATGCTATCCACATCCACAGAAAGAACTATGGAGTCTGAATATACATCAAAACATATTATTTTTCCTTTTTTATTTTTTTTCTTTCTTGTGGTTTTTCCCTCTGGTTCTAATTCTTCTTTACAACAAGACTAATGTGGAAATATGTTTAGTATGATTGTACATGTATGGCCTATATCAGATTGCATGCTGTCTTGGGGAAGGGGTGGGGAAGGAGAGGGAGAAAATTTAAAACTCAAAATCTTATAAAAGTCAATGTTGAAAACTAAAAATAAATAAATAAATATATTTTATTAAAAGAATGAGATGAACCACATATACAAAAATATTCATAGCAGCTTTTTTCTGTGGTGGCAAGGAATTGTGGTGCCCATCAATTGGGAAATTGCTGAACAAGTTGTGGTATATGAGTGTAATGGAATACTATTGTGATATAAGAAATAATGAGCAAGCAGACTTCAGAAAAACCTGAAAAGACTTGGACTTTTGCTGAGTGAAGTGGGCAGAACCAGAAGTAACAGCCACTTTGCATGATGACTAACTTTAATAGGCTTAGTGCTTCTCAGCAACATAAGGATCTAAGACATCCCCAAAAGTCTCACGATGGAAAATGATATCCACATCCAGAGAAAGAAATATGGAGTTTGAATGCAGATTGAAGCATACTATTTGCTCTTTTTTTTTCTTCTGTTTTATTTTGTTTCCTCTTTCTTGTGGCTGCTCCTATTGGTTCTAATTCTTCCTTACAACATGACTTATGTGAAAATATGTTTAATAGGAATGTATATGTACAGCCTATATCAGATTGCATGCTGTCTTGGAGAGAGAGGCAGGGAGGCAGGGGGAGAAAAATTTAAAACTCAAAAGCTTATGGAAGTGATTGTTGAAAACTAAAAAATAAATTCATATAAGAAAAAAGAATGAGATATTTTTGGACATGGCTCATGTGGGAATTTATCATGTTGGACTATGGATATTTGTTATGAACGGTTTTTTTAAGGTTCAATTGTGGGAAGAGCAGAGGAGAAAAATAGATTCTTATAAAATAAGTTAACAAATTTTAAGTTAAAAAATAAAAGGTCTGAGGATCCCTACCTTCATCCAAAGCACTGCTCAGTTATCACCTCCTACTTGAGATCTTTCCAGCTGATTGAGAAAATATATGATGATAAAAACCTTTAAAAAAAAAGTTTTTCCCTTTCTTAGTATCCCCCAGAGCTTAGTGCAGTACCTGGCACATAGGAAGCATCTTATAAATTCTTTTGACTGACTGATGTACACAAGTAAATGCACAGGATATACCAGGCAATACAAGGTAATTTCAGTGAGGGTAAAGAACACTCACCATTGGTTATCGTAGAGGGGTAGAATCAGGAAAGATCTCAAGCAGGAGGTGATACTTGAGAGGTGCTTTGGAGGAAGGCAGGGATCCTCAGACCTTTGTTCACTTGTCCTATGCTCATGTCTTTCTCCTCCTTGGATACCCCCAAACCCCACAGCCTTTGTTCCTACTTACCTCCCCCCCCCCGCACACCCAGATAAACAGCTCTAAACTATGCTGCCTGAATCACTGGATATTTGTTATCTAATTTTCAGTGGGGTCTCACTGTAGCAAGGCAGTCATTTTATTCTTAATTGACTCTCTAAATCAGAATTGACTCTTCATCCCACTTCCCAAAGCAGCTATTCCAAACCTTTCCTTCTCTCTTCAATCCTCCTATACCATCCCCTCCTTTTCCCCACTCAACAGAGAACCTTGTCCTACATTTCTGAGAAAAAAAGATGCCATTTCATCATGAATTCCTTCTCTGCTGGAGATTTATTTGAGCTTTATCTCTCTGAGGGAGATATATGTCTTATATAGTACTGCCCTTCGCATGCCATAGTCTAATCAAATTAGTCTATTCATACCTTGTATGTGATGTTTTATCTTCCATCTCTATGCCTCTACAGAGGCTGTCTGTCCCCCATGCCTAGAATGCACCCTTTTCCCATCTTAGAAGCTCTGGCCTATTCTGAAGCTCAGTTCGAGTACTATCCCTTGTATCGAGCCTTTCCTGATCCCTCTAGCTGTGTGTCTCCTTCCCAATTACTTTTTGCTTGTGTGTGTGTGTATGTATATATACATACACACATATACATATACACTCACATGCATATACACATGCATGTGTACATACACATAGTTGTGTATATATATACACACGTATGTCCATATGCACACACATGTGTATATACATGTATGTCCATATGCACACATACACATGTGCGTATATGTCTATCTCTATACCGAGATAGATATATTGAATGTAAGTTGCTTGAAGTGCTTAGTACATGGAAGGTACTTAAGAAATGCTTGCTGAATAGATGAATGAGGAAGAAGTATCTTCCAGTAATAGGGTGTGGCCTGTGCAAATAGAAGCAGAAAATAGAATGTTGTGAACAAGGACCACTTATTACATGAATGTTGGGTATAATTTGGCTGGAATGGAAAGGGAAATAATTTAAATAAGATTCAAAAAGTTGGTGGGAGCCAGCGTGGAGAGTTTAAATGCCAGGCTGAGGATTTTGTATTATATGCTAGAGGCAAGAGGGAGCATTGATGATTTTCAAGTAGGGGAGTAACATTATGAGGTCTATGGTTTTTTAAATATTTTTTCCAATTACATGTAAAAATTTTTAACATTTATTTTTTAAATTTTGAGTTCAAAATTGTCTACCCTTCCTCTCATCCCCCCTTATTGATAAGGCAAGTAATTTTATATAGGTTATCCATGAACAATCATGCAAAACATGTTTCTATATTAGTCATGTTATGAAAGAAAACGCAGCCAAAAAAAAAAAAAGGAAAGAAAAATAAAGTTTAAAAAAACTATGCTTTGATCTTCATTCAGATTCCATCAGTTCTTTCTCTGGAGGTGGGTAGCATTTTTCATCATGAGTCCTTTGGAATTGTCTTGGATCATTGTTGCTGAGAATAGCTAAATCATTCACAGTTTATTGTTGTATAATATTGCTGTTACTGTGTACAGTGTTCACCTGGTTCTGCTCATTTCACTTTGCATCAGTTCATAATATTTTCCAGGTTTTTTGAAAGCATCCTGCTCGTCATTTCTTATAGCACAATAATATCCTATCACAATCATACACCACAACTTGTTCAGCCTACCTGATGGGCATCCCCTCAATTTCCAGTTCTTTGCCACCACAAAAAGAGCTGCTATAAATATTTTTGTACATGTGGGTCCTTTTCCTTTTTGTTTTTTTCTTTTTTAAAAAATCTCCAAGTCTGTATTTTAAGAATATCAACTTACCAACTGTGTGGAGAATAAATTGGAGACAGAAGAGCCAGGAAGTTGATCACTTAGAGTGAGGATTAACGGGCAGACAATTCACATCTTTTAGTGGTGCCCTCCCAACATCAAAAGAGTACAAAAAAGGCACCTTGCACATTGTGTGGAACCATCGTGGAGAACTTATGGGAGGACCAGAATGTAAATAACAAAGGACTGACAGGCAGAAGGAGGGGTTGAGATCAGCCCAGGTGGAGAGACTACCCACATATATAAGATCCACACAAATGTGCTGAAGTATAGATTGGACTAGAGACGACTCCTAAAGTGCCTTGCATTTCTAAAAGTGTGTTTCAGCACTTGTTTTGAGAATTTTTTTCCTTTAGGATTTCTTCCCCTTCCCTTCTTATCCTCCCTGTTCTCCCTGATACAAGCTTCTTTCTGCTCCTCAACCTTACAAACCTCAGTCTACATTTGCTCCAATTGCTTTTGTTCTTCTGGCAGATTATCTGGAAGTCATGGAGCATAACTTTACGAACTGGACCAAGAGCAGCCTTCCCTCAAGAAACAAGGAGGCTGCATGCAGAATTTGTCCTGGATGAGCAGCAGCACAGCAAGTATTCTAGCATTTGTACCCAATGGCACCTGTTTATCTCCCTGGCTAGCCGGGAACCTGTCAACCTGCTGGCCAGGAATGACCTTGGTCACTTTCTTTCTCCTTCCTCTTCAAAGAAAACCTTTGGGTTCTGAATGATCAGTCCATAGGTGGAGTACAAAGATTATTTTTTTTGTGCCAATCTTTTTTTTTAGTTTTTAAATTAATCTATTTTTAGTTTTCAACATTCACTTCCATAAGCTTTTGAGTTTTAAATTTTCTCCACCTACCTCCCCTTTCACCTTCCCAATACGGCATGCAATCTGATATAGGCTGTACATATACATTCTTATTAAACATTTTCACATTAGTCATGTTGCAAAGAAGAATTAGAACAAATGGGAGAAACTACGAGAAAAGAAACAAAACAAAAAAGAGAGAGAGAGAGAAAATAGTATGCTTTCTTCTGCATTCAGACTCCATATTTCTTTCTCTGGATGTTAGCATTTTCCTTCATGAGACCTTTGGAGATGTGTTAGATCCTTGCATTGCTGAGAAGAGCTAAGTCTATCAAAGTTAGTCATCGCACAACGTGGCTGTTACTGCTCACTTCACTCAGCATCAGTTCATATAAGCCTTTCCAGGTTTTTCTGAAGTTGGCCTACTCATTGTTTCTTGGAGCACAACAGTATTCCATTACATTCATATACCACAACTGGCTCAGCCACTCCCCAGTTGATGGACATCCTCTCAATTTCCAATTCTTTGCCACCACAAAAACAGCTGCTATGAATATTTTTGTACATGTGGGTCCTTCTGGGTTCTAGACAAATCCACCCCCACTCCCCTCAAATGGCCAAAATCCCTATATATGTGGCTTAGAAATAATTTAGTTTCCCCAGTTTTCTTGAGACTAAGGGCGGTACCAAACCAAAGGGCCACCTTCTGTAAGCACGAGGTAGTACCAGGAACTTGGGCTGGTGGTGATCTTAATCAGAAACTGAGCCAGCAGACCTACTGAGCACGCTCGTGCCTTTGGCTCCTCCTTCCTTCCTGGGGGAAGAGCTTCTCTGGGGCCTCACTCCCCTTCAGGAGCATGCCTTTCCCTTCCTGATCAATTTGCTCCCTTCTCATTTAAGCACGACTTGCTTTTCAAAGTCCAGTGACAAATGGCCTCTGCTTATTCTCCCCATCCCACCTGCTGTTACTACCAGCTTGTGATTTTTTTTTTCCTTTGGAAGTGTGTGACGTCCCAAATTCATTTCCAGCCTTTCAACAGTTAAATGATCACTATCGGACTTTGCTCACCTATTCTCAACTAGCTCCCAAATCCTCAGGTTCAGACCTGACCAAACCATATATTTCTTCTTTTTACAATAAGGCTTACTCTCTTCTCCTTTTTTGTAAGGATTGAACAAAATACATACTCAACAATTTTATTGCACTTACTGATTAAGAAACAAAGTAAACATCTGGATCAAAGGTATGTATATATGTATGTATATATATATATGTATATATATACACACACACATATACATATATATACATACATGTGTATATATATGTATATATGTACACACATATATATAGATATACATACATATATATGTGTGTGTATATATACACACACATACATATACCTCTACCCTTATACCCACACACATATACACATGTATCTATATACACATATATCTCTACCTTATACACATACATACACTCTCTCTCTCTCTCTCTCTCTCTCTCTCTCTCACACACACACACACACACACACACACACACACACACACACAGACTTTTTTTTCCTAGAGAGAAATAGGGAGGTTTAAAGTGAGTAAATGACCCACCATACAATCAACGATCATAGGGAAAAGAAAAGGAGAGAGAGAAAAAAGGTCATAAGTTTGTTTTTCCATCTTGAACTGAATTATCTGAGCAATGTCTTTTGGACTTGTATATGCCCTAGTTCAGAAGTCCCCATAACTGCTCTCGACTTCCTCTCTACTCACTATAGTATCTACTTCCTCCCCCTGCTTCCTGCTTGCTTCTCCCATCTTGCTTCCTTGACTTCTCCGTTTTCTCCTCATAAGCACTTCTCTGAGGTCAGAATGAGCGGCACTGAGTAATTTTCCCTCATATCAAGATCAAAGTCTCCTCGTAGCTTAGAGAATGCTGATAAGAGGAGACCACCTGTCAGGAACCAGCCCTACCTGCCTCCTCTTGTTCTCTGTTCAAGTCTGTTGGGTGAGCTCCAAGAGGTGCTTTACACAACAATGGTAACTCCAAATAAGGCTTGTACCTGCTCATACTGTAACAGTTCAAACAAATGAAATGGCTTTGGCTCTCTGCAGTTATAGCCATGTTAATTGGCATTAAAATATAAATTTTGGTTCTAAGTTTTATCCTTTACCAACTCCTAAGTGAGAAGAGAATACCTTTGATGACCAAATCTGTGTCTTTTCATGACTTAATGGAGACTGCTTCAAAGACTGGGAAGTTCAGTGTTACCTCTGTTTGTTCTAAAATTAAATCCTTATGACTCTCCTAATGAGTTTATCCAAGGTTGCAGGTGTGTTGGGCAGCTAGGTGGCCAGTGGATAGAGTGCTGGGCCTGGAGTCAGGAAGATCTGAGTTCAAATCTGGCCTCAGGCATATACTAGTTGTGTGACCCTGGGCAAGTCACTTAACCCTGTTTGCCTCAGTTTCCTCATCTGTAAAATGAGCTGAAGAAAGAAATGGCAAACCACTCCAGTATCTTTACCAAGAAAACCCTAAATGGGGTCACAAAGAGTCAGATATGACTGAACAAGTACAACAACAATAGGTGTATAAATTTTAATGAAACTTGACAAAATCTCTCGTGGTGTTCTTGTGGAAAATATGTAGCAATGAGGATCATATAACAGTATAGGTAGGTGGATTAGGAATTAGTGGACTAGCTAGTAGTGTTTAATAGTAGTAGTTAATAGTTGAATGTCACCAGAAAGGAGGGCTCCAGTGGAATGAACCAGGAATGTGTGCTTGGCTTCATGCTGTTTAACCATTTCATAAGTGACTGGGATAAAGTAATAGATGGTATGTTTATCACATTTACAGATGACAGAAAATTAGAAGACATAACTAACACTCTTTATTGCAGTCATAATTTAAAAAGATGTTGACAGGCAAGAACATGGGGCAGATCTAACAAATCAGTCAATTAGTTAATTAAGCAGAATTTATTAAGTGCCTCCTATGTGCCAGGCACCATACTAGATGCAGGACGAGGGGATACAAGAATACAGCACTGGGTCAAGCATAGATTGCTGGATCACTCCATTAGAATTAGACTGTAGCTCAGAGGAGGAAGCAGATCTGGGAGCCATCTGAACAGAGGTGATCATTGAAACCATGGGAGAGCTTAATGAGATCACCAAAAGAGTGAATACGGAGAGAGGAGAAAGCCCAGGATAGAGCCCTTAGTGTGTACCCCATTGTTAGGGAGATGGATACAAGTGAGGATACTGACAAGGAGACTGAGAAGAGATCAGAGAAGTAGAAGGAGAACCAAGAAAATGTCACATTGTGTGATGTCTGACTTTGATAGACTTACCTCCTCTCAGCAATGCAAGGATCTAAGACAACTCCAAGACTCACAATGCAAAATGCTATCCACTTCCAGAAAAAGAACCATGGAATTGGAATGCAGATGGAAGCATACTGTTTGCTCTCCTTTTCTTTTGTTGTTTTGTTTTGATTCTTCTTTCTCATGGTTCCTCCCATTGGTTCTAATTCTTCTATACATCATGACTAATGTGAAAATATGCTTAATATGAATGCATAATTTAAGCCTATATCAGATTACAGCCATCTTGGGGAGGTCAGAGGAGGGAGGAGAAGAAGGGGGAGAAAATTTAAAACTCAAAATCTTATGGAAGTGAATGCTGAAAACTAAAAAAAAAAAATTTTTTTTTAAAAAAGTGTCACAAAAGCTCAGAGGAAAGAGTATATGGGAGGAGAGGGTGGTTAACAGGGTCAAATGCTATAGAGAGAACCATGAAAATTGAGAGGAGACCATCAGATGTGGCAATTAAAGAGAGATCATTGGTAACCTTGGAGAAAACAATTTTAGTGGAGTGATAAGGCCAGAACCCTAGAAATACCAAAAGTTTGAGATAGAAGGTATCTTAGTGGATGTTTTGTTCATTTCTCTCATTTTAGGGATGAGGAAACTGAAACTCAGAGAAATGAAGTGACCATTGGAAGGTAACCCAGTTTATTGATGACAGAAGCTGGAATCAAACCAGGGCTGTGACCTTCTTGCTGTGACCAAGCCTCAAGCCTCTGCTAGAGACTTACCCTGAAGGGTTAGAAAAGTTTTTCTGAACAGGGGTGGGGAGAGTACTAAGAGACTCCTATTAGTGCAGGCAAGGTAGTGTTTCCCACGGGCAAAAGGAGAAAAAAGGGCCTATCAGAAACCTTCCATTAACCCTTAAAGAATCATTGTATTATAATATGGCCATCTTCTAAGCTGGTTCTAGTTCCAGATCTGCATTGCATTACTTTGGTCTCGAATGCAACATATAAAACCTGAGTATTTAGTCTCTCATTGTTTTACTTTTCAGTGCCTATGTGTATGTATATATATATGTACATATATATAGCTATCTCTCTCTATATATATCTTTGTATATGTATAAGTATATAACTATATACACACAACACAATATACATGTATATGTATGTGTTTATATGTGTTCACATATGTGCCTGTATACACACAGACACATAGACACATTTGTATATGAGTTAGTATATGTATATTTATGCATGTATGTTTTCATGTATACATACACATGGGTATGCAAACACATGCATCCATGCATCCATATCTATATATCTCACCATTTTTATGATTTCGTTGGCATAGGTTACTACCAATAAGGCAACTCCTTATACCAATGTAGGTGTGCCAGCCCTTGTTCTATATCTTCTCATCTTAGTGAGTTGCTGAGAGCATTGAGAGGTTAAGTGATTTAATCAGGTTCACACATCCAATATATGTTAGTTTAGATTTAGGGGGTACAGCCTGTATTGGAGAGTAGCCTAGATTTGGACCAAGACAATAAACAAACCATTCCATATGATATAAACATAGAGAAATATATCATTTCTTCCTCTTGATATTATTTGAAATTCCAAAATATGAGGTGGTTTTGGATTTTTTTTTTGAGATTAAAAAAAATGGGATTTTGAAGTGAGGCATCTGGTGATTCTATATAAGGAAGCGGAAAGCTTTTAGTATTCAGGTCTATACTTTGTTTCTGCCTCAGCAAGATGGGCTTTGAGAATAAAATGAAATATGTTCATTCATCTGAAAGATGTCATTTTCCATCTGATGTGCCTGAGCAAATCACATTCACTGGGCCATTAAGTGTTACTATGGAAACTTGCCAAGTCTTCATGTAAATTATCAGTTAATTTTGTTGTTAGTTATTTCAAGTGTTCTGCATTTGTGATTGTTGTTCAGTGAGAGGTAAGAGGGAAGCAAACCACCAAATAATATTTTGCAAAAAAATTTTTTAAATGAATGAATATTTCTGTTATTAAGTGTTTACCTACCTCTGCATAGAACACTATAATTAATGGTCTAGCTTAATTACAACCAAATGAACTCTTCTTCTTTAGGACTTTAAATATTGCAAAGTCAATGAGACAAAGTAGAAAAAGCAATGAACCTGCAGTGAGTTGATGATTAGGTTTAGATTTTAGCTGTACCATTAACTAGCAATGTGAGCCTAGGCAAGTCACTTAATTCTGAGCCTCAGCTTTCTCATCAGTAAAATAGGGATTATAATATTTGATATAATATCACAGATTGTTTTAAGGAAAAAGCTTTATAAATCTTACAGTGCTTTATATATAGTAATAGTGATAATAATTATTATGTAAACTATCATTTGGAACAATGCTAATTTAAGTCTCATCACCTCCTAATTGGCCTCCTTGTCTCAGGTGTCTTCCTTTTTAAACCACCCACCATGTGACTGTTTCCCTTAAAGAATAGGTCTGACCATGCCATTCCCCTGCTCAAAAATCTTCAGTAGCTCCCTATTACCTCTAGAATAAAATACAAACTCTTCAACTTGATATTTAATGTCTTTTATAATCTGGTTCCATCCTAACTTTTCAGTCTTATTTTATTTTACTGTCCTTCGTGTACGCATATAATTCATTCTAGCTGCATGGTACAGAGGCAGCCCTGTGTTGCATATTACTGTCAGAATGTGATTTTGCCCTGGTGAAGAGAATGCTGACACAACCCTGATTGAATACAGGTAAGGTAGAGCTGATGGGAAAGTTTTAGAGAGGAGAGATAGTCTTCATTTCATAATTTCAGACTTTCTTGGGGAGTGACGTCAGATCCATGAAGAGAGAGAGAAACTTTAGAAACTCCAGACATGTAGGGGTAGCTGGTTTTTTAATGTATCCCTGATTTCCAGTTTGCTTCCCCAGAGACTCTGGAAAATTTCCCTTTGGCTGGGATGAAGGTTTCTTTCTTAGTTGAGCTGAGATCTCATCTCACTCTAATAAAGCTCATTCATTGTTGTGTATTTTCTGACATATCCTAATCCATAGAGCTCCAAATTTTGTTTGCTATCTGCTTGGATAAATGGATTTAATTGCTGTTCACTATTTGTGATGATCTTTTGTGTAATAACTAGGAGTCAAGCCTGTGGGTGTTAAGTTTGGGTTACCCTTTCTCCTATAAGGAATAGCTACCAGGCAACCTAAAAACATATTGTTTTGAACCTAATATTTAGGGAGACTGATAAAATTCTAGTCTCTAGTCCTCAAGGCAGGAACACAGTCCTCTTTGCATACATACTGACATACATACATACATAACTGACGAAGACAGCACATACTCTACACACCATTCCAACCAAACCGAACTGTTAACTGTTTCCTTAACTCAGACTCCATCTCCAGCATCTGCATATTCACACAAACCATACTTCATCCCTGGCATGCACTCCTTCCATTTCCCCTGCCTTTTAGAATTGTTGGCTTGTATTGAAGCTCAGTTAAGGTGCTACCTCTTCTATGAAACTTTCTCTAGTGCCCTGGTTTTTATTCCCTGGTGTAGAGGTGACCCAGGAGATTCAAAGGCTATGCCAGCCAACTTCAGCTGGTCCAGCAAAGTTGGAAAGCCTTGGAAAGCCTTCTGGTGGTTGGTGTATCTTTTCAGATGACATCATAAGATCTTAGATTCAGAGCAAGACAGGTCCTCAAAGGAAATCTAGACCACATTCTCTCTCTCTCTCTCTCTCTCTCTCTCTCTCTCTCTCTCTCTCTCTCTCTCTCTCTCTCTCTCTCTTTTTGACATTTGAAGAAACTCAGGCCCAGGGAAGGAGATTAAATGATTTGTCCAAAGTTATATGGGTAGTATCTGAAGCAGGATTTGGACCTAGGTCCCCTGACTGTAAAGCCAGTATTTTATCTACTGCACAACACTATTATCAGAGCTCCCTCCACCACTTTTTTACCCAGTCAATCCTGGGATTTAACATTAGGAAGTCTCCAGAGGGAAACTCCCTCCCTTGATGCTAAGCTCCTTCCCTCGATGTGGATGGACAACTCCTCTGTAACTTGGGGAGCACCGAGGGCCTTTGGCTTGCCGATGGACACACAATTGGTGTGTGTGTTGGAGGGAGGACTTGACTGCAGCTCTTCTTGTTTCTGACATTGACTTCTGAGATCTACTGTGCTATGCTGCCTCTCCAAGGACTTAGAGACTCCTAGAATCTAGAGCTGGAATTGAAACGGACCTTAGAGATTTAATCCAACCTGCTCATTTTGCAGATAAGCAACCTGAGACCAAGAGAGGGAAAGTGATTTGTCCAAAAATCACTTCACTAATAAGAGGCAGAGTTGGGACAAGATCCCAGAACTTATGACTCCTAATATATTGCTCTTTGCACTTTACCCTGTTGCCTAGTATGGAAAGAGTCATTGTCAGAGGGTTGGCCATCAGGTGATGGGGTGTATATGTGTGTGAATAGATAAACAAATGAATGAATGAATGAATGAATGAATGAATGAATGAATGAATGAATGAATGAATAGTGGTCATGGCAAGCCATCTGTTACTAAACTAGCAGAGTTAATTAGTGGGGATAGAAATACTAGGCTATAATCTAAAGACCCATTGTGATCACAATGAGAATAGAGGAAGAATCTCAAATCTTTCTGACTTAAAAAAAAAACACACCCCAGTGAGATAGCAACAGTGAATTTAAATACTGGCCACATTGTGAAACTTTTGCTTTAATACAAATGGAACATTGTACCAATCACTCACACTGCAATTCCTTTATTACTGCTTCTCCTGTTAACTGTTTTTTAAAATGCTCGTTCCAGTCTGAGACAAATGCAGAAGTAACCCCTCCCTATGATGTTTGTTTGTTTGTTTGTTTGTTTGCTTGTTTTAATGGAAGGATGTTTTGGGTCTTGATATGTCTCATTTTAATTTCTCGCTTTGCTTTGCAGAACAATTGCAGAAGGTGTTTGGCAAGAAAGTCCTAGAATACGCTTTGAATTTATGTCGTGGGCATTATGATTTTTTAGTTTGAATGCCTGACAACGTACTCATATACATCTCCTCTTTTTTGGATTTGGATGACATTGGACAGTTGTCAAAGACATGCAAAAAATTCCAAAAGGTAACCTCTTGAAATATTTTGAAGCTAAAAATTAAAGTTCATTTGGGAAACATAAAGGAGCTCCATTCTAGGAGTACCCTAGAAAGTTGTACTAGGGTAGACATTATATTACCTCTTTCTTTTGGCCTAGGCCTCCACTGGAGGAATTGGTTCCCCTAGCTAAATAGAGTCTTCCATCTTGGGGTTACCAGCTGCTTTATATACGTCTTGCATCTTGTTAGGAGTTAAACAGCTTCCAAATTCCTCAGTTCTATACATACTCAGGTATTTGCATGTATTTAACAATGCCAGAAACTTCAACAATTTATGTGCTTTATGTTTCTTCTTGAAAGCAGGAACTGGTTTCACCAGACCATTTTTAATTCCCCTCTCAGCTTTGCTTCTCCCTCTCTAGACTTTGCCACCATGCCTCCATCTGGTCATCTTCTCTTCCACCCCAGCCTCCACCTTCAGCCCTCTTTTATGTCTTATCTTCACTTATTAGAATGTAAGTTCCTTGAGGGCAGAACCTTCTTTTTTTGTTTTTCTGTGTATCTCCAGCATTTAGGCACAGCACCAGGCACAGAAAGTACCTGGTAAATGCTAATTACCAGCAAAGGGGAGCTCATAATTTCCTTAGGAAGCCTATTAGACCTTTGGTCAGTTCAAAGGGTTAGCAAGTTTTTTCCTTACATGGAGCCTATCCATTTTGCTACAATTTCAACCTATTGTTCTCATTATTATTATTTTTGTACACTGGGGTCAAGGAAAACAACTATTATCATGGCAGCCGTTTAAAGACTTGAGGGTATCTCTCTCTACCTCTCATGGCTTCTCTTCTCTAGGCTAAACATTCAAGTGTTTTTTTTTAAACTAATCCTCACATGGCTTGTTCTTCAATTCCCTCACTATCCTAGTCATGTGGTTCTTGCCCTTCCTAAACTATGGTACCTAAAATTGGAAACGATATGCTAGATATCAATTGAATGTAGAGTATGATGGAATTATCACCTACCTTATTCTAGACACTGTACTTCTCCCTCCCTCCCATCCTCTCTCTCTCTCTCTCTCTGTCTCTTCTCTCCCTCTCTCTCTCTCTCTCTCTCTTTCTCTCTCTCTCTCTCTCTCTCTCTCTCTCTCTCTCTCTCTCCTCTCCCTCTCTCTCTCTCTCTCTCTCTCTCTCTCTCTCTCTCTCTCTCTCTCTCTCTCTCTCGCTGTCTCTTTCCTCTCTCCTGTGTCTGTCTGTCTGTCTGTCTCTCGATCTGGAGAGGCAATCAGGGTTAAGTGACTTGCCCAGGGTCACACAGCCAATAAGTGTCTAGTATCTGCGGTCATATTTGAACTCAGGTCCTCCTGACTCCAGGGCTAGTTCTCTATTCACTGTGCCACCTAGCAGCCCCTACTGTATTTTTCTTAATGAAAACTGAGTATACTCTTTTTTGTTGCTGTCATATCACATTGTTGACTCCTATTGAGCTCACAGTCCACCAAAATGGGACACATCTTTTTTTATATGAACTATTTTCCAGTCCCACCTCTTCCATATTGAAGATGTTTCTTTCAAAGGCTTGTAATTATTATAAATATAATTGTGTTCAAATATAAGCCATTATTTCAGCTAGAATCTTTACAGGGAAACAAGAAATAAATGTAGAAAAACTATGGATGGGAGTTCAACAGCTTCCAGATTCCTCAGTTTCAGACTTCCTCAGGCATCTGCATGTATTCAACAATGCTGGAACCTTCATCTAGTAATTTGACTCAAGGTTAAAAAAACAAAACAAAATGAAACAAAAAGCAGAGGGGTCGGGGGAGGGAAAGGACTGCTAAAGAATTCCACAAACATTTGAAATAGTCATCATAGATGGCAGAGGCATTGCGACATGGCCTCAGAGCCAGGACAAACTGAAGTTTGGGTCTAGTCTCTGATACATACCAGCTTTTGTAACCCTGGGTGAGTCTCTTCAATTTTCAGTGCCCTAAGCTAAGATCTGTACTGGTAGAGGGAGTTTTCTCGCCTTCTGGATCTCTATACCAATGATATCAAAGGTCCAGTTCTACTTCCTACTCCCTTCAACCAAAAATGTTAATTACCATTGAGAGATGTCACTGAAGTTCTACCCCAGATGCTGCGTAGTTTGCTTGCTTTTAAATTAGGAAAAACATCAGTTGGTTTAGGTTCCATCAGATTAGTGACAATGTGCTTCTCTGAGTCATTCAATCAACATTTATAATTATGCTATGTTTGTAACCATTTCTCTTTCAAATGCTAACATTTCTCTGTTCAGATGTGTAACAGTGAAGAATTCTGGGAGAAGATTAGAACATTGCAAAACAAAAGTGCCTTTGACATAAAGAGAGTGGGGATAATGCTTTATAAGAAGCTGATAAATTTCCATCAAAAAACAGACCATCTGAGGCAGCCCATGCAGAGGAGACAAACTGCAATATTCTAAACACTGAAATAGGAATTTTCATTTAGCAACCAGGATCACAATTGTATCATGTTTATGGCTGTAATAGAGGTGCTGAATTTGAATAATGTAATTTACACACATATGTATGGGTGTGTGCACACACAATCTACTGCATCTGAAATGTTTTCAAAATAAAATGAACTTTTTCAGTGCTTAGCACATAATAAGCACTTAATAAATTCCTTTTCATTTATTTGATTACTTAAATTTGGGGAAAATAGCAATATCCACAGGCCATTATTTGATATTAACATGTCAAATATGGGAGTTGAATAGTAAACGTATTTGCTTAGCGTATAGCAGCATATTTCCTCTAGATCACTGGTTTCCAAGCTAGTCCCTGAGGGTGGGTTATGAAATGACCCATCCTCGAGGGGGTAGTGGATGGGTGGTCAATCACTCAGACAATGGGAAGATGGGTTGTATGCACTCCCATTTCCCCATAGCCCATTGTGGGCTTGTCTCCAGTGCAAGCACGACATACCATTCAATATTCCCCCACTAGAGACCCCTTCAGAGCTTTCCTTCTGGAGCAATAACCAGTGTTAGCCTTCTAAGGATGATACCTAAATCTAACCCAGGCACCTACAGCGACTGAGCAGGCAGATTCTGTCCTGCTTCCTTCTCTGCCTGCCCCACTTGCCCCACCCCACAGTCAACTACTCTGGTTCACTGCAGCAGGGTTCTGAGTTCTGGGGTGGTGGCTGGAGAATAAGCTCCACTTTACCCACTTTTCATTTTTCAGCGGGGAAAGATGAGTGGGCATAGATGTTTTCTCTCCACCTCCCTTCCCCCACATCTGACTTTCCTGAAATTTTGTATTTCCATGGAAAATACCATTATCTTTCCAGTCTCCAGGGTTCTCAATTTGCCCCTTATGCTTGACTCCTCAGTTGAAACATTTTTCTTCAAAATTACCAGCCATCTACTAGCCAAATCTGATGTCTTAAGTTTTCATACTTCCTTAAGTCTGTAGCATTGGACCCTGTTGGACTCTCTTCCCAGATACCTACTTTCTTCTGAGTAAGACTTTATACTATTCTGCTGATTCTCCATCTCTTACCATTCCTCATTTGCTTTTGCTGAATAATCATATCATGTCCTCTAATTATAGCGATGTACCCCATGGCTCTGTCTTGGACTTATTTCCCCCTGTGCACTCCGTATATGACTTAATCATTTCCCATAGATTTAATCATTGGGTCTATGCAGCTGACTTGCAGACTTATGTAACCACTCCTAATGTCTCTCTTGCTCCAGTTCCATATCACAAACTGCCCCCTGGACATTTTGAACTGGATGCTCCATAGACATCTCAAGCTCAATATGTCCATATTAGAACCCATTACCCCCCCCCAACTCAACTCCTTTCCCATATCTATTTCTATTGAGTATAACATTTTTCTAGTCACTCAGGTTGACATTAGCCTTAATTTCTCAATCTGCCTCATTTTGTTGCGGTTCAGTAGTATCTGACTCTTCATGAGTCCATTTAAGGTTTTCTTTGCAAAGACACTACAGCGGTTTCCTATTTCCTTCTCCAGGTTCATTTTACAGACAAGGAAACCAGAGTTGAGTGACTTGCCCAGAGTAACACAGCTAGAGTCCGAGGCCAGATTTGAACTCATGTAGATGAATCTTCCTAACTGCAGGCTCAGCACTCTACCCACTGTGTCCCCTAGCTGCCCCTTGTTATGTGTTTCCAAATCAGGTACCAAAATCTTGTTTCTGTTTCCACATCTTTTATAACTTTCCTTCTAATTACCTAGTTCAGGGCCCTATTACCTCTCACCTGGACTACTGCAGTGGCCTCTGACAAGGTACATAATTATTAAGTTTGGAGACCACTACTCTAGTGAAGAAAAATGTCATTTACATCTAGTAAATTAGACAGAACACATAATAAATGTAAACACATGTAATAAGAACACTAAAGGACTATAGGGGACTGAAATCTTCTGTTCCCTGTACTGTCTTTCTGCGTAACATGGACAAATTATTTACCTTTCCAAATCCTCTCACAGGGAGTTTTTAATAAGCTCAGTAAGTGCACATACTGTTATGTATTCTGAGCTACTGAGGTGAAGAGTGGCATGATGCAGTAACTTTTAATCCTATGGCGTGGGTTTTGTAGTTAGATCCAGATGTGATTTCCAAATTTTATATAGCATTGCCTTACCTTTTTTTTAATTACAAAGAAATTACTTCCCCACAACATTTCCTAAAACAAGCAAGCCTAGCTAGTATTTTATTCAAATATAATTATTATGTTTTCTTGTAACAAGATGTGATTTGAACACAGCACTTTTTGACTGAACTCTTATCGGTGCAAAATTCAGCACAATTTCCTATGTTATATAATTTCCAGTAAGTATCCATTACTTGTATCAGAATTTTACCTTGATATGGAATTGCCATCAATAGGTCTGCACTAAAAAATAAAAACAAACAAACAAAAAATTTCTCTGGCACATAATAGGTGCTTAATGTTTGTTAAATGATTGATTCCTCAATCAAATCTTTAACTACATCTATTATTTCAAACATTCACACAAGATAGGACAATTTTGGTTTCTCAGTTACTTGGTTACGGAGGTCTTCAGATGTGGGCAAATCTCCTTCCCGATATGCTCTCTGCAAATAATCTAAAATTGCTTGTAATATCATTTGACAAGCATCATGTTCATCATATTAGCAGCTATAGGAAACACTAATGTTCTTTTATTGAATGAGATTTTTTACATTTTGCTGTTTTACAAACAACTTCTTGTGGCATAAGCAATCCTTTTGATTCCAAAGATAAAGTTCTGAAAATGTCTCTTTCTGGGCAGCTAGGTGGCAAAGTGGATTAGAGCTCCAACCCTGGAATCAGGAGGACCTGAGCTCAAATCTGGCCTCAGACACTTGACATTTACTAGCTGTGTGACTTTGGACATGTCACTTAACCCCATTACCCCCCCCCAAAAAAAGTCTTGGTTTTGATTATTAAAAGTATCTTTCCCCTCAAAAATTGCTCAATCCTGTCAGTGGTCCGCATACATGTTTTCAAGATGCTGTTCAGTTTATAATTTCATGCTCTTTCCGGGTAAAGCATTCATTCACACAAAACCAACCCAGGCCACTTTCCTCTCCATCACTAAAATACTTGAGAATCTCAAAAATCAATGTAGTTGAAAACTCTTTTTGGACCTGGGCCCTTTACTTTAGGTTTCTGTAGTTCTGCTACCTTAAACTGTCTCTGTTGTCTTAGACAGGTTTTGGTTTATCCAGTGGATTTTTTTCCCCCAAACTGGTTATGTATTTAGCCATCACAAATGGGTATTTTTCACTTAAGTTAGAAATGACAAAAAATTTAAGAGATTTATATTTAAATGTAATTGCTGACAATTTCAAATATTTGGGTTTTTGAGTTATTTCAATTAAAAAATTCAGCTTGTCACACTGTACTCAAAATGAGTGCCACTGTGAAATCTAACAGGTATTATACTACTTTTTATTTCCATACTGACGGTTTACCTTTCAGTTTGCACACTTTATGTTCAAATGGAGCTCAAATGGTGCAAAGATGATGGCAGATCAATATTGGACAACCGTGGACTCAAATTTGACATCATGCGTATCATTCAAATTAATCAGTGCACTGCCTTCATCATCGAATTCACTTAGTCTCAAAATTGTCGACTGATTTGAACCTTGCTTTGACTCAAATAGGTAGGCATAGTTATGTGGGAGTTAAACTAAAAATATTTTCACTAAATTTGGACACTGCTTTGCATTACTCCCCCCCACCCCCCCATTCCTTTGGAAAATTCTGCTCTAGAGAACAATCATGGGCACAGTTATAAAGGGTTCACAGTTTCATTATCCTAAGGACTCCTTAAGGAGGAGGTTATGAAGGTGTTACTTATGAGCTATTAGCAACTCAACTCCACCCCCCTCCTCCCCCCAATCTCATTCTACTTCTGGTTACATTTGTCATTCAAATTGTGGAGACAATGTCAACTTCAGGAAATTGGGAAATGGCATCTCCAAAAAACTGTCATTTCAAAATGAGGATTAAATAAACTAGGAACAAGAGAAACTATCAGTCAGAAGCCTTGGGTTTGAATCCAGGCTCCAACACTGTGAACCTATTTCCTCAAGTGTAAAACAGAAATAATACTACCTACCTCATAGGTTTTGTTGAAGGGAAAGAACTCTGTTGACCTTAGAGTAGCACATAAATGTTGGCTATTAACATAACCATAAGCAAAGCTCAGAGCAGAGCTAAATACTTGTTGTTCTACAGGCATTTCAAAGACTGAGCTGCCAACTCTCTCTTACTTGGATGTTAACTGCTTAATTCTCAGCTTTGCTCAGGCTTTTAGATTTTAACATCTGTGCTGAAAATATAGTAAATCTGTTTTGGGTACAGCTATGTAATAATTTACTCCTCTGGATCTATTTGCCCCTCCCCGCTTCTGGGGCAGAGGTATACCCTCAAGGTCAGAGGGGACACCAGGACACAAGTGGCAGGAGCAGGCTTCCTCTTGCTGGTCTACTGACCCTGTTGTGAGATTATTCAGCGGCAACCCAGTGCTGTCAGAGGTCTGGGGGATTTCTGCGGTCACTGCAAATGATGGACTTGCAGTATAATTTGGCAGAGGTTTCATACATTTACTATGCATTATCCTTTGGTTACCATACGCTATTTGCTTGATTCTGAATAAACATGGTATTCAGTATCCAAGCAAGCTTCTGTAGAGAGCTAACATTATTATGCCAACGTCACGTGCCTGGCACTCCCTGAAATCTATCAAGTACCAGAAAGGAGGGGTTTTGCAACTGGGTGGAGACTCAGAGCTAAATTCTTATTTGGTAGATTCACAAATTCACCTACCGAGTGAAACTGCTCCATAGAAGCAGAGCTACAGGACAGACAGATCAATGACTTTTAAAACCAAAGAGTGGGAGACTTAATTAGCACTTCTGCCCATGAGGGCATAAGCAACCTGCCAGGGTCAGTGTGGAACTCTCCAATTAGTGGCTAGATACCACCTGGTAGTTTCTTATATGATAAACATCTACAGTAACCAGCCCTGTAAAAGCCTTTCTGCAATAATAGACCTTGGACCTGACAACCTGTTTGCTGCGCTTATGAGTTTTTCAATTAGGAAACTCCTTCTGCCAATGGATGTAAAAAAACAAAACCCAACTATCTTCATCTTAGACAAATCCCAGTGACACAAAGGTTAAGTGTGACTTCTCTTGGACCACAAAACAGTTAAGTTCCTGATGAATTCCAAGCTCAGCATCTAAGTTCTATTCTTTCTATCTATGCTACCCTGCTTATAAAGAACTAAACACATGTTATTTTGTATTACGGCTATGTGAGGCATACCCCTCTACTGGCCTCTCCCCTGCATGAGGACAGAGACTCAGACCCGGTGTCATCTAAATTATCTTTATCTCCCATCATAGTACTTTGTAAACATCTGTTGAAACAAAATGCTCTTGTTGAGAAGCACTTTGGTTGCTAAGAGACCAAAAAAGAATAACTCAAGAACCACTTTTAAAGGCTAAGGTAGTTCTGTTTAAAGTTACATAAAAAAACCTAAACTTATAGGAGAAACTAGGTAATTATTTGTATATAGGCACATGCAAATTTGCCAGAGGGATACAGATGTACATATGTACATGGTCTTCATCAGGTGCCTTTAAAATTATCCAATTTATAAAATTTGACTTTAATATTTTCTTTGGAATAAGCTCACTGAATTTTTTGTTAGAATTGTGAACTGTTTCTGATCGAATTGAATTTCAAAGTGTCCATTTGCTAATGGAGATGTTAGAAATATTTTACCAAGTTTTCTAAGTAGGAACATCATTTCACCATGGGACTAGTTTAGGCATTTTTACAAGTTGTACTAACTATCCAAATTTACTGCCAGAGTAGTTTTATCAGAAGATTCTCTGCTTATCAAATATTTTATTATCATTGTCATCATGACTATCACTATTATTATTATTATTATTATTATCATCATTATATTATTGGTACTAGGCCAAATTTGAGATTTACCAGCATAGACCTCCTGTTGTGGTAACTCTTTCCACCAAGGCAGATGAGCAGTAGTCTGTAACTTCTGATTTTAGAGTTGTCTGACACACTGAGAGGTTAAATGCTTCGCACAGAGTCACATGGCCTGTGAATTGATCGGAGGCAGGACTTGAGCCCTCCTGCCTTTCAGGATTGTTTCTATGCACCAGGACATACAACCTCTTGGTTGTTATTGGATGGAGAGAAATGTATTACAGAAGAGAAGTAAGAGAAAGTCAAGGATTCTATGCATTTCAATTTACGCTTGAAGAATGACTCAAGTGTTTATTCATAATTTACTGGTAAGGTTCTGAGTTAATCAATACAACGATGATTTGAATTTTAAACAAGTAAATTGCCAAGTAATTAAATGAAACTAAATGCTGGAATTCAAACTGAAAAAGAAAGTAAAACTTTCAGGAAAATTAAATGAAATGACCATAAAATCTACCATATCTGGTTCACTGACAAAACAGCCCTGGTGCCCCTTTGAGAATTTTGGTTCTGACAAAACCTGATAAACTAGAATTCCCACAGACTCCGAATCTTTTCTTGGGCACTTTTACTATGCGACACACAATATAAACAAAGATTATCTGAGAAGTTTTATTTAACAATAAAGGCTTTAAAACTTAATTATGCTGTCACCAATCGTATCCCTGAACAAGTCACTTAAAGTCTTTTCTTCACCATTTCATTTGAGTCTCACAAAAACCCTGTGGCAAATCTCAGCCCTATTTTCCAGATGTCTTTGAAAGTGCATAAAGTAAAGGACAGTACAAAAGGGAGGCACTAAAAAGAAAATCCTAAAAAATGGCTATTAACATTTGGCATGCTTCCGTGGGCACCACTCACTTAAAAACAGTTTTGGTAGGGGGTGCTCACACTTCCTCAAGAGGAGCCAAATCAAAACGAGCTATCTGATAAGCCCTATCTGGGCATTTAGAGATACAGGTGGAGTTCAAGAATCAAGGAATTTCTCTTAGACTCCTATGTAGGAAAACTACAAATCCAATTAGGTGTTTGCTACTGTTTTTTTGCATATTCAAGAGAACACAGGATCACCGATTTGGAGCTGGAAGAAACCTTACAGGTCATCTGATTCAATTACATTTTATAACTAAGAAAGTGAAGCCAGAGAAGTTAAGTGACTTGTCTGAGGTTACACAGTAAGTGGCAGAGCCATAATTTGAACCCAGGTCCTGTGACTCCAAATGCAGCACCCTGTCCTGCATACACAGACCTTCAGGACATATGTGAGTGTCTTAGAATCATGAAAGGCCCAAGAAAGATTTATCGGAGCATCCTCTAGTTTGCCAGGGTTAACCCTATGGTGGATCACTGGGACCTTTTTGCATCTAGAACCATATGTTATCCAGTGTAACTCAAAAGTTCAGGAGTTGTATACAGGGAAAAGCTAAGGGAAATGACATCTCCTTGTGGCTTTTCTGATACATGCTGACTGCACATTTTGTAGGTCATCAGTTTCTAAAGTCTAACTCCCTATAGTACTTTGATTTTATAATAATTCAAAAAAGTGGACTTAATCTACTAGTTGGATGAATTTAAACATAAGGAGAAATCATATTTTCAATCTTGATATATTAAATGTCTTGAAAAATACAATAATTTTACTTTCAAATCTATAACACTAAAATGTTATATTTAATAAAACATTCAATGCACAGTGCTAAAGGTAAACTAACATTTTTAGATTTAGCTAAAAGGACAAAATACTGTAGTTTCTAGTTTCAGACAATTGAAAAAGACACAGTGCATTAAAAATGTCTAAAAACTGCAAAATGAATAGGAGCCACATCTAATTCCTACCCTTCCCTCCCCCCAAATTTTATTACTGTGGGTAAACCCTACGACCAAAGTGTACGTAAAACATGAACATATGTGTTCATAAGTTTCTATCAAATCATCTCTTTAAAAGTCAGTGCCCCAAACATAAAATAATTTAAATAAAATCAGTTATCATACTGAAGTGCTGAGATTTATGTTAGATTGATTTGTTTTAAAATGTAAATGTCAAAACTTAGGAAATATTTACAACATAAAAGGCAAAAGTGGCTGAATTACAAATTCCATAACACTATGAGAACTGGAAACTTTGTGTCACATTTACCCGACACTAGAGTTTTTAGAAAACTAACACAAACACAATGAGGTACTGGTATCAACATGTCATGTTGTCACAAATGTGCAAACAATGAAGTTATGTTATTCACAGAACAGATTTAAAGTGCCTCAGATTTCAAACTGATGCAACACTAATTTTCTTCATTTTTCTTGACCATAATATTTTCTGAAGGAGCTAATTTTCTTTCTTTTAGCTAAATAAATACTAGTTTACACTAGCAGAGCAAACTTAAGAAAACACCAGTTCAGAACTGGACAAAAAGTACATCTTTGTTGTATAGGATGATTACTAGATGCCTTTTTTTTTTGTGGGTTTTGGCTTATTTCACTGGAATCACTTCTAGTGCCCTTTTCTAACTGTGCAAGAATGACAAATCTGCCTTGCACGATGTTTTACTCTGCCTCTTCACTCTTCTCAGAAGCAGCTCCTGCTGGATTCTCTACCTCGCCTTTTCTATCAGCTTCTTCAGAGGACTTTGCAGTGCAGTCAGGAGTTTTACTTGTAGAGCCTGTACGTGTTCGAATGCGAACTGGCTGGTATAACTGCATGGCTGGACGATCCTGCATTGAAAGAAGTGAATACAATGAATTTACATTAAGAAATTATCACCTGAAATTGAGATTCAAAAATGATCAACTTGAAGGTTTGATATTACAACATTTTGCAGTTTTATGCATTGATAATAAAAAACAATCTTGCAGCCAAAAAAAAACCCACCACACTTTTCTTAGAAGCCAAGCATTTGAATGAATGAGCCCGTGAACAAAAGGGTAGATAATATTTAACTGATACTAAATTATTTTCTAGGAAAATGCTATTACTTAGATAAAAAATGACTTATGGAGAATATTAGCATTATCCTAAGAATTCAGTTTGTAATGGAATTTTCCCACCTACTTGGAGAATAAAAAACTCAACCATTTACCTTGGTATCAAACCTTACAATTCTCCCCTCAAAATTATAAATATTTGTGGGCATATGAGGCAAATGATGTTAACGGGACAAGGAGTACCTCAAATGTGCTTCTTTCAGGGCCACAATCCAACTCACACTGACCAATGAATCAAGAACCTTTATTAAACATGAATTGTCAAGAGTTTCAATATGGATTGCTCAGTTCTACTTATCTGTACTGAGCAGCTTCAATGCTTCCTTCTTATAAAAACACTAAGAACAGCTATCTTATTAAATAAATGAAAACAGAAGAAGGAAGCTGGTATACAAAGCATAGTATTATGAAAACAATGTTTTAGGGCTTAGAGAATATAACTGGGATAAAGGACAGACTGCTAAAAATTACACATGGGACCCATTCTTACCCCTTTGGATGTGGAGAGATGGCTTATACAATTCCATCTGGGAATATGTACACCAAAAAAAGGGGAAGAAGTGCTTTTCTTTTCTTTTCTTTTTTTTTTTGGGGGGGAGAGGCAATTGGGGTTTAGTGACTTGCCCAAGGTCACACACAGCTAGTAAGTGTTAAGTGTCTGAGGCTGGATTTGAACTCAGGTCTTCCTGACTCCAAGGCCAGAGCTCTATTCACTGTGCCACCTAGCTGCCCCCGAAGAAGTGCTTTTCTATCAATGCATGAGTGGAATGGCCTCGTGTTAGGACACTCACAGCCCAAATAAAGTACAAGTAGCACGTTCTTTGTTCATGCACACATGGGAGAAAGTACAAGGAGTCTGACCTGGCTGCCATTTGCAGGTTGGCTGTTATACCTGTGTACATCCCTGGTTGGCAAAAGGTGCTCCTGAGACTGTACTAGCCTAGTGATCTCTGTACTTATCTTTCTGCTATGTACAGGGCTATCTATACACCTAAACTGTCTGACCGGGGAGAATGTTCAACAGGTCAAGGCAGAGAGCCGGTGCAATACGCAAAGTGGCCAATTTATTCTCTCTTCCTTTGTGGTAATCCTGATCAAAAAGGAAAATGCAAGAGTGGGGAAGAGGAAGCTCTAATTCCCCTCTGTGCCGAAGCAATGTAAACTCCTCAATGTAAAGAGGCCATTCCAGCTATTTTACATGCTAGTTTCAATTTAAATCTAATTGTAAATGGGTCAAATTTGCCTGGGTAAATAAGAACTGTTAGTAGTTCTTGCTTATTTCTCTTAGTATTTTTATATATGGATCTGAATGCAAAATCAGATCCAAAAAATGTACTATGATTGGTCTTGTACTTACCATTTGTAAAATGATTTCAGATACTCTTTAGAAAGGGGCTATTAAATACAAAGTACTAGTATTACTATGACATTATCAGCAGATTTAATCCACAAAAGTATTTATGTGCTCCTCTAACAGAAACTATGTAGATGCCTTACTGTTATGCTACTGCTAAAAATAACTGCTTATACCAACAGTGTAAAACAAAAATGGCATTCATATCAATTGTACAAAGAGCACACTTGTTTTCTCAATCAAGTCAAAAGAACTTTACATGTGGTTGAATTATATTTGTTTTATAATATCAAGAAACCAACAAGACCTTTAGATTCATTATGGGCACTAATGAGGCAAGCTTTGAAATTCGAATCTGGGGTCTATTCGTTTTTAATGGATAAAATTCAAAGACAATATAAGCACTATTTGGGACTTTGCTCAACAGGTTAACCCACTGTAAAAATCATAGTCTAGGTCTAGCTTTACTAAGCTTGGCGTACACTAAAGAAAAAGAAAGG
Source organism: Phascolarctos cinereus (assembly GCF_003287225.1). NCBI lineage: Eukaryota > Metazoa > Chordata > Mammalia > Diprotodontia > Phascolarctidae > Phascolarctos > Phascolarctos cinereus. The sequence continues at coordinate 172,185,040 of NW_027556180.1, read as the reverse complement.
TAGGGTGAAGTCAGACACTGTTTTGTATTTAGGCTGATGGCTTGCAGATCTCAAAGAAAAATATAGATGCCTCAAGTATTCTCTATCAAATAATTTTTCTTTTGAGAAAACACACCCCCTACCCCCTTCCAAACCGTGTGTAATTTCTTCCTGAAATTGGTATACCAGCCATAGGACAAAACTTTAAACTTCTTCTTTTGACTTTCTATGCTCGTTAACCTCCACCTCCCATTTTTCAGATATTTCACATCAAAACACCCTCTTTAGCAATTTTCTCCCCTGACACACACTAAGTAAACTCCATTATTCTTGTGCTTCAAACAAGACCCTCAACTTTTACTCTCCATTGCTTTTCTTTACTTTCCTAGTCACCCATCAGTTCCTTCAGTTCCAACTAACTTTCCTCTTCCAACTCTACTGTTGGTCACAGCAATGGATTTTTTAAAAGAACGCAACACAGTCACTGTGTGGTTCTATAATCTTGAACCTGACACATACAGAGGACACAAATCTTTTTTGGGAGGGGAGAAGGAGGAAGGTGCTAGACTGAGAGTATGAGGCCAGTGTTCTCCCCTTTGTCATGTGGCAGCAAAGATGCTTGGTTCTATTTCACAGGCTGGTTGAGAAAACAATGTACACCAACTAAAATACATGTACCAAATATTTGACTAGAAAACAATAGTTTCTACAAGAACAAACTCATTCTCTGTGAAATTCCAATGGAAATGTAAGGGAAGGTACTCTCACAATAAGAACTTGATAATCTTACTGACATGAAATGTTTTTGGCCTTATTACTATACACTCTTCAAGGCCAGTCAGTGAACATTATAGAAATTCAGGTTGTAAACCCAGTAATACTTTCTAATTTTGAGGGTTTTTTGGTTTAATAGAGTTGCATACATGTTCTCTTACCAGCAACTCAATTCTTTTGGGTCTGATTATTTGATGAGCTATGCCCTTGGATACTTTTTCCTTTTTCCTCGCTTCCACTACCATAATAAGAGGAATTAAATATCATCTAATTAATGTTGCAAGTTCAATAAAAAGTTTTTGTGGGGTGAAGAGCAAGACTAAATTAACTAGCAAGCTAAAATTAACAATTACTATTAGAAGTAGACTTCTTTTAATTATCTCTCTAACTTCTATTCCATGGATAATTTAGTAATATATCCAAATATTTTTGACATTCATAATTCCAGAAAATGCTTTTATAAACTTCTTAAGGATCTCTAGGCCATACTTTTTAAAAATAATTTGTACAGACCCTAACATTAGATGTCCATAACCAATGTGAATCATAGAAAGGAGCTAATTATTTGGAATAAGGAGTAATATTTTAATCCTGTGCTTTACATTAGCTATGCAGACCCTGCTCTTGGATTCTTAGTTCAATTATTCCTTAATGATCTTAATAGCAGTAATAATATATAACAACAGTTAATGAAATGCCAATTATGCTCTCCTTATTATACTGGAGGATAATATTCCATTGACTATGGTTCACTGAACTCTATTACTGTGCTGGCTTCATGCCCAATAAAACTTTTTATTAATGAACAATTAGAACAGATTTTGGTTGGCTTAGTTTATACCTCGACATTTACAGTCTTTTAGTGAATAATGCTAACTGCTCTAGTGACTACTACTGAAATATTCTAAACACTTTGTTCCCCAGGATAATGCTCTAAGCTCTAGATCTAAGTTCTAAGCTAGATCTGGTGTGCAGTGAAGCCCCCGCTCAAAAAAACCCAAAACCCAAAACCAAAAAAACAACCACCAAAGAGCAGAATCAAAATCAAAGCTAGTTTTCTTCTTCTTCTTTTAAAAGAAAGCAAACCTGTTTTGTTTTTTAAATATCATTCAAACAAAGAACAACTGCTGAAAAAGATTGTTTTAAATTGCAAAGTAAAAACCATTGACCTTGAATATAGTTTTAGAAATGAAAGATTATCCTAAATGAATAAAAGAACCTTATTTCTTATGCGCTCCTTTTTGGATGCCATGTCATCACACTTGTCCTCTTTACCCAGTTTGTCTACTGCCTCCACAGTGAAGCTGTAGTTGTGGTTCCCTTTCTTCCCTCTGTCTTGGTTGTATCCTTTCCCCCATTTCAGCTCGTCTTCATTTCTTCTCAAAAACTTGTCAAACTCATAATGAGTTCTATGTTTTCTGCCATCGTCCAAGCGATACCTTTGTCTTTCAGGTTCTTTTTCTCGAAATCTTCTATCTATATCCCTTTGCTCTTTATCACTGTCATTTTGTGACCTGAGGTTTAATAACAAATTAGTAGAAGTTTAATTTCTGTTCAGTTTGGCCAAAGGCAATTGAATTTTTCATGGAATAGAAGTAAGTGCAATTTTACCATATGTATGTATAAAAATCATAACCTGCTGGTGGCTCCTAAAATCATTTCATTCCATGGACTATTTTTTTCCAGGCAAAAGACACTGGATATTTATCCCACATATTCCTACTTGCCTCTATAAATAATCTCACAATGAGAATACTTGCATTGATTTTGATTAGGCACCAATAAGGGATATTATAACTAAACTGTCAATTCAAACAGACACAAAGCCACATGTTGGAGTCAGAGGGCCTGGGTTCCTTACCCTTCCTGGGCCTCAGTTTCTTCATCTGTAAAGTGAAGAGCTTGGCTAAATAATTTCTGAGGTCTCTTTCCATGTTAAATCAATGATCAATCTGTGTGCTGGAGAATAATGCTACAAGAGGCCCCTCATCAGCAGCAAGTGTGGGACAGGCCTGTGGGTGTGGGCATGTACATACACCAGGTGGAGATGGGGAAAAGGCACAGCCTTCTCCTTGCCCCTCCCCAGTCCTACACTCTCTGGTCCTTTGAAGCTGGCCATGCCACCATGCTCCAAAATGCCATAGCCTGATACAATGTGGGGCCAATGCCAGAGAGGCACATGGTAGGTCCTTGTTTCTCTCTGGCAAAGCTCTGAACAGGAACTGTCATAGGGATAGGAGAGAAGGGCAGTGTCTAGGTGTGTGGCTGTCTGGGATGAGAGGAAAAATGCTAGCTCTGTCGTTGCATCCAACTCACTCTAACTTCAGTGTCTCCGACAAAGTCCCAGTAGCCTCATCCTCATTATGATTTTGCTTTTAGAAAAACAACTCTTCATAAGAGCTAATAAAGATTAAAATGGCAATGCTTACTGCAGTATGGATTTGTAGGCCTCTTGCAATAATATTTGACCTCCCCAGGGCTCCAGAGGCTAGGGTTTCGGAGCCACTATTCTATGACACAGTACTCTTATTATTTGGGGGTACATTATAGTTGAGGAATTGAACATACCACTACTCCATCAGGACTATTGTCCCCGAGGGATTTAGATGGCACATAATAAAAAAACCATATTTTGGAGGCACAAGTACACATATTAGAACTTCACATTTTTTTGTGACTGACATAATTTGGTAAAAGATAAATGAATATTCATTAAATAACTATAGTCTTAGATTTATTGTGATTGTGAGTATAACTTACTTTTCCTTGAGTTCCTTCAGTGAACTTTCCAAGGGTTTGGATTTTATGCTTCCAGAGCTGGGGGATTTTTCCCATTTTCCTTCTTCAATATCAGCTTCTTCTCCTTTTTCTTTTTGCTTCTCTGCTGCTGGTTCCTCTCCCTTTTCAGGTTTTTTAAGAAGCTGAAAAATTATATAGATATTTAAACATCAACAAACAGTAAACTACAAAAAAGCTACTCAGCCCACGAGACTTCGGGTATCAGAGAATCATTTTAACAGGGGTTTTTAACTTGGGAACTATAAACTTTTTTCATTTGATAACTTTATTTCAATTATCAATGGTTTCCTTTGTAACCCTAGGTATTTTATTTTCTACATTTAAAAACATTATTCTTTAACCTTTCCCAGCAATACAAGGATCTAAGACATCTCCAGAGGCCTTGTAACAGAAAATGCTATCCACATCCAAAGAAAGAACTATGGAAGCTGAATAGCTCTTTTTTCCCCTCTTCTGTTGTTTTGTATCCTCTATCTGATTGGTTCCTCCTGCTGGTTTTAATTTTTACTTACAACATCACTAATGTGAAAATATGTTTAATAGGAATGTAAATGTATAGCCTATACTAGATTGTGTGCCATCTTGGGGAGGGTGGTGGAGAGGAAGGGGGAGAAAAATTTTAAAGTCAAAAGCATATGGAAGTGATTATTGATTAATAAGAAAAAGAAAAATATTGTTCTGAGAACGGGTCATAGGCTTCACCAGCCTATCAAGTCCACGACACAAAAAATGTTAAAAATCCCTGGCCTAAAAAGACTCACTAAAATATAATATTCTTTTTCTTGGTCTATGGACACAGAAATAGAATTAGTTGGACAATAACTTGAGAAACATTTCACTTGACTTTTAGTTCTATTTGACTACTTTCCTTAACATTCCCCTTGCTCTTTATTATATAGTCTTAAAAACTTTAGCATCATGGGTAAATTCAGATTCTCAAAAAATTTTGCAAGGAGAGATCTGTGTAGGTTTAAAAATCCCTCAGGTCTATTACACTTTGAGTTGCAATCCAGCAAAGTGATATAAAGATTTTTACTGAATGAGTTAGGCAATATTTATTTCAGGCATGCACGCACAATGTTAACACATAGAATGATCCAATCTCCTGACTCTGAGAAATGATTCCTTCAAAAGATCACCAAATTTTCAGAGAGAAATGCCTAGACTATTATTGAAAATCAACAGGGAATAAGTAGCACAACCTTTTAAAACTAATATAATCTATAACCTACAAACTTTAAAATCAGGAATTTGCTCTGTAAGGTTAATCTAACCTCCTGGTGCAATTTATACTTACTACTTTTTTTTAAGTCCTCAGAGGAAATGAAAAATGGATGCTTGTTATCCTCTGTCATAGTCCTTTGTTCAGGAAAGGAAGACTCTTAGTCAATTCTCTGCCTCTTCTCCAATTCCTTAATCAAATCTCTTGCCCTTCTCTGTAAATATTCTGAATTACTCTTAGGTTAGGTTCCCATATAGACCAAAGAATTCTCATAATGAACTAATAAAGGATGACTACTGGTTAAGATTACCTTTAATTTCCTATGCGCTCTTATAAATCCATTTATAAATACCAACTCTGGATTTACTTAGTGACACTGCAGCCTGTGGTGCACTAAGCCTCTAAAGTTCTGTTCTACCATATTTGCACAAAACAATATTTTTTTCTAATAGTGATTCTGTATATTTTGTCTTCTACCTACCCTTCAATGAAGTATCCTGAGAGGAAGGAATACTAATGAGTTTTATACCATTTATTTCTTCAGCTTGCAATGCCATTTTGGATTCTAATCTTATTCTCCAAGATGATACCACCTCACTTGGTTTGCTGTCATCTACAAACTGTTATCTATCATTCAAGACAAAGGTGAAGTAATAGGAATTATGCAAATCACACTCAGGTGTTAGTAAGGTTGAAATTAAGGTAGCAGGTTTCTCCTACAAGAAGCTGCCACTTTCATCAAAAAATAGGATTTTAGTATTACCATGTGAAATTAGTTTATGTAGTAAATTAAAAAGATGTCCCTTTTGAATTATAATTATACTTAAATTTTTAAGGAAAGAAATGTTGGATTTATAACTACTGCGGCTGGACTGTTGACTTTTGAGTAGTCTCCCAGCCTCAAGTCTTCAGATTTCAATCCACCTTCCATATAGCTGACAAAGTAATTTCCTCCAAAAAAAGAAAAAAAATCTGACCATGTTACTTTGCTATTCAAATGAACTCCAGTGGACTCCAATGACCTTTGGGATTGAATAAAAACTCCTTTATTTAGCATTTCAAGTTCTTTACAAGCTGGCCCCATCCTACCTTCTACCTTTCCAGCCACATTACATATCACTTCTCTCTCATGTACTCTACAGTCCAGCCAAATTGGCCAACCTGAAGGTCTTCACACAAGACAAGCCATTTCCTGTCTCTGTGCCTTTCAAGCTTGCACTCTCTCTGCATCCATACTTCTAGGAAACGTTGCTCTTTTTAAAAAAGACTCAGATCAAGTGCCACTTTCCACACGAGCCCCTTCCTGGTCCCTCCAGCTAAGAGTGCCTTCTACCCAGCCCACCAATGTCACCTTGTATCTATTTGCATGTGTTCTGTACATATATTTTATGCTATCTTTCCCATTAGCATGTAGCCTTTGAAGACAGAAGCTGTTGCTACATCATTTTTGTACCTTTAATACCTAGCACAGGGTCAGGTACATAAAAGATGCTTAATAAATGTTTATTAGTGGATTGAGGAATATCTCAATGTGAGACTGAGTTAGGTGAGGAGGAGATTAATCTTAAATCTAGGAGAAGAGGAAAAGTATGTAAGCACATTGATTAGTAATAAAAAGCTTTAAAAAGGCTACTAGTGTCCTATAATGATCTTCACTTAATTGATATATACTTCCTCAAGCTAAAGTTTAAGTTGGTTAGCTCAGTTAGTTAAAACAGAGTACTAATGAGGTCAAGATTGAAAGTCTGATTTTTGTGAGTCAGTTCATTTTGCAGCAAGAAAAAGTGTTTCTCACACACACACACACACACACACACACACACACACACACACACACACACACACAGTATCCCTAATCCTAGTTATTTTTAAATGTATGCCAATGGTCACAAGGGGAGCAAGGTACTCACCCATTAACTACTGACAAAAGTTATTTAAAGCAATATCTTAATGACTGTGGATCAGTAGTGTTCATACAGGAACACCTTGAAAACTACAAGGCACTAGACAAGTAACTTTAAAAGATCTCGGCCCAAATTACCTTGATTCTTATCTCTTTCTCAACAATTTTCTTCTGTTTTTCAGCTTCTTTTCTCTTACGTCTTTCCTCTTCTCTGCGTTTTCTTTTCTCTTCTTCTCTCAAGCGTTTCTTTTCTAATTCCCTCCTCCTTCGTTCTTCCCTTTTTTCTTCTCGAATTCTCTGAAGATGTGGAGAATTGTTTATATAAATGGTCCAAATAAAAGTAAGCAGAAACAGAAAGGTTGTTCATCAGATAAAAGCAAAACCTACCTGCTTTTCTAATTTTCTATTTTTAATATATTCCAAAAGAGGTGTTGTTCTTCTAGCTAAAACACAAAAAATTGTGATGTAGTGTGTAGCTTCTAAAAGAAGTAGTTTTTTAAAAAAATACTTGCACTTGTTTTAATATTTAAATGAAATAAGCATTAAACAGTGCTATTCATTTTACCTCAAGAGTGAACATATTCTGAATGTTGATTAGCATTCACTACTAGGTCAAGCAATCATGGTAATTATCAGTGGTAATTATAGAGATAGCAGAATTTTCGACATGATGATTTGTTAACTGGCCTATTAGTGTTTTAACATACCACTAAAATAAAAGTAAAATGGATTTGACTTCTCAATTGTTCTACACATGCATCACCTGCGTGTCCAATTTGGACATGGTGCTTACTAATAATATACTTTTTAAGGACGCAATTAGGCAATAATATATTTATTTGTTCTTTATATACATCATTCCCCCCTCCTCGGGATCTTCCTTTTCTGCTCTCCAAAGAAAGCAGCATGAACAATTTCATGTCTATTACATATACATATCCTTTTAATTCCCTGAATTGAATGTTCTAATAAATCAGCCTCAAACTTTTTATAACCACATAAAAAAATACACACCTTAGAATATTTCTTCCAACCTCGAAAAATATTTTTAATGACTGCAAGTGACAGTAGTATCTCACAAAGCACCAAACACTATGGAATGAATATCCCAGGAAACATGTCAAGCCCTCACCCTAGAGGCAGAGTTTGATTTGGTTTAGGTGAAGGTCAGGGAATACAAATCCACAGCAGAGTAGGACCACAGGCATTTGTTTCAAGTCAGAGTAGATGACTCATTCTTGTTCTGCACAATCAAATTCTTGACATGTGAAAAGATATGGAAGATTGTTTAGATCCATTCTATAGTAGGTCTGGATAGCCTCAGGGATCTCCAATTAGAAAAATGTCTCTAGAGCAATCTAAATTAGGCCTTTTCCAGGTATTCCTAGGATCCAAATTGATCCAAGGTCAAAAAGAGCCAACCAGAGCAACTCTGGCATATGAATCTCCTAGCTATTCTCCCCTGGGCCTTTTGGGGAATAAAAGCCAGAATCTGTAGAGCACTTTAAGATTTGCAACAACAATTCTCTGAGGTAGATGCTGTTATTACAGCCATTTGACAGATGAGGAAATCGAGGCAAAGAGAAGTTAAATGACTTGCTCAGGGTCACAAAGCTATTAAGTGTCTGAGGCAGGACCCCAAATTCAGCAACTCTATTCACTATATCACCTAGCTAAGCAGGAGAATCACTATTAGAAACGTGGTACTCTTTTATTATGTGCACATTAATTGAAATCTTAAATGGGGTATTAGTGCTCCCTGAAATTTTATGCATGACATAATGGGCTACAGAGGTCCACAAACCCATGAAAGAGCCCCAGTGTTTTGGGTTGTAGGCTGACTATATGCATTAAGTTGACTGAGGTCACCCAAGTATGCCACTTATCCAGTACACAGCTAGTTGAATGGATCTTATTTAGAAAGAAGTGAAAGGGCCTGTTGGGAGATACAAGACTGAGCCAGGTCTTTTCAGGATTTGGTTTATGAGGCTAAAATGACCAAGACTTTCAACCCATAGGCTTTGTTTTGTGACTGATGTGCCAAATCCTTAATATGTAGGCCGTCAATCTTTTTCTTTCTATTGCAGTGCACACATAAAAGTTGTGAGGTTATGATATTTGTTGCCAAAGGGAAGGAGATGAACTCCTACTTAATTGCTACTCAATATGCCTATAGTGACATTACTATTTAATATTCATTTTCCACACTTGGTCATAAAAATTCCTTAAGAAAAAGGAACAATCTGCAATAAGATTAAATCCCATTTTAAATATGTAGAAAAAAGATTAACAGAAAGGGAGAATACTTATAGTCCAATTCCATTAGGCATATACTAAGTGAATGGATTTCTGAGAGTGCACCTGGGTGTAAATAACGGATTTAAAAGAAACAAAAGTTAGCACTGGAGTTGTAAAAGAAGTAAGAATTAAAATTTATAATCTTTTACCTGACCCATTCCACTTAAAGCAGTATTTTAAGAACAGGCAGGAAGAAATGAAAAGTAAAAGATCTCTACAAATAATTTTTGTTTTCCTTTTAGAATTTTTCAAACATACAGAAGGACAGACAAACCAATTAAAAGGGTACTATACAGGATAGTGACTCATGTTACTATACATTTCAAAGCCTCCAAATTTGCCATTTGGGTTAATCTTCGTACTTACATTTAAATATAGATAGTTCTATTTCAATTGCATCTTCATCCAAGAAGCCTAAAATATTCTATCTGCAGAATTTACTCAAATAATCCCCTCTGTTCACTTCTCTTGATACTTTAACACGGGAGATTATCCAAATATTTTCATTAACAGTGACAAAACTAATTAGTGTCATAATTAACTCATATCTAGATTTCCTAATATTTTCCAATTCCTTAAGCCAATTCTGCCAAGTTCCTGAAAAAGTTCAAATTAGAACAAAAGCCCAATAAGGTGAAAGCTTTTGATTCCGAAACAGAGAGGCAAAAGGGAGTAATTCTCAAATGAATGGAAGATAAGAATTTATATTTAGGACTTTCTTCACTTTCAGGTTTTCAAGATTGGGGATAATTTTACCCAAGCCATACAGAGAAATTACTGAAAATATGAAAAAAATATGAATTTTTAACATAAGACAGAATTCTTAGATGATGCCAAAGTCTTTTGGTCATTTCTCCAAAAATTAAATGATGCTGAATATTTAAATTTCCCCCCCATTTTTCCAAACAAGAAACTTTTAAACAAATTACCATTAGTTTCTAAAGATATTTTGTTTCAATTTCATGATCACCGTCAATAATAACAACCACCATCACCAGCATTTACACAGCACTTTTAACATTTACAAATTACTTTATATATATATTAACTCATTTGATCCTCATAACAAGCATAATGAAAATGACATAAGAACCTCTAAATCTCAACCAATCACTCAGTTTTACTCTGTGGGATGAGAAAGTTTTCTTTCGAGGTTCTACTTTTTGCTGGGCCCTTCTGTTTGCCATTTGTTAATTATTCTTCACTCTGGGATAGACTGGCAGCAAGTTTACATTGGATCAAGACAATGCTGAGTATGTGGCAGGCAGATCAAGAAAAACTTTTATTAATTTAACTGAAAAAGGCTTGTATGGGAAGATAAAGAATAATGTAAGAATATATTGAAATTAAATTCATTTCTAGTACCCAGAGGAAGATCCGAATGTTATTTCTTAGTCACCCTTGTTTTAACACAAAAGAGACAAATATCATTAGTGTTAGGTTTAAAGCTCATTAACATATAACATTAATAAGAAATAGTAACCAATTAAATTGTTACTTGAAGATCTTTAGAAACAAGAGAACTATATATGCATGCTTAAACAGCAAGTCTGAAAATTAATTGCAAGCATACTGTTCCTGGGTTTTAAGTGCACATGACTCTAAGTCAGGGGTTTTTAACCTGGGGTCCAGAGATCTCCCACTGGGTCTTTGGAAAGATTTCAGAAGTTATGTGAACCTGGATAGGAAAACAATTACATCTTTATTTCCATTAACCTCTTATTGAAATTTAGCATTTCCTTCAACCATATTAAAAATATTCTGAGAAAAGATTCATAGGCTTCACCGGACTGCCAAAGGAGCCCGAGACACACAAAAAGGTTAAGAATCCCTATTTCAAGTAAAATTCCCCCCACCAACTTTCTAGTAAAAGATAAATAACTTGATCTTTAGAGCTTGTACTTATTTTCTAAAAGAGGATGCTACTATGAGCTATTTATTCCCCAACACTGTCAGCTTTCAATAGGAAAGGCAAAAGCATATAGTCAAATCAGAATCATTAGTAAATGGTTAATGCTATTCCTTAGTTTACTAGGTCTGACCAATGCAAAATAGCAACTTCGAGTTAAAAACTTTTTTTCAGTGAGAGGCTACTGTGATTACTCTCTTTTCAAACAGCACTGATTTAGACATCATAAACATTTTATTTCTTTGTTGCATGAAAAAAAAAACTGCCCAGCAACAGGAAGTTCAAAAGGCCTAAACAAATGTTCATTTGGAACCATTCATGACTTTTTCTACCATTTGTCAGTTACCTGAAAATTCCTGTATTTTCCATGCTGTAATATTTTTTTTCAAGCTGACAGCCTTTCACAGTCACTGAGGGAGTATGCTTAATTGCTTCTAATCCAACGGTATACTTTTATTTCCCCATAAAAAAGAAAACTGAATATGTACCTAAAAAATCTGTATAAAAGGGTTAGAAGGGGAAGGAAAAAAAGCAAGCAAAACAGACCAATGAGTTCCCGTGTCTTTGCCTCAATCTCTCCCAAAAGAGTTTCAGGATTGGCACTTATTTTCTCCTCCTCAACACAATAGGTTTCTAGAAACTTCCTATATTCTGGATCTGTAAATAAGAATGAAAAATTATTCCCAGAAATCTGGCAGATGCTAACAGATAAACTGAGTCTATTTTTAATTGAGTATTCTTTAAAACAGATTACCTTCTTCAATGCTCCCTGCTTTGGCATCTTTTTTCTTTAATTTCTTTTTGGAAATCTTTTGGAATGGAGCAAATTCTACGACAGCAGGATATTCCAGACCTTAGAGAGCAAATGCCACAATATTCTTTACATTATATCACATATCTTTTTAAAAACATGGAATTTTATTTGTGAGGAATTAACCACTTACTTGAAGAATAGGAATTAAGAAAAAAGGGAGAATTGTATGGCAATGACAATTTATTATTACTCCTTAAAATGGTTTCTGGGCTACTCATACATCACTTTAAAGAAACCTGGGACATATGAATACACATGAAATGGCCTGAGAGCAAGGGAAGAGACAGAAAATCTATAAAAAGCAGACCCAAGAATTCACTAAGTATAATATACTGATATTATTTTTTATATAAGGTCAAACAGCTCTATGTGCTTCAACTGCTCCAAGGCTTCTCACTATATTACAGCAGGGCAGGCTGTCATGATAACCCTTAATCACATACAAAAAATTACATTATTTCCAGTCTACTCTGCTTACAAAAGAAGGAAAATATGTAATACATTTTATTAAGATTTATATAAAGAATGTTTATAATTTGTTTTTTAATGTTAAAGGAATTACATTTCAATTATCTGGAAAACTCACTTATGAGAAATGCCACATTCTTGAATAATGCCAGATAAAAGTGCCAGATAAATAAATAAATGCCAGCTACTACCATGCTATAAAAACTTGATGGCATGGTTATATTGTCACATAATCACAAGGACATTAATTTATCTAAATTGCTATCTAACATTCTGGATGGAATTAAATTTTATAGTAGTATTCTTTAAAAATAGCTCTCTTCGAAGATGTTAGAATTACTCATATTAAATATTTATACATCAAAATTATTTCAGCAAAATATTTATAAGCTCAAAGTTTGTAATAGATCAAAAAATGTCAGTGATCTGACCTTTACTATCAATGAAGACATAGCCATCAAAACGGTCTCTAAAAAGAAGGATGTCATCAGGATTTCGAAAATTAATGTATGCTCTTGAGTAAAGATGAGGATAAAGGCTGAAAGAAGAGATAATAATAAAATGAATTAGGGTATAATATTCAAAAAAATAAGAAAAAAGACTCAAGGCAATAATAAGAAGATTCAAGGCAATAATAATCTTGACTATTTCCCAATTCACATCTCTTCAATAAAACTAATAAATAGAATTTTCATGTGAAAGATCTTCTCTTTAAAGAAAAAGGATTAATTTTTGTACATTAGAAAAAATAACTTAAATTTATTAAACATTACAATTATATGTTAACAAAATTATATAAATCTAACATACTACCTCAAATTGAGGAAATAAAAGCAATATTCTTATTTTTCTCATGAACTCTTAGAAACATTTTTATTCATTTCATATAACAATCCCTATTCACACTGATTAGACTAAGAATGGTAAACCTAATTATGGATTTAAAATTTGGTATAAGTGCCAATCTACCAAATATATGGATTATCATGTTTTATGGTGCAGCATGATAAAAGAAAGCTCTAGTTTTGACTCTAGCTTTCTCCCTGACCAGTAGTACTTAACCTTTCATAGCTTGTTTTCCTCATCTGGAAAATGAAGAGGCTGGACTACATGATGTGTAGGATCCTGACAGCTCAAATGTGCCATGATTTTAGATTTGGGGTCACAAACTACAGCCATTCAATTATGAAGAAATCCTAATGTTAATTTAGGAGAAGGTAAAGGAAAATGGATAGTCACAAAATCACAGTCCTTTAGTGTTCTTGGTATTAAAAATATGGAAAGATAAAACATTTGAGAAAGCAGAGGGGTTGGGTGGGGGTGGGGGAAGAGAATCTCTTTATACAAGTCAATTTTTGGACCAAACTTTAAATAACCTCTCCTTTCAAGGTAAAAAAGGAGTGATATCCTTAAGCAATACACAAACCACAGGTGAGACATTTCTTATACTGTCAAAGGACTGTTTTGGAACCTATTTTCCTAGTGAGAGACAGATCAGGTTGGAGACATTAATGTATAATACATAAATCCAATACTTCATTACAAATACTAACAGCAAAACACTTTGCTAGGTGGTAGAGAGAAAAGTGGACAGTAAATTGAAAACAAACAAAACATTATTCTATATTTAAAAATTAATTTCATATTGAATTATCATCTGCAGTAATATGGGCTATCCTAAACTTTGCCATACCTAAAAAAAAAAAAAAAAAAAAAGAAAAGAAAATATCCAAAGTGTACAACTAAAATGATTGAGGATCACAATGATATGAAGGATACTATATTAGAAAATGCTTGGGGCAGCTAGGTGGTGCAGCAGATAGAGCACCGGCCCTGAAGTCAGGAGGACCTGAGTTCAAATCTGCCCTCAGACCTAACACTTGACACTTACTAGCTGTGTGACCCTGGGCAAGTCACTTAACCCCAGTTGCCTAAAAAAAAAAAAAGACACAGAAAATGCTTAAGGAATTAGAGATCTTCTGACTGTAAAGATGACAGCTATTCACAAATGGCAAACCCAGATTTGTTCAACAAAATCCAGGATATTAAAATAAGAGCAAGGTAAGATAAACAGGAAGCCCACTTTACTTTAGACAATGGGCAATAAATTTATAGAACTTGATACTTGAGAGAAAGTAAAGATCAAAAATACCCCAAAAGAGTTAAGATAAATGAATGTATGAAAAAAAAAACATAACAAGTTCCCAAGGGAATCTAGGATATTTAGAGTAAACCTCTGGCCTCTGCATACAATTCACAGGAGAATAATCACATCCTTCCCTCAAGATTTCCCTTGATGCTTCTGTCAGAACAGAACTGTGAGTTCAATGGACCCTTATGTTCTTACATAGACTAGAATTTACTGATTGCTTTTGTAGGTTTGACCATTCAAGATGATTCAAAATCCTACTGCTGTTTCTCTTGTCACAAAGGCAGAAAATGGTATGAGGGTCACCTAATCAGCTGCAATGGCTCCAACTGAGAATCACTGTACAATGTATATATCATGCTGCTTCTGGAGAGTCACTAGAAAAGAAGTCTGTACAGGTTTGCTACTTTAAAGTTTCTTTCTTAAATTTAAAAACTAAAATATCAATTTGCAAAGCTTTCTGAGGAACAGTCACATGAAAAGGTTCATAAAATAAAAAGTTCACCTAAAATGTTATAAAATTAGATGGTAAAGGACACAATTCTATTCTTTTTGTTCCAAAATAAAGGTAAGAGCTAAATAGTCTATAATCTGCCTTTAGAGAAAATTTAAAGTCTACTTAGTCATGGTTTAGAGGGAACTCACAACACTAAAGGGGAAAAAAAGTAATTTTAGCATGACTCCACCTTTGTTTTTGGTCACCAGAGGTTCAATCATTGGAGAAGAATTCATTCGCATGTCTTCCAGGACAACTGAAACAAATCACTATCTAGTGATATATGATATATGAAGAAATTCATGTTTAAAAAATATTATTTACTGATTTAAAATGGTAATTTATACAGAAAATATGTGCGGTGAACTGTGACCAGACATGAAAGGGATTATAGGAAGGGGGAGAAATTCTTGTCATCTATGTAACTGTTCATCACTAGACAATACTTCTCGGTTTCTCTGTGTTGAAAAATAGATCCTCCTTACCTGGGATCAGCTGTACAAAATTCAAAGTAATCATGAGCAGGAAGTGGATGTAACTGCTCCTCTAACTGCTCCTTGGTTAGACTGGGAGGAAGTCGACGAATAACTACCTGAAAAATACAAGGAAAAAATAGATATTAAACTTACTACTTTTCTTAAGTGCCAACTACATTCTAATGCCTGTATAAAATGTACTCAAACTCAGCTCCTGTCCAGATTATGAGTTAATGAAAGCTACAAACTTTAGGAAAGGTTGAAGACTATATTACGAGATAAAAGGCAGAGAGGCCTTTAGTCTCCAAAATTTGTTGATGTTGCTTCAATAAACATTTCACTGTTGTTTAGTGAGGTTCAGATGTCTTCTCAAGAAATGAATTCTACCTATAACTTTTTCATTATTATGGAAAAGAAAGGCTGTTAAAGAAGGTCCTGTAATAGATTAGAGTGCATAAATACCTGAAGGATCTGTGCTTAAGTATATGACACAGTAGATAAGAGTTTAAATGATTTGCCCAGGGGTACCTAACTCCTAAATATTAGAGGTGGGATTTTAAACAAAATTTTTCAGAATTCAGTCTCAGCACCCTATCTGCCACTCCACATCGCCTCTGTTATAGATATAGGTATCTTTTTTATGCTTAATAGGTACAGACTGGACATGACTACAAACATTTCCAACAAAAATCACTGAATCAAAAAATATTAAGTCTTAATTCTCAATAGTACCCTTAGCCATTTAGGTTTTCCATTTGTTTGGAAAGATATATAATTTCAAGGATAAAGAAACTCTGGCCCAGAGAGTTAGGTAACTTATCCAAGGTCCTTTAATGCTTTAATCTTTGAATCAATTAGAGATTATTTTGAAGTGTTTTTTCCCCCAAAATACTTTGTTATTTGAACAAAAGTGTCATTCTCTGTACTCTAAATGCATTTTATTTGCATTACATTATGAAATTAGAAAATACTAGGTGACCAGAGCAAGAAGATAGTCTAATTAAAAGCATATTTGTTGATTACTAGATTTAGGAAAAGCATTTGGACATGCTACCTTTGGGTAAGATGAACATATAGACTAGTCAGTATGATTCTAAGCTGAATGAGGAGAAGGAAAGAGATCAGAAAAGGAAGGTGACCATGCTGTACTCTGGTTAAAGTAAATATAGAATATAGTGTTCAGTGTGGGGTATTTTAAGGAGAACACTGACAACTTACAGTATGTAAGGGGATGAGAAAGAATGAAATAGGAGGTTCAGTGGAAGCAACCAGAGCCATCTAGCCAGGAGAACAGATGACTTTGAAGATATATGACAGTCTAGTCTTCAAGTGTTTAAAGAGTTGTTTTGTGGAAGAGGGATTAGATTTGTTTTGTTTGAGGCCAGAGGGCAGAACTAGAAGCAATAGAAGTTGTAGTGAAGTAGATTTAGGCTTGATGATGCTTCCTAACAATTATAGTCATTCAAAAATAGGATGGACTACCTTGGGAGGTAGTAGAGATCTTCAAACTCTTATTGGATAAGGAATTGTCAGGGATATTGTGGAAGAGACTCCTATTTTGGCACAAGTTGGACTAGATCACCACATCCCCTATAATTCTTCTCAACCCAAGTCCTTTTGAACTCTGAAATGCTGTGCTTTTTTTTTACTAGCCAGACTACATTGTGAATTTTCTTACATATAAAGTAATTATTTTGGTTCTCTGTGGTGTATGTTCTTCAGCTCTCACAGCATCATTAACATTCTTAAAAAATTTTCAGTTGCATGAATTGACCATTTTTCAAGTATGGTTTTCTTCATAATTGTGGGTCTGTTTGTTTTACTAATGTTCATCAGTTTAAAACATATTCTCAGTACATGCTATTATTTGCCACTCTGCTTCCTTTATCAATATTCAGATGACATTATAATTTCTTTCAGAACTTTTTATTTTTAGAGTATAAACTCTGTCAGCCTTCCAAAGCCCAATTTAACAATCAGAGCTTACCTCCTTTCACTGGAGATGGGAATTATCTGCATTTGATAGCCTGAAATCTCTAACAGTGGGGGCTTCTTATTCAATCAATCAAGAAACATTTATTATTGAGCTATTCCTATGTGCAAACTACAATGCTAGATGCTGGTGACACAAAGACAAAAAAGAAACAAGAGTTACCTTCAAGGAGCTTACACTCTACTGGAGGAGTAATTACTACAGGTATGTCAGCTTGGTACTGAGATATGCAGGATATAGAACAATTGTGCCTCCTAGAGGGCAACGACTGTATCTTTTCTTTTTTTGTCTTTGTGTCTCCAGATCCTAATACAGTTAATTAAATTGTTTGCTGAATGAGGGTGGGGAGAAGTGCTCACCACCCACCCACAGATTTCTACAATGCTGCAGCAATGGAGAACAATATTCGATTTTCATTTTAAAGCCAAATTAGATGTTAAAAAAAAGTATTAAGTGATTTCCACCTTGTCCTAAGGGAGGAAAAAAAATATGCAGAACAGTAGATAAGGAATTAAATGCCTAGGGTTCCCATCTTCTCGATCCCTCCCTTTTCTGGGAGCAATTTTCTTCTTACTCGTATGAGACCTCTCAGCTGGTTTAAAGGACAAAAAAAATATCATTACCGCTGGGCCTTTCTGAAGGCGGGCCTCTCCAACCCCTATTGCTCTCCTCCTGCCACCCTTCTCTGCCTTTCCGCTCCCTCCTGCTGCGGCCGCAGCTGCTGGGCTGCGCCCCCCGCCCTTCCCCCACAGCCGCCTGCTCCTAGAGCTCCGGGGCGCTCTCCCCGGTCCTGAAAGCTCGCCCGCTCGCCCGCTCGCCCGCCCTCCCTGCCTCCTTCCTCCTGGGCCGCGAGCCCTCGCGCCGCCTCCGCGCCCTCCCTTCCCCCCACCGCGAGACCCTTCCCCGCCGACTTCCCGGACGCGCGCCCCTCCCTTCCCCTCCCCCTCCAGCATCTCCCCCCCCCCACCTTGCTCAGGACCGTTTTCTTCTCCTCCCGCGGCTTGCTGCTGCCGCCTCCTCCGCCACCGCCGCTGCTGCTTCCGCCACCCCCGCCGCCCGAGGCCGAGACGGCGGTCGGAGGTGTCTCCACTTCGCGCCGAGGCGACTCGCGGCGGAACTGGATCTCCATCGCTGCCCCTCCGCGGGAAGATGCCGGTGGCGGTGGCAGGGGTGGAGGCGGAGGCGGTGGTGGCGGCGGCAATGGCGGCTTCTCCTTGCCACCCGATCCCCGCCCGGCCCCGCCGACGCCAGAGCCCCCGGCCCCGCTCGCTGCCTCCTTCTCGGACCGCATCACGCAACCGTCGCTGCCTCAGGCTCTTTCTCCCGCCCGTTCGGGGAGTGTCCGGAAACCTCGCGAGATCTCCGCCTACGCTCTCGCGCTAGCCGCCCCCCCCCCCGGCCCCGCCTGCTAGTCGTGTTTCTTGCTGACCGTCCAGCGGTGCCTAGTAAAGAAGGGAAGGATGGGTCAGGGCAGTCGGGGGACGAGGAGCATGTCAGAAAGGGGAGGCATGGGGATAGACAGAGACTAGACAAGAGCCATCTTGGCTCGGGGGTTTCGGGAAATGGAGGCCATGAGAATGTGGAAGTGCCGCTGTCCATCGAGAAAATTAAGTGGGGTGGGGCAGGGCGGGGCCGGGAGGAGGGATGGCGCGCCTGCGCAGAGGACCAGGGAGGCACGTTCCCGCTTTATCTGCATTGCTGTCTCCCTAGTCGTGGGCGGCCAGCCAGGCCACCTTCTTAGAGCTTAGGCTGTTCCCACACCGAGTACTGGGTGCTCGAGCTTCGCACTAGAAAATATTTGAACCACTTTTTTCAGGGCAGTGGGGGATGGAATTTCAAAGCTCACCGTCTTTGGTGTCCTAGGGAGGGTATGATTAGATTGTCTAAGAATTCGAGACCATTAAAAATTAAAATGCTGTATATTTAAAGTGGTTAAGAATGTCAGATATTAAATATTGGTACATGCAATCCAAAGATGTTAAAAATGAATATATATTCTTTATTGCAGGGGTAATCCAAGGTTGTTGGTACTGAAAGTTGCACTTATGGGTTCAACTAAACAGGAAAATCATAAATGCTAACATCTGAGTTGCATCCCCAACTCTGACCCACCCAATCCTGGAAACAGGAAAGGCATAGCAGGCAGCTATAAAAACAGCAAAAATGATAAAAATCAGTAGCACCTTATGATACTCAGATAAATAATTTTAAACCTTAAAGTCTTCCAAATAATTTCATATCCCCTAATATTCGGGTGCTTCCAATTACAGGGACACTATCAAGAAAGATCAAATTCATATTTGTTTATTTTTCATTTACACATGCAACTATTAATATATGCTTTGGGTTAAAATTAACATGGAAATAATTTTTAAATTTTTTTTTACAATATTTATGGTTTATTTCCATTTTATTCAATTTGGCAATACTATTATTGTATTGATAGCACCTTTCTTCCAAGCACCTCAAAGAACTTTTTTTTCCTCATAACAATTAGCAAATAAACTAGGCACACAGAGTAAGATGAGGTTTCAGTGGCAGAAAAATGGGCGACAGCAGGGCCCTTCACTTAAACTATTAAAATATTCTGAATGTTCTTTAAATGTGACAATAAATGGCTCATGGAAATTTAACAGAGTTCAAACTGAATTTCATGGTATTCAGAGTAAAATTTCTGAAAAACTTAAAAATGAGATATTTTTTTAAAATGTCATGCTGTTTGCAGTTCTTCCCTCTCCAATTACTACAAGCTATTCACATTAAACTCAACTCAGTTTTTAGGTTGAATAATTTGGATGGATTTTTTTAAGATTATAAAGCAATCATCCACAATGAGGTGTTAAGAGATTCTGGCTGGGCCTTGGCTCTTCAGTCACTTGGACAACAGATACACAAATAAGTAACTCCTTGGAAGAAATCGTTGGAGTAGGAAGGGAAACACCGCTCACTTCTTACATGACTATCAGGTTTATGTCTTTATCTCTCTAGTCCACCATTTTGTCAGCAAAAAGAATCCTGTTAAAAACTTCATTTTTCTGTCCTATATGGAGTTACAAAGATTTGCTGCATTCACACATAAAATGGCTACCAAATTAACCCTAAGTAAAAGCAGAATGCCTTTACTGCAGATAGGAAAAGGACTAACAGTATCTAACAATGATACCTAAATCTATATTACTTAGCTGTAATTAAATCATTTCAACAAACAAGGACCATCTACAAGCAAAGCACTATATTAATTAGCTTGGGAAATAATACACATTTATAAAATGCTTTATTATTTACAATGCACTTTCCTTACAACTCTTAAATGGGTAATACAAATATTATTTCAACTTTACAGATGAGGAAATGAGGCTCAGAAGTGAGGTGAATTTGCCCAGGATTACCCAGCTAGAATCAGAGGCTTCAAAGTCCAGTGCTCTTTCCACTATACAATCTATAGAGTGTGTGTGTGTATGTATATTCCAGTATACTATATACAAACAACATTGCCTCTCAGAAAATTTAGATAAGATAGTATGGTTCCCTGATCAGAGGATTATGGTACAAACACAAATAATGACTATGACAATATATTAGAGCACAAGAGTGGTACAGATAAAGGACTATAGGAAATCTGAAGTGGGGAAAGCCATGACCAACTGGGAAGGATCATGAAAGGGTTTCTGAAAGAGTTGTCATTTGAATTGGTCTTTAAAATATGCATAGGAATAAGAGGCCAGAGGGGGAGGAGAGCATTCTGGTGTGAACAAAAGCATTCTTATTACAGTTAATAACTTTTACTGTGTTTTGTTTCCTCAACTAGATTGTATACTTTGTGAGGGCAGACATTTGTCTTATACTTCTTTGTGTTCCTTAATAGAACCTAGCACTATTTTGAGAAATTGTAAATAAATATTTGTGGGTGATTTTAAAGTGTGTAGTAATTTAAATATTAAATTAAATAATAAATGAACTTGAAAAGACAAAGCTCATCTCTGATAATTTTAATACTGATAAAAAATGAAATTGTAAAGACAAAACTCAATTCTTGGAGCAGGCATAACACAGACTCGTTTAATGCTTTGTGTCTACTAAATACAAACCTAACATGATGGACAAGTGATTTGAGAGTTCAAAGAGAAATGTTTTCAGATATTTTCAGTGGTCGAGGTTCTCACATGTTTACTTCATGGAAAAGAATCACAAAATGCTGATCTGGAAATAATGTTTCATCTAAAGAGAAATAAGTAGCGAAAGCATTTTTTTCTTTACTGTTGGTCTTATCTGGAAAAAGCTCAGAAGAACAGTTGTATCAGACTACGCCTTCAAAAAATAAAAAACACACTAAAAATGTTAATACTTCAAGTTTCCTGCACTGCCTACAGAAGAGAGAACTTGAAACAAATTCAGGACACCAAGGAACAAATCTTGCTTTTGCCCTTAACTAATCGTTACTTTCCTGGCTGGTTATGTTTCATTATCTAAAATATTATAGGGTTGAAATAAATGATCTCCTGTCCAGGTCTATGCTAGGAGTAAACATTTTTAGTATGAATATTCTATATTTAATATAACTGCCTGAGTCTATGTTACTGTAAGAAGCTAGACTCTTAAGTTCTTGATGGGAATCACAGAACCAGTACTGGAAGGGTCATTGAGTCCAATTACCTCATTTCTAGCAATCAGTTAACTGAAACTGAGGGAGGTTAAGTAAAGTAACTTGCTCCAGGTCATATAAATAGCAGAAACAGGATTTGGACCCAGGTTCTCTTAAATGACAGGTGCAAAGGTAGTCTGAAAAGTCATTGTTCTGAGGACAGAATTCATGCTGCAGCCTATCAAATGCTTTGGAAAGAAACATGTTATAAATGAGGGTAAAGGTTTAAGGGTGGGGGGAACCATGCCCATGTAATCAAGGTCATTGAACCTGTAGCTGGGGGTCAGGCTTGGTCTGGGTTTCTAAGAAAGCCCGGGAAGCATAGGTAGAATAATGGACAAACTGCTAGCCTCAGTGTTACTACGACCCAAGCTCCACTCCTGCCTCCCACACTTATCTGTGTGACTCTGGGAAAGTCATTTAACACCTCTCTGTGCCTCAGTTTCTTTACCAGTGGACTGGTATCAGGGGACTCAGTTTGATGGCTTCTAAGGTCTCTTCCAGCTCTAAATTATGATCTTATGACTTAAAAGACTTTCAGTGGATGGACATTTTCAGGACAACAGGAAACAGAATATACATTGTGAATTTTCAAATATCAATTAACTTCCCTTCATTTAGTCAACTAGTCACTTAACTAGCATTTATTAAGCACCTGCTATGTGCCAGACATTATGCTAAGTGAAGTTTCTACAATGCAGTTAAATTGACTTTCCCAGTGTTCCTTACACACATTCCTTTTCCTGTCTCCACAACTTTGTATAGGCTATTCCTCATGTCAGGAATGAACTCCCTTCTTAAAATCCTTAGTTTTCTTTAAAGCTCAATTAAGACAGAAGGCCTTTCTTTGTGCTGGTACCTTAACCTTAAAATTAATCTATATTTACTTTGCACATACTTCTCTATAATTTAAGCTCCTTGAGGTCAGGTAATGCTTTCGTCTTTATTTCTAGAAACCAAATATAATGCTTAGCTTATATTACGTGCTTATTGATGTTGTCAAACCAGCTATTTTTTTTTTTTAGGCAACTGGGGTCACACAGCTAGTAAGCGTCAAGTGTTTGGTGTGAGGCCACATTTGAACTCATGTCCTCCTGACTTCAGGGCCGGTGCTCTATCCACTGCACCACCTACCTGCCCCTCAAACCAGCTATTCTTAATCCTAGTTTACACCTTTCTCTACTCTCTTCTCTGTAAGTTATATTTAATGTCAGTTTTCATGCAAATCCAGTAAAGTAATGAGACAATTTTGTTTTTGCTTCTTGACAAGGAACTTTTGATCCTGCAAGGCCTGTCAGATAATGTGGTAGAGAAATCACAATGGCTGGGAAAGCAAAAGAATTCATTTTATCTTCATGATCTCAATTCCCAACAAACATAAGAGCTTGGTTATGGCAACTCATATTTGTGTTGTGATTCATGGCTTATAAAGTCCCTTCCCAAAACCCTTTGTGATGCGTTGTCATCATTCCCATTTTACAACGGAGTAAATGGAAACTCATGAAGGTTAAGTGATTTGTTTAGGGCCAGCCTTCGACTGTCATAGAAGAGGTTTCAGCTCAGGCCTTTAAACTCAGTCCAGTGACTTTTCTTCTCCATTTACCACATTGCCTTTTTACTGCTATTTTTTTTTTTTTGCTATTAATGGTATTAAATGAAACAATTTACTCTTTTAAGACCTCACAGACCAAACTCTTCTTACCTAATCTTAAAGTATGATTTGAACGTGCCTGTGATATCATCATTTCTTTCCATTTAAAATACATTTTAATGAAATTTTTTTAAAAGGCAATTGGGGTCAAGTGACTTGCCCAAGGTCACACAGCTAGTAAGTGTCAAGTGTTTGGTCTGAGGCCAGATTTGAACTCAGGTACTCCTGACTTCAGGGTTGGTGCTCTATCCACTGTGCCACCTAGCTGCCCCCTTAATGAATTATTTTTAAAAGAGGCAATTAAGGAACACCTGCATTAATCTTCCTTAAAGAAAAGAGCCTCAAGGAAGAAAGGTGACCTTTTTGGAAACTAAATCAGATGCTTCTTGATATTCACATCTTAAGTTTCCATGACCAAAACAAAGTTATATTAACTCCTGACCAAGTGTCAACTATAGATGTGGATGACTTCATCTTGGGATGCATTATACCCCAGTCTTTTATTTCTGTCCAAGGAAGTACTCAAGAAAGAGATGCTTATCCAAAGAAAAGTTCTTGCTTTCTACCAGACAAATAACTGGCAGGTGTTAGCCATTTCAACAGCAACAGCTTCTGTGACCATAAAAATTTCCCTCTATTTTTTTTCTTAAGAAAATTAGGTAGTTGCTCTAATTTTTAACATTCTTTTAGGATAAATTTCTAGTAAAAACATGCATCTGTCTGAACTGTCAGGAAAATAAGCAACTATGGAAATAAAAATTAATGAAATTAGAAATTACCCTGTTTGCTTTTCTTAATTATTCACTTACTATCTGAAATTATAAGCATTAACATTAACTGTTAATTGATGAGAAATATAACAAACTTGAACCGACTTCTGGAAACTTTTTGTCAACTTAAAGCAGCACTTCACTTGGTCAGGTGGTCATTCATCTAGGAACCTCAACTATCCAAAATACAGTCAAGAAGAGCAACCAACATAAAAGTTATAAAGCCCACATACTTTAACATTTATGTACATTACTCATCAGTAAGGACCTTTCACTACAAGCTCATTTATCAATCTTGCTTTAGAAACAATGCTAACAAGCAACTTCCACTCTCTATTCCCTGACAACTCCATCCCCCTTCTCCACCTCATCCCCTCACCCTAGTTTTATCATCTTTAAAAAGACGTAGGTTGAATTAAATGACCTCTGAAGTCCCTTCTATGATCCCAGATTTGATTATATGATTTCTCTATAATTGCTTATAAGGGGGTAGGCCAGAGACCTGGAGGCAAGCAAAATAAGAAGAAACAACAATCTGAGGGCAAGGAAGAGTAGAAACAAAATCTCAATAAATAAATAAATGAATAAATAAAAAATGACAGACTGGGACCACAGGAAGAGAGGAAAATGGCCCTAAACACTACAAATGCCCCTAAAAGCACTACTCTATGTTTATGATGATGGCCCTAGGTTATTAAAGAAAAGATTTAATAATGTTCCATTCATTAAGCTAGCTAAAAAGAACATCATACATTTTAGAAAGACTCTTTCACTTCCATCTATGTAAGTGCTAGGTATCACTATCATCTATTAAAATTCTTTTCTTCCTTCTAGGCCTAGCTCAGGTGCCACTTTTGCCATGAAACCTTCACTGATTCTTCTCCCAAAGTTGAAAGTAACATGAACCTTCTTGAATTTCCCTGGGAACACTCTGTACTTCTTCTTTACCCCACTAAGCTCTACCTTAGATCATACTTACGTTGCAATCCCTCACCTTCATGCCATTAAACTATAATAACCTCATTGGAAGCAGGGATTATGTAGTTTTCCTTTTTTATATCTCAGCCACTAGCACCATGCCTTATACATAGTAGATACTAATGTATTGATCAGATTTTTTGGTTGAAAATACTTAAAACTTTAAAAAAAAAAGTTCTAGCATTTAAGGGGGGGTAAGCTTCTTTTATTTGCAGAATTTACTTTTGTGGAGCTTCTTATTACCTGATAATCTTTTTCTACCAAAAAGTGGGGTGTAGCTCCTTTTTTTAGGGTTGGTAAAGAGCTGGAAAATACAGAATTTATTTTACATAAATGAAAACAAGACATTCCTCTTTTTTCTATTAAATTACTGGTTTTTAATCTGGTAGACTGCAGTTGTTTCAATTTAAGTCCTGGGTATATGGAAATTAGATTTTTGTTTTTGAGGGGTTTTTGGTATACAAAGAGGAAAATTCCCAGAACTATTCAGAAAAAAAAAATCATTTACAAAACTCTGATGGGATTTATACCAAAGAATTCAAATTAATCCAACAAATATTAAGCATATAATATGTACAAGGTATATGTACTGAACGAAGCTTTTGTGGACTTAGGGATTTTTTGGGGTTATCACAGATAGGTCCTCTAGTATCATATTTATTTCTAGATATATGAAGAAAGGTAGTACGGATTGAAAAAAGAAAACAGTAGACAGTGTTGTACATTCAACGATAAGGTTAGAGTTGTATTCTAAAGCCCCACTGTTATACAAGGTGACCCTGAGCTCTCAAAGGATACACCAGTAACTAACTCTACAAAGGCCTACCAAGCCAGAAACACTTCAAGACCATGATTAGCCAAGAACTATTACTTAAGGGCCGAACCATGAGGTTGCCTGAAAGTTAACGTAGGGCTACAATGGAACCTTACTGACTAGATGGGCATCATAGGACGTTGGACAGATGATGATTATTTTTGGCCATAGCACTTCATAAAACCTACTAAGATATGATCTAAGATAGGAGTGCACACACTGGTAAAATCACAAAAATATTACGATAAGGGACATTGGCACATTTTTAGAGCATCAAAATGTATAGCTTTGAGTGAAGATATTAACTTGGAGTATCTATGTAATCTAGCAATCATATTAGTAGGCTATTATTCTCCCTTACTTAAAATCAAATGTTCACCAATGGTGAACTTTAATGCATAGTCTAACAAATGCACAAAACTAAGTTCTTTATATGACATAGTTTAATAATTCAGAAACAAATCTATGTAGATGAATGGTGTATTAATGGGAAAATGCAAGCCCTAACTTTTTGGGAGATGGAACGGACAGTTCAGTTCTGTGATTTCATTGGTGTGAAAAACATCTAGTTTGGAAATTCCCTCCACTGATACAGCTTGACAACTCCTGTGTAATTAATTTATGGCCTGTTGAGTGTGGGTTCTTAATTTTTTTGTGTTATGGACTCCTTTGGCAGTTTGGTGAAGTACATGGATCCCTTTTCAGAATAATGTTTTTAAATAACTGAAAGAAATGCTGTATTTCATTTTAAGTTAGGGAAAATAAATAATTTTTTCTTCCATCCAAGTTCATGGACCCTCTGAAACCTATCCACAGGTCTGAATCCTTAACCTGAAGTCTACAGTTAAGAACTCCTGCTTTAGAGAGTTGTTGGAGGCACTGAGAAATTAAACAGTTTGCCTCGGTTCACAGGTCAGAGCAAGTACTTAAAACCAAAATGTCCCAACTCTACTACTATAATGAGTCTATCTACTCTACTCTACCACCTCTGAATTTTTTTTTAAAAGAAATTTAAATTTTCTGATGAAAAACTTACTTATTTTGAAATGAGTGGGAGTTTCAAACTAAGCCAGTGAAATCAAATCTCTTTAAAGTAAAAGCAAATTTGGAAGGGAATTCTTTTGGAGATGTTAATCTAGATCAGAGAAAGAAGCTGTGCCATCAGTATATTTTTTTAAAAAATCTTACAAATTCTGAAAATTAGCTGGGGACATTTAACCAAAATAAAATTTGCTGAATAGAACTGGAAAAAAAAAAGGACTATAATTTTAAAATCTTCTAAAATAAGTGATGTTGGCAATTTTTAAATTATAAGTTACAGAGAAGTTAGTTGCCAAGGGAAAATGGCAGAGGGAAGCTCTACACTGGAAGTTCTTATGTTAGTTTGTTAGTGTGGTTACTACATTAGTGAAATCACTAGTGAAATCACTCTAGACCACACCTCCTTTACCTGTCCCTTCTCAGGTCTCTCCCCACCTTTCCACCCCCCCAACAAACCACACCCACACCCACATACCCACCCTCATCTTTATAAATCTTAAGAACAAGAGCTATTTCCATAAAGGAAGTTTTTGCGAAAGTAAAGCAGAGAAGCTTTGTAAGGGTCAAGCCAAACTCAAAGAATATGGTACCAGTTTGGGGACTTTAAAATCCAGCCAGGCAACAACATTACTATTACCCTGCTGTACATAGTTCTTCATGTCCCTTCTAACAAGTTCTAGCTCACCAACCGTCACTTTATAAGACTTCTCGAAACTATTCTTGGTTCTGTAGGGTCATGGGATCACAGATCTAGATCTGGAAGGGAGACTTTAGGCCATGCAAGTCTAATCACCTCATTTTAAATCTGAGAATACCTGAGTCCCAAAGACGTTAAATGATTTGTCCAAGATCACACAGCTGGCAGGTGGCTGAAATGGGGAGAGAATCTGAGTAGATGTGGTGGTAGCCAGAATAGTTGTCTCAATGATACTAACATGCATTATAAACTCACAGGTTATTACAGCGTAGAAATTAAAAAAAAATAAACTGGCAGTGGACTTAGAAATACCACCAAGCCAGCAATATATCTGTGTCTATAATCTTTTCATAAGTGGAAACGGACATGACTAAGTTAAAACAAAACAAAAATCAAACCCATCCCAGAGTCAAAAAGGAATGAGGAAAATAAAAAATAACTTGCTAAATACATACAATGGTATTTGAACTAATGAAGGGGTAATATGTAAAGTTTAACATTTGAAGCACTGCAGTCCCTTTCTGGTTCCCTGACAAAACAAACTACAAATCTTTTCAGTGAATTCATAGTAGAGTGATTCTTGCTAATTATAGTGACTAAACTACAAAATTAAAAAAAAAAAAGATCACAGTTTCAGTTTCAAAATAAGCCATACTACACAATTTAACTCCATATAGTATTAGGAGACTTCTTTTTGCTATGTACCAGGAGAAGGCTTCTCTATACTTTCTAAATCAGTTTCAGATAATATAATTAGATGTCATCTGTTCATAACATTAAAATTATGTACCATTAAAAATAATTGCCAGCTCCTACCAGAACAAGAGAACCTAACATTTAACACAGTTTAAAAAGCTGGTCATCAATTTAATATACAAAAATGAGATGAAATCAAACACATGCCTCCCATATACTACAACATAGAAGTTAAAAAGATCAATGGATTACTTTGAAGTCATTTATTTTAAAGAACAAAATGCTAATTTTACACTAAGATTCCCTATAATTCTTTTGGCTTTTTTAAAAATGACAAAATGTGCTTCACTGGTAGGCTGTAAATCTGCTAGCCTTAATACTATAATAACCTTTAGCTGTTTTAAATTAATTTTGATATGTACTGTAAACAATTTCATATTAATTTCTTAGTATTTATCACAGTTTTAATAGCAGTCAAAGGGTCTCATTACAGTTTAAAAAACATAAGACGGTTTACCTTCTTTATCCCATAATGTGTAATTTTTTTAAGAATCAGTAAAATTGGAAAACCATCTGTTGTGAAGGTGTGCTATCCAGTCTTTTAAGGCAGGCATTAGTTCTCCGCTGCTAGATGTAGAGATGTAGTTTGGATTCATATAAAAAAATAGCAAATTCTTCAAACATGACAAGGATGTGACAAAATACTAACATATTAGGACAAAACGAAATTTTGATGGCTCTGAATCATGTACTATGGTCTGACATGGATGTTTCTAACATCATGTCACTTTCATTCATTTCAATTTCAAAGGTTTCTTCCAACG
Organism: Phascolarctos cinereus; assembly: GCF_003287225.1. Lineage (NCBI taxonomy): Eukaryota > Metazoa > Chordata > Mammalia > Diprotodontia > Phascolarctidae > Phascolarctos > Phascolarctos cinereus. Next base: position 172,155,647 of record NW_027556180.1, on the reverse strand, counting down.
GAGGCCTAGAATCTGTGTTCTTCCTTGAATGATGTGACGTTTCTAATGGTATAAGCCCAGTTTCTTCCAGAGTCTGTCTTTCTATATCAAATTCCCTGAAATCCCATGGAGGTGAAATGATGTTTTTCAGTGTCTTCATTGTATGTACATCAAAGTCATAACACCTCAATTTGTCTTTTATCTCTGTACCTAAAAAACAAACAAAAAAAATTCAAGTGATTACTGCCACAATGTCTAGATCTGTCATCTCTAGGGATAGGTGACTGGACTTGTGATTTCATTAGGACTAGGAACTCCTGGATGAAAAAACTTCTATCAATGCACATTGGCACCTACTCTGCAACTTCTAGTCTTAAGAGAGCTGCTTAGAGCACAGGTGTCAAATTTTACAGCCCACAAAATTCCTGAGTGCAGTCTGAACCAGACTTTAACTGGGAAAAGTATAATACACTAAAAATATAATAAATTATAGATAATGCTAATCTGTAGTTTTCTAAGTTAGCATACAGCCCACAGGGATCCACTTCTATTTGAGTTTGACACTACTGGTTTAGGACACTAAAGAGTTAAGTGATTTGCAGGAGTCACACAGTCATTATGTGTCAGAGGTGAGACCTGAACCCAGGTCTTCCTAATTCCAAGGCTGGAGCTATTTAAAATAAGAAGAAATAGGAGACATTCCTGTCTCCAACATCAAAGGCAGATGGAAAGATCCTAATTATACAGAAATATTTATAGCAGTACTTTTTGTGGTAGCAGAGAAATGAAAGCAAAGTAAATCTCCACTGATTGGGTAATAAGCTAATTGTACTAAAATAAAATATTATTGTCCCACATGAAATAATGAATAAGAATCTGGAAAAACTTGACATGTTCTGCATGAACGGATGAAGAACAAAGTAAACAGAACCAAAACAATGTGTACAATGACCAACCAGAAGGAGAAGAATACAAAAAGAACTTTGATCAATGCAATGAATGATCTTATTTGGGAAAAAAGATAACGAAGCATGTCTTCCTCCTTTTGGCAGAGAGGTGGAAGACTACAGGAATAGAACAAAACATATACTTTTAGACATGGCCAATATGTTGATTTGCTTAGATTAATAATTTTTTTTATTATAAGGACGGATTTTAACTGGGAAGGAGGAAAGTCACTGAGAAGTGAATGAAATGCTCAAAAAAACCACCTTTTAAAAAAACAGATGCCATTTACAATAATGATAAAATATATATCAGATATCTAAGTATTAATCTATCAAGACTTACACAAGAACTGCAGAAGGAAAATTATACAACAACTGTACAGAAATAAAAAATTAAGTAACTGTAGAGGCATTAAATGTACATGGCTGAATGAAGTCAATAAAGTAAATATAGCCATCATACTTAAATTAATTTGTAGCTTTAAAGCAATACCAGTTAAAATACCAATGGACTACATATCTTAGAATCAGATAAAACAACAATTAAATACATAGAACAAACTATCAAAAATATTGAGTGAAATTGTAAAAAAAAAAGACTTGTCCAGATGACTAAATCTCAAATTATATATCTATAAAGACTAAAATTATCATGTATTAGATAAAAGAAATAAGCTTAATGAAACAAATAATTCAGCACTAGAACCAAAGATACAGTCGACTAGTACTGCATAAACGTAAAACTAAAAAAATAGAGGATGAATTAATAATAACGAAAATCATGGGGAAAACTGATGAAAAACTATGTTGAAACTATGATTTTAAAAAATGGGACTGGAGCCATGCCTCACATTAACAAATTCCACATAGAGACTAATTTATTTATATAAGGTGTTCCAAGAAGTTGTAGTGCAATTTAAGCATTCATAGCTTAAGAAAACATATGGCATTCCATTATCTTCTCATTTTTTTTCCATGTCTGTTAAAATTGTCTGGCGCTGGAGAATTATTAACTGTTCAGCAAATGTAAGAAATTAGAAATAGATAAAACTTGATTATACAAAAATAGCTTTTATTCAAGTAATACATCAAAAAAAAAAGAAAGGAAAGAAAAAGATTGAGGGAAAATATTTGTTTGGTTTTGGTTTTTTTTTCTTTTTTTCGAGGCAACTGGGGTTAAATGAATTGCCCAGGGTCACACAGCCAGTAAGTGTCAAGTGTCTGAGGCCGCATTTGAACTCAGGTCCTCCTGACTCCAGTGCTAGTGCTCTATCCACTGAGCCACCCGGCTGCCCCAAGGGAAAATATTTGTGATAAATACTTCTGGTTAAAGTTTTATATTCGAAATCTATTTGAAACTGAGAGACTCAAAAGTAATCTCTATTCCCCTCCAAAATGCAGTCCAAGGCTATAAACAGGTAGTTTTTAAAGAACACAAATTATCAATTATCATAAGAGGAAGTATTCAAGCTTTTTAATAATTAGAACAATGCCAATATCACTATATAACCATTAAGTTGGCAAAAATAATTTAAAATGGTAATTTAGTGTTGGTGGACTTGTGAAAAGACAGCTGCAGTACTGAGTTACCCTGCTTACAGAGCTGTGAACTGGCATAATTTTGGAAAATAACATGGAATGATTATAAATAGTAAGAGTCATAAAACTTTTCTCTTTGGTCCAATGATTCCAGTTTTTTGATTGGGATTCATGACTCTCAGCTCTGCTGGTCACTACCTGTCTGAATTCTGACAAGGCTCTTCACTTCTCCACAGACGAGGAAACCCGAGAACTAGAGCAGGCTGGGTGGTTTCCCTAAAATTACCTAATCACCTCTGAAGTCCCTTCTAGCTTCAGATATATGATTCTGCGATTCCACTGGAGATCAGCAACTCAGCTGTGACCATGAGCCTTAGAGAGCTGCCTGGCTTCTGAGATGTCAAGTGATGTGCCCAAAAGACTACCCACTATACCACAATGCTTCTCAGTGACTCCATGATTGGGATAGGATGCTACCGAAAATGAAAAAGAGATGTTTGCACAAAGACATTTTTAGACAGTTATTACTTTTAATAGAAAACACTACAAATAATCCAGGTACCCAAAAATTGGAAGGTGGTTGAACAAATTATGGTACATAAACCTAAAAGGATATTACTGTGTCATAAAATGACAATTATCAAGAAATTAACTGCATTTATTTTGTATATGCAGAGTGTCCCAAAAGGCTCATTACAGTTTAAAGCTTTAATAGCTTTTTATATTTACTTGTATTAATATAGATAGTTTCTCTAACAGAATGTAAACTCCTTGAGGGAGATTTTTTAAAACTTTTTCAGAAATGTCTGACTTTGTGAACTTAGCAAATAAATGCTTGACTGATTAACTAACTGAATATAGTTGTTCTGTAAAAATATAATTGTTCTATAAAATTCAATTTATATGTTTGTTAAATTGTAAATAAGAGGAATTTATGATTTCATGTACAATGTTTTTATTTGTATATCTGAAGGTCTCTTTGTTGGTGGTTGCCAAGTTTATAAAAAAGGATATCTTTATAAAAATGATGTATAAAAGAGAAGGAATAATAAAATGGAACAAAGTTATCAAAATGACAGGAGGGGATAGGATAAAAAAGCATAGAAAGAGAGGTTGGTTTGCAAAGTAAGGGATTTCATTCTCTAGAACTGCGAGGAAGGAGTAGATAGGTGAATACACCAACAGGTTTTAATTATAATACAGTTGAGTAAACTCATGCTGGTTAGCCTCAATCTTCTCAATAAACATGGTGTAAAGTTAGGGGCTTGGAGAGACAGTATAAAAAAGCTGTTGTAGATAATGTGATAGTTAATTAGGTGAATAAAATAACTGCTATACAGTAGTGAGAGTTCAGCTAAAGTTACAAAACAAATTGTAACAGTATGGCTCTCTAACCAAGCCTCAACATTTGCGTATATTTGTCAACTTATGTGGCCACTACCCAGCACCAAAGACCACATATAATCTGCTTTCTGAAGAGTTTAATAATTTCAACAAGCATTTATTGAACACATCCTATCGAGTTCAAATTTGGCCTCAGATACTTACCAGCTGTGTAACTATTGTCAAATCACTTAATCTACATTAACCTGAGTATTCTTATCTGCAAAATGAGGATAATAATAGCCCCTGCCCCAGGATCACTGAGAGCATAAAATGAGATATTTTTAATACTAATACCATTAAGGAGTCAAAAGAATTATAAGACATGACCCCTGAACTGAGGGTACTATGATCTAATGGGGGTGGGGAAGACAAAGCTATAGACATATGAAACAACTACAAAACATTTCAATAAACATAAACTGGAGCATCTTTATAATAATGGCTTTAGATCCATGCCATGAGACCAATTTATAGGTGAGATTATAAAGTGACTTTACAAACACTTTAGTAGTTCAGCAATTCAACTCTGTATGATGATAAAATCTACTCTATGGCATCACATGGAAATTCCAGAGTCTCACATAATCTCAAAGGCAGAAGAGACCTCAGAAGCCATCTAATCTAATTCACATCTGAACAAGCATCTATCCTATCCAAGTGTTCACCAAGATTTCCAATAAATGTAAAAACACTACCTGCTGAAGCAGACTATTCCATTATCTGATAGCTCTAATTATTAGTAAGTTTTTCACTACAGCAAATCTAAATTTGCCCCTCTGCAAGGTGAATACAATTTTCACGTCCTCTTCTCATTCCTTTCTTCTAACTCTTTCTGTCTGGCTAAACAGCTTCAGTGTTAGGTAACTGGCTTTTCATCATGAAGTTTAAGACTGAATATGTTTTTCCTGGCTGACATATTATGGTGATTCATCTTGAGCTCGTAAGCAAGCTGACTAAAACCCCTAGATCTTTTTCAGATTGCTATCTAGTCAGAATTCCTCCATTTTATACCAACAAAGTGGACATTTAAAACTCAGATGTTATAACTTTACATTTATCCCTCATATTATGTAACTTATTTGAATCAGTTCAATGTTCTAGCCTGTTAAAGTTTCAATTCTGACTGTTAGCTATTCCTTCTAGCTCTGTGTCATCTGCATTATCTGCTAAGTATATTATCTATTTCTTTATTCAAGTCATTGATAAAAATGTAACAGCACAGGGACAAGTACATATTACTGTTTCATCACATTATAACCTGCCTTCCAATTAGACAAAGCCCACCTTCCAAGTAGACAGTAACTATCAAACAGTATTCCTCAGCTCTATCGATTCAACCAAGTTTGAATCCTATTTATTATTTAACCTGCATTTCCACACAATGTAGACTTTGTCAAATGCTTTACTAAAATCAAGTAAACTACAATATTCTTTTGAACTACCAGTCTAGTAACCCTGTGATAAAGGAAATGAGTTAAGTCTGCAAGACCTGTTACTTCATGAAGCCATGCTGGCTCTCTGTATTCACCAGATTCTTTTCTACATGACCAACCATTCCCTTTAGAATACATTCTAAAATTCTGCTCACTGACCACCTATAATTCACATAGTTCACTCTCTTTCCTTTTCTGAAAGCCAAGACACTTGCTTTTCTTCAATCCTGCAGAATCTTTCTTTTTCTCCACAAGCTTTCAACGCTCACTCACAGTGGCTCAACAATAACATTCGCCAATTCTTTTACCTCTCTTGTGATTATCAACTATTTTTGTTGTCTTGACTCCAGGCATTTTCACTGGTTGTTTCCAAGGCCTGAAATTCTCTCTTTTCTCACTTCCATCTCCTGGCTTCCTTCAAGTCTCAGCCAAAGCTTCATCTTCTGCGAGATGCCCTTTCCAATCCTTAATCTTAGGATCTTCCCTCTAAGACACCCCCAAATTATTCTGTATGTATCTTGTTTGTATACAGGTTTTGCACACTGTATTCTGAACATTAGATTCTGAACTCCTTGAAAGCAAGGACTGGCTTTTGCCTTTCTTCCTGGCTCTGCTATTTAGAACTCAGCACAGAGAAGGTGTGTAATAAATGTTGGTTGACTGTCCTTTATAGTTCAAAGATCATTTCCTTGGTAGAGAAAACAGAAGAAAAATAAGATATAAGTAACTGGGCCTTCTTTGTTATTATGAACATCTCATCTGCTCAGAATGAACATTTTATCCTTTCTTTGAACCTGGTTTTAAAAAGGCCTTTTTTTGGTTGTCCTGTTAAACGTTCATATACACACGCACACACATATCCCCTTTTTTTGTTTACCTTAGATCTCATCTGAGATGCCATCCTTTTGTATTCAACCTCTACTTCCTGCCCTTGCATCCATCTTCCATTTTTATACAATCCAAGCTGGTGATTCCTTTATATAACTGAACCTTTTCCTTCTCTTTATAATTGTATCTTTATCAATTTCAATGGTATGATTTGGCAACAGATTAAATAGATGGGGTTTAGAAGGAAGAGTCCAAGATGACACTGAGGTTGCAAATCTAGGTGACTGGAAGGATGATGGCGCCCTCAACAGCAATATGGGAGTTAATAAGAGGATACGGGTTAGAACAAATAATGAGTTTTGTCTTGGAAATGCTGAGTTTAAAGTCCATACAGTATATATGGTTTGGAATGTTTAATGAGCAGCTGGAGGTGAGACTAGAATTCAGATGAGAGATTAGGGCTAAATATAGAGATCTGGGAATCATCTGCAAATAAATAATACCTGAATTTATGGAAGCCGAAGACATCAACAAGTAATACTACTGAGAGAAAAGAGAAGAGGATCCAAGATAGAACCTTTGAGTTGACCCATAGTTACGGGGCATAACAAGGATAAAGATATAGCAAAAGACACTGATAGGGAATAGTCAGATAGGTATGACAAGAACTAAGAGAATGGTTATGAAAACCCAGAGATCATAAAGTATACAGTGAGTGAATGTCAAATGCTGTAGAAAGGTCAAAGAGGATGAGGAGTGATGAAAAGCTATTTCATTTGGCAATTAAGAGACCAATGATAATTCTGGAAAAAACAGTTTCAGTTGAATTACGAGGTCAGAAGTCAGACTGCAGTATCATTTAGAAGAGCATGAGAAGGAAAGAAATGGAAGAACCATGTACAAATGACTTTTTTTATGGAGTTTAGCTGGGAAGATAATGAGATATAAAATGAAAGTTAGTGGAACTGATAGGATCAAGTGAAAAGATTTTTTTGTTTGTTTTTTTAAAAGGACAGGGCATATCTGTATAACAGGGAAAGAGCCAGTAGATAAGGAGATTAAAGATTAGAGGGTAGGGATGATGATAATGGGGATATTCTTCTGGAAGAGGAAGATGGGGATGAAATCAAGGGTGAAGGAGAGTAACTGGTGTAGGCAAGGACAAGGACTACCTCTTTAGGGACTGGAGCAGAAGAGATGATGTGGATGGGGAAAGGGAGAAAGGGAGCATCTACTTTCAAGGATGGTGTCAGTTTTTCAGTGAAGTATGAGGTGCATTCCTCACCTGAAAGGTGGTACCAGAGGAGGCTTGAGGAGAAATGAGAAAATTTGGAACAGCTGCTGTGGTGCACTAGCTAGAGAACTGGTTAGAGAAGTTGGAAAGATTACCTCACCACAGAGAGCACCCAGGTAAGATTGATAATATAATTTTGGAGTGAACCCAATTAGCAGTTTTGTGGTTCTCTAATTCCTTTTAACATCATATGAATGGAAGTGAAAAAGGATGATGTAATCTATGGCCAGAGTCTGGTGAGATGTGCTTGGCAATAGGATTCAAGGGCAGAGAACAGAGGACAGTATGGAGCTGAACTGATGCACACAGTCAAGACTGAGGAGGAAAGAGTGGAGACAGTGCATGGGGATGAGCTAGGAAAGTAGTAAGGTATAAGCTGACTGGAAGTCTTGGTGGGGGAGGAATAACAGGATTAAGGGTCATAAGACAAAGGAAAGGCTGAAAAAAAGATTATCATTAGACAAAGGATTTGGGAATTTGTAGAATCAGAGAATTTGAGAATTGGAAAAGACCTCAGCAATCATCTAGCTTCTGCTTGAGAGCACTAAGGATGGAGAATCTATCACTTCTCAAGGTAAGCCACTCATTACCATCTTTGTACAGCTCTATGTTTTTCCTGTCATCATAACTAAACTGGTATCTGAACACAGAAGGTGAAGAAGGGTGGATAGGAAGTTCAAGGGTATGATCATTTTTGTGTGTAGCTGAGATGGAACAGAAAAGCAGGTCTACAGAACTGAGCTGAGGACTTGGGAAGTTACAGCATTTGTGATCATATCAATGTAAATATAAAAGCAGAACTGGTATAGTTCTGTACTATATGTTCATGAAAATAATTCTTCTAGTTGTTTAACTTTCATAATTTTGAAATATTTTCAAGAGTTAAAGACAAACTATCATGACAGTTTTGCTCATTTTCTACCTCAGTTTATGAATAATATCTTTACTGTAACCTACACAGTGACTTCATGAGTGACAATACCAAAAAAGCATTTTTAGAAATGTTTTAATATTTAATTAGGTGAAACATTACTGAATAAGTATTCGATGACCACTATTTCCTACAGCATCACTGTAGCAAAATAAAAAGGTATTCTGGTGTATATTAAGAATGCTTAGAAAGAGAAGCTCCCACTAAAATCCTACTCTGATGTCGCATCATGATGAAGACAATCCTAGCCAGATTTTCTGAACACTATGCCAGTGAAGTATCAGTTCTGGTATGTCTTAATCAAGATGGAAAACCTTTAGGTACAGGCCTGGGGAAGGACTGACTGTATGTTACCAGAAGATAAGCATAAGTTTGGATATACTCTTTACTAGGTTGTTTTTAAGGTGTTAAATTTTTTGGCCACAGCAATTTACGAAGATTACCTACTAAGTTAGGGATAGGTGTTGTGTGATCTGCAGAAAAAGTACCTACTAATAACATTACAGGCCACTGAAGTACTGAATTAAAATGAAAGACTTAGAAAGGGAAAGTAGGTAACAAAAAAGTGACTATCTACAAGAAAGAAACACTTTACATAGTTAAAAAAGGTATCAAGAACAATACAAATAAGAAAAGTTAGCATCTTACCAATATAAGCTTCAGAATCACCAATGTACATTTCAATGCAATGCCCAAGCATGGTAACGGAAAATGTGTCATCTCTCCTAAGTCCAAGAGCCTGTCAAAAAAGAGGTCAGAATATTTACTAAGAGAAAAAGAAATACATTTATAAAATTCTATAAAAGCCTTGTTTTTCCATTTTGTGTAAGTTGTCCCACCTAAGGTAACCTGTACAAAGCAACTGTTTATGAAGAATGGCCAATTAAAGCAATAAGAGTAAATATTACACCAATATCTAAAAATACTAGTTGTTTTCATAAAACCATAAAAATTTCTGACAGCAACACCAAAGGATGTTTTGATTAAATTTCCTTTTAAGATACCACATGGATACAAATAATATCCACACATTTTATTATTTTTCTTCCATGTCATTTTTAATTTCATGAATTAAACGGAATCAAGTACTGTTAGTTGGTTGTGTATTTTGTCATTCTGTCATAATATTTCTCCTCTGCAAGTTATTAGATACATATAGATATGTTAATTCAATTCTCAACCTGGTTTAAATGTTCCAGCAGACAAAAATACATGCCTGCATTTATTAACTCATTAATATAAAAATTTATGATAAATAGCAAATCAATCAATAATCATCAGTTAAATATGCCCAGCACTATCTCAAATCTCAAACACAGGCTCAAAACTGTTTCTAAGTTTAATGAGTTACACATCCTATAAAATTATTTTCTCTTGCAAAGAAAAGAGCATAGAAGGAACTCTCTACTCTTTTCCCCAATTTGTCTGATGAAATTCAATTCATCCTTCAAGGTTAAATTCAAATATTAAATTCCATGAAGGATTCCTTAATTTCCAAATATACCTTCCCCCAACTCCACCCAGTTTGAATAAAATTCTTTTTAGATTTCTAAAAGCACTCTGTTTACCCCCTCCCTGTGCAGTTACCGTAGCCTATTGAGATTACTTTTGTGCAGTCTTATTTCCCCTACCAGACTGTAGGCTACCCAAGTGCACAATGCCTTATTCATCTCTATATGCCCTACAACATCTTGTGCATAGAAGGTGCTTAAATATATATTTGTGGAATTAAATCTTGCAACTTTAAGATAGTAAAAAGAAAAAAAAAGAACCCAGCAAAAAGGATTTTTAAAAATTGGGTATAGTTTAATTTTAATTTTAGTAAGGTATAAATTGAAGATATACCGTGTGAAAATAATCAACTGCACTTTCAAAGTTGCCCATTAGGCTGTGTATATAACCTATGGCAGAATAGGTAGAAGCATTCTGGGGAATCAACACTAAGGCTTGACGATGGTACTCTAGTGCCTCTTCATACTTTCTGTAAAAAATAAAAATAAGTTGATATTGCATACATTTGAAAAAGACCAAAATCTCAAGTTTTATTTCTATGTTCCAAGAATACACATTTTCAGAAAAAACATCACATAGTATCAGTTTACTCAACCTGAACAGTATTTTCTTTGCCATTGCCACCACAGACATTATATTGAACAGTTTGATTATTTCCTTTAACTACATCATGCTTAGGAATATAACCTAAACATATATATATATATATATATATATATATCAGTTTATCACCACCCTCCTCAAAAAATTTGTATTTTTGGCCTATTCAACTTGTTAAAATGAATTTTACCTATTTACCACTTACTATATAAATATTCTAAAACCTTTATAGTATGTTACTTGTATCTAGCTATTATTTATTATTTGTACTAGCAACATAGTAAAGTCAAAAAAAGGTTTTTGAATCAGGAAGATGTTGGTTCAGCTACTGTTTCTGGCATATGTTGGCTGTCTGACCGTGGAAAAACACCAAAAGGTACTGCAACTTTATATTCCAATGTTCTATACTAAAATCCACTAGGGAATAGAATTTTTATTCAATAAAAACCACTAGAAAACTAGCAAAAAAAAAACCCCACAAGGGTTTAGATCCACAACCCATACCATCCACAAACTCTTAACTGGATAGCAACAAAGCAGTTGAAAAATTATTATTATTATGTTTTTACTTTTTGGTGAGGCAATCAGGATTAAGTGACTTGCTCAGGGTCACACAGCTAGTTAAGTGTCAAATGTTTGAGGTTGAATTTGAACTCAGGTCCTCCTAATTCCAAGGCTAGAGCTTAATCCACTACACCACTTAGCTGCCCCTAAAAATCATTTTTAAAAACTCTAAGAAAAAGGAATACTATTTGTCTCAATTATGGACAAATAAAATCTCTAAAGATAACTCAATTTAAATAATTTAATAAGTTCTATTTGGCAAAAAAATTAAATTTTTTTGTATAACAAAAATCCACAATCTCTAAAATTAAGGAAAGAAAACATTGGGGAAAAATTGAAATAAATATATCAGATAAATGATCCTTAAGGGAACTGACACATATATCTAAGGCCAATGTGACTTTTCCTAATGGACTAATGTTCAAAAGACTCAAAGAGACATTTTATAAAGAAATTAACAAGTGAAGATTCTGGGAAGATGGCAGAGTAGGTCAGAAAATTTCAAACTCTCGAGATTTTCCTCTACAAGAGAGATAAAATAGTGCCCCTGAGTGAACTTGGATCCCTGAAAACAAATAAAAGTTGGGCCAGACTAGGGGTCCTCTCGGGACAATTGGAGAAGATCTGAAGAAAAATCCCTGGACTATTTCCTCCCAGTGAAGAGTAAACAACTCCAGGCTAGCGTTGCTTCAACAAGCAGCAAGCCTTGGGGTTAGTTGGTTTGGGAGGCTGTCTTAGCCCCAGCTACAGGAATTTTTACCCCAGGGACAGTGAGGGGAGTTGGGCATCTGACCTGGGGAAGATTGAGGGAACCTCAGCTAACCGAATGCCAAATCCAGCTGTGCTGTGCAGTGGGGCCAGGGCAAGAAGGGACCAGCACACACCTGTTAAATGCAGAAGCAGTGGGGCGGGATACCAATGGCTGTGGGCAGTTACAGGAGGCTAGAGGTCCCGGTTTGCATTCAGGTTCAGAAGGGAGAACTGAAGAGGATTAGAGGCCAAAGGCACCATCCCCCAGACCCAGGACTAGAGGTGATTATAAAAACTAAACTATTACAAAAAAAAATGCACAGGCAAAGGAGAAAGAATCCAACAACAGAGAGCTACTATGGTTACAGAGAAGATCGAGTTGTATCTTTAGAGGAGGATAATGAAGCAAAGAAACCCTCTTCTAACCCAAAGCGTTATGTTGAATGGTCACCTGCCCAAAAAGAATTCACTGAAAAACTTTAAAAATATTTTAAAAATAAATGAGATTGAAGAAAAACTAAAAAGAAAAATAAGAATAATACAAGAAAAACAAGATTATGAAAAGACCAATTAAAAAAGGAGATCCAGAATCTTAAGCAAGAAAATGACTCCTTGAAAATGAGAATTGGGCAAGTGGAAGCCAGCAAAGTTATAAGAGATGAAGAAATGAAAAAGATAAAATATAAAGAATGAAAAAATAGAGAATGTAAAATATCTCATAAGAAAAACAATAGGGGCAGCTAGATGGTGCAGTGGATAGAGCACCAGTCCTAGAGTCAGGAAGACCTGAGTTCAAATCTGGCCTCAGACACTTACTAGCTGTGTGACCCTGGGCAAGTCACTTAACCCCAATTTCCTAAAAGAAAAAAAAAAGAAAAAGAAAAACAACAGTTCTACAGAATAGATCAAAAAGAGAAAACATAATAATTGGACTACCTGAAACTTCTGATCACAAAAAAGAATCTTGATATAGTAATACAAGAAATAATTGAAGAAAACTGTCCTGAAGCATTAGAACAAGAGGGGAAAGTAGAAATAGAAAAAAATCCACCAATCACCACTAGAAAGAGATACTACGAGGAAAACTCATAGGAATATTATAGTCATATTCCAAAATCCCCAGATCAAGGACAAAATATTATGAGCAACAAGAAAAAAATTTAAATATAGTGGTGCCCCAATTAGAATCACACAAAACCTAGCAGTAGTGACACTAAAACATCACAAGTGTTGGAATACTATATATTGAAGAGCAAAAGAACTGGGCTCCCAGCCAAAAATATCACACCCAGAAAAGCTAAACATAATTCTAAATGGAAAAAAAAAAAAGGACATTTGACCAATTGTCAGACTTTCAGGTCTTTGTTTAAAAACAAAAACAAAAACAACCCTGAACTCAATAGAAGATTTAACATACAAGAGCCAAGAGAAATAAAAGGTACATACCCATGACCAATTACAAGGGACTAAATAAGGATAGAATGTTTACCTTTTATGTATGAAAAATGTAAAACCTATGTCTAAGATTGTTATTAGTAATTAGGTAACTTATAAGGAAGATTGGGGTAGACCCTGAGTATAATATGACTTCAAAATGTAAAACCATTCAAGTACAGCTAAAAGAGTAATTATCTTTTACAAAGATGCAAGAGGAAGAACTAATACAGAGGAATTAGATGAGGAAGTGGGGCTGTTAGTTCTGGAAACCTACTGTCATTGGGAATGGGTTTTAAGAGGGGAAAATAAATATACATTTAGAAGAGTATAAAAACTTCTAAATTTAGAAAGAGATAAAACTCTAAGGAGATAGGGAAGGGGGAAAGGATAAAGGAGGGATCTTTAAAAGGGAGGGTGTGGGAACAGATTAAAAGGAAGATATAGAAGGGGTTTAGATTTAGGGGAATGGGGGAGGGATTGCCGGGGTTAGGGTAGGTTAAGTAATAGGAGGGTAAGGTAGCAGGTAGAAGTAAAGTTAGCAGAGATAGGAAAAAAGAAGTATGCACAAACACAAAGATTAGGATTAGAATCTCTTAGGAAAAGTATATGTTTATATACATATACACACACACACACACACACACACACACACACACACACACACACACACATATATATCTGTGTGTGTGTGTGTGTGTGTGTATACATCAATACCCATATATAAATATATCCAATGCTCAATTTTAGTCTTGGGGTAGTGGGTAGTGAGGAGGGAGGGGGAAAAAAGAACAAAGTAAAAAGTGTACAGCAGAGAACAAAAAAACCTACAAGGAAGCAAAGAAAGGTGGATGGCCTTCAATAAAATGCACAGTATTTAATATACAGGCTTTCTTGAAATGAAAAGTTATTGCCATATATTCTGAATCCTCTCCTGTGTTCTGCTGTGCATGTGATACTGTTTTTGTTTCTTATTTTATATTTAAGTTTCTAATGTTTCTTTTTCTTTTCTTATTATGTATTTAAGTTTTAGTATTTGTCTAAAAGAAAAAGAAAAAGAAATTAACAGAGATAGGAATAGGAAACATGAACTGGACTACCTAGAGCACTCTTGAGGAGGAACCTGAATTCAAGCTTTCCTGATGCCAAGCCCAAATTAATAGCTCCACTATGTCAGGCTACCTCTCCAAAGAAGGCAATTGAAATGCTTAATGACCACATGAGAAGACTGTCAAACTCCCTAGTACAAGAAAATGCAAAGAAAGATAACCTTAAGGTGCTATCTTCTTATACCTCCTAGAATGACAAATATCTGTATCTACAAATACATACAAATAAAATCTAATACGGACAGGGCTGCCAAGGAAGAGGCACTCACATACACAGTTGGTGAGCCTGGCAGTATGCAGGAAGAATTATACACTCAGACCTTTTGTCCCAGCATTTGCATTTCAAGGACTATTATTCAAAAGGAAATCATAAAAAGGAAAAAAAACATTCTTAGCTGCCCCATTAATAATGGCAAAAACTGTAAGTAATCTATACGTCTTTAAAAATTGGAGAATGGCTAAATTATGGTATACTGATCTAAGGAAATACAGAACCATAAAAACAGGAAGTGTTTTCTAAGGAAACACGGAAAGACCTATATAAAGTGATTCAGAATGAAATCAGAATAACTAGAACTGTAGACACATACAGCCACAACTACATACATACACATATGTGTGTGTGTGTGTGTGTGTATTTTTTTTTTAAAGGAAAGCAAGTAGGGCCAAAAGTTATAATTTCAAATTGACTTGGAAGGGAACACAAAATGAAAGTACTGTTTGTTATTTGTTAATTCCTTTGGTTCTGCCTCATTAAAGGATAAGAGATTTGGCTATGATTTTGCCCCTTGTTTTGTGAATTTGTCATTAAGTTTATAATAAAATTTTTAAAAAGAAAATTGGTTATCTCTGGTTCATTGTCTTTATCAAGAGTTATCTCTGTTGTTAAAATATCAACAGAGATGTTTTCTAAGTGATCTAGGTGCTTAATAGTATACTTTACACTTGTAATTTGAGGGCCTAGACATAAGTGATACCTTCATGTGTCATAAAAACATTAAAAACTGTATACAATCCAGAGAATTTATTTTAATTCATAATGTGTCCTAAAAATGTTCTACTTTATCACTTACTTAAGTTTTCTGCATACATGGCCCAAGTTGTTCAACAAAGGTTCCCATTTGTCAACTGTTACCTACAAAACAATTTGTCATTAAAATGATTATTTCATACTTTTCAACTAGATTTGTGCATATTTAATTACTTCACAGATAATATATACTTGCTATTTAATTACCACAAAATGAGATGTCAAATCAAAGCATACTAGAAACTCAAGTTCCTTTCATTTATATTTTATATTAACTTAATGAAGTTTAATGACAAAAAAAATCAGGTACTGTTTTCTCCTGGCTGTTTTGGCATTTGATGCAAAACAAATTTTAAAGTTTATACATCAAGAAGTGTAACCCTCAGAATAGGACGTGTACGTATGGTCACATGCAGATTGCTAGAATTGCTGTGGTTTGGGGAAGACTCAAAACCAGAACAAAAAGTGGAAGGTATAAACAAGTGGGACAGTTAATGCAGATGGGAAGGAAGAACTCAAAGTGGAGTCAAACAGAGTGGGCAGAAATGAAAGGAGGAACATTTCAGGAAGGCTAGCATGAATAACACGCATAATCCTTGATTTTGAGAGCTAGCAAAGGCTAAAATTATTATATTTTTTAAAAAAATGGTGACCCTTATTTTCCATTACTCCGTGGCACAACACATCTACAAGATTAGGCTGTAACTAAACGTATGACACCCTGAACAAGCCACATTCATTTCTATTTCTATGACTTTACTTTGGAATATCTCATTTCCTCTAGATGATTGATCTATACCTTCATCATTCAAGTTTTCTTCATGAAGCAGTCATATCTTCCCTTTTACTAGAAAGTCGTTCCTTTTCCAGCTAACTCCCATCTCTCTCCTTATTTTCCAAACTTCTTAAAAGAATAGCTTACATATTTTTTTTCATTCAGTCATTCTTGACCCCCTCCTAGTATAAGTTCCATTTCCAATATGGTAGTTCTATGCTCATTCTTTAATGTGCCATCCCATGATGTTGCTTCAGTGCCTACACCTTTACTAACCTAAAAAAAATTAATGCATATTCAAAGCATCCATCTAAATGCATAGAATGGTATTTTCATAAAGCAGTATACGGCTTAATATTTCAAACATTAAAAATTCTAAAGCTGTTATTAGAAAGGTGTGAAATTATAGCAATGCTCCACTCTCCTCAAGGCAGTACTAAGTCTGAGACTCAATAATACTCTTCTGCTTCAGAGATGGAACCTGCTGAGTTTAGGAGCTAATGATGCCATTAATAACTCTCTTCAACCAAAGATGCAGTTATTTTAAATCCTCTGAATCAGGAGGATATTACACCAAGATTGGAAATGCCAAAGCTTCTTGTAATCATTCAATAGGCTCCAAATGACTGGAACAGCAAGATCAATGGCTATCCTGATACCACAAGGCAACTTACACCTGCTCTCTTAAATGGTCGCTAAATCAGACAATATCAATTATCAAGTGAGAGGGACATAAGTTAAATACATGACTGCTCAAACAATTTTAAAAGCTTTTAATAATGACAAGTATTACATTAACTTTTAGAGGGCAAAGACTGCTGCAATTTAACTTCTTCTGCAGTGTCTTTTGTAATTAGATGTTTATATAATGGTGACTAAGTAAATACCTCATTTCCAATGGCTTTAATTTTTTCTAATGCATCAAGAAACCATTTTTCAGCTGTTTTCCAGCTAAAGTAAGGGAAAAAAGGCAATTAAGTTACTCCAAATAAACAATTATGTACACAAATAGTTGATAAATATTTCCCAGTAACACTGTAAAAAATACCTTTACTAACAACCTGACTTAAGTTTACCAAAGATAAATACGTCTGGCAATCCATATCACAGCACTAGTTCAAGATATTATAGGAATTGATGCATTAAGTGCATATGATTAAAAGCCAGATGGTTTTTTCATTTAAAAATGTATACTGATGTTTTTAAAAAATGAAAACTAGAAATATAATGCTGAAGAGATAGTAACTTAGCGAATATGAATTTGAGAATATTACACCTTTTCTTTGAATAGTTTATAAAGTACTTATTTTATTAGAGATAACAGTAAAATCATAATAAATTAGAATAGTCAAAGATTGTGTTGTTTTGATTAGCTGCATTTTCTGTTCATCTAAGGGTTCATCAGGAAAGGAATTTTTTGCTTTAACCAAAAATTTCTCTAAAATGTGTTATTTATAGTTCAGTGTGTAAATACAGTACAACTAACATAATCAAAATTATCCTGGATGATTGAGAATTATGCAATACTTCTGAGTCAACATTTTGATGTTGACTGGTAAGTGAATGATAAGTGAAATAGTACTTTCAGGGTTAAACAAATAGGCAATTGGGCTAATACGAGGCCCCAAAACTATTATTTTTAGACTGAATGTATGACGCCAGCTTGTTTTTTGTCTTGTCTTTCTTCTAAAAGTGAAATGCAGAACAAAGATTACGCTTAATGAAGAATTCGACTAATTTCTATTTGACCAAGGTTTTGCTGAATTTACAAAAAGAACTCAGGCTGATGCCATGTTTTTGTCTTTATGTACTTACTCTCCATTTTGAAACGCAACTACTCCAACCTCATGCATAACAAAAGGATCTTCAGGTGCGATACTCAGAGCTTGGCTGAAAAATCTTTCAGCCAACTTTGAATTATTGGTCAAACCATATTCCAATCCAATATACAGCATTGGTAAGTGACACCTAAAACAATGTTAAAATCACCCATTTAATTGCATCAATGCAACAATTTGATAACCTAACAGAATTCACCTGTACGATCTTTTCTTAAAAAATAATTCAAATACCAAACCAGTAACTACTTCAATATACTCACATAATGAGTCTTGATAGTTTATCAAACAGCCTGCTGAGCCTCCTAATACTAGTTTCATTCTATTTTACATTAAGATACGAACATTATTAAATTCCTCCTTATTTTCCATTACTCCTTGGCATAACACATCTACAAGATTAGGCTGTAATTGAACTTATGACATCCTGAACAAGCCACATTCATTTCTATTTCTGTGACTTTGCTCTGGAATATTTCATTTCTTCTAGAAGATCGATCTATACCTTCATCGTTCAAGTTTTCTTTGTGAAGCATTCATATCTTCCCTTTTACTAGAAAGTCGTTCCTTTTCCAGCTAACTCCCATCTCTCTCCTTACTTACCAAACTTCTTAAAAGAATAGCTTATATATATTTTTTCCATTCAGTCATTTTTGACCCTCTCCTAGCGTAAGTTCCATTTCCAATATGGCAGTTCTATGCTCATTCTTTAATGTGCCATCCCATGATCCCTTCTTTGCTCATCTACATTACCTCAGCAATCTCATGACTTTATCACTTCTATGCCCATTACTTTCACACTTTTATCTTGAACCCTTAACTCTTGAGCTTCTTTCAGTCCCAAATTTCCAACTATCTGTCAGACATTTTTGCTTAAACATCCTCCCAGCACCTGAAACTCAACATGGCTAAAAATTAAACTTATTCCCTACTACCCCCTGCCCTAAATGTTCCACTGTTCCCTTGCTTGGGAACATATCAATGAAAGTGGACAAGTGAATCCTTCCTGCTCCTGTTCTTGCTCACTATTTCTTGTAAGAGGAGAGATACCAGAACTGTGTGTAGAGCTGAAAGGAACCTCAGAGATCATGCAGCCTATTCCCCATTATAGATGAGGAAACCAAGGCCCAGAAATGTCACTCCCTGTCAGAGGGACTGAGCATCAGTTAGTGCTGAACTGAGGTCCTCCAATTCTAGATTTACTGCATTTTCTCCCATACCACAGCAGCAGAGATGCCTGCCAACCCATAAGCTCTCCCAAGAAAGAGTTCCCTAATCAGCTACCTTCTTCATTCCACTGGGGTTTATCTTATAGATCATAAGTTACTATGTAATAGTTTAGCTCCTAAACAGTAACATGTAGTTCTTCAAGAAAACCATTTAATTTCTTCATTAAAGTGCTCAGTTTGCTTGTCACATACCCTTTCATCAGCTGTGCTGCTGTGAAGTAAGCTGCCATTGCTTGGTCATGTTCACTCTCAACTGCAAATGAATGTCCATAAGCTATCCATGCAGGTCCATAGGTTCTTTCAAGTGTTGTGGCTTTACTAAAATAAATTCATTAAATTAGTATAAATTTGTCAATTCACTGGTAACTGGACAAAGACCACAAAAACACCTATACTTATAGGATAAAATAAAAACTCTTCAGCCAGCCACTTAAGTTCCTTCAAAATCTGTATCTAGTCTATCTTTATAGCTTTTAGTCACCTTTTTTTTCCCTTCACATATTCTCTGTTCCAAATGAACTATATTAACAGGTCTTCCTTGATCTCATCTTAACATCTCTCTGCCTCTATGCCTTCATTAAGGCAAGAATGTTCGCTCCCCTCATCTTCAACTGGAAATTCTTTCCTTTTTAAAACAGTTTAAGTGCCATTGTTAACATGAGTTGTTGTTCAGTTGTAGCCGATTCTTTGTTGACCCCATTTGGGGTTTTCTTGGCAAAGATACTGGAGTGGTTTGCTGTTTCCTTTTCCAGCCCATTTTACAGATGAGGAAACTGAAGTAAACAGAGTTAAATGACTTGCCCAGAGTCACACAGTTAGTAAGGATTTGAGGTCAGATTTGAATTCAGGTTGACTCCAGGCCCACTACTGCACCTAGCTGTCCATTAACATGAGGCTGCAATAAAAATAAAAGCTGATATTTAAAGTCCTTCTATTCCTGTGGTTCTTAACCTTTTCTGCATCATGAACTCTTCTGGCAGTCTGATGGAGGCTATAGTGCTCTCTCAGAATGTTTTAGATGCATAAATATAAAGATTGAGCCTCATTTTAAAATAAAAATAAAAGGAATACAAAGGAAACCAAGTATACTGAAATATTTTTTTCAAAACAAAATAATTTTATAAAAACAAGCCTGCAGACCCTAGGTTAAGAGCCCATACTAAAGAAGTAATTAATGTAAGAGAAAAAAACTCATTTGAGTTTCATTCATTTTGCATTTATAATTATTCTTTTAAACTGAGAGAATTTTCACTAAATAAATTCACACATGATTCTTGGAAAGTTTTTCAACTACCAAAATTTTTAAGGATTCTAGCTGAATGGTTTAGTGCACTTAATAAACTTTTAAATGTTTCTACATGTTTAAAGTAGCAATAGTTATTTCAAGGTACTACTATATTCCTGTGAATACTTCTATTGGAAGTTTAATGGAAGTCCTAATAAGTTGTTTTTTTTTAAAGATATTCTTAAAACACGTTCACTAATACATTCAGATTGATCTTTCTTTTTTAAAATTCAATTTAAAATTTTTTTAATTTTCAGTTCTCTCCCTCCTCTACCCACTGGGAAAGCAAGAAATGATACCCATTATACATATGAACTATTTTTAAAAAATTTTATGGCTTTTCTCTTATTCCAACTAAGTCCATTCTTTTCCTACTACTCTGACAAGTTTTATTAAGCAAAATAGAGGCTACCCTCAAATACAGGCTCATAGAATCCTGAGATTTTAAGCTGCAAGGGACCTCAAAAGGCCACCTAACCCAACTTCCTTCCTTTACAGATGAGCAAACTAAGTTAAGTGATATGTCTAAGATCATAATGCTGGTAAAAAGAGGTGGGATATGAGCACAAGTCCTTTATTATAGAATCAGTCCTTTCCATTGTATAACTTTGACTTCTTAGGTCATAACCTTATTTAACTTCAATTTAAATTGAGATTTCTTTGGAACAAAAGAAATATGTAGGTACACACTATGAAAATGCCATTTTTATCCATACCCAAGTTTTATACAAATGAAATCTGGGAGGAAAAGTACAATCTCTAATTATGCCACTATGGTTTTAAAGCTAAAGCACAGAACTGTGCCAAAGCCAGAGATAAATTCAAATCAATGTTTGAATACTGGCTTTTGCTGAGCCATCTGAGTACTTGACCCATTCATTTCATTCCTTACAAACACTGAGCAGCTTACTGATGGGGCTGGATTGGGAGAAAGAGCAGAAGCAAGTACACTGAAGTGGAGGATGGGAAAGAGACTCACCTGGACTACATATGTATCTGTATTATAAAGAGCTCTCTATAATTTGTAGATCATTGGTAAAGAGAAGGCCTACCCCAGATGAGTGACAAGGGGGACCACTGGGCACGTAGCATCACAGGACCATTGAAAAAAGGTAGGTAAAGATACAACGTGAGTCTGCATGAGATGATCAGAAATCTAGAGCTGAAAAAGGGCCTTAGAAGACATGGAGTCCCGCCCCTTATTTTATAGGTAAGAAAACTGAGAACAAAAGTTATCTTGGAAGGAATGTCATACTTATTTTTTCAGTTTTTTTTCATTCCAGAATGTTGCAGGGCTCATGCATATAGTTTACTGACCCACAGAAATATAGGATTAAATAGTCTTGATATATCACAAACTCCATTTTTGGACAGCTCTATTGGAGATAAAGTCTGCCTCAGTAAAAGCTAGAATATAGGGAATGTAAGTATATCTAAATAAACACATATGTATATAAACACACATACATCTATGTACATATAACACATTTCATATACATGCACAAGTTATATACACACACACAATTTTATATACATATATACACCTTTTTGATAGAGCTCATATAGAGAGACTAGGGAGAGGGACCAGACTTGTGATTTCACTTATTCGGGTTTCTGTTGAGGAATTTCCTTTACCAACACAGGTTTACATCTTTTATATGCAACTTATAATCTTAGAATGTTGTTTAGAGCACTAGAATGTTACATGACTTGCCCAGGTTCATTGAGCCAATATCTGTTAGAAGTAGCACTTGAACTCAGGTCTTCCTAGCCTTAAGGCCAGTGTTCTATTCATTATGTCCTTCTGCCTCTTTTCCTATATACACTTATATAACAAGGGTAGAGTTAACAAAAAGTGAATGAGCTACCTCAAGGAGTACAGCAAGTCGTCTGTCACTGGATAACCATTTGTCAGGGATGGTGGTCACTAAGATTCATGCAATGGAAAAGATTAGATGAAATAACTAATAAGGATACCCTTTAACATTGCAGTTCTATGATTTTAATTCATCCCTGTTTCAAGGCAAAATCACAATTAAACCATTCTAGATTAATGAACACCAGACCCATTAGATTATAAATTCCCTGAGGGCAGGGATTATCTTTTGCCTCATTTTGTATCACCAGTGCTTAACACAGTGCCTAGCACATAACAGGCACTTAATAAGTGTTTACTGATTGACTGAGTTAATAACTTACCAGAAATTTCCTTCTATGTCCAAATTAAGCTATTTCAATTACAGCTAAAGTTCATTTTTTTTGTTCTGTTTTGGGGGAAGTAAGCATGGGACAGATAGATGTGCACTGCTCAATACATTCTTTGAATAATGTTTCTTTGTATAATCCATATCTTTTCATAGCCTATCCATTTATTTTGGTTGGTTATATGGTATTAATGAGGACAAGGCTGCCATATGGAGTTCTAACAAAAGGAAAACTATTCTAAGCATACATATATTTCATCCTTAATCTTAACCACTTAGGAGAATCAATGTAGTACAAATCAACAGTAAGGTTTAATCTAATCCAATTCAATAATCATTTATTAAGCACCTACTTTATGCAGCTTGTACTAAGCAATGGATACACAAAAATCAAATAAGACAATCCTTGCCCTGAAGGAGCTTATGACTCCAAATGGACAAGGATGGCAACTTTTGCATGGGCACAAATAAATAACGCAATATAGAATATGTTGAGACTAAAAGTAATAGCTCAAAGTTTTCTTGGAAATTTGAAGAAAAAAGGTCAGTTCTAGTTGGATGGGATTAAAAGAAGACTTCACATAAAAAGGAAGAATCTGAATAGGGCCAAGAAAGGGAAGGAGCTCAAAAGGGATTCTGAGCAGAGGGTTGTTCTGGTGAGGGTAGTACATTACAGGAATGGGAAAAAAAGGCATAGAGATTTGAGAGAGAATGAGAACAAGAAACAGTGGTTAGTTCAGTTTGCTCGAAGAGAAAGTGTATGAATAATAGCTTGGCATTTATACAGACCTTTAAGGTTTTACAAAGAACTTTACACATTTAATTGTCAAAATAACCCAATCCTCATTTTACAGGTGAGAAAACTGAGGTTCAGAAAGATTAAATGACTTGCCAGGGTCATACAACTAGAATTCAAAATCTGGTCCTACTGACTCCAAGTCCAACCAATTCTCTCTCCTTATACATACACTGTGCCAGGAGAAGGGAAGGGATGTGAAATAAGTTAGAAAAGTAGGACAAAGGAGGAATGTAGAGTACCCTGCCGGTCAGAATAAGGAATGTGAATTTTATTTAGTAAGCAATGGGGAAAAGCACTGGGGATTTTTGAGCAGAGACATGATAGAATCAAAGCAGTTGTTAGGAAAATTATTCAAGTGACAAATGTGAAGGCTGCCCTCTTGAGGGGAGAAGGGAGAAGATAGAGAGATTAGTTAGGAGGAGTATTAGTCCATGAGCAGACTTTAGTCCTAGATCTTGAACTAGGGTGGGAGAAATAGAACAGAAATGAGAGGAGTCATTGAATATTGTGGAAAAGAATCAATGACAATCAAATGGACTTGTGGGAGGCAGTGAATTTTGTAAGGAGTCAAAGATGTAACTCTAAGGTTTGGAGGTTGGGTGCTGATATAATGCGCAGAAGAGGTAAAGCTAACATCTCAGTGTATGTGTCATATTAATGGTGGTTTAATACTCCATTCACATATGAATGACAGAACTTCTAATACTGGCTCATATTATTCTGTTTTTTTAATCTATGCAGCAAGGCATAGTGGCTGGAGTTAGCCTTGGGGTCAGGAAGACTTGGATTCAAGATCTGTCTCAAACACACTGAAGTTATGTGATCACAAAGAAGTTGCTTAATCTCTAAGTATTTCTGGCAACTCTTAAGACGGTAAGTTACAGTTAAGCTGCATTGGTGGAAGTAGTTTCAACAGGATCAGTTATTCCATATAGTGATGACACCACAGGGCCAGACACAGCCCAAAACCTTCCGTGAAAGATCCTTGAGAGGAAGGACCATATCATCTCTGTTTTTTAATCCTCCACAGTGTGCAGGCACTGTGCTAAGAAGATATTCAGTAACTATTGAATTAAATTTTCATTCTTCCAAACTGTTCTTTGAGCACTTAATTACATTAAGAAAGACGCAGAAATAAATACTTTCCTTGAAAAGGTACCTATGGAGAGATTTACAGTTAAGGTGGCTGCTTGAAGGAGAGGCAGGCCATCTATCTCCTACAAACCTTCTCCAGCAAAACTCTTAAGTTTGAATTAGAATGAATAATGACTAAGGATCTGATGTGAAACTACAGTGATATCTTCCACCCCAGAGCTATAAGAGAGTTTAGTAAGAAGCCTATGCGCAGTAGAAAAGGAGCTTCACCAATAGGGCTAGTGTCAGTGTAACCAGAGATAGGACAGGGATAGCCTCTATGGGCCTGTGTCTGGAGGCTGCAAAAGTGGAAGGTTTCCCTGAAAAAGTCCCAGGGTGTTCAGAGAGCCACAGGGTGGGGACCTTGAAAGCCTGCAGAAATTCAAGTATGTAGCACCCAGCACGATGCTATAGCACTCAGACTGGGAAAGTCTAGGCTAAAGAACTCTGAGATCCTTTTCTGAGATGCCAGGGAGAGGCCCTGGATATCTCTGAAACTCCTAGATCCAGGAGGGGTTAATCACTAGGAAGTAAAACCCAGGGCAAGATGAAGCAGGGCAGACCACCCAATGCACAAGTGCAGCAAGGTCAACAAAGCTTGGTCCTGTGGCAAAGCCCCAATTCAGAAACTAACATTGGAAGAATTAGTAAAGAAAATATCATTCATTACAAAAAAAATTATTGCAAACCTAATTCCACAACAACTGCAAACAGAGACTGAAAGAAAAAAAATGAATTTCCCTCAAGGACTACATGAATACTTAGAAGAAATGAAGCAAGAGATAAAAAACAAAATAAAAGCTCTGGAGAAAAGACTGGAAGGAAAAAAAATAGTTAGAAGACAAAGTGATAAATCTTACCCAAAAAATGGAATCAATGAAAACTAGAACACATCAAACAGAAATCAATGAGTCATGGAAGAGGAAGGCCTATTAGAATAAAATCATAAATAATATATTAAAAAAAGGTATCTGACACTGAAAATGAAACAACTGCCCTTAAAACAAGTTAAGTAGAGATAATGTAAAAATCATTGGATTTTTACCTAAAACTAAAGATAAGGTTTTTACAAAAAAACCCAAATCACATTTCAAGAAAACTTGAATGACAACTGCTCAGCTCTACTGGAACCAGAGGGCAAAATAAAGATAAGAATCTAAACACCTCCTGAAAGGAATCCGAAAGGGAAAAGTCCCAGGAATATCAAAATTAAAATCCAGAGCTCTCACCTCAAAAAAGAAATACTATAACCTTCTAGAAAGAAACAGTTCAAGCAATGAGAAGCCACAGTCAGTTATCACATAAGACCTGGCAGCTTTAACAGCAACAAATACAACCAAAGATCTTAGAACACAATATGTGAAAAGGCAAAAGATACAGAGACAGTTTTGGCTTTACATAATTCATATTATGCAAATTTGACAACCAGAGGGCTGACGGGGGAGCAGCTCTGGCTTTGGTTTTGGTGGTAGCAGTGGCAGTAGCACTGGTGTAGCCCTGTGCCAGGGTCCTCCTCTTCAGGCAATGAAGTGGCTTGGGCTGAGGGAGCCCCAGGCACTGAAGCCACTCTGGGCTTTCAAGGCCACAAAGCTGTAGAGGGAAGGAGGAAGATTCCAGAACAGAGAGGGATGTCTGTGAAATACACACTTAAAATAAGTGAGAACTGGATGTAATATAAGCTTATAATCACTCAGCAAAGCTGAATATAATCCTACATGGGGAAAATGGGCTTGTAATGGAACAGAAGACTTATAATAAGCATTTCTGATGACATGACCAGAGCTGAATACGAACTTTAAAATGCAAACACAAGAGTCTAGAGAAGCCTCGAAAGGCAAATTTATTTGAAGAATTGGAAGGATGACATAATACTAATATTATAATAGAAAGAGAAGAAACAGGTGTCTCACTGGAACTTTAATGTCTTCAAAGGGTACTGATGAAGTTAAATAAGAGAAACTGAGACCCTAGGGGTAGACTGGTTCTGTTCTGAAGGTTTTAAGAGAGGAAATAGAACAGTGTAAAAACAGGTAGAATACAATGGTGTAGAAAATAAGGGCTGAAACTTTCTACTTCTCATAATTGTAATAAATGAGAAGAATATGCGAATATGGAGGAAGACATCAGATGAACTTCACTCCTTTGTAAGATGGACAAATGAGGGTTGAACACACAAGTAGTTTGGGTCGAAATAAATCAAACTCAACAGGGTATCAAGTGGGGATAGAGAGGGCAGGGTTAAGAAGGAAGATAATATCAGGGAGGGAACAGTCATGTGTAAAATAAACTTCCTAATCCTGAAGAACATATTAGGGGAAGGAGGACCTCTTAGAACATGGGCTGAACAAACTGGGATAATGCTATTGTACCTTAATATATTATGAAAGATACTAATCCTGGGTAGTATAGCCTCACACAGACTCAATGTGAGCAGGATTGGGAGAACAATTTATACAAAGACAAAACCTTGTAAAAAAAAATAAGTGAAACACTTAAGAACTCTGATTAACATGATGATCAATGCAATGCCCCCAGAGAGCCTATATGATGAAGCATGTTATCTATCTCTTGATGTGACAAAACAAGATGCAGAAAGATACATATTTTTGGATATGGCTACTGGGTGGATTCATTTTGCTCAAGCATGTTTATCTGTTACAATTATCCCTCCTTTCTTTCACTCAGTTAATGGGGGGAGGGAGGAAGCAGGGAAGGAAGAGGCAGGTTAGCAACAGTAATGTAAAAACAAATGGGGTGATTGTAACATTTTTAAAAAATGCACAGAAGAGAACAGAAAGAAGTTCAGAAGGAAGAACAGAAAAGCAGAAGAGTTCTGACAGTTAACAGTTATAAATTATATACTTTAAAAAAGAAAGTGGCATCAAATGAAGATTCAGTTTCATATAGAATTTTTTTTGTTCTGTTGTATTATGACAATGCAATTTTAGTGTTTTAATTAAAAATTAAAAAAAAATTTTAAATAAAAAAATAGGTACCTGTCAACTTTGCCATGAGTAGATATGAACATAAACCCATACCTGAGATATCTTCTGGCATGTTCATTTTTGTGTCCAACCATTAGATAATAACATCCTACTGCAAACCAAGATACCTAAATAAATTCAAAATTAACTATTACCAAAGATAAAACAGATCCACAATACAAATCTAAACAATTAAATACAAGCACAAATCATATTTTCTTGTACTAAAGTTACATCCTATTTCTAAGTTAAAATATCTGTATCAGAACCTGCTTGCCAGGTATGAAGCTTTTTAAAAAATAATTTATTCATTTTTATTTTTCAACATTCACTTCCACAAGATTTTGAGTTTTAAATTTTCTCCTCCTCCTTCTCCTCCCCCTTCACCAAGATAGCATGTAATCTGATACAGGCTCTTATACATTCATATTAAGCATATTTTCACATTAGTCATGATGTATAGAAGAATTAGAACTAATGGGAAGAACCACAAGAAAGAACTGATAAAACAAAATAACAAAACGAGAGCAAATAGTATGCTTCCATCTGCATTCCAACTCCATGGTTCTTTTTCTGGATGTGTAGAACATTTTCCATCATGAGTCTTTTGGAGCTGTCTTAGATCCTTGCATTGCTGAGAAGAGCTAAGTCTAACAAAGTCAACCATCACACAATGTGGCTGTTACTGTGTACAATGTTCTCATTTCACTCAGCATCAGTTCATATAAGTCTTTCCAGGTTTTTCTGAAGTCCACCTGCTCATCATTTCTTATAGAACAAAAGTATTCCATTACAATCATATTGGGTATGAAGTTTTGATAAAAAGATGGTAGAGTAATCTGCTGGTCCACATTTCCTTCCCAGTCCGGCCTGACTCAGGTATCATCAAATCTCTCTATAGAAAAAAGGAGAGAGCCTAAAGACTTCACTGTTTTGACATTAACCTATATTGTAATGGCATCCTGACCCTCACAGCTTACCTTCCCTGTTTTGAACCTTCTTTCACCTTGTGATACTAGCCTTGGGATTCTAGTTCTAAGATTAACTTCTCTACTGATACCAACCCTGACTATGTCCTGAGGTTGTTTGCTACCTACATTACCTTTTTCTATAACTCTGATTTCTGGTTCCTGACATATAATGATCTCTAGCCCCTATATTTGAAGTGCCCTGACCTAAAACCTGCCTTTTTTCCTCCTGGCACTCAAATCTTATCCCCAACCCTTTGAGGCTTCTACTTAGTAAACTGTTGTTTCAGCATGCCAAGTTGTATTTTTATGGACTGCTTTACTTTTGGTGAAGCAGTTAATGCAGTACTAAAAGTTTAACTTAAAACCAATGAATAGTTAGGGAACAGGATAATCTGGCTCAAAACTTTATTTCAAAAGAAAGAACTACAATTTGCTCAATTATGTATTTAAGTTTTTCTAACCTTAAGTTGTAAAATTTGAACACAGTTCAACTGTAAAAACTGTAGACACACACATATACTTACAGGATTACTAGGGTATAAATCCACCAATTTATGAGAAAGATAGAATAGCTCTGTATAGAAAAAAAGAAAATTATTCATATCAAATATTAAAATATATTTAAATATTTTCTTCCTTATTATTAAACATACTTCATATTAAAATACCATATTGGTACAAATATAGGCCATTCCCTAAAATAAGATCTCATTAAAAGGAAAAAATATTACATAGGTTTAGAATGATAAATAGTTACAAATAATTAATTACCTTATTAAAAAGATTAAGTTGGATGATTTGAGGGGAGAAAGGCAGATTTACTTGTAGGCTGGAATTGCTTCCCTCTAGGTGGACAGGAGGGGCCCCAAGACCTGATGGCTGTAGCAAGCAGGTACCACAGATGAATCAAAAGACCAGCATATGGGCAGAGGAATAATCAATCCGCAGAGCATTTGTTAAAAATCTACTATGTTCCAGGCACTGTACCAAGAAAAGCTTAGCATGAAAATTCCAAATTCAATTCCTAGCTCTTGCCACAGGAGTAAAGAGATAGGAAAAACAAAATCCAATCAAAGAACTCAGGTTCTTTAAAAAGAAGTTGGGAAGAGAAGCATGGCCTATGTTTGTACAAATAGGATACATTGTTTTTTTATGGGAAACAAAACTCTACTTTAGTAAAGTAGAAAGTTGCAATCTTCCCTCATAGATATGCTTTCCATTTACCAATGAAATGTAGAAAACTCCTTCAAGGTAAACAGTTTGTAAAAAGCATACAATAATCACTGTCTAAAGAAAATAGAAATGGACACATATTCAAGCTAATTTACTATGTTTAATGGGTTATTACAAAGTTCCTCAATTAAAAGGCATTCATTTCTTAAAAAGAACAAATTGGGAAAAAATATTAATTGCAAATATTACAGATTAAAAACTCATGGTCCAAAATACATAAAGAAACTGTTATAAAATAATGATTCATAATGGTTTTACTTTCTAGTCCACAATGTATAAATGGTCAAAGGATATGAACAATTTCCAAAAAGAGCAAACAATCTGTTAATAATCACTTTATAAAAGTCTCATAGAATCTTTTTGGAGAATATAATGGTAATATTAAGTAAAAGTTACAAAAATAATCACACTCCTTCACCTCATATTCTACTGCTGGAAATATACCCTGACACTGTTAAGAAAACAAAGGGTTTTTTGTTCAAAAGTGTTCATAGCAATTATATAAAAGCAGAAGCAATCAAAATGTCCAATAACAGGGGACAAGGTTGAGCAAACTATGACACATTAACATAACGGACCACAATAATTCAAATTAAAGTGGAAAAGCATAAGGAACAGAAAGTAATGTGAAAATTCCTTCACAAAAATACAAATCAAAAAACTGCAGACCCAAAAGAACGAATTATTATCAGACGAGAAAAAGGAAGACTGAACAAAGAATCTGTATGGGGACTTATATCAAAGGACTGAAAATGTGCTATGACACTTTATGTTGAAATTAACTTAAATGTCAATAAGTTACTAAGCAAGGTTACCTTTCTGGATAAAACAACAAGCAAAAAGATAAAATAAAAGGCATTAATTTCTAATTAATTAGAAGCCTTGAGAGTAGAGATTGTTTCATTCATGAAAGACTCCTCAGGGCCTATCACAGTGCTTGGCATATAGAAGGTACTTAATAAATGCTGATTGATTATGAATCATACTTATAAATATGAGCCATCAAGCTTAATGATATAAAATCAAAGATTATTTCACAGCAAACTATTTTGTCCTACAATTTCATGTATACACTCTTTTTGTACAGGATAAGAAATTAAGATTACATGGAATATATAATAATGGCTGATATAACTTTTTAAAGTTTGCAAAGCAATTTAAATTTGTTATTTCATTTGCTCTTCACACAACTCTTTTTAAGGTAGGTCTTATTTTTTTTCTTTAAATACTATTCTATTTTTTCCCCGATTATGTCTCTAGAAAATTTTTAGCATTTAATTTTACAAGATTTTGAGTTCCAAATTTTTCTCCCCCTCCCTCCTTTTCCTCCCCTCTTTTAAAAATGGTAGGCACTTTGATATAATGTATACGTACACTATCATGTAAAATGTATTTCCATATTTGTCACAGCTGAAGAAGAAAAAACAGATCAAAAGAAAACAAAACACAAGAAAGAACAAAGTAAGTGAAAGAAACATGTTTCGGTCTGCATTGAGAGTCCATCAGTTTTTTATATGGACAGCATTTTCCTTCGTGCATCCTTTGCACTTGTCTTGCATCACTGTGCTGCTGAGAAGAGCTGAGTCATTCATAGTTGATCATCCCACAATGCTGCTGATACTGTATATAATGTTTTCCTCATTCTGCTCATTTCATTTTACATAAGTTTGTACAAGTCCTTCCAGGTTTTTCTGAAAGCTGCCTGTTTATTATGTCTTATTGCGCAACAGTATTCCATTACATTCACATACCACAGTTTGTTCAGCCATTCCCCAACTGATGGGCATGCCTTCAATTTCTGATTCTTTGATACCACTAAAAGAGCTGCTACAAATATTTTTGTACATGTGGGTCCTTTTCTCTTTTTTTATGATCTCTTTGGGATACAGACGTAGTAGTGGTATGGCTAGACCAAAGGGTATGCACATTTTTATAGCCCTTTGGGCATAGTTCCAAATTGCTCTTCAGAATGGTTGGATCAGTTTACAACTCCACCAACAATAGATTAGTGTCCCAATTTTCTGACATCCCCTCCAACGTTTATTATTTTCCTTTTTTGTCACATCAGCCAATCTGAGAGGTGTGATGTGGTACCTCAGAGTTGTTTTAATTTGCATTTCTCTAATCAAAAGTGACTCAGAGCACTTCTTTGTATGCTTATAGATATCTTTGATTTCTTCATTGGAAAACTGCCTGTTCATATCCTTTGACTATTTATCAATTGGGAAATGGCTTGTATTCTCATAAATTTGACTCTGTTTTCTATATATTTGAGAAATGAGGCCTTTATCAGACTCGTTTGCTGTAAAGACTTTCCCAGCTTTCTGCTGGGTTTTGTTGCATTGGTTTTGTTTGTACAAAAGCTTTTCAATTTAATATAATCAAAATCATCTATTCTACATTTTATAATGCTCTCTATCTCTTGTTTGATCACGAATTCTTCCCCTCACCATGGATCTGACAGGTAGACTATTCCTTGCTCTTCTAATTTGATTGCTTCATTGTCTACAGTACCTTTTAGCAAGATGTGTAGTTTTTTTCCCTTATATCTTTCAATTAGGTCTATTTTTGCTTTTACTATGTCTAACATCAGGATGGCTACCCCTGCTTTTTTTCTTTTTTACTTCAGCTGAAGCATAACAGATTCTGCTCCAGCCCCTTACCTTTACTCTCTATGCGTCTCTATGCATCAAATGTGTTTCTTGTAAACAATATATTGCAGGATTCTGGCTTCTGATGCACTCTGCTATCCACTTTTGTTTTATGGGAGAGCTCATCCCATTCACATTCACAGTTATGACTACTAACTGTGTATTTCCCGCGGTCTTATTTTTCCTCCTGCTTGTCCTCTCTCCTCTTTCACTCCTCAACAATGTTTTGCTTCTGTCTACCACATCCCTAAGTCTGCCCTCTCTTCTGTTAGTCTCCCCACCCCCTCTCCCCCTTTACTCAATCTCCACTCCTACTTCCCTGTTGGGTAAGATAGATTTCTACATTCAAATGATTGTGTATATTATTCCCTCTTTGAGCCAATACTGATGAGAGTAAGTTTCAAGCAATGCCCATCGCCCACCCTCCCATCTTCCCCTTCACTGTAATACCAGTGTAATAGGTCTTTCTCACCTCTTCACGTGAAACAATTTACCCCATTCTACCTCTCCCTTCCTTTTGCATCTGTTTCTCATCTCTTAATTTTTTTTATGTCATTCCCTCAAATTCACCCATACCCTCTATGTATATTCCTTCTATCTGTACTGTTAGTGATACAATTTTTAAGAGTTACAAGTATCATCTTCCCATATAGGGATGTAAACAGTTTAGCTCTATTGAATACCTTATGTTTTCTTTTCCCTTTTTACCTATTTATGCTTCTCTTGGGTCTTGATATTGGAGGTCAAATGTTTGGTTTGGCTCTAGTCTTCTCCTTGTAAAGGTTTGAAATTCTTCCATTTTGTTGAATGACTATTTTTTCCCTTGATGTATCATGCTTAATTTTGCTGGGTAAGTGATTCTTGGTTGTAGTCCTAGCTCCTTTGCCCTCCAGAATATCATGTTCCATGATCTCTGATCCTTTAATGTTACAGCTCCCAAGTCCTGTGTGATCCTGATTGTGACCCTCCAATATTTGATTTGTGTCTTTTTGGCTAGTTGTAGCATTTTTTCCTTGATCTGATAGTTCTGCAATTTGGCTATAATGTTCCTTGGGTTTTTATTCTGGGATCTCTTTCCTGAGGTGATCGCGGATCCTTTCAATCCTATTCTGCCCTCTGGTTCCAGGATATCAGGGCAGTTTTCCATAAAATTTCTTGAAAGACGCTGTCCAGGTCCTCTTTTTGACTATGGCTTTCAGGTAGTCCAATGATTCTAAGATTGTCTCTCCTGGATCTATCTTCCAGATCAGTTGTTTTTCCCATGAGGCATTTTACATTTTCTTCCATTTTTTCATTCTTTTGAATTTGTCTGACTGATTCTCGATGTCTCATAGAGTCATTAGCTTCCAGTTACCTAATTCTAACTTTTAAGGTGTTGTTTTCCTCAATTAGCTCTTCTGAGTTTGTGTCTTGGTCTTCCTTGTCACCATAATAACTTTCTACAGTTTTTTTTGTTGTGTTTTGCTCATCTTTTTTGAGGAGCCTTTTCCCTTTCTTTTAAATCAGAGCTCTGCACCCAGGGTGGAAGGGGCACTGTCTCAGGCTTCTTGTGCTAGCTGGCTGTAAGCCCTGGCTATTTACCTGGTGCTGTGCTGAAAGGGTGGGGTGGGGGTTTGCTGCTGGAGGCCACAGGGGTCTGGCAGCTTACTTGGTGCTAAGCTGAGGTCCTAGTAGGTGGTGTCTGGCACGTGTTGAGGTCCAGTGGAGTATTTCTGTATTTCTCTGTAGCTACACTCAAGCACTTGGTGGTCTGGCCTCTAGAACTGCCTGTTTGTGCAGGGCTATGCTGAAGTGTGGCAGGGCTGGTACTGGGTGGCAGCTGCCTATTTGCTTAGGCACCCATAGGGTAAAGGTAGGCCTTATTATCTCCATCTTACAGATGATGAAACTGAGGCTCAGAGTTGTTAAGTGATTTGCTTAGGGTCACGCAGCTATTAAGTGTCTGAGGTGTGATTCAAACTTAAGCCTTTCTCACTTCAAGTAAAGCACTCCATGTATAATGCCACCTAGGTAACCTATTTAAATATATGGCTTAGTGTACCAGTGTAAAATCAGGAATTATCTGTGGATTATCTCTGGATAATAGCCTTTTGTAAACTATTAGGATATAACATAAATTTCCTTGACTATAAAAATGGACAATTTTATCCAAATAGTTACAAATAGTTCATTATTTCCAATGATATACCACAGCCACAGTTAACTTATACTTCAATCAATTCTCAGGCATGAACATGGAAATCATAAGTCAATTATTTCCCTCTTATATTTCCAATGAAATACAGACAATGTTAACTTTTACTTTAAGCTATTCTCAGGAAGATAAAAGCAATACCAACACTTTTGCACTCCTAAGTTGGGGCTAATATCAATCACTTATAAGGCAGATCAGGGGAATGCTATAAACTGGATTTTTAGAAGTCATTTAAGAAAGTATTACACAATCTTCTTTTGGACATGATGGAGAGATACGGGCTAGAAATGACAGGACAGTTTGGTGGTCTTGTAATTGTTTGGATTACAGGATCTAAAGAGTAACGATTTATAGGTCGATATCAATCTGGGTCCTTGACTCTATTCTGTTCAATATTTTTATCTGTAACTTGAATAAAGCTACATAAAATAAATTTCAAGCTTGTAAAGCTACAAGGGAAAAAAGCTCAACATCTTGAGCTTTCATGACAGAATCATGATTGAAAAAGATTTTGAGATACTACAATGATGAATCTGAGCTATGTAAAATGAAATTTAAAATAAAAAAGATAAATAAATGTCAAGTCTTATACTTAGGGCCAGAAACTCAACTGAACACTAACACTGTGGAGGAAGTATGGCTACAGAATACAGAATCAGACTGTTTGAACAAGAAGGGATCTCAGGTCATTTAGTCCAACCCCCTCTGTCATGTTACAGGTTAGAATACTTAGACCAATACAGGTCAAATAAAACGGTTAAGGACATAAACATAGTAAGCAGCAAAGTTCAGACATCTACTCAGTTATTCTACTTCCCAATTCCACTTCTCTTTCAATGACACAATACTGTCTCTCTGAGTTCATGCAAAGATCCAAGTGTTATAGAGCAGACAAAAACAAACATGATTTTAAGCTGTATTAACATAAACACAGTATTGAATGTGGTTGGGTATGTGGTCACACTGAATTCTTCCCTGGTCAGACTATGTTTGGAGGATGTGTTCAGATCTGAAAGCCATATTTGAGGAAGGAAACTAACAAGTAGAAATATATCCTAGGGGGCGGAGCTAAGATGGTGGAGTGAAAGCAGTGACTTGCTTGAGCTCTCCTCCAAACCCCTCCAAATACTCATAAAAAATGGCTCTAAACAAATTCTGAAGCAGCAGAACCCACAAAAAGACAGAGTGAAACAAATTTCCAGCCCAAGACAACCTGGATGATTGATCACAAAGGTGTATCGCACTGGGCTGGGAGCACAGCGCGCAGGCCGCAGCAAACCTGGAGCAGGCCTCAGAGGACTGAATCGCGGGCAGCTGTGGAGGTTTCCAGACTCCTCAATCCACGAATGTCAAAGACAACTTAGAAGGTCAGTGGGAAAAGTCTGTGTCTGTCGGTGGTCAGAGAGGAAGGCAGGGTCTCAGCTCCATTCCCCAAGAGCCGGGGGGGGGGGGAGCTGCTTCCCGAG
The DNA here is from genome assembly GCF_003287225.1 of Phascolarctos cinereus. Classification (NCBI taxonomy): domain Eukaryota; kingdom Metazoa; phylum Chordata; class Mammalia; order Diprotodontia; family Phascolarctidae; genus Phascolarctos; species Phascolarctos cinereus. The sequence goes on along the minus strand of NW_027556180.1, from coordinate 172,119,548 downwards.
CTTCTGGCCCACAGACTGGGGGAGAATCCAGTGGCTGATCAGAGAGGTTCTGCAGGGATCTCTTTGCCAGTGCTGAGGCAGGAATCTCTTGCTTTGCCCGTGTGTGGATCTGGGTCACAGTTCTGGGCGGCAGTGCTGGGATGAGGAAGAGCACTGGCGTGGTGGAGCTTGTAGTGGCTGTGGAGAGGAACCCCTCCTCACAGTTACAGGACAGAAAGGAATACCTGTGCTCAGAGGCCAGGAAAGGAGTAAACACCTCGCCCCTTATCATACCACCTTGGAAGAACTGAAAATTTATAGGTCCCTACAAGTATCTCTGAAAACAGCTACACAAACCCCTGAAACTTGGGACAGTACACTCTCCACATTGGAAGCAGACTCTTACCTTAACAAGGAGTTTAAAACTCAAGTAATTGGTCGGGATCATGAGCAAGCAGCGCAAAAAGAGTCAGACTATATTATCTTACTTTGGCGAAAAAGAAGATCAAAATATATAACCAGAAGAAGACCACAAAGTCAAAGCTCCCCACATCCAGAGCCTCCAAGAAAAATATGAATCAGTCCCAGGCCTTGGAAGAGCTCAAAAGGGATTTTGAGAAGCAAGTAAGGGAAGTAGAGGAAAAACTGGGAAGAGAAATGAGAGTGATGCAAGAAAATCACGAAAAACAAGTCAATAGCTTGCTAAAGGAGACCCAAAAAAATACTGAAGAAAATAACACTTTAAAAAAAACAGCCAAAGAAACATATCTTGGAGGGCAAAAAGTAATAGAAATACAACCATATAAATGTTCATTGACACTTAGAGAAAATAAGACTTAGGGAAAACATAAACTTATTTTCAAATACTTAAAGCAACTGTCACATAGCAAAAATGCACCAGACTTTTTTTTTTTTGCCCTGCAGGTAAAAACATAATTAGTAAAAGTTTCAGAGGCAAATTCTGGATTAATATGAGAAGAAATTTCCTAGAAACTAGAGCTGTCTAAAAGTGAAATGGACTGCTTTAAGAAGTAGCGAGTTTCAAGATGGCAGAGGAAAGGAAAGGACAAACCCAAGCTCTCCTAAATTCTCCTCCAAACAATTTTAAAATAATGCCTCAAAATGAATTGAGTGGTAGAACCAACAAAAGGACAAGATAAAACAATTTTCCAGCCCAAGAAATCTTAGAAGGTCAACAGGAAAGGTCTGTCTCACTAGGGCAAGAATGCAGTGCAGTCTAATGCAGCTGGAGCCCCAGAAAACCAGCACAGGCCTTCAGGGCAACTGAATCGGTGGGGGCAGCTTCAAGAGCTCTCAGTCCACAGATGGTAAGGAGGTCAAAAAACTGGTCAGAAGGATACTATAAGGGACCCATACATTGCTGGTGCTGGGTGCAGTACCGTTGTATTGCCCATACAGGGATCTGGGTCACAGTACCAGGGTAAGGAGGAGCACTAGCACACCAGAGCTTGAAACCCAAGGGGAGTGGTAATCCTTCTCATAGATCCAGGATGGAAAAGAGTACTTGTGAAGCACTGACCACACCTCTTCTTACATCATACTACCTTGACAGAACTGAAAACTTACCAATCCCCAGAATTAGTTCTGAAAATAGCAGCATGAAAAACCTTCAGTTTGGGACTGAGCCCCTCTACCCCAGGAACATTGCCCAAGGTTGGAAAAATGAGTGAACAACAAAAAAATAACCTGACCACAGAAAGTTACTATGGAGACAGAGAAAATCAACATACAAAGTCAGAAAAGGACATCAATGTCAAAACAGTTACAAGTAAAGTTTCAAACAAAAAGCCTGGAAAAGCGCAAAAAGGATTTTAAAAATTAAATAAGAGATGCAGAAGAATAATGAAAAAAGAGTCAACAGCTTGGAAAAGGAAGCACAAAAAAATGGAAAAAGCGGTATGAAATTCACTAAAGAAAATAACTCCTTAAAAAGCAAAATTGGCCAAATGGAAAAGAAGGCATAAAGTTCACTGAAGAAAATAATTCCTTAAAAATTAGAATGGGGGAGGGGCAGCTAGGTGGCCCAGTAGATACAGCACTGGCCCTGGAGTCAGGAGGACCAGAGTTCAAATCCAGTCTCAGACCAGACACTTAACACTTACTAGCTATGTGACCCTGGGCAAGTCACTTAACGCCAATTGCCTCGCAAAAAAAAAAAAATTTGGGCAAGTGGAAATTAATGACTCCATGAGACATCAAGAAACAATAAAACAAAGTCAAAAAGAACAAAAAAAAACAGAAGAAAATGTGAAATATCTCATTGGAAAAACAACTGATCTGGAAAACAGATTGATGAGAGATAATTTAAAAATTACTGGACTACCTGAAAACCATGATCAAAAAAAAGATCTTAGACATCATATTGCAAGAAATTATTAAGGAAATCTGCCCTAATATTCTAGAACCAGAGGGTAAAATAGAAATTGAAAGAATCCACTGATTACCTCCTAAAAGAAATGCCAAAATGAAAACTCCCAAGAAGATGATAGCCAAATTCCAGAGCTCCCAAGTCAAGGAAAAAATATTGCAAGCAGCCAGAAAGAAAGAATTCAAACACTGCGAAGCCAGTCAGGATAATACAGAATTTAGTAGCTTCTACATTAAAGGCTTGAAGGTTTTGGAATATGATATTCCAGAGGGTAAAAGAGATAGGATTACAACAAAGAATCACCTACCCAGCAAAACTGAGTATAATGCTTGGGGGGGGGGGCAGGGGAGAGAAATGGCTATTTAATGAAACAAAAGACTTTTTTAAAGCATTCCTGATAAAAATGCCAAAGCTGAATAGAACATCTGATTTTCAAATATAAGACTCAAGAGAAGCACAAAAAGGTAAACAGGAAAAAGAAATCATAAGGGACTCAATAAGGTTAAATTGCTTACATTCCTGCATGGAAAGATGATACTTGTAACTAAGAGGAGTATACACAGACCTAGAGCATGGCTGTGAATTGATTATAATGGGATGATAGCCAAACAAACAAAATTAAGGGCTGAGAAAGAGGGATGGACTTGGAGAAGAGGGAAGGAGAGACAGAATGGAGTAAATTATTTTACATAAAAGCAGCATGAAAAACCTCTTATAATGGAGGGGAAAATTAGCGGGGGAGAGGATTGGTAGGCAATGCTTGAACCTTACTTTCATCAGAACTGGGTGAAAGAGGGAATAACATATGTACTTAGTTGGGTATAGAAATCTGTCTTAACCTACAGGGAAGTAGGAGGAGAGGGGGCTAAGAGAAGGATGCAGATTGGGGGAGTTGGTAGACAGAAGCAAAACAATGGTGAGATAAGACAGTGAAAGGAGAGAAAGGGAGAAGAATAAAAAGGGGAAAAATAGGATAGAGGGAAACACACAGTAATCGTAACTGTGAATGGGATTGGGATGAACTCACCCATAAAATGGAAGTGGATAGCAGAGTGGATTAAAAACTAGAATCTTATAATACATTGTTTACAAGAAACACACTTGATGCATAGAGATACACAAAGAGCAAATGTAAGGGGCTGGAGTAGAAACTATTATTGCTTCAAATGAAGTTAAAAAGCAAGGGGAGCAATCATGATCTCAGACAAAGCAAAGGCAAAAATAGACCTAATCAAAAGAGATAAGCAAGTAAACTGAATCTTGCTAAAAGGTACCATAGACAATGAAGTAATAGCAATATTAAACATATATGTACCAATGGATAGCATTCAAATCTCTAAAGGAAAAGTTAAGTGAGTTACAGGAGGAAAGAGTAAAACTATACTAATAGGGGACCTCTACTTTCCCCTCTCAGATTGGATTAAATCTAACCAAACAATAAATAAGAAAGAAGTTAAAGAGATGAACAGAACATTGGAACAGTTAGGTATGACAGACTTTTGGAGAAAACTTGAAGAGTAACAGAAAGGAATATACCTTTTTCTCGTGGTACATGGCACCTACATAAAAATCGACCGTGTATTAAGGCATAAAAAACACAACTAAATGAAGAAAAAGCAGAAACATTAAGTGCATCCTTTTCAGATCATAATGCAATAAAAATTACATTCAATATAGGGCAGTGGAAAGAACAGATACAAAATCGGAAACTAAATAAACTGATCCTAAAGAATAAGTGGGTCAAAGAACAAATCATAGAAATAATCTATAATTTAATTAAAGAGAATGACAACAGTGAAATAGCATACCAAAATTTATGGGATGCAGCCAAAGCAGTACTCAGGAGAAAGTTTATATCTCTAAACACTTACATCAAAAAAATAGAAAAAGAGCAGGAAAACAAATTGGGCATGCAACTAAAAAAAACTAGAAAAAGAACAAATTAAAAACTCTCAATTAAACACCAAACTGGAAATCCTGAAAAATCAAAGGAGAGATTAATAAAATTGAAAGTAAGAAAACCATTGAACTAATAAATAAAAATAGGGCTGGTTTTATTTAAAAAACAAAACAAAACAATATCCACTAGTTAATTTGATTTTTTTTAAAAAAGAAGAAAACTAAATTACCAGTGTCCAAAGTGAAAAAGATGAATTCACTATCAGTTAAGATGAAACTAAAGCAATTATTTGGAGCTATTTTGCCCAATTATATGCCAATAAATCTGACAATCTAAGTGAAATGAGTGAATATTTACAAAAATACAGATTGCCCAGACTAACAGAAGAGGAAACAGAATACTTAAACACTTCATCTGAGAAATGGAAATTGAACAAGTCATCAATGAACTCCCGAAGAAAAAGTCCGCAGGACCAGATGGATTTACAAATGACCCCTACCAAACATGTAAACAACAATTAATTCCAATACTATATAAACTATTTGGAAAAACAGGCAAAGAAGAAGAATCCTACCAAATTCCTTCTACAACACAAATATGATGCTGATATGTAAACCAGGGAGAAGAAAAACAGAGAAAGAAAACTATGAACCAATAACAGAAATCATATGATTATCTCAAAAGACGCAGAAAAAGCTTTTGACAAAATACAATACTCAATCCTACTAAAAACACTAGAAAGCACAGAGATAAATGGAGCTTTCTTGAAAATTATAAATAGTGTTTATCTAAAACCATCAGCAAACATTATACATAATGGGGATGAGCTAGAAGCCCTCACCATAAGGAGTCAAGAAAGGATGCCCATTATCACCACTATTATTCAGTACTGTACTAGAAATGCTAGCTATAGCAATAAGAGAAGAAAAAGAAATAGAAGGAATTACAATTCACAACGAGGAAACAAAACTATCATTCTTTGCAGATAATATGATGATATACTTGAAGATTCCTAGAGAATCAACTAAAACACTAGCTGAAATAATTAACAACTTTAGCAAAGTCAAAGGATATAAAACAAACTCACATAAATCATAAGCATTTCTATATATTACCAACAAAGTTCAGCAGCAAGAGATAGAGAAAATTCCACTTAAAATAACTGTAGACAATATAAAATACTTGAGAGTCTACGTACCAAGACAAACCCAAGAACCATATGAACACAATTACAAAACAGTTTTCATACTGATAGATCTGAACTGGAAAAATATTAATTGCTCATGAGTAGGCCAACAAAATGACATAAAAGATAATTCTACAAAAATTAATTTACTTATTTAATGCCATACCAAACTACCAAAAAACTATTTTATGGAGCTAGAAAAAGTAATTAACAAAATTCATCTGGAAGAACAAAAGGTCAAGAATATCAAGAGAATTAATGAAAAAAATTTGAAGGAAAGTGGCCTAGCCGTACCAGATCTCAAACTGTATTACAAAGTGGTAATCAACAAAACAATTTGGTACTAAGACACAGAGTAGCGATCAGTGGAATAGACTGGGTACACAAAATACAGTAAGTAATGACCACAGTAATCTAGTGTTTGATAAACCCAAAGATCCCAGCTTTTGTGACAAGAACTCACTATCTAACAAAAAGAGTGCTGGGAAAACTAGAAAGCATTTTGGCAGAAACCATAAACAAATTAAGGGAGCATTGAATAGTTATTTGTCAGATCTACAGATAAAGGAAGAATTTATGAATAAATAAGAGACAGCATTACGGAATGCTAAATGGGTAACTCTGATTCCATAAATTAAAAAGATTTTGCACACAAAAAAACCCCCCTAAAAAACTCAATGCTGGCAAGATTGCAGCAGAAAGCAGAAAATGGGAAAAAATTTTATGGAAGTTTCTCTGATAAAGGCCTCATTTCTCAAATATATAAAGAACTGAGTCAAATTTATAAAAATATTAAGTCATTCTCCTATTGATTAATGGTCAAAGAACATGAACAGGTGGCTTTCAGAAGAAGATATCAAAGCTATCTATAGTCATTTGAAAAAATGCTCTAAATCACTATTGATTAGAAAAATGCAAATAAAACCAACTTTGAGATACCCCCTAAAAACTATCAGATTGGCTAATGTTACAGAAAAGGAAAATGATAAATGTGAGATGGGATGTGGGAAACTTGAGACACCTAATCCACTGTTAGTGGAATGTGAACCGATACAACCATTCCAGAGAGCAATTTGGAATTATGCTCAAACAGCAATCAACTGTGCATACCCTTTAATCCAGCAATACCACTACTAGGTCTGTATCCCAAAGAGATTAAAAAAAGGAAAAGTACCTATATGTACAAAAATATTTATAGCAGCTCTCTTAATGGTGGCGAAGAATTTTAAATTTAGGGGACGTACATCAATTGGGGAATGGCTGAACAAGTTGTGGTACATGATTGTGATAGAATACTACTGTGCTATAAGATGTGCTATGAGAGGATATTTTCTGAAAAACCTGGAAAGACTGATATGAACATACATGAGTGAGCAAAACCAGAACACTGTATACAATAACAGCAATACTGTATGATGATCAACTGTGAATAACTTATTCTCAGCAACACAAAGATCCAAGACAATTCCAAAGGACTTATGATGAAAAATGCTATTGACTTCCAGAGGAAGAACTAATAGAAGCTAAATGCAGATCAAAGGATACTACTTTAAACTTTATTTTTGTCTGTGTTTTCTTTTACAACATGACTAATACGGAAACATATTTTGCATGACTGTACATGTATAACTTATATCAACTGGCTGCCATAGCAGGAAGGCAGGAGATGAGAGGGAAAGAATTTGGAACTCAAAATTTTAAAAATTGAATGCTAAAAAGTGTTCTTATATGTAATTGGAAAAAAATAAAGTATTACTAAAAAAAATAGTGAGTTCCCTATCACTGGAATTCTTCAGGTAGAGGATCAATGTTTGAGATGTTACAGAGAACATTCCTGCTCAGATACTGGTTGAACTAAAATGACCTGAGGTCCCTTCCAACTCAAGAAATTTTATTATATTTTTGAAATTTATGGTCTTTATGACCTATGACTGGAAGCATGAAGATTGGGAATACAGTATTTCACCTAGCATGTGTTCTACAGATGGATTAATCTTTTTTCTCCAATTAACTATGCTATTTTAAATTTATAACATAATTTTCTTCATTTTTCCTTATCTACCTGGAAGTTTGTTTACATGACCAAATTTCAGGATTTAAAGAAATCTTTTGACTTTAAAAGACTAATAGATTTAAATCTCTCTTCCCTTCCCCTCCCCCCAACCACATTATAATACTTTACAAAACTTTAATTACCATTTTAGCTTAAAAATAAAATTCTTACCATTTGCTTTATTTAGTTCCACAAGAGTCCCTATGTGCACAGGTAAACAATTTGCATGGAAAGGATCTTTTTCCATTACTCTGAAAGTCAAAGTACTATGTATTATTATCCCAGAAGTGGAATAAAACACTCATTTTAACAAGTTGTCATTGACATATTATCAAGTCATACTAGGGTAACTATATTTATTTGCAGTTTGGATTCAAACAACTAATTTCACTAAATGGCTTGTTCAGCTAGCGCAAACATGGGAAGACCAATTAATGAAAAATTCTGGTACTTGAGAAATATGAATGAATATGATTATAAAGTACTAATATTTTAAATCGATATCATTAAAGTACAGAAAATAATCACTATCAGTAATATTTAAAGATTCTTTCAATGTGCAACAATTTAAACTGACCTAATCTATTTAAAGATTTAAATAAACATCTTCATATCTGTAACTTATTCTTTCATATCTCAGGAGAGTGCTGTGTAGGGCAGATTCATTCAACAATGACCAAATGAGAGGATGCCAAAGAAAGGGCTTTAAATAACAGAACCAATGGCTTGAAATGGCTGTAGACACTTACACTGAAGTCAGCTTGTAGCACATTTTGAAATCACAGTTATAATAATGTCTTTCTGCCAAAGACACTACCACATCCAGATTATCCTGCAGACCATCTACAGATTCAGGAATGACAGTTTCACTAGGCTTATTATACTGAAACACAGAAAATATTGTTATATTAATTGAGAATATGATAAAATTAAATTGCCCAAGATTTTAGAGTATTCAGTTAGGGACATCTGAGTCCCCTAGTAATTTGCATACTTCATTTCAGAAAGGATAAAAGACACTGGGCAAAAAACATTTAATAATATTTAAACAAATAATGAAACATGGCACAAAGTAGCCTCTGAGTTCCCTACCAATTTGCAGATTCCATATTTCCAGCAAAATTCTTCTGAATTTTGTAATTTTGCTAATTTAATCAAAAGGAGAAAGCAGTGAGTGAAGAGAACAAATATTTATTAATTGCTTACTATGTACTAGGAACCACACTGAAAGCTTTACAAATATCTAATTTTCAGTCTCCCAATAACTCTGGGAGGTGGGTGCTCTATTTATCCTCCTTTTATAGGTGAGGAAACTGATGGAGATGGAGGTTAAATGGCTTACTCAGGATTATACAACTAAAAAGTATCTGAGGTCATATCTGAGTATCCTGACTCTAGGCCTAGTGCTCTACTCACTGGGCCACCTAGTTACCTCAAAACCTCTTTGGCCTTCATATTTCCATTATAGATACATATTGCAGTTGTTTTATACTTTCAACGTTTTTATCTCAGATTTTCAAAACAGTCTGCAATAAGCATATACTTACTGTTAAGAACAAGACTTTGTGAAGTATACCTACATGGCATGTGTTACTCATAAAATAACGCAGACAAATACTAGCTATGTCTACATAAATTCATCAGCTAGTCAAAAGAAAAGACAGGACAGGGTGTTCTAAACTGAAGACTAGAGGGTCTAATAATTCTCATTTACTTAAAGTTTAATGACAGGATAAATGTAACGATCACAGTATTGCAATTTTCCCTCACCATGTGCAGACTGTATTTTCCAGGACAAGAAAACTCAAGGACTCAACAAAATTTCTCTCAAAAATAAAGGCATGGTTTTCTATGGTGGAAGAATTGAAAATTTATAACTTTCACATAATCTCTAACTAAAAGACATGGTGAATACTCAGTAACATATTTCTTGGGAGTACAGAACTTTTGGAAGCTGTATGCACTTTTTTCTAGCATTAAGAATATATTATGTGACCTTGAGGAAATAATAACCTCTCTGGGCTTCAATTTCCTCATATATAAAATAAAAAACTGATTAATGATCAGTAAGGTTCTTTTCAGCAGTAATATTCTATGATTTTATTTAATAAATTATTCCTTCCATGCAATAAGCCTTAGACACCTAAAAGAATAACGCAGCAACCAAAAATTCTTTATTAACTCCCCCACCATGTAATTCACATACAAGAAAAATCTAGTAATGCATCATGTTGCAATTTGTTAATAAGGAATAGAAGGGAGATGGAAAAAAAAAACAACTCTATTTAAAGAAGATAAATATTTAGTCAGGGTTCTAGCCTTCAAGGACAAGCACTAAAATTAATTTTAGTTTAAAAATATCCATATTTTAGGCAAATAGTTCATATAGTTCTGAATTATTTGGATTTTGATAAATGGATTAAAATATGATTTCCCAAGTACTAAGACAAACTTCCTTACTATTTTCATTTCTAAAATTTAACCATGAGTGCACAGCCTGCTTGGAGATAAAGGATTGTTAACTCCATGATTAGACTCCTCAACAGATGAAAAAGAAGAGGTCCAATTCTCTTGGACAAGGGGGAGGCAGAATGAAGGGCTCAAGAGCTGTGAGCATTGTGGTCATTCAATTTTTACTTACCTTCTTTAACTTATTCTCAAAAAGAAAACGAAGCAATTCTTGTTCTTCTGTGCACTGCTTGCCAAGAGGTAGGGATTCAAGTAGCTCTTTTTCTATGAAAAATTTTTTAAAATTGAAAATTATAATTTTGATGAAAAAAAATCTATCAATAAGAAAATGTTCTTTACAATATTTGCCCTAAGTAAAGAGTCACTCAAAAGGGGACTCAATATACACTACAAATAAAAACAGAAATGGGCACTAAGATATACTGGACCATCCTCACCTTACAGAAAAGTGCAAGGACCAAATTTCTCAGCTCTCAGAGTAATTCTAAGGTCCTTCAGTTTCCTTTCTCTAATTAAAACAAAAGTGAGGAAATGAAACACACCATTTGCTTTTATACTGAGCTCCAGTTCTCTCAAAAAAGAATTGTTTCCTCATCTGTAAAATTAGGAGACTGGATGATGTCCTTTCCAGCTCTACATTTATGAATTCTCCCAACTCCCACCAAAATCTCATGGTAAAGGCCTAGGTACAATGATAACTGGTACCCTATATTGATGCCACATTTGTATTGGCACTTGACGGTCAGAAGATTTTACATTCACTACTTAATTCTCAAAGAGATGAGGGTTGGGCAGGGGGCAGGAAGAAAGACAAAAATGTAAGCCGATTTACCTTAGCTGAAGGGATACTTCTTTTGAGATAGGAGGGAAGGACAGAATAGGTCATTATAATAAGAAGTTTTGAGATGGGGAAGTTAAAGAAGTTTCCATTGGCTGGCCAAAATCTTCTAATAATCACTTGAGGTAGGTAGATTAAGTTTTATCCCTATTTCACAAATAAGGAAACTGAGTCTCAATAGAGCTGACTTGTCTCTAAAGTCAAACAGTAAATGATGTAACTAAGACCTGAATCCAGTTCTCACTCCTAGTCTAGGGCTCTTTCACTACATCATGCCATCTATCTATATCCTAACAGTTAAGTTGTTCAATCTTATCAAGTCTTTCCTTGATTTTGTAGATTTAATAAAAACATTTTTTAAATTCAGTTAAATGCACTGAATACAAATTCTGTAGGTTTAATTTTCCACAGATGTAAAAGGGAATAAAAATGTCTCAGTTTCCAAACCTTCTTGTGCGGTCAGCATGTGGTGTGATGTTAAAAGATCAAATGCTTCAAAGCAGTAGACATCAAGCTTCAAGGCTTCTTTGTAGCTATAAGTTGCTAAGGTTCGATTATCTAGAGCATCATAGATCTTTCCTCGCAAAAGGCAAATAGAACTCTTAATCTGGTGGAAAAATATAACATATTAGAGTCTGAATCAATGCCTGAAAAATATTTTATAACTAATGGGATTTCTTTCTAACAGACTGGCTACAGTGTAACAGAAATATGAAAACAAAAGTTAAGATGCTTCTTTGGATGATCCTTGCTATGTTCTGATTACTCCAACAAACATTCCCAACTTTTACAGATACCTATTAATGCTAACAGTTATACATGTTATATATGTTTATCTATCAGCTTTGAGACTCCCCATTTATACTCAATGCTCTTTTCAAACACAGAATATGTTTAAATGTTATTTTTGCTCCTGCAAAACAAATAAATAAAATTTTTTGCAAATAACAAATGAGTGATATAACTCAGGGACAATGTATCAGCTTCTTTTGGTAATGCTGTTGAGCTAGTTACAAAGGCAAAGTGACCAGATTTATTCAAAGCCCATTAAATGTGCATTTTAAAAACTATTAGGGATAGGCAACAGTAGGACCTACCACAAATGGATTCCACCCAATTCAGCAGTGAATATGCAATAATGAAGTGGAATGGCACTTAAGAAGATGAAGGAAAGAGCTGTTAGATCTGACCAAATTTTTATATAAAAGAAATTTCAACTAAAGGTGGCATAAAGTAAAGGCACTTACGGGTTGATTTTTTAAAAAAAATCTATCAAAGAAAAGAAAACTCTTGAAGAATGGGAAAAAAAATCAAGAACAGCAGTATTACCAAAAGCAAAAAAGGTAACTCAATAGGGTGATCTGCAGCTATGGATCTATGTGTCTACTTTCTCATCTTTATAAAATCTTTATGACACTGGCCCAAATGAGCAAGCCTCAATGATTTCACCTCCACAACTTCTCTCACATCTATTACCTTCTTTTCATTCATACCAAACCCACCCTAATTCAGGGCTTTGTCACCTCTTGCTTGGACTACTGAAATAGTCTAATTTTTCACTCTGTATCCAGTCTTTCCCTTTTCTAATCTATTCTTTATACAGCTAAGCTGCCGATTTCATATTTCTAAAGCACAGTTCTGTCATGTTACTTTCCCACTGAAGAAGCTTCAGAAGCTCCTTACTGCATTTAGCCCAAGGGTTCTTAACCTGGGGTTCATAGTTCCCCAAAGGATCTGCTATTAGATTTCAAGATGTCTGTGACCTTGGATAGGAAAAAATTTACATCTTAATTTTTACTAATCTCAAACTAGAATTTAACACTTCCTTCATTTATGAATTTTTAAAGAAAAGATTATTCTGAGAAGCGGCTCACAGGCTTCAAATTGCCCAAGGGGTCCATGGCATAAAAAGGGTTATTATTAACTCCTACTTTAGGATAAAAAATGTACTTTTCTCTTTGGAATTTAAAGTCCATTACAATCAGGTTCCAATCTATTTTTCTAGACTGATTACATAATTACTCTACATTTCACATACTCTTAAGCTTCAACCACATTAGCCTACTTGGTCCCCCTACATGGCATTCTGTCCTTTGAGACCTCTGTGCCTTTGCGCAGATTGTCCTCCAAGCCTGGAATGTTCTCCTTCCTTTCTTTCTCTTCTTGGAACTTCTAGCTCCCTTCAAGTGCCATTTCTTAAAAATGGCTTTTCCTGATACTTTCAGTATTTAATGCTGCCTTTCCTCCTCTGTCCCTAAATACTCTTCTAATTTTTCATTTTTGTATTTACTTCCTGTGTACACATTAGCTCCTGAAGAAGAGGGAATTTTTTATTATCTTTCTATCTCCACAGCTCGAATGACTGGCACACTTGCATTTATTAAATGTTTGAACTGAAATGTCACATATTGCATTTGTAAAAATAGCTGAAGGGAGCAGACATTTGCAGACACATTTTATATCAGATCATATGACATGTTCGATGTCCTACAATGGACTAAGAGGTTAGGGGAAGGCAATATAAAACCCTAGGCTGTATCAACTTGGCTTAACAAAAAAAAATTTGACTTGGTAGAGCAAAACATAGGTTTAAAGACTTTCTTTAAACAACCTATTTCCTACATATATGCTACCATCATAAAATACACAAAAGACAATGGAGATAACTTTGGATAAATCAGGTGAATGTCAAATAGGGCTTCAAATAGGGAAGCATACTAAAAGGCCTTGACTATGTGACAGATGTTCTATGCAAAATTAGAATAGAAGATGGAATCCCTAAGATCAGAGGTTTTTTCCAGATGTTCTTATTTGGGAATGCCATAGTTTTAATTACATTGCATTCTGGAACATTGCAGTACTTACTAAATGAAAGCTACACCCAAGATATTCTTTTTGCAATCCACAGTAGAAAAAAAAGTAGATGAAAATGACTCACTGCCCAAATCATGACACTGGACAGAAAACCCACTGTCCATCAATTCTTGTATCTTGGAAAGAAATTTATATGGGACAGTGAAACGGATTCAGAATTGACTAATAGGAGATATTGCTGGGCTGAATTTGGTAAATTGTAATGCTTTCAATTACCACAAAAATCTATCTTTTTAACACCAATATCTTATACTACTGAGACCACAAGCTGAAAGTCAGAGGATTTTGCAAAACACTAGGATTTCAGAAAAATTTTAAATGCAGGTAATTTAAAGAATAACAGAAATACATTTGGTGGGTATAAATAGGTTACAGAATATTATCAACAATAACTAGCATTTGAAAAATAATTTAAAATAATGTAAAAATAGTATCAGCATCAAGGACATAAATGCCTAGGAAAGACCTAACTCCAAGAGTGAGGGATAACAGAGAGAGAACTGAGTCCTGAACTAATGTCCATGAAATAATGAAAAACCCAAAATAAATCCTCTAGTACCAGGGATAGGGAACCTGTGGCCTTGAGGCCATATGTGGTCCTCTAGGTCCTCAAGTGCCACCCTTTTATTAGTCCTCTTTTATTAAGGGATTCAGTTTGGATTCAGTCAAAGGGCCCCACTTGGGGATCTATTGAAGATTTATAGGAAAACATTGTATAGAATAAACTGTATAGGATGAAAGGTGTAGATGTGTTGTAAATATGAACAGGAAGAAGTTCTGATGTAGATGACACTATAGGCCCAATGCTGTACAGTTTGATGAAAAGACCTGAAACCAAGACACCTGTGTTCAAATTTGACTCTGTGTGACTATAGACAAGTCAATCTGTCTGAAACTTAGTTTGTTGTGAATAAACCTTAAAGCACTATTTAAATTACTATTAGCCATTAAGGAAGCAAATGTAAATGCCAGGCAAGGAGATTAAATACTTTCATTAAAAAATGTTAACACCTTAATATTATAGAAACTGGTGTATTATGTACTGATACATAGTAATGAGGCTATATAGGAACACGTATCATAAATAATTGTTGTCGAGCAATGAAAACACCTTACTTACAGACTTTTCCTAGGGTATATTAAAATATTTCCTCAGAAAGAAGTGACTGAATACAGCAGAATAAGTTGAGTTAATTAGGGAAAGTTCCCTAGAAAACGAACCAAAGAACTCACAAAAATAGAGAAGTGAGGACAAACTGGTCCCCAAGTGACAAGAAGCTGAAGGAGGGATTGTGGGAAAGAGAGAAATCCTAAAGAGATTTAAGCAGTCTAAAGAAATAGCTTTAATGCCTGCTAGGACAGGAAAGCACTATACTACCCTCCAGGAAAGAAGGGCGAAAAGGAAAAGTAGAAGTCGTAAAGTAGGTGACCAAAAACACGTTATGTTAATTTGCTTACAACTACACAAAGAAGCCATTTAGTTTTGCAATATAGCACACATGATACTTTTCCATGATATTCCCACAACATATTAACGTTTACCCTAATCATAAGAACAAGCAATGGAAAAAACCAAACACACACCAAGCTACTACTTACTGAAGATTGGGACATTTCCCAGTCATTAGAAGGTTCTTTCAGCCCACTTTCATCTTTCAAGTATTTTTCAAATAATCTTTTGTTAATTGGTTCTTCCATATCAAGGATATCAAGAGCTTGCTGGTGTTCCTTTGCAGCATACTATGTAGAGAATTAAAAAATGTTTAAAGAAGAGTGATTGTTAAAGCTCCACTACATATTGTTCTAAATTTTAAAAGGGCACTAAATGGCATACTATTTCATTGCTTATATTTAAATTTTCCAAAGAGCAATCTTTTCAGATACATATTGGCTTTTCAAAATTAATGGGGAGGTTGAGGGGAGGAGGAACATGGTACTATATTAATTACTCAACAAATATTAATTATTATATAAAAATTGATATAGCAATATTATACTGACCTACTTCATCGCATCACTATTTCAACTTTTTTTTAAAATACAATTTTCTTTTAATTTAAAAAATTTAATAAAACATACTTACATGACACCTAGCAGCAAGGTATCGACATGCTTCATATAACTAGAAAAGAAGTAAATTTACAAAGCCATCAAAATAATTTGAAAATAATGACAGAGATGGGAGATTTGAGCTGATCTATCAGATTTCTTGTCCTTCCTAGCTTTCTAACATGGTCATCAATTATAAAAAAAGCCGGAATGATTCAGTAATTCTGATGTCTTTAAAAAGGGTCAAGATTTATTAACTGCCAGCAATTAACAAATTTTAAGAGTAGACTAATAGCTTCTTCAAAGCCAGATGGATATCTTCACTAGGCAGAGAATAACAAACAAAAGTTTGTTTTTGACTTTTCCATCAGTATAACTATTTGAAATACATACTGGAAACAAAGGGGGTGCCCACTGACTGGGCTAACTTGTGGTATATGAATATAATGAAATATTACTGCCCATAAGAAACAATAAATATAAGAAATTAAGAGAAATATGGGAAGACTGTTATGAATTGAGGCAGAGTAAAGTGGAACTAGAAAACAATATGTGTATAAGATAAATAGGAGCAATAAAACCAAAATTAATCCTGTGTAATTTTAATGTACTTCATTCCTTTCATTGGAGAAGTAGGGGACTATAGGTGTGTACAATGTTTCATATACTCTTAGATGCACTGACATGTCAGGTTTTGCTTAACTGCTTTTTTTCCTCCTCTGTTGTTAGAGTGGGCTGGTGGAGGGACAGAGTGCAGTTTATTCAGAAATTACTATGATGTAAAAAGAAGGGGCATCAATAAAACTTGAAAGACCAAATGTGAAATGACAGGTTAAGAAAAAGATTACAAAACTTTAAGATAACTTACCTTGTCTAGTTTCCGTGATCGAAGGGCATGTGCTGCCCTATGATACTGAGCAGTCAGGTAAAGACACTGGGCCAACCAATAAATGTCTTGTGGTTCCTCTAAAACAAACAAAAAAAATATTGTACACACTATCAGAGACCTAAGTTATAACAGAAGTTTTTAAGACTAATGGTATTAAATAAAATCTAACACTTGTTACTTACCATGAGACAATGAGGCTACTTTGTCCGCCCAAAATAGAGCACTTTGATATTGTTGCTATAAAAAAGTAGAAATCACAGTGTTATTAGAAGAGCCTTATTCAGAGACTTGTTTAGAGAAACCTCCTTGTAATACTATATTAACAAGACAAACAAAATTCAGTATAAAATGGGTTTGTCACGAACATCCACTAAAGATGATTTACTGTGATACCAGAAGAATATTATAAGGTAGTTTGACCTCCAAGGCAATCACATATCATGGGCATTTAAAGACAGTAAGGTTATGGCATTATGGCATTTAAATTTAAGAATTATGTTCAAATTATTTTTGAGTATTTGCTAAACTTCAATGACCAAACAAGACAGATATAAATAAATTCCTCTACAGTATTTGGGAAATAAAAAATGAAGTCGGCAATGCAAAGCCACATTAAGGCTGAAAAGAATGACACGTATGGCTAGTTTTATTCCCATGCAATCTTTACACAGTCATCACCATTTTGTTTCAGTTTCTCTTGATGAAAACTAGGAATTGAACTATTCAACTACCACTTGAGGATTATTACAGGATAATTCTAGAATATATTTTTCCAACAGTTAAAAATCATGTTAGACACAAGTATATATGCCCTAAATATACAGTAAGTGAATACCATTTCACATTCAATTTGCTAGAATTTTGAATTGAAAATGATGGTCTTTATTGCACTAGTATTCTTTATTTGCCTCTTTACTAGGAAAAACATAAGCAAAAACAAAGATTTATCAAAATGGGCAGAGACAATATGCCTCAAGTTAATATTGCAGATTTGGGAGCATTAAATAAATGCATACAGCATGCACAAAAGTGTGTAAGAAAAAATCCTTAAGCCTAACTGGCAGTATGAAAAAATATACTACTTCATGAAAATTTTATGTTGATGCAACGATTCTTTTTTTTTCCCCTTTTTGGTGAGGCAATCAGGGTTAAGTGACTTGCCGAGGGTTACACTGCTAGTAAGTGTCAAGTGTCTGAGACTGGATTTGAACTCAGGTCCTCCTGACTCCAAGGCTGGAGCGCTATCCACTCATCCTCAAAGAACAAGATTTGATCTTTATAAGATCCCACCTGGAAGAGACTTTGGGAGCCACCTAGTCTAACCCCCTCATTTGACAGATGAGACAACTGAGCTCTGGAGAGGTAAAAGTGACTTGCCCAAGGTCGCACAGTAACTGCCAGACTTGAATCCCGGTTGTCTGACTATAAATCCATTCTTCTTTCCATTGTACATCTTTATCTATTAAACATCACTAGCATTAAAAAAAAAGGCACACAGGGTGTCCCAATACCAAGAAACACAGTCCTCTCAAAAACAAATGCCTTGCAACTTTATACCTAAACTAATCCCGTATTTGGTCATTTCTTCCTAGAAATCACCCACAGAAACGTATCCAGCACCTGATTAATGCAAGACCTTGAGGGGACTATAAAAGCAGGCAAGACTCTCTGTCCTTTGCGTGCAGGCACCTGGGAAACAGCAGCCGTTTTTGCCTTTCTTTGTATCCCCCCGCACTTAGGCTAGAGCTAGGCCCGGAGGAAGAGCCAAACCGGTTTGCCGACCAACTTTCCGCTCTCCATAACGGCATACTTTAGATGATTTAATACGTCAAGTTAAATAATAATCCACACATGGCAGGCCGAACGCCTGATGGTAGAGACAGTGGGGGCCAGAGGGCTGCAGGGGGGGAGACCCCGCTTTTCTTCAGGCAGTGGTTTCACTTTACCCCCAAGAAGCAGCAGCACTCGGGGGGCGGGGGAGGGGAAGGGTCTTAAAAATCCGGTGACATTTTTACCAGAGATAAAAACAAGTGTCAGGGGTTTCGGGAAGACGGATGAGGCCCCCACCCGTCACACCTCGACCCCAGGCCCCTTCCTCTCCCAGGTCCGGCGCCCAGCCTGACACTCGCCCGGCCGCACACACAACAGGTTCCCCTGCCAGGCCCCGGACCCCACTTCCCCGAGGCTCAGGCCCAGGCTCCGGAGCCGTGTCCACACAGGAACACACACACACACACACACACACACACACACACACACACACACACACACACACACACACACACACACACACACACACACACACACACACACACACACACACACACACACACACACACACACACACCTGGTCTATGTACTGGCGGACGCGCTTCCGCAGCCGCTCCAAGTTCATCTTCTCGCGGGGACTGGGCCGGCGCGTGCGCAGGTCAGGGACCGAGGGGGGCGGAGGAGGAGGAAGAGGAAGAGGCACCCAGCGTGCGCACTAAGGGGGGCGGGGCGCCGCCGCCGCAGCCGCCGCCTCGTGCTCTCTGCCCGGGGTCACCGGACCCGTAGCCTCGGAGTCCCTCAACTCCCCCCACCGGCCCCGGCCCCAGAACGCGCCGGGACTCCCGCGCGCTATCTCCGCACGCTGCGGGCCCCCGCGGCCCAGCCCCAGAGCCCGCCCCGGAGTGTGACTGCAAAAGACGTTCCCCCGGAAACTCAGCTCGCAGCGATGGTTCCAAGGCCTTCCCGACTTCCCCACCGCCTCGGGAGAACTGGGGTGGGGTGGTGTCTAAGCTCAGCAGGAGAGGAGCTGGCGGGCGGGGACTATGACGTGCGAAGAGAAGGAGGGACGGTCTTGCTCTTTTCTTTGTATCTCCAGCGCTTGGCATTGTTCCTGGCGTATAGTATGCTTTTGAATAAATGCTTATTGACTGTGTGACATTAGGCGAGCAACTTGAACTCTCTAGGCCTCAGTTACCTTATCTGTAAAATGAAAGGGGTTGGACTAGATGCGCCCCCTCCCCATAATAGCCCTTAGCTCTCATCCTAGTTGAGGATCAAATGAAGTGCCACCTCTTTATCAGAAATGGGAGTAAAGAAGGAGGGATGGTATGGGGGGTTTGAGACGTGGAGCAGGGGAAAGAAGGGACTCATGGTGAGTGGTAGGAGAGTGATGTGTACAAAATATTGTTTTAGGAAGACTTATCAGGCAGCAACGGGCAAGATTTATTAGACTGGAGGAGAGATCTTTATTGCAGTCATAATGCAGACCTGGACTAGTGTGGGGGCAGTGGGAATGAAAAGGAAAAGGCAGGCAGTAGAGATGTTACAAAGGAACAACGAATAGAATTTAGTAACTGAGGTGCGGGGGAAGAGGGAGATAGGATAGTTATTCATCTCACTAGGTTTCCCATATGAAATCAGTGCTGTTTCTCCAATGTTGAGGGAGCATGCTGGGGAATTGTGGGAAGGCATGCTGGGATTCAGAGGATGCTAGGTACTCACAAACATTCCATCAAAGCTTAGAGAAGCACTATTTTACTAAATGAAAGGAAAAAATCACCTTGAGACTTCTCCACCAACCCAGGAATCCAGAGTGCTGCAGAGATCCTAAGATAAACTATCTGGCAGGTCAAAAGCTAAGTGCAGAATTCCTTTGGAGCAGTTCCCACTCCTTGCCTGAGTTCTGTACTGCCCAGGTTAGGCCACGTTTGAATAAAGCCTGACACCCATGGTTTTAGGAGAATAGTTTTGTGGGAGTCTGGACAGGTCCCATATGGCACTCCCAATCCAAGATAGCACTATAACCCAGCTTGAAGGGTCCCCATGCTGGTGGCAAAGCATAGCTAGAAAAGAGAGCAGGCTCCGCGTTGCAGGGGTCCAGTGCTGCACTCCTGGAAAGAAAACCTGAGGCCAAGCCAGTCCCAAAGCACTGGAACCCCTCTCTATCCTAGGAGACAGAGCTGTTCAGTCATGGTGGACTCTTCATGACCTGGGGGCTGTACTGTCCCTGGGGTTTTCTTGATAGAGGTAATGAAATGGTTTGCTATTTCCTTCTCCAGTGGATGAAGGCAGACGTTAATTGACTTGCCCAGGGTCACACAGGAGCACACAAAAAGCGTTTGCAGCCAGATTTGAACTCAGGTTTTCATGACTCAGCACTCTGAGTGCTATCTAGCTGCCTCTAAGAGCCTTAAGAAAACCAGGGTATTGCATTAGTGGCCTGAGCGAAGCTTTTGGTGAAAGACCCTAGGCAAAATCCAGCAGAAAAGTGTGACACCTGTGGCTGGAACCCAGCTTGAGAGTAACCTCTGAACCCAATAGCAGGGGGGAACAATTATAGTCAGACCCTACAACAGGAAGAAGTCCAAAGTCTTGTAATAAGAGGGAACCTCCGGGGAGATTTCATCACCGCAATCCAGCTCTCAGAAGGACCTAGCCTGGCCCATTATACTTAGGACACTGCTCCCTCTGCAAACATTGCTTCATTATGGAGCTTGACCCAAGTGCATTCCCCCTCCATCCAACAGGATAGCATACACACTTCTCGTCAGAAACCTTATAGCCAAAGTCCAAAGCTTCCAGATCAAAGGGAAAAATACCACAA
Source organism: Phascolarctos cinereus (assembly GCF_003287225.1). Lineage (NCBI taxonomy): Eukaryota > Metazoa > Chordata > Mammalia > Diprotodontia > Phascolarctidae > Phascolarctos > Phascolarctos cinereus. The sequence continues at coordinate 172,098,328 of NW_027556180.1, read as the reverse complement.
GTAGCCAAAAAACATAATGATGATTATATTTAACATTTATATAGCACGTTGAGGTTTGCAAGCACTTTTACAAATATAATCTCATTCTGTTCTCAGAACAACCCTCACAGGTAGGTGCTATTATTATTGCCATTTTACAGATGAAGAAACTGAGGTAGAATATAAGTGACTTGCCCAGGGTCACACATCTACTAAGAGCTAGTATATGTTTGAACTTAGGTCTTCCTGACTCTAAGTCCAAATCCACTGCACTGCCAAGCTACAAATAGTTCAAATACTAAGGATTGTGTAAGACTTAGCAGCTGCCACGATAGAAGAGATGAGAGCTTGAAATAGGATATTACAAAAGGCAAGAGAAAAAAAAAGTTTACAACCAAAGATTACCTATTTGGCAAAACTAAGTATAATTTTACAGGGGAAAAAAGTGTATCTTTAATGGAATAAAGGATTTTCAAGCATTCTTGATGAAAAGACCAGAACTGAGTAGACATCTGGAAATGAAAATGCAGACACCAAGGCAAACACAGAAAAGTACATGTATTTGTATGATTGAAAGGGAATATGTGGAGATGAATTGTTTACATGTTAATAGGGGGGTAAGAAACATATATCTTCTCAGAACCTTATTATTTTCAACACTAGGTGTGTCAATGATGCAAAAAATGTGTTTGGTTCTTCCAGGAGTTCTTAAATTCCAATGCTTACCCCATTATATTGTCTTCAATTTATCTTGTATACATTTTATTTGTAAATAGTTGTTTGCATCTTGTCTTTCGCATTGGATTGTTTTTAAAGTTTTATTGATATGCTTTGTTTTGCCACTGCAAATATCTAAAATTTCCTTGATTCTGTATCAGCATCTCTTGCAGCCAAGTAGAACAATGTCTTATCTTCATGCAACATTCCACATCAGTAATGCCCTCCCACCTCTCCATTTTTTTGTATTCTATTTTTAAATTAAATTAAATTTTTTTTGTTACATTGTAAGTTCCAAGCTGTCTCTCTCCTTCCTACCCTTCCCACCCACACTATAGAAGGCCACTGTTTCACATACACACACACACACACACACACACACACACACATCTAAAACCATACTATGCATACTTTTATTTATCAATTCTTTCTCTGGAGTTAGATAGCATTTTCCTTTATAGGTCCTTTGTGGTGGATCGAGTATTTGTAATATTCAAAATAACTTAATCATTCACATTTATTTTTTGAACATTATTGCCATTACTTTATATAATGTTCTCTTGGTTCTGCTCATTTCACTTTGTATTATTTCATGCAAGTTTTTCCATGTTTTTCTAAAATCAACCCACTCATCATTTCTTACAATACAGTAGTGTTCCATTACATTCATATATCACAACTTGTTCTGCCATTCCCCAGTTGATGGATATCCCCTCAATTTCCAGTTCTTTGCCACCACAAAGAGCTGCTATAAATATTTTAGAACATATAGGTTCTTTTCCTTTTCCCCTGATCACTTTGGGATCTAATGATGCTATTGCTGGATCAAAGGATATATAGTTTTATAGCTTTTCCCTTCTTTTGATTTTGTTTTATTATTTCTTGGTGTCTTATGAAATCATTAGCTTCTCCTTGCACAATTCTAATTTTTAAGGAATTATTTTCTTCCATAAGTTTTTGGATCTCTTTTTCTAATTGGTTGACTTTCTTTTCACAATTTCTTTATTTTCTTGCATTACTCTTATTTTTTCCTAATTTTCCCTCAACCTCTCTTATTAGATTTTTAAAGTCCTTTTAAAGCTTTTCTAAGAATTCTTTTTGGGCTTGTGACCATTTTACATTTTTCTTTGAAGTAGAAGTAGCTATTTTGACTTCACTGTCTTCTGAGTTTGAACCCAGATCTTCTCTATCACCATAGTAGCTATCTATGGTTGGGTTCTTTCTCTTTTGTGTATTTTTTTTTAGTAGCTTATTTCTTGGCTATTAACTTTGAGTTAGAGTTGGGTTCTAGTGTCAAGGTGTGGGGAATAATGTCTCAAGCTTCAGGTTTTTTGGTCTGTTGTTTTCTGAGCTCTATTTGAGGGCCTAACCTCAAGAACTACTCTCTGCCCGTGAGTCACGAGCAGGGTCCCCAGCAATGCTGGTCACCACAAATGATTTTACTCCCTGCAGTCCCTCCTATGGCTACAAGCTCACCTCCCTGCCCTGGAACCAAAACCAAGGACTTAGCTCTCCTATGAGTGACCGCAGCCAGCAGGGCTCCTGCCCCTCTGTGACCACCTTCACTGGTGTGTGGGCAAGCTCCTATTGGCCCCCAGCCACAGTGAAATAGGCTCTGGTCTGTGTACCTGGTCCCTAGGATCTTCCCTTGATCAGCCATCTGACCCCTAAGGCTGCCACCTACACATTTGCCCCCTTGGGCTTGTTGCTTGTTGTTTCAGAGGTATCTGCACTTCAGTGAGGCCAGACTACTACCCTAGGAGGTCAGGTCTTTTCTAAGGTCCTTTCAAATTGTCTTAGGCTGGACAGCTGCTTTACCCTGACTGCGCTAAGCTCACTTTGAAGCGTTATTTCAAATTACTTGGGGGGGAATTTGGGAGAACCAGGTAATTTCCCATCTTATTCCACCATCTTCACAGAATGCCCCTATTTTTTGTATTCTTAAAAGATATCTATTTTCTCCCCCTCCCATTGAAAATAAGAAAAAAAAAAGAAAAACTAATTCCTTGTCTCTATACAAAATATATATGTATATATATTACATATACATATATGTAAGTGTATACACACACACACACACACACACACACACACACAGAGTCTCATAATGCACCTGAATCTATCAGGATTTGGAGTTGGATAAGATGGTTGGATAGTATGTTTCATCATTAGTGCTCTGGAATCATGAATAGTCATTGTATTGATCATAGTTCTTACAGCTTTTGAAGTTGTTTCAGTTGTACAGTATCATATATAAATTGTTCTCCTGGTTCCGCTCATTTCATTCTTCTTCAGTTTATAAAAGTCCTCAAAACTGTTTCCTTTTTTAGAATATTAATGTTATAGTATAAATTGTTGTTCTGGTTCTCCTTACCTCTCTGCATCAGTTTATATACATCTTTCCACAACCCTTTGAAATCATCTGTTTCCTAATTTCTTAAAGCGCAACAGTATTCCATTACATTCATACATTACAACTTATTTATTCGTTCCTCAGTTGATGGGCATTACTTTAGTTTCCAGTTTTTTGCCACCACAAAAAAAAGCTACTATAAATATAGGACCTTTTCCTATTTTTTTGTTGTCTTGAATATAGAAATGGAATTGGCAGGTCAAGGGGCATGCACTATTTAGTATAACTTTTTGTATATAATTTCAAATTATTTTCCAGAAGAGTTCTATTCACTTACAGGTCCATTAATAGTGTATCAATATGTTCTTTTCCCCATAGGCCCTCTAATATTTATTCCTATGTTTCATAGTTGTTAGGTTTTGTCTTTTTAAACAAAAAGTGTGTTTTATTTGTCAAAAGCCTTTTCTGCATTTTTGATATAATCAATCACAAGATTTTTGTTTATTTTATTATTAATATGATTAAATTTATAGTTTTCCTAATGTTAAATTAACCCTACATTCCAATTATAAATTCAACCTGGACATAGTATATAATCTTTCTGATGTTTTGTTTTAGGTTTGCTTTCACTAATGTTTTATTTAATTTTTTTGCATCAGTGTTTATTAGGGATTTTGATCAATATTGATCAATTTTCTTTTTATTTTTTAACCTTCCCTGATTTATGTAGCAAGACCATATCTATGTCATAGAAGTTTAGCAGGATCTTTTGCTATTTTTGTAAACAGTTTATATAATATTGGAATTGTTCTTTGAATGTTTGATAGCATTAATTTGTGAATCCATCTACTCCTGAAGCCTTTTTCTTTGGAAGTTCATTTATGGATTGTTCAGTTTTTTCCTCTGAAATTAAGTTGTTTCAATTATTTATTTCTTTAAATTTGAGTATTCTTTTAATTTGGGTATTTTGTAATTTTGTAAATATTCATTTATTTAATTTAAATTGGTGGGGTTTTGGGGCACATTGTTGGACAAAATAGGTTTTGATATCATCCTTTATTTCTTCCTCATTTATTTTCATTTCTGATACTGGTAATTTGGTTTCCCTCTCCTTTTTATTCAAATTAACTAATAGTTTTTCAGTTTTATTGTCTTTCCCCCCCAAAAAAAAATCCCAGCTCCTAGATTATTTATTAATTTAGTATTTTCTTCTTTTTTTTTTTGCCTTGTTTTCAGTTTTGTTAAGCTCTTCCTTGGTTTTTAGGATTTCTATTGTTCATGTTTAATGGGGATTTTAAAACTTGTTGAAGTTTTAAAAAATTATTATTATTTTTAGTTGTTTCAAATTCACTTCTCTGTTCTTTCTCTTTTTGTTTAGAGATATAAATGGTTTAGTTTAAGTAATTAATAGAATAACAGCTAGATCCCCCAATCAATTGTACTAGTACCCAATTATTCTTACATCATTCTGAAACATTTAAGGACCTTATTTCATACAGACATATCTCTAGTAACAGGCAGATGACTACGCCAAATATCCATTTACTAAGTTGTTTAGATTATAGAAAGGAATATAATTTTAAGCTGACTGGCTCAGATCTAAAAAACTCATTTTATTATAGTAAGCTCAGATGCATCCCAGCCTTAGTTTGTGGGACAGTGATTCAACATTGTTTGTATCTTTGTTTCACAAACTTCTTTTCCCTTTGTCTGACTATTCCCATATAATTCAGAAAAAATGTTCTATTCCAGGGATTTAATCTTTTCCATGACTACACAGGCAGGCAGATGACAACCTGAGTACTAATTTACATAGTTGTTTGGGATATGGAATGACTACACATTCAGACTGAAAATAGCAAGATTTCATGTACTTACGTTGTGCTCATATCTTTTATTGACCACTTGTTCTGATTTTAGAAATATGTTATAAAAGGAAAAAACAGGAATATGATTATACCAAATATGACAGGATAAAACGTGCTTACCTCTGCTTAAATTTAGATAAGAGTCACAGTTGTCAATTTAACCTCATAGCCAAACTCAGGAACAGCCAGGTGGGAAATATTCCTTTTCAAAAGAACACAATTGGGAAATTGAGCCAAAAGGATTCTACCTTAGATAGAAGCTAAGATTGTCCTCTTGGCTTTTCCCAGAAGCAAACCACTGAGGATCACACAACTGTATTTAAATTCAAACTCAATATAAAATCAGTACAGTCCCAAGAGCTTTTACCTCAAATGGCAAGTTTCACCAATCACACCTTAGGGCTAGATAAAATTGTTTTTACTCTTATGGAATTGCAATAAGCAATAAAATTTTACCATGACTTACTTACATAAGAAGTTTCACTTAACATCTTTCACTTCTTTTTCTTTCCTTTTCAAGTTTAAATTTATCCTGGCGTAACGACAAAGCATTAGAAATCATTTCTATATTATACATAAACTTGCAAATTCTGAGCAAGCCAAGTTCACTGTTTACGAACTCTATAACCTAAATAAGCTTTTCCCCCGCCCCAGGCTGATGACCTTGCCCACACAGATGGTTTGGGGGATCTGGCAAGTTTACAAAATAAGGGGAATCATCAGGGACCCCAGAGAAGGGGCTTCCTGTCCACCCTATGATATTCTTCCTCTGATAAAACTGATGAAAACTGGACTGATGAAAACCACATACTTTCTGTGTGGCCAGTCCCCTATTTTCAATCTTAATTTAATTTGTTTTGCCCTGACTGATTTTTTTCCTTGCCAGGATGTCTTTCAGGATTCCCACATTTTATTTTTAGGACTCTAATATGTGGTAGCTGGTACATGGGGCCTCTGGTTACACGCTCCGCCCCCACTGTAGCCCTGCATTGGAGGTGACCTTGGCTGTCTTCCTAAGGGAGGGGGAGTAGGGAGTATCCACCCTGTCTACCCTTAGACCTGTTGTGGTCCCAATTTTGGGCTTTAATATTATAACAATAACCCCAAATAACTTAGCTAACAATCTTACAGTTTTCCCAAGTGAGGGCCAAATTATTTTAGCTGTAACTTCCTTTTACCTATAGGTAAAGGTGGAAATACCCAGTTTCCTAAATTGCAGTTACAAAACATTATAAGGATTAAAATTGCTTTTGTCTAACACCATTTCTGGCTCACAATGGTCATTTAAATTTTACAACATAAGACAATTTTACAACAATTTAGAAATACAATAATAACACAAACAGTAAACTTTATATGACATTAATTTTATTTCCAAATCATCACATATAAAAAATTATTGCTAGAAGGCTGGGCTTATCAAATGCAGAGGCTGGCTGGCTTCTTACCTCGTATTGCCCTGGCCCATTCCCCTTCCCCCATTTCCTCTCCACAGTTGCAGACACTGCTGAGGCTGAGGCTGCTTGCTTACAGGGGTGGGCTTCAGGGTACCCAGGGCCATTGCTGATGGTGCCCCCACTATAGCTGCTGCCCCTCGCCACTCCTTCTTTTCAGCAGGTGGAGGAGGGTGACTCAAATTCCCTACCATTCTCTAGCACTCTCTTTTCTTAATCTGATCTGGGATGAGAGGAGTTAACAGAATCCACTAAGATGTTTTTACCTGTTCTAACTTTTCACTGTAGCTTTGCTTGGTCATAACTGGAAGGACAGGGAGAAGAATAACCAGGATGAATTCAGTTACCTGGATCTATATTCCAAATGGTATTACACAGACTCTGGGGTGGGGATTTTAATGCTGTACACAAAAGTACCCTAATTATCACACTTAAAGAGCATGTTTTAATTTAGTTCAAAGCTAGGTTACACAATCTTGGAAGGAATCCATAGCTTATTAATTTACCCATAGCTTTTTATGATTTCTTAAAATGAATAGGAGTCTCATATAATTTAGTCCAGTTTCCAATTTTAACACAGATAGCAATTGAAAAGTCATTTTCAAATTGAGCAGTACTTAACTTTAATTTGTAACAGAGTCTTAAGTTCTAGCGAGATATTCCAATTAGACTCAGTTACCTTTGGTAGTGTCCCAATTCACAGAAGCCTTTTCTCTTTCTGTGACCCAGGAAAGGGTTAAGTGCTAGTCCTATTCCCAAGTGCAGACTTGAAACCTGCCTCTCTTTGATCAGTGAAGTGACCTTTTTTCCTTTCCCAACATTGTACCCAAAGGACCACTGGACTTTCCTATCTGCCCAGCAGCTGAACTCTCTGCTATATATTGTCTCTCAATTAGAATGACAGCTTCTTGAGAGAAGGGATTGTCATACTTTTCTATTTCTATCCCTAACACTTAGCACAGTGTTTGCACATAATAAGCATTTAAATGTTGCCCCACTCCATTCTATTTCCTTTTCCTAGACAGTTCTACTCGCTGCTCAGAGAACCTAACTTGACCATTTGCCTGAATCCTACCTATTCTTCAGTATACAGTTTAAATCATACTTGCTTCATGAAGACTTTGCTGATCACTTTAGCCAAGTGATCTCTCTTCTGAACTGCTGCATCACTTAATTGTCTGAACTATTCACTGGGCACTTATTATGTAATTTTTTTCACATAATACTTCATACAGTTTCTCTTCACTCAATCCTAGACCACTGGAAGAGATGACATTCTTGCCAGGTCACCATCTTCACTTCATATAGGACCTCTGTTCACCTAACATAAGTGAACTTGCCAAACTACCCTAACTTGGAAAGAACCACAGTTCATATATGTGTGTATACATACACACACACACCTATATGTGTGTGTATATATAGATATATACACACACACACATATGTACGTATATATGTATATGTATATATATGTATATATGTGTGTATATTATACACACACACACACACACATATGTGATCCCACTTAGTGTTTTCTTGACAAAAGTACTGGAGTGGTTTGTCATTTCCTTCTCCAGCTCACTTTACAGATGAGGAAACTGAGGCAAAGGTTAAGTGTTACATAGCTAGTGTCTGAAGCCAGATTTGAACTCATGAAGATAAGTCTTCCTGACTCTATGCCCAACACTCTTATCCACTGTTCCACCTAGCTGCCTGTCATAGTTTATATTGTCATGTAAATGTTCCCTGATGGTTGGAATTTATCCCCCATCAAATACTGTGATGGGCCAGAATTGAACAGTTAAAGGAATAACAGCCAAATCTAGGCAGCTGCCTGAAGAAAGTTTGACTGCCTTTATTTACACTGACCTTCATTTACTTCAGTAGAGCTATCTGGAGCTACTACCAAAGAAGAAACAGAAACCTCAGATCTCATGACACAGGATTTTCAAAGAAAATCCTCAGCAGAAGGTATAATTTTCTTGATAAAACCTTCCCTGTTCTCAAGTCTTTAGAAGGAGCCCTCTTCAAGCTCTGGTCCCCTAACATGTAAATCAAATTTAGTTTGAGTTAGTGCTGAACTTCAATGTCTCTTTGTTGAGGAAGTGCTTGCTGAAGACCCTCCTTCCAAAGTGCCTTCATCAGTTGGGGTTCTTTACCTAGAATCTGCGAACTTTAATATTTTAACTGTATTTCAATATAAATGGTTTCCTTTGTAACTCTATGTATTTTACTTTTTGCTTTTAAAAATGATGATCTGAGGAATCCATAGATTTCACCAGAATGCCAGAGAGATCAATGACATAAGAAAAGGTCAAGAACTCCTTTCGAAGGAGGATTGATTTTTCTTAAGATTTTAAGTAACATTATCCTAATGGTGCTCTTGGCATTAGCAATAATTAATAGATCCACTTGGTCTTGGACACTGCTTTCAGGGGGAAAACACTAAATGGAAGATCCTGATGGGATTGTCTTGTGTGCTCTGTCCTTGGGCACTGTGGTAGTCTCTAGGTGGTCTGGGAAGTTCATATAAGAGAGGGGAAAAGTTAGAGTGGGGGCAGATTATCAAGGGCCTTGAATTTCAGAATAATGAACCATTAAACTGTTTAAAAATAGAAAAAAGAACATCACCTCCATAATAATGAACTGATGTTGAAAACTTTTTTTTTAATTTGTGAGCATCAATTAGTAAATCTACATAGCATCCCTTAGAATCACAATGGGTGACTTGGTTTATTGTAGAAGTGAAATTGACTTGGATATTTTTAATTAGACAAAACTAAGATTTCCTAGATTTGGAAGTAACAGATAGGCTTTGCTGATTCTTAGAATCTTTTTGTGGTAGGGACAAGGGATAGTATCTCAGTAGTGGTATAAAAGAAGCAGGTAATGGTTAGTGTCAGAGGAATCCAACACTAGGAATCCAGGCTTCACAGGTATGTGTGTATATATATATGTGTGTGTGTGTGTGTGTGTGTGTGTATATATATATGTATATATATATGTATGTATATGTATGTATATATGTGTGTGCGTGTATGTATATATGTATATATATGTGTGTATGTATATGTATATATATATAATTTATCATGCAAATACTTAAAATCAAACTTATTTTAATTCCTTTCATCTATACATTGGGTTATGTACACAATATTCCAATAAATATTTGTTGGCTAAATGCTTTGAAAAGAAAAACTGCATAATTTAAAGAACTTTAAAATCTCACATTACCAGTTTAGCACTATCACATTGTATAATTCTTAGATATTGTAACATTCGTACTAGTTAGCATTAAAAAAGACCTTCTGGATGAAGGTGGTATAAAAACAGAGTGGCATTTATTAAATAGTTATGCCTATCTAAGTGCTAGACACATAATAGTCACTCAAACACTTATAAGCTGAATCTGACAAGCCTGTAGAAATCATATAGTATTATAGCCATTCTACTTAGCTCTGGTTAGATTTTAGAGTATTTCACAGTGAAAATATTTCAGAGTTCATTCAGGCATTTTTCCAACGGCTTCTGGGACAACATACATTCCCCCCCACACTACTTTTTAAGTTTTACAAGAGGCAGTAAGCATAGTGTGGTGTGAAGGCTAAGAGAGTTGACCTCAAAGCCAGGAAGACTTGGGATTCTGGTTCTGCCTCTGATACACACAGAAATGGAGCATTCTCTTAAGCTTTCAGTGCTCTAGCTAACCTCCTAGACTACAAACTGCAGAGAAAGGTGTGACCAGCCTTGGTAAAGGGAGTTCTCTATACCACTGAAATTCCTTCTGCCTTTACAGGAATAGTGATGATGACCAGGTGACCCTAGAAACTCTTCCTAGTAGCCTACCGTATTGGGTATTTATATGCTTCACTTTGTGGCATTGTAAAAGGACTAACCTTATTGTTCCAAATGGCAAAATTAGGACCATGGGGTAGAAAGAAGAAAACAGGCATTTATTAAGTGCCTGTTGTGTGCCAGACACCATGGTAAGTGCTTTACCAATATGATCTCATTTGATCCTTAGAATAACCCAGAGAAGTAGGTAGAAGTTATGAGGGAAGAAGATTTCATTTAAGTATAAAAAATAATAACTCAAGCTATCTAACAATGGAATAGGCTTCTTCAAAAGATAGTAACCTTCCTATTATTGGAAGCATTCAAACCTACAAACCATTTATCAATTATGATGTAGAAGAGATTTCTGCTTGGACAAAATGATTTCTTTTATCTTTTGCAACATTGAAATTCTATGAGACTATGATTTACTTCAAATCTGGGATATTGTATTCCTGTTAGGACTTTGCAACCTTGCTGTAATATAGAGAACTTTTAGGCATTTAGTAAATATTTATTGAATGGATGAATGAATTTCAAAAATATTTCAATTTATCTGTGACCTTATAAATATGGATATTACCTCCAGTGGTACAAATCACAACCCACTTTTGTTTTATCTTATTCTGTATGATTCTTATCTGTGTTCTTCTATCCTCTACAGAGAATCCATCCAACATAAGAGAGCCTTCCTCTAGGTCTTTTTCCATTTCATTACCATTAATTCAGGCTATCCCATTTCATCATGCCTCACTCATTCTTTTTTAAATTAAAATTTATTATTTATTTCTTTTTAAATTTTGAGTTCCAAGTTCTCTCCCTCCTACTCTTCCCTATCTATTGAGAATACAAGCAATATGATATCAATTATACACGTGAAATTATGTAATACATGTCCATATGAGCCATATTGACCAAAAAATACAAAAAAAAGTGAGAAAATTATACTTCATTTTGAACTCAAGAGTTCATCAGTTCTCTCACAGGAGATAAGTAGCAGTTTTTCATCATTAATTCTTTGGAATTGTCTTGGGTCACTCTATTGATCGAAGTAGTCAAGTCTTTCACAATTCATCATCATTACAACATTGCTATTACTGTGCACAGTGAACTCCCAGTTCTTCTCTCTTCACTTTGATCAGTTCATATAGGTCATGCTGTATTTTTCTGAAACCATTCTCCTCACCATTTCTTATAGCCCACTAGTACTTTATCACAATCATATTCCACAACTTGTTCAGCCATTCCCCAATTGATGAACATCCCCTCAATTTCCAATTCTTTGCTACCACAAAAAAGAGCTGCTTATAAATATTTTTGTACATATAGGTCCTTTTCCTTTTTCTTTGATCTCTTTGAGATACAGATCTAGAAGTGGTATTGCTATAGACACAGTTTTATAGCCCTTTTGGGGTATTTCCAAATTGTTCTCCAGAATGGTTGGATCAGTTCACTACTTCACCAACAATCTATTATTTTTCCCTCATCCCTACCAGCATTTGTCATTTCTGATATGTGTGAGGCAGTACTTCAGAGTTGTTTTAATTTGCATTTCTCTAATCAATTGTGACTTAGAGCATTCTTTCATATGATTATAGATAGCTTTGATTTCTTCTTCTGAAAACTTCTAACCACCACCTCCTTTAATCCACCCTCCCTTTTACCATCCCCCCACCCCATTTTTCTTCTCTTCCTCTCCTATTTCTCTATTGGGTAAGACAGATTTCTATACACACCTGAGTGTGTGTGTGTACATGTACTCTTTTCTCTTTAAACCAATTCTGATGAAATTGAGGTTCAAGTATTGCCTGCTACCCCCACCACTTCCCCCTCCACTGCAAAAGGTCTTTCTTGTGTGCTTCTTTTATGTCAGAAAAATTTCCCTATTTTATCTCTCCCTTCCTCCTTCTCACTGTGCATCTCCCTTTTTTACCCCACCCACTTTTTTGGAGATTGTTCCAACATAATTTACTCACATTCATGCCCTCTGTCTATGTAAATTCCCTTTAATTGCCCCAATAATGATAAATTTCTTAGGAGTCACATGAATCATCTTCCCCTATAGGAATGTAAATAGTTTAATCTTATTAAACCCCTTATAATTTATCTTTCATATTTACCTTTTTATGCTTCTCTTGAGTCTTTTATTTAAATGTCAAAATTTTCTATTCAGTTCTGGTCTTTTCATCAGGAATGCTTGAACGTCCCCTATTTCATTAAATACCCATTTTCCCCTGAAAAATTATACTCAGGTTTGCTGTACAGGTTATTCTTGGTTGCAATCCTAGCTCCTTTGTATTTTGGAATATCATATTCCAAGCTCTCCACTTCTTTAATATAGAAGTCACTACCTCTCATGTGATCTGGCTGTGGCTCCACAATATTTGAATTTTTACTTTCTGGCTGCTGGCAATATTTTTTCCTTGACCTGGAAGTTCTGGAATTTGGCTATGATATTCCTGGAAGGTTTTGTTTTGAGATCTCTTTTAGGAGATGATTGGTGGATTTTTTCAATTTCTATTTTAACCTTTGAATCTAAGATATTAGGGCAGTTTTCCTGTATAATTTCTTGAAATTTGATGTCTAGGCTTATTTTTTTAAAAGTGGCTTTCTTGTAGTCCAATAATTCTTAAATTATCTTTCTTCAACTTATTTTACAGGTGAATTATTTTTCCAATGAGATAGTTCATATTCTATTTTTTTATTCTTTCTATTTTGTTTTATTATTTCTTGATGTCTTATGGAATCATTCACTTCCACTTGCCTATTTTTTTTTAAATTTTCTTGGTTTTATTTTATAATGAGGCATTGAACATATGAACAAATCAAGGCCAGGGCTGCACACGCAGCTGCTGCTTTCTCCTTTGTTTCTTTGGGTTACTAGAGCAACTGGTCAGTACATTTAAAAAAAAAAAGACAACCTTTTGCATTACTTAGTCTTTCTAAAGCATGAGCTGGTGCAACACAAACTTCTCCTGTCAGATGCAGCTAGTCTAATGTCCAAACATAATGCACAACACACTCATAGAGTGATGCCACTGCCCTCCGTGGCATCCACCCACTACGGCCTTGCAGGCTTGTGTATGATATTTGCAGTGTTCTGAGGGGGCTGGGGAGAGGAAGTGTGAATAATATCAGGAAGAGGAGAGAGAAGGAGACAGCAGGTGCCTTGGGAAGAGGAGGCTCAGCCAAAGTTTTGCAGTGTAAGCCTAAACATGTCATTGGTGCACACCCAAGCATCATTGATGTTCTTTAATAGAAATATCTAGTGGAATACCATGATGGGGTCTTCATCAGCCTTAGCTGCCCTACCACCATGCTGAGTATTTATAGCTGTCAGGGGTGGGCTGGTGGTCCTGAGCTGTGATGCTGTGCTGGATTTTCTGAAATGGAAGGCTAGACAACTTCTCCACGACGACTGCTTTACCTTGGAATTGCTGCCCTTCCCATGTAAGGCAAGATGCATCAATATATATTGCTCCTAATTGGGTTCTGTCATTATCAAATAACTGGTAGTAATGTTGCACAAAGCTGGATCCAATCTGCTCCCAAATTGGCTTGTCTCCCATTCTGGATCCTCATCTAGTGGTGGAAACTGTAAAATGAGGGGATTGAATTAAAGATGGTGTCCTAGAATTAGAAGGTGGTCTCTTCTGGCTCTTAAGTTCTGTAATTAATACTGGGCTCCTGGGGTAACGCTAGGTCCAAAGCCTGACTGGCTGGCACAATGTCAGCAGCGGTGGCAGTGGCAGCAACTGAGCATGGTCCTGGACTGACTGTCTACCCCACCTCCCTTCCTTCTCCTGCCTTGCCTCAAGGCTGCAGCACTGTCCTAATTCTAATTTTTAAGGAATTATTTTCTTCAGTAATTTTTGTACCTCTTTTTCCTTTTGGCCAATTCTGTTTTTTAAGGTGTTATTTTCTTCAGTATTTTTTGGTGCCTCTTTTACCAAGCCATTAATTCTCTTTTCATCCATCACTCTCATTTCTTTTCCCAATTTTTTGTCTATCACTCTTATTCCTTTCTTTAACTCTTCCTGAAATTCTTGTTGGGCTTGGGTCCAATTAGCATTTTTCTTTGAAGCTTTTGTTGTATGTGTTTTCATGTTGTTTTCTGAGTTTGTCTTGGTCTTCTCTGCCTTTGTAGTAGCTTTTTATAGTCAAAGTTTTTTTGGTTGCTGTTGCATTTTTCTCATTTTCCAGCCTATTTCTTAACCTTCTACTTTATGTTAAAGTTAGACTGCTTACCTGGAGGTGGGGAGGCCTTATCCCAAGCTTCAGGTTTCTTCTGCACTGCTGTTTTCAGAACTCATTCTGGGGGTCTGTAAGTTTTTGGTGCTTCCAAAGTGTGTGATCTGGGGAGAGGTCTGGTCATTGCCCTTCTGGTCTGCACTCTGGTCATTACACATGAAGGCCCCCTGCTCCCCTGCAGCCACAAGTGTTCCTCTTGGCCCCAGAACTGTGACCAAGTCTCTTGCTTTCCTGCAGCTACAAGTGCTAGTGCTCCATTCTGCCTTGGAACTGTGAGCAGGGGCCCTGCTCCTTTGTGACTGATCACGAGCATTCCTCTCAGCCCTAGAACTGCTATACAGAACTGTGTATGGTTAATAGAGTTACCAATCAGTGCCAGTTGTACCCAGTACCAGCAAAGAGTCCCCTGTAATCATTTTTTTCCCTTTTTTTCTTTTTAGGCAATTGGGGTTAAGTGACTTGCCCAGAGTCGCACAGCTAGTAAGTGTCAAGTGATCCTGTAATCTTTAAATTAGTTATCCAATCCCCTTATGGTCTCTGGGCTGAACACTCCCAAAGCTGCCCCTGTTGCTGCTTGTTCCACCACCTCCAAGGTCCACTGCTGGTGTGGTGCTGCTGCCATGCTCCAGGCTGACTCCCACCCTGGTGACACAGACTTCTCCCCTCCCCTTCCTACCCCTCCCCTTCTCCTGCCAACCTTCTAAGTTGTTCTAGGCTGGAAAAATGTCTCACCCTGACCTTTTATTAGCTCTGTTGCTCCAACATTTGATTTAAGGAGTTAAAGTTGTTTGGAGGGGAATTTGGGAGAGTTCAGCTGGTTGCTGCCTCTAATCTGCCATCTTGGCTCTGCCCTCCCCACTACATATTTTGATCATATATTTCATTGATGTTATCTCTTATAACACTTTTTGATCATCGTTGGAAATATACTTCAGCCTATATGTGTCTGCTAGGTGTTTTTCTATTGCCTTTTGGATCACCCAAACTTGCAATTCTTCATAGATTGCAGTGTTGCAAGATTTCCAACCATATGTCATGACCAGAAGAACATTCACATTGACATGATAGATCTTTATGCAAAATAAATGTATGGAATTCTTAAAAGCATTAAACAATTTCCCAAATGCAATTTAGTTTGCACTTCTCTTATTCAATTCTGGGCCCAATTCATTGTCTATCTGCAGTGTCTAGATATTTGTAGTGATATTCTAACTCAGTGGACTGGTCGTCCAACTCTACATCATAGTCTGGACAATAGATGTTTTTCATCAATTTAGTTTTTCCTCATGGATTGTTAGGTTGGCTTCTTTTGAATAATTGCACATATCATTGAGGAAGTCCTGCAATGTTCTGGGACTTGATGCAATATCTTTAAATGAATTTCACTAGACAAATATCCAAATAAATAGTGTATGGATGATGGCAACCTGCCATTTTGCTTTTCATTAACAGAATAAAACAAACATTTCTAATGGTCACTTGGGTAGCATATCTACCAATAGTGCATTAATCTGACTATTGTGTTTTTTCTGCTTTCATTCCATACTATGGACTTTTTTTTAAAATAATCACTACCCTCAAATTTCCAGCATTTACACAAAATGCCTTCAAAGTACTAGAAAAGTATTATTATATGCCTTTATCTTATTTACCCTTTTGTGATTGGCTTTGATTTTTTGAAAGCCCTGGCTTATTCCCACAGATTAATTCACATGGGTATTATAAAGTACACTGCTTTTTTAGTAGATCTTAGGTATGTAAGTCTATACAACTTGACTTAATTGACAATTCCATATTAAGAATATTGGGAATTCTGATATTGGATTGAAATTCCCAAGTGAGTGTTGTTTGTTTTGAAATATATCACAAATATAAGATTACCAGAAAATTGCTTACTTGCATGGAGTTCTCAGCTCAGTGCAGGGACCATTCTATAGGGAAGTTTACTTTTAGATAGTTCTTAGCATTTTATGGCTAATTGAGAAATGTTGATTTATCATGATGAATTTATTCTCTTGTTGTAATTTACATGTGTTTAAAAATTAGTGAAAGAATTAAAGTTTTATTAAATTAGTTGGGTTGGGAGTTCATTAAGACATTTCACTAAGGTTGTAAGAAGAGTTGGAAATTCTAAATTTAATCTGCTTGTTCAAAGACAACCTTTTTGTGTGCTGTGATCATTTTTACTTACATGCCTTTTAAATAGAAATTTTTGAGTGAAAAACTGCAGTTCTTCTATGCTACCACTTGGTGATAGTATCACTCCATACTTAGACAGTATATTATCCTTAGAGCTAGGAGAATGCTCCTGAGGGTATTTTCATATGTGGTTGATGAGGTTGGAAAGGCTGCTGTGTGGGCACATTAAAAATGTATATGAAGACTATCAAAGATCATAGAATCTGAGAACTGAGAGGAACCTAAAAAATCTTCAAGTCCAGAAGACTCTAGTCTAGTCTGGTCTAGAGTTTTTAACCTAGAGTCTGTGAACTTTAAAAAAAAAACTTGTATTTTGATAAAATTGGTTTCCTTTGTAATCCTATGCATTTTATTTTATGTATTTAGTAACATTATTCTGAAAAAGGGTCCACAGATTTTATCAGACTACCAAAGGGTTTTGTCTATGAGAGAAACCGAAGTTCAGAGAAGTTTAATGACTTGGCCAATGTCACTTACTTCATTTAGCAGTAGAGCTCTGAAACGGGAATTTCAAGATTTTTTAACTTCTGGTCCAATGCTCTTTCTGTTGTAGCCATTGTTTGGATGGCCATTGGATGAATGCTCTTTGTGGCAGTCATCTATTTACCTGTAGCCTGGTTGTGCACTCATCCATCCAATCATCCATCCATCCTTCCATTCATTAAGCACTTAGGGAACTGCAACTTGTGCAACAGACAGTATGAGGTGCCCTGAGAGACACAGTAAGGAGATCTGTTCTACATCCCTCAAGAACACTCTAGTTGGAGATTTAAGGTATATATGCAAAATATTGTAATACACATTAGTCCTAAGGACCAGGAGAAAGTTATAAAGTGTTAAAAAAAAATTACCTGAATAAATACACCCCAAATCTAAAGGCTAATGTGGAAACTAATTACTGCACATTAGTGATATCTGTGAGCATCTGTTCCCAAAGCTATGCTGAATAGTCTTGAATTTAGCTTCCATGTGCAACTATGGACAGGGATTTTGTGAGGTTCAAATAACAGTTGTAAAAAGCACTTTGCAAATGTTAAAGTGCTATATAAATGCCAGTTATTATTCTTAGCCTCCAGTCACTAGGACTCCAATCTTGCGATGAGTTAATTCTCTGAGCTTTCTAGTACTCTTGCTGGACTCTTTATAAAGTAATGCAGAGATGTGCTGGTATATGTTTAATAACAGGGCGGGAGGAGTGGGGAGAACTGTACACCTATCCTGTTAAGTTTACTCTGTGTTAATACTGTAAATCTAGATGATCAACAAAAGAACAACTCTGGACGCTGATTTGTAGAGGTTGCTGATTTCTAAGGTATAAATGCTTACACTGAGAACTGAATAATCAGAGCTGGCTCCAGCTCACTCCTGCCCTTGTCCATCATACAGTTGACCCTTATTCAGTTCCATTGAGTGATCTGCTATCAAGCTTTTTCTGAGCAGCATCATATGATTCAGAAGGAAATTAGAAATTATCTGGTCCAACCCCCTCATTTTATAGTTGAGGGAGAAGTCCCATAGCTAGGAAGCAGTAATGATTCAATTCTACTTCCCTTAATTGGATTTGGATCCAGTATTTTTTGCTTTCTCCTTTTATTCTCATTTTGGGGTTACATGCAACATATAGGACCTTCATCCACACTCCTGTGGGGCAAAAAGAAAAAAAAAAGCAGAGTCTGAGTGAATGTTAAATGTGACTTTTAGGTGACTCTTTCAATGAAGATGAATTTTTACTTTTCTGGCAGAAAGAATTGGATAGAACCATGACTATAAAACTTTGGTTTGGGTCTGGAGATAGACTTTGTACCTGAAAAAAACCTAGGTATTTATTGCTTTCACATATCTTCAAAACTGGACTTATCCAGCAGGTCAGATTTCATCCTAATGGATCCTTATGGAATTAAAAAAAAACGTTTTCCAGAAGTCATTGAACTGGTGGGAAAAAGAGAGCAATTGTAACCTTATGGTACTGGTGGTTGGGTAGGAGAAATTATTATTTAATGCTTTAATGACTTAAATAGCTTCTTTTGAAGCAGTTTACCAGTGTTATCAAAACATAGACCTTAATAATTGTGGACTAGTGTTGTGAAAGGAAGTTAGAGAAAAGATCAAGCAGTCTTAGTGAATAAAAACCTGCCTATGCACAACAATGCAATGCTGTAATTAAAAATGCAGTCATAGCACTAGGGAGTATACAAAGGAGAATCTAAAGTAGTAACCAAAAAGTGTTTCTCTTAGTATGCTCAGCAATGATCCAGTCAATTTCTCTTTTTGGTTTTCTTTTCTTTTTTTTTTTAGGCAGTTGGGGTTAAGTGACTTGCCCAGGGTCACACAGCTAGTAAGTGTCAAGTGTTTGGTCTGAGGTCAGATTTGAACTCAGGTCTTCCTGACTTCAGGGCCGGTGCTCTATCCACTGCACCATCTAGCTGCCCCCAGTCAATTTCCTAATAAGAGTTTTGTGGACAGTTTTGGATTCAGTTACTAAAAAGGATACATGATGGAGTCACATCATGCATGCATTTAACTTATGAATTCAACTGTAATTTGTGTGTGTGTGAGAGAGCAAAAAACACACAGAGACGGAGAGGGAGAGGGAGAGAAAGAGGGAGAAAGAGAGAGAGAGAGGGATAGACAGAGAGAAGGAGAGAAAGAAAGAGAGGGAGAGAGAGAGAGAGAGAGGAGAGAGAGAGAGAGAGAGAGAGAGAGAGAGAGGGAGGGAGGGAGGGAGAAAGAGAGAGAGGGGGAGAGAGAAGGAAGGAGAGAGAGGAGAGAGACAGAGAGAGAGAGGGAGAGAGACAAAGAGATAGAGAAAGAGAGGAAGAGAGAGAGACAGAGACAGACAGACAGACAGACAGAGAGCAAACAATTTAGTGTATGGCAATAAATATCCCTAATCATCACACAACTTGTACTTTAATTAACAAATGCCCCAGAGTGAACATGAGATGGGAGACATATATCTGCTTTTTTTTTTCAGCCAGTGTCATTTCTTAATGTCTCTCATAGTACAAGCATCTTACCCCTCCCTAAACGTAGTATGATTCTAGAATCTTATCCTTATCATACAATCATTTAATTCTTCTTAGGCTTGTTGAGCTAATGAGGGACAGTCTTAATCGGCCTTCCCAGCTAGATCACAGGTAATGATAATAATAGCTAGCATTTACATAGGACTTTAAGGTTTGCAAAACATTTTAAATACATTGTCATTTGAGCCTCAGGACTATCCTGTTAGGAGGTGCTATTATTATCTCCATTTTTAAAAATGGGGAAACTGAGGATCAGAGATGTTAAATGACTTTGTTCAGAGTCACACAGCTCATAAATGTCTGAGGTGGGTTTTTAAACTTAGGTCTTCCTGACTTCAAATCCTGGGCTCTATCCACAAGAGTCATGCTCTCTCTCTAAATCTAGATCTGGCTTCCTGGTTCTGGTAAAATGTCTCTGCTGTGCTTGTTCTGACTTTCTTGCCTTGGGGTGAAGCAAGAACAGAATTTTTTTTTTTAGAAAGCATCCTCTAATTATAGTCACACTTATGTATGAAGTCTTTCCTAAGAGTATTTTCACTGTAATGATCAGTTTTCCCAGTAACTATGGTTTTTTTTCTGTTTTTGTTTTACTCCATTTGAACAGAAATTCTGCTTCCTGCCTCCAAATCAATACATTTACCTGGTGTAGTGAAAAATAAACTTACTTTTAATTGTTTCCATACCAAATAGCTCAGATCTTATTGCTCTCTGATATAGACTCTACCCCACCTCCTTTAAAAAAAAAAAGACACTCTATCCCCTTTCTAGTTAAAACTGTTTCAAAGCACCATACTGTACTTTATGGGTGATTTAAGGGATTTTCAATGATACTCTGGCCTATGTGAAATTTTCACCTCCTGTTCAGACTAAGAAATCTAAGATGCAACTTCATTGCAGAGAACTCCAGTTGGAGATGCATACCTTGACTAAAGAATTGGAAATGAAAATTCTAAGGGAAGGTTAAAGGAATTGGAATTATTCCCTCAAGAAGATAAAGCCAAGAAGGGATTTATGCTAGTCTTAAGCAAAGGGATTTATGCTGGTCTTATGCTGTTAGGCAAAAGAGACTTGTTATTTTTTTTTCCTTTTCCATCTCCACTGAGTACAGAACAAGAAGGTATGAGCTAAAATGGCATGGCACAAGATTTACATTAGACATAAGGAAGACATAAACTTTTTCCACAATGAGAGTTACTAAATGGTAGAATATGTTAAGGAAAGCTATGAAATCACATTTTGGGGGGATATTTGTAGGATTTAAAGAGAATATAGTTCAAATTCCTCGTTTTACAGACAAAGGAAATGCAGCCCAAAGACATGAAGCAACATGCTCACAGTCAGGTACAGAACCCAGGTCCTCTGACTAGAGCCTCAGAACTAAATCTCCATCCCTCCTTCACCCCCTCCCCCCTCCCCTAAACTTCTTCCCCACAGAGCTCCCACACGAGAGAAAGAGCACTTTCTCTCCATGGCAGTGAGCTGACAGAGGATGAAGTGAGACAAATTATCTACTTGAGGAATAAATGGACCATCCCCATGTCAGTTTACACCCTCCTTCCTCCATCCCTAATTCATCACTCAAAGCCAACATGATCTTACTGTCATCATGTCCCTTTTCTGGAGCATTCCTAGGGGAGTGGGAACTATTCTGTTGCTCCAAAGCAATGAGGATTCCCCCTTTGCTCCAAAGTGGGGTTATATTATCAGAAATCTGGTAATCTAAATCTAGTCTGGGGACCCACACAATGTGGGATGCCCAGAATCCAAAATGAGAAGGCATGAATAGGTACAGTTTGTACCACTAAAGGAGTACCCACATAGATGAGATCAAAGATCCAGCGAGGTAGTAACATACCTTGATATCAACATAATCAAAAGAGTTTTTAAAAAAAATTCAGAGTACCCTCTTCTACTTCTAGAGTAAGACTATGGTTTCATTACATTAGGTAGCTTTATTTAGATACTGGTTAAGGACCCAACAGGAGTGCTTTCTAGAAGAGTGTTTTTTGTTTGTTTTTGAAGAAAGGAATTCTTTGTTGTGTTGTTTGTCTTTCTTGGAAGATATAAATAGGTACATCTAGTCATTGTAAACAAATCCTCAACTGAATAGCTAGTAAAGTTCAGAAGTAAAAAAAAAACCCATCGCATTCAAAATCCTTTGTGCTCCTTGTATTATCCTGAACAATTTGTTCCATCTTTGGGGCTGGGTACCAAGCCAGAAAATGACAAAAATAGTTTTGCTGCATCACTAAGGTTGCTCCATCTTTGAAAGCCACAGTATTTATACCCCACACCTCCACTCCCTATTCAACAGCTGCACTTAGCATGAGAACAGTGAATACTGGACACTGCTGATATTCCCTTTCTTTTCCTCTTGGACTCCAATTTCACACAAAGAAGTAGACATTACAGTGCTTAGGAAACATCCTTTTGCTCCTCTTGCAAAGCTTTGGATGGCTGGGACTCTTTTCCTTCCAACACTATATCCTCTGCGTCTTCCTCTTTCACTGCTGCATTGGTTACTGCCTCTTCCTCCTCTGGTGGTTTATCCTGCAATTCTTTCTCTGGTTCTTGCAATGTGACTTTTTTTGTTTCTCTTCCCTCCCTTGGTTTAAGCTCCATGTCCTCTGTTACTTCCACAATGGTCACTCTTGGTTTTTGTTCTTTTTCCTTCTTCGGTTTAGACTCTGTGTCCTCTATCGGTTTAGACTCTGTGTCCTCTATGGCTTTAGACTCTGTGTCCTCTATGGCTTTAGACTCTGTGACCTCTATGGCTTTAGACTCTGTGTCCTCTATGGCTTTAGACTCTGTGTCCTCTATTGCTTTAGACTCTATGTCTTTCCTAGTTTTAAACTTTCTCCCTGCCTTTTCTTTCAGAATGGACTTTCTTACTTTTGGTTCTTTCTTCTGCAGCTGATTTACTTCTTCTTCTTCTTTCATTTTGATCAATGTTTTTACTTCCTGCAGCATTTTACTCTCTGTTTCTAATTCTACTTCCAACTTTGCCACTCTTGATTTTACATCCTCCAACAGCCTAAACCCAATCTCTTGTATTTCTTCTTGAACTAATTTATATTTTCTCTTTTCTTCCTCTTTTATTAGCTTACTTATCATATCTTCCTCTTTTTCTGGTGTGGATAATTTTGTTTTATCTTCCATCTCATTTATGTTATTCTTCTCATTCATGTCATCTTGTTTCTGCTTGATATCTTCGGATATTACTTCATCTTCCATGTCACTGTCCCAGTCTTCTACCCTTCTTTGCCTAAGCTTTAGTAGTCTTTTCCTTGGTGTTATCCTCCTCGGTCTTATTTCATGCTGTAACAAAAAGATATGTGTTAGAAATATACTTTCTTTGATTTAGTCAGAATGTTTAGTAAATTAGTATTTTTATATAATAGACATTTTTGTTTAATCTAGGGTTAAGCAGAAAACACTTCTTAGCTTCAACTCAATTGTTAAGACTTTCTGAAATATATTTAATATATACTTTTGACTAATAAACACACTGTGATAAATACAGGGTGTCCCAGACATCTTAGTGCAATTTTAAGCTATTAAAGTTATTAGGAAGTTAAAGCTTAAAACTGCACTAAGATGTCTGGGATACTTTGTATAACTGAATCTTTTAAGATGATACTCTTTGAGGGTTTTTTCATCAGAAAGATTACATTAAGCATCAACAGTTGTTGTACTATGTTATAGACATAGAAAGTTGAATTAAATCCCTTTTGATATCTTGATGGAAGATGTCTGTAATTTGATTACTAAATGATTGATGAAAGTCTGTTTTCTCATAATGTATCTCTTTTCCCTAAAAGTAAAAATTCCGGTTAACTGGAGATCTCAGGTAGTAGAGGTATCTTTATTTGGCTTCACTGAAGCATCTTGCAGTATTCCTTGGCAAATATTCCAATATAAGGGCAGTTGCTGTCATTTTTAATAAATGTCTATTGAACCAAATGAAAGTTAACTAATCACTAACTTGGGAATTAGGGATGGAGTGTGGGATAGTTGTGAAAGGAATAGAGAATTAAAGTCCTTCCCTTAAAACAGAGAAGAAAAATACTCATAACACTTCTCAATGTAAAGTTTCAGCTGGCACAAATAAGCAGCAGACATCCTTTTTTTCTTTTTTTAAATTTATTTTTAGTTTTCAACATTCACTTCTGTAAGATTTTGAGTTCTAAATTTTTCTCCCTCCCCTCCCCAAGATGGCGTGCAATTTGGTATAGGCTATACATATATATTCATATTAAACATTCCACATTAGTCATGTTATAGAGAAGTAGAACCAATAGGAGAAATCATGAGAAAGAAGAAATGAGAGAGAGAAAGAGAGAGAGAGAGAGAGAGAGAGAGAGAGAGATAGAAAACACAAATGCTTCAGTCTGTACTCAGACTCCATAGTTCTTTCACTTACCATCAGTTCATGTAAGTCTTTCTAGGTTTTTTGAAGTCTACCTGCTAATCATTTCTTACAGAACAATATTACTCCATTATATTCATATACCACAACTTATTCAGCCATTCCCAATTGATGGACATCCCCTCAATTTCCAATTCTTGACTACCACAAAAAGAGTTGCTATAAATATTTTTGCACATGTGGGTCCTTTTCCCCATTTTTATGATCTCTTTGGGATACAGACCTAAATGGGTATTGCTAGGTCAAAGGGTATGCACGGTTTTATAGTCCTTTGGGCATAGTTCCAAATTGCTCTCCAGAATGGTTGGATCAATTCACAACTCCACCAACAATGCATTAGTGTTCCAGTTTTCTCACATTTTCTCCAACATTTATCATTTACCTGTTTTGTCATGTTAGCCAATCTGAGAGGTGATGTGGTACCTCAGAGTTGTTTTGATTTGCATTTCTCTAATCAATAGTGATTTAGAGCATTTTTCATATGACTATAGATAGTTCAAATTTAGAAGGAGATGTCTTCAGGAAAGTAAGAATTGTAATCACTTACCTTCTGAGAGAATTTATACAGTTCTAATAATATAACTACATGAGAAGAGGCAAATGATGGTTCTTGTTTTTCGTCCATCAAGTGTAACCATAAAATGCACACATCAATTAAAAGAATTGGGTTCTTGGGATGAATCCAAGAAAATCGTAACTTTTCTAATTTTATGTTAGGGTTCTACAAATTGATTAGTTGTGTGCATTATGAGACTAGCAAAAATCTAAGTTCCATACCACTATTCAATGCTGCTGTCAGAGAAAGTCAATTTCTTTAACTTTTTGGTTTGGACTGATGGCTAATTGGTGGAGTCACTCAATTACACAGGGTGACTCAAGATTCTTTTCCCACGTTAATACTCCTGAAGAGCTAAATTTCTTGTTGCTTCTAAACCTGTAGCATTTAAGAAGCTTGCTTTTTTTCTCTTCTTTTTAGGAAGAATATAACTTTTTTAAAGGGTATTCCCTTTTTGAGATGTTATAATTTTCTCTTTATTTTGAAACTAGCTAAGGTCTTGCATTCTGAAGCCTGTGTACATAATATTCAGTCAAAATTAGTGGCAGGTCAAATAAAGTGTATTTTTCTTATGTTTCCATGATCATCTCTGCTCTCTGCTTTTCCTACTTTCTCTCTTTTTTTTTTGTTTCAGCCATCGTCTGTCTTGCATCCTTTGTGCCATATCTTTTTTACCTATTATACAAGAAGACCATGGGATAATACATAGATTTAGCATGCCAACAACAATGAAGACATGGAGCTGAAACACAACCAAATAAATTGCAAGCATCTCCTTCACTTCAGCCAAAACAAATACATTTGTTATCAGCACCAATAGGGACTAGTTCTTCGTTATCAACATACAGAGCTCTTGGCTAGATGACTGAAGGTCTTAACTTTGTAATGTATGCAGTTTGAGGACTTGAATGCATAGTACACAAGATTTTTAGAGATTGCTTATGAACCATTTTAATGTAACAATGCAGAGTGCCTGATGAATTAAATTTTCCAAATGCCATAGTAACTCCTTAGTTATAAATTGAGCACTTTTATAAATAACAATTCTTTCAGGCCCATAAGATATAATTTGTAATAGTAGTATAAAAATTATCCCAGGAACCTGAGAGGGGAACTGGTACTTTGAAAATAAATAACTCAGAAAGAGCTGCACTTAGGCCATAAAAGAACTAATGACTACTATGAACACTGTTGGTTTGGCCTTGTATTTGTATTCTGAAATGCAATCTGAATTTCAAATGTTAAGCCTTCTTTTGCAAGGTCTCATAAAAAGGTCTGGCCATGCATGCAGACAGATAAAGTGAAGTAGAGGGTTATGCAGCTTTATAAAGAGCATGATTACTGTGAATAAAACCAATTAAGAGAATCTAAAGCTGCCCTTCACCCATCAACTTTTTCTTTAATTAAAATTGGGATATGAAGGGGGTCTCAAAAATACAAATAATAAGAGGTAAATCATTGCTTTGCTTAGCCTTTGTGGACATAGTTTATTAATAGCATATCCATTTTAAGTCTCTTTTCAGTCACATAACATACTCTCTAAAGTGTTTTGCAAGTGTTTGTGTTTACATGCAAAGATATCTCACTGCATTCATTCCTTTCTCCCACCCCAGAAAAATGTCTGTCTCTATACATTATTACTATAAATATTCTGTTAATAATTTCAATATTAAACTTTAACAAGTTTTGTAAATGCTTATTCCTGGGTGGGATACCTATAAGATGCTTACATAATACAGATGTTGATTGCTTATATATGCATAAAAGTGATGAATCTGGTTGAAGCAAAATAGAAACTTCAAGTAAATATACATTAAAAATGAAAAGAAAACAACACTTCCAAAGCTTACCACTAAATGAGAGCAACAACATGTTTGTGGAATTTCAGTTGTACTGTCACTGAAGTTTTCTTCTACTTCCCAGTCTTCACAGCATCTTTGAAGTGGATACCAAGACAGATAGCTTGCAAATCTTTCTTGAAAGGATCTGTTTTCTCTGTCTATTCTCTGAAGTTCTCTTTCTCTTCTAGCCCTGTTTAAATTCAAAAAGTCAAAACTGTTAATTCAGATACAGTTAAACACCTTAAATCAAGGGTCCAGTACCACAAAATTAATGAATTACCAAAATCTTTGTAAATAAACTCATGTACTGAGACTTTAAGATGCCTTCAAAAGATAACTTTTCCTCTTTGTTATCTAATTAACTAACAGCTTGATTTTTTGGGCTACATAATGATCAGTGAAAAATAGATGACATTTATATAGTGCCTTGTCTATTGTACATACATTAGCTCATTTGATCTTCAAATAACCCTGTGATGGTCCGTATTTTCCTTTATGTTTATCTGTTAGATTTGTCCAACTCTGAGACAGGAACATTATGTCTCCTATTTTATCATGTTGCTATCCATATATTTTTTGTAATTAAATTAATTTTTCCTCTGTGAGTTTAGATCTGCCATTGGATGCATATATGTTCAATATATTGTCTCATTGTCTATGGTTTCTTTAAGCATAATATAGTTTTCTTTTACATCTCTGTTAATAGTGTGATTTTTATTTTTCGTCAGGCAACCTAATTGCAACTCCTGGTTTTTTTTTTATTCACCTAATGCAAAGTTCTAATCTTTCGTTTTGATTCTGTATGTGTCTTACTTTTTTGGTGGGTTTCTTGTATGCAGTGGATTTCTGGGTTCTATTTCCTTAGCCATTATCACTCTTTCATTTTATTAGGATTATTTAACCCATTCACATTTATAGTTTTATTAGGCTTTTGTTTTCTCCCATTTGTTTCTTTAGTATTAATTTTAAATTCTCTTCTTTTTTGTCAGTAATTTATCCTTGAGTTAGTTTTGCTTAAATTACTTTGATGTTAATCTATTTGCAAAAGCTCTGCTCCCTTTCCCCACTCTCCTTTGCCTACCATTTTCTAAGTTATTAGGTTTTACTTAAATTACAAATTATTTTTATTTTATTTATTTGTTGCTCCCCCTCTTTTGTACCTTGTCTTTCTCCATTCTGTTAAGTAATTAGTTCAAAATCTTTCCTTCCTCTCCAAACCCTTTATTTTCTTTTCTTTTACTGTGCCTTTGTCTGTGAAGTTTTTCTTTGTTTTGTTCTCTTCATTATTTCTTTTCCCTTCCATTCTCTTCAGAATTTTATTTTCTGCTCTGTGGGCTATACATTTATTTGTTTCTTCTTTATTATTTCTGTCACTTCCATTGGGTTAAAGCTTCTGAAGTACCAGGTTTGAACTGCATCTTCTAAATGGTAACTATATTGTTACATGTAGATCTTGCCTCATCCTTTTATTTTTCTGCTCAGCTTCCTTCTTAGAAATGATTCAGGAGGAAAGCAAAATCAACTGGAAACAGTGCCAGATGGCATAAGTTACTTTGTTTCCCAGTCTCCCTATTTTTCAGAATCTTCAGAATGATCATTCTCCTTCCCAAAGGTCATATTATATCTGGTTCCATTTCTTACCTCCATTATTATGAGTGCTATGTGTCCTTAAGAACAGATATATCTCACCCAGCAAAACTGAGCATAATCCTTCAGGGGAAAAAATAGATATTCAGTGAAATAGAGGACTTCCAAACATTCTTGATGAAAAGACCAGAGCTGAATAGAAAATTTGACTTTAAGATACAAGACTCAAGAGAAACATGAAGACGTAAATAGGAAAGAGAAATCATAAGAGACTTATTAAGGTTGAACTGTTTACATTCTGCAGGGAAAGATGATATTTGTAACTCATGAGTCCTTTGCCAGTATAAGAGTAGTTGGAGGGGAAAAAATTATATGTAGATAGATAGATAGATAGACAGACAGACAGACAGATAAATAGAGGGCACAGGGTGAGTTGAAGATGAAGGGATGATATCTGGAGAATAAAATTAAGGGGTGAGAGAGGATTATACTGGGAGAAGGAGAAAGGGAAAGGTAGAATGGGGTAAATTATCTCACATAAAACAGACAGGAAAAGGCTTTTACAGTGGAGGGGAAATGGGGGGAAAGTGAGAGAGAATGATTGAATCTTATTCTCATTGGATTTGGCTTAATGAGAGAATAACATACACACTCAATTGGGTATGGAAATCTATCTTACCCTACAGAAAATAGAGGGGGAAGGGGACAAGAGAGCAGGAGGATGATAGAGGGGGAGGGCAGATTGGGGGAGGAAGTAATCAGAAGCAAACACTTCTAGAGAGGGACAGGGTCAAAAGAGAAAATAGAATAAATGAGGGGCGAGATAGGATTAAGGGAAATATACTTAGTTTTTCACAACATGTGCATGACAACACATGTTTAACTTGCTTGCCTTCTCAATGAGGGTGGGTGGGGAGGGAGGAAGGAAGAAAATTTGGAACCCAAAATTTTAAAAAGAAAAGATAAAAAAAAATTTGTTTTCACATGCAACTGGGAAATAAGATATGCAGGAAATGGGGTATAGAAATCTATCCTGGAAAACTGAAAGGGAAGGGGATAAGAGAAGGGGAGGAGAGATAGAAGGGAGGGCAGATCAGGGGTATTCAGAATGCGTGCTATTTAGTGGGGGGAGGGACAAGATGGGGAGAAAATTTGGAACTCAAAATCTTGTGGAAGTGAATGTTGAAAACTAAAAATAAACAAATTAATTTTAAAAAAACAAAATTAAATATATCTCTTTATATCTATATCTATATCTATATCTATATCTATATCTATATCTATATCTATATCTATATCTATATCTATATCTATATCTATATCTATATCCATATCCATATCTATATCTATATCTATATCTTTTCCTACAGTGAGATGCTGCTCATGG
This sequence comes from Phascolarctos cinereus, assembly GCF_003287225.1. Taxonomy (NCBI): domain Eukaryota; kingdom Metazoa; phylum Chordata; class Mammalia; order Diprotodontia; family Phascolarctidae; genus Phascolarctos; species Phascolarctos cinereus. The sequence continues at coordinate 172,068,841 of NW_027556180.1, read as the reverse complement.
AGGGTCAGCTCTCTTGGAAAAGGTGTCCTCTCAATGTACAAATTCCCTCAGACTAAGCCTGCCATGATGTTCCTTTCTCCCATCATAAACACATATCTTCTCCCCCATGGGAATGCTCTTCAACAGGGTCTAGTCTTCTTCCCCCTCCCCTTCTGGTGAAACCTTTCTTTCCAGTCTCCCAGTCTCAGTCCTTCCCTCTGTCACTTCTCCCACCCTCCCATACTCCCTTACCCTTGACATTAATCTATAGGAATCAGCATCTCTTATTGTTTACACATGAATTTTGTAGGTGTACAATACCTGTTCCCTTTTGTCCCCTACCTTGCTCTCTCCCCATTTACACAAACTTCTACTCTTCAGCTTCTCTCTATGGATTCCTGTAGGAGGGATCAGGGATTTAGGTATTTAGTCCATGGTACTTTATTTCAGATATTTGCTTCTCCTGATCTTTAGGTTCCGCTTAAATCTTTGTGACCTTGTGTCCTTTGAAGAAAAATCCTTTGAATGGTCTCTCTTAGTTCTTTAATTTATTTCACAAATCAATCTCTCCTTTAAGAAAACCCAATAACCTCTAAATATGAAACAATTTCTTTCATTCTTTTCTTACTAGGTGGTGCAGTGGGTAAAACACTGAGCTTGGAATCAGGAAAACTCATCCTTCTGAATTCAAGTCTGGCCTCAGACACTTACTAGCTTTATGACCCTGGGCAAGTCACTTTTGGGTTCTAGATTAAGATCCTTTGCTTTACAGAATATACCATGCCATTGCTTTTTTTGTGATTTCTCCTCACTTTGGAATAGCTCTTCGTTCTTTAAATTTTGCGGCAGCTAGGTGGGGTAGTGGATAGAGCACCAGGCCTGGAGTCAGGAAGACCTGAGTTGAAATTTGGCCTCACACACTTATGAGCTGTGTGACCTGGACAAGTCACTTAATCCTGTTTACCTCAGGTGTCTCACCTGTAAAATGAGTTGGAGAAAGAAATGGCAAACCACTCTAGTATCTTTGCCAAGAAAACCCCAAATGGGGTCAAGAAGAGTCAGACATAACTGAAACAACTGAATAACCACAAATCTAAATTTCTGTAATTTTTGAAGGTCTTTCTCTAGACTGCTTGTAAAATTCATTGTTTTCACTGAGATTGTTCAATTAGAGTTTGATTCACTTTTTTTTCATGGTGTTGATCTGCGGATTGTCTTGATTGACTCCTTAGCTATATTCAGAAGTTCTAGATGCTTTCTTATGTATTTCCTGCATTATGGCATTAAGGTTTTCAGATTTGTCACATTCATCTAGGAGACCTGTGATCCTTACATTATCTTCGTGTATCCTGTCTAAAGGTCTCCTGATTCCTTCCCCTATTCTTTTCTGTGAATAGGCAGAATCAGTACTTAAGTGGATGATGAGGTGTTTGGATAGAGTCAATGAAGTAGCAAAGGATCTCAAAGGCTTGAGGCACATGTTGCTGAGTATGCATGTACTCACTGCTGGTACAGGTGCATAGAGGCTGGTTGGAAAGGAATGCTGAAAGGGTCTGTGTTAAAAATGTATTTTGTTCTGGTCCCCCTGACCACTCCCACTTTTAGTCGGTTTAGTAAGTTTAAAGTAGCAAAAACAGGAAATAAGATTGCAAACAGGGACTTGGAAGTCACGTACAAATTGTCCCAAAATTAAAGTAGCGTACTTTACAAACTGTATCATATATTAACCAAAATTCACATCCTAGTATGTATCAAATCAGGAGAAATCATCTAGGTGCTGCTTGTCTAAGTACTGGCATATGATATGTAAATCCCAGACAAAATCCAGCCCTCCACAGCTCCAGACCAGCAGAACATGAAAAAGATGTTAACTTTGAGATGATTTGAAGTTTTACCAGTAACTTTGAGAGAATTTGGATATGTTAATGAACTAACTCCAAGGTGGTACAGATAGGAGTTGGCCTCCCCTAACAAATACTATAAAAAATGAGACCTCAGACGTCTGCTCTGCCTCCTCTCCCCGACTAGCCTAGCTCTCTTCCCTCTCCATCGGCTCCATGCCACCTAGTGCTCCCAAATCTAATCCGGGGTTACATGAGTTATATTCTCTGCCCCTCCTCCTCCATACCCTTCTTCCCATGCTGCCTTCCTTCACCAACCCATTCCTTGTCTTCATGCTGCCATCTACCTCTTTCGTCATTTGTCTCTTCCTGGGCATTTTGCCCGCATAGTCTCTGTGTTTAATTAAATATGATAGCTACCTCATTTCCAGTTGCCAATAATATTCTTTCCTGGTAAGTGCCCAAAGAACTCGATGTGCCTGCTCCTCTTTCATAATTTCATAAATCAATTATCTATTCAGGTCCTTAAAGTATTAGAGTTCTCTGGTGTTCATTCAAAAGGATTTTACCTTGTCTGGAGTTCTGTCATCTGTCATTTCCTGTGGAATTCTGTCATTCTGTCATTTCCTGTGGATTCAACTGTAATTATTCTCCATATTATGTACAATTTATATGGGGAACATTGGAGGGTTGAGAGGTTTTAGAAAATGACTAATCCACCATCTTGTTGGTCTTGTGACCCATTAATTCTAGGGCTTGTCATGGGAATATAGAGTAATAATTCTAGGGCTAGAAGGGACTCAAGTGTCCATCTAGTCCAATTCCCCCCTTTCACAGATGAAGAAACCAAGGCATGGCATGGTTAAATGACTTGCTCAAGGTTGTGCATCTGAGGTAGGATTTGAATGCAAGTCTTCTGACTCCAGAACCAGTGCTCTTTAGAGTAGAGGAGGTCGATATACAGAATTCTCCAAAATGGCCTTATATGTGCATGGGTTAGCCAGCTGTTCTGTGTACTCTTGGCTGAGCAGTTTGGTGTCGCTGACTGTGTGAGTATAGCTCTTTTCTCTGGTTATCAGATGGCTGAACATGGTAGCCAAGGAGGCACAGAATCTTAGAACTGGAAAGGACATTAGAAATCTAATCCAACTTCCTTATTTTACAGAGAAATTCACTGCAGTTCAGAGAAGTTAAGTGATTTTCCCAGGGGGTACTCAATAAATATTTGTTAACTTGGAAAAAAGAACTTGAAAAACATACTACATTGATGATCGATCACTGTTAGTGTAGGTGCATATTGTTTGCTTCTTGACTGGTCTCACTGACTCTCTAATCCTGGCCTGCACAACATAGAGGAACACTTATGGCCCTGCTTGCAGTTCACCAAAGGATTTCAGGAGGCCAGTGAAAATGGGAATCCTTCAGCAAAACTGACTATGCAAAGTTCCCTTAGGGCAGGCCTGCACAACACAGAGCGCTTGTGCTCACCAAAGAATTTCAGGTGGCTAAAAAAAAACCATAGAGAATGTAAAACAGGCCTTCACAACACCTGGCCCATAGGCCAGGTGTCATACAGGCTTGCTCTAATCCATTCTCCATTCAGCAGCTAATATAATCTTTCCAAGCACAAGTGATTACTCTTTTAGTCACCTACCTTCGGTGGCTCCCACTCTTGCCTATAGGATCAAATACAGACTCCAGCAGCATTTCAGGTTCCCTACCATCTATCTGATTCCAAGTTACCAAATTCTTTCCCTCCATCCGACCCCACCTACTCTCGTTGAGAAGGCAAATAATTCAATATAGGTTACACGTGTGTAGTCATGCAAAACACTTCCGTAATAGTCATGTTGTAAAAGATTAACTATATTTCCCTCCATCCTATCCTTCCCATTTTTTTTTCTATTCTCTCCTTTGACCCTGTCCCTCCTCAAAAGTGTTTGCTGATTAACTCCTCCCCCAATCTGCCCTCCCTTCTATCATCACCCTCTCTCTTATCCCCTTCCCCCCTATTTTCCTATAGGGTAAGACAGATTTCCATACCCAATTGAGTGTGTATGTTATTCCCTCCTCAAGACAAATCTGATAAGAGCAAGATTCACTCATTCCCTCTCACTTCCCCCCTCTTCCCCTCCACTGTAAAAGCTTTTTCTTGTCTCTTTTATGTGAGATAATTTACCCCATTCTACCTCTCTTTCCTTCTCCCAGTACAATCCTCTCTCTCACCCCTTAATTTTATTTTTTAGAGATCATCCCTTCATATTCAACTCACCCTGTACCCTCTGTCTATATATATATATATATATATATATATATATATATATATATATTCCCTCCAACTGTTCTAATACTGAGAAAGGTCTCATGAGTTACAAATATCATCTTTCCATGTAGGAACGTAAGCAGTTCGGCTTTAATAAGTGTCTTATAGGGGGCAGCTAGATGGCGCAGTGGATAGAGCACTGGCCCTGGATTCAGAGGACCTGAGTTCAAATCCAGCCTCAGACACATAACACATACTAGCTGTATGACCCTGGGCAAGTCACTTAACCCCATTGCCTAGCCAAAAGAAAAAAAACAAACAAATAAGTCCCTTATGACTTCTCTTTCCTGTTTACCTTTTCATGCTTCTCTTGAGTCTTGTATTTGAAAGTCAAATTTTCTATTCAGCAATGGTTTTTTCATCAAGAATGCTTGAAAGTTCTCTATTTCATTGAATGGATATCCATTTTTTCCCCTGAAGGATTATACTCAGTTTTGCTGGGTAGGTGATTCTTGGTTTTAATCCTAGCTCCTTTGACCTCTGGAAATCATATTCTAAGCCCTCCAATCCCTTAATGTAGAAGCTGCTAAATCTTGTGTTATCCTGATTGTGTTTCCACAATATTTAAATGGTTTCTTTCAGGCTGTTTGACATGACTTTTTAGCTCTTTGTTGAGGTAGGGCTCTGCTTCCAGTGTGGAGGGTGTACTGTCTCAAGCTTCAAGGATTTTATGCAGCTGTTTTCATAGCTACTTCTAGGGACCTATAAATTTTCAGTTCTTCCAAGGTGGTATGATCAAAGGAAAGGTGTTTACATCTTTCCTGGCCTGTGCTCTGGTCTGTGAGTGACCACAAGCACTCTTTTCTGCCTGTGAGGAGGATTCTCTCTTCACTTCCATCACAAACTCTGCCACACCAGCACTCCTCCTTGCCCCAGATCCAAGCACTGGCAAAGCAAGAGAATCCTGCCTCAGGGCCAGCAAAGAGATCCCTGCAACTCCTTCTGGTCAGCTGCTCCATCCCCCCACTGTCTGTAGGTCAAGAGCTCTGGAAGTAGCCACTGCTGCTGCCCTGCTCCAGTGTTGGGGCCAGACCATGCTTCTCTCTCACCCAGGTCTGACAGACCTCTTCCACTGACCTTCTAAGATGTCTTTGACGTTTATGAGTCAAGAAGTCTGGAAACTGCCCCAGGTCCCCATGATTCAGTCCCCTGAGGCCTGCTCCAAGTTCACTTGGGTCCCTTTTTGCCAGTGTGGCCTTTGCTGAGAACTGCGCTCCTCTCCCAGCCAGGCACAACAGACTTTTCCCATCAACCATCCAAGTTGTTGGGCTGGAAATTTGTTTCACTCTATCTTTTTGTGGGTTCTACTGCTCTGGAATTTGTTTAGAGTAATTTGTACAGGTATTTGGAGGGGCTTGGGGGAGAACTCAAGCAAGTCACTGCTTTTACTCTGCCATCTTGGCTCTGCCCCCCTCCCTCAAGTCAATCCTTCTCTTTCTTGAATCTTTCACTTCTTCCCTGAAGCCTGAAGGGGCATTTCTTTCCTTATATTTTTCTATCACCTTGTCTAGTCCCCTTCTCTGTCCTAATCACATTCTGACTTTAATCAAATTTATTTTTGTATTTGTCTTATCCACCTTTATTAGACTGCAATCTCCTTGAAAGTCTAGGAGATTCTTTTTCATCTTCTAGCCCAGTACTTTGCACAAATGAAGTACTTAATAAATGTTTATAAATGTAATTCCATTCAATTTAGATATGAAGAACAGCATTGCTGTCACTTATGTTGTATGCATGTATATATGTATGTGTGTGTGTGTGTGTGTGTGTGTGTGTGTGTGTGTGTGTGTGTGTATATACACTCATGGGCAGCTAGGAGGTACAGTGGATAGAGGGCTGCACCTCATCTTCCTCAGTTCAGAACTGGCCTCAGACACTTACTAGCTGTGTGACCCTGGGCAAGTCACTTAACCCTGTTTGCCTCAGTTTCCTCATCTGGAAAATGAGCTGGGTAAGGAAATGGCAAACCGCTCCAGTATCTTTGTCAAGAAAACCCCCAATGGGGTCATTAAGAGTCGGACACAACTGAAATGGCTGAACAGCAACCTCAAATATATACTCACCAGTACTGCCTATATTGGATGGTAATTTTATGGTTTTCTAGCACAGCCAGTCATGAAGCTCAACTATGCCAAAGATTATCAGAAGGGAGCAGAAAGAGCATCTTTTCTTCTTTGTTAGGAAGGTGCACAAGCCAGTGCCCTCTCTGTTACCAAGGAGAGAGTACAGTGAGCATTCTAAGCCTCACGAGTTAACTAAGCAGAACCATTTCCTGTATCATATTGCTGAGAACTATTCTGAAATGCTGATTTATGAGGGGCAGGCACCCTTATTTTTCCTCTGAGCTCTGTTTTTGTTCTTGTTCTTCCTTCAAACACAAATCTCAATTGTGAATTATATATGGTAACCTGGAGTTTCCTTCCTGGCAGCAGGGTCAAATCCAAGGAGGGGATGAATACTTAAGTGTCTGAGTGGGCATCTGAAGTGTGGCCTCTGTCTGAAGTCTAAAGCCAATAAAAACACACCTACATGCATACACATACATATATGAGAAAAATATAAATGTATACACATGCATGTACAATGTATGCTTTGGGATTATGAATTTTTGAAAGATTATCTGTGTTTTTTCCTTTCTCTGATACTATGAAAAATCAAATCATAGTCGATCCCAAGAATTTTCCTCACCCTTTGCACTTAGGCTTTTGCCACAATGATTTTCATGTTCTCTCTCCACCAAATGGATCACTGTCCTGATGAAGTGTCCAAGGATGAGCACCCTTGTTAAAATGAGGGTATATTCCACTTTTTTAAAGGTCTAAAGGCACTTAGATTCAAAATGGTCCAAAGGAAGAGGGTTGCCTAAGCCTACACAGAAAACCAGACACGTTCTGTGCGATAGCTGAACAAAAGAGTAGAATAAAGGATAGTGGAAGTGACAATTAGTCACACAATAAGCATTTAAGTGCTTCATATGTGCCAGGCACTGTGCTAAGAGCAGGTCATACACAGAAAGGCAATAACACAGTCAGCCCCAACTCTCAAGGAGCTAACAGTCTAATGGACTGTAATTCATGGAAATAAACAACTGTTCCTTTGAGAAACACAGAGCAGGTGTTCCAGGCCCGAGTTCTTAACCTGTGCCCTGTGAACTTGTTTTATTTATACGTTAAAAAAGATCATTCCGAGAAGGGAACCATAGCTTGTTATGGGGCTCTTAAGAGTCCTCATCCTCAGCTGGTAGGATGAGTAAATGAGTCATAAGCTTTCAGAAGGCCATCAGTGCCATGAGGCTGTCCCTATAGCCAAGTCTAGAATCCCTGATTTGGGGGGGGGGGGGGGAGGTGTTCACACTCAGATACATGAATTGGGGTTTAATTTCAGATGTCATGAAACCCTCTTCTGGGCCTCACTTTAAATATACTCTGCAGTCTTCAGGGAGAAGGGTCTGAAGATGCCACAGAAACACAAAGGACAAACATCTCTAAAGTACACAATGATTTCTGGTTCCGACAGGATTATTGATGCTTTGTCATAGCTTTCTGCTGTTTCTATTGAACATGACTTGTCTTTAATTGAGTCCAGGCCCTCTCTTGATCATATGACTTCCTCAGACCTTTCTTCTATTCTCTGTCTTTTATCTTCCTGAATTCACTTTTCTACATTAAATTACAAGTCAATTGTGCCCAGGCCATGTCTTCATGGTCTGACTGGTTTCCAGACCACTGATGGTGGGAAATGGACATTGAGTAACCACAATCCTTGTGTGACTGTACAAGGATATGGAATTTGGAGAAGGGAGAGAAACACAAACATGGAGGACTTGTTTATGAAAATTTTACAGGCTAGATCTTCGAGCTTCATGCTTCATTATTTGGTGTTCTAGTAGTTCCTTCAGAAAAAGGTTCAGAGGTACTCTGACATTAGTAGGTCATTTAAATTCATCATTTGGTCCTCTTTTTTCTCCTTGAATGAATCTTGACAACTTTGGACATGTCATGAAATATTATTTCACTTTTTTTTTAATATAAATTTATTTATTTTTAGTTTTCAACATTCATTTCCACAAGTTTTTGAGTTCCAAATTTTTACCCCATCTCCCCTCTCCCCCACCCCAAGATGTCACGCATTCTGAATATCCCTTCCCCTACTCTGTCCTCTCCTCTCTCTCTCCCCTTCCCTTGTCCCCTTCCCCTTCTATTTTCCTGTAGGGCAGGATAGACTTCTGTATCCCATTTCCTATATTTATTTCTCAGTAGCATGTGAAAACAGTTTTTTAAACATATGTTTTTAAAACTTTAGGTTTCAAATTTTCTCTCTTCCTCCCTCCCCACCCACCCACCTTCATTGAAAAGGCAAGCAACTCAATATAAGTTGTACATGTGCAGTTATGCAAAACATATCCATAGTAGACATGTTGTGAAAAACTAACTCTATTTCCCTTAATCCTATCCTGCCCTCCCATTTATTCTATTCTTTCTTTTGACCCTGTCCCTCCTCAGAAGTATTTACTTCTGATTAACCCCTTTCCCAATCTGCCCTCCTCTCTATCATCCCCTGCTTTCTTGTCCCCTTCTCCCCTATTTTCCTGTAGGGTAAGACAGATTTCCATACCCAATTGTGTATGTTATTCCCTCCTTAAGCCAAATCCTATGAGAATAAGATTCACTCATTCCCTCTCACCTTCCCCTGTTTCCCCTCCACTGTAAGAGACTTTCTTTTCTGGGGTTTTTTTTTGTGAGATAATTTACCCCATTCTACCTCTCCCTTTCTTCTTCTCCGAGTATAATCCTCTCTCATCCCTTAATTTTATTCTCCAGATATGACCCCTTAATCTTCAGCTCACCCTGTGCCCTCTATCTATCTACATATACATACATATAATTTTTTTCCTCCAACTACCCTGATACTGACAAAGGTCTCATGAGTTATAAATATCATCTTTCCATGCAGGAATGTAAACAGTTCAATCTTAATAAGTCTCTTATGATTTCTCTTTCCTGTTTACCTCTTCATGTTCCACTTGAGTCCTGTATTTGAAAGTCAAATTTTCTATTCAGCTCTGGTCTTTTCATCAAGAATGCTTGAAAGTCCTCTATTTCACTGAATGACCATTTTTTCCCTGAAGGATTATACTCAGTTTTTGGGTAGGTGATTCTTGGTTGTAATCCTATCTCCTTTGCCCTCCGAATATTATATTCCATGCCCTGCGTCCTTTAATGTAGAAGCTGCTAAATCTTGTGTTATCCTGATTGTGTTTCCACAGTACTTGAACTGTTTCCTTCTGGCAGCTTGTAATATTTTCTCCTTGACCTGGGAACTCTGGAATTTGGCTACAATATTCCTAGGAGTTTTCCTTTGGGGATCTCTTTCAGGAGGAGATCTGTGGATTCTTTCAATTTCTATTTTGCCCTCTGGTTCTAATATATCAGGGCAGTTTTCCTTGATAATTTCTTGAAAGATGATGTCTAGGCTCTTTTTTTGATCATGGCTTTCAGATAGTCCAATAATTTTTAAATTCTCTCTCCTGGATCTATTTTCCAGGTCAGTTGTTTTTCCAATGAGATATTTCACATTGTTTTCTAATTTTTCATTCTTTTGGATTTGTTCTACTGTGTCTGATTTCTCATAAAGTCACTATCTTCCAATTGCTCTATTCTAATTTTTAAGGAAGTATTTTCTTCAGTAAGCTTTTGGACTTCCTTTTCCATCTGGCCAATTTTGCTTTTTAGGGCATTTTTCCTCATTGGCTTTTTGGACCTCTTTTGCCATTTGGGTTAGGCTATTTTTTAAGGTGTTATTTTCTTCAGTATTTTTTTGGGTCTCCTTTAGCATCACTCTCAGTTTTTCCTCTACTTTCCCTTACTTGCTTCTCAAAATCGTTTTTGAGCTCTTCCATGGCCTGGGACCAATTCATATTTTTCTTGGAGGCTTTGGATGTAGGAGCTTTGACTTTGTTGTCTTCTTCTGGTTGTATATTTTGGTCTTCTTTTTCACCAAAGTAAGATAATATAGTCTGACTCTTTTTGCTCTGCTTGCTCATGATCCCGGCCAATTACTTGAGTTTTAAACTCTTTGTTAAGGTAAGAATCTGCTTCCAATGTGGAGAATGTACTGTCCCAAGCTTCAGGGGTTTGTACAGCTGTTTTCAGAGATACTTGTAGGGACCTGTAAATTTTCAGTTCTTCCAAGGTGGTATGATAAGGGGCAGGTGTTTACTCCTTTCCTGGCCTGCGACTACAAGTACTCCTTTCTGTCCTGTAACTGTGAGGGGGCTCTCTCCACAACACTACAAGCTCCACCAAGCCAGCGCTCCTCCTCACCCCAGCACCGCTGCCGAGAACTGTGGCCCAGATTCAAACACAGGCAAAGCAAGAGATTCCTGCCTCAGCACTGCCAAAGAGATCCCTGCAATCCCTCTCTGATCAGCCACTGGATTCCCCCGCAGTCTGTGGGCTGGAAACTCCGGAAGCAGCTGCCCCCCCCCACAGGGCCACACTGTTGGGAAATGGAGCTGAAACCCCGCCTTCCTTTCTCAGCACCCACAGAAACAGACTTTTCCCACTGACCTTCTAAGTTGTCTTTGGTATTAGTGTGTTGAGGAGTCTGGAAACCTCCACAGCTGCTCGAGATTTAGTCCTCTGAGGCCTGCTCCAGGTTCGCTGCGGCCTGCGTGCCCACACTGCACTGCGCTGAGCTCCCAGCCCGGCGCAATACACCTTTCTGATCAATCATCCAGGTTGTCTTGGGCTGGAAATTTTTTTCACTCTGTGTTTTTGTGGGTTCTGCTGCTTCAGAATTTGTTTAGAGCCATTTTTTATGAGTATTTGGAGGGGTTTGGAGGAGAGCTCAAGCAAGTCACTGCTTTCACTCCGCCATCTTGGCTCCGCCTCCCCATTTCACTTTCTTGTAAAAGCAGACATTATATTTTCTTTTATCTAGTGATTAGTTGGCCCTAGGAAAATATGCAAAGTAGGCAGAAGTGTGTGTGTGTGTGTGTGTGTGTAGCAGTTTCCCATATCCATTTCTGCTTCCTTCTACCTCCTCCTGGAGTCTGTTCTCCTTAACTTGAAATGCCCAGTTCTAGGACCCTCATCTGAAAGCAAAAGCCCTATTATACTCCACTCAGAATAGCCTTCCCCCAAAGGAGTAAATTTTCATGTTCCCTCCTCTCTCTCTCTCTCTCTCTCTCTCTCTCTCTCTCTCTCTCTCTCTCTCTCTCCCTCCCTTCTTCCCCCTCAACTCCCCAATCTCCATTAAAAAGAAAAACAAAAATGGCAAAAACCTTCTTTTTGCACCTTAATTGGGTGTTAAAAGGGACTGTTGGCTTTCAATTATTTCATATTAAGATGTAAATAACCTACCTTAGGGACATTTATATCTTAAAGAATAATTTTGATCAGTGAAACAAAGAAAGCAAGACTTTCAGACTGTACGAAGGAAACATTGTGGTGCTTAGGACCATGCTGCAGGAATCACTCTGAATTCTCAGTGCTGTTCTGACTAGCATCTTTCACTGGATTAAATTAGTCAAGGTTAAAAGAGAAGAAGCTTGGTTACTTCCAGCTATTTAAACAGAGCATTTCAATAGAATTTCAGCTATGTTAGAAAATCTCCCTTTAAAGGAGTCAACTGCCACCACACATTTATTGCCAGTTTATATCTCTAGATTTGTATTAAACAGGTACTTTAGTGGGAAACACCCAGCCCTGGCTAGTGTTGGAGAAGTAACTAGTCAAGAAACCCCTTCTGAGCACTGGCCCTGGAATCAGGAGGACTTGAGTTGAAATCCAGTCTGAGTCACATAATACTTACTAGCCACGTGACTCTAAGCAGGCCACTTAACCCCAATTGCCTCACTAAAAACAAAAAACAAAAAATCCCTTCTGGGCCCTTCCACTGCTTGTCCATCCAGTGTGGGTTTTTTCAGCTGTCCGGTGGATGCAGATTGTCTACGTGATTATCGCCTGGACTTCCATCCCAGCTAACCTCAATTACTAGAAAAAATGAACTTGCTGTCACTCTTGTAATCTAGGCTGGACTCTGGTGACCAAAGAAAACTTCTTTATTCCTTCATTTTTCTCATATGTAGCTGTGTTCTGTCAATGGTCTTGTATGATTCTCTCAGGAATGTTTAAGGATTAATTAATGCTTCTTCCATACTTTAATGACATATTTTAATGAATTGTAAAATCTTTAAAATGCTTTCAGTTCCTTGAAGACAGGTGCTAAAAGATATATACTACTAGTTTTCTTAAAAGAGATTAATTGCTTTTGAAAAAAAATCTCATTTTGCATTTTTATATAAAGTGATGATAGGTAAAATGAAATCCTACCATTATTGATAAAATAAAAGGAGCTAGAGTTATTTATCCTAGAGTGGTCAGAAATCATCTTTTAAGTACATAAAAGATGATTTAAAAGGGTGATAATCAGTGGTATGTTTCCACAAAAAAAAATTACTTAAATAACAGGTGAAGTTGGGTAAGACATAAGGAAGAACTTTTTTGTTTGTTTGTTTGAGGGATGTTGAACCATAGAATTGGCAGCTAGAAGAGTCTATGAAATTTCCATCTCTGGAGATCTTTAAAAACATAATGACTGTTATGAGTACTGAATAACTTGGTTGCAGGGCTTTACATATGGCCTTTGATGTCCTTTTCATCTCTGAAATCTATGGAGTTTAGATTACCACTGCATTAAAACAGCTCTTAATTGTGGTGTGCCACTAGGCTACCAAAAACCGAAGTCAAAACCTAAGCACCCACACTCTTTCTCTGTCTCTGTCTCTCTCTGTCTCCGTATGTATATATGTATCTGTTCTTGTTTCTGTTTATCTGTCTCTTTGTACTTCTTTGTGGTTCTCTGCCTTGTCTCTATTTGTCTCTGTTTGTTTTTCTCTCAAGAGAAACTTGCAGCTGTTGCCCTGTGGATCACTTGAGTTTGGGAGTTCAGAGCTGAAGTAGGGCCAAAGGTCCAATAAGTCCATTACTGATATGGTGAGCCCTAAGTAGAGAAACTTTATGTACTTCTCTTTTAGGAGTGGAATGGAGTAAGTCAGGGGTGGGGAAGAACAAAGCAAAACAAGACAGCCCTCTACTCAAAAGCTGATTCATAGATGGAGAGTAGAAAAGACTATTTTCCAAACATAGGATCTAAATATTTAAGAGTGGATTAAAGAAGATGGTGGAGAAAAGGTGGAGACTTGCCTGAGCTGTCCCCAAAACCCCTCCAAACACCTTTAAATAATGTCCTAAAACAAATTCTGGAGTAGCAGAACCCACAAAAGGACAAGGTGAAGCAATTTTCCAGCCCAAAACGACTTAGAAGATCAGCAGGAAAGGTCTATTGCAGCACAGACCCATTCTCAGCATACCAGGAGTAGGCCTTGGGAGTGACTGAATCAGCAGCAGCAGCAGCAGCTGCTTCCAGGGCTCTCAGCCTTCGGACGGTAGGGGAGTCAAACAACTAGTCAGAAGGAAATTAAAGGACTCTCTTTGCTGGCACTGGGGGCAGGATTCTGCTGCTTTGCCCATACTTGGATCTGGATGGTAAACCCAGGGTGAGGAAGAGCAGTAGCACACCAGCACTGGAGGCTGCAGTGGAGTAGGGAACCTGGTTACACTTCCAAGGCAGAAAAGAGTGCTTGTGGCCATTCACAGACCAGAGCACAGGCCAGGAGAGTAGTAAACATTCCTCTCCTTAGATCATACTGCCTTGGAAGATCCCTGGAAGTATCTCTGAAAACAGCTGCACAAAACCCCTGAACCTTGGGACAGTTCACCCTCCTCACTTGTCAGCAGAGCCCCGCTTTAGCAAAGAGTTAAAAGTCAAGAAATAGGCTGGAAGAAATGAGCAAACAACAGAAAAATTCTGACTATAGAAAGGTACTATGGTGACAAGGAAGATCAAAACACACACTCAGAAGACAACAAAGTCAAAGCTCCGACATCCAAAGCCTCCAAGAAAAGTATTAATTGGTCTCAGGCCACGGAAAAATTCAAAAAGGAGTTTGAAAACCAAGTAAGAGATGTAGAGGAAAAATTAGGAAGAGAAATGAGAGTGATAACAAGAAAACACGAAAAAAGAGTCAACAGCTTGGTAAAGGAGGCACAAAAATACTAAAGAAAATAACACCTTAAAAAAACAGACTAAGCTTAATGGTAAAAAGGTCCAAAAAGCCCTTGAGGAGAGGAATGCCTTAAAAAGTAGGATTGGCCAATGGAAAAGGAGATACAAAAGCTCACTGAGGAATATCACTGCTTAAAAATTCTAACAGAGCAGGTAGAAGCTAATGACTTTATGAGAAATCAAGAAACAATAAAACAAAACCAAAAAGATGAAAATAGAAGACAATGTGAAATATCTCATTAGAAAAACAACTGACCTGGAAAATAGATCCAGGATGCAGACTGTGCTCAGTTCCAGTCAACCTTCTCTTTGGGACCCCCTCGAGGCAGGGACAGCTCTATGCCCCTTGCCAGCAGGAAGCAGTTTCAGAAGATGAGACCTTCGCTTCTTACACCAAAAGAAATTGGGTCCCATTTGTTTGAGGGGGGAAGGATGAGGATGGGATCTAGACCCCAAAAAGGAAAAACTCTGGACTTTACCACATGGCCAAATCTCTGGTGTTTCCCTGAGGCTATAATTCCATACCTCCCTATGGCCCCAGGCCACTTCCCACTCTTAATCCTATCTAGGCTCCATTCTCCCTTGGCCACCCTTGGAGTTTTATTACCTCATAGACTACTTGGCCACTCCTAGATCCCTCCCATAGTCTTTCTGTATATAAGGCCCATCTTGTCTCCATTAAGATGCTTAGATTCTTATAATTTAGCCACTAGTCAGATTCTTATAATCTAGCCAATAGCTTACTAATATTCTGACTTCTTAAGAGTCTGCCCAGTATGATGGATGTTCTAATAAACCTTGTCTTTGGCTGAAAAAAAAAAAGAAAATAGATCCAGGAGAGATAGTTTTAGAATTACTGGACTTTATAAAAGCCATGATGGAAAAAAAAAGCCTAGACATCATCTTTCAAGAAATCATCAAGGAAAACTGCACTGATATTCCAAAACCAGAGGATAAAATAGAAATTAAAAGAATCTATTGATCAGCTACTGAAAAAGATCCCAAAATGAGAACTCCCAGGAATTTTATAGCCAAATTTCTAAGTTCCCAGGTCAAGGAGAAAATATTACAAGGAGCCAGGAAGAAACAATTCAAGTATTGTGAAGCCACAGTCAGGATAATACAAGATTCAGCAGCATTAAAGAATTGAAGGGCTTAGAATATGATATTCCAGAGGGCAAAGGAGCTAGGGTTACAACCAAGACTCACTTACCCATAAAACTGAGTATGATCCTTCAGGGTAAAAAAAAAAGGGATATTCAATGAAATAGAGGACTTTCAAGCATTCTTGATGAAAACATCAGACCTGAATAAAAAATGTAACTTTCAAATACAAGACTACAGAGAAGCATAAAAAACTAAACAGGAAAGAGAAATCATAAGGGAGTTAAAAAGATTAAACTATTTAGATTCCTACATGGCAAGATGATATTTGTAACTCATAAGAACTTTCTCATTATTAGGGCAGTTAGAAGGTGTATACACAGACACAAGGCATGGGTGTGTATTGAATCTGATGGGATGATTATCTAAAAAAATAAAATTAAGGGGTGATAAAGAAGAATG
Organism: Phascolarctos cinereus; assembly: GCF_003287225.1. NCBI lineage: Eukaryota > Metazoa > Chordata > Mammalia > Diprotodontia > Phascolarctidae > Phascolarctos > Phascolarctos cinereus. The sequence continues at coordinate 172,053,001 of NW_027556180.1, read as the reverse complement.
CACTGGGAAAAAGGGAAAGGGAGAGATAGAACGGGGTTATATAAGTTATATGACATAAAAGAAGCACAAAAGAGCTTTTACAGTACAGGGGAAGGTAGGGGAAAGTGGCAGGGAAGGCTTGAACTTTACTCTCATCAGAGATGGCTCAAAGAGGGAATAACATATTTACTCAATTGAGTATATCTTACCATTCAGGAAAATAGAAGAAGAAGGGGAGGCTCATAGAAGGGAGGGCAGATTGGGGGAGGTGGTAGTCAAAAGCAAAACACTTTTGTGGAGGGGCAGCGTGAAAGGAGAGAAAGCATAGAATGAACAGGGGGAAAATAAGATGGAGAGAAATAACTGTTTGCAGTCACAACTGTGAAAAAAAATTTGAAGCAAGTTTTTTCTGATAAGGGTGTCATCTTTCAAATATATAGAGAAATGAGTCAAATTTATAAAAATAAGAGCCATTCCCCAACTGATAAATGATCAAAAATATGAACAGTCAGTTTTCAAATGAAGTAATCAATGCTATCTATAGCCACATGAAAAAATGCTCTAAATCACTATTAGAGAAATTCAAATTAAAATAATTCTGAGGTACTACTTCATACCTATTAGATTGGCTAATAGGACAGAAAAGGAAAATGACAAATGGTGTAGAGGATGTGGGAAAAAATGAGACATTAATGCACTGTTGGTGGAGTTGTAAACTGCTTCAACCATTCTGCAGAGCAATTTGAAACTACGGCCAAAGGGCTATAAAACCATGCACACCCTTTGACCTAGTAACACCACTGCCAGGTCTGTATCACAAAAGAGATAAAAAACAAAAAGGAAAAAGACCTATCTGCACAAAAATATTAATTGCAGCTCTTTTCTGATGGCAAAGAATTGGAAATTGAGAGTATGCCCATCAATTATAGAATGGCTGAACAAGTTGTGGTATATGATTGTGATAGAATATAATTGTACTATAAAAAATGATGAGCTAGATGCTCTCACAAAAACCTGGAAAGACTTACATTAACTGATGCAAGGTGAAATAATTAGAAACGGGAGAAAACTGTGCACAGTAATGGCAATATTGTAGGATGGTCAACTGTGAATGACTTAGCCATTCAATACAATGATCCAAGACAACTCTGAAGCACTTATAGTAGAAAAATGCTATCCATTCCCAGAGAAAGAACTGATGAATCTGAATATAGATTGAATCATACTCTTTTTACTTTCTTAATTTTTCTTATTTTTTTATTTTGGACTACATTTTCTTTTACAACATGACTAATATGGAAATATGTTTTGCGTGACTACACATGTATAACATATCAAATTGCTTGCCTTCTCAACGAGGGAATGGGGAAAATGGGAGAAAATTTATAACTCAGTTTTTAAAATGAATGCTGAAAATAGTTTTTACATGTAATTGGGGGGAAAATACAATATTAAATGAAGTAAAAAAGTGGATTAAAATGCTATATTCCTCAAGCTCATTTTCATACTTTTTTCATTTGCATTTGCAGCTTTTTACTTAGCCATCAAATACTCTTAAATAATGTCCTACACTCTGGAGTTGTTCCTTTGGTATATAGGAATAGTGGTGAAAATAAAATGTGCTTTGGAAACCTTAAAGCCCTATTTAAAAGCAAATTATTATTCTCATCTCTTTTGGTGGGTTTCAAATAGAATCAATCCTGAGACAAGATACTATTCTGCTATTATCTAATTTTAAATTATCATATTCTACTATTATTATACTTAATGATCTATGAACCATTACACAAGGGATAAAGTATTATTGTTACTATTCTAATACCTGAAGGATCTGTGATTTCATCAGTGTGGGGAGGGAACTCCAGATGTGGGAACTCCCTCTGTCAATTCAGATTACAACCTATCTCTGACTTGGTGGAAAAGTTCTCTGGAGTTGCCTAAAGCTTCTCCTTTACCTTCCTCCCTCTCCTCCTCCTCCTTTATTACCATCTTTGTCTGTAGTCGTTTAAGAAGTCACACGTATTATGGGTCCTCATGATGAAAGCTATCCTCTCCATCAGCCAGCGATTTTCTCTCTCAATGAATCGAAGTCTTTCTGTCTCTTTCTGTAGAGTTCAGGGACAGGGAAAAGACCATTTTTAGAATGAGGGGGAATCAGTTCTCTTTGGGAGCATCAGCATTTTTACTAGACCTGTCTCTGATTCCCTCTACTCTGCATTTGTTTTCCTTTAGTTAAGGGCCCAGCTGCATAGGTATTGAGTGCTACAGCACAGAAATCTTCAGAAATCATGCAAACAATCATGACGGGGAGCTTTTCAAATTAATCCTTTGTGACCTTGAGTACACAAAAATGAAGACCACCCTCATCCTCTGAATAGAGTCTGAATAGAGTCACAAAGGTGACAAGGAGCGTGGTAGCATCAATAACACTGAGACATGACAATGGCAATGGAGAGAAAAGCAAGTCTCCACAGGGGAGGTTTCACAGGGCTCCAAAGTGAAAAAGCTTTGAGGCCAGAGGAGAGGGCTAGCCTTTCATTACACGTCTGACTTTTTTTTTTCCTTTTTGGTGACTTGCCCAGGGTCGCATAGCTAGTAAGTGTCAAGTGTCTGAGACCGGATTATGAACTCGGGTCCTCCTGACTCCAAGGTCAGAGCGCCATCCACTGCACCACCTAGCTGCCCCCGTGTTTGACCTTTTAGACTTCAGAAATACTAGCCTGGATTGCTCTGGGTTGGTTGTTTGTATTTGATCCTGTCCATTTAAGACTACTCCTTGATTCCTTGATTCCTGGTTTATTTTTCTCTTTAAAATGAATGAACTCATGCTCTTTTTTTCAATCATCACCGTCAACCCCAACATACAGAGGCAATACCATTTAAGAACAAAGAAACAAACAAATGAAAACCTCAAACCATGATATTTTGATTTTATGATCAGGTATTATCTGAGCAACCATGCCATACCAACTCTCCACATGCAGCTGTACCTTTCTTACAATATAGTTAAGTGGTGAAAATTACCCTAACCTTTAGAACTGGCAGAGTGCTTGGTTGATAGGAATATGTTTTTCTTAATCCTATTTCTACTGCCATTTTCCTTCTATCTCCCCTTATAATTTTTAAAAAAAATTAGTAATAAGAAAAGGCGTAATGCTAAGAAAAAATGATTTCTGGTGCAGTGACCTCTAAGCTCTATTCAGGAACAAGTGAGGTTAAGTTGGTTTCTCCAACTGTGTCCTTTTTATAAAATATGATTTTTTAAAAAAACAGTTTTTGTGCCTGATGTTTTAAATTTCCCTGGGTTTGCAGTTGACTATTTTTTTAAATTATTGTTAGCTATTACATTAATGTAGAGAATCACCCAAAGGATACCTTGAATTTCTTTAGATTGAGTTGAATATGGTTGTAGATCAAAGGAGGACTGCAATCCACTACTGCTTTGGCATTCTCAACCTGCAAGCAGAAAATGAACATTTTTTTTTCCAAGTGCAGATGATCAAATAACATCTGCCAAGATTTATAGCCACATTGTTATCAGAAATGGAATCACAGTTTTGATCCCTAAAAAATGTTATTAGCTTGACAACTCACAAGGGGAGTGCGTGCTGGAGTCACCTCATACCAACTTAGGGAGCTAATTGTTTAATTTTTGGTGTGAGTATTTACACCTGGAAAACAGGCTACAAATCAGGACTTGGTTTGTTCTTTTATTGGTTGTCTAGAGTCTAGACTTAACGAGAAAATGTTGTAGGTTAAGCTTAAAAGTGTGTCTTACAGGGTTTGTTTGTTTGTTTTCCTCCAAGTAGCTGACTGTTGTTGTATCAGTACCCCCACCACCCCCAGAAATTCCATCTATGAGTACTCTCTCCACCAGTGGAGATCGAACCCCTTATAGTCAGTCAGTCAGTCAGTCAGTCAAAAAAGCATTTATTAAGCAACTCCTATATGCCAGGTACTGTGCTAAGTGGTGGGCCTATAGAGACAAGCAGAAAGCCAACATTGCTTTCAAGGACCTCACAGTCGAATGAGGGAGTCACAACATACAAACAATTACGTACATGTGCCTCAAGAGATAGTTTTTATGAGGTGCTAGGGGAAAACAAAACAGAACAAAATATCCCTCGTGCCAGACTTTCTGGTGATGAACCTTTCCACACTAGTTCCACCTAGTTCTTGGAAGAAAGATACATAGTCTAAGAATGACCCTATCCTCCAACTCTTTCTGGTTTGGTAGACCTTCAACCTTCAAGGTCTTCTGAAAGGGTAAATCAAGCCACTGTCAAGTGGAGGAATATCTACGTTTGTATGTGAATGTATATATATGGGGGAAGAAGATTAGTTACTAAACAGAAGATAAATAGATATGGAATTTAGAAATATATTTGTATACGGACACACATACGTAAATGTATAACACACAAACACAGATCACTACTACCACTTTTCATAGTACCAGTGATTTTACTGGTATAGGGAGCTTCTGGTGGGATAACTCTCTCTACCAGTGCAGATCTGTAAGGGGGTCTGCAGCTTAAGAGTTTTAGAGAGTGATCTCAAGGCATTGCAAGGTTAAATGACTTACTATAAGCCACACAGCGATCGATTGATCGTTGGTTCTGGACCTGAATCTAGGTTGTCCCCACCCTGAGGTTTTCCATTCATATGATATGCTGCTTCTTGATGGAAAAATATTTACAAATTATTATTCATCAACTTTACCACACCACTTTAAAGCTAAGAATAATTAAAAAGAATTATTAGTGACGTAATGGTTTCATTCAGTATTTCATGATCACTTTGTGGGCACTGGAAGGGAAAAAGAAACCTATGCAATTTATGTTTTAAAATGAAGAATTAGGTGAAAAGAACAAAAGATTTACTTGCTAATGGTCATTTCTACTTCACTGTGTATTTCCAAAAGTCCTTTTGGTCATTAATTAGGAATGCTAACACTGGCCTATGTTTGAATTCTAGGTCTTCAAGTAGACAGCCTTAACTCTCTGTTAATTGCAAAATAAACAGCTACACAGTAGAATTTCTATTTGGGGGATTTATAAATCAAGGGATTAATTAGAATTTAAGAACATCCAATATGCTACACAAATGGGGGGAATGGTGGGAGTTACTTGCGTTCTAAAAAGGAGGTCTTTGAAACAGCAGTTCCCCTAGTGTTTTTTAAGTTTTTGCTTTACTGATGGTGGCCATTTTGACTGAGGAACATTGAAAGATAACAGAAACCTGGAGTATTCAGAGCATCTGCCAAGGAAAAGGACAATCAGAAATAAAGATAAAGAATTTTTAAAAGACTAGATACAGTAAACTAGTGGACAGGTGGGATTAAATTCCATTGATACAACAGCTTGAATTTGAATCTGTGCTGGGCTACTTACACACTGCATGACCTTGGGCAAGTAATGGCCTCTTTGGGCCTCAGTTTCTTCTTCTGTAAAATGAGGTGATTGGACTACATGATTTTTAAAGTCCTTCCTGACTAGAAATACTGTGATATTAAAACTCTTTTCTACAAAGTAAGATACCTACATGCAGAATTTTGCCTTGGGGCAAACAGCAATATGGAAAATTTTGGGCTAGAAGGTAAAGTTCTAATCTTAGAAGCCTGTCTGTAGGAATATTCTCTAATGAGTTGTAGATGGTTTTTTATTTGCTTATTTGTTTTGCTTTTGTTTTGTTATGGTAGGGTTTTTTGGTTTGTTTGTTTTGTTTTGTAGAAAACACAAACTTGGCAGCATCAGAGCCAAAGTAAGATTAGATATTTTTGTTAAGATAAGGACCCTAGTTACCAGAAAGCAGGAGTGACAGGGAAGTTAAGGTTGTGCCCTTTTCCCACCGCCAAAGACATATCCAGCAGTACCTGGGTTAAAAGAAAAAAGGAGAAGGCAAGACTGAGATCAAAGGGAATTTTTTACCTATGAGAGAGACTAGCCTTATCTGGGAAAATGGAAAGAGACTTGTCCTAGAGTCAAGAAGACTCAAGCCCATAATCAGCCTCAGACACTTACTAGCTGTGTGATCCTGGGCAAGTCAAATATTATCTCATTATTAATTTAGCCTCAAGAGCAAATGCCTGGCACTGTATCCCTTTTTTTCCCTTTGTTAATCTTATGGTTATTACCAGAAACCAGTATGAAGTTTGCACACACACACACACACACACACACACACACACACACACACACACACCTCAAATATACAATTCAACTTCAGCCCAACATACTTTGCAAATAAATCTTTCACATTTGTGTTCCTAAAGCCTTAGGCACTGTATTTGTTATACAGTGGGGGAGAGGAGGGCAGGAATACAAAGTTTAGATAAGCTTTCCCTATGTGTTTACAGCCTAGATGGTTGCCTGTCTTGCATAACCTCAGTTTCTACTCTGCTCGCTCTTGAGGCTAAATTAATACTAATTTATATTTCTGTAGGAACTCATCTTCATGGAAGCCAGTAGGGAAGCAGGGCTAGGTATAACAGAATTTTGCTTTCCCAACAACTTTTCAACAGTATGTTCTATAAGTCTACAGAGATGTCTATATAAAAAAGATTATTATTAAATGCTGGCCAGTTTTTCATCTTTGTAGTTAAGTGAGAGGAAATGGGCTTAAAATGTATGGAGAAAATTCAGCTTTATGTAAGGAGAACTTTTTACCTGTAATTTTAAAGTTCATCAGCATCAAATTTTAGTACCCATCCCCTAGAGATACTATACTGTCTTTTGTTGTGATTTATGTTGTGCCTTATTCCCCCTATTGCACTATAAACTCACAGAGAATGGGGAAAGAGTCAAAGGCAGTTGAATTGGCCTTCAGAGGAAAAACTAAGGGTGGACAAGAAAGACAATCATCTAGGGGTGCAAGCACATGGTAGGGCCTTTAAAATATCTGTTCAGTTGAATTGAAGTGAAAGTTTTAACATTACTCTTGCTTAAGACAGGGCATTGGAACAGCATTGAGCTTTATAATTCTATGGTTCTTGAAGCCTGATTACAATGCATATTCTAGCAGGTAACAAACATTTAAAGAGATAGATAGCTTGGTGTGTCCCATTAGTCTTTAATTTGTATGTGACCTTTTCTTAAGGGTTAAGGAGAAAGGATTGGGAATTATGCCAATGGCTGCAATGTAGGAGAGGGGAGTTAGTCCTTAAAAAACAAAAACAAAACACACACAACTGAGCCGTTCAGCCTACTAAAGTATGTTGGGCTGAAGTTGAATTGTATATTTGGGGCGGGGGGTGTATGTGTGTGTGTGTGTGTGTGTGTGCAAACTTCATACTGGTTTCTGGTAATAACCATAACTCCCAAGAAACTCCATCTGATGTCAGGGCTTCAGTTGCAGTCAGAATGAAGATGGACTTGTGCAATGAAGGCTGGAGAGTGGTAAAAGAGTGACAACAGGCCTAAGGGCTAAATGTCATCAGTCCAGAGCCTTAGACTGGGGTCCCTCTGCCATTCACACGTCAGTAGCCCAGATTTGGCTCTTAGCAAAGCACACAGGGTCAGAGGAGTGGAAGAACTGTCTTTTTATCAGGTTAGGGATGACTCTTGAATCTTCAAGATAACACTGAATACACAAATCTTTTGACTGCTCTTCTGAATGTTAGCGTTTACTTAAATGTCATTTTGTGTGTTGTTTTATGTATGTTTGTCCAAACCCCTCCAAGATTCAGTAAGATTCTTATAAGCCAGCGTATCATTTCCTATTTCTTTTAACTCCTAATGACTACTTTAGTACCACATACACAGTAGGTAATACATACTGAAAATAACAGAATTTTACTAGAAATTGTCTATTCCCAGTCCCTCATTTTACGGATGAGAAAACTGGGGCCCAGAGAGAGAGCTCAGTAGTGGCAATCAGAACTGGAACTTAGCTTTCTTGATTCTCAGGATTGTTCTCTTCTGCTATACCTCAATGACCTTCATTCCTTATTCCCTAAGGGAAATCCTAGACTATGTCTTTTTTGTATTTTGTCTTTTTTTTTTTCATAATTGTGGGGATAGGTTGGGGTATGTAAAATTATTCTTTTAAAAAATAAACTAGAGATAGCCAGAAGATGAGCTAACCCAAAGGCCTGCCAATCTTCCATCTTTGGAACTGCTAAGAGGAGAAAACCTTTCGTTGCCCCCTTTAGAATGGCAGAGAGTCACCCCTCCCCACCACCAGGTAAATGCAAGGGTTTTCTCTAATAGTCCATGACATTCTGAATTATCATAGATTTTCAGGTGTATCTGTCAAGTGCAGATCTATGACATTCTGAATTGTCAGAAAATTGGGCAGATTCATTTTACATATTATTCTTCACAATGACCTTGTTGGATAGGTTCTTCATTTTGCTATTTCTCTTGAAGAAACTGACATCTAAGTAACCAATGTGACTTTCCCAAGTTCTAATAGCATTTGTCCAGTGATAAACCCGAAATAGGAAGTGACAGTGAAGAAACCTGTTTTACTGGTAGTCTCCAACTCACAAGCTGGTTCTGAAAATTTGTTTAGAGGTCAGTTGTTTGGAACGTAGAATGCATTTATCCATAGAAACAGTGTTGTCAATGGTAGTTAGGTTAACAGGCCACAAAAGGCTATGTAACCCACAAAGTAGTTGAACCAAATGCTCCAGAAACTTTTTTAAAAAATCAGATTTGTTATTTCATCTGTGTAGGGAGCTTCTGGTGAGAAACTTCTACCTTAGAGAATGTCAGAGACAGAACCTGAATCTAGCCCTTCCTTAGGACTTTATGCCATTTTGTCTCTCTGTAGAAACTTTCATCTATTACATTGTTTCTTTGGGGAAAAAACTATTTGGAGCCCAAAAATAAAAGATAGGATTAGGAACACATCTGTCTGTACTCCTCATTGTGCTGAATGGGGAGGAAAGGCCTTTCCTTTCTACAGCTACCACAGTGACCCATCACTGAAAGCATCTTCCTGACACACTGGTGACGCACTTTGGTGACTGTTGGCAATGGCTATGCAGTAGTGGCCATGCACAGGTGGGCACAATGATGTAGGAGTGGAGTCAAGTGGTACAAGACCTTGCGCAAGTCACGTCATCTCTTTTAGCCTCAGTTTTCTCATCTCTGAAGTGAGCCGTTGGACTAACTGATCTCTAAAGTTGCCTTCAACTCTGATATCTTGGCATCTTCTTAATTGACACAATTTTCATCTATGTCTTTCTATCAATCTTTCATAGAAGATTTGATAAAAGAAGTATACATGTACAATATGTCCTAAAACATGCTACATTTAAAACTACATTATGTTTAATGGAGAATGAATTAAATGGTCAACATATATAATAAAACTTATGGGAAATGGTGATAAAAATTTCTAAAACCATGCCTAAAAATCCTTTTAGATTTCTGTGTAAAATAGTAATATTTCACAAATACTGTTTTATATATTCCTTCTGTTATCTCTGCATCAGGGGAAGAAACTGTATTCTTTAGTGAAACGCAGCATATATAATTAAAAAGACTTGACAGGCCCTGAATACATCACTTCACTAGCATTATAATAATAAAAGAAAGTATCCTGTGAAAGGTTATATACTAGGAGGGGTCCTTAATGTTTTTTGTGTCATGGACCCCTTCTCAGAAGACTGCTTTAAAATGAATAAAATAAAGTACATGGGATTATAAGGGAAATAAACTATATTAGAATATCATTATCATTTTTTATCATGAACCCCAGGTTAAGAATCCCTACTACAGACCATAACGTAGCTTTCAAGTGACATGTGTGAAGAGCCAAATTCCATTTTTCAGAGGCCATTGTATAACTATGATGGATGTTAGCAATATGCCTCTTCATTCCCCAGTGGAAGTATTGAACTACCACCTTATTTAGCTACTGTTGAACAGTGCCTACTGAATATATAATTATTTCTTTTATGTGGGCTAATTTTTGTTCCCTCCTCTTGCCATTTGTATCCTCTTGAATCCAGAACACTGGATTTGCTCAAGCCTGGCTCCCTGCTCTGATGAGTTAAAGCTACCATATGGGATACACAAGAAACCCTCATTAGTATGGCTAATGACCTCAATTGGGCATACATCTATAAATAGCAGAACAATACTTCCTAACAATGAAATCAATTAGATGGTGAGAAAGGGTCTCCTGAGACAAGTCCAATTTGGTGGAATCCCTCCCTCCTTGCCAGCATCACTCAGACACATGCTAGCATGTGGCAGTCAGAAATGTGTTGTGGGGAAACAGACAGTGTCAGAGAAATGAATAGGGAATCAAAAGGGTCTCCTTCAGCCCTGAGTCTGTAGTCTGGGTAATGACGGAATGCACTAAAGGCTGCTCTGGTATTTAACCAGATGATGGTGCTTATTAGCCTTTCTCCTACAAACTCCCATTTGTGAAATACTAGAGAGAGAACTATCCTCTTTTGGATCTGAAAATATTGCTTGTCTATCAAAATCATCCATTCTCAGTCACAAGGTTAGAACTGTGCCTACCTTTCTCCTGTGGTCTTTGTAGGCTCTCTCCCACGATTTCTGGTTGAATATATTTTCACAGTAATTAAACATAGGATGGTAGGACCGATGCATTTCAAACTGTTTGATGGGTCCGTGCACCTCTTCACAGAGAGATATCACTTTAACACAAACCTTCATGCAAAGCCCTGGAGACCGTACTTGTGTTTGTAGGAGATCACATGGTAGTTGTCATGCCATCCAAACTAAAGGGAAGAAAAAGAATAGCTGGTGTCGCTTTTCAAACAATATATACGACGGCAAAGAAGAATGAATTCCAGTATTCCAAGGTGATAGTTTCTCAGTAGTACTTGAATAGAACAGAAAGTCCATTTTGGTTACCACGTTTCCCATTTGCCCAGTGACCGAGGAAGAAAATATACCAGATGGATAATGTTAAAATATTCCTTTTTTCTTTTCCTCTCCTTTCCTCTCCTCTCCTGTCCTCTCTTCTCCCCTATTCTTTCCTTCCCTTTCCCCTCTTTCTTCTCCTCTCCTCTCCTTTCCTAATGGAGTCACAAAGAGTCAGACACAATTGAAACAACTGAACAACAACAAAAAACAAGTAGAGAATCGAGGACATGCTACTTATGTATAATTGTTTGCTTCTGGAAAATCATTACCAGTCAAATGTTCTGGTCTCATTCACACAAACCCGGCCTCAAACATTGCTTTGATTTTTAATGTGGTCAGACATTCGTACGGGAGTGAGTTACCGGAAACAATACTGGATTTGGAGTCAAGACTTGGGTTTCAATCTGCTGCTGCTACAAGTCATCTCTGGGTCTTTGTGCAAATCACTTCTCCCATCTGGGATTCAGCTTCCTTATCTATAAAATGAGGGAGGTGGACTTCATGACCTGTAAGGACCGGGATAGCTCTAACTTTATGATCCTATTCCTCTTTTAAAAGTCAATCAAAATTCACCTACCATTTCATATTCAGAGAATCTGGCCTCCATATTTTTAAGCCACCCAGTGCATACTTCTAATGGATATGGCTAAGAAATTGTTTGGTTTTCTGGCAGGCCACTGTGGTTACTGATTAGTGCATTGGAGATAGGTTGAGAATATCTTTTGTAATTAAAGACAGTATAAGGGAGAAAAGGTTAAAAGAGGCAGTTGATTCTTTTTTGCAGCAAAAGTTTAAAATATGATATTTCTAACCTGCATAAAATGTCATATTATAAACCACAGCGTCAAATAAACACTTCAGTGATCATCCTACCTAATCATTTACCAATTGTATGCCATTCCAGAGATTCAGATATATACAAGAGAGTTCAATTGTTACCCTCTGAGGGTCAAAGTGAGATGAAAACATACATAAATTAATGTTGAACAAAACCAACAAAGGCATGTCAATAGTGTAAAAATAAGTGAAATGTAAAAATAAGTTGTGATTGCTAGTTTAACTTTCCCCCACTTATTGGATTGGAATCATAGAAATTTTGAATTAGAAAGGATGCTAGAGATTATCTAGCCTAACCCACCACCCCCTTCATTTCCTTGTTTTAAAAATAGTAAAGAAAATTTCTCAAAATGTTAGTTATACATTTCACACCCACAAAAGGCCAGTTATTAAAGTAATGCTGTTCTGTAGTGTTGCACTGGATATTTCTATGTACATCTTCTGGATGATTCAAATTATAGTTAATGTTTACTTGGACCATGAAGATAATAAAGACTTAACATTCATTTCTGGATCTGTCTTTCCAGCTAATTTGCATGTACAAACCCAAGTTTTAGACAAATAAATCTTATATTTATTATGAGGGTTAAAATTTATGTTACCCTGATACATCATTAAGTTATGTGCTAAATGTATTATTATATTTGTAAGTATGTATTAATGAAAATCAATATTTAGATTTCCTGCAACAGTGGTTTCTGGTTTGAAGTCTGCTTTTTATTTCCCCTCAAAGGAAATATAAGAAAATAGGTGCTCAGTAACAGTGTCCAACTTATTTCTCATTCCTTAAGCAAGTTTATTGGGGGGGGGATAAAATTTTTAACACTACTAGGAAAAGTGATTGACTAGGAATGAGGAGACCCAGGTTCTAGTCCTGTTGCTGCCTCTTACTACCTGTTTGACTTTGAACAAGTCACTTAACCTCTCTTGGCCTCAGTTTCCGCATCTGTGAAATGAGGGAGTTAGATTAGATCAACTCTATGCCCTTTCCAACTTAAAAATCTTATAATTCAACTTCAAATTTACTCAACTTTGAGAAACAAAGTATCTCTTGTTGACTAATAATAGCCCCCAGTGAACCAGGCTTCAATTTAATTGTCTTTATTAATGTAATTATGACATACTGCTATGGCATTAATCAGTCAATCAATAAACCCATAGGCAGCACTAACGTGATAAAAGATGACATTGGAAAATGACCCCCGGCAGGGCAGAAGGTGTCCAACATGTTACTAGAGCAGAGCAGAGGACAACTACAAGTAGTTCCAGAAAGAATGAAGTGGCTGGACCAAAGCCAAAAGGAAGGAAAGTCTGATGCTACAAAAATCAATATTGCATAGAAACCTGGAATATAAGATCTATGAACCAAGATAAGTTTTTGTTGTTGTTCAGTCATTTTTCAGTCATGTCTAACTCTTTGTGACCCCATTTGGGGTTTTCCTGGCAAAGATAATGGAGCAATTTGCCATTTCCTTTACCAGCTCAGAAAACTGAGGCAAACAGGGTTAAATGACTTGCCCAAGGTCATACATCTAGTAAGTATCTAAGGCCAGATTTGAACTCAGGAAGATGAGTCTTCCTGACTCCAGGCCTGGCATTCTATCCACTGTGCCACCTAGTTGCATATGGTCAAACAGGTGACAGAAAGCTTAAACATCAACATCTTTTGGATGTCAGTGAATTTAAATGGACAGGAATGGGTGAATTTAATTCAGATGATCATTACATGTACTCTTGTAGTCAAGAATCCCTTAGAAGAAATGGAGTAGCCCTCATAGTCAATAAAAGGGTGAGAAAAACAGTATTTGGGTATAATTTCAAAAATAACAACATGACATCTGTTTGAGTCCAAGGCAAACTATTTAACATCACAGGAATACAAGTCTGTGCTCCAACCACTGATGGTGAAGAGGACAAAGTTTCTTGGTTCTATGAAGACCTAAGACATCTTCTAGAAATTACACCAAAAAAAAAAAGATGTCACATTCATCATATGCTTGTCATGGCAAACAATCTTTTTCAACCCAAAAGGCAACCTGTACACATGGATATCACCAGATGGCCAATATTCAAATCAAATTGATTTCTCTGAAGGTGGAGAAACTCTATACACTCAGTTAAAACAAGATCTGGAGCTGACTGTGGTTCAGATCATGAGCTTCTTATTGCAAAATTAGGCTTAAATAGAAGAAAATAGGGAAAACCATAAGACTAGACCTACATAGCATCTCTTATGAATATGAAGGGGAAGTGATGAATAGATTACTTGTCTCCTGAGGTTAAGAAGCAAGAGTTAGAACTGAAAAAGGAATAAATGATTGGCTTAAGATTGAGAAAGGACAAGGCTGTATATTGTCCCTGCATTTATTTAATGTATATAAAGAATACATCATGTGAAATGCCAGGCTGGAGAAATCAAAAGCTGGAATTAAGGTTGCTGGGAGAAATATCAACAATCTCAAATATACAGATGATACCACTGTGGTGGCTGAAAGTGAAGAATTAAGAAGCCTCTCGAGGAAGATTAAAGAGGAGAGGGCAAAAGCTGGCTTGAAGCTTAACATTAAAAACAATAATGATAAGATCATGGCATCTGGTCTTATCATTTCCTGGCCAATAGAGGGAGAAGAAATGGAAGCAGTGCCAGATTTTATATTCTTGGTCTCAAAGATCATTGCAGATGGTGACTGCAGCCATGAAATTAAAAGATACTTGCTTGGATTCACAAGCAAATTCTACCAAACATTTGAAGAACAATTAATGCCAATACAATATAAACTATTTGGAAAAATAGATGAAGTAGTTCTACCAAATCCCTTTTATAACACAAATATGGTGCTGATACCTGAACTAGGAAGAGCCAAAACAGAGAAAGAAAATTATCAACCACTTTTCCTAATGAACATTAAAGCAAAAATTTTAAATAAAATACTAGTTAAAAGATACATCAAGATATATACAAGGATCATACACTACAACCAGGTGGGATTTATATCAGGAATGCAGGGCTGATTCAATATTAGCAAAACTATCAGCATAATTGACCATAGCAATAACAAAACCAACACAAATCATATGATTATCTCAATATATGCAGAAGAAGTCTTTGACAAAATACAGCATTCATTCCTGTTACAAACTCTAGAGAGCATAGGAATAAATGGAGCTCACCTTAAAATGATAAGTAATATTTATCTAAAACCATCAGTAAGTATTATCTGTAATGGGGATATGCTAGAAGACTTCCCAATACAATCAGGGGTGAAGCAAGGATGCCCATTATCACCTCTTCTCTTTAATATTGTACTAGAAATGGTAGCTATAGCAATAAGAGAAGAAAAATAAATTGAAGGAATTAGAATAGGAAATGAGGAAAAAAACTATCACTCTTTGCAGATGATATGACATTATTCTTAGAAAATCCTATAGAATCAACCCAAAAGAAACTACTTGAAATTATTAACAACTTTAGCAAAGTTGCAGGATACAAAATAAACTCACATGAATCATTGGCATTTCTATATATTACCAACAAAGTCCAGCAGCAGGAGATAGAAAGAGAAATTCCATTTAAAATAACTGTAGACAATAGAAAATACTTGGGAGTTTACCTACCAAGACATGTCCAGGAACTATATGAACACAACTATAAAATACTTTATACACAAATAAAGTCAGATCTAAACAACTGGGAAAAATATTAATTGCTCATGGGTAGGCCAAGCCAATATGATAAAAACGGCAATTCTACCCAAATTAATCTATTTGTTCAGTGACATACCAATCAAACTATCAAAAATTATTTTAGAGGGGGGCGGAGCCAAGATGGCAGAGTGAAAGCAGTGACTTGCTTAAGCTCTCCCCCAAGCCCCTCCAAATACTCATAAAAAATAGCTCTAAACAAATTCTGAAGCAGCAGAACCCACAAAAAGACAGAGTGAAACAAATTTCCAGCCCAAGACAACCTGGATGATTGATCACAAAGGTGTATCGTGCCGAGCGAGCGCAGCGTGGGTGCTCAGGCCACAGTGAACCTGGAGCAGGCCTCAGAGGAGTGAATCATGGGCAGCTGTAGAGGTTTCCAGACTCCTCAATCCTAAAGACAACTTAGAAGGTCAGTGGGAAAAGTCTGTTTCTGTGGGTGCTGAGAAAGGAAGACGGGGTCTCAACTCCATTCCCCAAGAGCGTGGCCCTGGGCTGGGGGGGGGCAGCTGCTTCCCGAGCTTCCAGCCCACAGACTGAGGGGGAATCCAGTGGCTGATCAGAGAGGGATTGCAGGGATCTCTTTGCCAGTGCTGAGGCAGGAATCTCTTGCTTTGCCCGTGTGTGGATCTGGGTCACAGTTCTGGGCAGCGATGCTGGGGTGAGGAGGAATGCTGGCATGGTGGAGCTTGTAGTGGCTGTGGAGAGGAGCCCCTCCTCACAGTTACAGGACAGAAAGGAGTACTTGTGGTCACAGGCCATGAAAGAAGTAAACACCTCGCCCCTTATCATACCACCTTGGAAGAACTGAAAATTTCGTACCTACAAGTATCTCTGAAAACAGCTGTACAAACCCCCTAAGCTTGGGACAGTACATTCTCCACATTGGAAGCAGACTCTTACCTTAACAAAGAGTTTAAAACTCAAGTAATTGGCTGGGATCATGAGCAAGCAGAGCAAAAAGAGTCAGACTATATTATCTTACTTTGGTGAAAAGAAGATCAAAATATACAACCAGAAGAAGACAACAAAGTCAAAGCTCCTACATCCAAAGCCTCCAAGAAAAATATGAATCAGTCCCAGGCCTTGGAAGAGCTCAAAAGGGATTTTGAGAAGCAAGTAAGGGAAGTAGAGGAAAAACTGGGAAGAGAAATGAGAGTGATGCAAGAAAATCATGAAAAACAAGTCAACAGCTTGCTAAAGGAGACCCAAAAAAATACTGAAGAAAATAACACCTTAAAAAATAGCCTAACCCAAATGGCAAAAGAGGTCCAAAAAGCCAATGAGGAGAAAAATGCCCTAAAAAGAAAAATTGGCCAAATGGAAAAGGAAGTCCAAAAGATTACTGAAGAAAATACTTCCTTAAAAATTAGAATAGAGCAATTGGAAGCTAGTGACTTTATGAGAAATCAAGACACTGTAAAACAAATCCAAAAGAATGAAAAATTAGAAAACAATGTGAAATATCTCATTGGAAAAACAACTGACCTGGAAAATAGATCCAGGAGAGAGAATTTAAAAATTATTGGACTATCTGAAAGCCATGATCAAAAAAAGAGCCTAGACATCATCTTTCAAGAAATTATCAAGGAAAACTGCCCTGATATATAGAACCAGAGGGCAAAATAGAAATTGAAAGAATCCACAGCTCTCCCCCTGAAAGAGATCCCCAAAGGAAAACTCCTAGGAATATTATAGCCAAATTCCAGAGTTCCCAGGTCAAGGAGAAAATATTACAAGCTGCCAGAAGGAAACAATTCAAGTACTGTGGAAACACAATCAGGATAACACAAGATTTAGCAGCTTCTACATTAAAGGACCACAGGGCATGGAATATAATATTCTGGAGGGCAAAGGAGATAGGATTACAACCAAGAATCACCTACCCAGCAAAACTGAGTATAATCCTTCAGGGGAAAAATGGTCATTCAGTGAAATAGAGGACTTTCAAGCATTCCTGATGAAAAGACCAGAGCTGAATAGAAAATTTGACTTTCAAATACAGGACTCAAGTGGAACATGAAGAGATAAACAGGAAAGAGAAATCATAAGAGACATATTAAGATTGAACTGTTTACATTCCTGCATGGAAAGATGATATTTATAACTCATGAGACCTTTGTCAGTATTAGGGTAGTTGGAGGAAAAAAATTATATGTAGATAGTAATAGTAGATAGATAGATAGAGGCACAGGGTGAGTTGAAGATTAAGGGGTCATATCTGGAGAATAAAATTAAGGGATGAGGAGGATTATACTCAGAGAAGAAGAAAGGGAGAGGTAGAATGGGGTAAATTATCTCACAAAAAAAACAGAAAAGAAAAGTCTCTTACAGTGGAGGGGAAAGGGGAAGGTGAGAGGGAATGAGTGAATCTTATTCTCATAGGATTTGGCTTAAGGAGGGAATAACATACACATTCAATTGGGTATGGAAATCTGTCTTACCCTACAGGAAAATAGGGGGAGAAGGGGACAAGAGAGCAGGGATGATAGAGAGAGGGCAGATTGGAAAGGGTAATCAGAAGTAAATACTTCTGAGGAGGACAGGGTCAAAAGAAAGAATAGAATAAATGGGAGGGCAGGATAGGATTAAGGGAAATAGAGTTAGTTTTTCACAACATGTCTACTTGGAAGTGTTTTGCATAACTGCACATGTACAACCTATATTGAGTTGCTTGCCTTTTCAATGAGGGTGGGTGGGGAGGAGGAAGAGAGAAAATTTGAAACCAAAGTTTTAAAAACATATGTTTAAAAAAATGTTTTCACATGCTACTGGGAAATAAGAAATACAAGAAATGAGGTACAGAAGTCTATCCTGCCCTACAGGAAAATAGAAGGGGAAGGGGGAGAGAAAGAAAAGAGGACAGACTAGGTGAAGGGATATTCAGAACGCATGCCATCTTGGGGTGGAGGAAGGGGTGAGACAGGGTGAAAATTTGGAACTCAAAAACTTGTGGAAATGAATGTTGAAAACTACAAATTAAAAAATTTATATTTAAAAAAATAAAATACATATGATAACAAAAAAAGCAAAAAAATAATTTTATAGCACTAGAAAAAATAATTTAAAAATTTATCTGGAAGAACAAAAGCTCAAGGATATCAAGAGAATCAATGAAAAAACATGTGAAAGAAGGTGGTCTAGCTGTATCAGATCTCAAACTGTATTATAAAGTAGTAATAAGCAAAACAATCTGGTATTGGCTAAGAAATAGAGTGGTGGATCAGTAGAATAGCGTAGGTAGAAATTACATTTTAGTAAATGACCACAGTAATCTAGTATATGATAAACCCGAAGATCCAAGCTTTTGGAACAAAAACTCATTATTTGACAAAAACCTCTAGGAAAACTAGAAAACGGTAAAGCAAAAATGAGGTATATACCAACATCTCACACCATATGCCAAGATAAGGTCAAAATGAATACATGATTTACTCATAAAGGGTGATAACATAAGCAGATTGAGAGAGCATGGATAGTTTATCTGTCAGATTTATGGACAAGGGAAGACTTTGGGACCAAAGAAGATATAGAGAGCATTATAAAATGTAAAATAGTAAATTTTGATTGTATAAAATTAAAAATGTTTTGCACAAACAAAACCAATGCAACCAAAATTATAAGGAAAGCAGAAAGGGGGAAATTTTTTGTGATAAAGGCCTCTTTTCTCAAATACATAGAAAACTGAGTCAAATTTATAAAAGTACAAGTCATTCTCCAACTGATAAATGACCAAAGGATATGAACAGGTAGTTCACAGACAAAGAAATTAAAACTATTTATAGTCATGTGAAAAAATGTTCTAAATCACTATTGATCAGAGAAATGCAAATTAAAGTAACTCTGAGGTACCACCTCATGCTTATCAGAGTGGCTATACAAAAAAGGAAAATGTTGGATGTTGGAGGGGATATGGGAAAACTGGGACACTAATGCATTGCTGGTGGAGTTGTGAACTGATCCAACCATTCCAGAGAACAATTAGGAACTATGCCCAAAGGGCTATAAAACTGTGCATACCCTTTGATCCAGCAATACCACTGCTAGGTCTATATCCCAAAGACATACAAAAAGGGAAAAAGACCTATTTGTAGCAAAATATTTATAGCAGCTCTTTTTGTGGTAGCTAAGAATTGGAAATCAAGAGCAAGTGGATTTTAGAAAAACCTGGAAAGACTTATATAAGCTGATGCTGAGTGAAGTGAGCAGAACCAGGACAACACTGTACACAGCAACAGCAACATTGTTCAATGATTAACTATGATTGACTTAGATCTTCTCAGCAATATAATGATCCAAGACAATTCCAAAAGACTCATGATGGAAAATGCTAACCACATCCAGAGAAAGAACTATGGAGTCTGAATGCAGATTGAAGCATACTGTTTTCCCTTTTTTGTCGTTTTTCTCTTTCTCATGGTTTTTCCCTTTTGTTCTGATTCTTCTTTCACAGTATAACTGATGTGAAAATATGTTTAACATGACTGTATATGTATATGTATACACACACACACACACACACACACACACACACATGCATATAAAACCTATATTGGATTGCTTGCAGTCTTGGGGAGGGGAGAGGGAAAGGAGAGAGAGAGGAAAATTTGGAACTCAAACTTTTAAAAAAATGAATATTGAAAACTATATTTAGTTTTCAAAATAATAAAATACTGTTAAGGAAAAAATACTATTAAGAAAAAAAAAGAATTAGAAATCAAAGAGATTTCCATCAATTGGGGAAGGACTAAACAAGCTGTGGTATGTGATTGCAATGGAATATTATTATGATATAAGAAATGACAAGCAGAAAGTTGTTAATTATTTCAAATAGGTTTTTTTTTAGTTGAGCTCTAGGATTCTCTAAGTATACCATTGTATCATCTGCAAAGAGTGATAGCTTTGTTCCTCAGCCTATTGTAATTCCTTCAATTGATTTTTCTTCTCTTATTGCTATAACTAACATTTCTAGTACAATGTTGAATAATAATGGTGATAATGGATATCCTTGCTCATTGGGAAGTCTTCTAGCATAATCCTATTGCAGATAATACTTGCTGATGGTTTTAGATAGATACTACTTACCATTTTTAGGAAAGTTCCACTTGTTTTTATGCTCTCTAGTGTTTTTAATAGGAATAGATATTATATTTCATAAAAAAGCTTTTTCTGCCTTTCTTGAGATAATCATATGATTTGGGTTTTTTTTTATTATTATGGTTAATTATGCTGCTGATTTTCCTAATATTGCATTAGTCTTACATTCCTGGTACAAATCCCACCTAGTCATAGTGTATAATCTTTATGATATATTGCTGTAATCTCCTTGTTAGTATTTTATTTAAAGTGTTTGTATCAATATTCATTAGATTGTTTTTTGTTTGTTTAGTTTTCTATACTTTTCTTTCTCTGTTTGCATTTTTCCTGGTTTAGGTATCAGCACTATACTTGCATCATGAGAGGAATTTGGCAGGACTCATTTCTCACCTATTTTTTGAAATAGTTTATATAGTATTGGAATTAATTGTTCTTCAAGTGTTTAGTAGAATTCACTTGTGAATTCATCTGACCCTGGGGATTTTTTCCTAGGGAGTTCATTGATGGCTTGTTCAGTTTCTTTTTTCCAAGACAGGGTTATTTAAGTATTCTATTTCCTCTTCTGTTTATATTTTTATAAATATCTATTCATTTAACTTAGATTGTCAGATTTACTGGCATTTAATTAATCAAAATAACTACTAATAATTACTTAAATTTCCTCTTCAGTTGTGATGAATTCATCCTTTTCATTTTTGATACTAGTAATTTGGTTTTTTTTATTTTTTATTTTAAATCAAATTAATCAATGGTTTATTTTATTTTTTAATAAAAGCCAACTCCTACTTTTATTATCAATTTTAAAAAAAAAGAAATGACGAGCAGGATGATTTCAGAAAAACCTGAAAGACGTACATGAACTGATTCATAGTGAAGGAGAACGTTGTACATAGTAACAGTGATTTTGTTTGATGAAGAATTGTGAATGACTTAACCATTCTCAGCAATACAATGATCCAAGACAATCCCCAAGAACTAAGGATAAAGCATACTATCTGCCTCCAGAGAAAGAACTGATATTGTTTGAATACAGACTGGAGAATGCTATTTTTCACTTTCTTTCATTTTTTTCTTTTATTAGAGTCTTCTTGTACAAAATGACTAATATGGAAATGCTATACATAATTGCACATATACAACCTATATCTGATTGCTTACCATCTTGGGGTGGGGGGAGAAGGAGGGAACAATAGAATTTGGAACTCAAAACTTTAAATAAAAATGTATAAAAATGCTTGCTCTTTGGAAGGAAAGCTATGGCAAATCTGAGCCACACACTAAAAAGCAGAGACATCACCTTGCCAACAAAGATCTGTATAGTTAAAACTATGGTTTTTCCAGTAGCAATATATGGGTGTGAGAGTGGGATTGTAAGGAAAGCTGAGCACCACAGAATCAATGCTTTTGAACTGTGATGCCAGAGAAAACATTTGAGAGCCCCTCGAATGACAAAGACATCAAATCTGTCAATTAAATCAAAGAAATTAATTCAGACTTTTCATTGGAAGGACAAATACTGAAGCTGAAGCTTAAATACTTTGGCCACATAATGAGAAGACAGAACTCATTGGGAAAGACTCAAATGTTGGGAAAGATTGAAGGCAAAAGGAGAAGGAGACAGGAGAGGAAGATATGGACAGATAGTGTCATGGAAGCAACGAACATGAGCTTGGACAAACTTTGGGAGACAGTGAAGGATAGAAGGACCTGGTGTGCTATGGTCCATGGGGTCACGAAGAGTCAGGTACACCTGAACAAATGAACAACAACAACAACCACAATTTGGGGGGAGGGAGATCTCAAAATAAATAAGACATAGTTCTTGCTCTAAAGGAGCTTAAATTTAGTAGGAAGAATTAAACATCAAATATGATGGAGTTTGTTGAGATGCATATGATTAGAAATATGATGAAAGGCTACCAGGAGGTATGAGAGTTTATAAAATGGAAGGACATGCTATGTATTGAAGATAGACTATAGCCTAAAAGAGGTGTATAGCCTTATACTGGAAGCCAAAGGATATTTCCTCATTGAACTTAATGGAAAAGAATGAAAATATACTTAACCTTTCCATCCTTATTGTTCTTAGGATTTAGAGCTGGAAGGAGCCTTTGAGACCATCCAGCCCACTTCCTTATTTTGCAATGAGGAGAGTGAAGCTTAGAACAGTTGGATGATTTGTCTGTGGTTTCAGAGTTAGTAACTGTTGGATATGGGATTCGAATCCAAAACTCTTCTGATTTCATGTCCAGTGTTCTTTCCCTTGCCCCATGCTGCAGTCCTTTTAGGCCTTCTCTGTCATCAAAATTTAGGTCAATAGAAAAGTCCAGAGCTCCTGATCTATTCAAATTCAGAATCTTACACTTACTGTCAAGAGCTCTTAGCAGGCTGGGCAGAAAAAATGAAAGAGTTTAAAATGAAGCCAGTCAACTGAGAGGAAGCTGACATAATCCAAGAGAAGGCCCATGGTGGAAGAAAGGCTTGTCTGCCTCTAAGGAGATCTACACAAACACTTTCTTTTCTAAAATGAGTGCAGCCTCTCTGCCTGCCAAAGCATGGAATCTGTTCCTGCTTCCCCACCCTCTCCCTCATTTTTATCTAGCCATGAAGGCAAGAGTTTTCTCAGCTGAACAATAATAGTCTTTATGCTATTTTAAAACAGTCTATTTTTTGCTGCTGGTCGCTTGCCCCATGAAGTGGCCCTTCAATAACGCCCTAACCTATCTGCTCCAAGCAGAGTGGAATTTTATTCTGCTGGGCTCTGGAAAGAGGGGGCTGTCTGGAGTGGGGTACCATGGCATGTTAGCCATTTGCTGGAAGAGGCCCCAGAGCTGCTGCAGGCCTGGAAAGATGAGGGACAAGCAAAGCTTGCAGGAGGGAAAGAAGGCCACTGTGAAGCCCAGAAACTCCTGGAATAGGACACCATGTGTGTTATGCAGATATTACCACACAAGGGAAATGGGCTGAGGCTAATGCACATTATGAAGGCTTTCAATAACATCTGAACTAGTGGGCATTTCAGTGAAGTTACAAGCCAAACAGGATGTGTGTGTTCCTGAGCCTCAGGGGCCAGCAATCAGGAACAATGGGAGGAGGAATACTGGAAAAGTCCTGTAGACAATTTCAGTTACAGAGGGAGGGTACTGGGACCCCAGGCATCTCAATCCTAGCAGAGTTTGTTGCTATTTTAATGTGGATCTGACTTTAACATAAACAAACCATTCTCCAAAAAAAATCCACCCCCCAAAAAAATCCAAGGAAGCAGTTTGTCATTATTTTTGGTAACATATCCTTCCTTCAAAAAAAAAAAAACGCACAAAAAACAACTCACACAACCCACCTCAAATAATGTAGAGTTCTCTCTTCTGATTTACAAGCTTGATAAAAAAAATTGGGAGAGAATATTTATCTTATGTATTTAGTGATTTGAACTACAAGGACAAAAGCCATTTGATAAGCATAAATTATTATCATTGTTTGATATCTTATGCATGAACTGATACTGTTCTATTTGTATCATTTTACCTTTACAACATCTCTCAGGACAACTAGGTAGTGCAATGGCTAGAACACCGGCCTTGGAGTCAGAAGGATCTGAATTCAAATCAAGTCTCAGACACTTGACACTTAACTATCTGTGTTACCTTGGGCAAGTCCCTTAACTCTGATCGCCTCATAAAAAACCAAAACCACCATAACATCTCTTATACCTATCCCTTTCTCTCCATTCATCCTAGCACAAGCCCTTATCTCTTCTTGCCTGTTCCATTACAATACTCTCCTAATTTGTCTCTTTGTCTCAAACCTCTTGCCGCTCTTATCCATCCTGCACTCAGATGCCAAAGTAATTTCAGATCAATCCCACTCACTCCCTCTAGGTATCAAATATAATATCCTCTGTTTGGAATTTAAAGCCTTTTGTGACCTGGCCTTTTCCTTCCTTTCTATGTACTTGATGATCGAAACTGATCTCTTTACTGTTCCTTACACTTGCTGCTCTAAATGCCAACTCTGCATTTGTAGTAGCTGTTCTCCATTCCTAGAATGTTCTCCATCCTTACCTCTGCCTCCTAGCTTTCTTTACGGCTCAGCTCTAATCCCATCTTCTAACAAAGGCCTTTCCTGGTAACCTCACCCTTACTCCCATGCTCTTGCCACTGAGATTACCTTCCATTAACATTATATATTATATATACATAGCTATTTCCATGTTTTTCCCTGCCTCTGTGTTAGACTGTGAGCTCCCTGAGAGCAGGGACTGAGCTATTATCTTTCTTTCTATTCCTCAGAACTTTGCACAGTGCTTAGTACGTAGTGAATACTAAACAAATTCCTATTGACTGTATTTATTTATACTCAATTCATGGAAAGACTGTTAAAGCTGGCTGTCTAAAGACTTGGTTTTTAGTTCACCTTTATTACTCACCTGTTGCAGGACCTTGAGCAAAATTTTGAACTGAGCGTAAGGAGCCAATGAAGTTTTGTGTTGGCTAAAAGAGCAAAAAGGTGGGGAGTAGGAGTGTGGGCTGGTGGTTACTGATAGTAGATATGCATAATAAAGGTAGGAATGTGGACCCTGCCTCCTTCATTTAGTTTCACTGCATGCCAATCAAAAAGGATCTTGAAAATGAAGTTTGCTTCAGTCTCCCAATCTCTATATAGTTCCTATAGTGTTCGGTGACATAGAGTTCTACAAATGGATTTGGGGACGTACGTTCCATTCAGATATACAGTAGATAAAACAAATAATTTTCTTACTCCTTGTCAGATAATTTGGCCTAAGAATTTTTCATCAGCGCCAGAAAAGAAAGGTAGAAAGAATAGACGGCCTGAACATTCTGATGGATTTTTTTTGGTTCCCAGGCTAGGTCTGGTGGTTCAGCTATCAGTTAAATGACTGCCTGACAGTGTCAGGGAAAGCCTTACTAGCCGTGTCAAATGGCCCCAAAAGCTAAAGAACAATAGATGACAGCAGATAATAGCTTGACGCCTGTGACACCAGGAAAGATGTCTTGCCCTTTATGGACAGCAGAGATGTGATACTCAGAAAGCAGTGGGATGATGACACCATAGGACTCTAGCTGCTCTGCAGTGTCAAAGATGAGTTACCCTAGGCCACAAGTGTCCCTATGGGTGTGCCCTCCATGTGCTTGCATCAGACACATGCATTCTTTGTGTGTTCCCTTTCATGCATGTTCCCTGGTCATGTATGTTCCCTACATGTATGTTGATTTATCACTTAATATGTCTAAAATAGAATTCATTATCTTTCCCTCTAAAACCTATTTGTTTTTCTAATTTCCTATTTCTGTTGAGAGCTCTATTACCCTTCCAGTCAGTCTGGCTCACAACCTCAGTCATCCTCAATTCTTTCCTCTTCATTATCCCCCCATATCTTATGAGCCTCAGAGTCTTATCAATTCTACCTCCACATTTCTTGTATTTGTTCCCTCCTTTCCACTCACATGGCCATCAACCTAGCTGAGAGCCCTTCATTGCCTCTCACCAGGACTACTGCAATAATCTGCTCGCTTCTAGTCTGGCCCCTCCAATCCGTCCTCTACACACCTGCCAAACTGATACTCCTAAATCACAGTTCTCACTATGTCACTTCCTTGTTCAAGAACATTCAGCGGCTCCCTATTGCCTCTAGGTAACTAAATTCCTCTGCTTGCCCTTTAAAGCCCTTCCTGGTGTCTTGTTTACCTTTCCAGACTTATTTTACATTATTTCTCTTCATACACTCTGTCTTCCTGCTCAATTAGCCCTTGTGCTTTCTTCCATGGCATTTCATTTTGTATCTCTTTACAAGATGCCTCCCTTCTTAGTTGCGGCTTTTGTAACCCCTAGGGATGTCTGTTAAAGGCTCAGTTCAGGTGTCACGGACCTCATGAACAAGGCCTTCTGTACTCTTTCCTCGGTTAGCGATCTTTCCCCCTCCAAAATTACTTTGTATCACAATTACAATTACAATGTACAAAATATTTTGTATTCATTCATCTGTGTACATGTTGTATTACCTAGTAAATTGTAAATTGCAAATTGCTTGAGGGTAGGGATTGTTGTGTTTCTGTCTTTGAATCCCCAGGGCTTAGCACAGTGCTTTGCATGTATTAGATGCTTGTTTGCTCAATGAATAAATGTGTGTTTTCTAGTTGTGTGACTTGGCCCTCTGGTTAGGTGGTAACCAATTCATGGCATTTCCTTTAAGCGTGTGAAAGGATATTTTAGTTTCATTTTATTTTCTATCTCTTATTAAATGTATTTTTAAACTAATATGTCATCTGACTGTCTAATAAAAGCTCAATGGGGGCTCATAACCTATGACTTTGAGTAGATGCTAGTCCTCAGAATTCCTTGATGCTGCAGTAGCTTTTTTAAAAGTCTCACAAATGACAGGTTACAATAGGTATTACATAGGCAAGTTTGGTCATCAGTACTCTTTATCTTCCATTCTGTGCCCTCTTTCCCTTTCTATAGTGCCCTTCTTTTTCCTTAAGTATTCAGTGGCCTCTTAATTTTATATCCTTACTCCCATCAAAATATGCTATCAGGAAAGGATCTGAAACTTATTCATTACGAAATAAATGTGAAACTCACTCAAATTGAACATGGATAATTGGCAGTTTAAAATATTACCCCTTTCCAAGGATACATGAATTTTTAACAGATCCAGAATTTTAAGGTAAAAGAATAAAACTCTAAATGATTAATTTCATATAGCAGTTAAAAAGCAAAGGAGAATTTTTTTAGAGGAGGAATGGAATTTTTTAAAATAATGGAACCCTTCTGTCATTCCTGCAATCACTCATTATACCATAGCATATGCATACTCAACTTGTATATAAGGTGGTTTTTGATTTTGTGGTACTGGGGAGATCCTAAGCAGCTTACTTAGTCCCAGCTGACCCATGAGAAGAAGGAATAGTATTATTCACTTAGGACTACCTTTAGACTAACTTTCAAAGAAGGTGAAGTTTATCTTGGGCCCCTTTTAGCCTTTCTTCAGTTTCTATCTTAGACAACTTTTCTCATGCTGAAACTATGATGGTCCTAGGCCTTGGGTCTACTTTTATGAAAAGTATACCATAGTACAAAACAAGCAGGGTAAAAATAGGTTTGGAGTAAAAGGATCTGGATTTTATATCATCATTGTGCTGTTTACTATCTGTCTACGCTAAATCAAGTCACAATCTCTCAAGGGTTTAGTTTCCGTATCTGTAAAATGAAGGGTTGGATTAGATGATTTCTAATGTTCTAATGTTGACTTCAGCCCAAAATCCTAAAAATCTACTGTCCTACTTATCTTTTCCTCTATTATCCCTTACCTATCTCCTTTTAGAAAACTCAGGAGGTGCTTGAGAAGTAAGAATTTAAATCTTTGCCCCAAAGTGAAATTGGTTTACAATGCTTTACTTTCTTCCTAACTCTTGCTACTCCTAAAAGAAAAATACCTAGATGTGTTCTGATTTACTTTTTTTGATTCTGCATTTTTAAAAAAATAGATTTTATTTATATCTTTTGTCTTTTTTAAAGTAAGTTTTTATTGATGTCTTTTGGTTTTTATGCATATCTTTTGTCTTTGTATCTCCTACATGTCCTGTTGTATCTTTCTCAAAACCTCCTTTAAAATGTCATCACTTAGAGCAAAGAACAAGAAAAAGAGAGGAAGAAAAGAATAATTCCAGCAAAATCAATCAACACATCAAAAAAGTCTGACACTACATGCAGTGTTTCATACCCATGGAGCATCACCTCTGCAAATGAGTGAGGTGGAGGTATCTTATAAGTATCTTTGAGCCCAAGCTTGGTGGCTATCATTTTCTGACGTTCACTTTCAGGGGTTTTCTTGGTGGATGTTCTTTCCATTTACATTTTTGTAGTCATTGTGTATATTGTTTTCTTTACTTCACTCTGAATTATTTCATGTAAGTTTAAGTTTTTATGTATTCATCATATTCATCGTTTCTCGCAGCAGAATAATATTTCATTATATTTGTGCACTATATTTAGTCTTTCCCCAATTAATGGGCATCTACTTTGTTTCCAGTTCTTTGCTACTATCAATCATGATGCCACAAATATTTTGTTGTATGTGTCATAATCACTGTCATCATCATCATCATCATCATCTTCTTCTTCCCCTTCCCCTTCTTCTTCTCCTTCTCCTTTCCCTCCTCCCCCTGTCCTTCTTCTCTTTCTCTTTCTCCTCCTTCTCCTCTTCGTCTTTCTCCTTTTCCAGAATGATTGTGCCAAATTACATATTTACCAACGATGCATGAGTGTGTATGTCTTTCCACAACCCCTCCAACACTGACTATTCCCATTGTTTGGCATCCTTGCCAATTTGTTGGTTCTGAAGTGAAGCTTCAAGGTAATTTTGATTTGCATTTCTCTTATTAGTGAACTGAAGCTTTTTCTGTATAGTTATTAGAAGTTTGCACTAGAAATTTTCCCAATAAGTACAGGTACAAAGTAAGGATTATTTCTTTCACTGCCATTATTAATTATAGTTCTAGGAATGCTAGCAATAGCAATGAGACAAAAGAAAGAAATTAAAGACACAATGTTAGGGAAAGATGAGACAAAATGACCCCTATTTTCTGTTGACTTCATGATTTACTTTAAAAAATCCTGGAGAATCAACAAAGAAACTAATTAAAATAACTAGCAGCTTCAGCAAAGTTCCAGGCTACAGTAAACTCAGAAAAATTAGCATTTCTACATAAAAACAACATCCAGGAGGCAAAAAATAGAAGGGGGGGTCCCATTCATAATAACTATACCAGACATAAAATATTTGGGAGACAGTCCACCAAAACATACATAGATTCATATATATATTCAATAACAAAATTCTCTTTAAAGACATTTTAAAAAAAACCAACTTAAATAGCTAAAGGATATTGAGCATTAATGACTGGCCTATGCCAATAGAATGATGACAATATCACCAAAGTTAATTTACAGCTTTAATACTACCAATCAAACTACCAAAGGAATACTTTATAAAGGCAGACAAAACAACAAGATTCATTTGGAGGAACAAAAGAATCCAGAATATTAAGAGACATAATGAAAAAAGGTAGGAATGAAGGATAAATAGCACTTCTAGACTTTAAACTATATTTTAAGGCAGCACTCATCCAAAACTTTTTGGTATTAGTTAAAAAATAGAAAAGTAGAGCAATGGTGTAGACTAAACTAGGAAGAACAAAAAATAATTGAACTCAATATTCCAGGTATTTGAAAAATCCAAAAACATCAATTGCCCAGGTAAGAACTCTTTATTTGATAAGAACTTCCGAGAAAATTAGAAAGCCTTATGACAGAAATTCAAAATGGATGCGTATCCTGAGTATTGAAAATCATTATATTAAAAAGTTAGAAGAGAAGCAGGTAACATACCTTTCACAGATGGGTAAGATGTGTATTCTTAAACAAGGGATGAAGACATTTTTGAAGGATAAATAGATAATTTTATTATATAATTTTTAAAAGCTTTTGCGTAAACAAAATGTAGGCATCTAGAATAAGAAGGGAAGTGGTTTACTGGAGAGGCAGGAAAGGAGGGGAGAAGTGTGTATAGTAGTTGAACTGGATGCCTCCTAAAGACCTTCACAATTTTAAACCTATGATTCTCATGTTAAACTGTGCAAGGCCAAGTCCAGATAGATCTCTGAAGCACTTTTCTAGACACGTCCTTCCAAGTTGACATCAAGCAGTTAATCTCTTAACCTCTCTTAACCTGGCCATTAAATCTTTGAATTAATTTCATAACTAGTCAACTCTGGTCTAGACTAGTCAACTGCTCTTTCCAAAGTCACTTATAACCTCTTAATTGCAAAATCTAAATTGCAAAATTGCAGCATTCTATAATATTTGACACTGTTGACTGCCTTCTTTTTCTGGACAGTGGCTCTTCTCTGGGTTTTTGTAACACTGTTTTCTCCTGGTTCTCCTCCTCCTTTTCTGACTGCTCCTTCTTAGACTCCTTTATAGGATCATCATCCATGACCTTCTAACTGTGGGAGCTCTGACTTTGTCCCTTTTCTCCATCTACAATCTAGACTCATTCTCTTGGTGAGCTCATTAGCTCTTGAGTCCAGATATAACGTCTATGTAGATGACTTTCACATTTTTATGTCCATCTCAGTCTCAGTCTTGAGTTGCAGGCCCACATCACAAGCTACCAATTAGACATTCAAATCGCAGATCCTACAGGCATCTCAGGCTCAGCATGTCCGAAACAGAACTCATTTTTCACTCTTAATCCCACTTTTCTTTTAACATTCCCTATCACTGTTGAGTGTACCACCATGCTTTCAACCAAATTTACAACCTTGATGTTATCCTTAGCTCCTCACTCTCATTCTTACTCACTGCATATATCCAAATCATTTGCCAGATCTGGTGCTTTCTGCCTCCACAACATTTCTCTGATATGCCCACCACTCTAGTTCAGGCCTTCATTAGCTCTTATCTGGACTATTTGGTTTACCTGCTTCAAGTCTTTCCTCATGTAGCCACCACAGTGATTCTCTTTAAGTTCAGGTCTACCCGTATCAACCCCCTACACGATAATCTCCAGGGTTCCCTATAACCTCTAGGATCAAATACATGTAACCCCCTCTTTTTGGCATTTAAAGCTCTTCACAACTACACCCTTCTGCATTTTCTAGTCTTCTCCATATTCTCTACAGTCAGCCAAATGACTTTCTTGACATTTTTCACTCCATTTCTCTCTGTGTACCTTTGTAGTGGCTGTATAAAATGATCTTTCTTCTTTACCTCTGTCTCTTGGATTTCCTTGAAGATTCAGTTCAAATACTGTTTGCAGAATGAGATCTTTCCCCATGTTCTCAGCTGCTAGTGACTTCCCTCCAAGATTTTTCTTGTATTGAATTTGTATATATTCTATATATGTACATGTTGTCACCCCCATTAAAATGTAAGCTCTTGAGGGCAGGTACTATTTTGCTTTTGTCTTTAGTCTTGCTACAATGCTTGGCACATAGCAGGGGATGAACTAATTTTTTTTTATTGAATGATTCAACCAATTCTAAATCACCCTTATTGTACTCATCACCTCCATCTTTTCCACAAGAATAACATGAGATACTTTTATCCATTGGTTTCCTAAAATCTAGGTAAACTGCCAAACTTGGAGTTAGGAAGACCTTGGGTCTGCCACTTCCTGGGTATTTGATCATAAGCAAGTCACATAATCTTTTTGAGGCTTGGTTTCCTGATCTATAAAATGGAAATAATAATGCTGGTAGTACTTACCACGAAGGGTTTTTGTGAGGCTCAAATCAGATAATGCAATCATTAAAGTGATTCTATGAATGCCAGTTGCCATTTTAAAAAATAAAAAAATTATAATACAATCTAGGTAAGCCATAAAAGGGGAAGCAGCAATTTAATCACTGATGTAATAAAGAGCTGGCCTCAGAGTAAGGAAAATCTGGATTCAATTCCAGTCTTTGACTGTTACTGGTTGTGTGACCCTTGAGAGGTCACTTAACTTTTCAGTGTTCCCAGTCAACTCTCTGTGACCATAATTTGTAGGACAACTGAAGATTGGCATTATCAAAGGGAAATTGCTCAGGGAAAACACAGTTTTGAATTAAAAAACAAAAAACAACCAAACAACTCACCCCAAATCTCTAAACTATAGTTATTTTTATCAATTCCCCATACCCCATCACAGGTTCCCCGCCCACCTCCACCCCCATAGCGCTCCCTCCGCTGGCCCCACCCCCAGGGTCCGGTCACCATGACTCCCTCCCGCATCCTGGGCGCTGGGCTACCCTCAACCCCCAGGCGGGGGGCTCAGGCGAGGCTCTCTGAAGGCCTGGCCGCCCCCTCTCCCGCCCCAACGGTGCAGTTGGACGGTTCACTTCGAAGGCCAACTTTAGGAGAGGGTTAATTAGGACTCCCTAGAGCTGGATTTGGGCTCCTCTTTGTCAACCAATCCTCTTTTTAAAACACTCGCACAGAAGTCGGGAGTACGGGTTTTCTTTTAGAGGTCTGGGGGTCAGGAAATGGAAAGTGACCAGATAATTCCCTTAATTCCTTCATTTTGGCTCATCAGGCTCCTGGATGGAGCAAGCTGTCTCCGCCGTCTCCGATCTGACTCTTACCTGGGTTCTGTCTTTCCACCTTTGCATTCTGCGAAGACCACGCTTAACCAAATCTCAGAAGGCTTGTTCGCTGCCATGGAGGGACGCTGATTTATCCTAATACTAGCCAAATATCTTCCTAACCCCCCAACCCCCCTTCCCTTGACTTCAACCCCTTCTCCCGCCCCTTTCCCTCCACCCTTCCCACCCACGTTCTGAGACTGTACTATCCGGTACCCAGCATCCTCTCTGACCCAACCTTTCAGGATTCCATTCTCTATTGGCTGGACTCTCTGGCTGCTGTTCATAAAGCATCTCATTCAGGAGTAGACCATCTGCCCTAGGAAGGCTTTCTTCCTTGTACCCTTATTCCCTGACGCCTGGGGAAGTCACCTACTCTCACAGATTTAGCTTTGATACCTGGGGGACTTTTGCATCTACTTGTCTATTACTGAACCTAGCTAGCCCCATCTAGCCCAGGGGGCTCCTAAAATGTGGCACTATGATCGTTCATGATCTTTTGCCTAATATAATATCAAAAGCACTCATGTTAATACTTAATATGGTAAGATATTTGCTATTTTTGAAGTAGATACCAAGTATGATGGTGCCTCCATCAAAATCACTGCCGTTCTTTTTACTTATTCAGGTGATGTTTTTTTCTTTTATGGTGGTAGGCCGAGCAAAAGAGCTAGATGAGCTCAGGATTATTTTCCTTCTCTCAAGTGCTTTGTAACCTCCAAATGTTTGAAAACTACTAGTTTCTCTTGTAGTGCGTATGTGGGAGAGGAGACAGTAATGTTCTAAAAAGAATGTGATACTCAGGAGACCCCGATTTTAGTCGTGGTTCAGCTGTTAATTTACTGTCTGAAACCTTGGTAGAATAAGTCACTTTACCTCACTGAGCCTTATTTTCCTCATATATAAAATCAGAGCATTGGACTAAATGACTTCTAAAGTCCCTTTCAGTCATATAGGATCATAAATTGGGGAATAGTTAAACAAATTATGGTTTATTCATATAATGGAATACTATTGTGCAGTAAGAAATGATGACAAGGCAGTTTCAGAGAAACCTAGGAAGGCTTACATAAACTGATCCAGAGTGAAGTATGCAGAACCAGGAAAACAATTTATATTATAACAATGACATTGTAAAAACAAACAATTTTAAAAGACTTAAGAACTCTGACCAATTCAACTTTATATCAGGGGACTGATGATGAAGAGTGCTACCCATCTCCTGATAGAGAGATGATATACCAAATATGCAGAATGAAGCAAACATTTTTTAACATGATTAATATAGGAATTTGTTTTGCTTGACTATGCATATTTCTTCCAAGTCCTTTTTTTCAGTGTGAGGAGGAGGAAGGAGAGAGGAAGAGAAAATAGATGTTTGATCATTAAAAAATTGTTTAAGAAATGTAGGACCATAGATTTGGAGCTGGAAGGACTTTAGAGGCCTTTAGTCTACCTCAAGGGTTCTTATAGAAGGGACATGAGTTGAATATAGTCACACAGCTGGTAGGTGGTGGATTCCATCCCAAGTCCTCCAACTGCACCATGCTGCACCTGCATGTTGTTTCCTCACTTGTAAAAGTGAGGAGAGTTGAAGTAGACAATTTATAAGGAATCTTCCAGCTCTATTATTTTAACATTCTATGAACATTTCCTCCACTCTAGCCCACCTGCCTCCAAAGTAATCCTTTCCAAATCTATCTCTATTACCATTGCCAAAGCTGTCTTCTCTGCTTCTGACCTCAGCAGCCTTTTTTCTTATAGTGATTTTCTTTTGACTTCCAGATAAAGATAACATCTCAAACCTTTTCTCCAAAGGGCTTCCTGGGTTGTTGCACCCTATGTCTTTTCTGTTCTTAAACTGTTCCCAAAGTACTCATGAAGGATTTAAAGAAACATAGCAGAACTTAAAACATTTAGATGAATTCTGTTCCCTTCAAATTAACCTCTTTGGCAGCCCTTATACTTGTTCTGAATTGCTGCCACCGATAGAGTATCTAGCTCTAGTATCTAGGGTATCTACCAATAGACAATCTAGCTGAAGTAGCGCAGCATTCTGAGGGAGAAGCAATGGGTAGGATGTACTGTGTTGGTTAAGCATACCACCATCTTCTCAATCACCACCTTCTCTAGGTGGATACAGTTCAGGATCTTGAGTCCAAAAGATTAGAAATAGCAGAACCGTTCTCATACCCCAAGACCACCACCTCTGCTTCAAGCCTGGCTCTCAACTTTTGTAGAGAGTTGATCTAGTACCTGCTTCTGCCGGAACGACAGACCCGCTGCCTCAGGATCACAGCAATTGAAGACTAAGAAAAGAAAGTTCTCATACCAAAGATCCCTTGTAAAATAGTTCAATAGCAGAAATAGATATTTTTTTTCCTATGGAAGTGGAATAAATACATTAAAGAAGATAGCTTGCCATCAGCTTTGCTACCATAGACTAAAAACCATTGGGCCTTTCCTTCTGACTTACAACTAAGACTTCCTAAATGTGTGGTCTCCTTGCTTTTCTCTTTGTAGGCTTAGTTCTTACAGAGTGCTTTGCTCACTGTGAGTGCTTAATAAATGCTTTAAAATAATTATATTAGGGGAAAGGGAGATAAGAGAGGGGGGATGATAGAAAGGAGGGCAGATTTGGGGAGGGGGTAATCAGAAGCAAACACTTTTGAGGAGGGACAGGGTCAAAGGAGAGAATAGAATAAACAGGGGGCAGGATAGGATGGAGGGAAATATAGTTAGGCTTTCACAACATGACTATTATGGAAGTATTTTGCATGAGTACACAGGTATAACCTATATTAAATTTCCTGCCTTCTCAATGAGGGTGGGTGAGGAGCGAGGAAGAGGGAAAATTTGGAACTCAAAGTTTTCAAAATGAATGTTAAAAATTGTATTTACATGCAACTGGGAAATAAGATACACAGGCAATGGGCTATAGAAATTTATCCTGTCCTACAGGAAAATAGCAGATTATATAGATCCTAACTGAAATCTCCCCCACTCCCCACTGGCTCTTCTCATTGACTGGTCTTCAGAGATCACAGTCTAAGCGTGGAAACGTCTCTCCAGTACCAAGGACAAAAAGGGCAAGAAATAGGGAATGGTTTGCTTCAACAACTAGGGAGGGGGCCTGAGGAGGGATAGAATCCGGGTGAACAGGATGTGGCTCTGTCGTCTGATCTACTTGTGACACTCTGCTTTCTCATTGAGGCAGCTTCTGAGAAATGGGGATGGGGGGGCACCTTTTATCCTGTGCTGAGGGGCTTCACTATTTCAGCATTCCATTTACCTTTCAAATATAAAACAAAATTATCATGTAAATTTCTTTTTTCTCCCCCCCTACCATGGCTACCATCAGCCATATATATATACCAATAAGTATATATATGTAAAATTCTTCTATACATGCAGATGCAGATAGCAACTTTCCTCATATGCCTTTTTACCCTTATTGTTATTGTTGTTCGGTCACTTCAGTTGTGTCCAACTCTTCACAACCCTATTTGGGGTTTTCTTGGAAGAGATACTAGACTGGTTTGCCATTTTCTTCTCTAGCTCTTTTTACAGATAAGGAAACTGAGGCAAACAGGATTAAGTGATTTGCCTGGAGACACACAGCTAGCAAGTATCTGAGGCCAGATTTGAACTCAGGAAGATGAGTCTTCCAGGCCTGGCACTCTATCCACTGAGCTACCTTCTTCCTCTCTTCTCCAACTCCACCCCCAACTTTAAATGACAATTACAGAATTTAGCACTGTGCCCAGCACGCTTTAACTGCTTAATAAGTGCTTCCTGAATGATCAAACTCCTACATTGTTGGGGGGGGGGGAGGCGGGGTAAGGCAATTCAGGTTAATTGACTTGCCCAGAGTCACACATCTAGTAAATATTATGTCCTCCTGACTCCAGGGCCGGTGCTGTAGCTACTGTAAACTCCTACAACTATTAACACAGTTAAAAGATATAAATATAACTTAAAGCTTCAGAGGGAGGATGGAGTGAACATCTGAGAGTTGAGGGATTTTTTAGGTGCCCCACAAATGGGAGTATACCATCACCAAAGCCAAAGACTGAGAGTCAGAGGACCTGAGTTAAAATTCTGTCTTTGCTATCAATTGCTACCTGTGTGATCATGAACAGACTGGTCTCAGTTTTCTGTCTGTAAAATGAGGGGTTTGGGCTAGAGCAGAGGTGGCTGCAAGCAGCCTGCAAAACTCCCAAGTATAGCCCAAACCCAATTAAATTTAACTAGGAAATATTTAACAAAATAAATAAAAATATAATATAACACAGATACTGTAAATTTGTAGTTTTCTAAGGCAATATACTGGGATGGCTAGGTGGTGCAATAGATAGAGTGCTGGGCCTGGAGTCAGGAAGATTCATCTCCCCAAGTTCAAATCTGGCCCCAGCCCCTTACTAGCTGTGTGACCCTAGGCAAGTCACTTAATTCTGTTTGCCTTCAGTTTCCTCATCTGTAAAATGAGTGGGAGAAGAAAATGGCAAACTACTCCAGTATCTCTGCCAAGAAAACCCCAAATGGGGTCAGGAAGAGTCTGACCTGACTGAAAAATGACTAAACAACAATAACACTGCAATATACTGCCTGAAGTGATCCCTTTCTAGTTGAGTCTGACACCCGTGGCTAGAGGATCTCTAAAGCTCTTCAGCTCTAAATCACTGATCCTACTGTGCCTTGTCTAAAGTTGATCCTGCTGCATGAAAGAGACAAAGGGCAATTTGATTTGAGAGGAAATTGCCATTTTATAAATGCAACATTAACATATTCAGCTGTAATCCCAAACTCTATGGGAAAAAAAAAAAGAAAATCATATTGTGAGATCTGTGTCTCTGCCAACCACACTATACGACTTTTTCTTTTTAAATATAAAGAATGGTAGGAACCCCATGAAGCCTGAGCTGGAAGCTTCTTCCTCTGTTAGGAGTTTCTGCTGTTACCATGTTTCCTGGCTTGTTGAGTATTCCCAACATGTATTTTTTTTCTTACAAGAAGTGATTGTTCAGAGGAAACTTTTTGTTTACGTGTCAAGGAATGAAGCAAGAACAGATTTAGGTTTCTGGCAGTTGTGTTTATTTGTTGGGAGCACACGTTTCCACTTGCCACCCTGTAGAGAGAAGAATGCCCAGGCAAAGACACGGGCAAACAACACCTTAACAATACTCCCCTGTGCCTCCCAAGCCTGGGGGAGGTAGGGAAGAGGAATGTTCTCGGGAGGCCCCAGGGTGGGGAGGCCCCATCCCTTGTGCTCAAAACCTTCAGGAGACTGGGCTACTTTTAAAGTCAGTTACATCTGTGTTTGATTCTGTTCTAAAGCAGGTCTCAGAGGACCAGTTTGTGCCCATAAGGCTCAATATAGAAAGGCCCTGAATGCCTGACTCAACCTTGGACCTGGATGGGCCTCTGGGGGTGTATGAGCGTAGTGCCAAGTTTGCTTCTGAGTTGCTCTGCATTCGTTCTTCTCAGACTTCTATATTTCTACTGTAGGACATGGCAACAACATCCAGCAGGTGGCAGATGTTAATCACTCCTGTTACAAAGCCTGAGTTAACAAGGGGGAAATCTCTAATAGTCAACTTAGCTATTTAAATACTGGATGTGATATATTTGCAAAGCAGTAGGTGCCAAATTATGTGATAAAGTGATAAAAGAACCATGTGTGGTTGGCATAAATTAGTACTTGAGAGTTATAATGTGTAATTAAAAAGAACACACACTCCAGTTTTGAGAAATGTTGAGACTAGTGAACACAGATCTGAAAAAAAAGGTTGCTATTCTAAAGAAAGTTTAGCAACTTAAAAAAATTGTGTTGTGAATGATGTATCAATATTGTTTCACTGCTGTTCAAAATCATGGGATATTCTTATCTTACATTCTACGTGTGGTTGAGATTAGCACAATTCAAGAAATAATAAAAATTTCAACTCATACTTTTTTTTCGTTTTTGTTTTGTTAGGCAATGGGTTTAAATGACTTGCCCAGGGTCACACAGCTAGTAAGTGTCAAGTGTCTAAGGCTGGTCTTTCAACTCATATTTCTGTAGTGTTTCACAAAGGACTCTGTAATTACAATAATCCCAATGGGTTGTTGGCACAAGTATTTTAAGGTGATAAAACTGAGCCTCTGAGAGTTTAAAACGCTTTCTCTTTCAAGATCACATCACCAACATCTGTCCATTCCAGCATTCAAACTGAGGGCCTCATGACTCCAGGATTATTACTCGTTCCATCACCTCCTACTAATGAAAACTTAAGAGAGACACATAAAGAGTCAGAGATAAGGGCAACTGAAATAATCCTGGGAGGGGGGGCAATTACTGTATAAGGATGGAGTAAGGCTCTTCAATCAAGAATTGAATTCAATCAATCTTCAATCAAGAAAAATGAAAGGCAAAAGGGAATATTCCCTAAATCTAAGAAATTATTAAGCTTATTGATGCGTTCATTCATTTTCAGCTCATAACCATTGTTTTATTCATTCAATTCTAGTGTATGAGAAATAGTAGCCCCCTTTGGGACTTAAGTTTCTTGAGATCAATGACATGTGCATTTTCATTCTTAAAATATATAAATAGATGCTTAATAAATGCTTATTGACTGATTAATTAAACAAGATAAATTAAGGACAAAGAAAAGAAAGGCCTAATTCATATAGCTCCAAGTATAAGAGAATCATAGTGTGTTAAAGTTGAAAAAGACTTTAGAGGCCATCCATTTATAGTCCAATTATTTTACAAGTGGGAAACTGAGGTCCAGTGAGAATAAAGGACTTGAGAGTTGTGTATTAGAAAGATCACTAGACATGGAGTTAAAATGGGCTTGGGTTTGGAGTCCAGTGCTAACACTGGCTGTGTCAAAAAGAGAAAGTCAGTTAAGCTCTAAAAACCTTAGTTTCTTCTCCACGGACATTTAATCTCTCATCTCTGTGCTCTAGCAAAAGTCATTCCTCATTCCTGGAATGCACTCTGTTTTCATTTCTACCTATCAGGAGCCACCTTCCTTGATTTCTCCCAGGTGTTAGCGCTTGCTCCTCAAATTACTTTGTATTTATTTATTTGTGGACATGTGCCCTGCCCCAATCCCAGTAGACTATAAGGCTCTTTGACAACAGGAACTGTTTATTTTTGGTTTTGTTATTATCATCCTCTCTTCCCCCAAGCTTAGCCTAGTGCCTTGTATATAGTAAGCGTTTAATAAATATTTGCTGAAATGAATTAAAATGGGAATAATAATGTTTATAATATCTTCCTTACAGGGATTAAAATTATGTTTATTTTTTCAAGCATTTATCTTTCCCTTCTGATGCCCTCCCACCCAACTGAACAACAACAGCAAAAACCCTTCATAATAAATATGCATAGTGAGATAAGACAAATTCCTACATTGGCCATGTCAAGGAAAAAATATTAGTCTTTCTGCATTTTAAGTCTCTCATCTCTCCGTGTGTTTCATCTTCAGTCCTCTGAACTTATTTCTCATTAAATGGATAAGAATTCTAAAGTCTTCCAAAGTTGTCTTTCTCTATGATGTTATTGTTAATGTATAAATTGTTTTCTTAGTTCTGCTGACTTCACTCTACCTCACTTCATAGGCCTCTTCACTGAATGGGTGCTACCTCACTCAAAGGGAGAGCCTGAAAAGACCTTAGCTTAAAAGGGCCAGGGTCTCCCATTGCATCCTGGGCCATCTCTAGTCATCTTGATGAATATCTGGCCCCTGGACCCAGATGGCTCTGGAGGAGAAAGTGAGGCTAGTGACCTTGCACAACCCTCCTTCACT
This sequence comes from Phascolarctos cinereus, assembly GCF_003287225.1. Lineage (NCBI taxonomy): Eukaryota > Metazoa > Chordata > Mammalia > Diprotodontia > Phascolarctidae > Phascolarctos > Phascolarctos cinereus. The sequence goes on along the minus strand of NW_027556180.1, from coordinate 172,012,588 downwards.
CAAATCAAAGTCAATTGCAAGTCATGTCTTCAACTCCCTGATGTCATGGTCCTCTTCGAGAACAAAGGACAAACACAACATCATCATCATCATCATCATCATCATTATCATCATCATCATCATCATCATCATCACTACTTCATAGGGGAATTCCCAGTTTCCTCTTAAATTGATCATTTTGTCTTTTCTTATGGCATAATAATTCCATTACATTCATACATCATTATTTCTTTAGCCATTCCACAATAGATGGGAACCCTCATAGTTTCCAGTTTGGGGTTACTATGAAAAGAGCAGCTATAAATACTTTTGAACATGTAAGTTCATAGGATTATTCTAAAGAAAGTTCTTTGTAAAACCGCATGTGCTATATAAGTGTAAATTATTACTTGTATTACTATTGCCTAAGGTCACACAACTAGTGTGAGTGGCCATAAGCTGGGTCTTCTACTTCCTTATCTAGCACTCTTTTCATTGTACTTGTTATCATGAGATGATACTAGCTGAAAATGTGTAGTTTCAAAAAAGGTTAAATAAATTAATGAATGACAGATCTGTACAGTATTAAGGAAAATAGGAACATTTTGAACAATATTCCTTATCTTTTGAGACTGACATCAGAAGAAAACTGTCTTCCTTTCAGGGCATCTTTCTTTGATATTAGAGACAGGGGAAGTCTTGGAGCTCTACTCTCAGACAAGAGTCTAATTAGCCTACCCTGGATTAGTGCTCATAGGCAGCTGTTACTCCTCACAATCTAATCAGCTGGGGCTAGTCTTCTGACTCCTTCCTGCCACCCACAGATAGACAGAGCCAAACTTCCAACATTCTGAAGTCTTTCTTTTCTCCCAGGAACACAAAAGCAAGACACATGAGTGACATTTTCCTCTTACCAGTGCCTGAATTTTTGACTCAGAGAGAGACACATAAACTCACTCACTGTCAGTGATACAGGCAAGTAGAAATTTGATGGGGGAAACATCTACATCCACTAAGTAAAAAACTACAACAATGCACAGTTGAGCCAACTGTCCAAACAAGACTACGCAAACCCAGGAAGAGGCTATCTCTTACTCAAGATGCACGGCAGAGATATGCATTGAATACTGTAATATCTTAAGTCTGAAAGAAACTATGAATGTGTGGGCATTGCCTCAGGGGAAGGATTCATAAAAATTACAGAGCTTAAAAGAATACTAATCATTAGGATGCTTCCCCTATCCTAATCTAGTAGCCTATAAAAAGAAACTATGGCTAAGACCAGAGGTGTCCCAAAACAGATTAAAATGGAATTGGGAAATATTTAACAAACTAAATAAAAATACAATAGAACGTAGGTAGTGTTGATATGTGGGTTTCTAAGTCAATAGGAGTGGATCCTTATGTATGGTTTATTAGCCCCTTTTTCTTTCTGAGTTTGATGCCACTAAGACTCAAGCCCACTGATCTGATCAAGCTATTTGTTTCCACGCTGGGGGAAGGGGGCATAAATTACCAGGACATAGGGGAGTCTACTGAGAGGTCTGCTTAGAGAACCTCGAATCAGGGACTTCCTTATCCTTTGCTCCTGCCCATTGTTCCTAGAGAACACACACATTAGGGTCTAAGTTCCAGGGACAGTGACTTAGTATTTCCTTGGACAGCAGGAATCTGAGGTCAGAATGCTGTTTACATGTCCCCTTTGGATATGCTGGCCTAAATCAGTTAGAGAGGATGCGGAAGTTGCTGCAGATAAGGGCTGGTCACAGACAAGGCTGGTTTGCCTCAATATAGAACGCAGGGAGAGACGTCAATACCCTCATGCAATGCTGGTTAAGGAAGGAACCTTAGACACTTGTGGGACAAGTTCTGCAAGTTGACCTAGATGCAAAACAACAGAGTGACATCTTTCCTAGCAAGCTAGAAAAGGGGACCAATTAGATCAACAGCATCAGACTCTTCTAGATAAAGACTCTGCTTGATCTAGCTACACCTAGCTGGTTTCAGAGTAAGAGTAGTGGCAAATTCAACATGAATTCATTAAAAGGCTATGGGCTTGTTTATATCCTATCCTGTACCTGGCTCTCTTGAACCCCAACTTGTCTTTGTTTTGGGGCTAACTCTCAGCTGTCATCTTTGCAAACCTATAGACAGATAATAGGGATTTGACCACACCTAACATGTTCCTTGGTTCATACCAGAGATAGATTACTGAGATGATAGCTCATAGATCTGACTCAGTATGCCAACTCCTATGCTCTTCTGTAATACTGTCTGGTCTTGTCAAATTTGGAAAAGGAGAGAATGTCTTTTACACTTGACTTTTTTGGCAACACTTGAAAGACCCTTATGTAACATGGGGGATGCTGGGACCTTGTCAGTATGGGACATTATGATCAATCTGAGGTTGCTACATTATGTAGAAGTGACTAGCCTAATAGAAATGACTAGCACAAATGAAATCAGTAGCACCTGGAAACTTGATAAATGTTGGTTGAATGAATAATTGAATATCCCAGTTGGCAGATCATCTGGGAACTCTGAATGAAGAGGTAGTATCTCCTGTGCAGGCAGTGATGGATAGAAGCACTGTATGAGCATAACCTGATTCTTATTGCTTGCCTCCTCTTTGCTGTCAGAATTACTTCTGCCTTTGGAATTATACTGTGTTTTCGTGGCTCCATGGAGGCTTTTTGGCTCTCCTAGTTATGGGGGAGGATGGTTAGGTCCAGATATTTCTGATAGTTCTGGCAGCTTGAACAAGGGAAGGAGTGAACAGGAGCTGATTTAATGTTATAAAAGGATACAATTTCCATTGTGTTTTTCTCGGCAGATAATGGGAGACATGATAAAGACGGGCCAACGATGGCAACATAAATGTGTGTTGTGTGTTATGTCCACATTATTCCACATCATATATCTTCTGAATTATTATCTAAAAATAAAACCACTTTTGGAAGTGATTTTATTTTCTTTTAAATAAATTTTGTCGAAGCATTTTTGTTTTTCAATCACATTCATTTCTTCAAATACCACCCTCCTTTCTCTTCCCACTTGAATTCTTCTTGTAACAGAAAAAAGAGTTATGTAAACCAATTGTGCTTGATTTTGTAATACCTGAATAACTATTCTAAATTACATTGACTTCTTAGAAATAATTTTTTTTTATCAACTCATCTTTAGGGAAAGGTATTTTTTTTTTAGACCAGCAACAGTGAACAGTAGCTATGAATCAGTCCCTTTGTCATTATGGTCAGGATTTCTGACACCCGTTCTTTAGTTCTGGAAATTTGAGACAATAAAGGAAGGGGAGAAATTCAAATTGATTTAATTAGAAACCTGAATTCTTAAATGATTGACATAACCAGTAGTCTTGAGGTACCTAGATGGTACAGTGGAAAGAACACTAGGCCTGGAGTCAGGAAGACCTGAGCTCAGATATGATCTCAGACCCTTACTACCTATGTGACTACAAATGCAGAATATGGGAAAAATAGCATCTACCTAGTAGGGTTGTTGGGAGGATTAAATGCAGTGATATTTGTGAGCTCTAAGCCTGTTACCTGGCACATAGTAAATGCTAAACAAATGATTATTCTCTTCCTCTCTTTGAGCTTGTGCTAGAAAATTTAATTAGAAATTGAATTTTAAAATATAGAGCAAAAGTTCTTAACATGGGGTCCACAGGAAAGAAACAAACACTTATTAAACACCTACTATGTGCCAGGCATTGAGCTAAGTGCTCTACAAATATAATCTCATTTGATCTTTTGATTTGATTTGATTTGATCATTTGAAGGCAGAAGCTATTATTATTTCCACTTTACAGTTCAAGAAACTAAATCAGAAAGAGATTAAGTGATTTACCAAAAGTTACATAGCTAATAAGTATCTGAGATTAGATTTGAACTTGAGTCTTTCCTGATTCCACAGTGGCGGCTCTATCTTCTGTTACCTAACAGTCTCTAGGCACAGACTCATAAAGAATTTATGCTTTTATGATGGATGTCACAGGGTCTGTGGGTTGGGGAAAAACTTACATCTTTATTTTCACTAGATTTTGGCTTCCTTTGTAATCCTACATATTTTATTTTGTGCACTTAAAAACATTATTCTGGAAAGGAGTACATAGGTTTCACCTGACTGCCAAAGATAGCCATGACAGGAAAAGAGCTTATCACTCCATCCTGGCCAATCCTCAGTGATTAGCTATTCCATGCTACTTGTTTCTGGAAGCTGTATGGAAAAGTCAAGCTTGAAAAAAGCATTATATAAAAATAGTCCCATACCCCCCCACCCCAGTGTTTTTTGAGATTGCTTGGTTTTAATATTCACTCAGTTGTATTCTAGTCATACATAGTTAAAATGCCTGTTTCTAATTTAAAAAATGAAAAATATAAGAGAGAGGGAGGGACAAACTTTTTTTGATATGGAAGGAAAAAAATCTGGTCCTTTTATATAGTGGGGTTTTTTTTAAGTTATGGCAAAGGACATCAACAAATAGTCCTCAGAGCATTGCAAGCTATTAGCAAACATATCAAAGACTGCTCCAGTTAATTAATAAGAAGAAACAGACAAATCAAAACAACTCTGAAGTCTTATTTCACACCCAGCAAATTGGCAAAGATGACAAAAAGATAGAAATAATGAATGTTCCAGGGCCTGTAGAAAGGCAAGTCACTTCTAATGCACTATTGGTGGATCTGTGAAGTAGTCCAACCATTCTAGAAATCTGTATGGAGCTATGCTAAGAAAGTTACTAAGATGTCTAGACCTTTTGATGCAGAGATCCCAATTCTAGACAATTCTGTGCCAAGCACAGAGGGATGGGGGGAGTGAAAGATGGAAAGAAAAGTTCCATATACAAAACTATATTTATTGTAGCAGCAAATTAATAGGAACCAAGTAGAATGCCATCACTTGGGAAAAAGCAAAACAAATTACAGTAAGCAAATTATGGTAAGTGAACATAATATTACTGTACCGTAAGAAATTATGAATATTAATAAAAATAAATGGTCAATAAACATTTATTGAACACTTACTATGAGTCAAGTGTACTGTGGTGCTGGGGATAATACTTAGAAAGAAAGACCCTGTCCTCAAAGAGCTTACCATCTAATGGGGGAAGACAATATATTTTTGTGTATTGAGGCTGAAAAGGGTGGAGAGTGTGCCAGAGGGTACCTGTTGTGAGAAAATGATGCTTAGTGGAGTTGAAAGGAAGAAGAGCTGCTGATGAGAAATAAAGAGATGTCTGGGCAATTCTCAGCTGTTCTAAATGGGCTTTGGTAAGCATTTTTTTTTTTTTGCTTTACCCTTCAGCCTTCCAATCAGAAGGGAGAAGCAACTGAGCATATTGAGGAGAGGTTGAGCATCAAAGTTGAAGTAATCTCCACAATGATAAAATATGTGGCTATACGCTTATTTGGGGGAAGCATGATGTTTGTGTAGTCAAAACCAGGCAGAGAAGCTGGTGGATAATGAACGTGAAAAATGTGGAGAAGCATGAGAAGACTTCTCTTAAAAAAGTGAAGTAAATAGACTAACACATTGACTATAACAACGTACACTGACAGAACAACAACATCAGTAGTAAAACCGCACAAAAACCTGAAAGCTATGTAATTTTAATGATCAAATTCAGCCTCAAAGCAGAAATGCAAAAACGCATCTCTGTCCCTTAGCAGAAGTTAGGCCCCAGGTGTGGAATATTGCATGCAGAGTCAGCATTGGTCGATGTGTTGATTAGTTTTACTGAAAAGCTTTTTTTCTCTGATTTTTATTTGCTTTATAAGGCAACCCCTTGTAAAAAATGAAAGAAAAAAAGTGCAGGCTCTGTGGTTAGGAGAATAGGGAGGAACATATTTAGGCATTAAAGTGGTATAAAAAGCAAGAGATAAAAATAAGAAATTATAATATTGAATCACTTGACAGTTCTTATTTGCTTTGGGGACTATAGGAACACCAAAGATCCTCTTTCTACTTACTCAGCATTAAGAGTAGAACTGGGGAGAGGCAGAGCCAAGATGGTGGAGTAAAGGCAGGGACTCGCCTGAGCTCTCCCCCAAACCCTTCCAAATACCTTTAAAAATGACTCTAAACAGACTCTAGAGGACCCATAAAAAGATGGACTGAAACAAATTTCCAGCCCAAGACAAATTGTAAGGTCAACAGGAAAGGTCTGTTGTACCAGGGTGATTGAGAAGCTCAGTCCAGCACTGCCCACATCAGTGTAGACCAGGTCCCAGCAAACCCAGGGCAGGGTGACTGAATCAGCAGCAGCAGTGGCAGTTTCCAGACCCCTCAGCCCACAGACAAAGACAACTTAGAAAGTCAGCAGGAAAGGTCTGTTGCACCCGGGTGAGAGTGGAGCACAGTCCAGCACAAGCTGTGCTAGTGCAGCCCTGTCCCCAGCAAACCAGGAGCAGACCTTGGGAGTCACTGAATTGGCAGCAGCAGGGGCAGTGACTCCAGAGATCTCAGCCCACAGACAATAAGGGTGTCAAACAACTATTCAGAAAAAGATTACAGAGTCTTTTTGTTAGAACTGAGATAAGACTCTGTTGCTTTGCCCATACGCAGAGCCGGATCTCAGTCCTGGGTGACAGTCCCAGGGCAAGGAGGAGCACTAGCACAGCACAGCTTGCAGCAGCAGTGGAGTGGGCCCTCCTCACAGTTCCAGGGCAGAAAAGAGTGCTTGGGGTAGCAGCACATCAGGAGAGCAGTAAACACCTCTCCTTAGATCATACCACCTTGGAAGAACTGAAAACTTACAGGTCCCTAGAAGTATCTGAGAAAACAGCTGCACAAAACCCCTGAAGCTTGGGACAGTGCACCCTTCACCCTGGAAGCAGAGCCCTATTTTAACACTGAGTTAAAAGTCAACTAATAGTCTGGGGAAATGAGCAAACAAACAAACAAAAAAAAACCCCTCTGACTATTGAAAGTTACTGTGGTGACAAGGAAGATCAAAAGACACACTCAGAAGAAGACAACAAAGTCAAAGCTACTTGGAGGCTCTAAGACTCTGGGAAAATTATGAATTGGTTCAGGCCATAGAAGAGCTCAAAAAGTATTTTGAAAATCAAGTAAGAAAGGTAAAAGAAAAATTGGGAAGAGAAGTGAGAGTGATGCAAAAAAATAATGAAAAATGAATCAACAGCTTGTTAAAGAAGACACACACACACACACACACACACACACACACAAATACTGAAGAAAATAACACCTTAAAAACCAGACTAGGACAAATTGCAAAAGAGATCCAAAAGGCCAATGAGGAGAAGAATGCCTTAAAAGAGGAGAATTGGGAAAAAATATTTAAGCCTTTAGACTACAGAATGAATTTGACTATTACTGCCCTTCACTCTAAAGAGGCAGCATGGTATAATGGATATAGTATTGGATTTGGAGCTCAAAAGACCTGGGTTTGAATCCTGCTTCTTACATTTACTAGCTTTGTGATCCTAGGCAAATCACTTAGCCTCTGAGTCCCATCTGTAAAATAGGAATAGTGATAATAGCATCTGTTTTACAGGATTTGGGGGAGACTTAAATGAAATAATGTATCAGAAATTCTTTGTGAGTCAGGTTATATAAATGTGAACTATTTTTATTTACCATTTCTCTTTTCTTTAACAATCTTTTAAAATTTTTAAATTTTTATTGATATCTTTTGTTATATATCACTTTTACTAAAGAATATGCCCCTCTCCCCCCACCTAGGGTGTTGACCTTGTAATATAGAGTAAAAAAAAAGGGAAAAAAACAGGCAGCTTAACAAAAGTAAACATTCCATCAGCTGAGTCAGGAAGTAAATTTTCAACAGTGGCAATTAAGCCATTTTATTAATTTTTTTACTGTAAAAAGAAAAACCTACACATATTTTTTACCCCATACCTCCTCAGCTGCTCTCCTAAAACAAAATGTTCAGAGAACAAAAAGAGATATTTCTTGTTTTTGGTTTTATTTCATTTTACTTTCTTAACATAAAAAATAATTATACTTTGCTTTAATGTTGATATTTTAAAATTTTGATTAAGGAAGACATTTTGGAGACTCTTTTGGACTTGGCGATTCTTCTTGGCCAAAGACCCACTAATCTCTTTCTCGGATTCTTCCCTAGTTCTCTACTTAAAAGCAATAGTGTACACAGTGCTGAGAACAGGTTCTGAACTGGAAACTAATATATTGAAAACAAAGTTTCCAACTAACTTAGTCCTAATTTTAAAACAAAAATTTCAACTTGCACCTAAGCCTAATAATTTTATTTTTCTGACTTTTTTCTCTAAGTTGTTACTTGAATGTATATTAAAAAGGTGTTTCTTTCCCCCCCCCTCAGAAAAGGTTACACAAAAGGGAAAATGGGCCAGCACATAACAAATGGAAGACTTTTTTGTTAGCTTCCTAAATTATAATGAAAGAAATTAGAACACCCCACATATTTGTTTCCTTTGAGGGGAAGCTATCATCTAAACTGCTGGAAGGAAATGATTTTGTCCTGACAAGTTGAGTGAATAAGAAGCTGATGCTTGGTCTGGTCTAGTTTTACTATAGAATACTTTCTGGGTCTGGATTTGGAAGCAGAGGAGGAATCAATAAGCCAAGCATCTTTATTCCATGAATAGCTATTCTTTCTGTCTTTGGATTTTCTAATTTGTTACAGTTTACGAACTACATGGGAGATTTGTGAACAATCCAACATTCATCCAGGAGGCATTTTGATGTAGTGGGAAAGAAATTTGGAGTTAGAGGAACTGGGTTTAAATTCCGGTTCTACTACTTGGTGATTTAAATTTCTTTTCATCTCAGTTTTCTCATTTATAAAATTGGATAATTATAATTTGATGGAAGGCATGGTTCAGTGGGAAGAGTCTTGGAATCCAAAGACGCAAGTTTGAGTCTCAGACCTAATACTTAACTAGCTTACTAGCTAGTCATGCCCACCTTTCTTTGCCTCAGTTGCCTCATCTATAAAGTGGGAATAATAATATGCTATCTACCTCACAGATTGTTCTGAGAAAAGAGTTGTGTAAACTTTAAAAAGCACTGAATAAATGAGTTATTATTATTTTGCAGGATGCCAGAATCATTTGGTAGTAGGACTGGATACCTTTATTTTTTATTAAGGGAAGAAAATTATGACAGATTCTGTAAATTTTTTTTTCCTTACCCATTATATTAAACTGAGATTTTAATGTGGTGGGTTTTTTTACTGATAGTTTTTCTAGCTCAGATAAATTGATAGGACATTTTCTAATACCCTCTCACTGAATCACCAATCTAAATTATCTGACATGGAATCACATGAAATTCTCATTCTCACTTTAACCTTTGTTTATTAAGGTTAAAGGATTCTCATAGATTCATAGATCAGAATCTCAGAGGCCCTTTGGTCTAATCTCCTCATATCACAGATGAGGAAACTGAGGCCGAAGAGATTAAACAATTTGCCCCAGGTCACACAGGTCATAAGCATCAAAGATGGAATTTGAACCCAAGTCCTCTTATCTCCAGAGTCAATGTTCCTTCCTCTGTACTATTCACTTAAAATCACTGGAAGTCATTCAGGCTAGATTGTTTTGAATGGAGTTACAGAACTACATGTATACTCCCTTTCAGTCCTGATTCCTACCTTTTTCTCAGGGCAAATCCTTGCCCCAAGCAAGGTGACACAGTGACCCTGGGCAAGTTAATTAGCCTCCCTCTGCCTTGGTTTCTTCACCTGTAAAATGGGGATAATAATAGCACCAAATTCCCAGGGTTGTTGTTAGGATAAAGTTAGATGTTTTTAAAACCCTTTGCAAACCTTAGAGTTACTCCTTGCCATTGTCATAATCAACATCACCATCATCTACAGACCCACTGAGCAGTTCTGGAGCACTAGGGTTAGGTCCTGTTAGCAGAAACTGAGCGTTGACGCTTCTTGGTTCAACAGACTGATTTCTCTGGGTTCCTTCTTTTACGGATGACCCAACTTCAGCAGCTCCATCCCATCTCGGCAGATCAAACCATCTTAGCCATTTGCAGCTGCAAAGGACCTTGGAAAACAGGTTGCTAACCTTCTCATTTTGCAAATGAACGAGCTAAATAACTCCCCTTGCAACTAATTAAGGGAAAGATCTGGGAGTAGAGCTCAGCCCACTTGATTCTCCCTTTAATGTTTTTATTCTTCATTACCCGTTGCTGCTGCTTTCAGTGGGCATCAGTGTGTGAAAATTCTTAGAAAGTAAGAATGCAGGGGCAGCTAGGCGGTGCAGTGGGTAGAGCATGGGCCCTGGAGTCAGGAGGACCTGAGTTCAAATGCGGCCTCAGACCGAACACTTGACACTTAATAGCTGTGTGACCCTGGGCAAGTCACTTAACCCCAACTGCCTCACCAAACAAACAAAAAAAAAGAAAGTAAGAATGCAGAAGATGCAAAAGATTCACAGAAACAGATATAGAAAATATATAAAGTACATAAATAATCTATCAACTCCCCTTGGAAAAGAACTGCACTTAGGATTGCCATCAGGACAACACATTGACATCTGAGCAAACCCTTCCTTCCCACAGAGTTGTATACTGCCTCCTTAGGCCTTGTAGTACTATCTTGTGTTTTCTATTCCTCCCAGAAGATAAACTTATTTTGGAAACTGCCTAATAAGCAATCTCTTTTCCATGGACCTGCAACATTCAAGTAACTCATGGTCCGTATTTTCCTAGTTTGTCACTGCTGAGGAACTAAGTAGAAAATACTCTTCATTCTTTAAGGAGCATCAGGAAATCCCTTTTTCTCTCTCTAAAAGATATACAGGCATACCTTGTTTGTGCTTTACTTTATTATGCTTCACAAATATTGCGGGGTTTTTTGGTTTTTTTACAAACTGAAGGTTTGGGTCAACCCAGCATTGAGGAAGTCTGTCTATAAGCACCATTTTTCCAATAGCTTGCACTTGATGAGATCTAGAGGATAGAGGTGCTGGAACCCCAAAATAGCGACATGCCAGTCCTGCCTGAAAGAATTTGACTCAAGCCTTCTTTCAGCCAAAGACAAGGTTTATTAAAGATCCACCATATTAGCCAGACTCATAAGGAATCTGAGCATCTGTGGGCTATTAGCTAGATTCTAAGAATCTGAGCAGTGGCTAGATTTTAGGAATCTGAGCATCTTAATAGAGACCAGATGGACCTTATATACAGAAAGACTGTGGGAGGGATCTAGGAGTGGCCAAGTAGTTTGGGGTGACTGGAGAAGTGGTCTAAGGAGGATCTGGATGGGAGTGGCCAGTAAATTGGGGTGAACAGAACTCCTGGAATCTGGACAATGGAGCCTAGCTAGGATTAAGTGTGGGAAATGTCTGGGGGCCACAGGGAGGTCTAGGAAAGGTTAAGGGTAACAGAATTGGGAGATTGGGTGTAGTCACAAAGAAAGGCCAGTTGATGGGATTATAGCCTCAGGCAAACACCAGAGATTTGGCCTTGTGGGAAAGTCCAGGGTTTTTCCTTTTTGGAATTTAGCTCCCATCTTTATCACACTCCCATTGTGTCTGTGTCATATTTTGGTAATTCTCACAATATTTCAGACTTTTTCATTGTTATATCTTCTATGGTGATGTCTATTGGTGATCTTTGATGCATTGCAATTGTTTTGGCACCACAAACTGCGCCCATATAAAATAATGAATTTAATCAATAAATGCTGTATGTGTACTGACTGCTCCACCAACTGGCTGTTCCCCAACTCTCTCCCTCTCCTCAGGCCTCCCTATTCTTTGAGACAAAACAATATTGAAAACAGGCCATTTAATAACTCTAAGTGTTCAAGTGAAAGGAAAAGTCAATCAATGTGACAAACTTTGTAGTCTTATTTTAAGAAATTGCCACAGCCAACCCAACCTTCAGCAACCACTGTAAGAATTAATCAGCAGCCCTCAATATCAAGGCAGGACCCAGCACCAACAAAAAGACTACAGTGCAATCAGATGATGGCTAGCATTTTTTAGCAATAAAGTATTTATTAATTAGGTATGTACATTGGTTTTTTTTTTTTCAACCAAAGACAAGGTTTATTAGAACATCAGTCATATTGGCAGACTCATAAGGAGTCTGAGAGTCTATCAAGTATTGGCTGGATTTTAAGAATCTGAGCAGTGGCTAGATTTTAAGAATCTAAGCCTGTACATTGTGTTTTAAACATAATGTGATTGGTTACTTAAATACAACTTTTATATTCATTGGGAAACCAAAAAAATTCATGTGACTCACTTCATTACAATATTCTTTATTGAGGTGGTCTGTAACCAAGCCTGCGATATGTGAGTTATGCCTGTAATCACCAAACTCTTGAGCTTGGGTGGAGTGGATTATGCACACATCTGATTCTAATGTGTGTTCCTGCAGAAATTAAGTGCCCTACCTGCTACTGTCTCTTGAGCTCCTCTCTCAGGAGTTCTGGTTTCTGACCTGTACTCAGAAACTCTGGACAAGTACATGTCCAGGACCATGTGGTCCTATGCTAAGAGGGGAAGAAAGAAGGAACAGGAGAGAGGGAAGAAGATAGGAGGAAAGAGAGGAGAAAGACCTGGTTAGTTACTAGATTTTATAAATCATAGAGAAGGACAGGTTCTCCAACAAGAGGCTATCTTCATCAGTCAATCATCCCAGTCTCTGAAACCCAATCAGTAATGGGGTTTTCTGGGTCCCCTCAGCAAGATGCTAGTGGGCATGCCTAAAGTCCATAGAGGGATGATCCTCAGATGCTTCTACACAATGGTTCATGCCATGTGATTTCATCAGATTATTGGTGGGGGAGAGGAAGATTCATCAATTTGATCAGGGACTCCAGCGACCAAGCCTCTTGCAATAGTAACATGGATAAGGACTCAACTTCTCCATCAGAAGAACTTGTTTTAAAAGAGATTTACTTTATATAATAAGGAATAATATGACTCTGGCTCCTTCTCTTGTTGTTGAAAATTATAGGTTTCATTTTTCTAATCTGTAAAATTAGGGATTTGAAGTGGATTATCTCTGAGGTCCTTTCCAGCTACAAAGATCTATGATAGTATGATCAAAAAAGATCTTGATTAGGTTGCCAACCAACATTGGGGTTATGTTTAAAAGGCCAAAGGTCCCTTTCAGTTAAAATTTAAATAAAAAGGTATAATCTAGCTTTCATAATGATAGTTTTGCTTTCTTCCAGTAACAATTCATCAACTTGTTTTCTCTAGTTCAGGACTGGCTGCTGTAACTGTTATCATTTTCTAGTTTCTCTTGTCCTATTTAGTTAGGCCGGACTCTTCTATAAATGCCATCTGATGGGTTTTTTGTTTGCTTGTTAGATTTTTGGGTCTGTTTTTGTAAATCAGGCTTTTTATGTTTTGGTTAGCTGAGTCATAGTGATCTCATGCTAATTCATCCCCATTCTCTCCTAATAAATAGAAACGGATTTTTTTTAAAGGGTCTTAACTCTCTTTGACTAATGTTGAGAATTCTCTTGTTTTTATTTATAAAAGTACATCCAAGGTGTCATGCACCCAATGGGTGCTCAGTAAATAGAAGTTAATGAGTGATGAAAAAAAAAAAGTACATCCAATTTCAGAAAAACCAGGGAAGACTTATATGAACTGATACAAAGTAAAGTAAGCACAACCAGGAGAACATTGTATATAATAGCAACAATATCGTAATAATGATCAACTACTATAGACTCAGCTACTCTGATCAAAACAATGATCTAAAACCATTCCAAAGGATTCATGAAGAAAAATACTGTCTGCACCCCAAGAGAGAATTGTTTAACTCTGAGTGCAGATTGAAGCATACTTTTTTCACTTACTTTATTTTTCTTGCTTTTTTTTTCAACATGGCAAATATGGAAATACATTTTGCATGACTTCATATGTATAACTGATATCATATTCCTTGCCTTCTCAACAGGTGAGGAAGGAGTGAAAGCAGGGAGAGAATTTGGAACTCAAAATTTTTAAAAATGAATGCTAAGTAAAGTATATCAAATTAAAAAACCACGCTAGGGGACTATTTATCAAAGATAAATATGCATAATATGATAAAAGTAAGGTTTCATGATGATGATTATTAAAGTATATGTGTGAAAAAAAGTCCATCTAGGGGGTGGACTGATGATGGCAGAGGAAAAGCAGTGACTTGCTTGAGCTCTCCCCCAAACCCCTCCAAATACCTGTAAAAAATGGCTGTAAACAAATTCTAGAGCAGCAGAACCCACAAAAAGACAGAGTGAAACAATTTTTCAGCCCAAGACAACCTGGATGGTTGGTTGGAAAGGTCTATCATGCCAGTGTGGGAGACAGTTCAACCTGGGCGCTCAGGCAAAACAGTCCTCAGCGAACCAGGAGCAGGCCTCAGGGGACTAAATCACAGGCAGCTGTGGTAGTTTCCAGACTTCTCAAACCACAAACACCAAAGACAACTTAGAAGATCAGTAGGAAAAGTCTGTGATCACCATGAGAGAGAGGCTTGGTCCCAGCCCCTCTGGTTCAGCCCCTGGGCAGGGTCTGCTTCTAGAGCTTCTGGCCCACAGATTGAGGGGGAATTGAGTGGCTGATCAGAGGCAGATTGCAGGGATCGATCTCTTTGCTGGTGCTAAGGCAGGATTCTTTTGCTTTTCCTGTACCTGGATCTGGGTCACAGTTCTGGATGGCAATCCTGGGGTGAGGAGGAGTGCTGGCATGATGGAGCTTGTGCCTTGGTGAAGAGAGAATCCTCCTCACAGTTCCAAGGTAGAAAAGAGTGCTTGTGGTCACTCGTAGACAAGAGCACAGGCCAGGAAAGGAGTAAACACCTCACCCTTGATCATACCACCTTGGAAGAACTGAAAACTTACAGGTCCCTAGAAGTACCTCTGAAAACAGCTGCACAAAACCCCAAAGCTTGAGACAGTACATTCTCCACACTGGAAGCAGACCTCTACCTTAACAAAGAGTTTAAAACTCAAGTAATTGGCTGGGATCGTGAGCAAACTGCATTAAAAAAGTCAGACCATAGAATATTTCTTTGGTGACAAAGCTCAAAACATACAACCGGAAGAACACAATAAAGTCAAAGCTCCTACATTCAAAGCCTCCAAGAAAAATATGAATCAGTCCCAGGCCATGGAAGAGCTCAAAAAGGATTTTGAGAAGCAAGTAAGAGAAGTAGAGGAAAACCTGGGAAGAGAAATAAGAGTGATGCAAGAAAACCATGAAAAACTAGTCAACAGCTTGCTAAAGGAGACCTAAAAAATTACTGAAGATAATAGCACCTTAAAAATAGCCTAACCTAGGCCGCTATGTGGTGCAGTAGATAGAGCACTGGCCCTGAAGTCAGGAGGACCTGAGTTCAAATCCGGCCTCAGACCAAACACTTGACACTTACTAACTGTGTGACCCTGGGAAAGTCACTTGACCCCAACTGCCTTAAAAAAAATAGCCTAACCCAAATAGCAAAAGAGGTCCAAAAAGCCAATGAGGAAAAGAACGCCTTAAAAAGCAGAATTGGCCAAATGGAAAAGGAAGTAGAAAAGCTCACTGAAGAAAATACTTCTTTAAAAATTAGAATGGAGCAATTGGAGGCTAGTGACTTTATGAGAAATCAAGACATTGTAAAACAAAACCAAAAGAATGAAAAAATAGGAGACAATGTGAAGTATCCCACTGGAAAAACAACTGACCTGGAAGATAGATCCAGGAGAGATCATTTCAAAATTATTGGGCTATCTGAAAGCCATGATCAAAAAAAGAGCCTAGACATCATCTTTCAAGAAATTATCAAGGAAAACTGTTCTCTCATTCTAGAACCAGAGGGTAAAATAGAAATTGAAAGAATCCACCAAACACCTCCTGAAAGAGATCCCCAAAGGAAAACTCCCAGAAATATTGCAGCCAAATTCCAGAGTTCCCAGGTCAAGGAGAAAATATTTCAAGTAGCCAGAAAGAAACAATTTAAGTATTGTGGAAACACAATTGGAATAACACAAGATTTAGTAGCTTCTACATTAAGGGACTGCAGGGCTTGGAATATGATATTCTGGAGGGCAAAGGGGATAGGATTACAGCCAAGAATCATCTACCCAGCAAAACAGTATAATCCTTCAGGTGAAAAAATGGATATTCAGTGAAGTAGAGGACTTTCAAGCATTCTTGATGAAAAGACCAGAGCTGAATAGAAAATTTGACTTTCAAATACAAGACTCAAGAGAAGCATGAAGAGGTAAATAGGAAAGAAAAATCAAAAGGGACTTATTAAAGTTGAACTGTTAATATTCCTACATGAAAAGATGATATTTGTAACTCATGATATCTTTGTCAGTATTAGGGTAGTTGGAGGGAAAAAATTATATGTATAGATAGATTGATAGAGAGCACAGGGTGAGTTGAAGATAAATGGGCGATATCTGGAGAATAAAATTAAGGGATGAGAGAGGAATATGCTCAGAGAAGAAGAAAGGGAGAGGTAGAATGGGGTAAATTATCTCACATAAAACAGACAAGAAAAGGCTTTTATAGCGGAGGGGAAGTGGGGGAAAATGAGAGGGAATGAGTAAATCTTAGTCTCATTGGATTTGGCTTAAGGAGGGAATAACATACACACTCAGTTGGGTATGGAAATATCTTACCCTACAGGAAAATAGGGGGGAAGGGGAGAAGAGAGTGGGAGGATGATAGAAGGGAGAGCAGATTGGGGGAGAGGGTAATTAGAAGCAAACACTTCTGAGGAGGGACAGGGTCAAAAGAGAGAATAGAAAAACAGGGGGCAGGATAGGATGAAGAGAAATATAGTTAGTTTCCCACAGCATGACAACTATGGAAGTGTTTTGCATGACTATACAAGTATAACCTGTATTGAGTAGCTTGCCTTCTCAATGAGGATGGGTAGGGAGGGAGGAAGGGAGAGAATTTGGAACTCCAAATTTTAAAAACAAATGTTAAAAAAATTTTTTTCATATTCAACTGGGAAATAAGATATATAGGCAACGGGATATAGAAATCTATCTTGCCCTACAGGAAAACAGAAGAGGAAGGGGATAAGAGGGGGGAGGGGGAGACAGAAGGGAGGGCAGATTAGGGGAAAGGGCATTCAGAATACATGCTGTTTTGGAGTTGGAGGAGGGATGAGTTGGGGAGAAAATTTGGAACTCAAAATCTTGTGGAAGTGAATGTTGAAAACTAAAAATAAATAAATTAATGGACAAAAAAAATCCATCTATCTGTTGATTCCAAAGACAACAGAAGACTTCCTGCAGTAGAATATTACATGGGCTAGTTAATTTATCACCATTCATTGACTTTCAGACAGTTCATCAACTGGACTCTAAGCCAGAAGTTAGTGGTAAGCCTGCAAGATACTCCGTTGTATCTTCCTGCTTTTCCTGGGACCCATATATGGTATTTCTGTCAAGGAGGCAAAACATATTTCTTTGTATTTCTCCAACAGCCTTTTCTGTCCTTCTGCTCCTAATATGAAAATCTATTTGTCACCACTGCTAAACAATTGCTTATTTATTTGGTAAGGCAGCAAATTAGGGTGCAATAGTCAAGGGATAACTACAGCTTTGAAGAAACATAAGGTCTCTAGGGCACCTGGTGATGTAAGTCCCTGAGGCTATTATCTCATTACAAACACATTGCAATTGGCAGAACTCTCCAAAGTAACTGGGATATTACTGTTAATTATGTCTATTCTTTCTATTCATGGGACAGAAAGGAGGGGAGAGAACATTTTAGATCCTGGATTGAACAATTGTGGATAGGGAAATGTTTTGCATTGTTTTATCTTAACTGTATTTGGAAGCAGGAAATATAGCCTATGAGTCAGAAATCTCAGGTTCTCATCTCAATTCCAAAGACTTGTTGCTTGATTTTGGGTGAGCTACTCAATGCCTTAGTCTCCCATTTGTTTAAAAGATAGATGGGGAGATAAATAATACTTTCATAAGACATGGTATACAGTTTAATTTGAGGAAAGTTATTTGAGGTACTCCCATAAAAGACAAGCTATAAGTACAACAAGACAACAAATGGCAATTACTCCCACTAGGAAACTGTTTCTATCCTCCCTCTCTACTTACTCACCTTTCAATCAACAACTTGCTGAAGAAACGTCCTTAGAAGAGCTCACAGAACTATTATTCTTTTTTTTTATTAATTTATTTTTGGTTTTCAGCTTTCACTTACATAGGATTTTGAGTTCAAAATTTTCTCCCCCTCCTCCCCTGCCTCCGTCTCCATGATAGCATGCAATCTGACATAGGCTCTACATATGCATTCCTATTCAACATATTTTCACATTGGTCATGCTGTAAAGAAGAACTAGAACCAATAAGAGGAACCACGAGAGAGAAGAAACAAAACAAAACAGAAGGGGAAAAAAGAGCAAATGGTATGCTTTGATCTGCATTCAGAATCCATAGTTCTTTCTCTGGATGTGGATAGCATTCTCTATCATGAGACTTTTGGAGATGTCTTAGATCCTTGCATTGCTGAGAAGGACTAAGTCTATCAAAGTTAGTCATTGTACAACATGGCTGTTACTGTGTACAATATTCTCCTGGTTCTGCTCACTTCACTCAGCATCAGTCCATACAAGCCTTTCAGGTTTTCCTGAAGTCCACTTTCTCATCATTTCTTATAGCACAATAGTATTACATTCATATGCCACAACTTGTTCAGCCATTCCCCAGTTGATGGGCATTCCCTCAATTTCCAGTTCTTTGCCACCACAGAAAGAGCTGCTATAAATATTTTTGTACGTGTGGGTCCTTTTCCCATTTTTGTGATCTCTTTGGGATACAGTCCTAGAAGTGCTGTTGGTGGCTCAAAGGGCATGCACACATTTATAGCCCTTTGGGCATAGTTCCAAATTGTCCTCCAAAATGGTTGGATCATTTCACAACTCCACCAACAACGCATTAGTGTTCCAATTTTCCCACATCTTCTCCAACATTTATCATTTTCCTGTTTTGTCATGTTGGCCAATCTGATAGGTGTGATGTGGTACTTCAGAGTTGTTTTGATTTGCATTTCTCTAATCAATAGTGATTTAGAGCATTTTTTTGTATGACTAGATTTCTTTAATTTCTTTATCTGAAAACTGCCTGTTCATATTGGGGAATGACTTGTATTCTTATAAATTTGATTTACTTCTCTACATATTTTAGAAATGAGGCCCTTATCAGAGACACTGGTTGTAAGAATTCTTTCCCTGTTTTCTGCTTCTCTCCTAGTCTTGGTTGCATTGGCTTTGTTTGTGCAAAACCTTTTCAATTTAATGTAATCAAAATTATCCATTTTGCATTCCATAATGTTCTCCATTTCTTGTTTGGTCATAATTTCTTTTGTTCTCCATAAATCTGACAGGTAAACTATTCCTTGCTCTCCCATTTTGCTTATAGTATCAACTTTTATATCTAAATTGTGTACCTATTTTGACTTTATTTTGGTATATGGTGTAAGGTATTGGTCTACGCCTAGTTTTTGCCTTACTCTTTTCCAGTTTTCCCAGCAGTTTTTGTCAAATAATGAGTTCTTCTTCCAGAAGTTTGGGGAAGCATTATTCTTGCCCAATTACTTTTTGTTTTCTTATAGAAACTTATAGAGACTTAGCAACAAAAATTAAAGGAAGAATATAGAATGTGCTGTGTTTAAATGCATGGAGTAGAAAATCAATCAGCAAAACAGCCTCCAATGCAATATATCCTATCAACACAGCCCATACCCTAACTTTTGCTGAAACTGCCTCCTGTTGGCTTCTATAACAATGCTTCTCATTCCATCTGTGATCCATTATTTTCTGACTCCTCTGATTGCTCATGACTCGAACCATCTGACTCCCAGTTCAGTCCTCTTTCTACTGTACCCAATTGTCTCTTTTGGAAGATTGAAATGCCTGCCTACAGTCTTTTTTTGTTGTTGTTGTTAAGATAAAACTTGGACACAAACTTTAGGCAATGTGTCTTTACAAGACCAGTGAGGGAAGAGGGTACCCAGTGTGGCCAGTGGTCATTTTATTGCTTTTAGACATCATTATAGTTCTGATTAAATATACTTATTGAGCAGTAGTTTATTCTTTTTAAATTAAACTTTATTTTTTTCAACTAATAAAAACTTATTTTCTCTCTCTTCTTATTCCTACCTCCCTACTGAGAAAGAAGAACAAAACCTCCATAACAAATATGCATAGTCAATCAAAACAAACTCCTACACTGGCTATGTCCAAAAACTATAAGACCCATTCTGCTTATTATTGTGTTTCACATTGCCACCACTGTTTCCACTATTTCATTAATACCTGCTATTACTCTTCTGTAATCACCTCAGCAATTCTCTGATGATGGATGCGTTGTATCCCTTTCCCCCTCTTCTCCCTCTCTCCTTTCTTATCCATGTTGCTTACTTTAACACTATCTTCTCAGGTGATATTCCTAGTGTTGTCTCTTCTGCTATTCTTTTTTTATGTTTTTTTCCCCCCTCCAAACTAGACTGGAGAAAATATTATGAATGGAAAAAGCACTACATGTTAGAACTGGTATCTAAAAATTATTATATTACAAACTCCTTGAGAGCAGGTAGCATATCTTATTCTTCTTTTGTAATTTCCATAGTACCCAACTTAATGCTAAGCACAAAGTAAGCTTTCAAAAATATTTTCACTCATTGTGACAGAAACTAGGCATAGACCAATACCTTACACCATATACCAAAATAAAGTCAAAATAGGTACACAATTTAGATATAAAAGTTGATACTATAAGCAAAATGGGAGAGCAAGGAATAGTTTACCTGTCAGATTTATGGAGAACAAAAGAAATTATGACCAAACAAGAAATGGAGAACATTATGGAATGCAAAATGGATAATTTTGATTACATTAAATTGAAAAGGTTTTGCACAAACAAAGCCAATGCAACCAAGACTAGGAGAGAAGCAGAAAACAGGGAAAGAATTCTTACAACCAGTGTCTCTGATAAGGGCCTCATTTCTAAAATATGTAGAGAAGTAAATCAAATTTATAAGAATACAAGTCATTCCCCAATATGAACAGGCAGTTTTCAGATAAAGAAATTAAAGAAATCTAGTCATACAAAAAAATGCTCTAAATCACTATTGATTAGAGAAATGCAAATCAAAACAACTCTGAAGTACCACATCACACCTATCAGATTGGCCAACATGACAAAACAGGAAAATGATAAATGTTGGAGAAGATGTGGGAAAATTGGAACACTAATGCGTTGTTGGTGGAGTTGTGAAATGATCCAACCATTTTGGAGGACAATTTGGAACTATGCCCAAAGGGCTATAAATGTGTGCATGCCCTTTGAGCCACCAACAGCACTTCTAGGACTGTATCCCAAAGAGATCACAAAAATGGGAAAAGGACCCACACGTACAAAAATATTTATAGCAGTTCTTTCTGTGGTGGCAAAGAACTGGAAATTGAGGGAATGCCCATCAACTGGGGAATGGCTGAACAAGTTGTGGCATATGAATGTAATACTATTGTGCTATAAGAAATGATGAGAAAGTGGACTTCAGGAAAACCTGAAAGGCTTGTATGGACTGATGCTGAGTGAAGTGAGCAGAACCAGGAGAATATTGTACACAGTAACAGCCATGTTGTACAATGACTAACTTTGATAGACTTAGTCCTTCTCAGCAATGCAAGGATCTAAGACATCTCCAAAAGTCTCATGATAGAGAATGCTATCCACATCCAGAGAAAGAACTATGGATTCTGAATGCAGATCAAAGCATACCATTTACTCTTTTTTTCCCCTTCTGTTTTGTTTTGTTTCTTCTTTCTTGTGGTTCCTCTTATTGGTTCTAGTTCTTCTTTACAACATGACTAATGTGAAAATATGTTGAATAGGAATGTATATGTAGAGCATAGATCAGATTGCCCACCATCTTGGGGAGGGAGGGAGGAAAAGAGGGGGAGAAAATGCAAAACTCAAAAGCTTGTAGATGTGAATATTGAAAGCTAAAAATAAATAAATTAATTTTAAAAAAAGAACTAAAGGGAAAAAGAAAAATATTTTCACTCTAAAATTTTATTAAACACCCACTATCGACAATACATTTATTGATTGATTGATAGCTTCACCTGATTTCCCAGATGGAAGTCACTTATTCCACAAAAATTTATTAAGCACAAAGCATTTTGCTGCCTTTTTGGGGGATGGGGAGCTCAGTCGATGGCAATGTAATGTTTAGATTTGCCAAGGTTGCTGCCCTCAAGAAGCTAATAGTCTAAAAGGAAGATAAGGCATGGCTATAGATCACTGCTTTACACAGCATTCCCTAAGAAGCAGATTAAAAAGCTGTGAAACAAACTAAGTAGGATCAAAGGGGAAAGGTAATTGCCAAAAGGAAAGATAAGGTGGCCCTTGAGAGTTGAGTTTTAGAGACCAGATAGGGATTGAAGAGGTAAAGAGGGGGAGGTAGGACATTTAAAAATTGTAATCAAGAAAATCTGCATTCAGGGAGCCAGATGTCGAGTTTGAGGTTTTGGTGGGATATCCAGATAGAAAGATGTTCTTTAGGTAATGAGGACTCACTCAGAAGTCAGGACCATAGGAATATATTTGGGAGTCATCTGCATAGAAGTAGCAGTTGAAACCGAATGATATGTTGTCGAGGAAAAAAAAAGTAAAGAGAAAAAGAGAAGGCAAGCAAGGTCAGAACCTAGGGGGAACTTTTATAGGTTGGGAATCACAGAATTGCAGAGTTGGAAAAGACTTTCAAGGTAATTTAGTCTAGGTAACTTAGAGGCAATCTACCTGAATAAGAAGCCTTTTACAGCATATTGGATTTGTTAAAAATCTCTTCCACAAACTTTCTCTTGTCGTTGAGTTGCTTTTCAGTCAAACTCCTCTTTCCATGACCCCATTTGGGCTTTTCTTGGCAAAGATACCGGAGTGATTTGCCATTTCTCTCTCCAGCTCATTTTACTGATGAGGAAACTGAAGCAAACAGAGTGAAGTGACTTAACCAGGGTCACACAGCTAGTAAGTGTGTGAGGCCGGATTTGAAATCAGGGAGATTAGTCTTCGTGACTCCAGCCTCAGCACTCTATCTAGTGCCACCTAATTACCCTTCTACAAAATACCAGATAAGTATTCATTCAGCCTTTGTTTACCTCCAGCAAAGAGTAACCCACTATTTCTTGTTGCTGCCTATTTCACTTTTTGAAAACTAATTGTTAGGAAGTTTTCTATTGTATCAAGTTTAAATTAGTCCCTTTGAACCCACTGCTTCTAAGAGCTACCTTCTAGGGCCAGGAAGAAAAGTCTGATTCATCTTCCACATGACATCCCTTCAAAATTCTTCAAAGACAATGATCATGTTCCCCTTTAAATCTTCTCCTCTATAGGCTAAGCATCCTCACTCCCTTCAATTTGCAGTCAGCATAATCTGCAGGCCATTTATTGCCAGGCTTTGTACACTTTCCAGCTCTGCCAATGTATTTCTAAAATGTGGTGCCCAGAACTGATCACAATAGGTCTGAACAAGCATACAATGGGGCTATCACCTCCCTGATCTTAGATGGTATGCCTCTATTAACACAGGCTAAGGACACATTAGCTTTATAGTTGCCACACAATTCTATGGCCCCCTACACAAATCTTTTTCAGATGAAGTGCATTTAGCCAAACCTTTTCATCTTGTACTTGTGAAAATGACTTATTGATTTAATGACTTAAAGCAATTTATATCAAATTTGCAAATAAGCAAGAAGATGAAGTGATGAGGGCCTACTCACAGCAGCTGTGGCAAGAAACTGGGCTGAGGCATTGTGAGGTCTTTGACCTTCAGAATGACAAACCTAGCAAGTGGTGGACTTGCTTTGTGGAGAGACAGCTCATGAACAAGTCTTTTGGGGCCTGAGCAGTGCCCAGATATTGTGAAGTAATTTCCATTGCAGCAGCATCCAATGTTTGGCAGCAAGATGTACACAGTTCTTGGCCTTTGTTTCATATAATTTTATACCAAGGAAGAGAAAACACATCCTTACTGGAAAAGTATTTTATTAAGATGTTAGAGTTCAAGGATCACTGAAAATTTTTGCAATGTTAAGCTAGTGCTTAATGATAATAAAAAAAGATTTCTAACATTCCAGGTTACAGAAAAAAATGAAAATGACTTACTGAACTCACATGTGAGATTTTGTATATTTTTTTCTAACTAAATTCTATTTTCTTAAATTCAGCCAACATTCTCGCCTGTTGAGATAATTTTGGATTCTAATTCTGTTATCCAACATATTCACCATCCCTCCCAGCTTTGGGTCACCTACAAATTTGATAAACATGCTCTCTGTGCTTGGATCCAAAACACAGACAACATGTTAAATAGCACAGGGCCAAACATGGATTCCCGGGTACTCCATTAGAGAACTTCAAGTTAACCTTGAATTAGTAATAAGTACCCTTTGGGTCTGGCCATCTAACCAGTTCCAATTCGCATAACTATACTATTGTCTAGCCCACATCTATCCATCTTATTCACAAGAATAGCATAAGCAGCTCTAGTCAAATGTTTTGTTCTACATAAACTATATCAAAAACATCACCGAGATCTACCTCTCTAGTAATCCTGCTTGAAAAGAATATGTGAATAATCTGCTATGACCTCTTCTTGATGAAAGCACACTAGTTACTGATCATTGATCCCTTTTCAAATTGTCACTAACCATTCCTTCAGTAATATGTTCTAGAATTTTGCTAGGTATTGAAGTCAAGAACATTGGTCTACAGTTTATAGACTCTACTTTCACTTGTTTTTTGAAAACTGGAACAACGTATGTCCTTCTCTGGTCCTAAGGCATCCTTCACATAGTCCATCTTTCAAAGAATATTAACAGTGGCTCAGAAATAAAATCCACACTTTTTTTCAATACACTGGAGGTGTAATTTGTCTAGGTTTGGTGACTCAAGCTCATCAAGACCATCCAGATACTTTCTTACTTTATCTCTAATAGTTATTTTCTGTTCTTCTCTTTCTAATTGGAAGGCCATTCTCCTTGGTTGAGAAAACAGAACCAAAATCAATCAATCAACCAACATTTATTAGGCATCTACTATGTGACGGGCACTGTGCTAAGTCCTGAGGACAAAAAAAAAAGGTAAGAATTGAGTAGTTCTGTTTCCTTTCTATTATTTGTTATCATCATCCCATCAGTCCTGAAAAATGTCCCAATTCTTTCTTTGGTCCTCTTCTTCAGTGTAGCTGAAAAAAGGAGGAAGGAAAGAAAGAAACATTTAGTAAGTACCTATGATATGTCAGGCACTATACAAATATCTCTCTTGATCCTCACAACAACACTAGGCAGTAGGTACTGTTGTTATCCCCATTTTATAGTTGAGGAAACTGAGGCAACCAGTGTTAAGTTTCTTGCCCAGGGTCACAAGCTTAGCAAGTGTCTGTGGATGTATCTGAACTCAGATCATCCTGAATCCAAGCTTAGAACTCTATCTACTGCACCAACAAAAGAACTTTTTGTCATTCTTAGCTTCTTTCTGTTTGCCAATCTCACTTTATTCTGACTTTTAGCATTCTCTTCCATCTCTGTCAGACTTTTTGTATTTGTTCTTACTTCTGTCTTTTATACATGTCTTTTTAAAAATCTAAGTTGATTAGTGTTCTTCCACATTGGTCTCTTTTGGCAACTTCCCCTTCTTCTCGTTAGAATTGTTTCTCTTTCTGTCTTCAGAATATCATCCTTGACAGCTTTCCATACTTCCTCTACAGAAATTTAGTCTACAGAATCCTATTACTCTTGTTCTAAGTCTTTTAAAATTGGTTCTCCTAAAACTAGAGGGGCACATCAGCCTATGTCCATCTTTATTTTCCCAAAGATATGATGATTGCTTCCCTTCAAGATTCCCACCATTTCCACCCCCCAGCAACCAGTTCCTCCTTCTTGGTGAGAATTTGGACCAGAATAGAAGTTCCCCTTTTTGGTTCCTCCACCTTTGCAAGGATAAAATTGTCATGTAGGCAAGTCAGGAAACGCTTAGCCAATTTGCTTCTAGTAGAGAAAGAGCTCCAGCAGATGTTTGGATAATGAAGTCCCTCAGCACTGTCATAACACTCCGTCTATACTCTCATACAAGTCATAGATAAAACTGTGAAATAATGCAGGGCCAAGACATGAGACCAAGAAACTTAGACCTCTAATCCAAGTCTCTCATTATGCCAGGTCAAGCCTCCATATCAAGCTTGTGATGTTTCCTGATCTCATCTATCTCCTCTTTATGTCCAGGTGGTCTGTAATATTCTCCAATGATATGATTTCTTCTGTTTATGTAGCCCATAGGTGGCCTAGTAATTAGAGTGCCAGACTTGGGATCAGGAAGACCTGAGTTTGAATGCTGCTTCAGACATTTATTGGCTGTGTGACCCTCAGCAAATCATTTAACCTTTCTCATTCTGAGATTTCTCTTCTGTAACTAGTATTATTAATAGCACCTGTCTTACAGGGCCATTGTGAGGATCAAATGAAATATTATGCATAAAGTGCTTTGCAAACCTTAAAGAATTATATAAATGCTAATTATTCTATTCTGCCTTCACCAATCTTTACCCAAATTCTTTCTACCATCCTTGTCTCCTCTTGTTTTTGTATTTTCTCACAGTGTATCTTCTTAATATATAATTCAATTTCGCCTTTTTTTCTTCATTATATCTCCTTTTTTTAAAAAAAATACAGCATATCACACTGTTGGTGAACTGAGCCAATCACTTGGGAAAGCAATTTGGAACTATGTCCAAAGGGACTTGGCATAGCCTTTTATCCAGCAATACTATTACTAGGTCTGTATCCCAAAGAGATCAAAGAAAAAAGAAAAGATCCTACATGTACAAAAATATTTATAGTAGCTCTTTTTGTGGTAGCAAAGAATTGGAAATTGAGAGGATGTTCATCAATTGGGGAATGGCTGAATAAATTGTGGTCTATGATTGTAATGGAATATTATGCTGTAAGAAGTGATGAGCAGGATGATTTCAGAAAAAAACCTGGGAAGACTTACATGAACTGATACAGAGTGAAATGAACAGAATCAGAACATTGTACAATTAACAGTAATATTGTACAATGAAAAACTATGAATGACTTAGCTATTCTCAGAAATACAATGATCCAAGATAATCCCAAAGGACTTAATGATGAAAAATGCTATCTACCTTCAGAGAAAGAACTGATGGCATCTGAATACAGACTGAAGCATACTACTTTCTTTCTTTTTCTTTCTTTCTTTCTTTCTTTCTTTCTTTCTTTCTTTCTTTCTTTCTTTCTTTCTTTCTTTCTTTCTTTCTTTCTTTCTTTCTCTCCTCCCTCTTTTTCTTTTTTCTTCCACAAAATGACTAATATGGAAATATGTTTTACGTGATTGCACACACGTAACCTGTATCAGATTGCTTATCATCTCAGGGATGGGGAAGAGGAGGAAGAGAGGGATAGAATTTGGAACTCAAAACTTAAAAAAGAAACCCAAATGTTAAAATTGTTTTTACATGTAATTGGGGGGAAATTATTTAAAAAATTAAATACAGCATATCCTTCCCTAGCCATATTTCAGTCTTTGGTCCTAGTTCACTAAGTCTCAGCGATAGCATGAAAACAAAATTGCATCCTCGTACTAGGATCCAAATTCACCTTACTCATTTCCCACACTTTGTGTATTTGTTTGAGGTCATGGATTTTCTTGCTGATTTAGTTCTTGGATTTTATCTCTGTGAATTCCTGTGTATTTCAACTGCTGGTCTTCTTTCTACATTGTAGCGTCTTTCTATGGTAACTAGTTTGGTGGATATATGTGGGCAGAAATATTTCTATGAATATTCACCTAACTAAAAGAGGATAAGGAGCCACTGAGACAAAGAAGCAGGGGGTATAGAAGTAAGGGGGATGAAAAGGAGAAGTTAGAGTCTCAGAAAACAAGAAGAGATCATTATCTAGTAGAAAGAAGGGGTCAGTACTGTCAAATCCTGCAGAGAGATCAAAGAGAATAAGAATTAAAAAGATTAGTGAATCTGGCAATTAATAACATTGTGATCTGTTGAGAGGGCAGTTTCAGTAGACTGGTGGGGGTAGTTCAGAGAATCAGAGATTTAGAGACAGACCAGACCTTAAAAACCACCTAGTTCAACCCTTCATTGTATAGATGCCAAAACCAAGACCTATTGAAGTTAAGTGATTTGATTAAGGTTACACAGCTACTAAGAAAACAGAGTCAGAATTTGAACTCAGGTCCTTTTGATCCAAATCCTGCTTTCTCTTCACTGTAACACCTTGCCTCATTGAAGCCAAATTGGAAAGGGTTGAGGAAAGAGTTTGTGTTGAATGGAATTAACATGACAATTTGTAGTTCTCTCATTGCATTTCTATATTATACTATAGCATTCACATCGTATTATATTGTGATTTATGTACATGTCTTATCTCCCCTACCAGACTGAAATTTCATGAGGGCAGGGACTATTTATTATGTTTCTTCCCTAAAGCTGCTCCAGCTTCTGACTTCACCGTTCATCTAGTCTCCTACATAATAGTGCTTTGAACATAGGAAGTGCTCAAGGAATATTTGGTGAATGAATGAATGAATGATATCACTCAAGACTGTCCTTTGGGGGGCAGCAGAAGGTTGTAACTAAAGAAGAAAATTATGAAAGCAGCTGATGAAATAAAGCTTAGATCTATCAAGCTGCCACCTCTTTCTTCTCTCTCTTTGCTTCACAGATGGCATAGCAGAAGATTGGAGGATGACATAACATTAAGGGACTAAGTTCTAATTTGGAAAATGAAAGATTGTCCCATCTGCCCTGATTACAGCCACATGCAATGCAACATAGCTGAATGGCTTTACGAATGCCCTCTTTTGGCTAAAGGAGCCCTGCCAGCCTACAGCAGATGATTTTCAAGCCTCAGTTTTTCAAAGAGGAAGAAAGTTACTGTCTTCTGCCCCCTTAATGCTAGCTCCTTTCCTCTGAGATTATCTCCCATTTATCCTATATATATCTAGTTGTTTGAATTAGATCATGATATTAGATTATGAAATCCTTGAGACAATGGACTCTGCCTTTCTTCCATCCACAGCTCTTATCATAGAACACATTGTAGGCATTTAGGTTAGCTAAGTGTATCCCCTTGGATTGCATCTTGAGCTCCTTTGCTTTTCCAAACATATTATTCCAATTCCTTCTGAGATTTCTGATGAGTGCAGAATTGCCCTATGTTATTCAGATTTCCTTTCCATTATATTTGAAGGTCTTTCTCCAGATCGCTTTTAAGCAATAAACCAACCAAATTACATTTAACCAATTATTTTTTTTAAGGGGGGAGTTCACAGCAGAGGGTTGTTTGTTTCTGAGACAATCTCTGAATTTTTTTGATTGGAACGTTGTTTTATGTGTTCTTGGGAGTTTTTTTCATACTATTTATCACATTATTGTGTTCAGCATTTTTGACTTGTGTTCTTTTGGGACACCTGTAATCCTTAAGTTTTCTCTCATCTTTGAGATAAGTGTTTTGTTTGTATGGGGATAATTTTTTAAAAAACATTATTGCTTTTTGCTTCTCTTCTTTAAGATTGTCCTTAACTTCTGTGCATTTGCATTCCCAATCAATTATTTTGCTTCTTGGGTAAGATTTACCACTGTGGATTTAAGTTTTTTTACTCTGCCAATTTTTTTTTCCCCCTGCATAGGCCATAAATTCTACTTACACAATTCTTGTTTTTCTTTTAAACCATTCAAGAACATCCTGCTATGGTTCCAGCTCTCTTGGGAATGCACTGGGACCTTTTACTCAGAGGGAATTAATTTATTTTTCCTTTGTCTTGCAATATTTATAGATATCTGGAGTCTTTTATCTGATACAGAGGACATATGCCCTTCTGTTAACAATATCTTTCCTGTTGGTTTCCTGCTTGTACTCAAGGCTTTTAATTGAGTTTTCTATCTCATTAAAGTTTGGCAATTTTAATCTTTTGATTGAGCTATCTCTGGGGGCAGTACTTCAAAGCATCTCAGCCTCTTCTAGTCCTGGGCAATTCATGTTTCATCAGTCTTAGTCTCTGTTCCAAGTGACTTCTGAGGTGGAGGAGTGGGGGGTAGAACTGGCCCTAGGTGGATACTGGGTTCTTTTCTTTGAGACTTAGTGAAGTGCCACACAGTTACACATGTTTCCTGTGCTAGTTCCCTTTGCTCTTCAGTTCTCTGGACCAGCTGTGCTGCAGCATAGTGCTGCATGCTGCTATCCCAGCCAGAGCAAGCTTCTGCATTTTGGTTTTCCTCAGCATGGGCTAGGTGATGGGGAGGGTAGAGTTGAGTTCTGTTGCAAGCTCTTGCTGTGGTAGGTGGTGGGGAAAAGGTGTGATGAGTGAGCAGCTTAGGGGTTAGGGATTAGCTCATTGCTATTAGCTCATCAGGTTTTTACATCATTAGAGTTCTTCATGTTTTAGACTGGAGACAGATGAAATTGCTTTATTATCTCTTGTGCATAATTCCTGTTTTGGAGAGGTTTAAGAGAACCTGAGGATCAGAGAAAATGCCTAGTTATCTAGCTCTTTGGTCATGTGACAAGCAGGCACTTTAAAATGTTTACTTGTTGCTTGTTTAAGGAAAGAAGCTCAGTGTATGGAAATGTATTCGCATCTAAAGTTTACAGGGGACTATGTATGCATGGATTGAAAATGAAGATTGTAAAGAAATGCTGAATTATTTTTTATTTGACTGCTAGGCAAAGGATAGGTAGGGGCTGAGGAAGGACTGAGATGGGGTTGGAATAAAGAGGATAGTAATGAATAGAGAAAAAAGACAATGAGTCAAAGATGTTTCCAGCTGTGAAAACTTACTCTACTTCCTCAGTCTTAAGCACACTCAGCAGCTGTCCCATATTGTTGATGAAGTAGAATTAGGTGATTCTCTTTGTGTAACTGATCTAGTGGTATCAAAAATAGGCAAGGCCAGGAGTATCAACCACATTTTTGATATTAGGCTACTTTGACTTCTTCCTTGCCACTCTGATTGGCCAGATCCTCCACATCCATGCTTGCTTTGGGTATAACCAATAATTACGTAATATTCTTTCCTTTCTCCATCTGTGTCCTCCTATTTAAAAATAATTAAGAACTGTCTTAGGGAGAGAGAAGATTAGGAAAGATTAGAAAAATTGATTTGCTACTGCAACTTAAATTTCCACAGAAGATACAGTCTGTGCCTTTCTTAGTCACCATTTCCAAGCTATGCTGCTGGTACTCTGACCATCTTCCTTAATCTTATCATATTGGAACCTTGAACTCTTCCCCTGAAAGAGTCTGGGTTCATATGGGTTTATCTTGTATGCAACCAGGCTTTCAAGTCATTTCCTGACCATCATTTCCAAATCATGCCACCCTAAATCTACTCTCCCTTTTTAATTCCCTTTATGTTGTCTTCCTCTTGCTAGAAAGTAATCTCATTGAGGGCAGACTACCTTGTTTGCATGCATTTGTTTCCCTGATGCTATCATAATGCTTGGCCCATTGCAAGTGCTTATCTACCTACCTATTTACCTATCTATCTTTCTACCTAGCTATCTATCTTTCTACCTAGCTATCTATCTATTTACCTCTCTCTCTCTCTCTCTCTCTCTCTCTCTCTCTCTCTCTCTCTCTCTCTCTCTCTCTCTCGATTGATATCCTCTATCTCTATTGATATCTATCATCTATCTACCTATTTCTCTACTGATTTATATCTATCTCTATCTTCATTGATATCTATCATACCTAAGTATCTATCTTATGTATTTGCAGGCATTCTAAACTGCTATGAACTTTTAAAAAACATCTTGATAAATGAATTTCAATACAATTGGTGTCTCTTATACATTTAAAAACATTATTCTGAGCAGGGGTTCACCAGATTGCCACAGAGGTCCATGACACAAAAAAGCAGTCCTGATCTAAGGGCAAGTGTGTTGTAGTATCTAGAGCACTGGTTGAGAAGTCAGATGATCAGGTTTTGGGTCTCAACTCTGACATTTACTGGCTTTGTGAGCTCTCTCACTTATTGCTGATGCCTTGTTTTCTCATCTGTAAAATGGATGCAATAATTCTTCACTGCTTGCCTCATAAGATTGCTGAAGGGGAAGGCAAGAATTATATGAAATATGAGTTTTTGCTAACATTAATTTTCTTGTACTGTATTTTGAGAATTACCATAATATTGATATGTAATCAGCAAAGAATTGAACTTTGACTCAAGTAATAGCATCTGGGTGGTTTTACTTCTGATAATTATGTTTATCCCCCAACAAGGATTTGAGATTTCTACAGAAAACTTAATGAATATTTTGAGGTGGATTGATTGAGTTATTGACTGAGTTATAGATGAAACAGGGGACTGGGTCATTGGGCCAATATCAGGCTGAAATGTTACTACTACATGATTAAAAGGGAAGCTGCTGCCTTTAGTATCATCTCCACTTCCAGCTCTGTGAGCCTCTCATGAATGCAGTCGAGTTCATAGGATCATGGATGTAGAGGTGGAAAGAATCTTAAGAGGAGTTCCCTAGTCCAGTTCCCCCATTATACAGATGAAGAAACTGAGGTCCAAAAGAGTGAAATGACTTGTCTCTCAGGTCACATTGGCTAGAGGCCAATTCAAAGCCAGTAGTGCTCTTTCCACTGCATCATGTTTCACGGGGAAAAAAAAAGACTTTGTCTTTTTCCTCTACAGGCTCAGGTTGCCCTATGGGATACAGAATGGGCACAGACTGAAAGCAAGACTTTGGGGGACCAAGGCTGCTCTATCAGCAATTCTTAGGTGTATATATTTTACAAACACTACATGGTCTATGTCTTTAAGGGAAAAAAAATCGTATGTATGTCTTATCTCTTGCTCTCTGTGGTTGGATACACAGATGAATTTAGAACTTTTTTGAATCATCTTTTGGGCAGATTTCTCATCTCACAGATGTGTTTTTAAACCTTCAGAACAGCGTTTTTATGGCTTAATGTTTGAAAGTCTCAGAGAAAGAAATGTAGAATGATGGAAAAAGAGCAAGGCAACCACAAAAAGAAATAAAGGTCAGGGATAATGAAAGCTTGTAGAAATAATAGTAGTAGGAAGATCAGGAGAGTAAGAGAAAATTAATAGGAAAGAAAATGTTGGAGGATGAGAGGAAGTGGAGGTAAAACTGGGGTCAGGATGTGGGGGAAGGAGTACAAGCAGTGTTTAGGATGCCTGTTTGGAGTTCTCTAAGTTCCAGACAGAGAATGAATCATCTCTTAGATCACAGAATTTTAGAGCCGGAACGGACTTCACTGACCATCTAATCCAATCACTTCATTCTAAGGAAACAAATCATAACCCAGAGAAGTTAGCTGGCTTGCCCAATGTCACACAGCTAGTTGGTGACAGAACTGGTACTAGACTCAGGTCTATTTCCATTAGAGCACATTTCTTTGTTGAGAAGTATTCTATGTAAAAAGAAACCCACATTATTTGGAGAACAATAGATACTTTTAAGACATATATTTCACTAGCCTTTTTTAAAATCATACCTATGAAAAGGGAGATACTAGGTAACATACTTTCAATTTCACCAGATCAAGAAAATGAGGCACAGAAAAATTGATTTGGCTTAATGATAGAACCAAAATCAAAAGCTAGGTCCTCTCCAATAATCCAAATGACTTCATCAACCGTAGCTGCTATAATCCCACATAAAAACTTCCTGATCAGGCTTCATTCATATGATTTAAACACACACACATGAGTGTAATTTGTAGAGGTTTGCCTGACTGTAGCAGAGATAGGATATTGTTTTCCTAAAGAATTGTGAATTTCTTGCAGTCTCTAGATTACAAAGAAGGCCCTTGGCAATCTCTGTATTGAAGTCCATAATGGGGTCATAGAGGGAGAAAGGTGTTAAAACAAATATAGATCACAGAGACCTATTATTTGGCTGTACTTTGAAATCAGCAAGGCATATCTGTACAGTTAAACTGACAGTAAATTAAAAACATTTAATTAAATAGGCATTTCAATGTCTCATCTCTCAAGAAAGTTATTTCCAGAAAACAAAAAAAATTCACTCAGGTTAAGCCTCCACACCCAGTGAATTTGAAAACGAATTCTCTCTTTTTAATAGACATACAGTATCTTTTTTAAAAAAAACTATAAGCAACTTGTTAAAAAAAACCTAGTGAAAATTAAACTCTTTGATATTCAAGGAATGGGTTTCTAAAATACCTTTGCCACTGAGCAGCAAGGTCCTCTTTCATTTTTAAAAACACTTGTTACCTTGGCCCATCAACTAATAGGTAACCCACCCTTAGTCATCCTAAGGAGTCTAGACAGAAAACAAAAACTACTCCTTTCCTAAGCCTAGTGTCCCACCAGGAAAAGCCTGAGTAAATACACGGACTTTGCCCCGGGCTTTCTAAGTTAACAAACTTAAGTCCTCTTGGACTGACAAAGAGCGATTTCAAAGAAATCTCGCAAGAGGATAATTTATCGACTGGTCTGTAGTCGTGCTTCAGTTGACCTGAGATATTAGGAAAGAGGTGACTAGTGCCCAGACCACGCTGGGAGTCTGACAAAGACATTCTCCAGGGCCTCCTTGCTGGCCCCTCCTCTTGACAGGCAACTCCTCCAGTGTCAAATGGCAAGCATTTATCAATCGCCTACAGTACGCAAGATGCTTTGTCAGATATGTGTGTGTGTGTGTGTGTGTGTGTGTGTGTGTGTGTGTGTGTGTGTGTGTGTGTAGAAAACAAAAATAACCTGCCTTCAAGGAGGTTACTTTATAATGGAGGACACAGTGTGCAAACAGCTAAGCAGATAAAGGCAGAGACAGCTAATGGAGGAGTAGGGGTGTCAGGGTTTATGTATATGGTGGCACCTCAGCTGATTCTTGCAGGATGTTCATCTTTCTCGTTTGCCTGGTCCATGTCACAGCCTAAAAGAGGGAAGATAAATGGGTTACATTGTTGAAGTTTGGAGGGAAGAAGGGCCATCAACTTCTTCACCAGGTGCGAGATAAAAGATAAGTGCGTGAATAGGGAGAATTCGCTAACAGATGAGGCATTACAGTCCTTACAGCTGACAGCCCACTGCAGTAGCTTCTCCTGGAAAGCATTCCGTCCAACCGTTGTCGTTGTTCCCCTGAGAATTTTGCAGCAGAGCAAGGGAGTCAGTTGCTAAGGTCTATCTAGTTTGGCCATACAAAAGCTCACGGATGAGGGAAGGAACAGAAAAGGCCCTTAGCCTTCTGTGCTCCCCCAGGTACTCCACTTAACTGAGCATCCTAAATACTGCTCACACGGCCACAGTTAGCCCTAGGAAGGCATCTACTGGCCGGCAATCCATCCTTGCTACCTCCTGAGGCTGCCTGACTGCCTCCAAGTCCAGGAGGAGCACAAACCCTTCACCCCACCACCCTTGCCTCTCAGGGACCAGGCTCTTGGCTAGCCAGACAATCCCGGGCTCAGTCCTCTCCTAACCCATCTTTCAGTGTCCGTCTCCGCCCCCGGGCCCTTTTGAAGATACTACCAATGGGAAACCACGATTCCGCCAGGGGGCGGAGCAAAACAGTCCCCGCCCCCGGAGCCTCGGCCAATAGGCAGAAAGCGTGGGCTGGCGCTTGGGGGCTGCTGTCGGCTTTCGGAAACAGAATGAAGAGCCCGGGGACGGGGGGCTGCGCAGTGCGCGCCGCGCTCCTGCTGCTAGCTGCTGCTGCTGCTGCTGCTCCTCCTCCACCTCTTCCTAGGTCTCGCTGCTGCTGCTGCTGCTTGTCCCTTGCGGTACAGCCAGGCCAGCCCTGGGCTGCTCTCCCGCGGCGGCAGCGGCGGCTGCATTTCGGTGCGGATTCTGAGACTGCTGGAGCCGTCAGACAAGTGGGCAGACAGGCGAACGGTCAGGCAGCATGGCGGTAGAGGAAGAGGGGCTTCGCGTCTTCCAAAGCGTGAAGATTAAAATAGGTAAGAAAGGTGCAGCTCTCTCCCGCAGCCCCTCGCTGGGCAGTTGACAAAGGGTGGTCTGGGTTCTTCGCAAAGGCTTACGTAGGCTGGGAATCACAGTGTCTCCCCGACACCTCGCAAAGCTGCTGCCCCCCAACCCCCGCGCTCCCTTTTCCCTGGGCTCTTCTCATTTCTCTTGCTCTGCTGCCTTGCAGAGCTTGCGCTCTTGCCGGATGGTAAGGACTGACGGAGGCGAGAATGAGATCCTCTGGAGAGGGAACCAGAAAAGAGACCTTGCCTGAGGAAAAAAAGAAGGCGTCTGTTGCATTTGAGATGCCTCCCGGAGTAACTGCTGTTAGGGCAAGCAGTAGGCAAAGCTGAATCCGTGGTCCCTCTCTTGCTCACTCGGTTTCTTCTCTGGGAGCTAAGCACAGTCCTCTCTGGCCGGGACGGCCCTGGAAAGCGAAAACTCACATCCAGTCGTTTTTGCTTGTGGAGGGGGGTTTCCAGCTTCGTGAACCGGTCAGCCAGTGTCTGGGGAAGCTGAGTTTGCCTTGGCAGGGAGAGATGTGACTTGGTGCAGGGCATGACAGTTTTCATTCCGACTTGTAGCGTGTGTGTGTTGCTTAATATGTTATAATAGCAACGGAACCTTCACATCTGTGTCAACTGCAGCTCCAAGGGACTTCCTTCCCTGGTAATGCTCTTTGGTCTATAAGCTCCATTATATTTATGAGGAGGTCCACTTTTCAGCTTCCAGCACATTACTTTGTGCATAAATGATGGGATTATTTGTCTCTGATTTGGTTGTTTTTCTGTCTTTAAGGATCTCACTACCAAAGGCTAGGTTGATTCCATTAAGGTATATTAGCCAGCCAGCTGGCCAGTGTGTGAGAGAAAATATTAAGGTTTATACTCTAAATCGAAGCAGGCAAAAATGTCAGGGCTGTTTGTTTGCATGGTTTCAGTGAGAGATGTGACAGCCCAGACTAGGACACAAAGCCAGCAGCCTTGCTGTTCAGCTTGCTTTCTGTCACACAGAATAGCTTCAGATTTTCTCAATGGGTCGTTATTTCGAATGTTGCGGCAGACAGGGATTTGGATGCTACTGATTGAACTGCTAATATTAAAGTAGGTTTCAATAGGAGGTGCTAAGATGGTAGGGCTATTGTGTCCTAACCTAGATGAACCCTGTGTGGTGTCTGGAGACTCTTGTTTTTTCTTCCCATCGTCCCTCTGTAAATATTTTACAGAACAAAACTTTGGTACCTCATATTATTGATACAGTCAATTAAGGTAATAAAGACATAATTTCAGGAGGTTAACCAGATGAGGGGATGTTTGGTTTGAGAATTGTCCTTTTGAAAGCTGTGTAAAGCATCAACGTTGCTCAGGATTTTGTCCATCCATTGAGCTGGCTCTCCCAATTAATTCTGTGCCCACTTAAAATTGTTGTTGTAAATACAAGAGGACCCTGTCTCTACTTTATGTATTAGCTGGTGTTTGATATAGTCCGAGGAATTCAAGCTACCCTAATCAGTATGTTGTTTCCTGTCTGTTTTGTTTTGGTTTAAGGACCACCACTTAGACACTATGCTGAAAGTGTTGCAATTAGGTTGTGTCAGTGCCTTGCAAGTGATTGGGAATTCTCTTGCCTGTTTGGTTGATCTCTCTTAATAAACTGAGAAATTTAGTAGCAAAAGATAATATAAAAACCTTTTGTTGTTCACTTTAATATGACTGATCAAGTAAGAAAGCAATGATACTGCAGTACGGTCAGTATTCATTGGATTAGGTAATTCATTTTATAATCTGTCTACCCAGGTTTATTTCCAGAAGGATGTGAATATAATGTAGCAGTAAAAAAAAAAAGCATTTTCCTAATTAAAGGGG
The DNA here is from genome assembly GCF_003287225.1 of Phascolarctos cinereus. Classification (NCBI taxonomy): domain Eukaryota; kingdom Metazoa; phylum Chordata; class Mammalia; order Diprotodontia; family Phascolarctidae; genus Phascolarctos; species Phascolarctos cinereus. The sequence goes on along the minus strand of NW_027556180.1, from coordinate 171,974,763 downwards.
GAAAATTACTTGATGTGACTGCAAAGTAATGAGTGAATTTAATTATGATCTATCCAATCAGTTTAAACTAGTTTTTACTCATACCCTTATAGATAGCCTCAATGCAGGCAATTGTTTGTTCAAGGAAGAATTCCAGCAGTGTTTTTAAACAAAAAGAATGCGTTTCCTTGAGCTCATTTTTTCTTTTATACTGTTCTGAATTGACTAAATTCTCATAGCCAATAAAGAAAGCACAACAGTTGAACTGGACATATTCCTGAGTTTACCATCTGCCATTCATAGAAGAGAATCTTGGACACTGATTTGGTAATGAGTAACATAGAGGAACTTGGTTTGGATGGTATGTGGGTTGAAGAAGTTATTTGATTTGGTCCCTTCCTCTTCCTTCCTTCCTCCCTTTTGCTTTCTACTTTAACCAAGCAAGCAAAACACCAGAGTGAGGGTGAGGATTAATCTGATGGTTGGAGCATCTGCTGCCTTTAATCCTTCAGTGGGGATTGAGTATTATTTGAACCTTTTGGGAGTACCCTAATATTCTATGATAATATCACTAGGAAGATGAGTAGCCATCCTAGAAATGTACAAGCTCCAATCATCAACTCCCTAGATATAGCTCTGAGAATAAAACCTGACTTTCCTTTTTTTCCCTTCAAAATAGGCATTTACCTTGATACTGAAACTGCACATAAAGAAGTGTGTGAATGCATTGCCAAGGAAGATGGCATTCTATTCAGGGGCAATTAGTGGCTATGCATAGAAGGCGATTATCACACTGCTTCTGAGCAGAGAAATGCTTGAGGTCATTTGTACTGAATTAGTGTTTGTGGCTGGAAATCCTGGAAGAAGGCATACTCGTGTAATTGTTTGATGTTTAGATTTATTTAAATGTTGGAACATGTCTTTAGGCTTCAGTGCAGTGGCATGGGTGAAAGCCATATTAGTCAAACAGGAGGTAAAGGACTGATCCAATGCCTAGACAGGTGGTGTGCCTAGCTTTTGTTCAATTTCCCTTAATCCTCTTTGTTTATGGCCAGTATTTTTGCCTTGCCCTGCACAACTGTTAGTAGTTTTGAAGACAGGGAACAAGCCAATAAGTGGGCTTGGAGTGAACTACAAAGAAGAGAGAATTTTTAGCAAACATATACCATTTCATTTTTTATTGGGAAGTGGTTCAGACTCATAGATAGCTTAGACTATGACTGGTACTTGGAATTGCAAGCAAGTCCTGTCTTTGTTATTGGCACAGTGTATGTCCTAGGGCAAGTTACTTCATCTGTGAGGTTTTCTTTCTTTAAAAACATTTTTTTTAAACAAAACACAGATAATAATTGTCCTGTCTCTCTAACCAATGGATGGCTTTCAGGTTTTGTGTTTCCTAAGCTCAAAGTTCTCTTTAAAGAAAATATTGTATAATAATGAATAATTCCATTACTAGAGAAAAGGGGGATATTAGAAATGGCTTTTTTTTTTGGTAGTGGCATGTCCTGGGAAGTCTTTATTCTTTAAAGTGCTAAATTTAAAATAGCTGTTGAATTTAGTCTCCATAGATTTGTACAGGCCATGCCCTGTGTTTGGAATGAACTGCCTCCTTGGCTCCTTATCTTCCTTCAAAGTCCAGCTTGAGTGCCACTTCCTAAAGGAAGCCTATCTTGATTCCCCTCCCTCCCCTCAAGGAAATGACTCTGTATTTTGTAGTTGCATTCGATTTTCTATATGCATGTCATTTTCTATCAATAGAATGTAAGCTGTTTGAGAGGGCAGGTAGTATTTTGTTTGTCTTTTTGTTTTCCCAATGTCTGGCACACAGCAGGAGCTTAATAAATACTTGAATCAGTAATAGGAAGATGTTTTCAATAAGAAAATGAATTGGAACATTCGAAGATCTCTTTTTTCTATTTCTTTTATCCTTTCCACTTTTTTTTTCAAGTAACATTTCCTTGAATGTATAGAGGAGAATCTGGGATTTCATTCATTAAACATAATGCAATTTAAGCCTTCTTTGTGTGTGTCAACTTATTATTTTGGTATATTCTTTTTTTAAAATATTCTTCAACAGACTTAAAATCTTGCACATTTTGTATCTTTAGTGAAAAGTATTTTTGCGATGGTATCATATATTAAAAAAAAACCCAACCCTAACAATACTCACAACGTGTCATGTACGACCAAACACTTCCTATAAGATTGCTACTTTGAGGAAGTGTATTCTGACATTTCCATGAGTCAGTGTTTTAGAACCTGAAAGGAAACAACATTAAGATTTGTGGAAGATGATTGGGTGGAAAAATTACAATGGAAAGGCTTTTGCTTGGCAACATAAATTTGATCCTGGCTCTTGTATGCTACTACCTTATTAATATTCTATTTTCATTTCTTTTGCTGAAGGATTTAGTACTTCAAAGTATAGTTTTGTTCTAATAAATATATGATAATTAAAATATTAATATACAGAGATTCATGCTAAAAAAGCAAATGTTATATACTAGGATGTAAAAGTAGCTCTCCTGAGTTGTTAAACTAAATTTTATACTTACATTGTTCTGTTGTGTCTGACACTTTGTGACCCCATGAACCATACTATCTGTGGAGTTTTCTTGGCAAAGATACAGGAGTGTTTTGTCATTTCTTTCTCCAGTGGATCAAGGCAAACAGAGGTTAATTGACTTGCTTAGGGTCACACAGCTAGTAAGGGTCTGAGGTCGCATTTGAACTCAGGTCTTCCTGACTTCAGGCCTAGTGCTGTATCCACTGAGTCACCAAGCTGCTTCCTGGTTCCTACATGTTACATCATCAGAATGGAAGGACAAATCCAATGTGAATCTGTATATAATTCAATGAAATGGTGTAAATAGCACAATCCTACTTGGACCTTGCTAAAGCATGTCCCTAAATTCTATACTGTATTCCTGAAGGTTCCTTAACCTCTTTCACTTCACTTACCCTAGCACTGAACTTTCTGTTCCTAGTATTTTCATTTATTTATTTTTTTTTTGGCTAGGCAGTGGGGTTAAATGACTTGCCCAGGGTCACACAGCTAGTAAGTGTCAAGTGTCTGAAGCTGGATTTGAACTCAGGTTCTTCTGACTCCAGGGCCGGTGCTCTGTCCACTGCATCATCTAGCTCCCCCCCCCCCCCGTTTCTAGAATTTTTGAAGGGGGAAGGAGAGTGAACATCTGATTGATAACTCCTTACACACTTATAGGAACAGCTCTGGGATTTACCTGCTCCTCACCCATATTTACTTTATAGTTACAACCATTCTGACTGTACCCTTAGCCTGGCTCTTGACGTGGTTTTTGCCTTTTTCTGTGTAGGATAGAAGGTAGACTATCACTAAGCATCTCCAAGTTAAGCTATACTTCAAAAAATTACGTCACCCACCCACATATAGTAATGAGAATATTTTTATGTTATTTTAACAGGACACGCAAACTGTTATGCATTTGTGTCATAGTCTTGCTCTAGGGGATATGAATAGGCACTCCCCAAGTTTTGTGTCCCTAAGTTCCCAGTGGATGCTGACTGTGGTATATTGTCTCATTTTCTTCACTCTCTTTTTTGTTCTGATTTTTTTTAACCCATTGCAGCTCAGATAGTCTGCTGTAGCCGATGCATCTGGCTCTTTTTTCCCCTTTTAAACTCTTTTCCTGGTCCTCCTTCAACTCTTCCAGTGACTTAAGGGAGTGTTCTTGCTCTATCCTTTCTCCCTTCATTTCATTGGTAACCCTAAAACGATTCTGACCCCAACCATGGCTAATAAGCATGAGTAGTGTTATATATTTATCAAGATAAAGGAAAGCCAGATGTTGTGAAATACCATTAAACACCATAAAAATGAATGCCCCAAACCTCTGAAAGCTCTTGACAGTATCCACAGATCTCCATCTACCACCTCCTGCATCTGCCTCTAACTAAATCTGCTTTTTCTTAAGCACCAGAATTTAAGATAAATTATATAAAATGCTTTTAAGTTCAGTTTTATGGTTCTTTTCTTCTAGTTCTTACTCTTGTAACAGAGAGAGACATCAAGACATAGAGAACAGAGAAGATGGCCTCAGAGCCAGGACACATACTGGATGTATGATCTTGGGCAAGTCACTTAATCCCCAGCAGCTCTGTATAAGTGGCAAAGCAGGTGCTAAATTTGGATTAGTAAGAGAAATTCGTCTTGGACAGTTCCCTACACTGATGAAATCACAGGTCTGGTTAAGAAAAAAGTTGCAAAGGTATTGTTTTCTGTGTTTTTTAAGAATGCAAATGATCCTACTGGGTAGGAGACTGGATTACTCTATGTAACCAATCACTAAGGTCTTTTGTCTCCAAGTTCTATAATTTTAAATATGAAGTGTTTCAGCTACTTTAATGTTTTAGAAGATATATAATTTCACTGGATCATAGATTTCAAGCTTGAAGGGATCATTTAATTATTCAGTGAAGGTCGTTCAATGCCTTTATTTTACAGATGAGGAAACTGAGGCCCAAAAAGGTTAAAAGACTTACCTAAGTCACACAGTTAGGTTAGTACCTGACAAGATAGGAATTTGAATCAGGTCCCCTTATTGCAAAATAGTGCTCTTTCCAACTGTCCAAGATGTGAGTTTCCCCCATGAAGACCACAGCCGTTTGTCAACTTGGTAGATAGTCAAGTGTTAACTCTGGCCAAAAATGCTTTCCTATGCTGAAAACCTAGGCACTGTGCATAATTTTAAGTGCTACTTCTCTGTGAGATGAAAATATATGCTTTGAAAAGAAAGCGCTAACAATTATTTTGGTCTAAAAGAAATGGATTAAAACTGACACTTCTTTCCATGCAGGGAATATAGGCAGAATCCAAATTATTCAAGAAAACTTTCCTAGGGCTCAGGTGCTGTCTTACTTTGGTCCTTCATCTCCTGAAACCCCCATTCAAATTCAGTTTAATCACAAATGAAATCTGACTAATTCCCAACTTGATGGAGTGAGCAGAACCCCTACACAGTAGACAACTGCTTTGTTAGAACAATGAATAGCAAATTAGAATCTACTCCCCAGAGATGAAACTGTTAAGTAGCAGTCTACACTTTATGAACAGTTCAGGGACTTAGGAAGCCTGGGGGAGGTGAGACCTGCCCGGCCTGGGTCCAGGTCTGATGGTGAGCCAACAAGTAAGGGTGTGTGGCACATACAGGCGTGTAAAGATGGAACACATATTAGTAGTTAAATAGGATTATTGCCTTCAAGGAACTTCAGGCAGTTTTTTAGTGCCCTGGAGTTAAAAATAGTTTAGATGCTGCTTCAATAGAAGGCTGGCAGCTAGATAATTAGCTATTTTTAACCCATGGTTTGGGGAGTGAAGAGAATGTATAGAAATGGGCAAGGCCTAGAAACAGTAGGGGCAGATGTAATAGCCAAGACTTAAGAAGTCCTGACCAAGACTTTTAGAACCAGGCTTGGTATGATGATTCTTTAAATCAGAAGGGGATCATTTAGAGTTGCTTCAACCCAGTTTAGGGTAGCTTTTAGTCGCTTTATTATTTTAACCAGTTTTCAAATTCACTTGGAGGACCATTTTTAATCTTTTCCTCAGGTATCCAAGTGATTTTTCTAGGCTTCGGCTAGTAGGTGTTTCATTTCTCTTTTGTTTTGTTTTTCTTTTTGGTAGACTAGAGAATAGAGAGGACCTTAGGCTTATGAAAAAGATGGCAGCTGGTGCTATAGTAGGTGATGTGAAAGTCATAGGAATTTTCTTAAGATACCAAAGGAGAGCCTTATCAGAAGACAAAGTTTAGAAATGATTTCAGTTGGCAATAATCACTCCAAAGAGAATGAAATGGGAAGAGTTTCATGGAGAATGCTTTGATTGGTTTCTCTGATGCTAACGAGCCATTTCAGTCTGTAAACCCACAAAAGATGAAACTAAGTGAAGTTAATTGCTTCTTCCTGAAGGTATTTAGGGAATCATAAAAGCTGCACAACACATTTTAAACAGGAGAAAAGGACATATTTAGAAGTGAAATTGATGTGTTGGCCTGAAAACAAACAAACACAGGGAATGGTAGGTCCTACAATTCTATTTAGGATTTTAAAGTGTAAGGAATAAATTATCTATATGGCACTTGGAAATCTAGTATTGGAAAGGGCATCCATCTGCATCATTGATTCCAAAGCTAATTTCTCCAAATAATTTTTTGAGGCTTTAAATATAGTGAGGAAATCCCATAAATGCTGGTGTAGGGGCATGGAATATACTTTGGACTTAAAGAGGGATTGTGGAAATGTTGGAGTAAAAAGAAATTAAGTCTTTTTTTCATCCTGAAAAATCATATAATCAGTTTTTTTTTTTGCACAGTGCATCATTCTACAGTTAATATTTCAGAGGGAAAAATATTTACTAGCCTTGACCTCTGCTCGTGGAATTCCTAGTTGTATCACATAGAATGTTAAAGTTTTGTAGAAGAAAGTTTGGGAAATGTCTCACTGTTTCTGGGCTCAAACTATACCATGGACTGAAAAATCGAGGCATTCTGCCACCATATGCTTTGCCTTCCACAGCCTTGGTAGTATGGCCTTCAATGGCTCAGGGAATGAGAATCCAGGAGCTGTGAAAGGAAGAAGCAAGATAATGGAGGAAGGAAGAAAAGACTGAGGCAGATCTTAATGTTTACCATTTTTTAAGAAGTAAGGATGGTTTGGCCTGTCCTCATACCCTAGAAAATTTGACCCATTAAGTGTTGGAACTCCATGGGGCTGCACTGTGCTAATTGGTAAGCTCTCTCTAACTTGCCTTGCTTCACTTTCCATCTTGGCCATCCTCTGCTGCCTTCGCTGGTAGCCTCCCTCCTCCTTTCCTGCTGTAGAACTATAGTGAATTCAATGCTATCATTGCAACTAGAAGTGGCATACAAGACTATATCCCTGTGGCTCCTTTCATCATCCCTGCGACTTTCCAAGCCAGAATAAAACTCCCTGGCCACCACTCTCCTTATGTGTACTGTCTTTCTCTTTTATAATGTGAACTCCTTAAAGACAGGAACTGTCTCCATTTTGTATTTGTATCCCCAGCACTTGGAACAGTGGCACATTTTAAGTATTTAAAGAATGACTTTCATTCATTTGTTTTACCAATACCCGAATTTTACAAATGGAAAAACTAAGGCCTAACAAAGTTAAATGACCCGACACAATAGCTTTTTAGTGTCAGAATAACCTCTTGCTTGAACTGTAATCATAACCTGCTTTCAATCTTCTTCTTTCCCAATTCATCCTCCACAGAGTTGCAAAAAAGAAGTCTGCTTAAATAAGTCTGAACAAATCATTCTCCTGCTCCAGAAGTGATTTCTGCTTGCCTCTACCATAAAAAATAAAACAAAACAAGACAAGACAAAACTCCTCAGCTTAGCATTTAATGTCTCTCACAACTTGACTCCAGTTGACCATTCCAAACTTGTTTTGTTTGCTATTACCCGCTTTCATATTCTCTACATCCCAGCAATATTGGCCAATTTCCATCTCTATGTCTTTTCAGGGCTGCTCCATATTCCTGGAATGTCTTATCTTATGCCTCTTAGAATTCTTGGCTTCTTCCAAGGATTATTGCAGGTGCCACATTGTTGGGGGAAGGTGTTCCTGCTCCTGTTGTGTTGTTAGTACTTTCTTCCTTCTCATATCTTGTCAATTTATCTATGTAAATATTGTATTCCTCCTCCTTGACATCCCCTTTAGGATACAACCTCTTTGAAGGCAGGGACTTTTTTCCTTTTTTTTTTTTCTTTCTGTGTACTTAAAGGCTTAACCACAGTGCCTTGTACATAGTAGACTCTTAATAAATTGTTGAATTGAATTGAATTAGTGCATGATGGTCTGTAATGGGCAAGGGAGAAGGGATCAAAGATGGCACTGAAGTTTTGAACTTGAGTGACCATGTTGAGAGCCTTGAACACCTGGCAGAGAAGCCATTGCCTAAGTCTCTGCTTTCTAATGTACTGAGGGCAGAGACCCAGTGAGAGCACTGGCCCAAACAGAAAGGGAGCTAATAAATTCATCAGCAGAGGATAAGTCTGCACATGTTTAACCTATATCGAATTGCTTGCCTTCTCAATGAGAGAGGAGAGGAGGGAGGGGGGGAGAGAATTTGGAATTCAGAAAAAAAAAAACAAATAACAAACGGTGGAGGCAGGTAAATGGTGCAATGGATAAAGCACTGGCCCTGGAGTCAGGAGGACTTGAGTTCAAATCAGGCCTCAGACACTCACGAGTTGTGTGACTCAAGGCAAGTCATTTAATCCTGATTGCGTCCAGAAAAAAACAAAACCAAAAACAAACAAAAAACCCCCTCCAACAAATATTAAAAATTGCTTTTACATATAATTGAGGGAGGGAAAAGAATAGTCAGCTGACTCAGTTAGAAGGTGAATAAATTCAAAGCTTAGGATATATACAAATAATATCAATCATTGAATATGTGCTATACAAATGTGAATCGTCTTCCCTTTTCCCATCCCCACATCAGTATAAAAACCATTCCAGGACTGTGACTATGGGACTGGAATCTGAGGAAGTGAATTCTCTCCCTAGCAAAGGTTATTAGGTCAGATGAAAGGCCCACTCCAGGGCATTGGGATGTCTGGGAAGCATTTTATTTGAGTGTGTATTTTGTGCTTACTGGAAGTGATAGATCAACAAGATGACCGTGGGATAAAAAAAAAATAACGAAAATAGCGATTTTTTTGTGCATTGAGAGGGTCACAAAACACTGGACTTGTTAATGCCTGCATGCAGGCACATTTAGTGTCTACAGTGTAGTATGACTAGTTTTCTTGAAATTCTGTGTTACTCATTACAATTACAGTTTTCAAGAGAGCATGAACCTTGAATATGAGATAATCACTTATCAGAATTAAAGTTCAATTTAATTGCTTTTGAGGAAAGTGAGCACCCTTGCTTGAGTAAGAACACGGATACTTATTATATGTACTCAGTGTAGCACATTTAATTGAAGTATTCCAGGCATTTTACCGGGAAGCATCATAAGCTCATAGAGGGCTGCTGAAAGAGACATCAAAAGATTTGCTCAGGGTCCTACCATGAATCAGTAACTTTACCCAGAATAGAAACCAGGATTCATAACTTCTAATTGACTATTGAAATTACTCAATGAAAGAGTGATTTGGCTTATTTTTTCATCTTTGTATTCTGTACACTAAGCTTTTAATTTTACCTTAAGTTGTTCTTCAGGTTTAAATAATTTGCTTCTGGTTGCCTGTTGTGATAAATCCCCTCCCTGACTCCAAGCAAAATGTGGCATGCAATGTCACTGCCCTAGAATTTTAGTGACTCAAACTCTCATCCTGAAATACAGAAGAAAAGGCTGCTTTGAAAAACCGATAGGCCTCTAAAGAATTTGTGGTTCATATCGTAGTTAGAGAGCCTGTATATCAGCATTTAAATAACACTATTGCCCTTATTTTTATTTACTAGTTAGAGATGTAAATTGTACCTGTTATTTCTTGGGCTAGGGCCAAGAACAGCACCAAGTACTCATAGCTTTCTTTGAAAAATTTCCCCTTTTTTTCCTTTCCCCCCATCTGACACTGCTTTGACCATATTGGGATAGTAGTACAGAATCCTAGAGAATGTAGTATGGCGTGGAGACGTGGTGCACTCGGTTGGGTCATTGCTGCAAGGATTCTGTTTAGAACATTTCAGTGTACTTGGCCAATTCTTCTACTGGAATTTGCAACGACAAAGTCAGGGGATTGTGTTCATTATGAAATAACAATAACAATAATGTGCATTGATATAGTACTTTAGTGGGGCAGTTTGGTGTTACAGTAGATAGAGTACTAGGCCTAAAGTCAGAAAGATTCATCTTTCATAAGTTCAAATCTGGCACTTACTAACTGTGTGACCTTGGGCAAGTCCCTTAACCCTGTTTGTTTGTTTCAGTTGCCTCATCTGTAAAATGAGCTGGAGAAGGAAACGGCAAACCTCTCCAGTATCTTTGCCAAGAAAACCCAATTGGGGTCACAAAGAGTCAAACATGACTGAAAGCAACTGAGCAACAGTATAGTACTTTATAGTCACAAAGAGCTTTCCACACATTATCTTGTTTAATCTTCACCTGTAGGTAATGAAATAATTATTACCTCTATTTTGCAAAAGAAGAAACTAAGGGTCATGGAAACTAAATGACTTATCCTAAGGCCACATAGCTAGTAAGTGGTGGAGTTTGAACTTTAATCTATGTTATCCAAGTTCCAACACACCTTCTTCAATGCTGTGGTTTTTTGTGATTCTTGTTCTTGTTTTGCATTGAGACTCCTGTTGACCTTTGTGTGATGCTTTGTTCTTCCTTCAGGTGGTTATATTATGGTATAAATTAGATTTGATCCCTATGAGGCCAGTTAACTGAGAAATCCTTGATTTCCTGACCAACTATCCCCAACATGTGTCTCACTGGCTACTTACCATTTTGGGGGATGAGGCAATGATTATATATGGCCCAGCCACCATTACTATTAAAAAAACAACACAAAAGGCATATCCTTTTAATTATGGGTCAATAGGTAAATCTCTGCATGTTGATGAGAATGGAGCGGTGTGGCTTGCGTGGTTTTAATTTTTGCTAGTAGTGTGGTTCTCCTTTTAATACATTAGACTAAAGAGGAATGTCTACCTGAAGACTATTACATCCCACTCCAACAATTCTTAAGGGCATCAGCAATCTACCCATTTCACAGGTAAATACATTTGGCCACCAACATTACCATATTGTGAAAATGCATAGTGGGATTTTTCTAAACTGCTTGGGCTTATGCTCATCCATATGTTTAATTGTGTTTATTATGTGTTTTTATCATGTCATTTCTAGTACATAAGAAGTCAGTCTGCCATTTAAAAATGATTTTTTGTTTAAACCATACTTCAGGGTCACACCATGAATCAGTAACTTTACTGAGAATGGAAACCAGGATTTATGACTCCTAATTCACTATTGAAAGTACTCAGTGAAGGGGTGATATAGCTTATTTTCCTCTTTTACTATGTTTACTAAGCTTTTAATTTTTCTTTAATGTTTTCTTCAGACTTAAATAATTTGCCCCTTAGCCACTAGTTTCTCTCTTTCTCCTTTATGCCCTATTGGCAGGTCTCCCTGGAGGCCTGAATGAAATTGGGGTCCATCAAGGGTACCTGGAGGGTCCTAGCTGGAAGTGGTACCCAGTGAAACACCATCTCCCCTTCACGCTAAAAAAAAAATACTCATCCTTCCTTTAACAGCCTTCATGTGATCGGTGAAGGTGGGGGTGGGGTCACTGCTCATGATAGTTCTGAATACATAAATCCCCACTTTCTCGGTTCATGGGAACCTATTTCAGGAAGGAGATTCATATTCTCCGGCCTTCACCATTTGACTTTCTTTTGTGTTCCAGTGTCATAGAATGTGAAGAGGCATTTTGTGTTCAGCACAATGCCCATATTCATATAAAACAGAGGAAACCCCTCATGATGCAAGGGTTGGGGGAGGGAAGGATAAGACCCTTCCCCCCCTTCTGGCCTCTAACTCTTTCATATTGGACTTTTTCTCTATATGTGTTTGTTTTTAGGAACATGATCTGACTTGAAGCCTATCTGTATAATGAGCTGTGTTCAACTCAGCTCAACAACTGGTTATTGGATCAAGGGCGTGCTGTATTTCTGTTGTTTCTCAGTCTCCTACTGCATGATAATAGGTCTTAGGTGTCCAGGCATACCCTATTGCTTCAATAAAGTTTTGGTGGGTTTTTTTGTATTATGTTTTAAAGTATAGTTAATTTTCAGAATTAGGTTCAGATGACTTTTTTAGCTTAGTGCATAAAAATAGTGTTCTTTATGACTAAGTATTTAATAAATGATTACGTTAAAAAAAAAAAGTACAATTCCCTAGATGTATTGTCTCATGAAATGTCCTGCACCCAACTATGTAATAGGTATATTTGTTTCTGGCACAGGCTTGAGTTTAGCCTAATTGTGAACGAAGTCAGTTACTTGAACATTCATGCCATATGTTAGTACAGATCATTTATTGATGATAATAATCATTCAAAGTTTCTATAGGCCTTCATGGTTTACAAAGCATTTCTTCATGACAACCCTGTGAGGCTGCTAGTTCAGTGACTGCAAAAACTTAGGTTCTCAACAAATTGACATTTTTATATACCCTTATTTGTATATTTGTTGTATGTATGTCCTAATAGAATATAAGCTTTTTGAAGGAAGAGATTGTTTTATTTTTGCCTTTGTCTCCCCAGCACTATGTGTAGTACAGAGCCTGGCACATAAATAGGAGCTTAATAAATGCTTGTTGATCGATCCCTATTGAAGAAGCAGAGGTTTGAAGAGGTGGTAACTAGTCCATAGTTGCCTTCAGAATACTGTAAGTGGCAACCACAACTTGGGTCCACTTTTGAATCCTCAATCCAAGGAAGTACTTGATATGAAAAACAATAAAAAAAGAAAAAGAATTTAAAGAAGTTAACTCCCCAGTATTATTATAGCATGATCCTAAATATCTGTAAGATAAAAATTTCAATTCTGCTAATATTTATTGAGCATCTTGTCTGTATTAGGCACTATGCAAAATATCTTGTTCTTGGTTTCATCAAAACTTATAATCTTGTTTCTGAGACAATTTAGCTATGAAACTGCTAAATGAATAGAGGAAGATAAAATAAGTTGTTGTAAACATCAGGGCTATAAAAATTCCTAGAATCATAGACAGAGCTAGAAGGGAGCCCAGAAGGCATTTAGTCTAACCCTCTTATTTTACGGATAAAGAAACTGAGGCTCAGAGAAGTTTATTGATGTGTGCAAGATAATACAACTTCAGAAACGGGGTTTGAATCCCAGGTCAGTGACTCTAGAGACCATGTTCTTTCCATTGCATTGTAGGGAGAGAACCCTGGCAGGAGGAAACAAGGAAGGGTTCCTGGAGGAGGTGGAAACTCAGCTGGGTTTGGAGGGTTTTTCTTGCTCCTCCACCCTGATACTCCTTCATCTCAGCATCACTTCTGAAATGCTGGCTCACTAACAATTCCTAAGGAGATTAATAAAAATAATCACAACTTATCTGTATATAACATCTGGAAGCTTGTAAAATACTTTCCTTACAACAATCCTGTGAGGTAGGGAATAAGGATAGTATACCCATTTTAGAGGTGAGGAGACTAAGGCTTTGTCTTGTCCATAGTCATACCTGGTAAATATCTGAAGTAGTTTTGAGTCCATGCTTCTTGACTCTAAATCCAATACTCTTTCTATTATGTTTATTTCTCACATTTTCTCTTACTTTAGTTTTCAGATCACCTTCCATACCCGGCTAGTCATCAATCTTTTCAATTTAGTGTTTATGGGACTGTTAGACTGGTAATGGTGAAGGTAGTACAAAGATAGGACATGAACCTTCCTCTCAAGATGCTTATAATCTAATTGTAGGGAAAAGACATGTACAAACTAACTCTGATAGGAAAGAGTGTGTTGACTGTAGAGGAGAGGTATAGACCAAGTATAATAAGGGATCTATGGAGTGATGGATCATCTTCAACCTTGGGCATGGGTTGGGGTATTTGAAAGAAGGTATCATGGCGAAAGTAGCCCCTGAGTTAGGCCTTAAAGAAAGCAGGAGCTTCAATTGATGAAGAAAGGGAGTCTAAGAGTGGAGTCTAAGAAGGGAGAATGTTGTGAGCAGAGGGATAGGACAAGAATGAGGGGATGGAAAGGAGCCCATTTTAGTTAGTATATGTGAATGGGGAGTGGTATGGAGTAAATCAACAATTCTAGGATGGAGTCAAATTGAAGAAGGGCTTTTCTTCCTACTGTGTTTCCCATCACCATTGAAAGGCCCTCAGAGGCATCTACTGATGAAGAAACTGAGGTCCAGGGATATTGAAAGATTTACATAAGGTCACATCCACAGGAAACATCAGAGGTAGGTGTTGAGCCCAAGTCTTCTGATTCTAGTTAACTGTACCCTAGCCAACACTTAAAACAGGTACCAATGATACTTATATGGAGGTTCCTGTGGGATCTGAACTGGCCCTAGAAAATTCATAGTTTTTAGGATCATAAGTTTTAGAGCTTAGGGACCTTAGTGGTGCTTAGGAGCCCAGGATTTAGAACTGAGAGAGCTTGTAGGTAGACCAGTCCTTTTATTTTACAGATATGCAACTGAGGCCCAGAGACATTAAGTGATTTGCTGAAGAACACAATGGCAGAATCAGAGCATCCTTTCAGTTCTAACCCTTTCAAAATAAACAAGAATCAATTTGGATCATCGATTAAGGTGTCTTTAAATTTGAGACAAATTAGAGAGGTTGAGCTCTCGGGGAAGTTGTGGTGACTGGTCCAAATGGCCTGATTTTCCAGGGTTCTGTGGCACTCTGAATGATCTTGAGCAGTTGTAGATCCCTCAGGGCCATTTAAAAGCAGCCTTTGGGGGAAAACTTGCTTGCCCAGTATGAATTCTTGAACTGTATCTGGCAGAAATGGTGCAGCCTCAGGAATGCAATGAGCTGAATGGCGTCAGACTCTGGGTTAGTCAACAGGCCAGGTACGTCCGTTGCTAGAGCAGATTTCCGATCAAGGTAGCAATATCTGACAGACTTCTAGTGCTGAGTAATTTAGCTTTCTCTGCCAAATCCTCTTGGCTCATCTGTATCAGGAGCTTCTGTGTTTTAGTTAACTCTTCCTTCCCTGTATTGTATTTCTTAGGTGATGTGAACTTAGTAGCCATGTTATCCCCAGGAAGGATTGGGAAGGTGGGGGAAGGGAAAGAGGCAGAGAGGGAGAAGGAGAGAGAGAGAGAGAGAGCGCGAGTGAGCGCTGGTTATTTTATTTTTCAGGACCTAGGGATGGAACCTAAAACACCATGTACCATAGCCAATTAGAGAACAGACTAGACATCATCTCTGTTGCAGAAGCTGCAGCAATGTATTGCATGCCAAAGGGAGAGGCAGCAAACATGACAGCTGCACCATCTCCAAACATAGGATTCAGAGAGAAATATCAGGAAGGTATTTGGCTGATCAACTCTGCCAGCTCTGGAGCTCTGTGACATTACAATGCAGAGCCCAGTGCATCCTTGTGTTAGAGATTCTGTCCCATTCCAGCACCTGATTTGAAAAGAGGAATGGTACTGATTTATTGATCAACAAACATTTATTACACACCTATTATGTGTCTAAGATTAAGAGTAAAGAAAACGAACTCTTCCATCATGTTTCCTCTCTTTCAATCAACCAATAAATCTGGAGTATCTACTATGTGGAGGCATTGTGCTAGGTAATATGGAGGATACGAAGAAGACTAATGTGTCATCCCTGCCTTCACGAAATTTATAATTTGATTGGGAAGATAAGATACATACCCAGGGATGTCCTGGTAAATGTTTAATAACCAGCTCTCTGGAAAATGAAAATGGACACACTTTTAAATTTAATCTGCATGGTTAACATTTTCTCTATCACTTTCATAAATGTAGATAATCAGCAGAACAACAACCTGAGTTCAAATCTGGCCTCAGACACATATAACACTCACTTAGCTGTGTGACTCTGGGCAAGTCACTTAACTCCAGTTGCCTCACCAAAAAAAAAAAATCAAACTCTGATGTGTGGCATTTGCCATTTTCCAAAGTAGAGCTACAAACACTGAAAATTTAACGATCATCTCAGGTGTGAGCATACTCCTGTACATACCTCACCCTACTAAACACACTTAAAAATAACTGGCAGCAACAAATTCTGTTGTTTCAGTTGTGTCCAATTCTTTTGACCCCATTTGGGGTTTTCTTGGCAAAGATATTAGAATAGTTTGTCATTTTTTTCTCCAACCCATTTTACAGATGAGGAAATGGAGGCAAACAGGGTTAAGTGATTTGCCCAGGGTCATACAGCTACTAAGTGTCTGAGGCTGGGTTTGAATTCAGGTCTTCTTGACTCCAGGGGTGGTGCTCTATCTGCCAGTTAGTACCAAGTAAATTATATGTGTGGACCTTTTACAATAGGAGTTTAGAAAGGGAGTGGTTGTTTCCAATGGCCAAAGAATACTTCGTGGAAGAGGCACGAGCATCAAATGAGATGCTGTATATAAAGCACTTTGCAATTCTTAAAAAGAGCTATAGAAATGCTATTATTTTATTTCATTTCTGTATTTATCTCTCTGTTGATTGATTGATTTGAGATGGGTCTTAGAGAATGACTGTTAATTGGGACAGTAAGAGAATCCATCCAGAGTAGTAAATGTCCACTTGCTTACACCTACTTTTCTTCCCTAAAAGCTGACCAAAGTAGTGATAATGGACATCAAAGACATTCTTCTTGGGGATAGCCTCATGACATTCAGGAGGGATAGACAATCCAATCCAATAAGCATTCACTGAATACCTACTTTATGCAGGGCACTCTGTTAGGTCCTGGGGATATGGAGACAAAACCAAAAGCAGCCACTACCTTCACAGAGCTTACTATTAGCTAGGTTGTCTCAAGCTCGTTTCAGATTGGAGTTTTTTTTTTTTAGGCAATTGGGATTAAGTGACTTGCCCAGGGTCACACAGCTAATAAGTGTCAAGTGTTTGGTGTGACGCAAGATTTGAACTCAAGTCCTCCTGACTTCAGAGCTGGTGCTCTATCTACTGTGCCACTTAGCTGCCCCTTGATTTTGTTTTTTAAATAGCATTTATCCATAGCATTTGTATATTATTTATCTAGTATAAATATACTAGATTCTCTTCATTTGTTGCTTTTCAGAGACTCGTTTATATGATTAGACATTTGCCTGTAGTGCTGCATGATATACTGTGGGGTAGGGAGGGCTTGGGGAGACTGTGAGCATCCTAGTTGCTTCCACTATCATTTTTCATATTTTGCTCTAATAGAATACACAGACTAGAGTTGAGTACAGAAAGAAGATTACTTCAGTGTTTCAGTTATATTCTTACTGTATTCTTTACTCCTATTACTTATACCCTGGTACTTTCTTTCTAATTGAATTAGGAGATGAATGCCCATGGTCATTAGTTTTGTGACCATGGACAAGTCCTTTGCTCTCTCTGAAGTTGTTTGCTCATCTGAAAAATGGGGACAAAATGCCTTGCCCACTTCATAGAATTATGCGTTTGGAAGCTTATCATTTGATCAAATGTGACAATTTGTATAAAAATGTTATAACACTATGAAGTATAATAATAGTAACTAATGTAATTATTATAGTATAGAGACACATTTGGCTTTTTCACACACAACAATCTTGAGGTGTTTTTCCCTGAGTGTATTTTGTTGGTCCTTATTTTGAATTTGTATAGCCAGCACTTCTGTTTCTGACATGCTTTTGTTCTTTCTGAATACTTAATAGATTACTTTCTTACCACTTTCCCAGTAATACCCAAATTTCTTAGAAAAACAAAGAAAAAAGAAAACATTTTAAAAGAAAACATTTCTTTAAATGAGAAAATCCTTGAAAGAAGATCTCAGTTGTTATGGAAAGATAATATTTTGCTTATTAACTCTGGGGCAGGCATTGGATGAATTTGGTTTCTGTGGTAAAAATGTTACGGGAAGTAAGTGAAGTTTATGGTCCCTGTAACTGACCCTTAGCTGAGCAATATTCACCCTGTCTACTAAATTCAAAATATTTTTGGATGTCTTCCTATGTTTTGAAGGGGTGGGGGGAGGAAGATGAAGTTTGGCCAATATACTGCCATGTAGAATCTAGCTATTTCTGAGGTGTTACAGGTTGCTTATCACTTTGACTATTCTTAATGGCAATCATAATATGCACTAACTCCCACTAGAAATCACAGTGGGCTAACCTTTACAAGACTTTAGTTTGATTTCTTGTATTTTCCCAGCTGGTTCCAGGGTACATCTGGAATCTATGAAATTCCTTTCTTTGTTCATCATTTCCTGCTTCATTCTGTGTTGCAGCCCAGTATTTGCAGAGCTGTTTCTCACTGTTTGTTCTTAAGTGCATGTTTATTGCATGTACTGAGTTAAAATAAATGATCTTGCAGTAGAGGAAAGAAAAAAATGTTTTCATTCTGGTTTGCTGACTTTATTGGTATCTTACTTATGTTTGCTTCACGCAGTACTTTTTGGTGTTTTAATTAAGGCTTTTTTTTTCTTTCTCAGACATCTCCAAGACCCTGGAAAAAAAAAGTTCAGCTGAGAGAGCTAGAGATGGGGGTGGGGGGAAGGGAGGAATGGGAAGGAGGAAGAAGCACATTATCTGCTCAACTAAATTAGATGTTTCATTTTTCTCTCTCTCAAAAATCATCATTCATTATAATTCCTACAACTTCTGTTTAATTCTTTTCTTTCTATCTTTTCATGTACACTTGTGCCCACAGGGATACCCAGACAGATACAGAGGCATTCAGTAAGGAATTTGCTATATGGTGCTTTCTTTCTGTCTATAAATGAGCTAGAACAAGTTAGGTGAATCAGTATAAAGATGTAAAACTGCATTCAATTATATTTTTAAAAGCCCAAACAAATCAAGTTAAGAGTTTGAATTATTTAGGAAATATTATGCTTTGCAGATGCTTAGTAGGACTTATACTAAATCTTTCAGTATAGGTTAAATTTCCATTTTTAGCCTGTAAAAATCTTGCTTAGATTGATTTAAAATGTCTTTATTATTACTTGAAAACATATGCTCATCTCTGTATTACTCATGCCAATAGAGAGCTATAGCAGTATAAATTACACAAAATTATTTCATTTTGACTTCGGTTTACTTTACTGTAGCAATCTTACCTTCCTTAATAATGCCTTTCTTAAGCCAATATTAAAACCAGTTGACGTTTTAAATATAATATCTGCATTTGGGGCACCTAGGTGATGCAGTGAATAAAGTACCAGGGCTAGAGTCAGAAAGATTCATCTTCCTGAGTTCAGATCTGGCCTCAGAGACTTATTAACTGTAGTGACCCTGGGTAAGTCACTTCACTTTGTTTGCCTCAGTTTCCTTGTCTGTAAAATGAGGGGATGGCAAACCATTGCATTATCTTTGCCAAGAAAACCCCAAATAGGTTCATGAGGAGTCAGACATGACTGAAATGACTCAACGACAACAACAAATATGTCAGCCTGTCAGTATTGGTAGAAGCAGCAGCTGTGTTGCCATAGAAGAATCACTAGATCTAGGTAGGAGCTCTGAGGTCAAATCCCAGCTGTACCACTTGCTCCCCATGTGACCTTGGACAATTCAGCTAACCTCTCTTTGCCTCAGTGTCCTCATCTGTAAAATGGGCATGATAGTGTGCTTCCTGTGTCACCGGATTGTTTTCAGGTAAATACTCTCAACTTTAAAACATTTATAAAAATGAATTATTATTGAAATCCCCCAGAGCATGTTGTGTATTGAATGGGGCTGAGAGATGGCCAGCTTATAATTAAAAATTCATCTCAGATGTATGGATATTAAGTTGACTAGACACATATCTGAACTTCAACATTTTTCATTTTTGAACTCCTGTTCTTCAGTGCCTAAAAAGCTGCCAAAAGTTTTATACTCCTGGGATTCAAGAATAGTGTTGACCTAAAATTTTTAATGGAATAGCAATATATTCATGACTGCCACGAATTTGATAGTCATAAATCAGTATATCAATGTATCCAGTCCTTACCTCTCTCTTGAACTTTAGTCCTATATCACCAACTCCATGATAGATACTGCATCCCAGATGTCCCATAGGCATCTCAAACTCATGTTAAAAGTGGAACTTACATTTACCGTTTTTTCCCTACCTTTCTAATTTCTGTTAAGGATACCACCATCCTCCCAGTGACCCAGGTTCTTGACTTAGGAGTTATCCTCAATTCTTTACTTTCGGTCACCCACTCTTCCTCCCCCCCACAAGATAACCAATTTATTGCATTCTTGACTTTAGTCTCTTTGCTTTTTAGGTAAAGTCATTGTCCCCAAAGCTGCCAATTTGATGTTCTTAGAACATATGTTGGACCACATTTCTCTCCTGCTCGGGATGCTCCCATGGCTCCTTATAGTTTCTAGGATTAAGTGTAAATTCTTCTGTCTTTTAAATCCTTTCACTGCTAGGCTCCAACTTAGTTTTGCAGACTGGATTTACATCACTCTCCTCTATCTACTCTAACATTCCAGCCAAAATAGTCTATTCTCTACAACATTTCATCCCTGCACACTTTAATTTTCTATTTCTGTCTGCACAGTCTGTCACTACTATCTAGAATATTCTCCCTTCTTGCCTTTGCTTATTAGAATCCTTGATTACCTTCAAAATATCCCACATTTCTCTTATGTACTTACACGTTATTTTGTGTTATAATTTTTGGTGTATGTTGTATTTCTTTGTTAAACCTTGTATTTCATAATAATATATAGCATATCTTATTTAATTGTTTTATCTTTTCAAATGCGATTCTCAGCAAACAATATATTAAGGATGTATGTGACTAGAAAAAGAGAAGGGCCAGTCGTACAGTGAGAGTGAAAGATAGAGAACCAGCGTTCATGCCTGCTAACTTTAAAATATTAAGACTTAGAGGAAGACTGCCAGTTGATTGGGTTGACTATCTATGTAAACTTACAAAAGCATATCTATCTTTCTATCATCTATCTGTCTGTCTGTCTGTCTATCTATCTATCTATCTATCTATAATAAAGGATGAGTAATCTGTACTGGTGAAGGGACTCCTCACATCCTTGAGCCAGTAGAGATCACTACCTACCTTTTACTGCTTATTCTTTCTACTTACTGCCTTTCAATAGCATCTTTGTCAGAGACACTTAAGTATTTGCTAAGAGCCTCTCTCTCTCTCTCTCTCTCTCTCTCTCTCTCTCTCTCTCTCTCTCTCTCTCTCTCTCTCTCTGTACACACATATATATGTACATATATATACGTACATACACACACAAACACACACACACATATACACATACATAAAGCCTTGTGATGGTTACAGAAAGAGACCAGAAATATTGGTTTGATTTGCAGTGATAGACACAAATGTAAGTTGGGAATAAAGTGATCACAAATTGATAATAAATGATTACATTTAAGATGTGACATTTAAAATTTTTTTTTATAGAATAAGGGATGGTTTTTAGCAAGATATTTCTTTCTTCTTCCTCCCTACCTCCCCCTCTGTCTTTCTCTCACTGTCTCTTGTTGTCTTTCTGTCTCTTTCTGTCTGTCTCTTGTCCCTTTCTCTTTCTCTCTCTGTCTCTGTGTCTCTCTTTGTGTGTGTCTTTCTGTTTCTCTGCTTCTCTGTCTCTGTCTGTCTGTCTGTCTCCCTCTCCCTCTTCTCTGTAGCTAAAGCCCAGCTTTTCTTTCTTGTGTTTTTTTTTCCTTTGGGAGTCAAAGCAGAAGTGGAAGAGGGGTTACAGTACCCCCTCCCCCAGCATATATATATATATATATATATACATATATATATAAATATATATATATATATACATATATATATATATTTATATATATACACACACACAGACACACATATAAAAGAACTGAGCAAAAGAAAAGAAAGTCTTACAAAGATTGCCCTGGTAGCTGCTATTCATTCATCAAAGAGTCTAAGAAGGACCCACCATGACTAATTGCATATTACAGTAGAAAGTGTCACTCTTTAGCATCTCTGTCATTCCCAGAATCCTGTCCTTCCTAACTTGTTGACTTTACTGGAAAATTAAAGAGGGGCTATAATAGCATGGGGGTAGGGTGGGATTCGGGTGATAAACTGCAGCGGGGCCAATGGGAGACTACGTGGGGCTTCTCTTAGGATTTAAAAAAAACGTTGATGAATAATAAATTTTGACATGATTCACTAAACATGCTTAAGGGTACAGTGGGACTCCTCACATCTGATCCTGTATGATTCATACTTATATAATCATAGTGTCTAATTAGAGGAAGCCACAGATTAACTGGGTGTAAATCCTTCAGAGCCCGGTTCTACTTGGTGACGCTGTTTTTTTTTTTTTTTGTTAAACAAAGTACTGACAGATTCAATTTGGGGACAGATGTTTTTCTTGGATATTTTTGAGGAGAATCTGAAAGGTTGCATGAAGTACAGGTGTTTCTTGTTTTATGTGACAACTTTTCAAAAGCATATATGTTAATCAGATTTTTGTAAACTAATCTCCATTTTTAAAGGTGCCAGGGAAGTGCATTGTTATTTTACAAAATTGAATATTTCAAAAAATAGTAATTGCCCTCCTGTTTATCTTGTGAGTGATTTTGGATTTTATATATTGGTTTTTCATTATACTCCTCTTTCATTTTCAGATGCCACACAGATTTAGTCATGAAGGAAATTCTGTTGAAAGACTGAAATAGATTCTTAGAATTTTAGAGTTGCCTGGGAGCTTAGAAATTATCCAGCTCGATGGTCTCTTTTTTTGCAGATAAGGAAACAGAGGTCAAGAAGGTTATGAGACTTATTTGGTGTATGGTCCAATGCTTACATTAATGGATAATAATAAAAAAAAATAGTACACTGGAGTGACTGAGAATAAGGAATTTAGTGATCAAAGGTGGCATTTTCTTTCAGAACTTCAAGTGCACAAAGAAGTGTCTTATTTTTAAACTCCGGTTGAGATTTCTAGCATATGTTCCTCTAAGTGTGTATATTTTATTCAGAGAACATTAAGATTTCTTTTTTGAGCATTCTGGTTGCAGCTTGAAAGTAAAATATTAACTGGGGAGGATAATTTCAAATTTAAATGTAGTTCTGCATTAACTGGTATGTTAGTAGCAATGTAGTTATAGAACAACTGAAAGAAAGTGTCTAGCCATTGGCCATAGAACATCAAATGAAAATTCCTTCCACATCTCAATTTTGTCGTAAGTGGAAAGCAGCCAGTTAACATCCCTTGCCTTTTTTTTTAAAAAATGATTACAGCATTATATTTGGAGGAAAAAAAAGTCAATATAGAGTTAGTACAGTAGATATTGGATGGTACCTCAATTTAAATAATCACATTAGATCATATGGAAATTTTTGTTGTTCAGTCATTTTTCAGTTGTGTCTGACTCTCTGTGACCCTATTTGGAATTTTCTTGGCAAAGATACTGGAGTGGTTTGCCATTTCCTTCTCTAGCTCATTTTATAAATGAGGAAACTGAGGCAAAAGGGTGAAGTGACTTGCCCAGGGTCACACAGCTCATAAGTATCTGAGGTTAGATTTGAACTCAGGAAGATAAATCTTCCTGATTCTGCTATCCACTGCACCACCTAGCTGCCTCAGATAGAAACTAGGTGATAGCATATTGGTTAATTATTCATTTAATTATTTCCTAATGTTATTTTTTGGCTTAAGTTCCCTGTTCCTGAATAGTCCTATGATTACACACACACACACACACACACACACACACACACACACACACACACTTTTTACCATCAGGATCTTGGGACATAAATGTTACCCTGTAGAAGAGGAAAGGAGTTGTTAATTAAATGACTGTTTTGAAAGTACTTTCTTGTGGTTAATATGAGTTTAAATGCCTTCCTCTATCCCCTTCTACCACCAAAAAATATTTCCATCAAACCAAACATTATTTTTATATTTATGTTTAGATCTTGTAATAACTCTCATTTCTCTCATGTGGTAAGGCTTACAAAGCAGTTTCCTTAAAACAACATTATAAAGTGGGTAATGCAAGTATGATTATCATTTTCATCTCTAAAATGAATGAATTGGACTAGATGACCTCTAAGATTCCTCCCTGCTCTAAATCTCTGATTTTATCATCCCTGTTTTACAAATAAGGAAACTGCAGTTCATAAAGGTCAAATGAATTGGCCAAGCTCATACAGCTTAGCTAGTGTCTGAACTAGGAGTCAAACCTAAGTCTCTTCTGACCATAAGTCTGGTGTTCTTTCTACTAGCATAGAGGCAGCAAGGTGGTGCACTGGATAGAGCACTAGGACTGGCCCCGGGAAGATCTGGGTTCAAATCTGACCACGAACACTTAATAACTAGGCTTCTAGGCAAGTCATTCAATCTCCTTATGCCTCAGTTTCTTCATCTGAAAAATAAGGATGATAATAACACCTCCATTCCAGGGTGCTGTGAGGATTAAATGAGATAATATTCATAGAGTGCTCAGCACAGTGTCTGGCATGTACTTAATAAATGTTTTTTTCCTTATTTCTTTCCTACTATAACACACAGCTTCTCTCCCATAGAGTGTTGAGTTGCATCTAACTATGGTGTTTTTTTGGACTGGGTTTTTGACTTTATTGCTATAGGTAGAGTACTACTGATGAGGAAAGTTTTTACCAATATGTATCTGCATCTGCCTCTGCACTTAAGTGACTTACTTTTCCAGAGTCTCATGGTTTGTGTTGGAGGCTGAACTTGAGCCCAGGTCTTCTTGATATATATGGACCTGCTCACTATCCAGGTTGCCTTTATACATTATTTATATATTGTCATTAGACCCAGCTTCTTGAGATCAGGGACTGTATTTTGCTTTTTTTTTTTTTAAATCTCCAAGATTTAACACATTGCCTGGCATATAGGAAGTGCCTAATAAGTGCTTATTGACTGATGATTGACTATTGGGGCAAAATTTACCTGGCTCAGCTCAGCTAATAGGAGATAATGCTAGGAATAAACAGTTCTGTCCTCGTGGAACAAATGCACCTTGGCTCTCTGCAAACTCAACCCTTTTACTGGGTTTGTGGTATGTATAAGATTGCAAGGCCTTGACTCCATGCTTCATTAAACAATGACCTCTTAAGGATAAGCTCATTTCAGCCTCCTAGGGCATATGGGGCCCTTGTAGCTAAGTACCATCATCCAAGTGGAAGGTTTGTTTGGGTGCTGTTATGCACAGATGCACAACTAATAACAGAAAACATTATTGATTTAGGTTCTTCTAAATTGGAGTTCTGGGTATTTCACAGGGGGCTAGTCTGAAGTTTACCTTTTTGCTGCCTGTAAGGGGGTAGGGAGGAGATTTACTAGATGAATTAGCAGCAAACAGGCCCTGGAAAGAGTATATTTAAAATATTTTAGAGATTTACTGAAAATACTATTCAGTTTTCCAAGGGAGCAGGAGAAGTTTTGGGAGAGAAGAAATTGGTAGTTTTGCTTTGTCCTTTATACTTTATGATATAGGGTATAGCTATTTGTCTTATGCATTTTAATGCTTAGAAGATAATACATTTCCATTTTTGGAAGGAAATTAGCTTTTCTAGGCTATTGATAAATCATTTAGAAAATAATTATACTACTAATTAATGATCTTCATATAGTTCCCATAGTTTTTTTATTGTCTCAAGAGAGCTTTCATGTTAAGGTGATGTTTTACTTGCTATTTTATTAATTTCATATGCTTAAATTTCATTTTTGGTGCTTAGATGTCTTCCTCCCAGTGCCTTTCCTATGTATAATTCTTATACGGATCTAGAATATTTTATGTAATGATTTTTCAATTAAAATTCAATAAAGGGAACTTTGAAAAATGCAGAATAAAAACTAGTAAAATACTGGGAGTAAGTCTATTTAAAGCCTACAGAGAAATTGGAGGATTGATTTTTCTAATAAACTATTATTGTTATTGAAATTCATGTGTGTTTTGAGGTATACTGTGTGCTTTACATACTTTATCTTATTCGATCCTCACAATAACTGTGTAAGGTAGGTATTATAAGTGTTCTTGTTTTAAAATATTTATAGCAGTTCTCTTTGTGATGGCAAAGAATTGGAAATTGAGAGGATGCCCATCAATTGGGGAATGGTGGAACAAGTTGTGGTATATGATTGTAATGGAATATTACTGTTATGAGAAATGATGAGCTGGATGCTTTCAGAAAAACCTGGGAAGACTTACATGAACTGATGAAAAGTGAGGTGAGCAGAACCAGGAGAACAGTGTACACACTAACAGCAATATTATATAATGATCAACTGTGGATGACTTAGCTCTTCTCAGCAAGGACTCATGATGAAAAATGCTATCCACCTCCAGAGAAGGAACTGATGGAGTCTGAATGTACATCAAAGCATACTATTTTTCAATTTCTCCTTTTCCCCTTTGGGTCTGTGTCTTCTTTCACAAGATCACTATTATGGTAATAAATGAATGAACAAATAAACAAATAAATAAATAATGGGGGGAGCTAAAAAATGTTCTTGTTTTTATTTTGCAGATTAAGAAACTGAGGCTCAAAGAGTTTATTATACAACCATGGGCACTCAGTAAGTGTCTGATATCAGTCAATCAATAACGTTTTATTTTTCTTTCTTTCTCTTTTTTTTTTATGTGAGGCAATTGGGGTTAAGTGACTTGCCCAGGGTCACACAGCTAGTAAGTATCAAGTGTTTAGTCTGAGTCTGGGTTTGAACTCAGGTCCTCCTGACTCCAAGGCTGGTGCTCTATCCTAGGTTAAACTTTAATAGCTTAAAACCACAGTAGGTTTTTTGGGATGTCATATGTAGCAGTAGGTACTTAATTTATGTTTGACCTGATGTTGGGAAAGATTAAAGGTAAAAGGAAAAGGGGATGGTAGAGGATGAGATGGATAGATATTGTCATGGAGGCAATAAACATGAACTTGGACAGACCCTGAGAGTTAGTGGAGGGTAGAAGGAGAAAAGGACCTGGTGTCCATGGGGGTCACAAAGAGTTGGAATTTAGCACTTTGCTAAAAACAGTTGCCGCATGCCATCTCATCCCTTCTGTAGATGAAACTCTTCATAATAAAATCCTTTTCTTGATATTCCACTAGTTGAGCATCCTTGCTTAATCTTGGAGGCAAAGCCTGCCTATTGCAAATCTATGGTACAGTAAAATTACTGTGTCACAGCAAAGTCACCCTGTGTATTACAAAACAAAAGAGTAAATTCCCATTTCATTGGGGATGCTTCTTGAATGCTTTCAGCAGTTCGTATAGATTATGCCATAACTCCAGATATCTAGTAAAACTCAGCAGTTAGAAAAGCCTCTTGAGGCAGCTTTTCAGATGTAGCTAATTTAACAAATATACATTAAATGTCTACTAGATGTAAGCAATGAGGCAGCATGATGTAGTGGGCGAGTAGAATGAAGGCTGGCCTGAGAGTTAGAAGACCTAGTTTCAGGTTCTGTTTCTGACACATCCTATATGACCCTGAACAAGTGGTATGATCTGTCAGTGTTCCAGATTCTTCAGACTGTAGGTTGCAGAAGAGTTGCCAATCCACATGCCAGTAAAATTACAGTGTCTAGACAAAAAAAAAAGCAAAGCAATGCCCCGTACAAGATACTTAAAGAGATCCTTATATAAATAATAGCCCCTGCCCTCAGGCAGCTTATGGTCTTCTAAAGGAAAGTAAAACTCTGATAATATAGTACAAATTAGAGTATGATAGGTATTTAATAACATAATACAAATTAGGATAAGTGTTTGATAATATAGTATACTTTAGAATAGGATAAGTGTTTGATAATATACATTAGAGTAAGATAAGTGTTTGATAATATAATACACATTAGTGTGGGACAATTGTTTGATAATATACAAATTACTGTGGGATAAGTGTTGGTAATATACATTAGAGAGCGATAAGTCTTTAATAATACACAGAGTAGGACAAGTGTTTGATAATATACATTAGAGTAGGACAAGAGTTTGGTAATACATATCAGAGTAGGGTAAGTGTTGGTAATATAATATACATTAGAGTAGGATAAGTTTTTGATAATATAACACACATTGGGGTAGGATAAGTGTGTGATAATATAATACACAGAATAGAATAAATTTTTGATAATATACATTAGAATAGGACAAGTGTTTGATAATGTAACACACACTGGAGTAGGACAAGTATGTGGGAAGCGTAAATTTATATGAGATCATATGAGTGAGAAAACTCTAACATTTGAACTAGTCCTTGAATCATAGGTAGACTGTCAATAGGTAGAGATATTGGGGAGGGTATTCCAGGCACAGGTAACAGTTAGGAAAGACATGAAGGCAGGAAAGCATTGGATGTGTTCCAGGAAGAGTGAATTTATCTGAAGGGTAGAGTATGAGGGGAGTAATATGGGTGTGTGTGTGTGTGTGTGTGTGTGTGTGTGTGTGTGTGTGTGTGTGTGTAATAGAGCTGGAAAGAGAAGTTGAAACTTGATTGTGGAAGTTCTTGGACTTACAGGGTAAGTATTTTGGTCTTGATTGGTAGTAAATTGGGAGCCACTGAAGATTTTTGAGCCAGGGGAGTGGCATGATAATACCTGTGTATCAAGAAGATTTATCTGTACATGTTAAGGTGGACTGCAAAGGGAAGAGATTGGAGACAAGAAAATCTATTAGGAAGCAATTATAATGATCTAAGTGAGAGATATATGAGGACCTGAACTCAGATGAAGGCAGTGGGAGTGATGATGAGGGATCAGATGTGTGAGAAATAGATGCCAGATTAAATCTCCAAGGAGGTTGATCCCCTAGATAATGGATGCAGGCCAGGATGGAGTAAAGTCAATGGTCTGTAGGGGGAAAGGAGGAGTGCTACTATTCCCAGGGTTCCTAGGTGCATAGTCCTGTCTCCACCAAGGTGGTGGAGCCCATGATACCTCTTGTCTCTTCCTCTGGTTGCTTCACTGCTTCAGCTAGGCTAGTTTGCCTGCTCAGGCTTAGCAGCTGGTCCCTTGACCTTTGTTCTGTCTGGTCAGTAGTGTGATTATACATAGGCACCTAATTTGGAATAACCCCCATATCAGTAACCAGTCATTAAAATATAATTGATTTCTTTTTTTGTGGGGGGGAGGAGAGAAGGGACTTTCTTCCTGATTTTCTTTATTGATGAAAGTATTCTTGCTATATAGGTATAGAATTTCTGTAGAAGCTACAAGCATGAGTCTCTCATTTTTTTTATCCCTGGTCCATATTTTCCAACATTTTCCACCATATTCTTCTTTGGATTGAAGTCACCAAATATCAAAATAAATACTAATTTAATTCGAAAGGTCTTATGAATTTCTTTAATCTTTTTATGTGCTATCTTTCCCTCATTAGAATATAAGCTCCTTGAGGGCAAGGATTGTCTTTTTTTTTTTTTGCTTGTATTTGTACAAGTTCCTGGCTCTTAGCATAGTACCTGGCACACAGTAAACTCTTAATAAATGTTTATTGATTTTTGGCTTGTTGACTTGATTGGATTTCTCTATTTTTCCTTTCAAAGAGAAATTAATGCATAAACTGTAAGTATCTTTTGATTGGCCTTTTTGCAGATGGTTATCATAAGCACTCCATTATTGGTTGGCCAGCTGTCCTGTGCAATAATATTTCTTATGGCTGTCAGGTGAATAATAAAACCAATTCTTCCAACTTCGCTCCCTTAGTCTTTCCTCCACTGAATGCACAGTGTGGGCTTGATGATGAGGCTGACTGCGACTGACGGGAGATGGGGTGGGAGCAAAGATCAAGTCTCAGCAGGTTTTCCTCTGCCTTTGTTGTGTCCTGTTCCCACAGGTTCTGGCACCGACCGACCTACTGACCGTGAGGAGAAGTGAGAAATCAGGTTTAGGCCCGTATAGGATAAAGGGGACAGAGAAGGGAATGGAAATCCCCAGTAGCAGCTGGAAGGGAAGGGGAGTTCCTTCAGCTGTCTGGCTGAGACAGCTGTTCTCATATAAGGGCTATATGTATAAGTCAAGATCTGCCTGCATACAATTTAATGTATTTAAAGAGGGGAACCTCAGATGTGTAAATCAAAACAAGATTCGGTGCTTTAATAATTGGGCAAATATAGGCAAGTTGCCCAGCTTGCACTGTGCATGGTCCTTGCCAGGAGCTCTTTGAGAAGTGAGCCTTTCCCATCTTCCCTTTCTTCATTTCTCCTGCTCCTCCTCCCTGGGATCTTTCTTCATTTCTTCATTCAGTAAGCATCTGTGCAAAATACTGTACTAAAAACAAACAAAAAACAACAAATCACTGGCCCCAGAGTCAGGAAGACCTGAGTTCAAATGTGGCCTCAGACACTTACTAACTGTGACCCTGGACAAGTCACTTAACCCAGATTGCCTCCAAACCCCCCCCCGAAAAAAAAAACCCAAACCAAAACAACAACAACATAAAAAGCAAAGTACTGTACTAAACAAGATGTGTGTGTAGGATAAAGGCTGAGGAATAAGAAGTTCAAAGGAAAAATACCTCGATGGTTTCTCTAGAAACACAGAAAAACAAGAGTTTCCTAAATTGTAATCTGCATTGCCACTGGAACCTAAAACCAACTCACATTTCTACATATCTAAATTTTGTACAAAGCAATTTCTTCACAACAAAGGAGGGACTATGTCAAAAGACACTGAAGACCTGATTTTGGGTCTGAATTCTGCCATTTACCAGCTGACTGACCAAGAGTGGCCAGCCACTATTACCCCTCTGGGCCTCCCTCAGTTTCCTCATATGCAAATGGGCTAGCTGACCTTTAAGATCCTTCCTGTAAAATCTTGCAATTTTAAGTCTAGCAACATCTCAGTTATCTTGCAGTATGATGGAATTATCTGCTCATCTAACTGCTAACATCTGCTCTGGGAGTCTAGCTTATAACAGTTTTAAGGAGTCACCCTTCCCAAAAACATAGGGAATATGTTTTTGGACAGGAGCAACCTGGTGTCTGGGCAGCTAGGTGGCACAGTGATAAAGTGCCATGCCTGGGGTCAGTAAGACTCATCTTCTTGAGTTCAAATCTGACCTCAGACACTTACTAGCTGTGTGAGCCTGGGCAGGGCACTAAAACCCTGTTGGCCTCAGTTTCCTTATCTGTAAAATGAGATAGAGAAGGAAATGGTAAACCACTCCAGTATTTTTGCTAAGAAAACCCCAAATGGGGTCACAAAGAGTCAGACATAACTGAAGAATGACTTAACAATAACAGCGACCTGGTCTGTGCCACTACTAGGCAGGCAGTTTCCTACTCTGCCCCTTCCTAAGAGCAATCTATTAGAGACATGGTATGAACAAGCATGCAAACAGGATTCCAAACAGCATCCATTAAGGAAATGTCTTCAGTATGAAAAAACAAAACAAAACATGGTACAAGTAGCCTTTGTGTGGTGGGGGCAGAAAGTAAATTTTCTTGTATTGTCGTTCTGAACAAGTATGGTTAGGAATGAATTACCCTCGCCACGAACAAGTTAGGAAGGGGATAGTGAAGGAGACAGGATTTGGGGAGCTCTCATTCTCCTTGTTTTGTCTCTCTTTGCATTCCATAGATGTTCTCCCCAGTGGCTCTTTGCTGTCTTTCTCAGGTCGGTGTTCTCTTCCCCAATAACCATGAGGAGCACTCCTACCCTTCTATCTCTGCTTCTTTGACACCAGTCAGAAAGGGATTGTTCCATTTCCCACTGCTGTTTAGCAAAGACCTTCAGTGAACATTTGCTCTTGGTATTATTAGTTGAGCTGTCCCGTCCAGCTGGGTCCTGGGCATTCCTCCTGCCCACCTGCTCTGTTTCGGTACAGAATGCTCCTTTGGAAAGAGTTGGCAAAGATCTTTTAAGTCTGGAACTTTTTGCGGGAAATCTCCAGTGTCCA
This sequence comes from Phascolarctos cinereus, assembly GCF_003287225.1. NCBI lineage: Eukaryota > Metazoa > Chordata > Mammalia > Diprotodontia > Phascolarctidae > Phascolarctos > Phascolarctos cinereus. The sequence goes on along the minus strand of NW_027556180.1, from coordinate 171,943,240 downwards.
ACCTAGTGCCCTTCTTGAAATTCATGGGGAGAGAAGGAAGAATACTGAAGGATTTCCAGGCTTCTCCACCAAGCTTGAAGAATTATATGTGTACCAGGTGAACCACAAACTGGAAAGAAGGCCAGGACCCTCCCATTACTCCCTCCTTGGACTAATGTCAAAACTCCAAAGAAAATGAGTCTGACAAACACTCTTGTGGGATTCTCACCTCTTCTTCAAAACCAAGAATAGCCTTTACATGCAAAACTCCTTGACCTATTTGAGTTGAGTCCCAAGGGGAAAAAAAAAGAATTTATGGATCTTTCTTCCCTTTTGACTTGTCCTCTTTTGCCATGATTTACCATCAAATTGATCTGATTTTCCAACCTTTTCTTTTCTCTGAATTTTTTTCCTCATCTCTACCCCATTCCACCTCTTCCCTCCACTGCCTCATCTCTCACATACCACCCCTAAACTGCCACAACATTTCTGGCAATAGAGGAACATGCTGAAATCTAGGCCTTCTTAGGATGATTGTACAGAAACCATTTTAAAGTAGATTATCTTCTAGATTAAAGTGTACCTCTCTAGAAACTGAGATTTGTGATAGTCTTTATAAAAACTGGCCTTTTTTGTTATGAGCTTAACAAACTGAACATTTCAACATATAAAGAAAAACAAAAATAAGGATTATACATGAGACTGTGAACTTAGGTCATGTGGTTTTTATAAAGTGTAAATTAAATTTAACATGATAGTAATAAAATTGCTCTGCTTGTCTGTCTCTTTCAGAACTCCTTCCTGTTCTCATCTATGCATTTTCAATGTTTCACTCCTACTTTTAAAATTTCTTTTCTTTTTAAAAAAAATCAATTAAATGCATTTACCCACTCATTCCCTTTCAGTCCCTTTCTTGAATTAATGAAGGAGAAAGCATTTATTAAGTGCTTATTCTGTGTTCACACTGTGTTAAGACTTAGGGATATAAGTATAAAATAGAGATAACTCCTGTCCTCAAGAGCTTATAGTGTAATAGGAGAGACAATGCATAGGGTATTGGTGGCTAGAGAAGGGAATTTTTGTCTGGAAAGTCACTGCGATGGTCAATGAAACCATAGGACAGTTGATTGGCATCTTCTTTTCAAAAGCAATTGTAGTGTTGGTTTGATTATAGTTCCTAGGGTAAAAAGTGGAACAAGGGGTAAGTATCTGTTCTGTGGCATGGTAAGAAAATGTCTGTGAAGCATGGTTAGGCTAGCCTAGATATGGTATACTCTTACCATGCAGGACAAGCAAGTTCCCAGGCAGGGAACTGCCTCATTGGTTGGGAGGCTGTAATGGTGATAATAAATAGCAAATGAGCATGGTCAAGTAAAACAAATCAACATGTTGGCTATGTCTTAAAATGTCTCATTCTGCATCTCTAGTCTATTAGAGGAAACATACTTCACTAGGAGTTTTCCATAGTCATGTTTGCCACTCCACTGATTGGAATTCTTTAGCTTTTCAAAGTCGTTTTCCTTTATGTGCTATCATCGTGTAAACTGTTCTTCTGGTTCTGCACACTTTATTTGGAATCAGTTTATGCGAGTATTCTGAGATTTCTTTGAATCAAGTCAATCAGTCAGCCAACAGTAAGGGCCTAGTATATACCAGGCATTGTGCTAAGAACTGGGATTACATAGAAAGCCTAAAAACCAGTACCTGCTCTCAAGAAATTCAGTCAGGTGGGGGAGGTAACATGCAAACAGCTATATACAAAAAAGGTCTATTCAGTATAAATTGGGTGTAATCTCAGAGGGAAGGCATTAAATATTCAGGAAGGCAGGAAAAGACCTTTTGCAGAAGGTGGGATTTTAGCTGAGACTTGAGGGAAGATAGGAGGTAGAGATGAGGAGAGGGAGCATTTCAGGCACAGGGGACAGCCAGTGAAAATACTAGGAATTGGGACATAAAAAGTTTCATGTTTCCTTCCAGCAAGGAGGAACTGAGTCCATCATGATAATTATTTCTTAAGGCACAATAGATTCATACAACACAATTTATTCATCCATTCCTTAATCAATAGGCACATGCTTTATTTTTTGTTCTTTGCTAAAACAAAAAGTACTGCTTTAAATATTTTTGTTCATGTGGGTCCTTCTCAATCTCTGATTTCTTCGGGGTATGTGCTTAGGGTTTCAGGGTCAAAATACATGTACACTATAGTGACTCTTTGGATATAGTCCCAAATTCTTTTCCCAAATTATAATTAGTGTGCCTGTCCTCCTGTAGCCCGTCTGACAAGGGCCATTTTCCTTTTTTGTAGATTTGATGGTGTCTTAAAAGTATCTCTAAGAAATTTCAAATTAGAATGATAAGAGAATCCAGTTCAGTGAATATTATTAAGCTTTTACTTATGTCCAAGGTGGGTGTGCTTGGATAATACAAAGATGATGGAAAAAAAGTGTTCCTGTTTCCAAAAAATGATAATTTAATGTGTATTTGTGTGTGAATAGGGAGGGAAGAATGATTAACACACACACACAGTGTGTGTGTGTGTGTGTGTGTGTGTGTGTGTGTACTCATATATGATAAAAGGTTATACAATCCCCATAGGCAAAGTATAAAAAAATTTCAGATGGCATAAACCTCTTTTAGCTCAGCGGAGACAGGTAGATCAATACATTCTTCATAGAGGAGGCCTTTGTTAGAGTCTCGTGACTACTGAGTGCTAGAGATCTTGAACTTCTCACTCAAGCATACCTAAGAGATTAGGGAAGGGCTCACAAGGTTTTGCCAAGGTCACAATTATCACTAATGCAGGAACATTGCTACCCATCACTTTGGTGTATCCCAGTAACTTTTATACCAGAGCCCAGTAGTTTCCATCATAAACCCCAGACAGGGGAACATAAATATAGACACAAAGAGAAAGAGCATTCAATGATCCAGACTCCCCAAAACTACGCTGCTTTGTCAGTTTGAGGTTTTGACCCACTTTCTTGCTTTCCTTGCTGTCAACATATTCTTCTCCCCACCTACAGTAGTAGGGCCAATTAAGAAGACTAGAGAACCTCAGAATAGAGAGGGAGGCTGATGTACTCATTAGAATTATTGATAATGGCTGCTGCCTTCCTGCTCCTACAGCTTAATCACCCTGCCTCTCTCATTGTGCTAACAGTCTAGAAGGAAGAGAAAGATTTCAACGGGCAGAGGGATGTGGGAGTATATGATGGGGAAAATGTGAAATTCTGGAAAGGTAGGTTGGAGACAGATTGTAGCACTAGAAAGACTGGAATTTAAGGACACCTGGAAGGACCAAGCTGCATCAGTTGACACAATGCAATTTTTTAATCTGCAAGGCAAAGAAAATATAGTAGAATGATTTTTTTTACATCATAATAAAATTATAATACTTCCTTATAATTATTTATATATCAGACTAAGAAATTTTATTTTATTATAGAGGCAAGAGGGAGCTATTGAAGGTGAATAGGGAATTGTCATGATTAGAACTGTACATTAGGAACAGTGTTTAAGGAGCTTAGGACTCTTAATTACTGCCCTTGGCTGTAAGTTTTACAAAATGTGGTACTATATTTGAAGTTTTGTGAACAGTGAAGCCAGAGAATATTTTAGACCTAATTCTAGGAAGCTGATGAGTGTGACATGGTGCTGACTTAGTCCATCTAGGAGGTGGTTTTGTTATACCAAGAAATTAGCGAGTTAGACCCAGACTAATTTAAATTGTAGACTTTATTAGCATGCGGCTGCCAGGGGTATTCACATCCAAGTCAAGCAGCCCCCATCAGGGGTCGAGCTAGGGCTTATATAGGGAGCATACAGGACAGGGAGGGGGATGGATCTTTGAAGTCTGGCAATGCTCTGCAACAAAGGAAAAAACTTTCTCACAATGGAGGCTTCCAGAGATATGATCTGAGGGCTGGAGCCTGAGCAGCCAGATAAGGGTCGTGCTGAGGCCCATGCATGAATACTGCTAGGCACAGTGTCCTTGGGCTGGGGAGTGGTTGTCAGAGATAGTGTTTCTGAGACTAGGGAGGCATTTTTGGGGCAAAAGTATAAGCACAAGCATCCGAGCACCCCATCATTAAAGGTCAGGGATCACACAAACCAGACCAGGTGTCCTGGTTTCTGGTATAAACATAATTATCTAAAGCCATTGTATTGCAAGTTTTCTTATCCATTTGTGTTGGAGGTATGGGCTGTGCTTAAGCTATGCAAGAGTATATTTCACTATTGTTTAGATTTAGGAGGAAAGAGGTCTAGGGCAAGATTAAGCAGCAACTTCTGCTTTCCATGGCCTAAAGGGTCCTACTACCTAAATGGTAAAATAATGTTCTGCATTACAGTTTTTCAGGCTATTGGATTAGAATGTGGTTGTATTTCTGCTGCATTTTGTGAAATGGTGCTGTTTATTAAAGTCAGGAGAAGAATGACAGGATAAAACTGATAGCAGCCCCTAGATTTGGAGAGGCATTTGCATGAAATGGCTTGATATCTGGCCTTAAAAGTCAGGAAGTCCTGGATTTGAATCCTGCCCCAGATACTTAAAAGTTGTGTGACCCCTGAGCAAATCACTTAACTTCCCTAAGCCTCAGTTTCTCTCAGATGCAAGAGGGGAAGGAGTTGAATTCAGTGATCTTTACAATCCCTTTTAATTCTAAATCTGTGATTGCTTGTGGGATATAAAACATCTAGTGGACATAAAAATCTTTAAAGAAATTGATTGCAACTGTTGTAGGTGGAAAACAATTATGATTCATTGTGATTATATAAGTTCTTGATGTCAGTTAAATTAGTTTCTAATCAGGACTCATTTTTGGAAACCAGAAATGCCAGAGGAAGTATTTTTCCCTCAGATTTTCTATGCCGGGATAGTTAGAGCATCAGTTTCTTGTCCAGCCTGGCCCTAACTTGGTTATGGGGCATATAGAAAGTCAGTAATTATGCTGATACTTAATCACTTAGCTTTAAAATTCAGGTGATGCTGCCTTACCTCACAGGAATATTTGAAGATGAATTTGGCATTTGTCTATAAAAACCCTGAGTAGGGCATAGACTGCTGACTAACAAATGAGATCTCACGAGGCCGAAAATGGCTGCATGGGAGGTTTAGGATTCAATGGGACCAACTAAAGTTGGGGATTCTTGTACAGAGGATGAAAATTATAAGCATGTGACTGTTGATTCTGGTGTTGTTTTGCTGCATTCATTAAGCACCTATTGTATGCGAGGCAGTGACTAGTAGGCAGTGGGGGACACAAAGACAGGAATGAATTAGGCCCTGTCTGTAAGGAGTCCATAGGGGAAGACAACATGTAAACATATAAATATATACACAGTAATTTTGGGAGAAGTAGCTGACTGCTAGTTGGGAAAGGGAGGGGCAAAAAGGTGTCATATAAATGGTGGTATTAAAGATGTATTTTGAAGTAAATTGGGGATTCTAAGAGGGGGAAGTGATAAGAAGTATAAGAAGTATTTTGAGGCATGAGGAGCATCTTATACAAAGGCAGAGATGAGAGATGGAGTAGGGAGATGAAAGTGAGTTTGCTTGGACCACAGACTGCAGAAAGAGGAGCAATGTATCATAATGCTGGAAAGGTAGATTGGAGGAAGGTTGTGAATGGTTTTTAAATGCCAAGCTGAGTTTTTATATGATTTTTGGAGGCAGTAAGAAGACCCTAGAGTTTATTGAGTGTGGAGTGACATGGTTAGACCTGAGCTTTATGAATATCACTTTAGTAGCCATGTGGGCGATGAATTGGAGAGTGGAGAGACTGAGGTAAGGGCACCAATTAGGCTATTGTAATAGGTAAGAAGTGTGCATTCTCATGAAGAATAGAACATATTTGGAAATGAACACAAATCTCTTTTAAGGGGTTTACCTCATGGATTAAAGGTGTGGAATAAGTATAAATATTATCAACATGCTTTACTTAAGATGAAAGGTTAATGGAAAAATAGTAATAAATATTTAATATAAAACACCAGTTATATGGTTTTGGTCTGATTTATGTAGCATCAGAATTGCATCTCCCCCCCCTCGCCCCAATGTAAAGTTAGATAGTAACGCCTTGGTATTTTTCGCATGTTGCATCTTCCTCATTTACCCATCCCCTTCCTTCTAATCCTGCCCTTTGAGGGAATGCCCAGCATAGTCTCACATTGGAAACTATGAGTCCTGAGTTATCAAGGGAAATTTATGTTCTTCAAAACTTCAGATCCAGAAAATCATGAATGAATTAAAAAGTACTTATTAAGTGCAAAGCACTGCGCTGTGTGCTGGACATAAAGATGTAATTGGTAATTAGTGCCTGTTTTATTTGGTGGGGGAAGCAATGGATAGAAGGGAACAAATTTCCCAGATGGTCTTTCACCCAAGCCTTGTATTCATACTTTGAGCCTTTGGTTTGGGTTATTGCTTTTCTCTAATCAGACTTCTTTTGCTATATGCTGTTTGTGTGTGTGGGTGTGACTGCAAAGACTGATATATAGGCTCAGTCTTTTCCATGCTTGCATGATTAAAGATTGTGCTTCAGTTGGTGGTTATAGCTATAATTTGCAGACTCTGGTGCTCATTGTGACTCTTGAATTAGAATCTGCCAGGTAACTTTGCATGAAAAATGCCTACCTCATCTCTGCCGTTCATCGGTTGGGTCTTTGCCTCTTACTAATGTTTCTCAGTGGCCCATAAACATGCTGTATCATTTGATTGTACTCTTCATGGACACATAGTTTAATAATGGGGTACCTCATTAACTATTACTGTTGTGAAATGTACCATCCTGGCTCAGGGTGATGGCTTGGACTCTTCTCTGTGATGGTGTGCCCTGAAGTTCTAAGAATGGCCTGCTGGAAGCTGATGATGTTGCTTAGAGAGAAAAGGGTGGAGAATAAAGTCTTTTTGTTTTGAGGTTTTTTTTCCCAAAACAGAGCAAATCAAGCAAAGAGGCTGGGTTTAAGTCAAAAGAGAATGAATAGAGCTTAGCTTAGAGTGTAGCTTTGGAAAGGAAGTTCTGGATGTACACACAAGAAGAATAAAGAAGGCTCTACGGCAGCCTTAATTGGGGACTGGAGTGATGGTAGATGATGATGATAATTGTTATGATTAAGATTTTTTTTCCTGAGGGTGCAGGTTGGGAGTCCAGACCTGTGATTTCATTGACAGCTGCTTAGTGTCCTCTAAAACCTTAGTCTTAAGAGATCTGGGCCATTGAGAGCTTAAGTGACTTACTTGTTTATAGTCCTCAGGACTCCAAGGCTTCCCTCTATCCATTACCTCTTGTAAATAAGATCAGGAAGATAAATGAAAAGTGAAATTCCGACCTTCTTCTTATTAAAAATGTATTTTATAGTTTCACATAGTACCCAGTCATTCAAGATGCTCATGTTTTTCTGCTGCTTGTAATATGCTAAACCCATACTATGGAGGCCAGAAATTTAGAGTATTTGGACATAGAGTGATACTTTTTTGGAATGAAAAGTAGGACCAGACTGAAGTTATGAGAAACTTTGAAGGACATTTTTGTGTAGTCTTTGTCTTGGCCTGAATTTCTAGTGTTTAAATTTTAAGGATCTGTATTTTCAGTATAAATCTTTTTCCTTTTCAGCTTTCTTCTATTTACTCCTTTAAGAGCAGAAATCAGTTAATAAGAAGCATTTATTAAGCACCTACTATGTGCCAGGCACTGGGGATAATAACATATTAATTACAAAATTTTGCCTTCAGGTTTACAGTTTACACAAGATAGCATATACACATGTGTAAATATATGCAAAGTAAGTACAAGATAATTTTTTTTCTCTGAGGTAGGGCAATTGGAACATCAAGAAAAATCCTCTTGTGACTAGTAACCTTTGAGCTGACCTGCAAGGGAAAAGAGGTGTTCTAAGAGGAGGAGGCAAGGAGGAGTGGATGCACACACAGATAGAAGGTTGTATGCGAAGAGCAAGCAAGCCAATTTAGCTGGACTGAACATTCTGTGGAGGGGAGGAAGGTATAATAATGCTAAGAAAGTAGGTTGGAGCCAGGTTGTGAAGCACTTTAAATGCCAAACAGAGGAATTACCTCAAGGTAATTAATGGTGAGTCCCTAGAGTTTACTAGGCACAGGAACAGCACTTTAAACCTATGCTTAAAGAATCACTTTTATAGCCACGTGCAGGATGGGTTATGCTGGGGAGAGACTTGAGGTAAGGAAAGCAATTAGAAGGTTATTGCAATAGTCCGGGGAAGAGGTGATGAGGGCCTGAATTAGGGGGGATGCAATGTGAATAGAGAGGAGGTAATGAATGCGGGAGACCTGGAAGTTATACTCAAAAAACTTGACAACTGATTGGGTATGTAAGGACGAGGTAGAATTGGGAATGGAAGACACTCCTTGATATTTGAAAAGTCATGGTGACCTATTTAGTTTAAAACAATTTTTTTCTGAAGAACTTATTTGAGGAGGGGAAACATTTTAGGATATTACTGGGTTCCCAACTTAATATCTCCTCAGGTCAAAATAAAACTAGTTGGTTGCAGAATGACTTTCTCTGTTAGAGGACTCTCTCCTTTTGGGGGAAGATAAGCAAAATGTGTACATAGAAACAGCATGTGATCTGGGGAAATTTGGGTAAAATTCTTTTGACTGTTCTCTCATGGTCATATTTGTTAACCAAAATTGCTCTTGATATTTTTTATGAAAGTATCTACCGTAGGCCAGTGATGTACATTGTTGAGCTATGGGGAGCTGGGTAGGAAGACTGTTTAGCTTCTTTCTGAACCAGAAGAGGTTTAAACACATCCTACTTGGCTTTACTTCTGAAAGGACAGCAGTAATTTGAGCTGTGGTCGGCAAGATACCCTTAATTCATTTTGCATCTGTAAGTGTCACTACCAGAAAAATGTTTCCTGTTACAATCCACTTCATAGTTTTGAAACTGCTTGTGAAAGTTGGGAAGTTGGGGGTACAAGGTGGGGGGGTGAGGTGGGGAGTCCATAAAATGAATGTCCTTTAAATTTGGGAATGAAATCCACAAATGATAATTGCTGTCACATGAACTGCTTCAGCGTTCCTTACCAGAAATAGGAGAGGTGGTAATCCCCTAAATCCTGTAGTTCTGATTCTTAGCCAAAACACATGAATGCCTCTGAGACTGTACTTAACAGGCCAGAGAGCTTGACTGCATTGCTTTAAGTGACCACCAAGCCCTCAAAGTACTTTGCCCCCTATAAAGGAGTAGTCAGATGGGTAAAATAGGCATAGAATTAGAGTAAGTATTTTTTCTCTACTTAGAAAGGGTAAAAAATCTTTACATAAAGAAACAGATGGGTGAATTAAGTATTAAATAACAACATATCCAGGTGTGTTTAGGCTGCAAAACAATTACTTTATTGATAAAATATAGAGAGATTTGGAGGATAGATCTTATAAAAACTTGCTTGAAACATGGATCTTTTTCAATTTTAAAATATATTTTATTTCATTAAATATTTCCCAATTATGTTAAAAAAATTTAACATTCATTTAAAAAAAATTTTGAGTTGCAAGTTCTCTCCCTCACTCTAGCCCTCCCCCATTCCTTGAGTAGGCAAGTAATATGATATTGATTATACATGCAAAGTAATGGAAAGCATATTTCCATATTAGCCTTGTTGCAAAAGAAAATACACATGCAAAAAAGCAAGAAAAATAAAATTAAGAAAGTTTGTTTCAATTTGCACTCAGAGTTCATCAGTTTTCTCTCTCTTGAGGTGGACAGCTTTTCATCATGGGTCCTTTGGAATTGTCTTGGATTTTTTTGATTTTTTTATTAGTAAAGTAAGTAAATTTATTTTAACAAAGTCATCACTAAGGGGCCAACTTAGCGATGGGCAGCTGGAGAACAGACCAGCGCTATGTGTTAAACTCACCAAAGCCAAGGACATTTCCCTTCCCCAACCAACCCTCAATGTTCTTTTGTCCAGTTATCACCAAACACAAAATACTCATTGTCACTTGGATGCTAACTTTCATGCTTCTACCTCTGAAGAGATATCTTAGAGCCACATTCCACTATCAGCCACCATCTTCTTGGTAAGGGGCCATCTGCCTTGCCATTACTTTCCAAGGTGCTTTGGGCTTTGCCATCTGTCCTGTTACCTGGCCTTTCCATATCCCATCAAATGAATGTGAATATGAACCCATCCTTCATGTCTTGTCTCTGCCAATTAGAATTCTCAAGAGATTCTTGAGAAAAGGAACTGTCTCAATGTTCTATTTGTATCCCCAGCACTTAGCACATAACACTTAATAAATGCTTCTCTGTTCCAGCAAAGTTAACCTCAGCTTGCTGGTGATATATGAGGTCTTGTGGACACAGAGGCAGTATGATACAGTGGAAAACGGTACCAGTCTGGGTTCAGATTCCATTTCTGTTACTTACTACCTGTTTGATCTTGGGAAAAGTCATCTAACCTCTTTGGGCCTCAGTTTCCTTAGCTGTAAAATGAGGATATTGGACTAGATGGTCTGTAAGTCCCTTTCTAGATTTAAGTCTATAAACCTATTAGTGTCTGGATAATTACTATCATCCCAGATGCTTATTTTTTAAATTGTTTGTTGTATTTTGTTTTGTTTTTGCTGTGAAGTAAGAATGAATTGCAACTCTCCTTCACCATTTTGATGGCTAATAATGATGGTTAAAGGGGATCAGAATCCATTCACCCCACTAAACACTACCAAACCCCACCCAAACTCAGCTAGTTGTTATTTTTACATAGGAAAAAAGACAAACAACAAATACATTTTTCATGTAATGTTTATGAGCTGTGGAGAGGCAATAAGGAATAGTGCATAGAGAGCCCATTGACTTAGGAAGCCCACTGATGTTAGAAAGACTTGAATTAAAAACCAGCTTCTGATACATACTGGCTCTGAGACTCTGGGCAAATCATTTAATCTCTCAGTGGCCCCAGGCAACTCTCTAAGACTATAAATTACAGAGTATTTGGCAATATGCATTAAAATTTTCCCCACCAGGAGTTGCTTATACCAGTGAAATCATAGTTCTGGACCCCTCCCTTATTTCCCCACCAAAAAATGTTTATGGGCATGCAGTAATTATTCTTGAGTTTTTCAAAGGCTTGGTTATCGAGCAAGTAACCAATCCAAATTTTTTTTTCTATCAGTAGCTAAGTTTGAAATATAGGACACCAAGCAAAATTTTTGGAAAGTCCCACTCCTCTCAGTTCCCCCACCCAAATGACCTTTCTTTCTGGTTTTGACTTTTTGTCATTTGCCCTCCCTTCTTCTCTTTTGGATGTCATTGGCTAATGCTTCTTTTGCTGCTGCTGGCCTATTAATATCTAATTGCTGTTTGCTTTATTATTATCAGCTCTAATAGATTAACTTTTTTGTATCATGGAACCACTGGTGTGCTACAGCCAGCTCCATCAGGTGCCAGTAGTTAAATTTTCATTGTGAGCATTTATACCTCAGAATTGGTAAAGGCCATAAATCAGGATTTGACTTATTGTTTTGTTGAAAGTGATGGAGAAAATGTTGATAATGCAGATTCAACTTAAAAATGTGTTATGGGCACATTTTCCCCCTAGAGAGCCAGCAGACTTCTTCGTGGACCCCTTTGACATTCTGGTGAAACCCATGGACCCCTTCTCAGAATGTTTTTAAATCTGTAAAATAAAGTACCTAGATTTAGAAAGGAAATCAATTATATTGAAACATTATTTACCTAGTCTGTGTATTTTTTCTGTCTTTCTACTTGTCTACTGTCTATTTTTCTTTCTCTTTCTCTCTCTTTCTATCCATCTTTCTATTTATTTGTCGACATCTATCTATTTATGTTTATCTAGCTGTCTTTCATTTTTCTTTGTATTTTTCTATCTATATGTTTCTGTCTTTCTACCCATCTTTCTATCTATATCTTTCTGTCTTTCTATTTTTCTATCTAAATATCTATCTATCTATCTATCTCTGGACTCCAGATTCACAACCCATGAGCCTAGAATAAAAGAAGAGAGAGGAAGTAAAATTGACATTAGCCAATTAACACAGCCAGCAATGCAGCTCTCAGCAGGAGAGGAGGTTAGAAGTTATGATAGAGTGCAGTTTGGGGATTGTCTCTGGAAATAATTTATCCACTGGCTTACTTTTCTCTATTTACAGGAATAATTAGAGAGTAGGCTACCATATGAATATCAAGTAGGCTGAGTAACCCAAAAGGTCACATTCTGGAATCTAAAAATATAAACGATGGTGGGATACAATGGAAGATATATAAAAAACGGAAGCAAGACTCAAAAGAGCAGTGGTTCACAAACAAAGTGAAAGGGAATTTAAAACTAAGTAGAAATATATTAATATATAAAAATTGGTATGAGGAATTAGTTCAAATAGTTCAAATTCTTCAGCAATGGCTGTTGGTAACAAGTGATAAGTAAGGCTGAACAAGTTAAAAGGCTTCCTTTACAGTGAATATCCTTCAAGAAGTAAAATGCTTGAAAAGGTAAAAAAGCCAGTATTTTCAAAGATGCTGTGGATGGGCACAGTTTGTTTTGTAAATTGAAGTAAAATTAAAGTAAAATTGGAAAAGGAAGTTGAAGTAAAAGTAAAGATCAATGTGTGTAAACTAATCCTACTGTCTTAGGTGCTGGGGGTACAAAGGCAGAAATGAAACAGTCCTTGCCCTTCAGGAACTTACATTCTATCACTGGGAAAAATGTGTACAGCTTAGAGGGTGGGGTAGGGACCTGTTACTCTACAGGATGTGACATCCTCTTAGAGATCCCTTCTTTTATCGTCACCATCTTGATAATGAGATTCATTTTTATGATGTGTGGGTAGGATACACTTCTTCAGTTTTTCATAATTGTTGTAGTGTTGATTTTGAAGCATCTTTACATCTGTTCTTAGTTATTGATTGTAGTTACAGTTATGTAACTATATATAGTATGTATATATAGTTATATATGTAGTATATATAGTTTTATATATATAGTATATAGTTAAATTATAATAACTTAAAAAACATGAAACAACCACTTCTTCCCAAATTCTGTGTTTCTAGGAATTAGACACTCTTCATGATCCAATTGAATGAATATGTATCATAGGATTGTAGTTAATAGTCATGGCGGTGTGTTTCCTCAGTGTTGGGCTGAGCACAGGGGACTGATGGAGTATTGAATTTCTGCTAAACTTTGATCACACTGTGGCTTTTCATAAAGAACGAATTGATGAGTGAGTACTTTAACTGAGTGAGAGACTGTACCTGTGGCGATAATGAGATTAAACTCAGCACATTTTGGAGTTGTAAAACTGTCTGTAAATTTAAGGTAAATGAAACACTGCATTATTAAAAAGCTTCCAATCACATTATGTGTTTTTCATTTTATACTTGGAACAAGTTTACTGAAGTTGCCTCACTCAGAAAGCTACCCCCTTAACTAATTTTGGTTTGCTGTTTTCTTATAGCATACAGTAATGTAGTTTCATTTATTCTTTTTTCCCCATTCATGTGATACTCACATTTATTAAACATTTGCCGAGTATAGAAGACTAAGTGATAGGGGATACACATTATTTAGGAAAGAATCCTTGACTTAACTATTTCTTCTTTTTTAAAAAAAATTCTGAACTTATCAAATACCAAAGAAAATGGTACTCCATTTCACATCATCATCTGCATGTTTCACATCTTAAATTGGATGATCTATTGACATATTAAACTTAACACATCCAAAACAGAACTTAGTATCTTCCCCTCCCAATCAAGTTACCAATGATCTTTTAATTTCCAAAGCTTTCACAATCTATTTACCTCTTACTTTCCTGTCTTCTTACACTTTAGGTCCCTATACCTATTCCACAGTGCAGATACACTGGCCTCCTTTCTGTTTCTTGAATCCTACACTCCATCTCCTGTTTCTTTGTGTTTTTACTGGCTGTCCCACAAGCATGGAATGCTCTTCCTCCTCACCTGTATCTCCTGACTTCTCTGGCTTCTTTCAAGCTCAAATCACTTCTTCCTTGGGAGACCTTTCTTAGTCTCCCCTTAACCTTTCACCTAAGATTACATTCCATTTACACTGCATATATCTTGAATGTGATTATTTGAATATAGGCTCCTTGAGTATAGTGACTGTGTTTTTGCATTTCTTTGTATCCCTACAGCTTGACATAGTACCTGGCACTTAGTAGGTGATTAATAAATGCTGACTCACTGAGCATTTGCTTTGCAAAAATAAGCAGATAAAGAGGATTGCACACAGAAATGTGAATCTCTGTTATGTACAGCTTACTTATCCTTTTAAGGATATAATAGCATGTAACTTTAAGAACTTTCCTGCTAATTTCTGTTTCCTTTTGGCTTTTTTTTCCTGTTTTCTTCTGTGCATTTAAAATGCTTCCATCCTCCTTTCTTTCTTTCTTTCTTTCTTTCTTTCTTTCTTTCTTTCTTTCTTTCTTTCTGTACCCTGTCAATAACCTCCTGCCTTCCACTACCTCCCCTTAAAAAACACCTCTTTTAACAAATATACATAATAAAACAAAAATCCACACATTGGCTGTGTCTAAAATATATATGTCTCACTCTGCATCTTGAGTTCATCATCTCTGTCAGGAAGTAGGTAACTTGCTCATCATTGATCTTCTGATCATCGCATTGATTGGAGTTCTTACATCTTTCCTACTTATTTTTCTTTACATTGTTCCTATTATTCTACAAATTGTTCTCCTGGTTCTGTTCGCTTTTCGCTGTATCAGTTCATACAAGCATTTCCAGGTCTCTCTAAAACCATCCCTTTCTTCCTGCTTATGGTTCAATAATACTCCATTCCATTAACGTGCCACAATTTGTGTATCTCCCAATTCATGGGTACTCCTTTAGTTTCCGGTTTTATGCTACTACCAAAAAAGTTGCTACAAATATTTTGTGCATATACATTTTTTGACTCTTTGATCCCTTTGGGATATAAGCCTGAGTTTAAAAGTATATACAGTTTGATGACTTTGGTAATATAATTCCTGAATGATTGGGTCAGTTTACAGCTCTAGCTTTGATGGGGTTGGGATCTGGACTCCAGAAAGGAAAAACCTTGGGCTTTTCCCACATGGCCAAATCTCTGGTTTTTGCCTGAGGCTATAATCCCATCTACTGGCCTTTCATTGTGGCCACACCCAATCTCTGTTACCCTTCCCTGTGGCCCCTGGCCATTTCCCACCCTTAATCCTAGCTAGGCTCTATTCTCTCTTGGCCTCGAGATCCAGGTTGCAGGAGTTCTGTTCTCTCCAGTTTACTGGCTACTTTTAGGTCCCTCTCACAGTTTTTCTGTATATAAGGTCTATCTTGTCTCCATTAAGGTACTCAGATTCTTAAAATCTAGCCATTGCTCAGATTCTTATAATCTAGCCAATAGTTTACTAATGTTCAGACTCCTTCAGAGCCTGCCTAATATAAGGAATGTTCTAATAAACTTTGTCTTTGGTTGAATTTTTTTGGGCAGGACCCATATGTTGTGATTTTGGGGTCCCAGCACCCCCTAAAGCCCTAAACCTCAACAGCATCAGTGTATCAGTAAGCCTACTCCTCCAACAATTATAATTTTTCCTTTTGCCAATATGATGTACATGAGGTGGACCTTCAGAGTTGTTTTTATTTGCATTTCTCTTGTCAATGATTTGGATTTTTTTTTCTTTTTGCATATCATTGATAGCTTAGATTTCTTCCATGGAGAACTACCTGTTGTCCTTTGGCCATTTATCTCCTGGGGAATGGCTCTTGTTGTTATATGTTTGAATCAGTTTCTTACATATCTTGGATGTAAGACCTTTAGCAGAGAAACTAGCAGTAAAGATTCTTCCCCATTACCCATTTCTCTTCTAATTTTAACTGTATATATTTTGTTTGTGCAAAACTTTTAACTGTATGTAGTCAAACATATCCATTTTATCTTCTGAGATCCTCTTTGTCCCTCATTTGTTTGTGAACTTTTCCCCTATCTATAGATTTGAAACTGATCATTTAGTGTTAAAACAGTAAAGTATGAAAAAGGTTTGCTTTCTTTGCTATACTAGTTGGCTTAAGAATAGCTGATATAAAATTTGGCATTTTGCTAAAACTGAATCTTAATGCTGCATATACTTTGACTTCAGATAATTTTTGACCTAAGAGGATTATAGGATCATAGATTTAGAGTTGAAAGAGACCTTGAAGCTCAGGTAGTTTCCCTGTCTCATTTTATAGATGAGGTAACCGAGGCCCAGTGTGTGATTTGCCCAAGGTCATTCATACAGGTGGTAAGCAGCATAGGTAGAATTCAAACTTTGGTCCTCTAACTCCAGATCTATTCTTTCTGCTATGCTCACAGCCTCCAAGCATTTCTTCAGATTTATGGATTTCTTTTTTGTCGCACATTTATTTACTTTTTTACTTTTGTTTTATTTACTTCTTTAAAAAGACAAGGAGTAGGGTGGGGAGTGAGAAATACTTTATTTGCATCCACTTGTAAATTTAAAATTCTAAAGGGATTGAAAAATGGTGAATGAAGGTTGGAGTAGGGCCATAAATACATATGATAAGCAATATTGAAGTTAGGGCAAATCAGTTGCTACTTCTCCTTTCTTCTAGAAAGTATGAGGATATAGCAAAAAAAAAATTAAAAATACAATTATGATTTAACAAAATGCCCAGTTATTTCCATGTGAATTAAAATTAATAGTAGATTAAAATGGGAAAATAAATAAATTTCTGTTATAAAAGAAAATAATTGCCCACTTAATATTACTGTAATTTTATAACAAAGAGAAGCTATTGTTAAATCATGTCCGACTTTTCATGGCCTCATTTGTGGTTTTCTCTCTTTTTTGGGCAAGGCAGTTGGGGTTGAGTGACTTGTCTAGAGTCACACAGCTAGTGAGCGTTATGTGTCTGAGGCTGGATTTGAATTCAGGTCTCCCGACTCCAGGGCGGTGTCCACTGTACCACCTAGCTGCCCCATTTGGGGTTTTCTTGGCAAAGACACTGGAGTGGTTTGCCATTTCCTTTTCTAGCTTATTTTACAGATGAGGAAACTGAGGCAAACAGAGTTAAGTGACTTACCTAGAGTCACATGGCTGGTAAGTATCTGAGGCCAGATTTGAACTCAAGAAGTTGAGTCTTCCTGACTTCAAGGCCACCAATCCATCCACTGAGTCATCTAGCTGCCCCAATAAAGAGAAGTGGAGGGGATTAAAGAAGTAATTTCTGATTACTTAATATTTATTAAACACCTACTGGATTCCAGGTACTGTGCAAGATATTTAGAACTTGTTAGCTGACATATGTTTTCCTTTTAGTTCTATTTGGACACTACTCTTGGGGATGGCATAGGATACTCTTCCTCCAAAGAAAAGGAATAGATGATGGCAGCATAGAATTTACCCATCAAAAGCTTTTGAAGAATGTCTGTGTGGTTGCTATACCACTGGCACCTGTTTCTTCTCTTTCTGAAAAAAGTTCATCAGCTGCTGTTAAAAATAAACCTGCTATCGAGATTATAAATTCAGGCTAAACAGGTGAGCCTGCATGTTTTATAACAGTCACGGGAATGACAGGCTATGCAGCCACCACAGGTGATAGTTTGGGTGAGGGGCAGGCAAGGACTAGGGGTCTTACATGGATAGGCATGGGCAAGGACATAGAGAATATAAAAGATGTGGGGGAAAGTCATAATCAATTTAATTTTCTCCCCTTCCTCTCGTCTGTGTGCTGCCAACTAATGAGCAGTATTTTATTAATTCAGTTCAACAGTTGTTATTATTGAGAGGGATTCTGGCTATTAAATATGAAGTATTATCTAGATCCAATGATTCATGATTCATCAGATGATAGAGCAGTTGAAATGTCCTGCTGCCAAGTTTAATCAAGTTGTCCCCCAAATGAGGAAATGATCTTAGAACCATAGAATTAGAGTGTGAATGGATTTTAGAAGCTGAGTCCAACCCCCTCATTTTACATAGTGTATGAGGAAACTGAGGCACAGAGAAGCCATGTGACTTGCCCAGGGCTACATAATTAGGAAAAGGATTGAGGCAGGACTGGAGTCCAGAGTATCAGTGGAGTCAAACATGCTGCCCATGGGCCAAATGTGGCCTGCAACATTCTTGAGTCCATCTCAAACCATATTATAATGTAGATTCAATGTGATTTTGATGTGTCGATATATATTATAAATATACATATACATGTCTGTATGTGAATATCTAGATAGATATAAATATAGATGTAATGCGTGGTTTTCTAAGTCAGTATGCATTCCACAGGGATTCTTATGCATGATGCAGTGGCCCTTATTTCTATTTGAGTTTGCTCTCCCTGAATGATACCATGTTGCCTCTTTGTTGTTTACTGGAAGCTTTATGTGGTTAACAAAAGAGCAAAGGGAAGAATGGGGTGGGGGGAGAGAGGGAAGGGTGGCAAGTTTGGTGGCAGATGAGCAGATTTTAAAAATGTGTTTGTATAAATGATATCACCATCTGAATCTAGAGAACCTGGGGGATGGGGAAATACAAGTGGCCAGTTATAGTTTTGTGTTTCAGTGAACAAATTTGATTCTGTAGTGTTCCTGCTGAGAGAATAGTGGCATTGATTGTAGAGGCCATCTGATTTTATTTGGACATTCTGATCTCTGCTCTGTTTTCAAAGGCCAGCCTCACCCTACCTCCCTTCTCCCTCTCCCTTCCCTGGAGGTATCATTGCTATTGAATGTGGAGAGAATCCTAACCCCTCTTCTCTAAAATTGTCATCAAGACATCTTGTAGTGGCCAGAACAGTCTTTTGGGTTTTTTTGTTCTTTGTTGCAGATGCCAGATTAGAGACTTAGCTTTTATTTCAGTGGTTCCCTAAAAATAGGATCAAATGCTTACACTATATGTCTTTGGTTGTACACATCATCAATTTGTTACCAACCTAGGGGTTTTAATTCCAGAGATGCCTAGAAGTTGGCAATTATGGTTGGCTTAAAAGGTTGAATTTAAAGCAATCTAGAAGCAAAATTTCCCCTTCCTTTTAGTCAGGGGTGTGTGACATTCACATTTGCCTTTTGAAGTGAACTGGGATCCCTTCACAATGATGATGTCAGAATAGGACCAACATTTTCCTTATGGGCTGTGACTCTTTAAGACAGGATATACCTTAGAGCTGGTGCCCCTGGCTTCCTTTTTTCTGCTCAGTGGAATTTGATGATTGATTTCCCAGAGAATCAATATGCAACAGTTCTTCTCTGATAAAAATATTCCTCTGTATCCAACATTTTAACAAAAGTCTTTTGATATTTTCCATGTACAGTCTGGTTATTGCTCTGGCTTTTTGATAGTATCAGAATGATATATTGTCACAGGCCAAGGCATTGCTAACAGGTCTCTTAAGGAATGAATGAAAAAGCATTTATTAAGTGCTGGGCACTCTGACTGCGGTCAGAGAATGCAGGGGGGGGGGGAAGTGCTGCTTAATTCATGTTTTAGGGGAAATTTCATGTGTCTAGTAAAGTATTATTATAAACCTCTCAGCCTTGGTTTGCTCATCTATAAAATGGAGATAACACCTACCTCACAGGGTTATTGTGAGGATAAAAGTCAATTGAGATAATCTACGTAAATGCATTGCAAGCCTTAAATTACTATGTAAATGTTAGCTATTATTATTATCCATTAGAGATTATCACTATCCTTATGCATATTTAGAGCAATAATGGTACATGATCGGCGTTAAATGACTTGCCCAGGGTCACACAACTAGTAAATGTCAAGCATCTGAGGCTGGATTTGAACCCAGGTCCTCCTGACTCCAAGGCCAGAGCTCTATCCACTGCACCATCTAGCTGCCCTCATGATAGCTCTTAAAATTGGAAGCTTTTGAGGGTAGGAGGCTGAACAAGTTCTTCTTATGGAAGATTCTGAAATGTGGAGTTTATTTTTCCTATAGCTTTAAAAAAAACAGCATTCAACTTTTTCATACAAAAATTGCCCCTCCAAAATAATTGCTTAACTTGGGTCTTTTGGGGAAGAGGGGAAGGAGAGTTAAGGAAAAGGAAAGATACCTTTTTTGTTCCCCTTACAGACGAATTTGTTAAAATATGTCTAGACACACATCCAAGCTACTTAGCCATCGCTGTCCCAAAGCATTTCTTTATCCACAAATTGCCTCCTCTCCTAAGCAAAGAGGTCATGATTAATTCCATCTTCCAGTAAGGGGGACTGAGGAACTCAAGCTCTCTCAATGCACTGAAACCAGAGCTAGGAGCTGTATTGTAATATTTGGGAAATAGAGATCTACGGTCATGCCAATGCCCTAGCAAAGATCATTGCCTCATCACAGTACCAATCTATGTAGTACAAGGATTTTTGACCTGGCTGGGGTCTGTCAACTTGGCTTTTGTTTTTTAATAACTCTATCTCAATATAATTACATTTCTTCATGATACCGTGCATTTTTATTTTATGCATTTTGTCCCAGAAAGCCTTGTTTTCATAGGCTTTCAATTGGCAATGGTAGCCTGAGGAGACAGAAACATGGCATCTACTATCTTCCCAGGCTGGGAAGTGATAAGTATTATTGTAGATCTCTAGTTTACACAAGATGTTCCCCATCATCATCACAGTAAATAGTATCTCATGTTTACACAGAGTTTTAGGTTTGCAGAGCACTTTCCTCATAACACCCCAGAGAAGCAGACAAGTGTTATTCTCCCCATTTTACAGATGAGGTGATTGAAGCTTGGACTTGGACCCAGCTTTTCTGCCTTAAAAAAAAAAGTTGAGTGCTCTCTCTACTATACCCCATGCTTTTATTCCTACATTTTAAGATTCACTGCCTTTTCCATTTTGTTTGCCATCCTTTGGCATCAGATTTTCTTTACAACAGAGAGATGTGTGACTCACAACTAAAGGAATGCCACTTCCAAAAAATGAAATCACATGCTTGCAAGAGCTTGGGAGCACACTGTCTCCAAGGGCTTGTTACCTAGCACGTGGTGCAAATACAAACATTTCATGGGCCTTTTTATAACTCTGGATCTGCTCATCAAGGTCTTCTTAGTGTCTTGGAACTCCAAGCAATGTCTTGAAGTCGAATCATGGTTCTGACCCAGTGGTTGCCATTAGTGTCACCCAACTTCTTTGTTGTTGTTGTTGTTGCTGCTTTAGAAATATATGTGAAAGTGAGATCTAAATCATTCATGTTCCATTCCATGTGTATTTACTCAGCTATTCCTACCAGTGACTCCTGTATACTATTCTATACTCCTATCATTGTTTCATTGTAAAGTCTATGTGTAGAACTGTACTATTAGATTTTTTTTTAATGGTGGTGTTTTTTTAAAGATTGCAAAATTCTTCCTCGATGTTATTCTTCCTTGATGTTATGGGTAGGGGTGACATAACTGGCAGACTGACATTTCCTTATTAGTTTTATATATATATGTTATCTTTTTAAAGGTGTTTTTTTCAACTATGAAGACATGTAGTTAATGAAGCTCTCCCAGAATCTTCCCTCTGTCAGTGGGCTGTTTGTGAATTTAGGAAACTGCCTTTAAACCTTCAATGAGTAGAGAAAACTTTTCTGGAAAATATAAAGTGAAGGGTTAGATTGGATGACTTCTGAGGTCCATTCTAGCTGTAGATCTATGGTCTTATGTGCTTTTTATCTTAAACTAGCTGTTTTGATGTAATTTGGTACATCCAGGTATGTATTATCTAACTGAGAATATAGGTTAGAACTTATCTTTAAAGTACTTGAATTATTTTTCCTGACAAGTTGCAGAAACAGCTGGATGTATGAAGCTAGCAAGAAAAAAGACCTTTGCTTTGGTGTTATTGCCTAGTACACACTAGGCTTTTAATAAGTGCTTGTTGACTTGATTGACTCTATTAAAACAAAATTTTATTTTTTACCCCTATTCTTATATCATAGGGTATCTTTCTTGTATTACCAGGGAAAGCCTTCATTCAGCTAAGTTCAATCTGTTAAGCACCTGAGCTCCAAATCAGGAAAATAAATCAGTCCTCCTGATTTCAACTGTGTATAAGGCAACTCTCCAAATCCTTTGGTTTATAGAACAATTACTGGTCTTCGTTGACAGAGGGAGTTTCCTCCCTGAGAATCGTAGGGACAGACCAAAACAAAAGAACAACAGAACATGTAGCAATATGCTAATTGCTGAGGATACAAAGATGAAAAACAATACAATCTTTGCTCTAATAGGTTGGGGGAGGGGAGAGGGAAATTATGATGCAAAGAAGAATGGAATTAGTGCAAAGGACAGCTCCAGAAAAATGCTGTAGGATGAGTTGAAGAGGCAGAGAAGTCTTCATTGAGGTTGATGGAAACTAATTTGGGCTTTGAAGGAAGAGAAGTATTTTAATGGGGAGAGATGTGGAGGGACTGTTCTAGGCATGATCAATGGCCTGTGGGAGAACTGGAGGGTGTAAGAGGGCAGGATGAGATGGAGAAACTGCCAGTAGTTCTATTTGGATAGAAGGTAGAGTACTTAAAGGAAAGTAGAAGGAAAGGAGGATGAAAAAGTAGGTTATGGGCAGATTGTAGAGGGCTGAGGAGTTTGTTTTGAACCTATAGACAGGAAGACCTTGATGAAGGTTTTTGAGCAGGGGACTGATGACATAGTCAAACTTGTGCATTAGGGAAATTATCGTGGTAGCTGTGTGAAGGATGAATCATCGAGAAAAGGCGCTGGAGGCAAGGATAGTAAAATGCTGAACTTGGAGTCAGGAGATCTGGGTTTGAATCTTGTCTCAGAAACTGAGAACCTAGACAAATCACATACTGTCTGATGGCCTCAGTTACCATATGTGCAATTTTTCTACCTACTTCATAGGGTTTTTATGAGGCACACATTTAGAAAACTTTATAGTGCTATGCATCATTCCCATCCCCATCCCCATCCTCATTGCCATCACCATCCCCATCCCCATCATCCTTGTAGTTGGGAGACTCCTACAATAGACTAAGTGAGAGGGTATGAATGCCTTAATAATGGGAAATGTCAGCATGATTTGAACAAAGGGAGAAATATGAGAGATTGTTGAGTTTGAATTGACAAGTGTTCAAAATTTGATTTGATCAGAAATAGGTGGGGAAGCATAGATGAGGAAAAGGGAGTCAGATGAGTTAATTTGAGCCTACTGGTGCAGTAGATGGAGTGCTGAGCCTGGAGTCAGGAAGACTTATTTTCTTGAGTTCAAATCTGGCCTCAGACCCTTACTAGCTGTGTGATGCTGGACACTTAATCCTGTTTGCCTCAGTTTCTTTACCTGTAAAATAAGTTGAGAAGGAAATGGCAAACCGCTCCAGTATCTTTGCCAAGAAAACCCCAAATTGCATCATGAAGAGTTAGTCATGACCGAAAAATGACTGAACTACAATAACAGACTGAGACAATGTAATCCATAAGTATGGCAAGTCTGAGGAGGAATGGGAGAAGAATTCTGTTTGGGACATGTGGACTGTGAAATATTGTTTTCTTTCCTAATGTGTTAGAAAATCCTGGTAGATGGGGCTAGAGGCAAATTATTGAGGCCTTTGTGTTGATTTCCAGGAATTCCACAAAGAGATATTCCTGAGAGATAGAATATAGTGATGGGATGACGAGGATGAAATGGGAATTCAGAACAATAGCAACACATGATGTTTATGAGGCATATAGAACTGGTTTTTGAGCACATCCTTTTCCTACCTAACTTGTTGTGACTCCCATTGAGTGATGTGGAGAACAGCTCTTTCAATATTTCTGTTTGTCTCTTTCTTTTGGAGTACTTGGGTACCAAGGAGTTAGATACAGCAGAAATGTTAGCATACATTTTTCTTTAAGCTCTATCTACTCTAAGCCCTTTATGCCTTATGATGATGATGACGATGACAGTGGTGGTGGTGATGGTGACGATGATGATGATGATGACAGAGGTGTCAACAAGCAGTCCATAGCTTGAATATAGCCTGTGATACTTCCAAGTGCAACCCAAACCAGATTAAAATGTAATTGGAAAATACTTAACAAAATAAAAATACAGAATAACAGATAATATTACATATTTTAAAACAGTATTTTATTTTTTCCAATTACATGTAAAGACAATTTTCAACATTTATTTTTCATAAGATTTTGAGTTCCAAATTTTTGTCCTTCCCTTTCCACTTCCCAAGATGACAAGCAACCTGATATAGATTATGCATGTGCGATCATGTAAAACATGATAATATTAAATTTTAAAACTAAGTCAATATATGACTCTCGGAGATCCTTAATGTATGGATTAGTGACTCCCATTTCTATTTGAGTCCCAGTGCCCTGGGACATGACCTGGTTTGATATTTGCACACATCTTCTAAATAATAGTTGAGTCTCAATACTTCTCACTTATTAGGGACTCCAAAAGGACATTTTCTGTTACTGAGACAAGACAGGATAAACACAACCTCTAAGCCATCTATATATGCTGCTCATGACCTGCATAGACAACAGCAGGAAGATACAATCTTAATTGATTGACCTTCCAGTCAGACATTTTATAGACTTTTTAAGGGCCACTCCCCATCATGTTTCAGCTAGGTTTCAAAAGAAAACACTCCATTTTTAGGTGTATCAATATGACATCATTCCAGAACAGTCCACAGTTCTTCCCACATGGGTGATAATTTAAAATCTAGCAGTTTTCTTGCTTAATTGGACAAATGGTTATGTTAAAAATATTTCTCAAGTTTAAAAGCAACTTTTGAATCATTAAAACAAAATCCTAATCCTTCTGATCTCTCTTAATAAATGGTTTTATGGAAAGGGCAAACTTCAAAGGAGATCTGAACAACAAGTCAATGAGATGTCAAAAGGCCACAGCTGAATGGATTCTTCATTTTAGGCAAGATTTTAAACAGGCCCTAATTTAGACTTGGAGCCTCGGAGTAGAAGGGGCATCCCATGTTGGTCTGAGAAACAAGCTTAACCAAGAAGGAATGACTCATCCTTTTGTGTATGTGATGTGATCCAAATGTGAGATTATCAGGCTGCACAATAGTTATTGAACCAATCAGTTTAAAAGGCAGAGGTGGGGTGATGGTGGGTCTACGTGTTCCTTTCCCCTACATCTGTTTGTGCAGCTTACACAAATTTGTGTGGGGGTTTATAGTTGCATCTCTATGTAGGAGAGATCCATTTGAATTTTTACTATATAAGAACAGCAAGATGTATTATCAGCAGATTAAATGTGTTTCTTAACACAAGAGAGAGGAAGTGGCACGCTGGCCTCAACATCATATTATGGTATGGGAGCACTCCTCTTCAGTTGTAGTTCTGACCTTGATTGGCTGGTTTGACCTTGAGAAAAGTTACTTCTGCTTCTCTATCTTACCTTCTCCCTCTGAAAAATAGATTAGTTGTTTTTTCTAATCATCAAATCTCTGACGAGGAAAGCAGTGTTTATGAAGGGAAAGTAGCTAGGTAGGGCAAGTGTGATATTTGACTAGATAATGGTTAACAGCCTACCCCAGATTTACTATGTGACCTTGAGAGGAGAAAGATAAATGGGAGATGGTCCCTTACTTCTTTTTTTTTCTAATTCCATCCTCTGTTTTCTGAAACAATGGAAGGCCTAGAAAATGCCCATGTTCTATGGAGGCGGATTGTGTTGCTGTGTATACCAGCCAGTCTGTTTCTTGGGCCTTGTGCAAGAGTATTTAGACAATCTTGTTCTACTAGTTAATCTGGGTCAAGTTTTCCCCACTTTATGTGTGTTCTCATCTTTAGAATGTGAAGCATATGAATTAATATGCCTTTTAAATAAAGCTTTTAGGCTCTAGGCTCTTGTTGGGATTTCACTACTTTCTTTGATGTGAACCTCAGGGCAGAAGAGGGATAAGGGCTGGACTTATGATTTCATTGATATAGGGAACTCCCAGATGGGGAAACTCCCGCTGCTATATGTAGATTAGTGCCTTCTCAGCAAGTTTTAGTCTTTTGAGAGTTGCTTAGAACTGGGAGGTTAAATTACTTGCTGAGGATTGTACAGTCGGTATGTGGGATTTGAATTCCCAGCTCTTCCTTGCTCCAAGTACAGCTCTTTATCTGTTATGTCACACAGCCTTTCTAGGTCCCAGCAAACAGTTTTATTTTTTTTTAATTTAATATTTTCTTTTTCTCAAATTACATGTAAAAATAGTTTTCAACATTCATTTTAAAAATTGAGTTCCAAACTCTCTCCCTCCCTCCTCACCCCCTTCATTGAGAAGGCAGTTTGATATAGGTTATACATGTATAGTCATGCAAAACATATTTCCATATTAGTTATGTCAAACAGTTTTATTTTTTTAAAGATAGTGACAAGGTATATAGATTTTTTTGTTGTTGTTGTTATTGTTCAGCCATTTCAGTCATGTCCTACTCTTTGGACCCCACTTGGGATTTTCTTGGCAAAGATAATGGAGTGGTTTGCCATTTCTTTCCCCAGCTCATTTTACAGATGAAGAAACTGAGGCAAACAAGGTTAAGTGACTCACCCAGGGTCACATAGGTAGTAAAGCATCTGAAGCCAGATTTGAACTTGGAAAGATGAGTCTTCCTGAATCCAGGTCTGGTGCTCTGTCTAGTGCAGACTTAGCTACCTGCTTAAAGATCATTTAAACTACCATCTCATTTTACAAATGGAGCAATTAAGGTTCAAAGAAGTTGTGCCTCGCCTAACGTCACATACCACAGAGCTTGGTCTATAACCTAGGTGTCTTGACTCCCAGTCCAGTGTTCTTTTCACTTTGCTATACCTCTGAGTTTCTGATATTCCAAATACACTTTTATGAAAAGCCATTATAACATATTGTGAGATTTTTTTTTTCATGGAGGCCATAGATTGTTAAGTAAAAAGGACGTGTGCTTTGTAAAAATACTTAGAGGAAAGGGTTTATCAGAACTTCCTCATCTGGCTATTCAGAATATTTGGCTTTCTTTTGTGATCATATCATTCATTTTAATGTTTTGGGGCTTAATGAAATTGTCACCATGCCATCTGCTAACAGGAACACTTGTAGTACTTCACCATTCATAAGGAATCCTTCCATTTAGACTCTGCTGTTCAGCACCTTTACTGAGTATTCGTTTCCATGCTTTATGCATTGTTTGTGATGAGATCCAGTCACTCAAGAAGTTAGCCTAAATATATCCATAAAGGAAAAACCAAATGGACAATGACTTTCTATTGTCCAAACAATTATACTCAATTGGATGGATAACCCATGCAGTTGATCCATCTCTCTCTCTCTCTCTCTCATTTTGACTAGAGAACAGGGGTAGACAATTAATTGGGCTCGTAATGGAATCAGAAGGAGAAAGTAGGCTGGGTTAGTTTTGGGAAACTGTAGTCCTTTTAATGACTTTCACCTGAAGCAAATATTTTTTTAAAAATTTTTAAGCTTTCATTTATTTTTTCACTAGAAAAGCATTTATTTTCTCTCACTTTTACCTTCTCCCACCATTGGAAAAAAAGAAAAAACAAATCCTTGCAAGAAATATGCATAGCCAAGCTAAAGAAAAATTCCTTTATTGGCCATGTCCAAAAATTTTTGTCTCATTCTGCATCTTGAGTCCATAATCTTCCTTTCAAGAGGTGAGTATCATACTTTCTCAACAATCCTCTGGAATTATGGTTGGTCATTTCAGTGATCAGAGGTCTTGATTCTTTCAAAGTCATTTCTTCTTATAATGTTTTTGTTATTGCATAAATTGTTCTCCCAGTCCTACTCACTTTACTATGTATTAGTTCATACAAGTATTCCTGTTTCTCTGTTACCATCTCTTTTGTCATTTCTAATGCATAATAATATTCATTATATTCATATACCATAATTTGTTCAGACATTTCCAACTGATGTAACCCATCTTTTTTTTTTTTAAACAGTATTTTTTGGTGATGCTGTATGTCTCTGGGTCACGGAATACCATAGTATTTGAATAGTTAAATTTGTAATTTACCCAAAGGGCATTGGAGAGATTCACTGAGTTGCATGGGCTTCAAGATATTCCCAAGGAAGAACTACTCAGTAGAAATATGTAAAAAAAAAGATATCAAATGTCCTGATAAGAAGGTAAGCTAGGAATGTAGAGTGAGGGGTTACCAATGGAAAGCCTACAACCTCCATTGGTATCCACTCAAGATCAAGAGAAAAGACCCAATCATGTTGTATGAATCCCTTTGGAGAGGTTACAAGAGAACATGGACCATAGCCACACTGGATGGTATGGATGGATCACAATTTGTATTATTCAGGAAACACCTACATTGATTAGATCACAGATCCATTGAAGTCAACTTGTTTCCATAAGCTTTTATTAGATACCCTCTTTGCAAGGTACCTTGCTAGGTGCTGAGTATATGAACAGAAAAAAAGAAATGACCCTTGACCTTAGGAAGCTTAACATTTGGGATCCTTCTTAATGTACTGGAAATTATTTTGGAATCTTCCCCATTTCATAAGCTATA
Organism: Phascolarctos cinereus; assembly: GCF_003287225.1. Lineage (NCBI taxonomy): Eukaryota > Metazoa > Chordata > Mammalia > Diprotodontia > Phascolarctidae > Phascolarctos > Phascolarctos cinereus. The sequence continues at coordinate 171,914,760 of NW_027556180.1, read as the reverse complement.
ACAGAAAGTGATCAAAAGAGAGGTCTTTCAAATTCTATTTCCTTTCACCTTTGAGGAGGATATGAGATAAAGTGGTCCTGATGAAACTGACTGGAGAGAACAAAGTAGATATCCTTAATGCTATGAAGGGCTACCGGCCCATATAAAAACACATTGAATAGGATAGGCTGTTGAGCTTGGCAGTTACACTTTGCAGCTAGCTTACACCAAACTTAAATAGATGCAGCTGTCTGGATAACCATGCTAAATGTACCCTTAAATTGGAAAGGAAGATGATACTTTGTAAAGACAGGCTGCATTTTTGTCATCTGTGGAGAGAGTCCTAATTTCCCAAGCCATTTGTCTTTCAATTTTTTCAAAACAATGATCCTTAGGGTGTATTTTTTTTTCCTTTTCCTTTTTAAAGTTTTCTATACCAATGGGTATTGAGTGACCTAAGTGGTAAATGGCATTTTTGATAGTTATTTTTAAAGTTAATTTCCCCCCACATCCTAATAACTAAAGTAATAAAATTAAAACTTCCTTTTTTTAAAAAAATTTAAATAACTGTCATCTCTCCTGACCTCTCTACTAGAAAGATAGGTAAAAAAGATAAAGAGCAGACAAATAAGGAGCAGTAAGTAGCAAACCTTTTTTTTTTTGGCAAGATAAGCTTAAGAATTCTAATGAGAGATTTAAAACATGACAATAATCATCTCAGCTCCACTTGGGCTGTTGATATGACACCTTGTTAAAAGTAAGGTATCTCAGTTCTGACACTCTGAGTTACAAATTACTCTCATTCTTCCAATACTTATTGTTTATCTTAATATCAGAATCTAAGAGTTAGAAAGGACTTCAGAGGTCTGGCTGAACCCTTACCTAGTGATGTGAATCAGCTGTATAACACCCTCCAGAATTTTATCTTCTACTTTAAGATTTAACCCACTATCTTCCATGTCATCCCATCGGTAGAGTGGTTTTTGGCCCATTCTAATTGTTAGGCTGTTTTCCCTTTATGTTGTTGGTGTCTGACTCTTCATGACCCCACTTGGGGTTCTCTTGGCAAAGATACTGGAGTGGTTGGCCATTTCCTTCTCCGGGTAATTTTACAGATGAAGAAACTGATGCAAACATGGTTAAATGACTTGCCCAGGGTCACCCAGCTGGGCAGTGTCTGAGGCCAGATTTGAACTCAGGAAGAATAGATGAGTTTTCCTGACCCTGGGCTTGGCACTCTATGCATTGCTCTACCTAGCTTTCCCTTTATAGCCCTGTGTTACTTTAAACTAGTTGGTCTCAGTTACACCTTCTGGGGTCAAACAGTACAAAAATAATCTATCTTTCTCATGATAATCCTTCAAATAATTGTAGACAGTGATTGTGTCCTGAAATAGCCTCAGTGGGTTTTATCTTTATGTCTTTCATTCATGAAAATTGGTCTCTAATTTATAATCTTACAGAGTTGCCTGGGATCATTGAGAAGTTAAGTAACTTTTCTAGGTTCACACACCTACACATATCTGTTAAAGGCAGTAGTACTAAAGCCAAGGTCTTCCTGACACTAGCTGGCAATTTAGCCATGGTTCCCCTCAGAATATTCTTTTGTCCAAGCTATCATCAGTTCCTTTAAGCATTCTGGGTGATGAAGTGGATCGAAGGCTTAGCCTGGAGTCAGGAAGGCCCAAGTTCAAATCCAGCCTCTGACTCTGGGTCACCCAAACCACAAGTCACAAACCTATGTCTGCTTTAGTTTCCTCAGCTACACAATGAGGATAATAATAGCACCTACCTCCCAGGGTTGTTTTGAAGATTAAATGAAATAATATTTGCGTATAAAGTACAAAGCACTTAGCACAGTAACTGGCACACGGTAGGTGTTATACTCTTATTGTTGTTCTTATTGTTACATATCACATAATTTTGAGTCCCTTTCACCGTCTTGGCCATTTCCCTCTGGGGCAATCCTCCAGTTTGTAAACAGCCTTCACAGAATACCTCAGTTGTGGTTCAGTGTTTCCAGATGAGATCTGATCAGGACTTTTATGAATGCCTTTATCACACTGTTAAATCATATTAAACTTAACCTTGTAGTTCACTGAAACCAGTCTTCCCTACCCACCCACCAACTCTCCATTCTTTTTTCTAGACTTATTTCTCCAATACTCTACTTACAGGGTTGATTTTTTGAACCCAAGTGTATGGCTGCTTCATCTATTCCCTTAACTTCACTTATCACCTCTTTGTTGGTGATTCTCAAATCTCTGTTTGCAGACTTGATCTCTACTCTTCAAACCAATCTGCTCAGTGTTCCACTTGGATGGCCTCCTGCTACCTTAGACTCAACATATCAAAAACTAACCTCATCCTATCTTTTCCCCAAAAAACTTGTTCCTCTGACACCTTGCTAGTTTCTCTTTGATGGCACATGCTGCCACACATGCTACCATCTTCCCGACTGTCAGGGCTCAAAACTGCAGTCATCTTTGACTCTTCATTCTTCCTCTCTCTCTTTTTCTCTCTGTCTGTCTCTGTCTGTCTGTTTCCCCCTCTCTCTCTTCCAGCAATTGTCGAGTTCTGTTGGTTTTACTTCTGAAATATGTCTCTCATTTCTACTTGCAGTGAGCTAGCAGCTTTGTTCAAGTCTTCATCGTTCTTCACCCACACTACTGGGAATAGTCTCCAAACTCACCTCTCAGCTTCCAGTCTTATTATTTCCAGTCCATTCATTACTCAGCTGCCCAATGAAGAGATATAACCCCGATCAAGAAACTTCAGCAGATTCCACCTGCCTATAGGATGCACTACCATCCTTATATAGCTGTTGGTTTTTCTGTATTTAAATGCTTCCTATTAGGTTTTCGGTTTGTTGGGTGGTTTGTTTGTTTTTTCTAGAGTTGCATCCAATCTACCTTTCCAGTCTTATTTTACTCTATTTCCCTTCACAAAGAGGAATAGAAGATAGAGAGTTGGCCTTCAAACCAGAAAGAGCTGAGTACAAATCTCCCCTCTGACACATCCTGGTTGTGTGATCCTGGGCAAGCCACTTAGCCTCTCATAGTCTTAGAGAGGTGGTGTCTAGAATTCAGGGGCAAGGGAAGGGAGCAAGTATTTACATAGTGCCTATCATGTACCAACCATTTTAAATACTTTACAAATATCTCATTTGATACTCACAACAACCTTGCAAGGTAGCTGTTGTTATTATAATCTCCATTTTGCAGAAAGAAGAAACTGAGGCAAACAGAGAGTAAGTGACTTGCCCAGGCATTCTTGATTCCAGGTTTAGTGCTCAATTCAGTGCCTCATAATCAACTGAAGTATAGAAGAGCTCACATGCACTCATAGTCATTTCCCTGTGCCAGTGAAATCACAGGTGTAGACCTGATCCCAATCATTTCACAAATAGCCAAATTGGGCAACTAGCTCATTCCCAATTTAGTACTGCTTTCTCCTGCTCTGGAACATTGGGGTAGACTGTCAGTGACGCTGGGAGTGCATTTTCTCTACATCACTAAAATCCTTCTCTTCTTTCAAGACTTAAGTTCTGGTGTTATTTCTTTTATGAAGCCTCCCCTGATTTCCCTGGCTTAAGATGATTTCTTCCTCCTTACATTTTTTAGAGCACAGTGACTGGAGCTCTCCTTTGCCCTTATCACATACAACCTTGTGGTGTGCTCACTTGGGTATGTGCCATATCTTTCCCATTATTGTATAAACTCCTTCAGGGCAGCGACTGGTTAATTTTTCATCTTTGTTTGCCCTGGATTAGCATCATACCTTACACATGACATACACTCAATCAGTGTTTGTTGAATTGAATCCTTATTAAATTCCATCTTATTAAATTCAGTCCATATTGTAGCCTGTCAGGATATTTTTGAATGCTGATTCCATCATCCTGGGTATTAGCTTCTTAGCCTAACTTTGTTTTACCTACAAATTTGATATTCATGGCATTCATGCCTTCCTCCAATTTGCTGATAAAGATTTTTGAATAGCACAGGGCCAAGGACAGGTTTCTGTGATGTTCTAATCCATCTTTTCAGATGACATTCATATGTTACGTGGCATTGTCTTTGTTTTGTCTTGTCCACCAAGACAAGAGACTGTCTTGCCGAACTCCAGGGGTAGGATGGTTATGGCATTTCCTTGATCTACCAGCTTAGTAATGCTGTCAGTAAATCTGCCATGGTTTTTTTTTTTTTTATTAATGAAGACTTTTGTTAGAGTCATGTTATGCTAGTGCTTAAAGGAAGCATAAGACATCACCTTGTCCAACCTTTTACTTTACAGATGAGAAAAATGACAGAATCAGGCCTTGACCCCAGGTCTCCTTTCTGTCAGCGCATTGGGACTTTCCATTATAACATGCTTGTGGTGAGCTTTCACTTTCAAATGTGAACTGGCACTTACTACTTACCCAGCTACCACCCTGGTTCAGACCCTCATCACTTTTGCCTGGACTATACAAAATGCATACAAAATAGATAACATAGCCACCTTAGAGATGAGAAGGAGAGAGAAAAGAGAAGGCCTCATTTAGAAGGTAGAGCTTTAGCTGAGGCTTGAAGGAAGCCAGGGATTCCAAGAGGCAGAGGTGGGTAGGGAAAGCATGCAAGGCATGTGACTGGAGCCAGTGACTGGAGAGATAGTATTATATGTAAGGAACAGCATACAGATAAGTATGGCAATTGTAATTGGTCTTTTTGCCTCAAATCTCTTTCCATTCCAATCCATTCTATAAACAGGTACCAGAGACCATGTCATCTCTCATTCAGTAAACTACAGTGGCTCCCTATTACCTCTAGGATAAAATATAAACTTTTCTATCTGGCATTTAAAGCTCCAATCTGTCTTTCGAGTCTCTGTGTGGTCTACAATTCAGCCATGCTGGTCTTCTTGCTTATTCCTCATATATGACCCAGCTGGGTCCCCATTGGGCAGCTCAGACTACTTAAAGATTGTTGTTTGTCCTTCATTCTGGAAGACAACCCTGACATCAGGAAGATGATGACATGACTTCAAATGAATTGGATTTGAGTGAGGGAGGGCTGGGCAAGGTCACCAGCCTCACTTTCTCCTCCAGAGTCATCTGGGTCCAGTGGCCAAATACAGATCAGGAGGACTGGAGATGGCCCAGGATACAGTGGGGGAACCTTGGCCTTTTTAAGCAAAGGTCAATGTCCATTCAGTAAATAGGCCTATTTATTTTATTTTATTTTTTCTTTTTAGGCAATTGAGGTTAAGTGACTTGCTCAGGGTCACAGAGCTAGTAAGTGTCAAGTGTTTGGTCTGAGACCGCACATGAACTCAGGTCCTCCTGACTTCAGGAGAGCCGTTGCTCTATCCACCTAGCATCCCCAAATAGGTCTGTTTAAGAAGTGAGTCAAGGGATGGCCTCTCTAATAAAAAACAAATTAAACTGGGAAGGGAAGACCCTCAGGGTTGCTGAGCAACAGTTACTATTTATATTCATTCTGAGTCCAGAGGTCCCAAAAAGTAACCATTAATGGTACTTGGGCTGGGACCTATTGTTGTCCAATCAATGAGAGCGAGCCCCAGTGAATTGGGCTTAAGGCATGGTCTTTAAGAAAGAAATCTGGGCAGTATACTCCAAGGTGGGTTTCAGCCATCAAAATTTACCTTCAGGTAAGGTCATGATACCCTAGGTGAGAGAGGAGAGGAGAGGAACCCAGCAACTCTGAGGGTCTTCCCCTCTAGTTTGATTTTTTTTTCTTTTTAACTAAAGGGGCCATCCTTGACTCAGTATTCACTGAACGGGCGTTGCCTCACTCAAAGTGAGAACCTTCGTTCTCACTTAGTTCTTAGTAAGACCTTAGCTTAAAAGGGCCAAGGCCTCCCACTGTATCTTGGGCCATCTCCAGTCATCCTGACCTATATCTAGCCACTGGACCCAGATGACTCTGGAGGAGAAAGTGAGGCTGGTGACCTTGCATAGCCCTCCCTTCCTCAAATCCAATTCATTTGCAAGTCATATCATTATCTTCCTGACTTCTTGGTCATTTTGGAGAATGAAGGACAAATAACAATAGCAACAACAACCCTCCACCTGCTGTAGAAAGGGAAGGAATTTACTTAAAAAGGGCTGATATTTAAGGGTCCTTCAGGTTTGAAAATCACTAGTATTCTACCACAGAACTGAATTCAATCATTAAGAGTTTTGATATGAGTGAAGAGACAGCTGGGTCCCACTAGGCCAGAGTAATGAAATGATGTGACCAAAACAATGTTGAGAAATACTATTCTTATGGGCAGCTAGATGGTGCAGTGGATAGCGCACTGGGCTTGGAATCAGGAAGACTCATCTTCCTGAGTTCAAATCTGGCCTCAGATACTAGCTGTGTGAACCTGGGTAAGTCACTTAACACTGCTGGCCTCAGTTCCTTTCTGTAAAATGAGCTGGAGAAGAAATAGCAAACCACTCCAGTATCTCTGCTAAGAAAATCCCAAAATGGGGTCATGAAGAGTCAGACACAACTGAAATGACTGAATGGGCATGGAGAAAAGCATATAAGCAGTTCCAGTGTACTGTCTTTGAACTGGTTAGGGCCTGAATTAGGAAGTGGTAAAGCAAGGAATAAATTTCAATACATGATTGAACTATCTGTTATCTTTTTTTTTTTTAGCTCATGTTTTTTGAATGACCAATAATAATCTTTAGAATATGAGAGTTTGATTTTTAGGCCTGTAATACTTGTGATCTGAATACCTCTATTCAGAAAAATTCCTGTTGTCAGCTCAGGGGCAAAAAATTGTGACTTTAATTTGCTTTGTATTTTGAGGATGATTATGATTGTATAACATGTAGTTTACTATTGTCAAATGAACTTTGTTGAGTAAAATGATATCATCTTAAAGCCAGTCTCATGACTTTAGACAGATTCAGAAGGGGGAAGGGAAGAAGAAAAGATATAGGATTAGAATTTTCAGCTGTGGAATTTTAGACCCTGATGAGACAAGATAATTTATTCCAAACTTCTTACTTTACTGATGAGGAGATTTAGATGAGAGATTAAATAACTCACCTAGTGTTAGAACTGGGGCATGGATAGGTGAATAAATGGATGATGAATGAATTCAAAAGCATTTATTAGGAGATTACTTAGCACAAAGCACAGGGATACAAATAGAAAAACAAGATAGTTGGGGGCAGCCAGATGGTGAAGTGGATAGAACACTGGCCCTGAAGTCAGGAAGACCTGAGTTCAAATCGGCCTCAGATCAAACACTTGACACTTACTAGCTGTGTGACCCTGGGCAAGTCACTTAACCCCAAATTGCCTAAAACCAAAGCAAAACAAAACAAAAAAAAAAGAAAAACAAGATAGTCACTGTTACATTCTTATAGAGGAGAGGTCACATATTGGATATTTTAGCTACAATTTATATAGTAAGGTCCAGGGGATCTTTGAATGCAGTGGCAAAGTAGATGGTAATTTATCTTCTTTACTGTCTTTTCCATTGATAAAATTTTATTCATTTCCAACATTGAGCCAATCGACAATGCTGAGGCCTTTGGTGGTAAGAACTTTTTTTTTGTTGTTGTTGGGATGGGTGGTGGGTCTTCAGTTGCTGGGCTGCTGAGGAGGTGAGGGCTTCAGCACCTGTAGGGTCAGGTATGGTCAATTGCCAGGTCCTATCTCCATAAGTGTTTAGTTACCAGACAGTAGGCAAACATTTATTAAGTGCTTACACTGTTCAAAGTGCCTTTTTTTGTATCCCCAGTCCTCAATCTACAATCCTATACTGCTACCTTCCACTATGCTCTTTCAAACATCTGCTCCATAATGCAAACTTACTGTTGTCTTAAATCTTTTCTTGTCTCACTCCCTCTGTCTTCTGGCTCTTACTGAGACTTGGCTCCTGAGCTTCGTCTAGAATAGTACCATAGCAAGGGTATGTGATTGCTGGAGCTGGTTCTGCTGTTGTAGGACCAGTGAGGGCCTCTGAGTACTACTACATGACTTCCCCACTCACCTCTCTTCTGTGGTGATGCCTTTGGACTTTCCCATAGTTCTGGCTACAGTGGGTAAGGAATAGGAAAAAAAGGAGCTCCTTTAATCGGTCAGTCAATTGATAAATATATGTGCCAGACATGCTAAACTCTGGTGATACAGACAACCCCTGCCCTCAGGAAGCTTACTATCTAATGGGGGAGACAACATGCAAACAAATATCTACAAAGCAAGCTATATACAAGATAAATGGCTCCTTTAGTCTGTTTTGGAAAGAAGTTGCTTTACTCTCTGGAAGTGACAGTTGGTATTGAGATGGCTAGAAATAGCCATGGACAGAAATAAAGCAGTGTATTTCTTTTGTGCCCTTCCCAGTGCCCGCATTGAGAAGCATAGCCCAGAAAATCCTAAACACCTTTATCTTCATAGACATTGTATGTTTTTGTGCAGACAGATGCACAGGCAGGGCATGATATACGATGACTACCTATCTCCCTTTTTCCCTTGGTTTGGAGTAGGAAGAGCAGAAGCCCCAGTGACTAGGATATTACAATCTCAGATTTAGAGAATGCTTATATTTAGCCAACTGCAGGTGCAGTTATTTTCATATGAGATTTTCTGTCTCGGGTTACAGAAGGTTGGTGGAGTCTCCTTTAAACAAAGATTAATCAAAGTCATTAAGTTCTGTGTAGGAGCCTTAGGTTGAAATTTTTTTCCCCTTCTAAAATTAATTAGGGATAATTCTTGAAGATAATGATTGTCATCCATTCTGGAAGTTTGTTTATATGGTTATTTTTTTTAACATTAGACATATTGAAAGAAAATCCAGATTTTAAAAAATGGAGGGAAGACATTTTCTGTTATTGTTAACATCCAAGAAAATTAGTTTCTCAAGTTCATGCCAGGATTCTTGCAGAGAGAAGTGTGGGAAAGCAAAAGAAAAGCAAATAACACTAAACTATATAAAGCTAAGTAGAGAGAAGCAGACTGAAATTGTATGTTTGACTCTGGAAAGTAAACTTAGAACCCCAAAAGAAGATTTTCTTTCTACCACAAATTGGAAACATTTGAATCCAACCAAGTTGTGTTCATATTTTCAGCCTTATAACCCATCTTTGCACTTAAAACAGTGGCATGCGACAATGACTTTCCCCAACCCAAATATTTTCCAGATTTTCTTTCATTTTTTTTGCAAAATCATCTTCATTCTGAACTATAAAAGCAGCTGTTGCTACAATTGTGGAAGTATCTTTAATAAAAATACAGAAATCTGCCTTTTAAAGCAGTGATAGTTTAAGGAAATATGATTTTTTTAATAGGCAGGAAGGATGCTTGATTGATGGTGCCTGTTTGAGGGAGTGATTCCCTTAATATGTACTGGGCTTTGGGGCAGAAAAACTTCTTGGACTCATTCTTTCCTTTCCTACATTTCATTATGTGGCAATAAACTATGTGTGTGTACTAAGAACCCCCAGGCTTCTTGTAGGACCATAGATGATTCATAGAACTCTAAGAAAGTGGTAAGAGTGTGATGAGGACAGTGGCCATTGAGTGCCCTAAACTCTGTAAAGTCTCTTAGTAAATTAGACAAACATTTTGACTTTTATATTGTCTCTAATGATACTGGGTGATGACAGCTGTCTTTGTCGGAGACCTCTTAGAGGACTGTGCTAGACTGGGATCTGTACCCTGTTTTGAGGTGGAGGGTAAGTGGGGGAGGGATGAAGCTATGGTGTTTTTGTCTCTCTTTATTTCCTTCTTAGAGGAGAAAGATTAGGAAAGTAGGAGGGAGGGGGAAACTGTGGCACAATTTCAGTAGGTCTCCTCACCTACTCCTTACCTCCTCCAAGAAATCAAATGAAATTGGAGATCCTTTGAAAAGAAATAAAATATTGTTACCTTTTCATAGTACCCTCTTTCCTTCTCATCTCTAGCCCTGAATCTTTGATTCCTTTGGCTGAGCTTCCTTCATTTCCCCAACAAATACTCTCTTTGTCTTGAATTTTCATGGAATAGATACACTGAACTATTTTCTTCTGTGATTAGGGGCAAGGCTTGTTACTGAAGAGAATTGGGAGGAAAAAGATCTATTTCTTAAAATGTATAATGGCTATCCTCTCATGTCAGTTTGTAGTCCTTTCAAATATGTCTAAGTGAATTATCAGTCATTTGGAGTGGTGTTTTTGTTGTGTGTGTTAAAATAATTCTTCAATCGTAGGCAATGGTATCAACATCAAATAGAAAGTCATCCCTGTAGCTTTCATGTTGATGTAGAAAACCGCTATGTTGTATTGTCCTTTTATTTATTTTCTTAAACTTTTCCCAATTACATTTTAATCTGATTTGGGCAGAAGTAGGAAGTTTTGCTGGCCACTTGCTGTGATCACAAGTTTGGCACCTTTGATTGCAGGCTTTATAACTCTAAATCAATGTCAAACTAGTAGCTAACTCCCTCTTCCTCTCACCATATGTTTCATGGCATGGGGAAAGAAGACTGCCAGAGTTTGCCTGTGCCAGTTTCCCTTGTGACATTTAGCCTAATATGATGTATCATATAAACTACTGACATCATGCAAATGAGAAATAAAATAAATTTCATCAGAAAATTTCCCCAACTCTTGAACCAGTTATTCCAAATATTATTTTTTTTTGTGTGTTAATAAACATCTGCTTTTCTTACTGGTCTCCATGCCTGAAATATCTTTCTGTTCTCATGTTGTAAAATGAATTTTAAAGGCAGGTACTTACTTCAAGGGTGGTTCAGAGGTAATAAATGTAGTGGGGTGTTGAATTGGAGCCCTTGGCTCCAGGGGAAGGGAGGGACCCACGTGCTCTGGTCCTTTTTGAAAGGGCATTCAAACTAGAGACTCCTGGTTAGTCAATTGGTCTTGTGAGTAGGTTGTGTAGGAGGGGCGTTGTGCCAAAGAGGTTCGGTGACTGATCCAGGAAGAGCCTCCCACTCTGTGGGCTGTGAAGAGCCAGCTTCTGCCCTAGCCCACATGAGGACCAAGAAACTTACCAATGACTGCTGCCGGTCACTTCATCAAATAGTTGTCAAATGCCTTCTTTGTTTAATTGCAAGGCACTGTCCTTGGTGCTGAGGTTGGGGAGGAGAGTTAATATTGAAAATATATGACCTTACTAGTCTCTGATGTCTCTGGAGATTATTGTCTGATACCACCAGCACAGAAGGAATAAATAACAGTCAAATGGTACCTGGTGATGGTGCTTAAGGTGATAAGAACACTGATTTCAGCTTTAAAATGGGAATTACTATTTTGTGACGCTGGATTGTAGAAAAATAGAGAGATTCCATTAAAATGAGGTACTGAAGTGAAGAGTACACAAAGGGTAGTTTAGGCTTGAATACAGCAGTTTGAGGCACAAAGAAGAGCAAAGAAGGCACTGTTAACAGCCTAGGGTTTTGGGTGTCAAGGTAGGGCCTAGACTTGAGGATGACAGGCAAGGAAGTTATTGAAGATTGTGAATCAGGAATGTAAATTAAAACAAAAATGGAATGCTGGGTTTCCTTTTTCCAAAAGTATGTTCAGCAGTTTTATGCCTGCCATGAGAGGCTTCTGTTTATCTGTTTCTTGCTACTCCATATAAGATGATAAATCATGCTATGGGGATCAGACATTTAGAGTGAAAATAAAATTGGTTCAACATGACAACACTTTTTTGAAATAGAGCCTAGGAGCAGACTGAAATTCTGAGAAATTTAAAGGGCATATTTGCTTGATGTTTGGTTTCTGTCTTACCTTGATTTCTAAAGCCTTCTGATTACTCTTCCTGCCTTAAGTCTCTCCATTCCACTCTATCTTCCTCACTCAGCAAATCTGATTATGTCACTTCCCTATTCAATAAACTCCCAGGACTCTTTGTTGTCTCCAGGAACAAATATTCAATCTTCTCTTTAGCTGTTCAATCCCTTATAACCTGGCCCCTTCCTCCTTTTCCAATCTTCTTTCACCCTATACTTCTCTGTGTACTACTCTATGATGCAGTGACTTCTGCCTTCTTGCCCCTAATTCTGTTAATTTTCACTGGTCTCCATGCTTGGAATTCTTTCCCTCTTCATTGCTACCTCCTGGCTTCCTTTGAGGGCCAGATGAAATCCCACTTTCTATGAGAAGCCTTTCCTGACCCTCGTTACTGCTAATTTTATTCAGTTGTTTTTTTAGAACTGTCCAACTCTTTGTGACTCCATTTGGGAGTTTTCTTAACAAAGATTCTGGAGTGGTTTGCCATTTCCTCTCCAGCTCATTTTACAGATGAGGAAACTGAGGCAAACAGGGTGAAGTGACTTGCCAGGGTCACACAGCTGGTAGGTGTTTGAGGTCAGATTTGAATTCAGGTCTTCTTAACTCCAGGCCTGGCATTTTATCCACTTAGCTACTTAGCTGCTCCCTTAATGCTAATACTTTCCCCCTATTGGTTATCTCTGATTTGTCCTATTTATTCATAGTAGTTGTAATCTCTCCTTCCACTAGATTGTGACCTTCCTGAGGGCAGGGAAAAATCTTCATTTTCTAAATGTCTTCCCATTTGATATCTCTCAAGAACTTTCCCCTAGTTTACTTCCTTAAGTATTGTAAACATTTGGCTATTTACAGTCATCTACTTAATTAAATCAGACCTTGGTATAGTAGAAACTCATTGAATTTGGGGTCTGAGAACCCAGGTTCAAAAGCTGACTTTGCTACTTAACTACCCATGTGACTGAAAAACTTAACTTGGCCTCTCTCTTGACCTCATTTTCCTTATCTAGAAAATGAGAGTTTTTGATCAGATTACCTCTAAGGTTCCTCTCAGCTCTAAATCTATATTCTTATTAGCCTCTAATCTCTAAGGTCCCTTCCAACTAGGGCCATAGGATTTCATGAACTTAAGTGTTTCACAGACATTTATAAATATAGTACAAATGGGGTTCAGAGGAAGAAGAGGAAGAAAAGGGGGGAAAAGGAAAAAGAGGAAGAGGTAGAAGAGAAAGAAATGAAGGAGGGAGAGTGGGAGAGAGAGAGAGAGAGAGAGAAAGAGAAACATGAAAATAAGAAAGTGTTCAGGTATCTGGGAAAGGAATATGAAACCTTGACTTGTCAGCCATCTGATATGACTTCTAAGGTCTTTCCTAGTTTATATAGTCCATGCTTGTAAGGAGGTGGCATTTGAAATAGAGGTAGTATTTCAACAGGTGTGAATGGGAAGTAAGGGCTGCTAGGTGGCTCAGTGGATAGAGCGTTGGGCCTGGAGTCAGGAAGACTCATCTTCCTGAGTTCAAATCTAGCCTCAGACATTTATTAATATTCTGTGGTCTTGGACTAGTCACTTAACCCAGTGTGCCTCATTTTCCTCATCTATAAAATGGCCTGGAGAAGGAAATGGCAAACCAGTGCAGTATCTTTGCCAAGAAAACCCCAGTGGGATCACAAAGGGTCAGACATGACTGAAATGATTCAACAACAATAATAACAACAAGATGGGAGGTTGGGAGGAAATCCTAAACAAAAGGAGAACAGCATGAGTGAGGGCTGTATTTGGGGGAATGAGGGACAATCCAGTTTGGCTAGAATACATATTATGTGCTGGGGAGGAACTTGGAAGATAGGTTGGAGCCACACCGTTGAGGACCTTTCCTACTGGGTTGAGAAATTTGGACTTAATTGAGTAGGCAATGGGAAGTCACTGACAGTTTTTGCCTAAGGGCATGATACAATTGAAATTGTAGGAAATTTAGGAAAATTAATTCGATTATTACTGTTGGGGTGGAGTGGAAGCAGAAGACTAGCTGACAAGCATGAGACCCTTCGTAAAAGAAGATTGATTTTTTTAAAAAAGATTCTTTTTGCATTTTATTTTAAGTTAATTTTATCTCTGGATATTTAGTTTTTAGCTAAAAACTTTAAAATTTAAACTTCTCTTTAAAGGAGACATACATTCAGTTATTGCCATTGCACATAAGGTTGCAACTGGTTCCATATTTATATTATTAGAATGCCCTTAATTTTCCCATTTATGTGAGAAGTAAACATTTCATATTTAGAAGATAAGCATCTCTGAGGATGGAAGATTATACATTTTCAGTCTCTTAAGTCAGCAAACATTTATTGAGCACCTACTGTGTTGCCAGGTATTGTGATAAGTGTTGGGGATAACAAAGAAAGCAAAAAACAGCCCTTGCTTTCAAAGAGCTTAAAGTTTATTGGGAGAGACAATACTGCAAACAACTATGATCAAACAAGATATATACAGGATAAAGGGAATAATTGATACAGAGGGAAGGCATTGAGATTAAGGAGGACTAGGAAAGGCTTTTTAAAAAAAATTTTGTGTTTTTCTTTTTTGTTGTTGGCTAAGCAATGGGGTTAAGTGACTTGCCCAGGGTCACACAGCTAGTAAGTGGTATGTGTCTGAGGCCAAATTTGAACTCTGGTCCTCCTGAATCCAAGGCAGGTACTCTATCCATTGTGCCACCTAGCTGCCCCTAGGAAAGGCTTTTTGCAGAAGGTGAGACTAGCTGACTTTTGAAGGAAGCCAGGGAAATTTTCACATTTAGCATCTCATTTTAGAGCACACTAGTCTTTGAAGATGTTTTTTCATTTCTGGTTGTTTAAATTTGGGTTTGCTGAAAATCAGTTAAAGGCCTGTTCTGTACTGCCTTATTTGGAGCAAGTCCATCACCATGGCTTCATTGTAGAGTGGGTATGATCCTCCCTAGGTTATCGCAGGCAGATCCTGTCTGCCTAGAAAGACTTACAGTACAGGCCTGGGACATCTTGTTTTTTGGGTCCCAGACTCTGTAAATGCAGAGAGGCTTACCATTAGAGAGCAAGCCAGAACAATTTACAGATCTACCTAATAAGATATCTGTTGTTGTTTAATCATGTTCAACTCTTCGTGACTCTATTTGAGGCTTTCTTGGCAAAGATGCTGGAGTGGTTTGCTCTTTCCTTCTCCAGCTCATTTTACAGATGAGGAAACTTGAGGCCAACAGGGTTAAGCGACTTGCTCAGGGTCACACAGCTAGTAAGTGTCTGGGGCCAGATTTGAATTTAGGAAGGTGAATCTCCCTGCCTCCAGGCCCAGTGCTCTATCCACTGTGCCATCTGGCTTCCTTTGACCCAATCCTTCGTTAATCCTAAACCTTAGAAGTTGATCCAGATTGTATATTATTCAGTTATCTTTTTTTCTTTTCCTTCTCCTCTCTAGCTATTTCTAGAATTTCCTAACCGAGGTGCTGTAAGACAACCCCTGTGAGATACAGTTGCTTGAGAAAGAGCTTCCCTGATTAGGCATCTCGACATTGGAAATAGGTCATCAAAATTTGATATTATATCTAATGTGCTTATTGGGTCATTAAATGTTAATAAATTAACTGCCTGTTTTTTCAAGAAGGTTATCACTGATTTTAAGTTCTAGTTTTCCATTTCCTTCTCATTGGTCTTCTGAGCTAAGCTGCCATTTTTTAATCATGACTATCTTCAAGATAATTAATTCTATTTGACATCCCAAGACTCGAAGTAAGCTGAATTACAGAAAAGATACCTGCTCCTAATCTTGAAGGAGCAAGAGAATTGTACGAAGGACTTTGGAGTTCTAAATCTCATTTTCCTACAAAGCCTTTCATGGACCTTTACCAAGATTCTCATTGATATGTGGGCAGTGTTACTCAGCCAGAATCCTTCTAAAATTGGCAGAGGACACGAGCAGAGAAGCTGGAATGAGAAAAGAGAAAGAAAGAGAAAAGGAAGCAAAAATCCTAAAATTCTTATTACTTACTGTTGAGTCCATTACTTTTCATAAATAGACATACGAGAAACAATATTTAGTACATGAATACCATAATGACTTTTTCAACCCTAATTATTTCATATTTTTTCTGTTTCTGTTTCTCAGCATCCTTCCCATTCTACCGCCTCAACCCACCACCCCTGCCTAGCTTGGGGCAGATGCAGTCTTCAAACATTTTTAAAGCCAGGTTAATGTTTTCTGAGCTAAAACCCTTTTAGGGTTTTTTATGGGATACAAAGATTGATTTATAACAGTTCTTGCTCCTGAAGAAACTTGAAGACAGGTATACAAATAACTATAGGTTCATCCATCCTTCCTTCTTTCCTTTCTTCCTTTGTTCCTTCTGCTTGTTCATCTCCATCTGTCTTTCTCTCTCTGTCTCTCTCTTCTCTTTCTCTGTCTCTGTCTCTCTCTCTTTCTCTGTCTCTGTCTCTCTTTCTGTCTCTCTTTGTCTCTCTGTCTCTGTTTCTCTCTCTCTCTGTCTCTCTCTCTCTCTCTCTCTCTCTCATTTTCTCTCTCTGTCTCTCATTCTCTCTCTCTCTCCCCTCCCCCACCTTCCTCATCTTGCAGATATTCTATCAGGTAAAATGACATGGCCCAATACAAATAGCTGCTTATTGTCAGGAAGAACAGGTCTTCCTGAACAAGGCCCTATAAGATGCTGCAAAAGCAGTAAAAACAAGGGGCAGCTAGGTGGCTCAGTGAATACAGCTCTGGCTTTGGAGTCAGGAGGACCTGAGTTCAAATCCAGCCTCAGATACATAACACTTACTAGCTGTGTGACCCTGGGCAAGTCACTTGACCTCAATTGCCTCACAAAAAAAAAAAGGCAGTAAAAACAAAGCACCATTAGCTTGGAGGAGCAGGGAGAGTTGCCAATGGAGTTGGTTCTTGAAGGACAGGTAGGATGTGCTGCAAATGGGCAAATGTACAGTTCCTTTGGACTGAGTAGGCCCTTTATATTTGTTGAATTGAAAATAAAAAGCACTGTAGAATCCATAAATGAAGCATGTACTTGTATACTGTGTTATCCTTTGAGGTAGACCATGTAAAGGACTTTGTACACCTTAAAATATTATATAAATGCTGCCTACTATTATTAATTATAATCATAGCGAAAAATTAGTTCCACAGTAATATCTTATCATCTCTTGGCATTTTGTTCATTCACCTTTCTCTATTATTTTTTTTGGGAGGAGAGGGAGGCAGTTGTAAAGCCTTTTGTGTTTGTATAGTTATGTTTTGTTCTGTTTCTTAGATCTATTGTAGATGCATTAATATTGTTATTTCATTACCCATTAAGTGACCCTTTAGGATCTTACTGGTGGAGTTGAAATTTGAATGCTTGGCCTTGAATAATTTGCCTGGAAAAACACAATTTGGAGGAGGGTTGGAGTGTTTTGATCCATTGCTTGACATTTTATTGTCAAAATACACTACAATAAAAGCTTTAATGTTTCCTTAATCTTCCCTCAAAATGGAGCAAAACAGATCCTTGAGTGTGGTTAAGCATGTCATTTTTGTATATTTACAGAGAGGCTTCTGTCAAGGTCAGGTGCAAGTCTGAAGTGACTCTCAGATGAATCAGGGGTTTTAGGTTACTCGAGCATCAACATCTGTAGAAAGAGACCTTAGATGTGGTAAACATGCAGGAGAGCACATGTGCAATTCCCTTGGTCTTAGTAGCTTGTGAAATAGAATCCTTGGTAAATGGTGATACAGATAGTCTTATTCCTTTGGGTTGTGGGGGAGGGGCTGGGAGTTTGGTTTTTGAGAAATTACTCAGAAAACAGCAACACAAAAACTCCCTTCTAGGAGACAGGAAATCAAAAGCAAGCCCTTTGGGTACAATTCAGATAGGCAGAGCTGGCTTGGCTCCAACTATGACTATCACCATCACTTGTTTCCCCAGTTTCTGGTGTGTATAGGGGTGTGTGTGTGTGGTGTGTGTGTGTGCCCCGTCCGCTAGTTTTCGTGGATGTGCATATATGAGTAGCACAAACTATGAACATGGACAAAGACACCTTTACCGTAGCAGAAAGAATGATGGATTTGGAATTGGAATCTAGGTTCAAATCCCATTTTTGGTACTTATTCCCAAAGTGACCTTGACCAAATCACTTGTCATCTTTGTCAGTTTCCTTGGTTATAAAATGATGTGATTAGATTAGATGATATCTAAGGCTCTTCTTGCCCAAGATAACTTTTCCTTTACTACTTGTTTTTAAGTTTGAATTTGCTGAATATCTGTGAAGGAGTGTTATCTGTATTGGAGTACAGGCTGTTTTCTTATGTTATCTGGAGCCTTGTTGATGAAGTCCATTAAAGCCCTCTCTTTATTGCTTCCTGGGTTCTTATAGGTAGGTCCTTCCTTCCTAGAAACAGCATTCTTTTCTTGGAGACCTTCAGTGAGGCAGGAATCTGCTTCTTCCTGAAGCACTCATGTCCTTGGGGAGCTAGGTGACCTAGCGGGTAGAGTGCTGAGCCTGGTGTCAGGAAGACCTGAGTTCACATACACCCTCAGACATTTGCTGGCTGTATGACAAATCATTCAACCTCTGCCTCTGTTTCCTCCTCTGTAAAATGGGACTAATAATTGTATCTACCCTGTAGCTTTATTGTAAAGATCGAATGAGATAATTGTAAAGTGCTTAACACGTATCTGGTACACTGTAACTACTACATAAAGGTTAACTTTATTATTATTGAGCATTAGAACATTTTCCTAAATTTGCCTCTTTGTAATGTTTCACCAGTTGCTCCCAGTTTTGTCCTCTGGTGGCAGCGACAGTGGCAGCTCAGAAGTGACAGCTTCAAACACTCGAGTGCAGCTGTAATGTTCTTCTTGCCCCGCCAAAGTCTTAGGGATTGTTTCATTTATTGGATTTTTATTACCAACACTTAGCTTGGTGCCTGTCATGGAAGGAGGTCCTAAATCAGGGCTTAGGGCTGGTTGGCAATGCTTAGCCTGGAGAATTACCTCCCTTCCACTGATAATTGTATGGTGTGATTGTTTCAACACCTTGGTCATTCTCTTCTGGTGATTAGTTTGTTTCTGTCCACTCTCTGGGCCCGCACTGGTCAGTACCTTCATTTACCATTTCCAAGAGCTATAGCTTCTCAGACTTCTTAGGCATTTTTATGGTATACTAGTTAGCTGGCATGTTTTCCTCATCTTCTTCTTTGCCCTGTCCTGCCCTCCCCTCCCTCTAAATAATAGGGATGATTTATTGCTTATGTTTGGGAGTGGGATTATTTTGTGGCTGTGAATGTGTGTTGGGAGGGAGAACTATGGGTACGTGTTTTGCATGCCAGCTTCAGGGTATAGGCTTCACTGTGCAGTATGGAAGGCCACATAATGGAGACATAAGGAAAAGCACCATGAGAAATTTTACAAAGCACTACTGGAATATGAAGAAAGTATGATGCTGATGACAGTTATGAATTGTCCCTCTCACTCAGCAGTGGTTAAACTTTGACTAAATTATGCATGTAAAAAGAATTTTCTTCTATCTGTCCCTGAGAATATATTTCAAGATTGCTTTTTTTTTGTTTGTGAAATCAGAATTCATTTCAATTCAATAAACATTTAAGTGCCTGCTGTGGTTAAGGGACTGTGTGCTGAGTAGGGAATGACTGGCTAGTCCTCTGATTTCTTTGCAATTTTGCCTTCTTTCCATTACCACCTTTACTTAAATAGTTCTTTGAATCCTAAAATTAAAATCTGATTTTGAAGATAAGCTGCTTCTCCAAAACCACAGTACAAATTCATTTTTGTATGCAACCAGTATTTAATTTGCCTAGTTGTTTTAGGTGCCAGAGTGATTGACCAATCAATCAATTAATAGTCAACAGTCATTTGAGTGTCTGTTATGTGCCAGCTGCTGTGTTGGGCTCATGGGATGCAAATACAAAAGTGAAAGAATTCCTGGCCTTAAGTGAAAATGTTCATGAATAAGTAAATACAGGATATTTACAAAATAAATTTAAAGTGATGGGAGAGGGGACACTAAAGAATGAAGAAGTCAAGAAAAGCCTCTTAGAGGAGGTCCACTGAAACTGAGCCTTGAAGGGAGATGGGTTTCTAAAGGGAGGACTTGAACACAGTTCTTACTGACTTCAGGTCTGATTCCTTCTCCATTATGTTATGTATATTAATAAATGCTGTTTGGTTGTTTGCTTGACTGGTATGCAGGGTGAGGGCCCAGTTGAAACTGGGTAACACATTTGCAATGGACTCTGACATCTATGACATCCTGGAATAACCTCACGAGCCCTTGTTGGAGAAGAGAAATGGTGGGAGTGATCTAGGCTTAGTCCGGAGAGGAATTAGAGGTCATAGGACAGTGGGGCAAGGAATTAAAGATGGCATAAAGTTGAACTGATTAAATAAAGAGTCAAGATTTTGAAGAGGAAAAAATCAGGTGACCTGGGGAAAGAGGGAGGGGTAGAGGGACTGGAGATTATGTTTGAAAATAGAAAATAAATTTAGGATGAGTGAGACACAGGCCAAGACACATGGGCATTTTTATGTTTTAGTACAGGAGGAAATATCTAATTTCTACTGTAGACTCTCTAATGCTGTGTTTTTTCCATGATATAGTGGGAAATAAACTGTACTTGAATTCAGAAGAAATCCAAATGAATCCTGACTCCCACATTTTCTAGCTGCATGATCCTGAGCAGGTTTATTCAATTCTTTGAACCTCAGTATCCTTGTTTAAAAAATGGGGATTCTAATACTTGGACTACTTACTTCAACAGAGTTATTATGAAAAAAATAATTTATAAGCTAATTGCTGTAGAAATGTGAGTTATACTGATTTGTTGCTATCTAGTATGTTAGGGACATTTTGCTTAGCTAGGTTTCTCCCCAAAGGAAGCATTATTACTTTAGTTTCATCTTTTTATGCCAGTTTCTTGATGCATTTTCCCCAGCATACGTTCATTTCCAAACCAGATGTCTGGTTCACCTTTTATCCTGTGTTTTTTAATGCAAACCACAGAAAATATTCAAACCATTAATAAGCAATGAAGAACATCTGTTGTAGAGAACACTAAATGTTTAATAACCCTGCTAAATTAATGGGTATTTTCAAATTGCCTTGACCACAAAAACAGTGTCGAAATTGAAAGTGAGCCGAAAATATTTACACATCCTATGTGAGTAATTTAAAGGTCATATGTGCTTTGTTGAGTTGAGAAGTGAAAGAATCTTCATGCACTATTCAGTTTTAGACTCTAATAAAACAGATTTCTTTTCTTTTCTTTTTTCTTTTTTTTTGGAGATGGTAACAGAGTTTTCCATTCAGTAGAGCTGAGAATCACAGAGAGAGAATGAAGGATGATTAATAATATCAACTTTTTCCTCTTTAACCCTCTTTCTACTATTAATATCCTGAAATATTGAGTGCAGATAACATAATACTCATAATACTTTGTGCCTGCATCCTCATGTAACCCTGATGATTTGTTTCTTTGGAAACTGAAAAATTAGTGACCTGGAATAGGAAAAACAGGGAAATAATTCTGGGAGGTAAGGCGGTATGACTCAAACCTATGAAAGGAATATCCAAAGTATAAGAACATCTGTGGCTATTTGAGGGGAAACTGCCCAACGAGAGACTTAAGTCTCCTATCTGTGAACAGTTTAAATTACCTGAGTGAGCCCGACTTCAGTTTTACTTAAATAGTTTAAATCATAAATGCATGGAATTCTGTTAGGATTCCATAAGGGAAAAACATTATTTCTCTGATGTTCACTCTTTTGGGCTTTAAGTATTCAGTCTACATCCATCAACTGATAGATGGTTAGTGATTTTTCATTATGAAATAAAAGGGAGGCTTTATGGAATAGGGAGCCCTTGAGTTAACATTGAAGAAAGTGTGGGATTTCAGCAGGTAGAGAGGACTGTAGTGAAAGGAGGGGACAGAATCCATTCCAGGCATAGGGTGGCCTGAATAAAGATTTAGGAAGAAGGAAATCAGCATTTGTTAAGCACCTACTATGTGCCAGGCCCTATGCTAAGTACTTTACAACTGTTATCTCATTTGATTCTCCCAGCAACCCCCTGAGATAGGTGCTATTATGATCCCCATTTTGCATTTAAGGAGACTAAAGCAGACAGAGACTAAAGCAGACAGGGCCACACAGCTAATAAGTGTCTAAGGCCTGATTTAAATTCAGGTCTTCCTGACTTCAGGCCTAGCACTCTATCCACTGAGCCATTGTACCATCTAGCTTCCTAAATCTTGATTGGTCATATATATGGGAAAGGGTAGGTAGAATAAGGGTCCTGAGTGCTTGCCAGGGGGGGCTGTCTAGGCAACTAAATGTGTGTGTATGAGAAAGATGAGAGTGACACAAAAAATGGAAATGAAGGGCAATGCAGATAGATTGCTTATACTATGACCTTTTCTATGGATAACTCAGCGAAAGGCACAGGTGAGAGAGCTGAGAGGTGAGTGGTAGAATGGGAGTTGCTGATGGAGCACTTTGAAAGGCAACTCTAAGAAGTTTATTCCATGACTTAGAAGATGATGTGGAACTCCTGGGTTACTGCAAGTACCAAGTACATCATTCCTTTACATTTTTTATAAACCTTAGGCTGAGGTATGCCAAATGATATGAACTTAAGAGAAGATAGAAGGGATGGCTTTTGTGATTCTTTTTGCAACTTGAATCATATGTTCTAATTTGATTCCTTATTTGGCTCCTTCCAAAGGAGTTGATGATGTTTGGTAAGTATTACAAAGAGCCCCAAAATCTGATTTGAGTGGAGAAGCTGTGCTTGGTGGTCACAAAAGTTCCTATCACCATTCCTCTCTGCCTGTGTGCTTTAGGGGCATCCATCTTTAATTCATGAGTCCTGACTCTTTGTAGAGAAGAATTCTGACTACTACAGTGTAAGAAGTTGTCCTAAGTTGGCTTCATGGTGGGGGAGTCTAAAAGCAAAATTTTCTCTAGTGATATTCCTTTCCAACAGGCTGCACACCTGATTCTCAGACTTTTCTCTACTAACTGCCAAGTATTCAAACTCTACTGCAGAGAGAACAGCTCCAATGGGCTGGCCATATTGTTTGAATGCCAAATGTATGCTTGCCTATAAGACTATTTCATGGAGAACTCACACAATAAAGGTGCTCACATGATGGTCAAAAGAAGTGCTCAAGGACACTGTCAAGGTCTCTCTTTCTCTCTCTCTCTCTCTGGAGAACTTTGGAATTGATTGTATGACATGAGAAATACCGGCAAAGAACCACCCAGTATAGCATGCCCACATTAAAGAAGGCACTGTGCTTTATGAGCAAAGCAGAATTGCAGTAGCACAAAAGAAACAGAAGATGTGCAAATTTAGAGACCTCTCCACCCTGAATGGTCATATGGACTATTTATGCCTGACTTGTGGTAGAGCATTCTGAGCTTGTATTTGTCTGATCAGCCACAGTTGGATATAATACAACTTGACTCCAACATAGTGATGTCATTTTTGTCCTCTTCGAGAATGAAGGACAGTGATCAACTATGTTCCAGAAACCTCTTCATCCTGGAAGCTCACTTCATTCTTGGTCTTCATATATTAGGAGTACCCTTCTTCTGCAGCTTCTTTCTCCTTTCCTCCTAGAACCTCCATTTTAGGGAGGATGCTTAGCCTAACCATGTCTTCATTCTCCTGCAGGATTTTTCCTACAATGCCCCCTACAAGGTACCTTCATCTCTTCTCCTCACCCTTGACCCTTCATCATCTTCCTTTTATGTGTTGTTTTCCCCCGTTAGAATGTAAACTCCTTGAGGTCAGGAACTGTCTTTCTGCTTGTATTAATAAATGCTTGTCGACTTAACAAAACAGGAGATTTCCCTAATCGTCATGATGAATTTGTTTCTCAGGGGTCATTTCCCTTCATGTTCAACAAATTGATAGATGATGCCTGTGCTAATAATTGTTTTCTTTTAGTTGTGCTTCATTTAATTATCTAGTATTTAAGAGGGCATTAAGTAAAAAACATTTATCCTCCGTTAGCAAAGAGTGAATACAAACACAATTGATCATATTGCCAGTCCTAACAAAAACATTTCATCATGCTAATAGTCCCCATTAGGAGAATATCAACAGGGAAGTAACTAAATCATTGACTTAATTTTTGGGGGATTTACTGATGTTGATGAATAGTAAAGCTTGAGAGTTAATCAGCAGGTTGCTGCTGACAAACCCCAAATTTGGCACAAAAACTGGGTTCTTCTGGTATCCTATCTCCACATTTTCATATAGTAAATTCTCAGTTTGACACATATGAAAGTGCTCTCTTGCCCACTATAGTTAGGTGACCTTGGCTAAATCACTGAACCTGTCTAGGTTCTTGTTACTTCACCTGCATAAGGACGGAGTTAGATTCAATGATCTCTGAGGTCCCTTCCAGCTCAAACTTGCATTTTACAGTTTAGTGGTTCCATTTACTTGGGCTCGTGAATTATTCTTAAAGTCACCACTCAACCTGAATGATTACTCAGGCTGTCAATTTGCTGATTCTTGTCACAAATGACGCTTTTCACCATTACCTATATTCAGCTGGAAATCTGATTTTCCAGACTTCTGAATCAGTATGCAAGAGGCAGTTGTAACTTGATTTAGAAATCTAATCAAGTCTAGGTTTTATGGATTTTTGTTCTATTTAATATCAGACACTAAAATAGCAAAGCAGTGAAGACAGATCTATTCAAGGAAATAAAATGTTTTAATCATAAAACTGTCCAGTGTTGAAATAGGCTGTCCCGTTGTTACAAGGTGCTGGACGGCCTAAGAGGATTTGTGGATGAGTTTGAATTCCAAATTGTCATAATGACTAAAAGGCATCACTGCATAAAGAATGAGAGTGTTAAAAACAGTAATTTCTTCAGATGTTCTACGATAAATATGGGCCATTTACTCTTCCTGACACAAGAGGAATTGCACTGATGTTAATAATCCCCAGAAGCACATGCAAAGATTTTTTTATCCTTTTTTTGTGAAGTGAGGCTGGTGAAAAAGAAACAAAATGTTGTAAATCATAAAGAAATAAATATCCTTTCTCCATAGCAGTATGGGAACTAAAGGTAGCTATCCCTTGTATACCAGGCATGCTTCACATGATTCCATTGCATTCAAGCTCTACTAATCATTCAGTGAAAAGAAAAAAAAATTCCCCAGAGCATTATCATTGTCCTTTCCTCAATGTTCTCAGCAGTCCAGCTGAATTGGTCTACAGGGTTACCTGAATGTATGATGATCTTATCCCTTCATCCCATGGTTATTTTTCCTTTTATAACTCTCAATGCACTCTTTTGCACCATTCTTATGCATTATGTATCTCATGTTACTGTAATATTTGTTGGTTTTATTCCCTTACTGGATTGTAAAGTCCCTGAGGACAAATTATCTAAACTGTTTATCACCACTAGTACCCATCACAGGGTTCTGCCACTGGAACTTCATAAGCGTTTGTTGAATGAATCAAAAAATTAAGGAATAGCTCAGATTTTTCCTGGCTAAAGCTAAGTTTTAACTTTTTCTATTTATACTTTGTTTTTTCCTCTAATTTTATTCCTCTACTTTCCTTAGTGGTTATCTTCTTAAGGATTAGTGACTCTGTGTGTGTGTGTGTGTGTGTGTGTGTGTGTGTGTGTGTGTGTGTGTGTGTGTGTATACACATGGGTGTCCTGCTGCCCTTTCCTGTTTTTAGTGGCAGTTGATTACAAAAGCTTCCTTTGTCAGGAGAGGATAGGATGATTGTGGGATGCTGGTAGTTTTCTCCTGTCCTCTCTTTAATCCTTGTCTAGTTCCTCACTGGGTGACCTAATCTGTTTTTCCTTGTCTCTGCTCCCATCTTGGCACCACTGGATCACATTATTCAGTTTCTTTTCTTAGATTTTTTTTTTTAGTCCTTCAAATATTTCTTTGTAGATATAATTCTCCAAGCTTTGAGGCATATCTGTGCATGTGACCCTAAACAAATTCTTCCTTCTTCCCAAGTCCATCTTATATATAAACTTAATCTCTTGGGATCCCATCCTCTTTCCCTTCCCTTCCCACTTTTCAGGAGAGGATCTTCCTTGGCTATAACTTGGAGATCTTATTTCCCATTGGTTCTTCCCATCCTTCATTTTTACCAAGTCATCTACATCTCTTTGCTTCCAAGTTAAAATAAACAGAACCCTAGCCCTGGATGTGTTTACTAATTGCAGTGGTATAATTCAGTGAACATTTATTAAGGGCTTAGTATGTGCTAGGCAGTGGGGATACAAAGACACACACACACACACACACACACAACCAGTTCTTGTCTTCAAGGAATTTACATTTTATTGAAGGATGCATGGGGGAAAATATGACATGCATTGATTTATTGTTTGCATGGCAATCCAAGATGAATAACATGGGAAAAACAAAATGTCAAAGAATGAGCATGAGGGGTGAAGATTTTAAATTATAACAAGGGAAAACTGTTTCCTTGATCAGCATTAGATAGAACAGTAGGGAAAATAATACTTCACTCCTCTTTCCCATAAGTTGGCCACCTACCTCTCTTCAGTTTACTGTCCAGTGAATGTTTGGTTGTCTTCCATAACGTCTGCATGTTTGTGGCATTTAAGCAGTAGCATAGAGGCAGCAGGATACAGTGATGGATTTGGAGGTAGAGGACCTGAGTTCGACATTGAGCAAGTCATAACTGAGGCTGCTCCAAGGCCTTAGTGTTTTTAGTCTATAAAATGAGAGGTTTGAACTAAATGACCTTCTAATTTCCCTACCATTTCCAAATCTATTATCCTAGTTACTCATGAGCCCTGGAGCGTTCATCTATGTCCACTAGAATATACTGTCTTCAAACTGAAAACCTAAGAGGGAGAATAAGTCTGTTGTTTAGAGCTTCTCCCCTCCCTTTCCCCCTACTCTTCTCTTTATACACACTTCAGTACAAGTATTTGTTCTTTTTTTTGGTGGGGTGTTGAGAAGTTGTAAATAATAATTCCAGTTCTTCAGCATGTGACAGGTGGAAGCAGAGAACATGATGTTAATGAACCCCAATCCTCTGTGGTGGATGGAAGCAGCAGTGTTTGGATTCTTTGTCTAGTTGTATTCCAGACTTGTTTTGATTGTCAAAAGTACCTGTGTTTTCTCTTTTATTATTTTATCATATGAGGATCTGAATATGATATTTTTCTTCTTCAGGGAGTATAAATGAAAATACCTTACTGCCAGGATATGCTTTTGTAGGCTGTTTGCTAAGTCTGTATCCATGGGAGGGAGAAATGTGTCCAAGAAGGTCGTGACTCTTTCTCACATCCCTCAATGGCCTGGGCACAGTTCCACTTCAAACTTGAAATCTGGGCTCCCCCTCTTCATTTGTTTTGTCTTCCTGTCATACTTGTTAAGTTAGCTTGCTGACAGGATATGTAGGCATGCAACTGTAACAAAGTGAATTATTGCTAATGATAGCTTATGCATGATGCCCTTTCAGATTATAATGTTTGTTTTGGTTCCTGTGCTGCAGTCCTACTTGCCTATAATTGAATATCAGCACATAGAAAACTTGAGTTGTCTTTTTCTCTTCCCCTCGCTGATTGTTTATGTTTAAACTCATGCTTTTGATTAGGTATATGTGTTGTTCTCCACCCTCTTCTTACCACTTCCTCTAGTAAATCAGTAAGAACTGTTATTTTTTTTTTTTCAAATGTTTCGTTGTTTCATAGATAAGAGAATTGGAAGGGACATCAGAGCTCATCTGCTCCTCCCCTCTCATTTTATAGATGAGGAAACTGAGGTCCAAAAGATTAAGTGAGTCATGGAAGATCACATAGTAAGTGTAATAAGGTAAGTCTAGTAAGTGTAGTGAGGCAGTAGGTGGAAGACCAGGTATTGAATCCTCTGGTTCCAAACCCAGCTCTCTTTTTCACTATATCATGGTGCCTTTCTTGTGTCTATAATTTAAAATGAATGTTCTACCTCATCTATGAGAGCTGTGGTTGTACATCCTAGGGATTGTGCTTTATGCATCCATGAAAATATTTCGAAGCTTGGCTTTTCAAAAGAAACCAAAGTGTATTTTCCTATAAGTTAATGATGTGAAGGTACTTGTAGGATCAAAGATTTAGAGCTAAAAGTGACCTCACAGGTCATCTGCATAAACTCCCTCATTTTATAGATGAGGAAACTGAGGCCCAGAGATGTTAAATGCTTTGCCTAGGACACTCAGGTAATAATGAGTAGAGATGAAACTGGAAGCCAGTTCTCCTGACTCTAAATAAATCCAATGATCTTCCCATGACTACTGTGCCATGTCTCAACAGTTTTGTGATCCTTTGGATTGAAATACTCCCAACTGGCCTCAGACACTTAAAAACTGTGTGATCCAGGGCAAGTCATTTAACCCTGTTTGCCTTAGTTCCTCATCTGTAAAATGAGCTGGAGAAGGAAATGGCAAACCACTCTAGTATCTTGGCCAAAAAAACCCCTAAATGAGGTCATAGAGAGTTGAACATGGCTGAAACAAGTGAAAAACAATGCAGATCATAGTTCATTCATGTCCTCTCATACTGGGCAACTCTGTTGACTTGTTTCAACCTATGTAACTTCAGCTCTTAGGTTCTAAGTGTCTTAAGGAGAAAGGAGGAGGTAGTGTGGATAAAGTGGACCATAAGCAGAAACAAAGAGGTAGATAGAGAAGGGGGACTCAGATTTCTGAAACGTTCAGTTTTTAAGTAATCAAGACTTTTGGTGGTAAAAAGTTGCCATGTAAATGGCAGTTGAGAAACACTGGGCTAGATCATCTCTTAAGGTTCCATTCATCTCTAAGGTTCGGTAATTTGACCTAATCTCCAAAAAAGAAAGCTTTTAAAAAACCCATAAAATGTCATTAGAGCAACAGCTGTGGAGTCAGGAAAACTTGAGTTCAAATCCAGCTTCAGACACTTAGCTGTGTGACCCTGGGCAAGCCACTTAATCCTGATTACCTCAAAAAATGTCATTAGAGACAGAAAAACCTAGCTTTTTAAAAATCTCATGGTATAGGTAATCAATATAGACAAGACTGGTTCAGTCAATTCTTATTTTGTATAATGTAGAAAAAAGAAATACCCACACTGATGATAGCGCTCTCTTCAACTAACACTTACTAAGAAGCTCTCAGCATGAGGTGTTAATATGTATTTGTCATGGTTGAAATGTCCCCCTCCTAAGCCCATCAATTGAAGAATGGCTGAATAAGTATGTGATTCTGATGGAATACTCTTGTAGTATAAGAAATGATGAGCAGAATGCTCTCAGAAAAACCTGGAAACACTTTGCATGGGCTAATGCAAAGAGAAATGTACTGTGTACAAAGTAACAGAGTATTGTAAGATGATTAGCCGTGAATGACCTAGCTATTATCAGCAGTCAATACAAAGATCCATGACAACACTGAAGGACTTATGATGAAAAATGCTATCCATCCCCAGAGAAAGAACTGATGGTGTCTGAATTCAGATTGAAGCATAAAATAAAATAAAATGTCCCCCTCCACTAGAAGCTCTTGTAAGTAGGCAGATAGGAGGGCTGGAATGATGTGGATATGCAGAGGCAGTTCTAGCAACTGCCTCTGTCCCTCATGTGTAAGCTCAGTGGTTTTAATTTTGGTTCAGACTAATTACCCAGCCTCATTGGTGTTACCATTGTCATAGGAACCAGAATATAACTACCTTGGCATAAATAGAGGGAAATAATGTGATGCAAATCAGGGAGTAAGAATACCAGCTTATAACAAAGGAGTATTTTCGTATTTAAATAGTGACTGTCTCAAAAGTTGTAAAGGGGCTCTGTGGGCTATCAGTACTCAAAAACCTCTATTCAAAAGAGATGATAGGTACTTTTTTTTTAGGTACTTCCTCCCCCCCCCTTTTCAGTTCAGTAAACAATTGTTAAGTGCCTACTACATGTGGAGTACTTCGGGAAATACAAAGTTCAGATTTCCCACATGGGGCTTACTACATAGTGGGCAGATAGAACCACATTACAAGATAATCAATGCATGGTAAATATATGAGTGGTGCAAAGTGGTGAAAACACAAAGTTCTCTCAATGCATATTGTCTGCTTGGGTGGAGGGGGAAGTGATTTAGGAAAACTTTGGTAGAGAAGGCAGCCTTTAAGTTGAACTTCAGATAGGTAAGATTTCACCTGGTAGAGGTTTAGGGAACAATGCCAAGAAAGATGTGGAGTGTACAGTGAATGATGCCATTTAACTGAAGGGTTGAGTATTGGTGTGGAAGGCAAGTAAATAAGATAAGGCTGGTAAATGAGAATAGTACTAGATTTTGGAGAGCCTTGAATGTAGACTAAAATTTATTTGTTAGATAAAGGAAACGATTGAAGGATTATGAGGGAGGAATGATGTGAGCAGATCTGTCCAATTAAGAAGGTTAATCTGACAGCAGTTTGGTTTGAGGTGGGGATTAGGGAAAAGAATGGAAATAGGAAAGTCCTGTTAAGAGGCTATTTTAATAGTTCATGTGGGTGGTAATGAGAACTTGTATTGGGGTTGTAACAGTGGGAATGGAGAGGAGGAGACAGGATGCGATAGATATTTCAGGGGTAATTTTCATAAGACTTGGCAGCTGATTGGATGTGGGAGTTCAGGGAGGGGGAAGAGTCAAAAATAAAAACATTTGTTCATAACAAAGCCTCAGTTCTGAGTTCTTCACTAAAGATGTCTCTAGGATATTCAGAAAGGTTCTTTTTTTGGGGGGCGGGGAGTTGATTTTTTTTAAAGAAACAACTTGCCTCTAAGTGCTTGAACGTACTTGGGCTCCATTTTGCACCCCTCCCCCTTGTTGCAGTATAGGGGGGCCAGGAAATTAGCTCCCTATCACCCCCCCCAAGGTTAAATTCTAAAAAGAGAGCTAAATCGAAGCTTTATCAACATCAATGCCCTTACTCAGACATTAGGGACATTCAGCTTCCTTAGTGGTAAAAAGATCAGTAAATTATTTAATCCTTAAAAAGAAAAAAAGCAGAATTAGAAATTATAAAAAGTTACTATGATTCTTTGTAGGTCACTCCTGTGATCCCTTGGTCACAGGGTTGTGGGGGTAGACCCAGGATAAGAGAAATACAATCTGCCATTTCTAGGCATTTGTGTCTTCTGTGCGTGTCTGTCCTATGCTTGTTCTTACTCCAAAAGATGTTCTTACTCCACTGTGTTGTGCTATAGCCTCTGAGAGTAGGATTATATAATTCCATGCTTGTGAATATATTACATACTGTATATGCACGTGCATATGTGACCTTTTTCATGCTTCAAATCCTTCGTAAAATCTGTCTTTTGACATTTAACGACTTCCTAGGGTTTAGCTTTGATGCATATGCCTGTTAACAGATTGGCTTTTCCTGTGTGACTTGGGTTTTAAAAAAATAGAGTGGAATATGAAAATGTCCCTGTTTAGGTAAGTTTCAGAGATAATTCTGATAATTCTTTAATTACCTTATGATGATGTTTCACATCTTTTAGGTGAGGAAACTGGGGCTCATTAGCAGTATGTTCCCTCTTTAAGGTCACAGGATGATGGGTTTAGAGCAGGAAGGGATTGTAGAGACCATCTTGTTCAACACCTTCATCCTACAGATAAGGAACTGGGGCTAAGAGAGAATAAGTGACTTGGCCAAGGTCACACAGCTAGTAAGTATCAGAGGCAGAATTCAAACTCAAGTTTTCCCAACTCCAACGTCCAGTATGCTATCCAACAGACCAAGCTGCTGTTCAGTCATGCAGCTAGTTTAAAATGTATGCCGAAAAATGACCTATGCAATTTGGAATGTGTTTGAGACTTAGAAGCTTTGATTCTCTGTTTTGCTAAGTCAGAATAACAAAGATTTTAAAAATGGAGTTAAAGTAAAACTTTAAAGTGAAATTAAATTGCTTTTTAAGGTCAATTGATGAATGACTCAAATAACCATTTAAAAAAATACCCATCTTTAAAGTGAGATGATCTGTAAGTTTCTTTTTAGCTCTAAAATTCTTATTTTCTGATTTTCTGATTCTTTAATGAAGATAGATTAGATCTGAAGAAAGTCAACGTTTCTATTCCAGGAAAAAAAAAAGCTTGTTGAGTATTGCATTGAATGCAATGGGGTAAGTGAAAGCATACTCAGGGCAGTTGAAAGACAATTGGATTTAGAGATTGAGTTCTTGGGTTTGAGTCCTGTATTGGTCATTTATTATTTGTGTGACCTTGGGCAAGTTATTTGACTTTTCTGGACCTCACTTTCCACAGATCAGATTCCCTCTGAGATCCCTTCCAACTTAAAAAGCAAAAACAAACCAAAAACCTATCATTCTAAGGTGGTTTCAAAGAAAGTTCCAGAAGGAACAAAAAAGAGGAGAGAGAATCAAAACGATTGCCTCAAATGTGTGAAGGACAGAGGGCTTTGGCAGTGTGAAGATCCTAGAACCAAAGAGCTCTGCTGAATTGTTAGAACTATAAGGACATTTGCAAAAACAGAAATACTTGGAAAGGATGACTCTGTTGGTGGGACCATTTCCAGCTTTGGCTTTGAAGTGTTCATCTTCTAAGGTCCAAAGCTCTAGGCCTGAAAAATATGTAATCGGGTTTGTCCTATGTGTGCTTTTTCAGCTTCTGCCTGAATACTTAGTTGGTGTTGAAGGCTTTGAGCAGAAACCTGCCTTTGCTATGGTGTGTCAGGCAGCTATGGTACGGGAGCCCTCATCATTTCATGTTGTGTTTCGAACTGTGTCTGCCGAGGACATTTTGCACAAGATGTCATTAGAAGCCAAAATGACTTCTGTTAGTGTCAAAGCCCTTTGGGAATCCAGAGAGTGAAAGAGGCATTTGTTGCAATAGAACTGACTTACACTGAACGGCAGATGTCCCATTAAAAAGCTACCCTTGTGACTGTTGCTTGAATTTCATTCATCTCTGTTCTCTTTCCATTCACAAATAAACTGTGTTGTTTCCTCCTACTTCCCTCCTCTTTTTCCTCCTCCCACCCCGCTCCCACCTCCCCAAGTAGAATACCCTGGTGCAAGGAATTCTGATAATAATCCTTAAGCAGACACAAAGTGTAAATGAGGACTTTTGCAGTGTGGACACTTTGCACTTGGCCAGACAGACGTCTGCTCTTGAAGTATAAATACTTGCCAAATCTTAAGGTGCTTCAGTGAGATTTGGATGTGGATACTGGGAGGTGAAGGTGGAGAAAAAAAAATTGGGCCTAGCAGGTTTCCTCTTCTGAGATTTTAACTGACAGGTCTCTGTCTTTCAAGGAGCCGAAGGCTAATATGGTGGTTTGGGTTTGTAGATAGAATGGTTAATATAGCACTCTTTTGCATTCTCCATCTTCTTCGACTAAAATATGAAATGTAAATAAAGAGGTTTCAATTTGAGATGGAGGGTGATGTAGTTTATAATTCCATAGCTTGTATCTAGTCAGGCAAAAGGGCATTTAGTTCTAGTTTTAGTAAAACTAAAGTCAGATAACTTAATTCTGCCATAGGTTGAGAATAGGGAATACTGATAGCAGTGTGCTACCTTGTACTTTAAACAGGAACACGTGATTCTATTATTAGATATTAACACATTACAGTAATGAGGAAATCAAGGCCATATAAGGCACCAGTGAGCATTCAGACAAGGAAGCTGTCTGGTTAGTGTGAAACAAATGTATCATGAATTGGAAATGAATATGTGGACTAAATGTCTCTGTGCTAAGAAAAGTGTGCATTTTATTTTTGTCTTTCAGGAGAAGCCAAAAATCTTCCTACTTATCCGGGGCCAAACAAGATGAGGGATTGCTACTGTACTGTAAACCTGGACCAGGAAGAGGTTTTCAGGACCAAAATAGTGGAGAAATCACTATGGTAACAAATCTTGTTGCTTTATATAATACCAATCAGTTCTTTTGTTTTCTTTCCTAAAAAAACAAAAATCTGACCCATGTCAGTCTTTGCCCTGCTTTTTCACTCAGCAGAATGGGGGTGCAGGCATGGTGGTGGGGAATAGGATGGAGAGATGGAATATGTAAATGGTTCTTAGGGTGAATTCTAGAGCTGAGCCGTCATAATAAATAGGCCTGATTCTCTCAATGGCTAATGGCCTCCCTTACATTTAACAACTTTGTATATATTTGTAGATATTAACTTTATATTTATGCTGTATTTTAAAAGTATATTTATTTCCCTCATTAGAATGTATAATCTTTTTGAGTAGGAATTGTTTCATTGTGTTTGTATTTCCCAGTGCCTCAGTATCCCCCATACTTAAGGGGCAGGTAGATGGTGCAGTGAATAGGGCACCGGCCCTGAAGTCAGGAGTACCTGAGTTCAAATCTGGCCTCAGACCAAAAACGTGACACTAGCTGTGTGACCCTGGGCAAGTCACTTAATCCCAATTGCCTAAAAAACAAACAAATAAACAAAAACAGATAGGAGTTTAATAACTATTTGCTGATTGTTTCATGAAACAGCCACAATATACTGGGCTCTAAATAATAATAACAACAACAATAGTAGTAATAATAGACATATATAAAGAACCATAGCCTTAGACTGGACAACTTGACCATATAAATATTTCTCTATATTTTTATCCTACATGGGATAAATTTAACACCTTATTAATCTATATTGAATGTGAACTTTTCAAATGGATAACAGTTTTGAAGGGGGAAAATCTTTGTCCTGTGACAAGAGTTCTATTCCTTCATTTACTTCAGTGTTTGAAAAGAACACTAAATTTAGGATTGAATAATTTAGACCTGGAAGAGGCCTTTGAGGTCTTCTAGTCAAACTCTTTATTTTATAGATTTTAGATTTTATATATTTATATATAGATTTTAGATTTTATATATTTATATATATATAGATTTTATATGAAATCTAGAGAGTTTAGGTGGCTTGCCCAAAGTCAAACTGATAAGAACCAAGTCTAAACCCAGGTTTCTGGACTAAAAATCACTTTCTTTCAGATACTCTGTATTAATATGGCATTCCAGAGTTCCAAGGTCAAGTCCTGATTCTGACTCTCACTAGCCCTTTAATGTTAGGCAGATCATTTAGCTTCTCTGGGGTTTAGTTTCTTCATCTGTAAAATGGGAATAAGAGAACTTAGGAAAGTGCTTTTTATATTTTCGAGCCCTCTAAGACATGAGTTGTGATTAGAACTGTTTTTCTAGATAGGCCATCAGAATCACTGAGTGGCTACATATGGGACCTGAAGAAAGTCAGCAATCTATTTTGGGGGAAAGAAGAATCCAGAAGGAAAGACCAGAAATAAATCAGACTGAAGGTTGAGGAGTTAGCTGTGTAATCTAGAAACCCTGAGCGGCTGGTATGACATGGAAGTAGGAGATGAAGGAGTGTCCAGGACTGGAAGCAGACATACACACACACACACACATACACAGAGTGGAATTAAGAATGACCACTTTTAGAATGGCACGTCAGCCTTTCCATTTACAAGCCCAAACCCTGTATAACCTTCAGCTGCTCAGAATACTGAGAGAGCTGTCAGTGAAGAGCCCAGAAGAAGAAATCTGATCTATCCTCTCCCCTCCCCTCCCCTTTTCCCTTACTGTTAACTCCCAGCCTCCCCATACCAGATTCATTGAAGCACCTGAACATTTGGCAGATGCTTACCCTTCAGGAACAGACTGCTCCAGCTGGCTCAATGGAAAGTGGCCACACTACAAGCAAGGCCTCCTTATTTATATTTGGATATGTTAGCATCTGACAAGGCAGTGGACAGAGAACAGTTCAAAGAATAGTAAGGTAGAAAGCCTTTTATTTTATTTCTAAACTTATTTTTCAGTTAACAAGCATTTATTTTCTCTCCCTTTCTCTTTTCCCTCCCCCTCCCCAATGAGAAAGAAAAGAAAAACAAAATCCTTGTAACAAATATGCATAGTCAGGCAAAACAAACTCCCATATTTGTCCTATCAAAAATGTATTTCATTTTGCTTATTTTTTTCATTACCTTTTAGTTAGGAGGCAGGTAGCATTTTGCATCACGGGTCCTCTGGATTCATGGTTGGTCATTAATTAGGTTGATTAGTTTTTAAGTCTTTCAAAACTGTTCATTTTGATAATGTTATTATAGTATAAATTTTCCTCCTGATTCTGCTTCATTCACTTTGCATCAGTTCATACAAGTTTCCCAGGTCTCTTTGAAACCATCTACTTCATCATTTCTTATAGCATAATAGTATCCCCTTACATTCATAAACCATAGTTTGGAAACCATTTTATTTTAAAGAGGGTTAGATGGGGGCACTGAGATGTGTGATCTTCATTCGACCCTTAGTGGTCCTGAGTGAGATGTTTTCAGTGAAGCCATTCAGAAAGCAAAGAAGAGCTTCATTGTTGATTAGTAGGATCCTAGAATTAGAGTAGGAAGAAATGTTAGAGACCACCTAGTTGATCCACTTCATTTTACAGAAGAGGAAACTGAATCAAGGAGAGGTGAAGTCATTTGCCAAAGATCACCTAAGTATTAAGTAGCAAAGACTAGGATATGTGAGTCCAGGATCTCTGCCTCTAAATCTTTCCACCGTGCCATAGGATACTTAATCTTGATTTCAGCTTCGGGTTTAGAAATGTTTGGTGTGTTTTCACCAAAACAGCTATTTTAAATTTGAATTTTAGCAGATGAGTTGTATTCTTGCACATTGAGACTTGTGAGTGGGGAAAACAGCAAATTCTGATGATTTACTATATTTAATTTATAGAAAACTGTTAAAGATCTCCTGCTCCCGAAAGTGAACGGCAAAAGCATGTTTTCCTCTACTCCATATGTCTTGTTGCTGCTAATAGTTCTTCTTAATATGCTTTTAGTGCAGCCTTCTCTGTAGACATGAAGATTTATTGATTGTTTTCATGTGTATTGTTTAGAAGTATGTCGTTGAATCTTTAAAAAAAGGCATTTACTTGCTGAAACTCACTAAAAGAAAAAAATTGGAAGTATGGTGCCGCTTACATATCAGAACCTTAAAAAGAACAGGAAAAAAAATACAAACCCAACAACCTTGTGTTGATTATAAACGTGATATTTCATAAAGGCATATGTGCCTGGGGTGCTGAACCAAGCTGTGAGCAGGAAATTGGCATTTTATCACTCTCTCAGAGGTGTTTTTTCATAGTTTTGCTTCAAGGAAAATATTTTTA
The DNA here is from genome assembly GCF_003287225.1 of Phascolarctos cinereus. Classification (NCBI taxonomy): domain Eukaryota; kingdom Metazoa; phylum Chordata; class Mammalia; order Diprotodontia; family Phascolarctidae; genus Phascolarctos; species Phascolarctos cinereus. Next base: position 171,877,826 of record NW_027556180.1, on the reverse strand, counting down.
AAAACACTATTAATAGGAGACATACCCGGTAGTGTAGGTTCAACTTCTTGTGTTATTTTATTTAATAAATCTTGGAGAAGACTCTGAACAAAAACCATTAGCAACTTCAGCACTGTTACCTTTCTTCTTTATTTTATTTATTTATTTATTTTGCGGTGCTAGCATGTATGTTCCTAGAGAAGGAGAAATCAAAATCAGAGCGCATTCAAACCTCGCCTCTTTGGAACCTGGCTATCTGGCAACCTCAGCTTTCTGCAATAGAACTGAGAGCCTAGGAAGAAGCAAAACACAAAGCGGAGTGGTGGAAGCTGAACCCCAGAGCAGAAAACGGCTCCCACATTACACAGACACCCTCTAGGCTTCACTTAAAGCCTGCCTACAGTTACTTTACACATGGTACTAAGAAGCTGGTTTGTTTTTTTTTTGGTTTTCAAGGCCAAAGTATATTTGATGCAGTAAATGAGAAGAGGGGAAGATCTTGCATGTCTCATTGATAGCAATAAGGAATGGTAATGGTCTGATAATAATAAAAGGAGGGGACAGGAGAATGATTATTTTGGAATCATGATAAGAAAGTGAAGAAAATATCCATACCTTTGGGTTCAGAGACTTCACTGCTAAACATTAATCTCAAAGTCAATAATAAAAAAGAAAGGATACACACACAAATATACACATATACAATATACATATTCCTATATGGCCTTTCTCTTACATATATGTACACATATTTTGGCCGTGTATATGTGTGTATATACACACATGCATATCTCTCTTTTTCTTTTTAAATTATTATTATTGACCTTCTTGAAGTTAACGCCTAGTAGTGAGGTCTCTGAGCCAAAAGGTATGGATATTTCCTCCATTTTCTTAGCATATATACATATATACATGTACATGTATACACATATCTATCTGTTTATCTTTTATACACACATCCCCCAAAATATTCATAGCAGCACTTTTTGTAGGAGGAAAGAACTGGAGGAAGCAGCATAGTCTTATGGAAAGATGACCTCAGGGCCAGGAGCATCAGGGTTCAAGTCTTGCTTCTAACACATACGACCCTGGACAATTAATTCACTTAACATCCTAGTGCCCTAGGCGGCTAAGTTTCACCGTGGATAGATGGAAGAACTTGGAGTCAGGAAGACCTGAATTCAGAAACTTACGAGCCATGTGACCCTGCGAGAGTCACTTCACTGCTCTATGCCTCAGTTTCCCCATCTGTAAAATGGGGATAATAGCACCCGCCTCATAGGTTGTTGTGAGGATCAGATGCATTAACACATGTAAAGCGCTTTGCAAACCTGAAAGCGCCACATAACTGTTGATTGCTTTTGCTACTATTGTTGTTGTAGTCGTCTGAGCAGTTTAAGTCTGTAGGCTGCAGAGAAGGTGTCTTAGGTTACCTTGAGGCCAGCTCTCCAATGATTACACCATGTTGGCGTGATCCTTTGAACTTCTAAAAATAGTGATCGTAGGGGCAGCTAGTTGGTATAGTGGATAGAGCACTGGCCCTGGAGTCAGGAAGATCTGAGTTCAAATCTGGCCTCTGATACTTGACACTTACTAGCTGTGTGATCCTGGGCAAGTCACTTAACCCTATTGCCTAGCCAAAAAAAAAAAAGAAAGAAAAGAAAGAAAAAAGAAAAAAATAGTGATTATTTTGGAGGAAACTTTTTTTTTTCTAAAATGACATGCTGTGCAGGATGGACTGAAGAAGCTATAACCTAGAGGAAAAGGAAGAAATGATTGAAGTAATTAAGATGTGAGGTGATAAGATTCTGGTCTGGTAGAAGTAGCCATGGAAGGAAAGAGGGAAGGGATGGATGGGACATTAGGAAGGAAAAATCAACGGGACTAATAGTCCACAAACTGAATAATCAGCTCTTGAATAAATAAAGTTGACCCAATCACAGTTTTTAACCTTGGTTTCCAAGGAAGATGCTACTGATAGTGTTTCTTTTCAATTATTTTTTTTTTCTGAGTGGTAGTAGCTTTCAGTTACGTCACTTAAATGTTTCCACCCAACCTCTTAAATATCTCCAGCTGCAAATACTACTTGGCTTTCGAGACTGAGGATATACTGAATAGTCTGTGTAAGAAAGTTACTGTTGATTTTTTTTTAAAAAGGATTTGAATCTGTGTTTTGTAGTTCTAAAGCATTAAGTTGTATTCTGTTTTCTTTAAGCTTTTGAGACGCCTAGTTCAACAGGCCAATACTAGTCAAATCAGATGATACTTCCCAGTCTTCCTTGTGAAGTATAAGGGTGGAGTCCAGAACATCTGGCAACAATCCATTCTCCTTTGCCTCTGGGGAAGAAAAGTCTTTCAGTGCAGCTAGGTTAGCTGGGCCCAATAGTCTGAGTAAATGTGAAATCATGAGTTGTGGGTGACACAAAAGAATGATTTTCTCCTTTTTCTTAAAGAAGTTTTTCCATACACTTACTGTAGGTTGTTAAAAGAGAAGATTCTTTGTTGTGGGGGGTGGGGAGGTAGAGATGGGAGAGATGTGGGGAGAGAATTTTAAAACAACAGAGCTTTAGCAGATGCTGGTTGAATATGTTCTATTTAGGACAGAGTTTTTCTTTTTTTGTGATGGTCTGAATAAAATGATTAAGAGCTAGAATTTTTATTTTATAAAGAAAGATTTCCCCCCTCCCAGTGTCAAAAGTGACTTATCACATTGCACATTTTGACTTTTTCCGAGCACGCAAATACCAACTCTGTAGATTGAATGTCTTTGTCTTCTTCTTAAGATGGTGACTGACATGAATTTTGGGGTTTGAGGAAGGAATTACCTCTCTCCTTTTGGTTATACAATGATATTGCACTGGACCTTCTCTAAGGCAGGCCACTCTCTAGTTTCTGAGAAGTATTATTTATTTCCCTCTCAATATCCTTTTCAAGAAGAGAAATTTATTTCAAGAATTACAAGAAAAGCAATTGGGTTAATATACTGCAACAATTTTAAATGATTATTAAAGATGAAACATGCTTCTCATCTTCAGATAAAGGAATGATGTACTCAGAGTGCAGATTGAGTTATAGTTTTTGTTTTTAGACATGGCTAAAAGAGGAATTTGTTTTGCTTGACTATATGTGTTTGTAATGGGCTTTGTTTTGCTTGCTTTCTGTAATGGGGATGAGGAGGGAGGGGAACGTAAGAGAGATAATTCAGCCCTGAAAATGAAATAAAAATTTTAAAAATATGTGATTATTACCATCATCTGTAAGAATGGCAGTCCATTTTGTATGAGTGGTTTTGTTAGTTCAGGCCCCCCCCAAAGAAATGTGATATTTTAAAAATTATTAATAGCAAAAGAAAAACTATTAGGATTAAGAGTTAGATCATCTAACCCTCACCTTTAAAAGGATAAGGAAACCAAAACCTAGAAGATTCAAGACATTTAATCAAACTAGAATTTTAATTGGGGGGGGAGAAGTCCCCTGACTTAAAATCTAATGTTCTTCCCTCTGTACCATTTTGTTCATCTTCCTATAGATGAATATATGCCTGAAAGTATGGCTCTGCTCACAGATATATTTTCATCATTATGGCAGTTATCCTGTTTTCCCTTTCTTTATCCTCCCTTCTCCTAATAGTGCTGGTAGTTGGACTCAGGGAGGTGGTCAGCAGTAGAAGGATGTAGTGCTACTTTTTGATGCCAGAAAGATCATAGGTTCTTATATAGAGCTTAATGGAATAAACAATTATTCCATCATCCCTTCCTCCCCAAGACAAAGTGGTAGGGGCTACCTTAACTCCCACCCCCAGGTCTGGACCTATTTGTCACTTCTTTTGCCTTTCTAGGCTTTCCTGGGTACCATCTTAACCTGATTTCATTTGGATGAAGTGTTTCTTTTCTTTTTCCTTTTTTTTTTTGGAGGGGTGTGTGTGTGGTGGGGCTGTAGTCAGGGGTGTAGGATGTCAGTGGTGTGAGAGAACCAGCTTGAACTAGCTAGCCTTGAGCATTTTTACCTGGACATCAACAAACACTAAAAATCAGGGCTTGATTTATTCTTTTGTTGATTATCTAGTCTTGAGAAGCTGGTGGAGAAAATGTTAATAATACAGGTTAAACCTAAAAGTATATCATGATCTATTTTTTTTCCTCTGGAGAGCTGGTTGTTAAACATTTACCAGCACAGTATTGTCACTTTCCCTAGGCCCAGTGTTCCCCTTCCTACTGAGTCCAAAAGAATGGCCCTGGACATGAATACCCCATTTCTTTGGAAAGAAAAGATCTGATCTGCAACTTTCATAAATTGAGAATTATAAATTAAAAACTGTATGCTATTGCATTATGGCTGTAGTCTTGGTAGTAAAGACTTAAATGTCTTATATCTTCCAGTTTAAGTGTGGCTTAAAAGGAACCTTCAAAAATTTTATTTATTCTCTTTGGCATAACTTTAGCAGAGCACAGATTTGTTGGACTATAGCAATTCTGGATGCACTTTGAGAAATCTGGCTTGATGAAAACTCATTGTATTCTATAGGAATGATCTGGAGCTCATTTTAAAAAGTCTTTTATTGATATCTTATTCATTTATATTTCTTAATATATTCCCTCCCAGACAGTCTTATAAGAAAGAATACAAAAATATATTTCCTCCCAGACAGTTTCTTATAAGAAAGAATACAAAAAAAGGAAAAGAAAACCAATCAGCGAAGCTAACTAATACTTCAACCAAGTCTAATACTCTATATAGTGTTTTACACTTCTAGGAATGTATCTTTGCAAAGAAAAAGAGAGGCACATTCTTGTATTTCTTCTTTGGGTTCAAGTTTAGTCATTATAATTTCAGTGTAATTTCAGCCATTGCTATTCACTCTTTCTGCTTACATCGTGATATTCATTGTATATATTCTTTTCATTGTTCTGCTCACTTTATTTTTCATCAACTCATGTAAACCTTCCCATGTTTCTCTGAATTCATCATATTCATAATTTCTTATGGTATAGTAATGTTCCATTGTAGTCGTCTACTGCAGTTTGTCCAGCCACTCTCTACTTGGTGGGCATTCGTTTTGTTACCAATTCTTTGCTGCCATAAATATTTTGTTGTATATAGTACCTTCCTTATTATTGTTGACCTCCTGGTGTATATGACCTGCACTGGTATTTCTGGGTCAACCCACCAATAGTGCATTACTATGAACGCCTTTCCACAACCTCTCCAATATTGACTTTATCTCAGCTGAGGTATAACTGTTTCTGCTCCAGTCCCTTATTTTAATTCTGTGTTTCCCTCTTTGTTTCAAGTGTATTTCTTGTAAAAAGAAACCATACCAGCACTCTGTAGCCTCCCCCCCCTCAAAAAAACCCCCAACAAAACAAAACCCTTAAAATCCTCCAAGTAAAAGCAGAGAGAGCTACCACCACTGCTGGACTGAGGCTTGCTTTGAGACCTCCAGTGCTGAGGGGGAGGAGTCCTTGGTTTCAGTCCTCCCACCTGGTCCCTGCATTTTGGTCTTTTGTCCATGCACATTAGGGTACCATGTGTCTGTCCTGGTCCCCACATGTCACCTGTCCTTTCATGCATGTTTCCATGTTCAGCCAGGATGTGTCTGCCTGATGGTGTGTTCTTCCTTTAAGCAAGACACTGGAAAATGCTTCCCTAAATAGGCACTTAGGAAACACCAACTGCAAAAGACTTTTAGTAGGGAGTCAAACTGAGACCTGGGAAAGACCTTAACTTAAAAAGGCGAGGGGCTCCCACTGCATCTGGATCCATCTCTAGTCGTCCAGATCAATATCTTGGCCACTGTAACCGGATGGTTCTGGAGGAGAGAGTGAGGCTGGTGACTTTGCATAGCCCTCCTTCACTTAAATCCAATTCACTTGCCAGTCATGGCATGACCTTCCTGATGTCATAGTCCTCTTTGAGAACAGAGGACAAACAACAACAACAAAGACCATAACTATAACAATATTTACAATTTGCTGAGGATGAGGAGAAGAACCTCAATGTTGTTATGATTTTCCTTTCTCTTATTAATGTTTTGGAATAGCGAATGAAGCAATGAAAGAAAAGCCTCTTAATATCAAATGTGCCTAGCACTAGGGACACAATTACAAAAGCAATGCCTACCCTCAAGAAGCTTATATTCTTATAGGGAAGCCAATACATATAAGGGAATCATGGTCAGGAAGTGGCACTTTGGCTAGGAAAGTTACAGGTATGATGAGTGCGACCCTTTGGGAATAGATCGACGCAGCACATTCAGGAACAATGATTCATGGCTCTAGAGCTAAGGACAGGGCTAAAAAAAGATCTGTAGGCACTTGATGACAAAAGCTATTGGCAAGGGCTTAGAGAAAATGACCAGAGAGGAGAGATTGAAGTGAAGCATGGGAGAGGCACCCACCAATCAGGGCTATGGCCCTCAGGGTCAAAGTTCTTCCAGGCTGTCCTCTTTGGCATAGGTGGCAAGGTGCTTCAGATGACTAGACTTTAGCAGAGATGATTGTAGAGCTCATGGCTAGAGTGGAGTGCTTATCTTTCACACAGTTGCTAAGTTGGCAATTCTTTTGAGAACTGTCTGTTTTATATCCTTTGACCACTTATCTATGGAGCAATGGCTTTTTATTTTATATTATTGTTTGACATGTTGAAAAGAAGCAGTTGTGTATATGACGTGAAGCTTTGTGTTTGTTCATACTGAAAGACAGCAGTTCTTGATTCGGAAAATGAGTTTTCATACTGAAAACTGGAAAAAAAAAGACGTATAAGGAAGACCACAGTTATTTTAAGGTATTAATTATTGGCAGTAGTATCTGTTAGAGGTGAGGATAAGATGATGAAGGGGAAAGTTGGTAGCTTGAGAAGAGGGAATATAAGTATGATACTGACTTTTTGAAAATAGATCAAATTGTTGACTCATAAAAAACCACAGACTTTTAAATTATGAGCATGTCCACGTAACATTTACTCTCCTAACATTTACTCTTCCCCACGGTTACCTTAATGAAAGCATTTTTTTTTAAATTTAGCCAGACCAAAAGCCAGGATTTATAAGCATTGAAATGTAGTGAGCCAACTTAAACAGGAGTGCCATCTTTCATATAGTTGCTACATTGGCATTTCTTTTGCGAATTGTTCGTTTGTATCTTTTGACCATTTATCTTTTGGAGAATGGCTTTTCATGTATATTATTGTTTGACTCTTCATCCATTTGATCTCTTCCACTACTTTGGGCATTAGCTTGTCTCTCTGGAATTATGTACTTTAATTAAGTGCTGATCAGAAATGTGTGAAAAAGAACCTATTCATTTGTTTCAAAAGCCAATGCTTGTATTATCAGCTACCCAGGAAAGGAATGTGAAACCATGACTTGTCAGTCCTGCTAGAGAACTTCAGAGAACTGCAGGTATTTTCCCAGGGGTGGCATTCCTTAGCACCGCTTGCCCTGGGAGTGGAAGTTGATTATTTTGCTCCCATTGGATGTTGTTGTTACTACCCTGAAGCAAGAGACTCCTTACATACACAGCAGCTAGGGAAAGGGGATTGGTGCCAAGAGAATTTGGAATAAGAATTCATCAACAAGGAAGCTAAAGAACCTATTGCTCCCAGCCCAAGGACACATAATACTGTATCAATGAATCAGAGAGAGGAGAAAGGAAGCAAGCCATTGTAGACCACAGCCAGAATCCAAGATTTCTGAGGCCCTTTGGCCGGGCAGCCAAAACATTCTTTTCTATCATTTGAATTCATAAGGCTGGGAGTCTAGTTGTAGGTGGGGGAGGGAGTAGGGTTAGAAACTCTGAAGCGGGACTACAGGACATTAGTTTTTTGTTTTTGTTTTTGAGAAAGAATATGTATTTGAGGCAAAGCAGCAGAGTGGAAAGAACACTGGAAGATAGCCCTAGAGAGTCAACTAAAATTAAATAGAGCAATTGATAACTTCACTAAAGTAGCAGGGTATAAATAACTCACAAAAATTAGAAGTTGTATGTTACCAATTCTTTCCAGCAGGAAGAGAAAAAAAAAAGAAATTCCATTCAGAACAAATACAGAATAAATAAAATATTTGGAGGTTGCCTCTCAAAATATACACAGGAATTATATGAATACTATAATTACATGATATTCTCTTTACAGAACTAAAGGAAGACAAATCATTGAAGACAGATTGAGTGTTTATGATTTAACTGTGCTAATAAAAGGGACAATGTGCTACCTAAATTAATTTACTGATTTAGTTCCATGTTACTCAAATTACCTGTGCACTATTTTATAGTAATAGATAAAATAAAACAAAATTGTTATGGAAGCACAAAAAAAGTCAAGAATCTTTAGATGCTAGTGTTGCTTGACCTTTCAGATTGTACCACCAAGAACCATGCCTGCTAGAAGCTAAGCCATTCAGTTCACTCCCAGGGACCACACATCCTCATCGATTTACCCTGGTCATTTTCTGACCAGCCACATCACTTTGAGTCTCCCCTTGTTCCCACACCCCCAAGCCTCTTTCACTTCCTGCCGTAAGAACTGTAATCACATCAATACCACCATTGTCTTTGGGAAAGGGCATGACAGTGGACTGCCTTATTTTTCCACTCACAATTTTTGTGACTCCCTAGATCTGGGGTGGGGAATCTGCAGCCTCTAGGCCCTCAAGTGTGGCCCAAAAGGACTTAAAGGGCCACAGGTCTGATTCCTCACCACTGCCCTAGACTAAAACTTCCTTCCCTGACCAACATTTCCCTATGTGTGTTGTCTCCCCCATTACAACGTAAGCAAGCTCCTTGAGAACAGAGGCTGTTTTGATTTGAAATTCATATCCCTGCTGAATGGTACATAGTAAGCACTTAAACAGATACTTTTCATTTATTCACTGATTCATTGATTCAAACATCTCTCATCTTATAATAAAGTCCAAATGAATACTTGACCTAAATATGAAAGGTCATATCATAAACAAGTTAGAGAAGAAAGGAATGAGACATTTTTCAGAACTATAGATAGGAGGAAACTTTTTGACCAAACAAGGGATCATAAAAAATAAAATGGATAATTGGAAAATTGATTAACACAGACAAAATCAATGCGGTTAGAATTAGAAAAGAAACAACAGAGAAACATCTTTGTGGCAAATTTCTCTCCTAGAGATCTGATATCGAAGATTCATATAAACATGTAAGTGCAACAGCTATTTTCAAATAGATAAATACTCAAAGGATATAAATAGGCAGTGTTCAAAAGGAGAAAAGCAAGTTATAAACAGCTATGTAAAAATATAAGAGAAATGCATATTAAACTGACTTTAGGCTTCCACCTCACACCCATCCGATTGCTATTTTCCTTTTTTGTCTTCTTTTTCAATTGTTGGAGGGGCTTTAGGACAGGCATATTAATTCAGTGTTGGAGGAGCTGTGAATTGAGACAACCATTTTATTTTTTAAAATAGCACTTTTTTTTTGTAATTACACATACAGACAATTTTTAACATTCATTTTTATAAAATTTTGAGTTCCAAATTTTTCCTCTCCTCTCTCCTCCCCCCTCCCTAAGATGGTAAGCAATTTGATATAGGTTGTGTATGTAAAATCATGTAAAACATATTTCCATATTAGTCATGATCCAATCATTTTAGAAAGTAATTTGGAACTATATTCAAAAAGTTACTAAACTGTGCATACTCACTGACTCAAAGATACCACTGCTAGGCACATACCCCAAAGAGATCAAAGACAGAAGGAAAGGACTCATGAACAAAAATATGTATAGCAATACATTTTTAAAAAAAAAATAGGGAATTATTTTACTGTCATGTTGATTTTTTTTAATATAAATAGAGGTTCAGAGTTTCATATGCAATCATTTTTCTGTCCTTTATGTGCTATTGAAATGTCCATATTTGGTTCTAATAAAAAATGTGGTTTGTTTTTGGGTTGTTGTTTTTTTTTAATAAAAGAAAAAACACTGGATGGAAAGGCAAAGAGACCTTGGTTTTTGTTCCACATCTGCCACTATATTAGGTTTGGATCCTTCCTCTGCTTGTTGAGTGATCAATCATCTAAGTCCAGATATCTCATTTTACAGATGAGGAGCCTGAGCCCAAAGAAATTGTCTGACCAGACTAAAGTCACATTACTAGTTAGTGGTGGAGCTGAAACTGGTCGCCAGGAGTCCTGACCTCCATTCCAAGGCTTGCTCTTTCTTTCTTTCTTTCTTTCTTTCTTTCTTTCTTTCTTTCTTTCTTTCTTTCTTTCTTTCTTTCTTTCTTTCTTTCTTTCTTTCTTTCTTTCTTCTTTCTCTCTCTCTTCTCTCTCTCTCTCTCTCTCTCTCTCTCTCTCTCTCCCCCCCTCCTCCCTCCTCCCTCCTCTCTCTCTCTCTCTCTCTCTCTCTCTCTCTCTCTCTCTCTTTCTCTTTCTTCCTTCCTTCCTTTCTATTTTTTTAATAATTAATTTCTTTTTAGTTTTCAACATTACCTTTCATAAGATTTTGAGCTTTTTTTCTCCCCTTCCCTCTTCTCCTCCTTCCCCAAGACTGCATGTAGTCTGATATAGACTCCACATATACATTCATATTAAGCATATTTTCACATTAGTCATGATGTAAAAAAGAATTAGAACTAATGGGAGCAACCATGAGAAAGAATAAAACAAAACAACAAAAGAAAAGGAGAGCAAATAGTATGCTTCCATCTGTATTCAGACTCCATACTTATTTCTCTGGATGTGGGTAGCATTTTCCATTGTGAGTCTTTTGGAGTTGTCTCATATTCTTGCATTGCTGAGAAGAGCTAAGTCTATCAAAGTCAGTCACATTGCACAATGTGGCTGTTGCTGTGTACAACATTCTCCTGATTCTGCTCATTTCACTCAGCATCAGTTCATATTAGTCTTTCCAGGTTTTTCTGAAGTATACCTTGATCATCATTTCTTATAGCACAATAGTATTCCATTACATTCATATACCACAATGTGTTCAGCCATTCCCCAATTGATGGGCATCCTCTTAATTTCCAATTCTTTGCCACCACAAAAAGAGCTGCTGTAAATATTTTTGTACATGTGGATCCTTTCTCTGTTTTTATTATCTCTTTGGGATACAGACCTAGGAGTGGTATTGCTGGGTCAAAGGATATGCAGAGTTTTATAGCCTTTTTGGGCATAGTTCCAAATTGTTCTCTGGAATGGTTGGATCAGTTCACAACTCCACCAACAATGCATTAGTGTTCCAATTTTCCCACATCTTCTCCAACATTTATCATTTTCCTGTTTTGTCATGTTAGCCAATCTGATAAGTGTGATGTGGTACCTCAGAGTCATTTTGACTTGCATTTCTCTAATCAATACTGATTTAGAGCATTTTTTCATGTGTCTATAGATAGCTTTAATTTCTTCATCTGAAAACTACCTGTTCATATCCTTTGACCATTTATCAGTTGGGGAATGATTTGGATTCTTATAAATTTGACTCAGTTCTTTATATATTTTAGAAATGAGGCCTTTATCAGAGACACTTGCTGTAAAAATTGTTTCCAAGCTTTCTGTTTCCCTTCTAATCTTGGTTGCATTGGCTTTGTTTGTGCAAAATCTTTTCAATTTAATGTAATCATTGGCATCCATTTCACATTTCATAATGTTCTCTATCTCTTGTTTGGTCATAAATTCTTCCCTCCTCTAAAGATTTGATAGGTAAACTATTTCTTCCTCTCCTAGTTTGCTTATAGTATCAGTCTTTGTATCTAAATTATGTACTCATTTTGACTTTATTTTGGTATAAGGCATCTTTCTTTTTTAAAATTTTTAAATTTAATTTAAATTTTTTAAAATTTGAAAATAAGTTTTATTGGTGCCTTTTATCTTTGTCATAGTCATTTCCTATCCCCACTTCAGAGTTGTGACTAAGAAAAATAATAAAGTAAAAATGTGTAATATAGAGGTGGTATGGTATAATGGATAGAGCTAGCTGGCCTAAAAGTCACGAAGACCTGGGTTCAAGTCCTGTCTCTGTCCCATACTAGCTGTGCCATCCTGGGCAAATCATTTACACTTTGAGAATCCCAGGGTACTCACACGGGAAATTGTGGAGCAAGTGTTGATACTCCTATGCCAATGAAATTATAGGAAAGAAGGGAAGGAGGAAGAGAGGGAAGAAGAAAGGGAGGGAGGAAGAAAGGAGGGAAGTGAAGAGGGAAAGAAAGGAGGGAAGAAGGAAAGAAGGGAAGGAAGGGAAGAAGAGAGGAAGGAGGAGAAGAAGGGAGGAAGGAAGGGAAGAAAGGGAAGGAAGGAGGAAGACACAGAGGGAGGAAGGAAGGAAAGGAGGGAGAGAGTGAGGGAGGACAGACCACCAGATACATAGACTATATTTTACAATCCATACAGTAGTCTGTCCCAGCTGGGCATAGAGTCAGGAAGACCTGAATACAAATCTGGCCTTAGACATTTACCAGTTGTGCGAGCCTAGTCAGTTAAGTCACTTAAGCTGTATTTGCCTTAGTTTCTTTAACTGTAAAAGAGGATGATAAAAACACTACTTTCCAGAATTGTTGTGTCAAATGAGATAATAATTTGTAAAATGCTCAAGCAATACCTGGAACATAGTAGGTGCCATATTATTTCTTATTCCCTCCTCTTTTCCCTTCCCCTTCCAGTAGTCTACTTCTCTTCTATGATGGAGGGAGTATATTCCATTAGCTGTTCTCTGGGACCACAGTGATCTTTCTTTTATACCACACTATGATGCTTTTAAAAAACATTTTGTTCTTTGTTAAGAAATAAATCAATACTTAAAGTCATTAGGCCAGTTTTCAGTTAAAGCAGCCCTAGGAGAATTTTGCAAAGTCAAAAATTTGTTTATAATGTAAATAACCACTTACTTTATGTGTTGGTAGGTTAACTTCTAAGTTAAGTTTGACATCAGGTTTTCTTTGAAGCAGAACAGTTGTATGTCATGGTACTTTTAGATTTATGAAGTATTCGCTAAGGATGATTGGTTTTATTAACCAAGCAAAGAAGCTGAGATCCCTCAGTGCCTTCTGGAAACCTGCTGCCCGTTGATTTCTGGAATGGTTGTTTGCTAACTATTGCTATTCCACTCTCAAGGGAGTAGTAGCCTTTGAAGTCTTTGATTATATTCTGACTCAGGCTAAGGATTCAGGGACTTCCTTTAGATCCATCTTTTCCCCCTGAATATTTATTTATTATTATATTCATTGAATTCATTAAATATTTTTCAACTATATGTAAAATTTTTTAACATTAGTTTTTTTTCTTAATTTTCTGTTCCAAATTTTCTCCCTTCCTCTTGCTCCTCTCTGCCTCCTTGAGAAGGCAAGCAATTTGATATAGACTATACATATGAAGTTATACAAAACATGTTTCCATATTAGCCATGTTGCAAAAGAAAACGCAGATTTAAAAAAAAACAAACAAGAAAAATTTTAAAAAAGTTTAAAAAATATGCTTTGATCTGAATTCAGACTCCAGTTCTTTCTCTGGAGGTGGATGGCATTTTTCATCATAAGTCCTATGGAATTGTCTTTGAGCATTGCATTGATTAGAATTCTCAAGTGATTTACAGTTTTTCATTGTGCAATGTTGCTGTTACTAGATACGATGTTCTCCTGGCTCTGCTCACTTTACTTTGCATCAGTTCATATAAGTCTTCCCAGGTTTTTTTTGAAACCATCTTGTTTGTAATTTCTTATAACACAATAGTATTCCATCACAATCATATATCATAACTTATTCAGCCATTCCTCGGTTGAATAGACATCTCCTCATTTTCCAATTATTTGCTACCCCAAAAAAAGAGCTGGTAAAAATATTTTTGTACATACAATCAATTGGGGAATTTTCCTTTTTCTTTGATCTCTTTGGAATACAGACCTCTTAGTAGTATCTCTAGTTAAAGGATGTGCACATTTTTATAGACTTTTAGGTGTAGTTCCAAATTGTTCTCCAAAATGGTTGGATCAATTCCCAACTCCACCAACAGTGCATTAGTGTCCCAATTTTTCTATTAAATTCTTCCTTCTTTCTTTCCTTTCTTTTTTGCACCTTCCTCCCTTTCCTTCCTTCCTTCTTTTCTTTCCTACTTTCCTTTCTTGCCCATCAATTCATATATTTTGTAGATTCTGTAACTAGTGAGCTGGCCCAAAACTGAACAGGAGGAAGACAGTAGACTAGATTGCCTTTGGGAAATTGTGTAGTTTTTTTAATGACTCCAAGCTTCTTATTTAAAAAATTAAAAATTATAAAAATTATAAAATTATAAAAAAACCTTATGTTTGTGTGTATATGTATTTGTATATTCTCAACCATTTCCATTGTGCCAGTGCATGAAAGAACTATATAATAGAATGGTATAAAGATGTGTAGCTTATCATTAAGTATTCTGTACATGATGATTCTTTATAAGGATTCTTGTTATTGACAACATGACCAGTGACACATACTCATTCTAGACAGGGAAAGAGAGAAAATACGGTAGAGAGAAGAAAGAATCAAGTGATATTTTCTCTGAAACTTCAATTGTAATTGTAAATAGATAATTCGAAATGCCTGGATTAATTTAGCCTCTTACTCCCACCCCCAAACCCTCCTTGCAATGAAATCCCTTCCTTCCTTTTGCCTCTTTCTTAGCTAGGAATGTTTTTTGAAAAGTTATTTTCCTTTCTCCTTTGGGTGTTTTGGAAGCAGTCAGTTTTTGGACAAAGCAAGTGATAGAACCTTTATAAAAAGCAAGAGGTCTCCCTCTACTTCTCACCTTGCTTCCCTAAAAAGGGTACTAGTCCATTTGCTCAGAACTTTAGGTTGAGAGAACTACATCTTGGTTCCAGAATTAGCCCTCTTGGAATCTGTGAACAGCTAAGCTGAAACAGGATCCTAGGATGTTAGACTTAGGGAATTCCGTTCTTTAGGTTACTTGCAGTTGCCTCTAAAGTCTACTGGATTAACTTTGTAATGACAACCTTTTTCATGGACAGACTGGTCCAGCATCTGATTGCTGTGTTTTAAAACTATTCAGAAGGATGCTTTGGTTGACCTTATATCAAGCAATGGTGCAACTGTAGGAGATATACTGAACTAAAGAAGTCAAGTCAAGCTTTTAAGTTGCATGTCAAGGCTTCTGATCCTTACATTTTATTTATTTTTGATGGGGGTGGAGATGGCAGAGAAATGAGAAGAATTAAAGGGCCTGCCTTTTGTGAAACAAGGATTATAGACAGGCATGGTGAGTTGTTGCTCCCTTCCTTGCTCTTTTCACCAGCTACTGCATCCTGGGAAGTCAATCTGTTAGCTCTTCCTCTAGCAGGAATTATACAAAATGTTTCATGCTTGAAGTAGGCCTTGCCTTTCTACCAGACTTCCCTTGTCTCTGAGGGTGCTTGATCTCTTTCTGCTCTCCTGACTATCTGTCTGCCTTAGATCCACTGCTTATTTTGAGACTTCTGGCTCTTCTCTGATTGCCTGCAATTGAAAAGTGGCTCAGTTCAGTACTCATTTACTTCTTGAGTCGAGGCTGTTTTCTTGTTCTAGTACCTCTGTTACAAACCTCTATTCTAGTACTGTCATCTTGCTTGTTTACAGCCCTACCTGGTTTATTGGGAGCTACCGCTGTCAGTGTCCCAACCTAACAGAAAGATTAAGAACTGATAGTGGAAATCCTTTAAGTATCTGGAAATCTGTGTTAAGAGTTATGGTATTAATCAAGCGCAATCAGCAGTTCTTAAGTCTTGGGTCTTCCATCACTTTGACTAAGATGTGGGTGTACTATGGAAAGATGAAGCCCAAGAAAACTGAAGTATTGACTTCTGGCCATTCGTTTTGTTGCAGCTTATATGTTTTTGGTCTTCAGAATTCACAAGCACATTTAGTAGCATTTGAAAAAATAGAAAATACACCCTATACATCCAATTGTGCCTACTTGTCACTTAGGATAGGCACAGGGAACTAGATACATAATCTCATTGTTATTGGACTCTTGGGTGAGGAAACTCCCTCCAATGCAGATTGGTTCTTTTTCTATAATTCACAGTCATAGAGAGTTGTCTGGAGGCACAAAAAGCTTGTTACTAACTTGTTTAATATCTCTGAGCCTCAAAATGTTTAAGAGACTTGCCCAGAGTCACACAACCAGTATATGTTAGAGGAGAGACTTGAACTCAGGTCTTTCTGGCTTTGAGGGTGGCTCTCTATCTACTACATCATTCTTCTCAGCTTACATATAATCAATCAATATTTTTAAGATACTAAGATGTCAGTTATAATTACTTGGGTATAGTGAAGTAGATAGCAGTTGACTGGAAGTTCAATCATTGCCTCTTGAGAATAAATCTGCTTGTGAAAGTTTAGAAGGTAGATATGGACCTACCTTCCTTTTTCTTCTGTACTTTTGGAGAGAAATTTCATTTCTTCCCACTAGCAGCTAAGGGGTGCTATGAGTAAGAACACTGGACTTGGAGTCAGGAAGACCTGAGTTCGGATTTCATCTTTGATACTTACTGGCTATGTGAGCAAGTCACTTACCCTGTCTGCCTCAATTTCCTCAATTGTAGAATGGGGATAATAAAAGCATTACCTCAGAGGGTTGTTATGATGATTAAATGAGGTAATATTTGTAAATCACATTGCAAACCTTAAAGCACTATGTAAATGCCAGCTGCTATTATCATCATCATTATTATTATTGTTCTCAAATCTGGAAGATCAACAATGTCATTTAATATTTGACATTTGGATATGAGGTGTCTTTGTAACAGGTGAGTGTCCAATCCTATTCTTTGTTAAAAGAAAGGAATAGCAGGGTTTTTTCTTTTTTTTTCCCCCCTCTCTAATATATCCTAGCACATTCAGAATTCTACTATAGGATAATTTAGGCAAGGGATTTCAGGGTTAAATTTAAGTACTTGAAAGCAGAGGTTCTTTATATATGCAAAATCACAGTGGAAGCCTAGAAAATGGCATTAATATTGGTAGTACCAGATGACAGTGTTTCAAAGGGAAATTAAACAAAAAAAAAATTAGTCACGACTTGAGGTATGAGGAAAAGCCTAAAAATCAGAAGTGGTTCTCTCCTACCCCCATCTGTAAACAACCAGATGATGGATGGTTTGTTGTGGTGTTCAGCCTTATATAACCTCAATTTATTTTGCTTTTAGAACAGCTAATAAACTACATCCCTAGTAGACATTGATAAGTATTTTCTTCCCTTCTCGAGCTTTCTAGGCAAGCTCAAGACCCTTAGGCTGGTTTTCTAACTCAGATGGAAATATAGCTAGGCTTGGAAATGCAGTCTCACCCCTGGTGCCTACCTACTATTTCTCGGAACTTTGATGGCCTCTGAGGTTCATTCAGTTCAGATCTTTGATTCTGAATCACTTAACTCTCTGAGTCTCAGTTTCTTCAACTGTAAAATGAGGAGGCTGTAATAGATGGTCTTTAAATTTCATTCTAACTCCAATCAAAGGTACTTCATTTACGTTGCTGTTTTATTCACTGAGGGCATTTGAATACAGATGGTATTTCAATGAGTGCTCTGGGTGGTATGGATTCAAATCCTAGCTCAGACATCTACTAGCTACATGATCCTGGGCAAGTCACTTCTACTTAACCTGTTTTAGTCTCAGTTATCTGTAAAATGGGGATAATAATAGCACCTACCTCATAGATTGTTGTGAGGATAAAATGAGATTTTTCATATGTATGTAGTGCTTTGCAAACCTTAAAGAGCTATGTAAATGTTAGCTATTAATGTACATATTGTCTGGCTTTTTTTCCCAGGTTGGTCTTAAGAACATTTTATTAGTCGAGCATGGAATTGTTCACATCAAGTCCTTTTCTCAGACATATATTCAATCAATTTTTTATTTTTTGGCTTCCAACTCGTGCCAGGACATAAACTTAGGCCTTCAGTTCCCCCTGTGGAGATGAATTCTGTGCTCCTAAATGCTAGAGGCTGTGGACTTCACTGTGGCATGTTAATAGTGCTTACTTTCAAGAAGAGAAGGCAGAGTAAAAAAAAAATAAAACAAACAAACAAAAAAACTCAGCACCCTCACTCACAAAGAGGTTTGGTTTGGGTTCATTACTATTCATCACGCAGTGTGCTGTCTCTCTCTAAAGTGTTAGTGCCAAATCCTCAAGCCTGCTTTTGCAACCCTTCTAAACACTGCCCACCCCTGTCCCACTCCAAATGTTGGGAAATAAGTGCAGGATTTTGCAACCTAGGATAGAATTGGGGAAAACAAAACAAAAATCCAAAATGCATGATTCAGCTAGTAAAATTTAACTTTCCTTTTTTTAATTAGCAATGTTTTCTGTCTTCACACTATGAACAGTTTTCATATTGTAGCAATTGATATTTTGTATGGGGCAAGTGCCAGCTTTGAACAAGTTAAAGGAAAAATGAGTGATTTCTCTTTTTCTTTGACATGTATGAATCTTAATTTCGAATATAGAACCTTGAGAGATCTAAGCTGGTTCTTAAGGAGTTGTGCTACCTATATATATTCTTGGTGCTGATAAGGAATGTAGGTGTTTTCCCTTTCTGTTTGATCTCAGTGTGAAGTTTTTTGGATTGAAGTTAACTTAATTTTGTGAAACTTCAACTGAACTTCTTCCAGTAATTATTGAGGGAGGGCAGAGTAGGGGTGAGGAGAGAGACCTTGTCACTCTTCCATGGCTTCTATAGCTACATGCTATTGGCATACATTCATTTCCTTATGTCAAATAGCAGTGTTTGAGGCAAGCCAATTCAGAGGCATTTTTTTTTAATTTGGAAAGAAGGTTCTGAAGCCCCAAGGCTGAGAGTGTGAAACAATTGTGCTTGAGACATTAATTATGCCATTTTTGACTGCTGTTTGACCTCCTGCTTCTCAGGTCTGGGTTTGGGACAAAGCAAGTTCTGTTAGAAGAGATACCCTAAGGTTAATCTGGTAATTTAAGGGGAAGCTCATAGCGGTTGTGTGGCGCCTTTGATTCCATTAGAAAGAAGATATTGTTTTGTGCAGCTAACTTTGGGGGGATGGGGGCTAGAGAACTATAGACAGAGTTCATATTAATACTAATCTGAGAGGTTTGGTTCTTCAAGAAAGAAGATGTTTTAAACCTATCAGATTCTTCTTCATTTTAAGTTAAAAGATCAGTGCAGCATCCTAGGAGATGGATGAAAAGTATTTTAGAGAGAATCTCTACAGAATCACCCAGAATGTGAAGTTGTATGTATGCATGAAGTTTTTGAAAGAAAAAAACAAAAACCACCAAGCATCAGATGATAGAGAGGGAAGGAAGGTTTAAAGTTCTTTCTGTCTCTGAGGTGCAGCAGCTTAGGCTTCTGCTGAGTTTTTCGCCATTATGAATCAGAGCTACAGGCAGAATATAAAAGTCCATGACCTTGTATTCTGTAGCATCCATTCCTCTGATGCCATATTTCAGCTTTAACTCTTCTCCCCGGTGGCAGTTCAGTCCTTTCTCTAATTGTAGGCGCTGCCTGTGGGTTTTGAAGGA
The DNA here is from genome assembly GCF_003287225.1 of Phascolarctos cinereus. NCBI lineage: Eukaryota > Metazoa > Chordata > Mammalia > Diprotodontia > Phascolarctidae > Phascolarctos > Phascolarctos cinereus. The sequence goes on along the minus strand of NW_027556180.1, from coordinate 171,858,354 downwards.
TGTGAAAGAGTCTGCCTTCCCGGATAAGAACATAAAGTTGAGATTGATTTGAGTCATTATATTGAGAATTTGCAGCCCTATCTCTTTTTAAGGGGACATGGGGAAATTCAAGACATCCTAGGTAAACCCCTATTACTGGGGGATTGTCTTTAGTGTCCTTCTACTATCAGATTTGATGTTTAGCTATGATATATTATGTTTACAGTGGGAGAGAAATTGATGAGGTGTGATGAATTGGAATATGGTACTTGTGGATAAAGATGGCTAGGATTACCAGAAGGATAAGTCACATTTCGTAGGGAAGGAAATTAATTTAATAGTTTTCAATAAACTATAGTAACTTTTGGAAAGAAAGTCAGATGCCTGAGGGTAAAGATGGCCAGCATGGCTTCAAATTGTAGAGGGAGAAAAGCAAATTTAATAGTGTTTAGAAAACTATAGTAACTTTTGGAAAGAAAGTCATTTGGATAACAGTCTACCAGTAGGTATTTATTAGGTACTTTCTATGTACTAGGCATTGTGCTGGGCCCTAGGGATATGAAAATGAAATAGTCCCTGCCCTCAAGGAACTTACATTTTATGAGAAGAAAAAAAAAACACCTACCAACACATATGTACACATATAAATAAATTCAATTCAGAGAAATATAATAAAATAAAATATAATAAATTCAAATAAATAAATACAATTCAGACAAATAAATTCAAAGTAAAATATGATTCAAATAAATTTAAATAGATAAAATGAATTTGAATATAATTAAATGAAATAAAAATATAATAAATTCAAATAAATAATTCTAATACTTCAAATAAATTCAAAGTAGATGCAATTCAAATAAATACATTTAAATAAATATAACAAATTAAAATAAATACAATTCAAATCAATAAGTTCAAAGTAAATACAAGTTCATTTTTTGGGAGGGGGAGGCCTCTATAGAGAGAAAGGCCTCATGTAAGAGATAACATTTGAGCTGAGCTTTGAAGAAGATGGGATTCTAAGAAGTTCCTGTGGTATGGGATTGAATCCCATGCAGGGGGTGACAGGGAGCCTGAACAGAGGCACTGAGAGGGAAGATAGAATGTTGTGCGAGAGGAACAGTAAGAAGTCTAGTACGGTTATGACGTAGAGTGTGTGGCAGAACCACTGTAATATTTCTTCTGATAGTATGACTGTTTGTTACACAAGCTCTATGGGATCAGAAGCAGAGCTTTTTAATCTCTGTAAGCCAGTCCTCTGAAGGGAAAAGCATGTCCTGCATGGGAAATGCAATAAAAAGGGCACAGATACTTTTGCAGTGAGTTATATGGTATGGATCTTGTTTTAATACCAGTATTACAGGAAACCAAAAAAAAATTCTTATTCTGTTGTAATCAGGCATTGTATTGTCTGTTTTCTAATCCATGATTACTTGGTGAATCTTTGCCTGTGTTTGATACTGTATAGATATCTAAGAATCTGATCTTTTGGAAAGCAAGATCTTGTTCTAACACTTTGGTAAGAGGTTTATTTGACTAGACAAGCATGTGTTTAAAGTTCAGTATCTGTCTAGGAGAGCAAAGAAGGCAATGGCTTAAAGCAATGATTTTTTTTGAAGTGTTACTGATGATTGTCTTAGCATCACTGTCATTTCTGGATTATCCTCCCTCCCGTCACCCTAATACAATCCTCCTTTTAAGTATAGTTAAGCAAAACATAGGATCAAAGACTTATAATGATAATACTGAATTATACTAAATGTTTTACAAGTATTATCTCATTTGATCTCCTCAGAACAACCCTGGGAGCTGCCATTATTATTCCAATCTTACAGATGAGGAAACTGAGGCAGACAGGTTAAGTGACTTGCCCAGGATCACATGGCTAGTAAGTGTCTGAGGCTGCATTTGAACCCAGGTCTTCCTTGACTCCAGGTCTCATTCTCTATCCATTGTGCTACCTAGAGTTCAAAGGAACTGTAGAGGTTGGCAAGTCCAAACACCATGTTTTATAGATGAAGAAACTAAGGTCTGTACTCTATTTGCTAGGATATGCCTTGTTCGATACCTTTGATCTACTGCTTCTCTGCTGAGAGGAGAGAGGTCTATTTAAGCAACAGATGTTCTGGAGTCAGGTTTAGTCACTGCATTGATCTGAGATCTGAAATCTTTTGGTAGATTTTTCTTTTACATTATTGTGGCCGTTGTGCAGATTGTTTCCTTGATTATGTTGTGCGTGTGCGTGTGCGTGTGTGTGTGTGTGTGTGTGTGTGTGTGTGTGTGTGTTTCTTGCTCCTGAATATTGAAACCTAGGATGGCTTTATGCTACATTTTCACTCTCAAATTGGAATTTTAGGATACCCCTCTCTCAGCATTTGCTTAAAAAGCATGTAATACTTTGGGGCAGCTAGGTGGTACAGTGGATAGAGTAATAGGCCTGGAGTCAGGAAGACCTGAGTTCAAATCTGGCTTCAAATGTTTACTAGCTGTATGATCCTGGCCAAATTGGTTAATCCTGTTTGCCTCAGTTTCCTCATCTGTAAAATGAACTGGAAAAGAAAATGGCAAACTGCTCCAGTATCTTTGCCAAGAAAACCCCAAATGGGGTCATGAAGAATTGGACATGATTCAACACTAACAACAAAATACCTATTTAACGTCCTCTAGATTTAGGTTCACAAAAAAGAACTAGTGGAATAAATCTATGCCTATGTTATTTGAGATCACAGTACCTGTTACCTGGTATGTCTTCAAAACTTTTCCAAAGTGCCTGTATTTGTTATAGTTAATCTGGGCTGTCACTAGACCGGGGCATTTGCTGCTCCAGCCCAGCTAAACTCAAAGTCCCATCACCTCCGTTTATTTGTAATTTGATGTGTCCTGTCATGAGTACTGGGGCAAGACATTTGTGCACCTTAGGCAAGATTTGACGGTTTGTGCTGTCAGCTAATACATTGCTGCCCACTAGAAACTTTGAGCCTTCACTGTAATATATCATCAGAAAATAAATGCATACATGCCACAGAGAGTAGACTCTACTGGTATCAGAAATATATTCAGTTATAAAAGGTAGTAAAAAGTGTTCGTCATTGCATCCTACTAACTGACTCCTTTGCCTACTCTAATTCTGTGTCTGCCCATGACTATTTTTGGGACCCCATTAATAGAAGATTCCTGCATACAGCCCACTTTCACTCAGTATTTTGTAGCACTGTTTTGTCACCTGTGGTATATTCTGCCATGTCAAAGGAAGACTTCCCACCTATGCCTTGCTTTTCTTACTCAAAGCAATTATACGTCAGAGTGTTTGTGTATCCCCTATTGGTGCCTTTTCCCTTCCCTGTCTCATCAGACATCTTTCATATTAGTCCTGAGCATTTCATCTTTTTCCTTCCCCTTCTTCAATGGGGGTTGTGTTGAATGGAATGGAAACCTGTGCTTGGCTGAAAAAAATATGTCACCATGGGAGATAAGGCAGGCACCTACAGGCTATCAGCTCATTTTTCTTTGGAGGTGACCTTGAAAAGTAGCTTTTCAGAAGTTATTTTCAAGGACACACTAGAACAGGGATACACATCTTTTTACTTTAAAAAAAATACTAATAATTCTCCTTGCTGTCTTACCCTGTTAACACTACATATTTGTTGTAAATATGTGTAAAGAAATGGTGCTTTAAGTATCCACGATTTTGTTAGTGTGGGTAGTCTGTCTATGGACTGAGTTATTAATCTTCTTTGTGTCACGGACCCCATTGGCAGTCTGGTGAAACTAAGGATTTCTCAGAATAATGTTTTTTTGTTTGTTTGTTTTTTAGTGAGGCAATTGGGTTAAGTGACTTTCCCAGAGTCACACAGCTAGGACATATTACGTGTCTGAGGCCAAATTTGAACTCAGGGCCTCCTGACTCCAGGGCCAGTGCTCTATCCACTGCGCCACAGAATAGTGTTTTAAATGCATAAAATCAAATACATAGTATTATAAAGGAAACCAATTGAAATACAGTTGTCAAAATAGATATTTTTTTAAATGTGTGGACCTCAGGTTAATGACCTCTGATTTATGGGAATAACTTACAATCCCCTTCCATAACTTAATGATTGATATCTTTGTGAGTTCCTCTGGCCAAAGCAACTACAACAACACATTACTCTGGCCAACCTGAAGAAAACCTCTCAATTTAGCTAGGTTGATCCTCAAATGATAGACAAGTGGTCCATTTTTTGGCCCTTACTTGAACCATTTCTATCTTGATAAGCCCTTCCAAAGCTTGTGCTCCATTGGAATAACCTTCAACTACCCATGGTCAACCTTGTCACCCAATGAGGCATCAGAAGTTGGCTTTAGTGGAGGAAAGAAATGATGCCTCAAGTTTTATTCCAGTTGGTCCTGCACATTGCTGTGAAAATACTTTTGTGTAAATGCAGATCTGACCCTGTGATTTCCCTATTCAACCATCTCCAGTGGCTTCTTATTGCCCCTAGTATTAAATATAAATTCCTGTGTTTAGCTTTTAAAGCCCAACATCACCTGGTCCTAACCTATCTTTCCAGCTTCATTGGCCATTAATCTTCTCTGTCATACTGTGATCGAGGCAAACTGATTTTTTCTCTGTTCCTCGCACATGGAGGAACACATGCTTCTCTGTTTCATCTCCTGACACCACACCTTTGCATTAGTAGTCCTACGTGCGTATTATGCACATTCTCCTTACCTCTGCCTTATAATGTTCCTCTCATTCTTTAAGATATAGCTCAGGTACCATCTTCTGCATGAAAGCTTAGTGGATCCTAATGTCTCCTAGTGTCCTCTTTCCCAAAGTATCCTTTGTTTAACTACTTTTGTATTTATCCATTTTATATTTATGCTGTATATGTTTTTATATGCACTCATGGTCATCCTCATTAGAATATAAATTCCTTGGGAGTAGGGATTGTTTTATTCTTTGTATTTCTATCCCTAGCACCTTGTACAGTACCTGGCACATAGTAGATAGGCCATGCTTAATAAATACTTGTTTCAGTGATGAAAAGTGTAGTATAGCTAGAAAATGCTTATGTTGAGTAAACATGGCAAGGTTGTACTAACCCAAAGAGGAAGGCTACACACACACACACACACACACACACACACACACACACACACACGGTGTATATAAACATACATGTACATACATACATAGTACATATATGTGCACACACATATATACATGCATACATACATACACATATATACATATGTATGTATGTATGTATGTATAAACATTTCTGGAGATGAGGCAGGAAACAAAGCTTTCACTAGAAATTCTGGTACTTGGAACAATCAGTGTTTTCAGAAAATTTAGGTGGGAGTGGCAGCTAGGTGTAGAGCTCCAGCCTTGGAGTCAGGAGGACCTGGATTCAAATCTGGCCTCAGACACTTGACATTTAACTAGCTATGTGACCCTGGCAAGTCACTTAACCCCGATTGCTTCACAGAAAAAAAAAAAAGAAAGAAAAGAAAATTCAGGTGGGAAAGACCTGGAAATCAGGATCGTAAGGCCCTAATCAGGAGGGGAACTCTGTGATAGCTCCATGTGGTAGGGAGCTAGAGATCCCAGGACACTGGCCCCCATGATGTTGAACTTCCCTATTTCTCCTCCTTGCCAAGGCTGGATGGAGGAGAACGCACAATCTGATAGCTTTCTGTTTTAGTAATCATTCTCAGTAATGTTTTGAGCACAATTGTTTCTACCTGCTGGAGGAGTATAAATACTATTTATGCCTTCTAACTTTTGATGCCCTGAGGCAACATCCTACTTACCCTGCCTTAGTTACAGCCCTGGGATGGAGCAATAGTGTGCTATAGACTCCAGATCTCTTTCTAAAGGCCTAGAATTGTGGGAATTTGTCTAACCTGATTAGTAGAGTTTGCCCGACTCTGACACAGGGTTCTGTTTGCATTACCTATAAAATGGGATTTTTGTAAAGTAATCTTATAAGTTTCTTATAATTAAGGAATTTGATACTCCAAAAGATCTGTGACTTCTTTAGTGTGGGTACTGCTTCTACATAGAGTGTACAGAAATGATACCTCAAGAGTTTAGAAATCTGTGGTTTTGTTGGCATGGCTCATCTAAAACATATTTCATTAACTCTCATTGATTTCCTTGAAGAGGAAACATTTAATCACTCTGGTGGCCAACTTTTCCATTGACCATTGATGAGTACATTGGTACTTGAGTAAGCTAATCCTCTGATAACAGTCCTCTGAGTCTGTTGCTGGGTCCATATTTGAAGCCTTTCTAGTTTTATAAAACCCTCCATAACTTGAGATCTTTTGATAACATCTTCAAGAAGACAATCTTGCCTTCATGCCATGATGTATAGTAACATGTGAGGTCACCTTGGCTAAGTCACTGTGTACCTGATTTCTCCATCTTTAAAATCAAACCCTACCAAGGACACTGTAAGACTGTGATGATTGAGAATTAGGTTTTAAAAGTAAATGCACATTTCTTTTAAAAATATACTTTGAGCATCTATAATTTCATAGATGTGAATACACCTTGGATGTGAATACTCCCTCTGCTGATAATGAATTACAAATTCTCTGTTCCTTAGTTGGACATCTGACTCTGATACTACTAAAAAAAAAGTTACTACCTTGTGGCCAGCCTTCTGTTGATAAGCCTCTTTAAACTTAATTAAACTGATCTTAAGACTAAAGATGTATATAGTTAACCCTTCCACATCGCAGGCATTAGGGGCACAGTACCCCCGTGATTTGAAAATTTATGTAAAATTTTTTGGCACTCCCTGCCTACCAAAGAAGTCTGAATTATTATGGCATTAAAAAATAAAGTATGTTGATATTATACAATACTATACATATTTTATGTATTTCTGAGTTTCTAAACTTTTTCTGTCATCTACTGGCCTTCACGTATCATCTGTGGCTTCTGCAAAACTCCCCCCAAATTCCCATTTAATTTCTTGTGCCTACCCATGATATATCAAAACTACAATGGGGAAAGTCGTGATATGGAAGGGATAACTGTAGTAGTAACAATAATAATAAAAGCTAACATTTATTTATTTTAAATACAAATTTATTTATTTTTAGTTTTCAACATTCACTTCCACAAGTTTTTGAGTTCCAAATTTTCACCCCATCTCCCCTCCCCCCACCCCAAGATGTCTGCATTCTGAATATCCCTTCCCCTAGTTTGTCCTCTCTTCTATCTCTCTCCCCTTCTCTTATCCCCTTCCCCTTCTATTTTCCTGTAGGGCAGGATAGACCCCATTTCCTATATTTCTTATTTCCCAGTAGCATGTGAAAACATTTTTTTTGAACATATGTTTTTAAAACTTTAGTTCAAATTTTCTCTCTCTTCCTCCCTCCCCACCCACCCTCATTGAAAAGGCAAGCAGCTCAATATAGGTTGTACATGTGCAGTTATGCAAAACACTTCCATAGGAGACATGTTGTGAAAAACTAACTCTATTTCCCTTAATCCTATCCTGCCCTCCCATTTATTCTATTCTTTCTTTTGACCCTGTCCCTCGATTACCCCCTTTCCCAGTCTGCCCTCCTCTCTATCATCCCCCTGCTCTCTTGTCCCCTTCTCCCCCTATTTTCCTGTAGGGTAAGACAGATTTCCATACCCAATTGAATGTGTATGTTATTCCCTCCTTAAGCCAAATCCTATGAGAATAAGATTCATCATTCCCTCTCACCTTCCCCTTTCCCCTCCACTGAGAGACTTTTCTTTTCTGTTTTTTTTTGTGAGATAATTTACCCCATTCTACCTCTCCCTTTCTTCTTCTCCAGATAATCCTCTCTCATCCCTTAATTTTATTCTCCAGATATGACCCCTTAATCTTCAACTCACCCTGTGCCCTCTATCTATCTCTATACATACATATAATTTTTTTCCTCCAACTACCCTAATACTGACAAAGTCTCATGAGTTATAAATATCATCTTTCCATGCAGGAATGTAAACAGTTCAATCTTAATAAGTCTCTTATGATTTCTCTTTCCTGTTTACCTCTTCATGTTCCACTTGAGTCCTGTATTTGAAAGTCAAATTTTCTATTCAGCTCTGGTCTTTTCATCAGAATGCTTGAAAGTCCTCTATTTCACTGAATGACCATTTTTTCCCCTGAAGGATTATACTCAGTTTTGCTGGGTAGGTGATTCTTGGTTGTAATCCTATCTCCTTTGCCTTCCGGAATATTATATTCCATGCCCCGCAGTCCTTTAATGTAGAAGGTGCTAAATCTTGTGTTATCCTGATTGTGTTTCCACAGTACTTGAATTGTTTCCTTCTGGCAGCTTGTAATATTTTCTCCTTGACCTGGGAACTCTGGAATTTGGCTATAATATTCCTAGGAGTTTTCCTTTGGGGATCTCTTTCAGGAGGAGATCTGTGGATTCTTTCAATTTCTATTTTGCCCTCTGGTTCAAATATCAGGGCAGTTTTCCTTGATAATTTCTTGAAAGATGATGTCTAGGCTCTTTTTTTGATCATGGCTTTCAGATAGTCCAATAATTTTTAAATTCTCTCTCCTGGATCTATTTTCCAATGAGATATTTCACATTGTTTTCTAATTTTTCATTCTTTTGGATTTGTTTTACAGTGTCTTGATTTCTCATAAAGTCACTATCTTCCAATTGCTCTATTCTAATTTTTAAGGAAGTATTTTCTTCAGTAATCTTTTGGACTTCCTTTTCCATTTGGCCAATTTTCTTTTTAGGGCATTTTCTCCTCATTGGCTTTTTGGACCTTTTTGCCATTTGGGTTAGGCTTTTTTTAAGGTGTTATTTTCTTCAGTATTTTTTTGGGTCTCCTTTAGCAAGCTGTTGACTTGTTTTTCATGATTTTCTTGCATCACTCTCATTTCTCTTCCCAGTTTTTCCTCTACTTCCCTTACTTGCTTCTCAAAATCCCTTTTGAGCTCTTCCAAGGCCTGGGACTGATTCATATTTTTCTTGGAGGCTTTGGATGTAGGAGCTTTGACTTTGTTGTCTTCTTCTGGTTGTATATTTTGATCTTCTTTTCACCAAAGTAAGATAATATAGTCTGACTTTTTTTGCTCATGATCCCAGCCAATTACTTGAGTTTTAAACTCTTTGTTAAGGTAAGAGTCTGCTTCCAATGTGGGAATGTACTGTCCCAAGCTTCGGGGTTTGTACAGCTGTTTTCAGAGATACTTGTAGGGCCCTGTAAATTTTCAGTTCTTCCAAGGTGGTATGATAAGGGGCAAGGTGTTTACTCCTTTCCTGGCCTGTGACCACAAATATTCCTTTCTGTCCTGTAACTGTGAGGCAGGGTTCCTCTCCACAGCCACTACAAGCTCCACCATGCCAGCGTTCCTCCTCACCCCAGCACTGCTGCCCAGAACTGTGACCCAGATCCACACACGGGCAAAGCAAGAGATTCCTGCCTCAGCACTGGCAAAGAGACCCCTGCAATCCCTCTCTGATCAGCCACTGGATTCTCCCTCAGTCTGTGGGCCAGAAGCTTGGGAAGCAGCTGCCCCCCTCCCAGGGCCCCACTCTTGGGGAATGGAGCTGAAACCCCACCTTCCTGTCTTAGCACCCACAGAAACAGACTTTTCCCACTGACCTTCTAAGTTATCTTTGGCAGTCGTGGATTGAGGAGTCTGGAAACCTCCACAGCTGCTCGAGATTCAGTCCTCTGAGGCCTGCTCCAGGTTCCCTGCGGCCTGCGCGCCCATGCCGCACTGCACTGTGCTCCCAGCCTGGCGCGATACACCTTTGTGATCAATCATCCAGGTTGTCTTGGGCTGGAAATTTGTTTCACTCTGTCTTTTTGTGGGTTCTGCTGCTTCAGAATTTGTTTAGAGCCATTTTTTGTGAGTATTTGGAGGGGTGTGGAGGAGAGCTCAAGCAAGTCACTGCTTTCACTCTGCCATCTTGGCTCTGCCCCTAAAAGCTAACATTTAAATAATATTTACTGTGTGCCAGGCATTGTGCTAAGCACTTTTTAGAAATATTATTTCATCACTGGGTTCTTCCTCTGAGCCTTGCTGTCTTGATAAGGCGTGTGCTTTGAAACCCAGAATGACTATCATGCCACTGGTGAGGCATCTGGCGATGACTTCGGTGGAAGACAAAGTACTATAGTAATACCTAATCAGAAAGTTCACATAAACATGTTCAAATCACTGTGAAATGTTAAAAAAAAATGTAGTGAGTACACCAGTTCTTATACAGTACAACCAAATAAATATTTTGTGGTTTGTTATTAAATATTACTATTAGCTATTCATCCATCTTGATAGTTTTCCGTATTTATCTTGGACTAATTTCTCAGTGCTTAAGGTTTTATTGTTAATGGTGTTAAAAGCAAGATTTCCTTGGTGAGAAAAATTAATGAGGCTCAATTCTCTCTAATTAATTTAATGAGCAATTTGTTCCAGCATGTTTCCTGAATATTTACTACTGAGATTTTTATAAACTACAGTCATAATTATTTTTGTCATGATATTATGAAACCTAGTGACCATTACTAGTTCTTGTTGGATGCTTGAGAAAGCTAATTTTCTTATTCTTTTTCCTGTTGAAGGCGAGCATTGGGTAAAGGGTCTTAATCTGTGACAGGAAAGGTCTAAAATATGGTGAAATGTGACACTTTGCTACAACACTAGCCTGCTGTACTCATTAGTCAAGTGCATTCGTGTTTCTATAGAGGAGAGAAATTATGCATAAGAAAGTAGTACAGGAATAGGAAAAAAAGAATATTTGTAATGTTTGAGTTTTTCTAAAGAAAAGATGTTATCTTATACAATACCTATATAACACAATGTAGTGTAACATTAAAACATGATATGTTGCTGTTCATTGATAACTGAGATCTAATATCAGGAGAGATGTTATGTTATGTTATGTTAAGTTCTCTATGTTGGGCAGTGGATAGAGCACTGGACTTGGAGTCAGGAAAACCTGAGTTCAAATCCAACCGCAGAAATGTCCTAAGTTGTGTGATCTTGGGCAAGTCACTTAACCTCTGTTTGCTGCTGGAGAAGTAAGTGGGAAAACCACTCCAGTAACTTTGCCAAGGAAACCCCAGAGCAGAGGTCCATGGAGTCGCAAACAGTTGGACATGACTGAAACAACTGAAGAACAACACATTATGTTATAATATGTTATGTTGTGTTACATTGGCTCTATATTAGATAATGCCTTTTCTTTAGGAAAACTCAAACATTACAAATATTCTCTCATTTTTTCTTTTCCTACTTTTGTATTGAGTCATCTTTTCTTGTTAGTTTTTTTATTTAATGAAACAAAAACAAAAAGATCCATTTCTGTGCTACCATTCTTGCAAAGATCTTTAAGTGTGTAATCGTGTATTATCACAATCTTACAGCGTCCTTGGTACAGTCTGATTTTAAAGATGGAGAAATTAGGTACACAGTGACTCAGCCAAAGTGACCTAACATGTTATTGTACAATCAGTGATAAATTTAATTCTCACTCATCCAGTCTATTTTTCACTAGAAAGTTAATTATATAGTAAATCTTATTAATTAAGATTAACTGGGGAAATGTGACTTGTGTGACTTGGGTGAGTCAGTTAACCTCTGTGGGCTTCAGAGACCCAGTTTCCTCATCTCTAAAATAAAAGGGTTGGACTACATTGTCTTTGAGGTTCCTTTCATCTTTAAATCTATGATCCCAAGTTTCAGAAACTGACAGGAGACTATTATCACATAGACCTTTGTTCATCTGTGGGCTTGTATTTGAAGTTTTTCTAGCTTTGTAAAACCTGCCAAAGCTTATATTCTCTTGACATAACCTACAGATTTTTTTTGGTAAGTAAATTGATTTTTCTAAATGCACAACATAATTGATTGTCCTGGGTCAGCCCCCCTATCTTATTCACATCAACAGTTTTATTCTCCATAAAGAAATGGTTTTCTAAACAAAAGCAGACATTAGATTCCATTCAAATAATCATACAATTTTAATTAATTGACTCTAAAGAGATTTGATTATCTGTTATAGAAGTTCATGACTAAGAAAGTTGTATACTGGTATCTTAGTCTCTTTGGAAGATATATGCCCTTTGTATGGGAATATCAAGAGGCCATAACAGCCCCTGCCCTCATAAAGAGCTCACATTCTGTTGTGGAGGGGACAACGTTCATATAATTAGGTATATAAAAGCTACAAACAGGGTAAATTGGAGGCAGTCTCAGAGGGAATGTTCTAGTATTGAAAGGCTTTTTGCAGAAGGTGTGATTTTACCTGGGACTTGAAGGAAGCCCCTTCTTCCTGAAGGAGAAACTAGGCAGGTAACTCAATTAGTAGAATGAAGAATCATGGGATTCAGAGCTGAATAGTATTGAATGTGCTATTTACAGTTGTCCCTTCTACATTGTAACTTTCCCCATCGCAGATTTGCTATATTGTGGGCTGGCATAAAAAATTAAGCGAGAATTTTTTGGGAGTTTTGCAGAAATCACAGACATGCAAAGGCCAGCAGACAACCCAGAAAACATTTAGAAACTCAGAAATGCATAAAATATATGTATAATGTTATATAATATCAACATTTTATCTTTTAATATATAATAATTTGGATTTCTTCTCTGGTATGAAGGGAGGGCCAAAAAATTTCACATGGATTTTCCAGATCCTGGGGACTCTGGGCACCTAACTCCTCATTATGGAAAAGATAACTATAGTTCAGGTTCCTCTTTTCTGGGAAAAGAAACTGGGACCCAAAGAAGTTAAGTGACTTGTACAAGGTGGTAACAGAACTGAGATCTGAACCCTGGTCCTGTCTTAAAAAATGAAAAAAAAAATCCTTTTTATACTTTGCTGCACTTGGAGGAGGGCTGTTACTAGATTTTAGATGGGACATGTATGTACAATGAATTAAATCAACTCTTAGGTGCACATCTATGTTCTCGTTCTCTCTCTCTCTCTCTCTCTCTCTCTCTCTCTCTCTCTCTCTCTCTCTCTCTCTCTCTCTTTTTGGGGCTGGGCAATGAGGTTAAATGACCCAATGAACATGAATGAATATTTTAGGAAGCTTTTGGATCAGCTGCTAAACCAGTGTTTAGAATTCTGATCTTCTTGTAGGCCCAAAGAGAACAAATGTAGTAGTACAAATGTATTCATTCACATCACACTTGAGTTCTTGGAAGCCATATGACTTTGAGGTTATAGAAATGGAGATGAACTCTGGGGGAATCTTTTCAGGTCTGCATGTGTTTTGTATTTTCTGTAAAGGAATAGGCAAGGAGAATAAGCATTGATTAAGCACCAACTATGTTCCAGGTAATGCACTAAGCACTTAATAAATGTCTCATTTGATTCTCACAACAACCTTTTAATGTAGGTGCTATTATTATGTCAATCTTACAGTTGAAAAAGTAAGGCTGACTAAGGTTAAGCGACTTGCCCAAGGTCACATAGTAAGTATCAGAAACCAGATTTGAACTCAGGTCTTCCTGACTCCAGGCCCAGCACTCTATCTACTGTGCCACCTCACTACCTTTGTAGGTTTAACTGAAATTTTAACTGATTCCAAAATGTAAACTAAAGCACGTCAAGAATAAAGTTCATATTTTAGATATACACCCAAATAATATGAATTTAATGGGGCAGCTAGGTGATACAGTGAAGAGAGAGCATTGGGCCCGCAGTCAGGAAAACCAGTCTTCATGAGTTCAAATCTGGCCTCAAACACTTACTGTGTGACCCTAGGCGAGTCAGTTAACCTTGTTTGCCTCAGTTTCCTCATCTGTAAAATTAGCTGAAAAAAGAAATGGCAAACCACTCCAGTAAAGACCCCAAATGGGGTCACAAAGAGTCAGAAACGACTGACCAACAACATGAATTTAAATGCTTTTCTGCTTATGCATATAACCAATTTTCCAATATTTAATGTGTTCGTAATATTTATTAATTACGGTTTCTAACATTAAGTACACATGAAGCATGTATTATAATGATGTTTATTTTGTTATTTTTTTCCCTAGTCCCTTTTATGGAGAAGACTTTTACTGTGAAATTCCTCGGAGTTTTCGGCACTTGTCCTTTTACATTTTTGATAGAGATGTGTTCAGGAGGGATTCCATCATAGGTATGTATTCAGAAAGTGCATTTTCTCTATTATTGTTGATTTTGTTACATGCCTTTGCACTTATGACTTTGAATCAGAAATGGGGTGAATTTTTCCTTAAATGCTTCTCTTTCCTTATTCAATAATCCCCATGTCTAGGCAAGGAAAAGAATCTGTTGATTTTAGGAGAGGATATAGAGCAGGTTCCCCAACCCTGATATACAGTAAAATATATTTTAATGGTAATCTACCACTTAGGGATACAGTAGGGTCTTAGGACAGGGCCGGAAAGTCCCCCTGGTGAAGAGAACAAATGACTCTCTTTGGAGGAAAAGTGCGAATGGAAGGTGGATGGGTAGCACATAATGCTCTTTTTTATCCTTGGCTCTGTCCTGTAGATTTGAGGTCTCTAACCCTCTATACCCTCACTTTTAAAAAATGGTGCATTGGAAAGAGTACTAGATTTGGAGTAAAAGGAACTGAGTTAAAATTCTAAGCTGGCTAAATAGATTTCAACAGTCTTCATTGTAGTTGATAATTGAATCCATGGGAGCTGATGAGATCAAATGAAATAATATAAAGGGAGAAGAGAAGAGGGCCTAAGAGAGAGTCCCGTGGGACACCTATGGTTAGTGATTGATCCAGCAAAGGAGACTGAGAAGAAGTGGTCAGATAGGTAGAGTGGCGAAGTGTCTCAAAAACCTAGAGAGAAGAGAGTATTAAGAAGAAGAGGGTGTCAGAGGCTACAGAGAGATCAAAAAGGTTGAGGATTAAGAAAAGGCCATTTGATTTGATGATTAAGAGATCATTAGCAACTTTGGAGACACCAGTTTTGACTGAATGTTGAGGCTAAGACTATAGAGAGTTAAGAAGAGAATGAGGTGAAAAGTAGTGGAGAAGGCACCAATTGTAAATAACCTTCTTAAGGAGAGAAAGGTAGGAGAGATATGGGACAATAGCTAGGAGGAGAATGGATGGATGAAGTGAAGATCTGTTGAGGATGGAGGAGACAGTCGTGTTTGTTGGCAGTAGGGAAGCAGCCAATAGACAAGGAGAGACTGAAGATAGTGACAGAGCAGGAATGATAAAGAAAATCTACGGGAGAAAGGATGGAATGTACTCACTTGTGCAGATAGAGGGGTTTGCTTTGGCAAGAAGAGTCAGCTCTAAACATGAGGGGTGAGGAGGACATGCTGGCAGAAAGCATCTTGATGATATAAAATGCAGAGAAGAGGAGAAGAGGGAGCTTGTGGGGAATGGCCTCAACTTTTTCAGTAAAATACGAGGCAAGGGTCTTATCTGAGAAGGTGGAGAACTTTGGAAAGTTGAGGAGGGATGAAAAGATTTGGAAAAGCCATTGAAGTGAATGGGATAATAAGTCAATTAGAGAATTGTAAAAGGGTTGCCTTGCTGTTGTGAGGGCCCACTTGAGGTCATGTAACTTAAATCTGTTGTGGATCCAGTTAGTGATTTTCTCCAGCTTTGCTCCCACAGCTGGTGATTAGGAGCTGAGACACCTGAAGCAGTGGATGGTAGAAGTAATCCAGGGCTGATGGTTGTTAAGGCCGGAATGAACCCACTTGAAGCTGAAATCTCTCTTTTATTTTGGTCCTGAGACTCATGCTCTTTTCCTTATTCTACCCTAGCAGTCTGCAATCCTCTAAATCAGGAGATCTTAACTTTTTCTTTTTTCTTTTTTTAATCATCGATCCCTTTAGTAGTCTGGTGAATCCTATGGCACTCTTCTCAGAAGAATGTTTTTAAGTAGTTGAAGGAAGTACTGAATTTTAGTTAAAGGCCATTGAAAATAAAGATGTATTTTTTTCCATCCAAGTTCATGGACTCTGAAACCTAATGCTAGGTTTCAACCGTACTGTAGTATTCAGGGACACTAGGTTAGGAACCCCTGATTTCAATCGTTATTAAGCCATTTATTGGATATAGAGCACTCTGGAAAACCGGAGACACTGACCTTAAAGAAGCATTAACCTAAGAGTTCATATTGACGTTTGTTGTTATTGTTCAGTCATTTCAGTTGTGTCTGACTCTTTGTGGCCCCATTTGGGGTTTTCTTGGCAAAAATACTGGAGTGGTTTACCATTTCCTTTTCTAGTTCATTTTACAGGAATGAGACACTGAGGCAAACAGGGTTTAGCTATTAAGTGGCTGAGGTCAAATTTGAACTCAGGTCTTCCTGACTCCAGGCCTGGCACTCTATCCACTGTGCCACCTAGCTGTCACATATTGAGACAGAGGCATAAAAAACAGAGTAAGACAAAAATCTCAAGTCCCTGTTGAAGAGAAATACATGTAAACTACTTTAATCAATCCCTTTAAATAACCTCCTATTTCAGCCATAAACTATTTCTAAGTAGCTAAGCTGGAACAGAGACCTCTCTAGGGTGGCTCCTATCATTGCCCCTCTTTCTATAACTTGCTTGACCAGAGGCTGTTAACTCTTTTTGTGTCATGTACCTCTTTGATGGATTGGTGAAGTCTATGGACCCCTTCTCAGAAATGTTTTGAAATGCATAAAATAAAATCCAAAGGATTACAATAGGAAAACAATTATATTGAAATCTATTTATGAAAGTATTAAAAACAAAAGTTATTTCACAGAATCCAGATTAAGAATTCCTGTACTTACTTGGATTTAATCAACCGCTTCACACTGTAGATAGATGAAGAAAAATCCAGGCAAATGTTATGAGTAGCTATATGGGGGCTCTGACTGCACTGGAACCTTTCTGAGATGTTTCTGGCTACGGAATGGATATGTGGTGAGGCAGGTTGCCAGCTGAGAGAATTTCTTTACTGAACATGTCCAGAGAGCCTTGTTAATGAGATGGCGACACTTAAAATAAGATGGTTGTGGAAATGTATTTGACTTAGATCTGGAAGGAATCTTAGAGATCCCCTAGACCAGGTGTTTTTAACTCAGGGTTCATGAATTAAAAACAAACAATTTCAATAACTGTGTTTCTGTAAATTTGGTTTAGTTTGTAATCGTATGTATTTTACCATATGCATTTAAAACAATTATTCTGAGAAGAGGCTTCTCCAAACTGACGAAGCAGTCCAAGATACAAAAAAGATTAAGAAGCTCTGCACTAGCCTAATGCAACTATGGATCTGGTCCTAGGCTTGCAATCAGGAAGCCCTTGGTTCAAATCCTCAGCCCTGGCATTTGGTTATTGTCCTTCCTTCTCGAAGAGGACCAAAATGACATCAGCATGTTAGAATCAAGTTACGGTGCATCTGACTGTGGCTGATCAGACCAATGTGAGCTTGAAATGCCCTACCACAGGTCAGGCACAAATCATCCATGTGGACGTTCTCTAAATTTGTTCATCTCAAGTTTGTTTCGAGCTTCTTCAATTCTGCTTTTCTCACAAAGCACAGCAAATTCTTTGATGAGGACTTGCCATGTTGGGTGATCCTTTACCAGCATCTGCCATGTCTCACAATCAGTTCCAAAAATCTTCAGAGCCCAACTCTGACATTTGCTAATACAAGCAAATTGATGAACCTCTCTGAGCCTCAGTTGTTTTCTCATCTGTAAAATGGGGATAATAATACTTCTAGTTCCTCTCTGAGATGATTTTGGTGAAGCTCAAAGGAGATATCTGTAAAGTGTCTTGCTGACTTTCAGCCACTTGGTATATATGTTGGTTATTATTGTTGCAAATGAGAAAACTGAGGCCCAGAGATGTGAAATGATTTGCCAAAGGTCACACAGCCAGGACAAGAAACTCACTCTTCCTGATTTTTGTACAGTGCCTTTTCTGTTATAGACCCATGGTATATGTGATGCCTCATCAGTTTTATGCATGTGGACAAAACCTACCTTTTGTAGAACTTGTGTCAATGAACAAATCTGGCAAATATTAATTTGTTGTGGATGAGTTATCGACTTGACAGAAACCTCATAGAAAATGAGAGGAAATCTTAGTAGTGAGATAAAAGAAGAAACGAGATGGAAGGAGAACCAAAGGATTGAGTTGTTTGGGGTCTGAAGGAATAATGCCATTTGTGAATGTTAAGATAAGTGAGAATAGCTAATTCTAATTTGGATGTGGAGACTCTGGTGAATTCGGTCACTTAAGCTGTCAGGTCTTGCCTGGAGAATGGTTCATTCTGGAGCTGGGAGCTGTGTCTGGAGAATTGGACAAGAGGACATTATTTGCCTAAGCACTAAGAGAGTTTAAAGAGAGAGTCCTAGCTAGATTGGGTTGAAAATAGAAAGAGAAACTAGACTTTTGGGGAGCTCAGACAGTCATGAGATCTAGTAGCTGTATCATCTATTTATCAACAAGTTTTACTGAATGTATATTTTGTCTATGGCATGGAATATAATGCACCAGCATTCTGATAGTTTCTTGCATGTTATGGATTTATTTGGTGCTATGGATGATTCACTATGTTTGGCTACATTCAATGTTTCATTCAGTTCAACCCACATTTTAGAAAAGCCTGGTATCTGCAAGCCATTATGCTAGCACAGAGGTGGGGAACCTGAGGCCTTGAGGCCTCATGTGGCCCTCTAGGTCCTCAAGTGTGGCCCTTTGACAGAATCCAAACTTGTTCTGTGAAGTTGTGAATTCAAGGTGAAAAACAAACAAACAAACCAACCAATATCTGCCCTCAAGATGCATACATTCTAATAGAGGTTATGGATGACTCACTCTTAAAATTAAACAGAGAATATCAGTCAACGGTTCAAAAATTATTAAACGCCCATTGTGTGTCAGGCACTGTGGTAAGCACTAGAAATACAGACAGACACAAAATTATTCTCACCCTCAAAGAGTGAATAAGAGCTTTTTAAGGACATGGCCCAAACAGTAGACCCCATTAAGCTTCTGGTAGTGGCAGTAAAACTACCCAGTTGTCAAAGAAGACCATATGGACAATATCATAGTGAAGCTCCATTATCTTTTGTAGAATCTCTCTTTAGGTAATGCTTTGGTTTCTAGTACAGTCCTGGACCTTTACAAATGTAGTACATTTCCCCTACTTGTAGGCTTGGTTCCATTCATATGGCATGTAGGCAGGACAGAATATGTTTTTCACTTTGACCAGGGAGAGACACCATCAGAATCCTCTGGGAGCCAAAAATTGCCTGGAAACCACAGTTTGTCCTTATTCTGTGTAATTAATTCCTTCCAGATAGGAGTGCTCTTCCTTCTGGGGTATGGCATGGGGAGAGCCAGTTGTTTCTTAACTCCTCCTAATCTGGTAACGTTTATTTAAGAAACAAGGAAGAACATTGTAAAAATGAACAATTTCGTGAAACTTAAGAATTCTGATCAATGCAGTGACCAACTTCACAGAACAAATCCCCTTAATGAAAGGATTTATTCTATAAAACAGACCGCACCCAAGGACCTAGAAGGTCACATGTGGCCTCGAAGCCACCGGTTCCCCACCCTTGGACCAACCAATAATTCTAGAGGACCAGTGATGAAGAGAGCTGGTTATTCACCTCCTAACTGAAAGTTAATGGAATAAATACTCAGAATGAGACACATTTTTGGACATGGCAAATGTGGAATGATGGCGTATAAGCTATTTGAAAGCAGGAAATTTTTGTCTTCGTAATCTAGACTTCTTACAGATTACTCATTTAATTCTTGAACTCTATAGTTCAGCCATACAGGGTTACTTACTGTTCCATATACACAACATTCCATGTCCCATCGCTATTTCTTTGCACTGGCTGTCCCTTATGCTTGTGATACACTTCCTTCTTACTTTGACCTCTTGAAATCCCTGCTTTTCTCCAAGACTCAGCTTGAATGATCAGTTAATCAACCAATCAATTAATGAACATTATGAAGCACCTACTATGTTCTAGGCACTGTGCTAAGTGTTGGGGCTACAAAAAGAGGCAAAAGATAGTCCTGTTCTCATCACAAGCTAATGGAGACAATAAGCAAACAAATATATTATAAAGCAAACTTATATACAGGATAAATAAGAAATAATTAAGAGAGAGAAAGAACTGGAATTAAGAGGGCTTGGGAAAAGCTTCCTGTAGAAGGTAGGATTTTAATTTGAACTCAAAGGAAGCCATGAAAATCAGTATTCTGAGCAAAGGAGGGAGAGGATACCAGCCATGGGGGATAGCCAGAAAGAATGCCCAGAGCAGAGAGATGGAGTGTTTTATCTGTGGAACAGCCAGGAGGCCAGAATCAATGAACTGAAGAATCCACATTAAGCCTTTTCTGATTCTGCCAGCTGTTGGCGTACTCTCACCCCAAATTACCTCAATTTCCTCATCTGTAAATTGGAAGTAATAAATTGTGAGGAAAAAGTGAGATAATATTGTAAAGTACTTTGCAAACCTTAAAGCTCTGTGTAAATGCTTATAATATTCATTTATGTTTATTATGTACATATTGATATAAGTTCATGTTTCCCCACTCATTAGAAAAAAAAAGCTACTTGAAGGCAAAGATTGTTTCACTTTTGTCTTTGTATCTTTACTGCTTAGCCTAGTCCAGGGGTGGGGAACCTGAGGCCACATGTGGCCCTCTAGGTCCTCAAGTGCGGCCCTTTGACTGAATTCAGACTTCAGAGAACAAATCTGGATTTGTCCTGTGAAGTTTGAATTCAGTCAAAGGACTTGTAAATTTGGATTCAGTTATATATTAATATATCCTGTCCAATTCCAGCACTCCATTGGTCTGTTCTTTTCATGCTACGGTGTTAATGACTTATCAGTCAACCAAAAAGCATGTTTAAAGCATCCTTTCCCCCTGAAAAGAAGGACTAAACAATATGAGAATGCTGGGTGGGCAAAATGAACTGAAGAGTAAAAGAATAGGAAAAGTGAAGACAAGCCTCTGTTGATTATTTCTAACTTATCCCTTACAGAGCTTGTTTGTACAGAATTGTCTTGTTTCCCTTATTAGACTGTGAGCTCCTTGAGGGCAGAGTCTATCTTTTGCCTTCTTTTGTATCCCTAGCACTTAGCACAGTGCCTGGCACATAGCAGATGTTCAGTAAATGTTTACTGACTGACAAGTTTCATCTGTTAAAGACAAGCCTATCTACTGCCTTCGTTATATGTAGAGGAGGGGAAAAATACCAGAAACAAGTTGTCAATGACTGTCACCAAGTGTGGTGGGAGAATAAGCAGGATTGTTCATACTCTTCAACATGCAAGGAATCAGGCTTTTATTTATTTATAACCTGCTGAGATTATGAACCCTCAAAGTGGCTGTGGTTCTCTATATAAATAAAATGTCTGTATCCAAGCCCTTTGTCTGAAAAACCCTTGAGCAGATGCTTTTGGTTGGGGGTGTCTATGTGAAAACTCTCTGTCTGCTGAGATAAAGATCCCAGATGGTTTTGAAATTTTGTAATCCAAAGTTGCATTTGGGCTTTCTGAAAAGCAATTCTTTGGGGTTCATATTCTTTTGCTTTATTGAGGTTTTACTTGTAGTGTGGACACATTTTATTTAGTAATACATAAATAAATGTGTGAGTGTGGTGAGGAGTGTTTCTTCACTTTTGCTGTTTTCATATTGATTTTAGAATAAGCTCAGGGATGCTAAACTGATGCAGTGATCTTTTTTATTTTAGAAAATGTAGTCTGATACATCACTGATATGAATTGCAGGTCAGACTTGAAGCTTCAGGGTCTCCTAAGATATACATCTAGCCTGGGGAGATCCTGAGGAACAGGCTAGTCCGGAACTTCTGGAGATCAGATTTGGTTTTCTCTTGGTCTTTTTTCAAGAATACTTCTGAAAATAAGATTGGACCTAGGTCCTATAGTAGAAAGACCTCTGGATTTGCAATCAGAAGTGGATTCAAGATCTGGCTTTCCTTCGTATTGCCTGTGTGACCTTGGGCAGATCTCTTAAAATGTCTGGGTTTTGGGGCAGCTAGGTGGCACAGTAGATGGAACACTGGCCCTGGAGTCAGGAGGACCCAAGTTCAGATCCAGCCTCAGACACATAACATTCACTAGCTGTGTGACCTTGGGCAAGTCACTTAATCCCACTGCCTAGCCCAAACAACAACAACAACAACAACAACAAAAGTCTGACTTTTGATTTCTTTATGCATAAAGCAAAAAGGTTGATGATTACTAAGGTCCCATTCATCTCTTGAGCCTATAATCTATTGTTTAGGAGAGATAGAGTTAGAGTAGTAGGCTTACCTACTACATTTAGAATCAGAGACTAGAGCTTGAATCTGAACTCTTTATACCTTGTATAGCCATGAGCAGATTACTTCATCTCCTAGGCCTCAGTTTCCTCATCTGTAAAATGAGCAGAGTTCCATTGTAAAGCCTCTTCCTGTTCTACCTAAGATCCAACAATGAATTGAGAAGTAGGAAAATGTTATTTTCAGCGCCTCCTCACTTTTCCCGTTTTCATTTCCCTTCCCCCTCCTAACCTCCCAGTGTTTTTATTTTACTCAGTGTTCTTCCTGTCCAGGAGAAAAGTAATCTAATAAAGGAATTCACAGTAAGGTGTTAGTGACTTGATGAGTTATTCCTCCTAGAAGTATTTACAGCTAAAAAGAGATTTAGAGAGAATAATGCAAATCCAGATGGATTGCATTTCTCTTAGAATTTTGGACAGTCTGACAATTCTGGAGAAGGGAGAGATTTAGGATGAGGGTCTTCATAGCTTGGTAGATAGAAAATATAAATGAGATTGGGCTTGAATGAAAAAGTGGGCTCAGTTTTAGAGCCATTCTTTCCCTATTGCCATGCAGGCCCAGGGATATCCTTGTGTACATGATAATATTAGAAGACAAAGATGTTTCAGATGTGTATCTCTGAAGGAAAATACAAAATATGCATGCATACACATATTGGCGCATACAGATGCATGTAGTTGAAATATTTGTCCTAAGAGTGAAAATGCATAAGATAATTGAAAAATGGAAAACAGTGAGTTCTTTTAAGGACAACTCATTAAATTCAATAAGACAGGGAGAAGCTGGTGTTTTCTGTTTTCCATTTTTACTCTAACTATTAGCAAAAAACAAAGTCATTCGGAACATTTTTGAAAAGTTCTCTTTTTTTTATTAAATGAAATTCTTTGTTTTTTATTAAAGGCTAACCCCAGATCACTTCATTTAAGAATTCTTAGGTCAAGCAACATAAGCATTTGCAAATAAGATGTATAATGTGTGTGTCAGTGTATACACAGACACCCCACACACACCCATGTATATAAATACACATTTATAATATATATAAAACAGATATATAGCACTTGTTAAGTCCTATATGAAGTCTTTTATTATCGTTAGTCTTATTAGTATTATTGTAGAGGCAGCTAGGTGGTACAGTGTGTAGAGTGTCAGACATCGAGTCACACAGATCTGAGTTCAAGTATAGCCTCAAACACTTACTAGTTGTGTGACCCTGAGTAAGTCACTTAACCTGTAGAATGGGGATAATAAAAGCACCTACCTCTCAGGCTTGTTGTGAAAATCAAATGAGATAAGTTTTTGTAAAGTACACAGTGCCTAGTACAGAGTAAGTGCTACTGTGTTCCCTTCCTCCTATTGTCATCATTAAACTCCAGGTCCTCTGGGCCTAACTCTTTGTTGGTATTATAGTTGCTTAATTTAGTGGAGAAGCTGAGAACAGAGAGAGCCAACATACTGTAAATTAGCTCATTTTGAAGTAAGATGACATGAATTTTTAAGTGGCCCCATTGTTCCCTTCCTGAAATGCCTTTTTTATTTGTGGTGTATGTTTTAAGCTGGGAGTTGCAGTTTCATGTTTCTGTGTATTTCCATTGTTATGCTGTCTTTAGTGGCCTAGTAAATGACTATACAAATTACCATAATTCAGCAGCTGTTGATTGCCAAGATAATGCCACCTAAGCTCTAGCCAAGGAATGTAATTTGTCCTTGAAGAGCTGTATTCTGTAATATATCAAAGAGTGTTTCATAGGATTTATGAAAAGGAAAACAGTTTTTCAGCCTGTAGTTCAAATGTGGAAAAGCATTTGGAAAGGAATTGCTAAAGAAGTCTTCCTCTAATGCATATGTGATCTAAAGGCCCTCCTGTAGAAGTATGAATTGTGGCTTTATGCTGTAGTCATTTTTATAGAAATGATATTACCTGTGTTCAAATTTTCTAGCTTGACTGATTTGCTAAAGAAAACCTTATTCAGAATCAGAGGGACCACCCTAGATCTTATGTCCAAATTAGATCTAATCCTCAGAAAGAATTAATTTCCTCTAATCAGTAGAATTAAGAACAAATGGACAGAAGCTGCAGAGAGGCAGATTTTGACTGAAGAAAAACTTCTCAGCTGTTGGAGCTGTCCAAATATGAAAGAGCTGAGTTTTCTATCCCTGGTCATGGTCAGGTAATCAACGGTAATGGACTTTCTAGACAGGCTTCTTGTACTGAGAACAGTGTGAGCTAAATGCTGTCTGAGGTCCCTTATGTCTTGAAGATTGTTATGATTCAGTTGTGGGAACTTAGAAAATCTTGTTTATCCCAAAACTGAGAGTATGGGTATATCCACTAAATTTAATTTTCTAACCTGGAATATTTCCAGTATTCTGTTAACAGCCAAAGAGTTGGTTATTATATACTTAACCCTGGAAAACCTTATTAAAAATATAATGGCAGTAGTAGTAGTAGTAGTAGTAGTAGTAGTAGTAGTAGTAGTAGTAGTAGTAATGATAGCTGATATTTATATAGTATTTTAAAGCTTGCAAAGAGTTTTACATGCATTCATTTATTTGATCTTCAAGGTGACATTTTGAGATAGGTGATATTATTATCTCGCTTTTACAGATGAGGAAACTGAAGCTCCAGGAGACTAAACCACTTACCCCAGGGTTACACCAGAAGTGAGTGTTTGAGGCAAGGTTCAAATTCAGATCTTCTTGACTCCAACAAATCCAACTTGTTATAGAAATAATTGTATTTATATGGGACTTGACAGCTTACAAAATGTTTATATGATTTAGTCCTTACAGCAGTTGCTGCAGTTTCCTCAAGTTTAAGTGAGGAAAAGTGATTCGCACAGGGTCACATAGGCAGTAAGAACCTAGGGTAGAGCTTTGTCTCTTAGCCTAGTAGTATGTTCACTGTGTCCCACAGAGGTATGAATAAGACAGGAAAATTGTCTTATTCAATTCTACTTGTAAGCATATACTCTTAATTTGCAACATTGTGGGCATCTGTGTCCCAGGGAGGAGAAAATGGTTTTAAATATTCTAAATTGGAATAGCATTTCTTTTTTCTATTTTTCTGACTTTTTTTCCCTTTTTTTTTTCTTCCTGTTAATCTGTCTTATTCACTCAGGTTCATGAAATGGCAGAATTTTCTGGCTTTAGTAACTATTCTGTTGAATATCCTATTGAAAAAAGTGTTTTGAGATCTATTGTGAGAAGCCATTCTATTGTGTGCAGAGAAAATTGGAAGCATTCCCTACCTTTTCTATGAGAAATTTTTTTCTACCTCCTTTTCTTATCTATAAATTGGGAATAATAATACCTATACTACTACCTCACAGCTTTTGGGGATGGAAAGTATTTTGTAACTTTAAAGTGCTATATAAATGTAAGGCAGTAGGGGCAGCTAGGTGGCACAGTGGATAGAGCACCAGTCCTGGATTCAGAAGGACCTGAGTTCAAATCTGGCCTCAGACACATAACACTTACTAGCTATGTGACCCTAGGCAAGTCAGTTAACCCCATTGCCTAGCCAAAAAGAAAAAGTAAATGTAAGGCAGTTATTACATCTCGCATTAATAAGTGGGGAACTGGACCTATGGTTGCATTATTAGATGGAAACTCCCTCCACCAGTAAAGTGGTTGCTTGCGTGCGCTCTCTCTCTCTCTCTCTCTCTCTCTCTCTCTCTCTCTCTCTCTTTTTCTTTCTTCCTTCCTTCCTTCAGGTTAAATGACTTGGCCAGGGTCACACAGCTAGTAAGTGTCAAGTATCTGGTCTAAGACCAGATTTGAACTCAGCTCCTCCTGACTCCAGGGCTGATGCTTTATCTACTATGCCACCTAGCTGCCCCCCATCTAAAGTTCTAGAGATTTTCCTAGAGCACTGAGATGTAAGTGACTTATACAAGGTGAAACAGGTAATATGTCTCAGAAGTAGGACTTGAATCCAGGTTTTCCGGGCTCTGAGGCAAGTCAGCTTTATTTACTATGCAATACTGGCATTATCATTATCATTATTATTGTTAAATCATCATTATTAAAAGTAGATGTCCCTATTTCACTTGGGATGGAAGTGTAGTGGCCACTCATGGCCAGTCCTAGTGCTGATAGTTCAGAAGCTTATCCTGCTCCATTTTTCCAAGGTTGGACCAGTTTTCCCTTCATTAGCCTGGTGACCTCCTAGGCCAAAAGATTCACCATGTTAGTGATAAACTTATTGCTGACTACTTTATGTAGTTCAGAGTCCTGGAACTCAATGAATCCACCAGCCTCAGCCTTCTTGATTAGCAAGGCTTACTGGCTTGCTTTTTTTTTATTTTTTATTTTTTTTAGCAATAATAATAATAATTGATAATAAAGAAGCAGCCTGACTAGATACCCTGGGCTCTGACAATATACCTATTGGCTATGTGGCCCTGGGCAAACCCCTTAACTTCTCAATGCCCCAGGTAATATAATGTTGAAGACAAGGTCCTGATCTGTATTGGTAGGGGGATAGTTTCCTCATCAGAGTTCCCTATGCCAGTGAAATCACAGGTCTAGTCCATTGAATTGTTACTGTTGTTGAGTCATTGCAGTTGTGTCTGACTCTTTGTGCCCCTTTTGGGGTTTTCTTGGCAAAGATACTGGAGTGGTTTGCATTTCCTTCTCTAGCTTGTTTTACAGATGAGGAAACTGAGGCAAATGGGGTCAAGTTACACAGCTAGAGCAAGTGTCTGAGACTGGATTTGAAATCAGATCATCCTGACTCTAGGCCCAATGCTCTATCCACTACACTATCTAGCTGCTCTATAATTTTTATTATTACATTCCATATAAATATAATTATGTGTTATATCATTAATAGTGCATGCGATTATATGAATGTGCTAATTGTTAATAATATTAACATTAACCCAATGTTAGTAATATATTTAATGAATATTATTGCTATTTTTACTACTACTAATAACAACTTGAACTTGACTGTCCTGAGAGCCTTTCCATCCTTGTTACCATCTGTAACGGAGGCCTCTCCATGAGGTTCAGCGGTTCTTCTATTCTCGTTGTCATTTACTCCTGCTCCCCCCCTACTCATGAGGTAAGATGGAAACTCTGACTGGCATATTCTTTATTTCCCTGTTCTGTCACCTTCACTGTGATCTCTTTCCTTTTGGAGTTCATTCATGCCTTTTACTCCTAACCTCTTCTTATTCTTGTCCCTGTCATGTTCAGAGCTCTGGGATACTCTTTTACCATCCTCGATCAATCAATCACCAAGCATTTATTAAGTACCAATTATGTGCCAGGCTCAGTGCTAGGCAGAAGGCATAGGAAAAGGGGATTGGAGCTGTGATTTCTTGTTGAGGGCCGATCTTAAGAGTCTGATAAGGGTTTAAGATCCAAGGCAGAGTTTGACCTCTGCCCAGGCTTTTACCCGAAAGGGCTCAGTGATTAAGTGGTATGGCTCTCCAATTCCTTCCTGATAAGGAGGTCCCTGAGACATTCCTTC
This sequence comes from Phascolarctos cinereus, assembly GCF_003287225.1. Lineage (NCBI taxonomy): Eukaryota > Metazoa > Chordata > Mammalia > Diprotodontia > Phascolarctidae > Phascolarctos > Phascolarctos cinereus. The sequence goes on along the minus strand of NW_027556180.1, from coordinate 171,830,626 downwards.
TCACTCTTTGAACCTTAGATTTACACATTCACTCCTCTATGCAGGTGGCACCAAGGCGCCTGGGAAAACCTTGGAAAATACAACCCAATCTAGGAACCCTGATAACGAGGAAATTCATGTTGTCACATCCTTAGCAGATGTTCTGGGGAGTATCTCATGGGGAGGACTCTTTGAAGTTAGGTTAGATTTTCTCTATATATCCTGTACCCTCAGATGAATAAACTGAGTCAGTAATTCTGCTCCGCCTGTCCCATGTCACAAGTTATTTCATGCCTCTCTGTTCGGTGTACAATCTGTTGTGGGCAGCAATTTCTTTAGTATAGGGAACTCCCATGTGGGAAACTCCCTTCACCAATGCAGGTTGGCACATTGTCTGCAGCTTATTAGTCTTAGAGTCATGCTCTAGCACTGACAGACTGAGTGGCTATTCCCAGCATCACGCAGCCAGTATTGTGTCAGAGATGGAACTTGAAGCCAGATCTTCCTGGCTTTGAGGCCAGCTCTCTATTCAGACATCATGTGAAGCTCACTTTCATGGGCATAGAAAAGACAAAAATGAACTAATCTTCATAGGATTTTTATTTCTTTCTTTCTTTCAAGTTGGCAGGTCTCTTAGATCATTTAGTTAGTGTCCTTGTTTATCTTATCATTGTTCTTGTTATCATTCTTAGTGGCTTCATAGGATTTAGAGTTAGAAAAGGGATTTAAGGAGCACAACTCCCTTTTACAGAGAAGGAAGAATCTTTTTCAAGAGTAAGTAGTCAAATCAAATTGCTTACCATTTTAGGAAAGGGAAAAGTGAGGGAAGGAGAAAGTTTGGAATTCAAAAATTTTTTTAAAATCAATGTTAAAATGTGTCTTTACAAGTAATTGAAAAAAATAAAATAGTATTAAGAAAAAAAAACAAATAAAATTGCATATGAAAAAAGAGTAAATATAGTCAAGTTCTCTGTCTCCATAGCTAGTGCTCTTTGATTTATGTCACACTGCCTCTCAGCATCTTCATTTGATGACATTGTGGGTTCTTCAGCCTCCTCAATCCAGTGACCTTTATGTAGACCCTAATCTGGCTACTCACTCTCCTGGCCACACTTCGAACCTCATCAGAAGTTAACAACTCCTCTTCTTCCTGCTTCTCAAATGCTGAATTCCTCAACTCTGATGACAACTTTCTATTCTTCTCTCTCTCTCTCTCTCTCTCTCTCTCTCTCTCTTCTCTCTCTCTCTCTCTCTCTCTCTCTCTCTGTCTTTTTAAGGCAATTGAGGTTAAGTGACTTGCCCATGGTCACACAGCTAGTAAGTGTCAAGTGTTTGGTCTGAGACTGGATTTGAACTCAGGTCCTCCTGACTTCAGGGCTGGTGCTCTATCCACTGTGCCACCTAGCTGCCTCACTCACCTCTCTTTCTGTGGCTAAAAGCCTCTTCTTTCTTTCCATCTTGACCTTTATACCCTTTGTCAAAGCTGATGATCTCCTTTCTCATTTCTTTGACTTCACAAACCAGCATAAGCTTCATTGTTAACAATTGCCACCATGTTCTTCAGTATCCTAGAGTCTTCAGTATCCTAGAATCCTTTGCCCTGTCATCCTGCTGCCATGCCTCCTTTGCCAGTCCTTGAGCCTGGAGAGCCTCCATTAATTACTTACCCTGCACTAGGCATATTAAATGTTTCCAGAGAAAGTCACAAAACTGAATTAATTAGGTCTACTATGAATTCCTATTATCTAATCTCGTTTGGGCCCTCAATACAGTCTGTTCCTTTCTTTGGCCCTGTTTCCTTTGACAGTTTCTAAACATGGTCATTAGCCAAGGTTGTGTCCCTGGAATATTTTTAATTCTTGTACTCTCTTCATTGATGACATCATTGACTCCCTTAGCTTCAGTATTTCCTGTTATATAGATGATGCCCAACTCCATATCTCTATCTCTGACCTCTCTTCTAAACTCCAGATGTCCATTTCTAATTGTCTGATGGGTTTCATCTGGACATTCTGTCAGCACCTCAAAGTCACCATGTCCAAAATCCAATTCATCATCTTACCCCATTCCCCCATCTGCACTTCCTTCTAATTTCCCTATATCTGTTAGTGACACCACCATCTTACTAGTTACCCATGCTGGGGTCAATTTTTAGTTCTCCCTCTTGTATATGCTTTGTACCCTCCAGTTTTCAAGTCCCATTCATTATATTTCTGCTGTCTCTCATAATCATCACTTCCTTTCCATTCCCACTATTCTCACCTTAGTTCAGGTTACCTTTACTTCTCTTTTGGACTATTGCACTAACTTCCTAAATAAATAAACAAACAAACACAGATAAATAAATGTATACACATATACATACTATATGTATATTTATATATTATACAAATATATATACTATAAATATATACATACATATACTTATATAAACATATACATACACACATATATATGCATATGTATATATATGATGTATATATGATGTATGTGTGTGTGTATATATACATATATACATGTATACATATATGTATATATATATATACATATATATGTATATATATACATCATAAACAGAACAATCTTCTTATTAGAAAATCCTGATCATGCTATTCTCTTTCGTAAGAAACTTCAAAGGTTGCTCATTGTCTATTCAGCATTTAACTAAAGCCTATATAGTACCTTTCCAGGCTGTTTTCCCTCTGCTTTCTATAAACCATATCAACTTAAATCAAACTGAGCTACCCAAATACCCTGTGTTTTTCTACCTTCCTGTCTTTGCTCATGAGAAGCAATAGGACCCAGAGTCACAAAGCTTCAAATCCTGCCTCCAATACTAACAAACTGTAAGTGTAAGTCACTGAATCTCTCTGGACCTCAGCTTCCTCTTCTATTAAATAGGGATAGTACCTACCTCGTAGGATTGTTGTCCTTTCACAAATGAGTTAATGTCCTTGTAAAGCTCTTTGAATATCTGAAGCAAAAATGTCAGCTATTATAGGTAAGGTAGGCTTGAGCAATGGGCAGAAAGCCACCTTGAAGTCAAGAATACCTGGTTTTAAGTCCCATCTCTGACACATACTGGCTACAAAACCCTAAGCTTATTAGGTATAATAGATAGAAAACTGAGCTTGGAGTTAGAAAGACCTGTGTTTAAATCCATAGCTGTGTGACCTTGGAGAAGTCAACTAACTTCTTCAAGCCTGAGTTTTGTCATCTCTAAAATTAGGGGGTTGGATTTAATGTCCTCTGAGATCCCTGAGAGCCTCTATGTCTTTGACGGTATGAACTGCTCACTACCCCCAGACAATTCTCTAAGACGAAGGTTCTTACTTTTTTTTTGTATCATGGACCCCTTAGGCAATTTAGTTCAATCTATAGACCCTTTCTCAGAATATTTTTTAATGTATAAAATAAAAATATATGGTATTACAAAAGAAGCAGATTTTGTTGAAATTCAGTTATAATTTAAAAAAACCCTAAGAAGTTCACAAACCCCAGGTTTATTCTCTAAGACTATAAATGATAAAATATTAGTTTTCTACATTGGTAGAGGGAGATTCCTCTTTGGGCACTCCCTGTACCAATAAGATCACAGATAATGGAAATGAAAATTGATGATGATGATGATGATGAAGAAACTCACTTTTCTGCCTCACATAACCCTTCTACCCCTTCCCCAATCTCTTGTTAAAACTCCTACCTAGGCTTCAAGCACAAATGCTACCTTCTCCATGAAGCTTTCATTAATTTTTTTAATTTACCCTAACCATTTTTTCCTATTTGGAAGTGCTGTCTCTCTCCTCTAAGATTTTGTAGCCCTTTGTTCATACCTCTCTTATGACACTTACTTTATTCTGACATGTATTACATTTATTTGTATATATATTTTTATTTTTCTTGCAAGCTCCTCATGGATGAGGATGAGGGACAGTGCCTCCCCACAACTCTGGTTGTACATAGTGGGTTATCAGCAAATGTTCATTGAATGAGTTCAAGAACATCATTACTCCCCTCGGTCCCCTGCACTTTATCTAGCTTTGATCACTTTTGAAAATCACCTTTTGAAAATCAGGAATTCGGAAATGCCCAATCCTTTGAAAAGGTTGGATGCTTTAGACCAATTGTGATGGCTGGAGAGACAAGACTGAATAAAGAAGGGAAGAAATGGAGGGAAGCCTTGATGAATTGAGGGAAGCCCTCTTCTTGGAGGTTTACTTGATGGGAAAAGTGACAAAGGTAAAGTCTTAAAAAGGCAGGCAACCGTCCCAGACAGCTTTATATGGTACTTCTGTCTTATGAGATTTCAAGTTTGAAACAGGCTTGGATGTGGCTTTTGTCTGAAACACTTTTTCTATAGCTCTTTAGAGATGCCACATTTTCTAAGCCCTGGTTATTATCTATCTCTCATCCTACAGATTTCCTGCAAACCTCAGAGGTATTCTGTTGATACTTTTCATTCATTGATTTTTTTTTTTACCCCAGTCTTTTCACAAGAGATTTAAGAGTTTGCCGATCTATTGCAGTCCTAATGGCTCATCTGTTTTAAGATGACCTGGACTGATGTGTCTATTTAATTCAGGCAACAGAAACAGTGTGTGTATGTTATATGTGCAATTAAAATGAAAAACAATCTACTCCCCTGGGTTGTATTTCTGGCAACCTTCCATCTAATTTATTCATTTGTATTCAGCATTAACTTTAGTGTCTGATTTTCTGTGTCATTTAAAAAACATCTTGGCATGCATTGGAAAATCTCCCATATGGGGAATTCAAGGTATATTGTATATATAATATCCCTTCCTCATAAATCTACTCTTAGGTGAGTGGCAGTGAGTGGTCCTAGACATTGCTATTGTTGCAAAACTCAAGAAAGAAAGAAGGAAGGAAGGAAGGAAGGAAGGAAGGAAGGAAGGAAGGAAGGAAGGAAGGAAGGAAGGAAGGAAGGAAGGAAGGAAAGGAAAGGAAAGGAAAGGAAAGGAAAGGAAGGGAGATGAAAGTGCTTTGTTTTAAGGCCAGATAGACTTTTTTATGACAGAGGTCAGAGAGAGAGACCAGTCTCATGTTTTCCACTTACTTGCCTCAGAGTGACTAGATGTTACAATCTTAGCAAGTAACTATCTGCTTAGTAGGAGAGGTTGTGCATTATTTAATTGTATATGGATAGAATTAATGTGCTTCTCATATTTCCATTGCTTGTTACGTGGAAATCATTTCCTGTTGCAAGAAGCCTTTCGGTCATTTTTTTCCCTTGTCTCATTCCTTTTCCCTTCTCTGACTAATTTGCTTTTTGCTCTGACTCACAGTTATGTCTCTTACATGTGAAGATGATTAGATTTAAAAAAAACAGTCAAAATATTTCATGTTTTAATGAAATATTTTGGCTGATGCTTTTTGTGGGGTTTTTGCTTCCCCTTTCCTTTGTGGGTGGCTCATGGGTGTGAAAGCATTCCTAAAACTAGGTAATCTTCAGTTTAATAATAATTGTAATAGCTCATATTTCCATACTTTATCATTTACAAAGCATTTTCTTCAAAATAACCCTCCCCAGGGGCAGCTAGGTGGTGCAGTGAATAGAGCACCAGCCCTGAAGTCCAGGAGGAGCTGAGTTCAAATGTGGCCTCAGACACTTGAAAACTTACTAGCTGTGTAACCCTGGGCAAGTCACTTAACCTCAATTGCCTCACTAAAAAAAAAAAACGAAGGCAAAAAACCCAACCAAAACAACCCTCTCTGCTCCAATTATTAAGAAATTTTTCCTTGTATTGAAGTGACATTTGTTTATCCATACATTCCACCCGCTGATTCTATTTCTGCCTTCTAAGGCCAAATAGAATGAATTTAATGCTCCTTTCTTTTTGTTGTTGGTTTTTAAGTTAATTTTTCTTTTTTTATTGTAAACTTTAAAAAACAACCCTGTTAGGTAGATGGTATTATTTTATCTCCATTTTATAGGGAATAATAATAACAGCAAACTTTTCCATAATACTTTAAGGTTTGTAGCACTTAATGTACTATAATTCATTTGATCCTCACAAAAACTCTGTAAGCTGGGTTCTACAGGTTTATGGCCCATTTTATAGATGAGGAACCAGGGACTCGACTAGATAAAATGACCTACCCAAGGCCACGTGGCTAGTAAGAGCTGAATAAGGAATAGGGAGATGATTGCTTAAAATATGTTCATTCCCCATGAATCACAAAATTCAGAGTTTCCAGATTCCCTCTTTCTTGGATAGGATAGGAGGGTTGGATATAGGGACTTTCCATATCTTTTGGTAGATACAGAGCTGGAGAAAGCCACAGAGATGTTTCCATTGTAGTTCTTTTCTCTCCTTACCATCTGCAGCCCATTTTATACCTGCTAATTGGGAATTTATATGTTGTCTTCCCCTTAACTCTTTAAGAGAAGTGGGAGCTCATATAATTATGCCGCTGGAACTGATGTTTCCTCATCAGTTCCTCATCTTACCTCCTCTGCCCAGTTGTTGTTTTTTTTTTTAGCTTTTCATCCAAATGAGAGGTTCTTTAGTAGTACAAGCATGTGGTTCCATTTCCTTCACGTTGAGTCATCAACCTTTATGCCTCATGAAAGTCTCCCCTCTCATCCCCCTCCCTGCCCTTTTATAGCAAATTGTAGTGTCATAAATGAGACTATAGAAATGGTTAAATCTTGGGCTTAAAGGAGGAAATACATGGGAAGTATGTGTGCGTGTGTGTGGTCATGGGGAAACCTCTATCCAGTAGGGTACAGTATACTTTCTGGAACCTACTTTTTTCTGTCTAGGGTGGCCTAGTTGAAAAAACACTGCAGCTTTAGCTAGCTTTATGTTGTTCACATATAAAGGACTTCAGTGTGTTTCTTAAGGTTATTTTACATGTAGGTGAAAAAGTTCTTATTGGGATGGAATGAGGTTATTATTTGATCCCAAGCTGTCAAACAGACGTAGGAATGTTTAAAAAGAATGTATTTACTTAACATCTCCTTGACACCCATCCCCACCCAGGCAGAAAGGGAAATTTTAGCCCAGTTTCTCCCTTTGCTTGTTTTTCATCTCAGACAAGTGAAGGTCTTTCACTGTCATATTCATTGCCTGCCTCAGAATACTGGATGGTTTCATGTTTTAAGAAGAGGGAAGAAATACATGCTGGCTGAGCTATCTGGTTACTGTTCTCTCTTTCTTATTTTCCTCCCTTTCTCTCCTCCACTGTCTGCCCCTCTTTCTCTGTATCCCCTTTACTTCCTCCAACGCCTTCTCTCCCTCCCCATGACTATTGGTTAATGGTTTGCTTCTTGCGTGAAATTGAGATGAAGCATTCCAAGTTTGAACTCTTTACCTGATTTGAAGCAGTTCAGCATGGCCTAAAATACATGTTTACTTGTGATGCAAAGATAACCAGGTCCCTACTTGTGTAGGCTGTAGAAAACAGTCTAGCTTTACTTTAGATTGATGAGCACACTTCCTTTAGACATACCCAGTTTTCATTCTAGACATGTCCATTATTCTCGTCCAAGGGCTATATTTCTAGAGACGTTTTTCTGGAGATTTCATGTCAAAGCTGTAACAAAAACAAAGTCTCCAGGAGCTCTTTGCTGCTGGGATTTATGTATAATCCTGTATAAGCCACACCAAGACCAGTTCTGGTGTCCCAAAGTTGATGGCATGGGCAGCTAGGTGGCGCAGTGGATAGAGCACCAACCCTGGAGTCAGGAGGACCTGAGATCAAATTCGGCCTCAGACACATTATACTTCCTAGCTTTGTGACTCTGGGCAAGTCACTTAACCCCGATTGCCTCTCTTAAAAAAAATGATTGCAAGGTCTTCAATAATAAGTCTTCTTGTAGGATTTTCTTGGCATTGGTTAGGAATAGGATCAATCAAAAAGTATTGACTAAGTACCTTTCTATATGTCTTTTTGTACTTTGCTCTGTATTAAACACCATCCTGATCCTTGAAGTACTTACAATTAGACTGAATCTATGACTTCTAGAAACAGATGGGACTTTGGAGCTCTTCTGGCCCAAACCCCTCTTGCTATAGACATTTCATCTCCAGGCTCTGGGCATTTTCTCTGGCTGCTTCCCATACCTGGAATGTTCTTCCTCCAGCTACTGACCTCTAACTTCCTTTAAGTCCCAACTAAAATCCCACCTTCCACAGGAAGCCTTTCCTAACCCCTCTTAATTCCAGGGTCTTCCTTTGTTCACCATTTCCTATTTATCCTGTATACAGATTGCTTTGTATATATTTGTTTGCATGTTGTCTGACCCTTTAGATTGTAAGCTCCTTGAGGGCAGGGACTGTCTTTTGCCTCTTTTTTATCCTCAGCTATTTAGCATGATGCCTGGCACATAGTAGATGCTTAATAAATGTTGATTGATTGATTACAGAAATATGCTCAGATAGAAATTAAGTCATAGTCTAGTGCTAAGAGGTTTCTGATGAGAAGATTCTGACTTTGCTTACTGTGTGACCTTGGATGAATCTATTCTGCTCTCTGGGCCTTAGTTTCTCATCCAGAATATGAGGTAGTTGGACTAGTGACTGTAAAAATGTTTTTACTATGGCCCAATAAATAAACAAGTATTTATTAAACAATTCCTGCTAACCATCGGAAACCTGTGCTGGGTATACAAATACTAAAGTGAAACACTCCTTCCCCTCATAGGGCTTACCTTCTATCAGGATGTCTAGACAGGAGAGGTCCAATGGACAATTTGCAGTCTCTTTTCTAGTTAGGGAAAACTCCATGGAGGAGTTTGAATTTGGGCAGGCACTTTAAGAGAGGAAGGAAGGCAGACTTCTGACTTAGTAATGTTGAGGTAGAGAGCATGTTCCAGATTTAGGGGAAGGCTTGGAGGTGAAAATAGAATGAATGAACAAGGGTACTGAGCAAAAGATCCTACAAGTGTGTGAGAGGTTTAGGAAGTAGGAAGTAGCTTGAGAACAGAGTGTCCTAAAAGCGTTTCTGCCATAATGCCTTGAAGTGAGTGATTAGGGACCTGTCTGTTTCATAAATTGGTTTGTAGAATCTGCTATGGAAAAACAGAATAGATGAGTAGATGTTGCCCAAGTTACGGTATGTAGTTATTCGAACAGCTTAGTGAGTTAGTCCATCTGTGTGTGTTTTCTAAATCTATTTACCTGTAGATATACATCTCTCTCTCTCTCTCTCTCTCTCTCTCTCTCTCTCTCTCTCTCTCTCTCTCTCTCTCTCTCTCATCTCAGTCTTTCTATCTAATCTATCTACCTAGTACTACAGTACACTTGGAACTGATGGAGAAGATTGGGCTGGATTGTAGTTGAGGAAAATTACGCAGTACTTATAATGATGTCAAGCTGCTAGCTACTGCAAAAACCCATCTTTATAATACTCAGTATTCTCCCTGTAATGTCTTATGGCTTTGATTCATGGCATGTCACTGTCTTAGAAGAAGCAAAATTGCAAGTAATCCAAAAGGCAATGAAGAGATCTCTGTGGAAATACCTACAGCATAATGCATATGGATTCAAAATGCACACCAAAGCATAGTATTTTCTCTTTTTTTTCTTTCTCATATTTTTTCCCCTTTTGCTCTGATTCTTCTTTCACAATATGACTAATGTGGAAATATATTTAATATGATTGTACATGGATAGCCTATATCAGATTGTGTGCCATCTTGGGAAGGGGGAAAAATTTAGAACTCAAAATCTTATAAAACTGAATGTTGAAAACTAAAATTTAGTTAATGAATTAATTAGTTTTTAAAAATACCGACAGCATATAGTGAATGATAACAACAAAGTGACATAAAAGACATTATTAAATACACATATACCTAAAACATTATAGCCCTCTCCAGGACTATTGCAGTAGCCTCCTGGGTGATTTCCCTTCCTCAAGTCTCTCCTGTCTGTGGTCCATCCTCTACACAGCTGTCAGAGTGATTTTCTTAAAGTCTGGGTCTGTGTCACTTGCTTATGCAGGAAACTCCAATGTCTTCCTCTTGCCTCTGGTAGTGATAAACTCTTCTGTTTAGCTTTTAAAGCTGTTTACAGCCTGGTCCTAAACTATCTTTCCCACTTTAGTAAATGTATATTACTCTTCTTTCTATACTCTACAGTCCAGCCAAACTATGTTCTTATTGTTCCCTGTACACAGTATATCATCTCCCTTCTCCGTGAATTTCCCCACCCCTACACAACACCTTGTTTCTTTCAAAACTTTGCTTAGATGATGCCCTTAATAGGAAGCCTTTCCTGACCCCTCAACTGTTGGTACATCCCCCACTCCTCCATGCAATTTAACTTCTATTTATTTTGTATGTATTTATTTATATAGAAAGAATATAAGCTTATCTCGTTTGGAGCCTGGCATACAGTGGGTACTTAATAAATGCTGATTGATTAGTTGAAAGAAAAAGAGGTGGGTCATCTGTGCATGAAAAGTGAGATATGACAGATGGTTGGACAACCTAATGTTGACTATGACTATGAAAAGAACCAGAGAAAGACCTTTCATTAGATCTCCCCTGGAGGATTTACAGAAAGGCCTGACAAGATGTAGAGATCTGGAAGGGCTGTGGAGGGAACCTTTCACTGATGAAGCATCAAAGAGGAATGGAACCATTTATCCTAACTCCTTGTGGGGTTTACTGCAGACAATAAAGCTCTGAATATACTTACACTGGGTTTACATTACCCCAAAGTAGGGTGACCCTTGAAAATGTGTTTTCTTTTGTTAAACTGTTTATTTGATTTTTTTTTCAGAAGGTTAAGTGCCAAATTGTGCCAAATTTGAAATAAAGCATTCTTTTTGCCTTAATGTGCCCTTTTCTCATTACCATAAAACTGAATTAGTAAATCGTCAACCAACTTTGGTGATGTGCTGGAAATATACGCACACATGACCATCTAAAATCTGAGGTAATATTTCTGTGAAATCTCTCTTTCCCATATGAATTGGTTTATTTCACTCTGTATTCTGCCTGCAGCTCCAGTGAAGGGAGGATGGGGTGAGGTATTTATCTTGTAGCTCAGCCCCTTCCGGCATAGCGAAAGCATTGATTACCATTGGTAGTGCTTAAGTCTCTCTGTATTCAGGAAGGTGGCTGGACATTGGGTTGAACCCCAGTCTGGATAAAAGGAGATTTTTCACTCCAAGGAGCACGCAGTCAGTACCCTAACCACATCGATAAACAAGGCCTGAGAAAATCCGCTCTCAAACCTCAGATCACAGAAAATTAGAGGGAACCTGAACATAACCTTTTTTTTTTTGTCTAATAGAGACACCGAACAGTAGATCTTGGGGAAATTATTCTAGTTTATGTTGCTTTGTGGTGAAGACCCTGTGGCCATCTAATAGTGGATGGAGCATGCTTCAGGCTCTGGAGCTATTTGTCCATGTCATCTCCCCCTTTTTCCTGTTGTTAATTATGGACTCCATTGTAAGTATACTCATTAAAATATAGATTTTTTTTAAAACAATCAATATTTAAAAAAAAATCCCAAGCCTGGTGACCCATTCTGAAGTCTGCCAGCTGTAGTTTTGTGGAGGGTTATGTGCATAGCTTTTCTGGGGTATATATGGTATGATGGGCAGTTATTAATGCCAGTTCCAACTCCAAAAAAGGGATTGCCTAATTGTGCCTTAGTGGTGTATTAGTTGTGTCCTAACCTTAGGACATGAAATCTTAGCGCGTATATTGCTCATGTAGCAAGATGAAGAGATGCTGAGGGTAGGCAGGATTATCCTACTAGAACAGGAGAGTGACAAAAATGAATGGGATATAAACCAGCAGAATAATTTCTGCATTTAAATGACTGCTTCCAAGTATTTCCTCCTTTCCTCTCCCTATGAAGGCAGTATATTTTTTTAAGTTGTTCTTTGCGTAAGAAAAAATGTAGTTCTGTGTAAATCTCGTTACTTTTGGCATTTTGAGATGATACAGGGAGATAGTCTTGGAATAGTGAAAAGAGCAGTGATTCTGGAGGATCTGAGCTCAATTCCACCTTTGATATTTACTACTTGTGTGACCTTGGTCAAGTAATTTAACTTCTGTGAGATTCAGTCACCCACATTTATAAAATAAGTTGGTCCAGACAGCTGATGAGATCTTTTTTTGCACTAAATTCATGATCTTATAACTTCTAAGCTCTGATGCTTATTTTCTATGTGACTTTGGGTGAGTTACTTCATCTCTTTCCTCATGTGTACAATGAATAAGTTGGACTAGCTGTTGTTCTCTGAGGTCTATTTCTACTCTAAATCTGTGATCACATGATGGCTATAAAGTGTTTTGTAACTGAAATGCAGGTAAGTGGACTCTTGGATCATAAAAGAATTGGGAGGTAGATGAGGATATTTGAGTGGGAACCCTGAAGAAAGAGAAGTCAGAAATGAATTTTTTCAACCCAGTTTTAATCACACATTATTGTGATATATATATAGCCCTGGTTATAAAAGTCAATTTGATTTGCTTGTGGATGCTACTGTTGCTGGGCTTGTACCACCATGGGTGATCAGAAAGGATATTTATTAATCATTGCATATCTAGTATTTTTTTGAAAGATGACTAATCATAGCTTATTATTATATGATGGTAATGCTTTTTGAGTTTTAGAACTTAGTTTGAGAGTAAGGGCACAGACTTTTACCTCTTTTTGCATCCCTAGGACTTATCACACACGATAGATGCTAAAAAAAAATTATTTGTTGATTGATTTCTCCCTGAAGGTCTAGCTCAGGAAGTGGTCAGGATGGAAGGTGAGCAATCATCCATGCAGGAATGCTATTTTTTTTTCAATGCTCTGGTTCCATGTAATAATTATATAATTTTAGAACTCCTGGCTTTCCTGTTTTACAGAGCAGGACACTAAGGCTCAAAGTGGCTAATTAACAAGGCCACCCAGCTGGTTAGGGACAGAGCTGGGACCAGATTTTAAAAGCATCTCAGAAGATGTGTCGTGTCATAGCATATCAAAATTGATCCCACAGCCTTGCTAAAGGGCCATTGGAGTATCGACTCTTCACATTCTGTCTCAGAACAGCATTTAAAGGACACGAATGATCTGTAAATTACAGGATTCACACCCAAATCAAAGATTTGTGTCTTGCCCATTCCACTTTCAGTTTTCATGTAATGAACATGAGAAGCAACTGCATCTGCAGTTGAATAGCTCAGATTAAAAAATTACAAGGGCAGTGAGGCTATCACCATGATGATCACTGATGAGTATGAAGATTTTTTTCCGGTCTTACCAGACAGGAATAGCATTGCCCAATGATCTAGGGATGTTTCTTGAAGTGCTAGGTGTTGATTGATGTGGCTGGGTTACAGCCAGACTTTACCATATTGTCAATGGGTGAAAAGGCAAAGTGGTCCAAGGGCTAGGCAACTCACTGACACTTTTGAAGGAAAGACAAGGCACGTATGTAGGGGCTAATTCAAATGCTGAAAGGAAACAGGGCATGGAGGGATGCTGGGAAATGGTTAAGGCCAAGGGGAAAAAGTGATCAAAAGGAATAATGAGCCAAATGGTAAGAGATAGTAGAAGAGCTGAGGAATGGAGAGAGGACCATGTAAGAGAACTTGTCCTCTGCCTATGGCAGAGGGCGGAGGAAAGAATTATAAGGCTGGGTCTTAAAGTGTGTCATTATGCACTTGTAATTGCATGTTTGCTGGGCCAGAAAAAACCCAAGGACCATGTAATTGTGTTTCTCTTTAAGTTTCTATGCAGTTAAGAAATTGAGTCAAAGAAGTATTCCATTTTTAACACTCCCTACTACTGTGCACATTATGCCTATCTGTGTATTCCTTTTCAATCCCTTCCTTAGCCTTCCCTTTGCTAACTTTCTTTTCCATTCTGTTCCCTTCCCTTCCTTTGCCTTTCCTTTCTCTTTCACTCCTTTCTCAATCCTTTCCTTCCTTCCGCTCTCCCTCCCTCCCTTCCTTCCTTTTTCCTTCATTCCTTTCTTCTGTCCTTCCATGAAGCACACTAAAGCTACATAAACTAGCTACTTTATGTAGCTTTAGTGTGCTGTTTTCTCTTCTACGTGTGTCATTTGATAGATTACTCTAGTCAATGAGTAGAGGTCATTGTTACAGAAAGGAATTCTGATGTGGAGAATTAAATACTCATTGTGTAAGCCAATTAAGTGAAAATAATTAATAGTGCCAACTATCTCAGTGCTGAGTGAGCTATGACCCTTTTGCAAAAGCAAAATACAGATGCACTTGTGTCATATAATTTGCTGGAGATATGACAGTGAATCATGCAGCTATTGTTTGGAGGCAAAGGAAATTACACCAGAGCATGTTCTGCTGGTGGGAAAATTACCCAGTGAGAAAAGCATACATTTACCTGCAGATGTCTGACCTAAAATGGAGGACTTGGTGGGTGTCTGAAAGGTAGGAAAATTAAATGGTCTCAAATCCCTCCCAGTTAATTGTACTCAAATGTTCCCCTTGCTTTTTTACTACAATGGCATTTCTGACCAGGGCCATTTAGAAGAAATTAGTACTAGTTGAGCACTGGAAATAGTTATTTGGGGCACATGTAAGGGAAAGCAATCATTCCTTCCTTTTTCTACCAACATTACCAATATTTATTGTATATATGTAGTACAGCGAAAAGAACACTGGATTTAAAGTCAGTACAACTGCATGACTGGGAGCACGTTACTATCCCTCCGGGCCTCAGTTTCCTCATCTCTAAAAGGTGTCATTTTGATAAGTTGATTTTCAACTTCCAACTATAAAGATGTGATCTTATGTCTCAAAACTGCCTGAGCTGTTGATCTGAAATAAGCCAACTAGTAAGGGTTATACTGATTACTTCCTGTGGTTGACTAGCTTGATTGACAGCTCAGGAAACAAGTGACATAAGGATATAGGAAGGCTGGAGGTTGTAAGATGTATTCTCTTCCTTCGTCTCCCTTCCACTGATTCAGTACAAGATAATAGGTTCAGGTAACAAGCTGAGGCCGTAGATTCCAGGGATTCTTAGCTTGAGGTCTGTAATCTTGTTGTTTTTTTAAAATATTTTGATAATGGCATTTCAATGTAATTGGCTCCCTTTATTATATATTTTATTATATTTTTGAATTTTATTTTATGAGTTTTATTTTTTATATTTTTAAATATATTTTATTTTATGCATTTATATATATATATATGTATATAAATATATATTATTTTATGCATTTAAGAGCATTATTCTGAAAAGATATCCTTAGGTTTTGCCAGACTACCGAAGGGGTTCATGACACAAAAATGTTTAAGAAGCCCTGCAATAGAAGATGGGCTGATATTCCAGGAATAAGTAAGAATAGCAGATTATACTATAATAATGGATATTATTTTGGTTAAGCTTTTAGTGTATTCTCCACCAGCTTGTGTGTAACTGGCTCTGTGTGTGCATGCCTGTGCACATGTGTGTGGGCACATTTGGGGCTGAAGCACCCCAAATGGAGTTGTTGTTGTTCAGTCATCTTCAGTCATGTCCGACTCTTCCTGACCCTATTTGGGGTTCTCTTGGCAAAGATACTGGAGTGGTTTGCCATTTCCTTATCCAGCTCATTTGAGGAATGGAGGCAAATAGAATAGAATTAAGTGACTTGCCCAGGGTCGGATAGCTAGTAAGTATCTGAGGCTGGATTTGACTCCAGGACCAACACTTTGTCCACTGTGCCATCAATATCTCTCTAAATCAAATGCTCTTTTCTATTACTTACAGCAAATATTTGTTTATAACCTTGTTACCGACATACATTAAAGAGAGTATATGTTTTGGTATCATTTGCAAACTGAGGCTAAAGAGACTAAGTAACTTACTCATGGTCCACAGAAGTGAGATTTCAACCCAGATCTCTCCCCAGTTAATAGCAGATGTTTGTAAGATGTTAGAAAGAATAAATAAGAAGCTAACCTAGCTTTCTGAATACTGAACCCTGGCTTGGCTTCATTAGTATAGTATATAATATCATCAAGATCAAACTAGGAAAGTTATCATTTCTGTTGGCTTCATTCCTACAGTTGGTGAATTGATCATCTTCATGGCGTGAGCTGTTTGTCATGAGGATCTTCTGTTTTCCAGGAAGTTGCCAGTTTTATTTCTTAAGGACCAGCTGACATCCAGAAGCTGATTGGTCAATCCCAAAACTTGTGCTCCTGGTTACTTTTTGAGAGGTTCTGCATAGGCAAGAGGTAGCTCCTCGACCTGGTATTAAGGAAGGGAATCCACATTAGCCAATCAGTCAGTCTATATGTATTTCATAAGCACCTGCTATGTACCAGGCACTATGCTGATCAATAAACATATATTGAATTGTACCTGTATGCTTGGTGTCATGGGAACAACAAAGATATTTAAGACATAATCTCTGCCCCCAAAGAATTTATGATGTGAGTTTAGTTGGAGAAACAAGATATGAATGCATGAGGAATTAAAAAGCAAAAATAAATTCCAAATGATTGGTAAAGAGAAACACTTTGCTAGAGAATTTGTAAAAGGGGAAAGATCATTATGAACTGGGGTAGTCATGACAAACTTCATGGAGGAGATGGCACTTTGCTTAAGTTGAATGTTGAAGGATAGACTGTTTCAAGTAAGTAGAGAGGTGTGGGGCAGACATCTCAAATGGCAGGAACATTCCTCTACATTGCTATTTATCTCTCAGAAGAAGGCTCCCAATTCTCTTGGCCCTTCTAGCTAAGCTATATTACTAGAAGCAGACAGAATTAGTTTGTTAGAGAAAGGGAATGGATTGACTGGGAAAATAATTTCACCCCTCAATGGAGTTCATAGGATCATAGATTAGCTTTTTGAGATACCTCAAATACTATTGCTGCTGCTGCTGCTGCTGCTGCTGCTACCACTACCACCACCACCACTACTTCTACTACTGCTGCCACCATCCCCACCCCCACCACTACTACCACTATTACTACTACTACCACCACTACTACTACTGTCACTCCCACCACCATCTCCACCACCCTACTACTACTTCTTCTATTACTAGTACTACTACCACTATTACTACTATTACAACTACTACTACCACCACTACCACTACTTCTTCTACTGCTATTGCTACTACTGCCACCACCACTGCTACCACTATTACTACTACAGCTACTACCACCACCACTGCTGCTACCACTACTACTATTACTACCACCACCACCACCACCACCACCATCACCACCACTACTACTACTGCTACTACCTAGCATTTATATAGTTCTTTGAGATTTACAAAGTACTTAACATATATTATTTCATTTTATCTTCACAACAACCCTGTGAGGTACGTGCTATTATTATCCCCATTTTACAGATGAGAAAACAGATCAGGAGAGATCTATCCAGGGTCACACAGCTAGTACATGATTTGAACTCAGGTCCTGCTGACTTCAAGTCCAGTGCTCTATCCACCAACCTATCTAGCTGCTGGACCTTAAAGAGTATTGAGTCCAATCTCCTCCCTTTATTTATAAAGAACCTGAGTCTTAGAGCAGTAAAGTGACTTACCCATGGTCACATAAGTGCCAGAGGGGACAGTTGGAGTCCAGCATGTTATCCACCATACTTACATGTTCTATGCACTTTATGGTTTGCAAAAAGCTTTCCTCGCAATCACTTTGTGAGATAGGTAGTATATGTGGTATCAGCCCCCACTTTACAGACAAAGAAAATTCAGAGATGAAGTGACTTGTTGAGTTACATAATTTTTGCAGGAGCTAAGACTCAAGACCAGGACTACTTTCTCTGAATCCAGTGTCTTCTCCAATATGCCAAACTGCCCTTTCCCTCCTTCCAAATGTGGCAGTCTACCTCTAGATGCTATGATGACCAAATAAATTGTGAGAAGGGCGAACCATTTTAGGGGGAACCGTGTCTTTCTCCAGCCCTAAAAGTTCCGTATGACTTGGATTTATTTTAAAAATGCAGATAACTGCATAGCCCTGAAAATAACAAAAGCTGGCACGTGGAACACATATGCTTTGCCACTCTGTGTGGGAAGCAAATCATTTGTTATTGCCTCATTCTCAGCTTTAGGTGCCAATTCATGAGCTAAGCTGATGAAGTTCATACACAAGTTTGAGTTACTACTTTGTGCTTCCTTGTTATTGCAATTCTCCCCGTTTCCACCACCCTCATCTGTAAGATGAGGAGGATAATAATACCTATCTCTTCTCTCCCTGGGGATATGTCCAGGATAAGTGAAAGAATAATACTTTGAGCATCATGTAGAGATGTGCAGAATTTCTTAAATTTAAGACATTATAATAATATTTTTCACTCTATAGCAATCTTCTATTGGGAAGATTGGTCAGCCAGCAAGGTCATTAATTAAAATACCAGGATTTGTGAAGAAGATGGGAAGAGCTTGTACCTTGAAAATGTTACATTGTGAAGTTTTTGAAACCTAAATGTCACTGGAGTTTTGGAAAAACCAGGTCATGGGAAAATGAAGATGATGAGACCAGTAATTTAATTGGTGTCTCTGTTTGGAATAAATAATCTTAGATGATGAATGGATGAAATGTTTTCTTAATGAAACTGGTCCAAGATGTAGATTCATGATCTTATGTTGTATTTCTTTTCTTTTCCCTTGTGTCTATAGGAAAAGTGGCCATACAGAAGGAAGACCTCCAGAAGTACCACAACAGAGATACTTGGTTTCAGCTGCAGCATGTTGATGCTGATTCAGAAGTACAGGTGAGATTTCCATGACAATGAAGCTTTCAGTAAGAGAGTACCAGCTCTCCAGACTGCATAAAACTAAAAATAAACTGCAAATACCATCAGAATCTGTGGGAAAGGAATACATTGTACATAACTACTTATTTTGTGGTGAAGGAGATGTCCCAGCGCAGAAGAATTCTTCTTCTTCCCTGTTTTTCTACTCTGTCAACCCTTTCCTGCCTCTCACTTGCCTAGCCATTTTCATTGCCGGACATCTCGGTAGTGTCATCTCTGCCACCCTTGAATTTCTGACCTATTTGATGTGCCATTTCTGCCCTACTAGTGGTCAACCTTGAATATCTGCTACCCTCCACCTTCTTTGGTCATGATTTGAACAAAATGCAATATGCTGGAAGTTATCATGATGGGAGGACTGCTGGGCTGTCTACAAATGTGTCATCTTATCTTAAGTGGGTCTTTATGGCTGCACAGGTATTTTAGAAATTAGTCTTTCATTGACTCTCTCACATTCCCTATTATTCCAAGCATTCTCTTCTCTCAAGTAGTCAGTCATTATTACGTGCATATTAAACATGTCTACTACGTGGTGGGTGGTTTGGTTACAAATACAAAAATGAAATAGCCCCTGCATTCAAGAAACTTACATGCTATTGGGAAAGAAAATATATACACAAAATAAGTATAAAATACATAAAATAAAAATATAAAATGTAAAATTTTGTGTTTAGATAAAATATATTTGAAAAATAAAAGTAAAACGTAAAATAAAATAAAAAGAAGTATGAAATATATAAAATAAATGTAGGTAATAGCAGCTGGATGGATCAGGAAAAGCCTCATAAACATATAGAAGGTGAAACTTGAGCTGAGTTTTGAGAGAAACTAGGGATTTTGAGAGGTAGAAGGGAGAAGGGGAGGAGTGAATTCCAGGCATGGGGGGAAGCCTGTGGGAAGTAACAGAGATGAGAGATGGAATGTGTGATGGAATATGGTTATATGTGAGAAATAGCAAGAAACCTACTTTGGCTGAACTCTAGTTTGTGTGAAGGGGAATAAAGTCTAATAAATTTACAAAGGCAAATTGGAGCCAGCCTATGAAGGGTTTTAAATGACAAACAGAAGAATCTGTATTTGATTGTAGAGATAATAAGGAACTGCTGGAGTTTATTGTTCAAACATGTGCTTTAGGAATGTCACTTTGATGGCTGAGTAGAGGATGGACTAGAATGGGGAGAATCTAAATTCGGGGAGAATCTAAATTCAGGGAGACTGAATAGGAAGCTATTTCAGTAGTCTGGGACAGAGGTAATAAAGGTCAGAGTTAGGATGGTTGAGAAATAAATACAGAGAAGAAGACAGTTACTAGACATAGCTATGGAAATAGAAGTGACAAAGCTTGGCAGTTGTATAGGTGAGGTGAGTATGAGTGAAGAGCTGAAGATGGAGTTGCATCCCTGGTGACTAGGAGAATGATAGTTTCCTAAATAGAAACAGGGAGGCCAAGAGGAAGGGTGGATTTAAAGGGAAAGTAATGGCATCTCTTTTGGAGTTTGAGATGCCTGTGGGACAAGCAAATGGGCAGTTGGAGATGTGGAATTGGAGTTTGAGAAGGAGATAAGGACTGGGCTGGAGATAGATGTGTGTTTGGGAGGGCATCATATGCATAGAGGTAGATTAAAGTATGGTAGCTGATGAGGTACCATAGAGAGTATAAAGAAAATAGAGAAGAAGGGTCAAAAAAGAACCTTGGGGTATATCCATATATAGGGGATGGGACATAGGTCACATGTTCATAGCCTTAGAACTGGAAGGGTCAGCTACTGGGTTCATGTGTAGAAGTGGAGAGGTTTGATATTGAGAAATGGGGAGAAAATGGAATTTGCAAGAAATAAGTTTGGGTTTGTTTTTTTTTCATTGAAGTAGTAGGTCTTCTACTAAGACTTAACCTACTGAGGTTAGTAGGAGTGGTATTAAGAAGTGGTTTAAGAAGAGGTTTAGAATAAAAGCTGTGACTTCTGTGATAGTCAGGGAAGAATAAAAGTCTAATGTGTAGCAGTTAGGACCCAGCTAAGTTGGGTAGCGTGAATCTGTAGAGGACCTAGTCAAGAAGATTGTGTGACTTCTCCAGCAGCTAGAGAGCAGGAGAAGACAAAAGTGAAAAAGGCTAGTAGTGGTAGGTAGTGCTGATCCAGGGTTGGGATTTGGAAAGGGATGAGTGACAATAGAGCAGTAAGGGGAAGAAGAACACAGTGTCAAGTTGAACTGATCAATGATAAGGTCAAGATTTTGAAGGGATGAAAGTGAACAGAGCAGGGGTCATGGCCTGCTTGGGGTCATGGAGACTACTTGGAAGGGCCAAGTGACTATAGGTTATGGTAGAAACTGATAATAGGTTTAGGAGAGAAGAGGAATACGGTCAGAAAGGAATTTTAAGGTTATGGATCAAGGAGGCATAATACTTTGGGGTGATGTTGAGATTGAAGTTATGACTAACCTTGAGTTACACAGTAAGAATTAGTGCTGGGATCTCTAAGGTCTCATAAAATAGTCCGACTGTTTTATGCTTCTGTGTAGTGGGGAGAGACATAAGTGAGGGAGATGAATTAAGAGGGTACTACGATAGTCCATGCAAGAAGTAAATAGAGCCTGAACTTGGGTGGTGTCCATACAAGTAGGAAGAAGGGAACAGATACAAGAGATAGTGTGGCAGCATAAACAACAAGATTTGACAGTGAATTTGGATATATGGGGTGAGGGAGAGTGAATATTTGAATATAACACTGAGGCTGTGAACTTGAGTCCCTGAGAGTATAGTAGTTCCCTTGACAGAAATCGGAATGTTTGGAAGTGAGGACAGGCTTTGGGGAAAAGATGAAGAGTTAAGTTATATACACAGTGAGTTTGACATGCCTGTGGAACATCCAGTTTGAAATTGTCAGTAAGCAGCTAGAGATAATATGTAACTGGAGCTCAGTAGAGACACTAGGTCTGGATGTATAGGTCTGGGAGTCACCAACATAGAGATGATTATTAACTTCATGGTAGCTGGTAAAGTCAAGAATTTAGAAGAGCATAGGGAGAATAGAAAAGGACTTTAGAACAGGGCGTTACATACATCCACATTTAGGGGAAAATAGATGTGAAATAGATGAGGAGCCAGCAAAAGTGACTGGTTCTTACTCATTTCTCAACATTGCACACTGTCATTCCAGACATACCTGTCTACTTGACGTTCCTCACACATGATTCTCCACCTCCCGTTTCCATGCCTTTGTCCAGGCTGATGCCTGGAACATCCTCTCCTTCTTTACCTCCACTTCTTGAAATCCTTGTTCTCTTCAAGACTCAGCTAAATCTCTTCCTTCTGCAGGAGCCTTTCCTGCTCCTGGCTGTGGTTAGTGCTTTCCCCTCCAGTGTTAACTTTGTTTCTACTTTGTAGATACCTTGTATACACCTCTATATCGACATGTTGTGTCCCTCATTAGAATGTAAGCTCCTTGGGGGCAGAGAATATTTTTTTGCCCTCTTTGTATCTCCACCTTTTAGCAAAGTGCCTGATTCAAGATAAATACTTGTTGATTGATGAGTGAAAGAAGGTTGAGGAAGTAAATTAGGAATGTGTTAATCAAGAGATGTCTTAAATATGATTTCCCCCATCTCATTTCTAAGGTTAAATATGGCTTGTGTTGTCCATGAAAATAATATTTGTTAAACAAATAATGTCAATAAAATGGTGAAATATTTAGCTTACTTAAGGACACAAAACCTTTTCAAAGTTCTTCACAAAACCCTCCTAGTAGCAACCCTTCTTACATGCTTTGTAGATTCTTAAATGCTAATTAAAGCAGGTCCCACAGAATATTTATTTGGCATTATTTTGTTAGTTTAGCATATAATGGACATAATAAAATTGCATGTTCAAAGAAATCTGTGGTTGGGTTTTCCTATTCCTTTGGAATCCTAGAATCCCAGATTTTGAAGGGACCTTGGAAGTCATCTAATGAAAGTGCCTACCTGATAACATGAATCCTTTCTACAACTTCTGACAGATGGTTGTCAAATGGTTGCTTATAATTTAGCCTTCCAGATTAGTATAATTTTATTCTATTTGCAGCCATAATTTATTCTGTAATCATCATGTTTTACTGAAAAGAAAGAGATCAGTTTTGTTTCTTTACTTCATAATGCCAGTCATTCCACAGATGGATTTAAAAATCATTCTTGTATTCAGTTGCATTCCACTGAATGAATCTAGGCATTGGCAATTTGCAAGTGAAAACATGACATAGCCCTTGCCCTCAAGGGGCTTACAATCTAGTATTGTTGAATTCTTTATTGTTTCCTTGGTCCCATTTTTTGCATCACTTTTATAGGTTCACATACAGTTTGTATACTTAAATATTAAATTAGAAATTTTGAAAATGATAGGAAGACTGTTTTCCTACCACAGAACATGAAAACTTTCTTTTGTGATATGGTAACTAAAGGGAATTGATATTTGCAGAGCTGTCCTGGTTATTTTTGCATGGTGTTGGAACATGAGAAAAATCTGTTAGAGGACACTTTGTAGTCGTTTGTAACTTTAATGCTCATGGCTCAAACACAAAACTCATTAACAGGTTCAAGTATGAAATCTAATTTTGTAAAAGAAATGAAATAAAATGAGAAGTGGATTTTTTTTTGTATTTTTTTCCTATACTTTTTCATCTGTGTGTACCTTAAGGGAACCAAATTACTTATCATTTGGCCTAGTGAGTTATTTTTAAAAATGAATTATTTTAATTAACTAATATAACTAGCATGTTGATATTATGTAGGAAAAGGGCAGATAGGTGGTGCAGCGGATAGAGCGGATAGGTCAGAAAGACCTAAGTTCAAATCTAGCCTGTCAAGTACTAGCTGTATGACCCTGGTCACTTAACTCTGTTTGTCTCAGTTTCCTCATCTGTCAAATGAGCTGGACAAGGAAATGGCAAATCACACTATCCTTGCTGAGGAAACCCCAAAATGGGGTCACAGAGAGTCAGACAGGACTGAAACGACTGAACTAAAACAACATCAAATTATACAGAAACAAGTTAAGTAGTGCAGTGGATAGAGTACAGGATCTGGAGTCATGAAGACCTGAGTTTCATTTCTGCCTCAGATACATTCTAGTTTGTCACTCCAGACAAGTCACTTAATGTCTGTCTGCTTCAGTTTCCTCATCTGTAAAATGGGGATATTAATAGCACCTTCCTCCCAGAGTTGCTGTGAGGCTAAAATGAGATACATATTTGTAAAGCACTTTACAAACCTTAAAGTGCTATATAAATTCTATTATTATTATTGTTATCATTTTCATTATTTTCAGTATTGGTATATCCCATTTCTTAGCTCTCTACCATTAGGTCACTGATTAATTTTATAGTTGTCTTCAAATGATTGCTCTATGATGAAGTGACTCATTTTACGAAGATGATTAAGATCACATGAGTAGAAAGGGTCTACTACAGACACAAGCAGATCTTTGTAAATTGCATTTTGGGGCACCTCTCTGAGACTACTGTTTCTGTTTGAATTATCAAATTTAAAATTGTTAGTTGGGATAGGATAGCTTAGAGTTTCTTAATCTGCTGAGTAATTCACGGTAAAGATGCATAAGAAAAGAGTATCTAAGCCCAGTGCTGCAAACTTTTTAAAATGTTCTTGTTATTATGAACTTAATCATCAGCAAACACAAAACATTTCAAAATACAAACATAAAAAAAGATTGATATTAACATCTCTTATGTAGTGTTTTTAGGAAATGTGTATTAAAGTTAACACGGTGGAAACCAACTTGCCCCATTTGTGTCCCTGTCTGAACTTTTTCCGCTTTCTTCTTTATATTTTTAAATGTTTGTTGATGGTTTCTTTGTGTGTGTGTGTCTGCATCACAACGCATCAACTCACCCTTCCCTTGAATAGGCTAATCAGGCAAAACAAATCAACGTACTGGCCATTCCTTAAAATGTATATTTCATTCGTCACTTTAGTCCATCACTTCTCTGCTAAGAGGCAGGGAACATACTTTGTTGTTAAGTCTTCTAAAGACATGATTGGTCACTGTGTTGGTCAGTTCTGAAGCCTTTCGAAAGCTGCCTTCTTTTATGTTGTTGTAGTCATTGTATAATTTGTTTTCCTAGTTCTGCTCATTTCACTGCATCAGTTCATAGAAATCTTCTCTGAATCCCTGGTAGTCAGCCTGTCTTTTGACATAATAATATTCAGTTACACTCATATAACATAAGTTGTTCATCTGTTCTCCAACTGATAGCACCCACTGTGTTTATAGTTCTTTGTTACAGCAAAGAGCGCTGCTATGAATATTTTTGTACAATTGGGTTCTTTTCCCTCTGGCACTGTATACTAGACAATTTATATTATACTCTCCACAAAAGTAAAGTGGAATCACCATGAATTGGAAAAGGCAAGGTCTTTCTTGGTCTCCTCATATTTGTTCTTACAGCTTTTGGTGAATATTTCTTCTCCTTTCAAATTGTTGTATCACATGCCTGTAAAATTACGGGTAAAACTTGAGATAGGAATAGTAATTGGACGTATGTTGAGGGCCTGGCAACCCCAAGTAACTATATTTGGTGAAGCACTTCAAATCTAAATGTCTCTAACTTCCTGCCACACATGACTCTCAAATTTCTTTCTATGCAATGGTGTCATAGTTTGGCCGTTCAGTTCACCAGTTTCTCAGGTCAGGCTCTCTACTCTCCAAAAGCCATCTCTCTAAGGCAAGTTTAGGGGAAAATCCATCAATTTTTTCCTTTCCCTCTGCTCCTTGACACCATTCTCTTCTACTTACTTGCCCCATTCGTTATCATTCATCTTTCTTTGGACAGAAAGACTCATCCGAGTTACTTAAGGGGAATAAGGGCAAATGTCCTTAACGTAATGTTCAAACACTCACTTCTAATTACACCATATATGATATATCACAATCACATAAAATGCATTTCATATAGTACATGATTCATCATATAAAATGTTTCTATGTAGTAAATTCACCTATGGTCAGCTTTACATGCTGTGCATCATTTATTTGGTGTCCTCTATAGGATATAGTATGTTGTACTTTCCAGCTAACATTTATGTGTTATTTGGGTGATTTACTCACACATTATCCATGGTACACCATATGTTAGCTTAGTCACTAGTCAGGTCGTCTCAGCACTACTATTGTGAGAATTACTGGCACTCTTGGATCTTCTGTCCTTCTATGGGGAAGATATTTTGGTAAACATTAGCCAGCAGCCTAATTCTGGGACTATGATACTCGAGGGCTATTAGGGCTGTCCATTGCTCTTGGTGAGTTGGTACTGTCTAAGACCTATTTTCTTGAGACCTCCAGTGGAGATGTAATAGGCATGACACTGTCTATTTCTGGGTTTCACTTGTCTCACCTATCAAGGCAGGAAGTGGTTGCCTTGGTAGCAGTCTACATTCCATGATGGATATTCAGTCTTGTCTACATTAGAATATTGACTCAGACTATTTTTCCCTTGAATTCTCTCTAGAGATAGATGTTCAACAAGATCCTTTTAGTCTAATTTTTTTGACCTTCCTGTTTACTTTTTCATACCAGCTCATTTCACAAAATATTTATTAAGTGATTTCTAGTTCCGCTGTGAATACTGAGTGTGATACATTGTCAGTTGTAGGTCCTGCACTGACAAATTTTATAAACTAATAGATTTCTTAGTCTCTTAATTAGGCTTTCTAATGGTTTCCCATGACACAGAGATTGCAGAGAAAGATGGCAGTAAGCTTGATTATGATGTTTGTCCCCTTCAGTTCTCTAGGTTGTCATGGAGTCCCAATTGGTGAAAGCCGTAATAGACAGTAACAAGTGAAAGCCATAAACTTAAACTCTGTGAAAGGTGGAAGCCCAGACATGGTGACCTGTTAAAAAATCATAATTAAGACACTGAATCATAATTTAGATACTGTGACTAGTACATGACCAGTACCCAACTTTGAGTGCCTGGGCATTTACGTAACAGCACTTGGTAAATGACTGGATGTCTGGGAACCAGATTCAATACTAAGAAATATTAGCCAAAATATTAACTAAGCAGAAAAACCCAAAATATCCACCAATCCTCAGTGAAGCACTCTATGGCTCCTTTTCTCTTTGCCTGATTTCTATAATTACCATAGGGATTTTAGGGGGAGGTCTTGACAGAAATCCACTGAATAGTCTAGCAGCCACCCCAGATTGCCCCTATTTATAAGTATTCATAATGATTGATTAAATTCCTATAATCAATCTGGAGTCCCTTGACCTCTTTCTTTGGTATCAAACTCGCTATACAGGAGGTACAGAGTTCCCCAGTCAAGGGAATTCTGGACCTTAAGTTATGTACTATATACTGGTTATAAATGTCCAGATCCTTCTAGCATCTTGAGACTAGAAAGCAGAGGTCTCTGGGCAAGATTCTCTTTTGTTGTTGTCATTGTTGTTCAGTCATTTTACAGTCATGTCTAACTCACCATTTAGACCCTGGAGTGATTTACCATTTCTTCTCCAGCTCATTTGATAGATGAAGAATGGAAGCAAACAGGATTAAGTGACTTGCCCAAAGTCACAGGGCTAGTAATTGTCTGAAGCCAAATTTAATCACAGTAACATGAGTCTGCCTGACTCCAGGCCTGGTACTCTATCTACCGTGCCACCCAGGTTCCCATTAGGTTCTCTTGTAAGCATCGGATTTTCTTACGAGCATCAAATATGTGATGTATCAATCCTTCTTGACTTTTTCAGGTTTGGGGAGAAAATATCCATCCTGGTTTTCCAGTGTTTTTGTTATTTTGTTTTAAATATCATCACTATAGCTTCTGCAGGAGGACTACAAGGCTTAGCACTTTGTTAAAGATCTCTTCCTATATTTTAAGCCATGGTCGTGTGTGGTATTACAAGAATACTGCAGTGCATTTTGTCATATCTGCCCAGGCTCTCTTTCATACTTAATCCTCTCCCTCCTCAAGTCTGCATTTTGGAATCCTCTGCTTCCTTCAAGTCTTAGCTGAGATTCCACTTTGTTCACAGGTCCATTCTAACCCATTTATTTTATGCATGTTAGATGAGGAACACAAGCCCAGAGAGGTTAGGTGATTTAGTAAGTAATTAAGTAATTTAGCAGCAATATTGTTTTAAGAATGACTTTGAGTGAATAAATAATTTTGACTACCATAAATACCCAAATTAACTATAAAGGACCTATGAAGAAAGGACATAAGATGTACTGTCCTCATCTAGAGAAAGAACTGATAAATAGAAGTATGTATAGAATAATTGTGTGTGTGTGTGTGTGTATGTGTGTGTGTGTGTATATATATATGTATATGTATGTGTGTCTGTGTGTGTATATATTTGTATCTGATGGTAGCCATCTCTAGGGTGGACTGGGGGAGGGAAGAAAAAGGAAAAAAGAAATTTATGTGATAACTTTATAATTTAAAAAGAATCACAAGTTATACGTAACAGATTTGCATTTTCAAGGGCAATCCTCTTTTTTATTATACTATACTATAATAATCCTTGTTTTAATCCATAAATAAAACATTTTTAAAAAATGATATAGTGCCTGGCACACAGTAGGCACTTAATAAATGTCTATCAATTAACCCAAAATCACACAAGTAATAAGTAGCAGAGTAAGCATTTGAACCCAAGGCCTCTGATTCCAAAGCCAGGGCTCTTTCTACCACATTGTGTTCCCTCTAACACCTGTGGTTAGCGTCTTTAGCTAGAAAATTGTGAGGATCAAATGAATCCAGGTCTTTTATGAACTGTTATTGCCTCAGTCTAAGACAAATATGTCAAGCACCCAAAGAGAAGAATATTTTCTTAAGTTTCTTCATATAATCAGATACATAAGAATGAAAGGAGAAGCCTGCCAACAGGACATCCACTTTCTGTTCTCTTCTACTTTAGTGGTTTTTCCTTTTTGAAGGGCTCAGATAAAAAGCACAGAAGTTGCCAGAAGCTTTTCAAGTTTGCATGTACAAATATTTAACATGTGCAAATGAGTAATGTCATCTGTTGACTGACCTGACTGTGGGAGACAGGCAGGGTTCTTCCAGTTGTTTCAAGGAGGGGAGGATGTATTGGGGGCATGGAGAGCTGTTCCTTGTAGCCAATGGCTTTTTGGAGTCTGCTGTCCATGGACCAGCCCAGTTAAGTTCTGTGAGGCCTCTTCCCAAAAGGTTGGATACCAGCTTGTGGGGGTTTTTTTTGGGGGGGTGGGGGTTGTTTATTGTTGTTTGTTTGTTTGTCCATAATAACTCATGAAGACTATTTGTTTATAAGGACATAGAGAGTGTGACTTATTTTGGTAGAAGGAGGCCTCAAAAGGCTGAAATCATGGATCCTTGAAATATTGATGTATTTAAATAAAAACAGTAGTAATAATGATTGTTGTTGTTCAGGTGTGTCTAACTCTTTGTGACCCCATTTGAGGTTTTCTTGGTAAAGATGTTGAAATAGTTTGCCATTTCCTTCCACGGCTCATTTTATAAATGAGGAGACTGAGGCAAACAGGGTTAAGTGACTTGCTCAGGGTCACACAGCTAGCAAGTATGTAAAGCCAGATTTGAACTCAGGAAGATGAGTCATCCTGACTCCAGGCTGGCCACTCTATCCACTGCACCACTTAGCTGCTCAGTAATAATGATAGTATTAACATAGAACTTCAAGGTTTGCAAAATACTTTACAAATACCATCTCATTTGATCTTCACAATATGGGAAGTTGGTACTATTATTACCTTCATTTTCAAGTGAAGAATTAGAGGAAGATGGAGGTTAAATGATTTACCTAGAGTAATAAGTGTCTGAGTCTGAATTTGAACCCAGATTTTCCTGACACCAAGTCCACTACTCTCTTCACTGAGCCACCTGGCTATACTCCTGTGTATATTGATATAAAGGCTAGATCTCCTAATGCGGTAAAGTTTTTCTGCATTATTTTATTTTTTTGAATTTTATTTATTTTATTCAGAACTTAAGAAATAAATAAGCATTGTCTTATTAGCCATAATTTGTTTTTGATCCAGAATTATATTTTATTGGTGTACAGCACACCCATTGTGGAAAATCTCTCCCTGATGTAGGTCGAAAACTCACCAGCCTCCTCTGCTAAGCTTGTAGAGTTATCTGAGGGCAGGAAAAGAGGGGGCAGAGAGGTCAGTGGAGTCACATACTAAGTATAGAAGGCAGGGCTTGAGTTTTTCAGACTCCCATGCTTTGCTCTCCGTCCACTACGTAGAAGATCTCATTAACCAGAATTAGCCTAAAGTTAACTTTCTAGGAAAAGTCATCTTTTTACATGTTGTCTAGAACGGGATACCCCTACTTTTTAATCATGTTTATACTCCCACTCTTACAAGCACCGGAGAAGGGAAACACCAATTATCCTACATCATAGGATATCTCTGTATTTAACCCAAGAGAGGAAAACCTTAACAATTACCAGGGTCTGATCCTGTGGAGGTACTGGTCTGTCTTCTCGGGAAAAACAGGAAACAGGAAAGTGAACATTGTGCCAACTGACAATACTAGCCAATTTGTTAGCAGTTGTGACATATTTTTGTGTATGTGTGTGTGTGTGTGTGTAGGGGGAGGGATGTTATTAATTGATACAACAGCAACATTCTTTAGTAGTAAGTTGACAGAAAAGTAGAAGGATAAAGGTCGGGCTGGGTGGGGATGAAGTGTTAAAAGATGATGCCTTGTAGGCTAAGTAACAAATGCATTTGACAGTTAGGCAGAATGATGCTTGGAGAAAGACTCAAGTTCAGCCTTGGCCATAGTGTTAAGTTCCAGTTCCAATTCCCATGAACCCACTCTTTAGCCTGTGTTATGTCTTCTATAATACAGAGCTTTCTTTAAAGAAAAACCATTCAGAGCTCCCTCTGTAACACAAACCCCCTGCCTTCCACTGATGATCTGCTGGCCAGTCACTGTGTCTCACCCTCTGCTAAATGTTCGGACGGGCTGGGGACTCCTCCTTCAGAACCTTGTAGGGTGTACTCTGGGGGAAAGCATGGTGCAGTGGAAAGATTCATTGGACTTGCAGTCATCATGACCAGTATTTGAATTTCTCTTAAGATACTAGCCTTGTAACTCTAGACAAAGTTATTTAACCTCTCAGCTTCAGTTTTGTCATCAGTAAAATGAGTATTATAAAACCAACAGCTTAATGGGGTTATTGTGAGGATCAAATGAATGTGTAAAATGCTTTACAAGCTTTAAAATGATATATATATACATCTTATTCAGTCATTTCAGTTGTGTTTGACTCTTTCTGACCCTATTTGGGGTGTTCCTGGCAAAGAGACAAGAGTGGTTTGCCTTTTCCTTCCCATTTTATAGATGAGGAAACTGAGGCAGATAGGGTTAAGTGACTTGCCCAGGGTCACACAGCTAATAAGTGGCCAGATTTTAACTTAGGAAGGTGAGTCTTCCTGATTCCAGGTCCGGTGCTCTGTCCACTGTGCCACCTTGCTGTTATCAACTAATGTTACATACTAGGCACTGAGCGAGATGCAAAGATAAATAATATAAGGGCTCTACTCTCAAAGAGCTTATTGTCAAGTATACAAGTCTCCATAATTAGTAAGTTGTCCATATCAATAATTTGTATCCTATAGCTTGGTTTTGATGGTGGTGGTTGTTTTTCAGTTGTGTCCAACTCTTTGTGACCCCATGGACTATAGCATACCAGGCCTTTCTATCCTCTGCTATCTCCTGACGTCTGTCCAAGCTCTTGATGGTGGTACCATTTGCTTAATTAGTATAGACAGTGATAGAAAACTTCCTGCTCATAAAGTGGGCCACCCACATAAACCCCCGAGAGGCCCCATAGTATCGTCGATATAGTTAAATATTTAGAGTCAGAGCTTGATTTTGAATTCTAGTTCTCTCTCTCTCTCTCTCTCTCTTTGTTTTTACTTGTGTAGCCTTGGGATATTTTCTTTCTCTGGGCCTCAGTTTCCACATCTATAAAATGAGAACTAGATGATTGCTGAGGTCCCTTTCAGCCCTGAATCCTATGATCTCAGAAACTGTTGGAGCAGTCTTTTATCATGGTAGAACAGTGTGTATAGTAGGTGTTTATTAAACATTGTTAAAATAAGTTATCTATTCCAAAGGATAGGATCAGTTTAGTAAACTTGATGTCTCATCAGTTTTAGCCTTCTTCCTGGAAGGCCCTGAAAGGTTGTATCCTCAGCCCTGGGAATAGTCTGCCTCTCCTATTGGCGTATGATCATTCTATATTTGTGGTGCCAAGGATCGTGGAGTAAGTTAAAAATCATTGTCACTTATAACCTCCCAAGGAAAGTACATTTATTTTAAGTCCTGGAACCAGTTGCCACATTACTTCGTGGCAACCAAAGCCCATCATTTCTTCTCAATCAGCCCACCTCTGTGACAGGAGAATCTCTTTTTAGCTTTAGCTAGTATTTATGGGTGTGATTTGTTGTGTTTTTAATGGCAGCATCTTGAAAGAGTATTTGATGTGAAGGACAAAATGGCCCTAGTGAATGAGGATTATAAGGAAGGCTGGAAAGTGGACAAGAAAGTCACTCATTTTGGAAGTATTCATTCCCTAGAGACCATCAAAGAACTCCCTGAGTTCAGAGGAGATGCTTAGCTTTGCTTTAATGTATGAGAACTTTTGTGGGTAAGTTGTGGGATTTTTTTTTTTACATAGTATGTTTGGTTTGAACCACAAATCTACAGCTGGTAGAAATATGAGGTGCACATTTTGGTGGATTTCAGAAGGGTGTGAGCAAAACTGGTTTCTTCTGAATATCTACCCTGTGAAGTTTTTTTGGTCTACAGTTTACTAATGATGGGGCTCCCAAACTATTGCAGCCCGAGATAGAGAATAGGGCATTGCTTTTAGGTTATCCAAACAGCAAAGCCTGGTTCCACCTCTATTTGAAGCATGTTTGAAAGTACTGTATTTTACCAGTTGTCAATCAAAACCAAATGCTACATAATTATAATGACCAAGCTTGTTTAAAAGAAAAGATATGAGAAAGTATGCCCTCCATTTCTTTCCAGAGGTAGAGACAATAGATAGAGAAGACTGTAATATATTTTTCTTAATGAATATCAATGCTAAATTTTTATTTAAAAATTTATTACTGTTTTTCCAATTACATATAAAGACAATTTTTAACATTTATCTTAAAAAAAACACTTTGAGTTCCAATTTTTTTTTACCTCCCCCTTAACCTAAGACAGTAAGCAATTTGATATGGGTTATATATGTGCAATCATGTGAAACATAGCTCCATATTAGTTATGTTGTGAAAGAAGAAACAGACCAAAAAAAAAGATGTGAAAAAAAATAAAGTGAAAATGATGTAATTCAGTCTGCATTTAAATTCCATCAGTTCTTTCTCTGAATGTGGATAGCATTTTTCCTCACAAGTCCTTTGGAATTGGAAGACCCTATATATTGTCAGACTTTTTTAATATGTTGGTTAGCTTTGCTGAACTCTTTTGCCTTCTTCCTTGTTATAAGGGGAAGTTCTCTGAGAAAGGAAGGAGGGATACATTTAACAATGTTGGTAATATAAAAACAAAAGATATTGATAAATGATTATTAAAAAAAATTTTACTAGCCTTCAAGGAGGAACTATAATGACATGTATTGTTTCCATACATCCTCTAAAATAGAGGAAATCTAACCAACTTCAAAATCTCTTCAAATGTCTGAACCTTCCTTGCATCCTGTCTTTCGAGCTGATGTTTGCTATGTTTTTTGTAAATCTTCCGTTGGAAATAAGTGGTAGGTTGGTGTGAATTATTTCGAGGAAAGGTCCTGAAGAAACATACCCCTCTATAGATCCTTTGATATTCATTCTCAGATCGCCTTTTTAGAGAAGATTCTAGTCATTCTAAAATTCCCTTAGCTGATCACAATGTATTGGCTTTCTACCTCTTCCTTTGCCTTCCCGTACCAAACCCTACTCTTTTTTCTTTTTTTCCATTTAATAGTATTTTGTTTTTTCCAATTACATGCAAAGATAGTTTTCCATATTTACTTTTCTAAGATTTTGAGTTCCAATTTTTTTTTCTCCCTCACCCTCCCCTCCCCAAGGTGGCAAGCAATCTGATATAGGCTATACATGTATAATCATATTAAATAAATTTCCACATTAGTCATGTTGTGAAAGAAGAATCAGAATGAAAGGGAAAAACCATGAGAAAGAAAAAAAAAGAGACAATAGTATGCTTTGATCTGCATTCAGACTCCATAGTTCTTTCTCTGGATGTGGACAGCATTTTCCATCAGGAGTCTTTTGGAATTGTCTTACATCAGGGATGGGGAACCTGCGGAACCTTTAAAGGGATTTGTTCTGTGACATTTGGATTCAGTCAAAGGGCTGCATTGGAGGACCTAGAGGGCCACATGTGGCCTCGAGTCTGCAGGTTCCCTACCCCTGTCTTAGATTATTGCATTGCTGAGAGGAGGTAAGGCTATCAAAGTTGATCATCACACAGTGTGGCTGTTGCTGTGTTCACTGTTCTCCTGGTACTGCTCAGTTCACTCAGCATCAGTTAATGTAAGTTTTTCCAGGTTTTTCTGAAATGCTCCTGCTCATATTTTTTATACATGTGAGTTCTTTTTGCTTTTTTATGATCTCTTTTAGATACAGAGCTAGTAGTGGTATTGCTGGGTCGAAGGGTAATTACAGTTTTATAGCCCCTTGGGCATAGTTCCAAGTTGCTCTTCAGTTTACAACTCCATGAGCAATGCATTAATGTTCCAATTTTCCCACATCTTCTCCAACATTTATCATTTTCCTTTTTTTTTTTTCATATTTGCCAATCTGATTGGTATGAGGTGGTACCTCAGAGGTGTTTCTCATGCTCAGGAGAAAGCCTTGGTGTAAATGAATTCAGATCCAGTTTCTTTGACCAAGAGTTTAATTGACATTGAACAAAACTATGGTTGGCTATGTGAATTGAACAGCAGGCAAATTATTACAGCTAGGTGGCACAGTGGATAGAGTGCCAGGTCTAGAATTATGAAGACTCATCTTACTAAGTTCAAATCTGGTCTCAAACACTTACTAATTTTGTGACCCTGGGCAAGTCACTTAACCCTGTTTGCCTCAGTTTCCTCATCTGTCAAATGAGCTGAAAAAAGGAAATGACAAACTGCTCCAGTATCTCTGCCAGGAAAACCCCAAAAGGGTTCACAAAGAGTCAGACGTGACTGAAATGACTGAATAATATATCACAGCTTCAGTTTTGGAAACATCTTCCTGAAGCCTTATATCTGAGAGAAATAATGAGATGCTGGTACTCCGATAGAACGGGAATTAAGGAATATTTCGATTCATGTGAACTTCACAAATTGTTTCAAGTGAGTATTTTGTGTTAGGCCTCTCGCTAGGTACCAAGGGTACAAAGATGAGTAAGACATAGTCTGTGCCCTCAAGAAGCTTGCACTCTTTTCCTAGTTTCATATCCAGTGAATTGTTTTGATTAGTCTTGGGGTCAGAAAAAAATGAGGTAGTTATGTGAAGCCAAGTAGTCATTTAAACTTCATATTTTGAAAACCTTAAAAAAAACAACTATGTAAATATAAGCTATTTAGCACTTGCTACTGTATTCAAAGTCCAGTGCTATCAAGAGTATTGAGAGATGGAAAGAGCTTTTAGTGATTACTTTCTTGTTGAATCTCTCCATTTTACAGATGAGGAAACTGGAGATGAAACCAGGAGATGAAAGAGTTTCTTCAAGGTCACACAAATTATAATTGGAAGAAGTGAGATTTGAACCTAAGGGCTCAGCCTCCAAACTCAGTGCTTTTTCTACTATAACACATTCTCTTTCCAGTGGTGCTTACTGAATCCATAACGATTTAGAACTGAAAGGGACCTTGAGGTAATCAGGTCCTATCTGGTCATTTTGGAGATAAGGAAATTGGAGCCACAAAGACTTACAAAAGTTAGACAATAATGATCATCAAAGATAGAATTTCAACCTAGGTCCTCAGATTCCAGTCTGTACTCTCTATTGTGTGGTACTGCTTCCTTATTTGAATTGAATTGAATTGACTTGAATTATAGCCTAATTCTCCACCTTACTTCTAGGGGAAAGGAGAATGATACAGACATATCTTCTTAGATAGAGGAAAGACAGCACCTTCCTCTTCCTCATTTGTTTATCTCTCAGATTCTGTCCTCAAGACAGGGGTCTACACAAAAACACCCTGCACTTTCAGGAACCAATGTCATTTGTATTTGCCTTCATTATAGTTTCATCATGATTTTTGAAAGATGGTGCTATGGATTTAACTGGCTGTAGGATCAGCGTAAGGCCGGTAGTTAGTTGACTGTAAGAATTGCTGGTGGAGCTCACCCTAGTCACATCTCTCTTTGAGAGCAACTCCACTGCACCCAAGGATGGGCACAGTGCCCATGTGGGGTTATTCTCCTTCCATGCCCTTTTCCCTCTCAGGTAAAGTCACACTAGTCATGGCAGGTCAAACTAAGTATTTTCTTCACTGGGCAGGGAAAATTTTGCTCATTCATTGATTCTCCCAACATCTCTTTGGATTTAAGTGGAAAATATATATTTCTCTTGTAGGAATAGTGAGACTTGCTGACGGAAAGCAGATTGTACAAGGTTGTTGGATGACTTTGGGAGTGGGGCTGAGAGTTCCTTCAGTAAGCATTGACTGAGAGCCTGTAGTGTGTGAAACTCTGTGTGAGGCACTGCCTGGGAGGAAAGAATACAAAAGATAAACAAAGATCAGTGCTTACCTTTACAGAACTTAAAGCCTATTTTGAGCAGGGGATATTAAGACCTTTTTTGTGTCATGGGCCCTTTGGGAATCTGATGAAGCCTATGGACCCCTTCTCAGAATAATGTTTTTAAATGCACTTAAGAAAATAAATAGGATAACAAAGGAAATCAATTATATTCAAATAAAGATGTATATTTTTTTTCCTCATCTAAATTCACGGACCACTGAAAACCTCTGGTTTAGAGACATAGCATGTATACTTGAAATGGTAGCAGAACAAATATCTGCATGGGAAAAATTATTTATTACTAATTGATTCTACAGGGTCCAAGAGAAACAAAATAGAAAAATATTGTTAGAATCAGGCAGGTGGAATTTAGTAGTGGAGATTCACTGGAGTAGGGTGGTTGGGGCTAGTCCCTAGTTCTGTGAATTATCTACTAGGTCATCCTCTCTTTGTCTTGGATTCTTCTCTTAGACAATGCTTTTTATTTGGTTTTCCTCCTCCTTCTCCTTCTACTAGAAATCTGTGTTTAAAAGCACACACGAGCACTAAGCACACACTAAAATATAGTTCTGGTGTTTTCCTACCTCTTTATTTAGGCCTTAGTGGCTGCTATAGCAAAGGGGTGAAGGTTGGTACTGTGAGAACATAATAACAACTGTATACTTATAAAACTCTTTAAGGCTTACAAAGCATTTTTCTTAAAATAATTGTGTGAGGTAGGTAAAACAAGCATTTTCTGACCATACATTCCTTTGAGGATGTCTCATGCATTTTGTGCTACTTCTTACAAAGAAGTTATCAGTGACGAAAGCTCCAGCCCATGTATTCACTTCATCCTTGTCCATGTTGTTCTTGTGCAATTTTAAATCTCCACTTTATGGTGTTCCATGATTCAAAAGCTTATAATATTAGGAAGCCATTGGTGTTTAAAAAATGTGCTTTGTAGTCAAGAAGGAGACTGGGATTATCAAAAGGACTGTATAGGTCTACAAGTACAATCTAGCGCATTTTCCTCCTTTTCAAATGTGGTCCCAGCTCATTGTCCATCTTCAGAGGTTATACAAGGTGTCTGTCTGTCTGTCTCTCCATATATATATGTGTGTGTGTGTGTGTGTATGTATATATATATATATATATGAGAATATGGTGGACTATCTCTAACCCAGGGGTTGGTATATCTATCTGTCTATCTGAGAATATAGTGGACTATCTCTAACCCAGTGGTGTAAAACTCAAATTGAAATGAGAGCTACTAAATCAACATAAGGATCCCTGCAGCTGCATATTGCCTTAGAAAATGATATATTAATATTATTTATTTTCTATTGTGTTTTGTTAAATATTTCCTAATTCCATTTTAATCTGGATGAGCTGCACAGAATCACCAGCAGCACATTTGACACTTCTGCTCTATCCAATTGCACCTCAAAATTGGGTCAATATTAGTTTTTTTCTTATTTCTCCCTTTCACCCCACCCCATCACTTTATAATTATTCTGTATATATATTTTTTAATATGGACATGTTATTTTGTCCCTCTCTCCCAGTAAGATGTAAGCTTTTTGAGGGAAAGCATTATTTTATCTTCAGCACCTCTACTAGATAGTGCCATGAACATCTCAAAAAGGAACAGTGCTATCAGATGCTCTTATTTATGTACAATTCTTTTCCAGTTTACTTTTTTAAAGTCATTTTTTATTTTGTTTTTGATCTCT
The DNA here is from genome assembly GCF_003287225.1 of Phascolarctos cinereus. Lineage (NCBI taxonomy): Eukaryota > Metazoa > Chordata > Mammalia > Diprotodontia > Phascolarctidae > Phascolarctos > Phascolarctos cinereus. The sequence continues at coordinate 171,792,412 of NW_027556180.1, read as the reverse complement.
TAATTATGAAAAGGCCTACCAGATTTAAACAGTGAGCATATATGGCTCTAATTCTTGTGTTGGGCTGGAGAGTGGTCCATTAAACAAAATTTCAAAACATTAAATTCTTTCAGACAAAGGCCCTAGTTAAGTGAGTAATTCAGGCAGTTTGAGTCATGGTCAATGGGAAATGGCCAGTCGAAGCTGGATACAGTTGAATGTAGTCATTATGCTATATCGGTGGAAATTCAGTGAAGAGTGGTTAGCAAGACAAGATTTTATTGTTAAATCACCTTTTGGCAGTGAGACTTTTCTTTAGGTAACAGGTCCTTGATGGGAATGAAGGGACTGTTGAGCTTGGTATTCTCCCATTTTCATATCATGCTTTATCTTATGTGTTTCAGGGAAAGGTGCACCTTGAGATGAGGCTGAGTGAGGTCATTACGGACACTGGTGTCATTTGCCATAAACTTGCTACCCGGTAAGCCTTGAGAATACAGTTAATTAACTGAAATGGAAATGATAGTCTTTCATGTATCATGTAGTGTGACATAAAGTAATAACTAATTTTTAACAGCTATTCCCTAACCAAAGTGAGCATCATCACCTTCAAATCAAGGTTCTTGGGAGGTGACAAATTTATCCCAGCAATACCAATATGGCTCAGAATATTTTTAGAATTCTTCATTGGGAACTGCCTTCAAAGTCTGCAGAAATAGCTCCATCAGTGGTAGATCTTCATCCGTTAAGAGAGGATTTAGTTTTTGGCGATATCCAAAAAGGGAATCAGCTAGATATTTAGTTTAAAATGACTTATGTTCTGGTATAGCTCATATACTGACCCTGAAGACAGCCACAAACAAGGGGTTCCAAAAGTATTTCAAATGAGCACAGCACTGTAATTAGTATACAGCTTCCCATGGTCACTACTTTGAAGATGTATAAGTTCTGGTATTTTTTAAAAGGTCTTATTAATATATAATCAAATCAACAAACATTTATTAAGCACTGACTGTACTAAGACTAATTAATATATATTTGATGGTGGGGAGTGGGGTATAGCAGTTATAACTATGAAAAAATTTTTGAAGCAAGTTTCTTCAATAAAGGCTTCATTTCTCAGATATATAGAGAACTGAGTCAAATTTATAAAAATAAGGGCCATTCCCCAACTGATAAATGATCAAAAGATATGAACAATCAATTTCCAGATGAAGTAATCAAAGCCATCTATAGCCATATGAAAAAATGTTCTAAATCACTGTTGATTGGAGAAATGCAAATTGAAACAATTCTGAGGTACTACCTCACACTTATTAGATTACTAATAGGACAGAAAAGAGGGGATGTGGGAAAATTGAGAAATCAATGCACTGTTCGTGTAGTTGTGAATTGATTCAATCATTCTGTAGAGTAATTTAGAACTATGCCCAAAGGACTATAAAACCAGGCATAGTATGGTTTGGTCTAGTAATACTACTAGTGGGTCTGTATCTCAAAAGAGATAAAAAAAACAAAAAGGAAAGGACCCACATGTACAAAAATATTCATGGCAACTTTTTTTGTGGTGGCAAAGAATTGGAAATTGATGGGATGCCACCATCAACTGATGGGATGATGGAACAAATTATGGTATATGCTTGTGATGGAATACTGTTGTGCTATAAGAAATAATGAGCAGGATGATCTCAGAAAAACCTGGAAAGATTTACATGAACTGATGCAAAGTGAAATGAATAGAACCAGGAGAACATTGTACACAGTAATAGCAATATTGTAAGATGATCAGCTGTGATCCAAGCTGTGATACAATGATCCAAGACAATTCTGAAGGACTTATGAAAAATGCTATTCATCCCTAGAGAAAGAACTGATGGTGTCTGAATATAGATCAAAGCATACTTGTTTTTGGCTTTCTTTATTTTTCTTGAGGTTTTTTTTTTGTCTGTTTCCTTTTACATTATGACTAATATGGAAATATGCTTTGCATGATACACATGTATAATCTATATCAAATTGCTTGCCTTCTTAATGAAGGGGGTAGGAGGGAGGAAGGGAGAGAAATTAGAACTCAAAATTTTAAAAGCAAATGTTAAAAACTGTTTTTGCATGTAATTGGGGGAAAATAAAATACTAAATAAATAATTTTTTAAAAAACATATATTAGCTATGTGATGGATAGATGTGCTCCCAAGGTCATGGTACCAAACATGAGGTTGTTTGTGTTCTGCCTTTCTCTTGTACTTAATAAAGAGCAGTGACATAATGGATAGAGAACCAGCTTTGGAGTCAAAGAGAACTGGGTTCAAGTCCTACCTTTGAGATGTACTGGCTGTGTGATCCAAATCATTTAATCTCTCAGGGTCTAGGTTTGAGGGATCAAAGACACCAGATTAAAAGGTAATTCGGGAGCAGCTAGGTGGTGCAGTGGATAGAACACTAGCCCCCAGAGACAGGAGGAGCTGTGTGACCCTGGACAAGTCACTTAATCACAGTGGCCTCTAAAAAAGAAAAAAAAAGGTAATTGGGAAATATTTTGCAAAATCAATAAAAATACAGTAAAACTGATAACAGTTTTAAAACTAAGTTAATAGTAGCCTACAGGGATACTTATGTATGAATTAGTGGCCCCCTTTTCAATTTGAGTTTGACATGGCTACTTTAAGCAATCAAGATTAGAAGATGCGTTGGTAAAGAGAGTTTCCTTATCTGACACTTCTTTATACCACTGAAATCCCTATCTGTTGAATAAGACTCTGAGCTGTGTAACCTTGGGCAAGTCATTTAATCTCTTGGGGCCTTTACTTCTTCATCTCTAGAATGTTTGAACTAGATCTATAAGGTCCTTTTCAGTTCTAAATCGATGAGGTGGCACAGTAGATAAGAGTGCTCAACACGGATTTAGGAAGTTGTTTCTCAGTTGTTTCAGTTATGTCTGACTCTTCGTGACCCCATTTGGTGTTTTCATGGTAAAGATACTGGAGTAACTTGCCATTTCCTTCTCCAGCTCATTTTACAGATGAGGAAACTGAGGCAAACAGAGTAAGTGACTTGCCCAGGGTCACACACCCAGTAGGCATCTGAAGCCAGATTTGAAGTCAGGAAGATGGGTCTTCCTGATTCCAGGCCTAGCATTCTATCCATTGTGCCACCTAGCTGCCCTATGTATTTCAAGTACATAATCCTATGCTATGGGTTAATTACTTTTAAGGTTTAGGGTTTCTAGGGTTATTACTTTTAAGTAAATATGAAAAAAATATACAAAATAAATACAAGATCATTTGGACAGGGGGAGGCAATAGCAGCTATGGGAATTAGCAGTGGTGCCATAGTCTGACAGATAAAGATGAAAAAGGAGTGTGTTCAAGGCATTTGTTAAGACTTAAAGGACATCCAATATTCATAAACTATGCTATGATATAAAAAAATTTGAAAAAAATTATTGTTTGTGAAACTATGGAAGAAACTCCCACTACCTGGGCAGTTTCAAGAAGAACCCCCCTTTCTTTCTTCAGTGTTTTTGGTCTTACTTTTTTTTTTTTAGCTCTTAAAGAGTCAGATAATATCAGCATAGAACATTTGCTGGTCCTAAGTTTCTGCATCAACAGTATAGACTCATAGATTGTTAGATTTGGAAGAGATGTCAGAGAACACTGCATTTACATAAGAGAAAACCCAGGTCCAGAAACTGAAGTGGACTCATTTAAAGCTGGTACTGGAACCCACATCCCTTTGCTTCCTCTAGGCTTTAAAGGCTCTTGCCATTTCACTGGGTTAAATCACTCACATAGGGATGACTTTCCTAGGTACAGTGTGATGTTGTAGAAAAAATCAGCAACAGATTTGGAATCTGAAGACCTGACTGGCACTGAGTCTCTTCATTCTTCAGATAGGGAGAATGATATTCCTACTACCTAATTCACACTTTGTTGTTGGGATCAAATAAGGGAAAAAATGTTATGTTAACCAGGTTGTAAGCCTTGAAGTGTTATATCTACGTAAGCCATTTTCATTTTCATTCATAGGATTTTTCAGGCCCAGGAATCCCAAATCATCTCCTCTCTTCAAATCCATAGCTTGATATGTTATTGAATTTGAAATCAATTTTCTTTAGTGTTTCTAGCCGGTGGTGTTTTGCATCAAGGGTAGTTTTATAACTTTGGCAGCATCTGATAATCTTCATTCATGAAGGATTATTTTAGCAGGAGTTATATATAGCATGTTGGCTACTGCTTCAGAAACCCTAAAGACCTAACTACTTCATTTTCGATGACTATGCAAAGATCTACCATGCAATTTTCTCCCATCACTCCCATGCCACCCGGGAAAACCATACACACACACACACACACACACACACACACACACACACACACACACCCTGCATGCCTACAGTTCTTGTTCCTCTGCACCAGGGGTTCTTAACCTGAGGTGTGTAGATTTGTTTTGTTTTTTTAAAAAATATTTTGGTAACTGTATATTTCAGTGTTATTCCTTTCCTTTGTAGTCCTATGTATTTTAATTTATACGTTTAAAAACATTCTTCTGAGAAAAGATCCATAGGCTTCACCAGGCTGCCAAAGGGATCCATGGCACAAAAGAGATTAAGAACCACCAAACTGTACCAAATAACTCATCAGATGATACTTTAAGAAATCCTGTAGAATTTAAAAATTGCTTGCTTCCCATATGTTCAGATGCCTAAGAACACCATCTTTTGGGGGAAGATCAAATACCCATATTATGTACTTGAAGTAGGAGTAGGACCATAGGGTTTAGAGCTAGGCGCTTGATACTGCCTGAAGTATAGAACTGAAATTCCCAAGACTGCTCAAGATGCTTCAATGGCTCCGTAATGCCTCAAGGGTAAAATAAAAACTCCTCTGGATTCAGGTGCTTTCATAGAGGCATTTCAGCCTGTCTTTCCAAGAAGATTACAAATTATTCTCCATAATGCTTCTGCATTCCAGCCAGACTATGACCGTATGCATGCCACCTCCCGGAAGATGCCGCCTCCCGGAAGATGCCACCTCCTGGAACACTCTCCCTCCTCATTTCTGCCTCTTAGAATCCCAAGTTCCCTTCAAGGCCTAGCTCAAGGGCCACCTCCCTCCTACCTCCTCCAATTTATTAGTGTTCTCTACCGACCCAACCCCTTGAGATTAATTTGGATTTATTTATCTGTGTGAATATTGTATCCTCCCAGACCTCCGTCCCAGCAGTATCTAAGTACAGTGTGGGCAGGTAATTTAATTTTTTTTCTCTCTTTCTAGCTTTTGCCTATGGCAAAGTTATTAATAAGTGACTATTGACTTTCTCAGAGTTAAAGTGAAGGGACTTTAGAGAGCATTTAGTTTAAGGAGTGCCTGGAGGTGAATGAGATTTTTGTGACTCGGGGGTTTTCTCACTTGGGGCTCTCTATAAAGAGCAAAGAGCCATGCAGCTAACTTGTAGAATTGATTGCCTATTTGAATGGACAGTGGACTTTGTTGGTGTCGTATGAGTGGCAATTTATCCAAGCTTCTAATCCATTATAATGATAAGTTTTGTACAGTTTGATTCTGAGTCTAGTCTCAAAGTCAGTTCCAGGAGCAGGCACTGGTGTACTGGAAAGAGAATTAGAATCCAAGGGCTTGGGGTCAAAACCCTTTCTCTACCACTTAGTAGTTATGTGACCTTGGGCAAGTGGCTTCATCCCACTGGCCCGGTTTTGTTTTTAAACATGTAAAATATTAGAATCAGACTAAATGATCTCTAAGCTCCTTCCAGTTTTTCTTATCTGGGATCCTCAAATGGTATAATAATTTGACCTTCTCTTAGCCCACTGTTTAGTCTTAGCTCTCTAGAGGCAGTTAGGGGGGAAAGATTTTAGTTCAAATCCATTTTCAGACACTTTCTAGCTGTGTGATCCTGGGTAAATTACCTAACCTCTGTTTTCCTTGGTTTCCTCAACTGTAAAATAAGGATAATAATGGCATCTGCCTCCCAGGCCTTTTGTGAGGAACAAATAACATAATATTTAAGTGCTTACCACTATGTCTGGCACAAAGTAGACGTTTAACATCCTTCCCTCCTTTCCTTCCTCCCTCCTTTCCTTCCTTCCTTCCTTCCTTCCTTCCTTCCTTCCTTCCTTCCTTCCTTCCTTCCTTCCTTCCTTCCTTCCTTCCTTCCTTCCTTCCTTCCTTCCTTCCTTCCTTCCTTCCTTCCTTCCTTCCTTCCTTCCTTCCTTCCTTCTTTGTTTCCTTCCTCCCTCCATCCCTCCTTTCCCTTTCTTCCTTTCTCTCTCCTCCCTCTCTCCCTTCTTTCCTTCCTTGTTATAGTTAACTGTCAAATCGGTAAAAATAGAGGCCCTTCTATGCCAGGGATTCTTAATCTGGGGTCTGTAAAAATATTTTCAATAGAATTGTGTTTCAGTAGAATTGTTTTTCTTTGTGATCCTATCTAATTTCATGCATTTAAAGCATTATTCTGAGAATGACTCCTTGGATTTCATCAGACTGCCGAAAGGGCCTATGCATGACACACAGAATGGTTAATCCTCACTTTGTGGTTTTTCTTCTTGATTATTAAAGCCTTCCCTCGGGGGCCTTCCTACTTTTGAGATATGAAGAAGTTCATTTTGACCTTTTCCTTTCACTCCGACCCCACCCTGGAAAGAAAAGGGTTTATACAGGGCTTATTCCAAAAGTCGCACAGTTTTAGCAGTAAGATTTTCAGAACATCCTTGTGGGGAAGGGACCACCCTCACTGAAATATCTGGGTTTATCAAGATGCCTTCTTAATTCCAAATCTGTTGCATGGAGCTTCTCTGCTATGTATTCCAATATTTCATTTTTAGAGCTAACTTGTTCACCAAAAGCAAATTATAAAAACTCTACATCTATTTTTTTAAAAAATCAGCATTGGGCCAAGGTAGATTCAGTGGCATTCCTGTCTTGAAGGGCAGACAGGAGCATGTAATCTTCACTCTTCATGCTTTGCATTTCATTGCTCAACTCATTGACACTTCTTAATGAGTGCCTATTCTTGCCTTCTTGCTCCTTTTCCCCTGTTGACACTGAACACACACATGCAAGAGCACATATAGAGTCAAGATTACAATAGCACCTTTTGACACTTGAAGATGTGGTTTCCAAGAATGCATTGTGTCTAAAAGCAGAGAGTGCCTCCAGCAGCAAATGACAGACAGTCAGGCTCTGCATAGATTCTGGATTCTATCAGGATTGGTAAGGACTTTAACTAGCAATTTTCAGTCCCAGATGCAACCTGATTTAAATTTCAGATGAAACGCTTTTTCTTTCTTTTTTCTATTAAACACATGGATAAAGGACATTTTTTTTTGCTTTAGTTTTTTATTTTTGTTTTTATTGTCAAGGCAGATTTGATTCTTGTAAAGAATTAATGGGTACTAAATTGGTCCACATTCGTCATGCCTAATGGTCTGTTACAGCAATCTGACGTTTACCTTAATGAAGACAAAGGTCCTGATGGTTGTATGCTGTATTGCTCTTTCTCTGAAATCCTGGATAAATTGCTAGATGGAACAGACATTATACCAACCACCTTTTTATTGTTGCTGTTTTTAACTTTGCCCAACTCCCTTGTAGAAAAATGCCTTCGTTTACCCTAAAAATTGATTTCTTTTGAGTATTATGCCAATGCAATACCTGATGATGTTTCTTTCAAAAATCTATATAGATTTGGATATACTAAAATCCCAACTTTCTACCTTATTAGGTTTTCTAATGATGCTGTTCACATTACATAGTAGTAAATGATAACCATCGTCATATGTATGTCTAGACATAGTAGTATCTATTCTATATCTGACTTTATTACTTCACACTGGAGTGGTTTGCCATTTCCTTCTTCAGCTCATTTTACAGATGAGGAAATTGAGGCAAACAGGATTAAGTGATTTACCCAGGGTCACACAGATGGGGAGTGTCTGAGGCTGGATTTGAACTTGGAAAGATGAGTCTTCTTGACTCCAAGCCTAGCATTCTATCTGCCTACCCACTTAGTTGTCCCCATACCACTTCTGGCTTTATTTCTATAAATAAAATACTGGAATTACAAAGGACTTTAATATTGTCCTTTCATCTTCACATTATAATACCTAATCATCATTTTTGGTTAAAAAAAGAAAGAAAAGGGAATTCCCTGTAGTGGAAACTAGAAGAGCTAAGTTCTGCTTTTTAATCTGAATATTGATTTCCTTTTAGTGTTAGTTAACAATGTCCCTATGCCTCAGTTTTTATATCTCTGAAATTGTATTAGTAATAGCCATTCTTCTCTCATATTAAAGGGGTTTCACTGGGATAAGTGCTATGATATCTGAAATGAGATCTATTTCTACTCTCCTCCCCCCCATTTAAGTTTAAGAGCAGTTAGGTGGCTCAATGGATAGAGCACAGGGCTTGGAATCAGGAAGACTCATCTTCCTGAGTTCAAATATGGCTTCAGACATGTACTAGCTGTATGACTCTGAGCAAGTCACCTAACACTGTTTTCCTAGTTCCTCATCTGTAAAATCAGCTGGAGAAGGACATGGTAAACCACTCCAGAATTTTTGCCAAGAAAAACTCAAATGGGATCATGAAGAGTTGGATATGAGTAAAACAATTGAACAACAACATGTTATTTTATTTTGTTCTCAATTACATGTAAAAAAATTTTAACATTAGTTTTTGAAAATTTTGAGTTCCTGATTTTCTTCTTCTTCCCCCTTCCCTCTCCTTGAGAAGGCAAGCAATTTTACATAAATTATACATGTGAAGTCATATAAAATATACTTCCATATTACCCTTGTGGCAAAAGAAAACAAAGACAAAAAAAGGACAAAAAATTAAAGTTAAAAAAGTATACTTTGATCTGAACTCAGACTCCATTAGTTCTTCCTCTGAAGGTGGATTAGCATTTTTCATCACAAGTCATTCAGAATTGTCTTGGATCATTTTATTGCTGAAAATAACTAAGTGATTCACAGCTGATCATCATATAATATTGCTTTTACTGTGTACAATATTCTCCTGGTTCTGCTTACTACACTTTGTGTCAGTTCGTGTAAGTCCTCCCAGGTTTTTCTGAAAGCATCCTGCTAGTCATTTTTTATAGCCTAAAAGTATTCCATCACATCCGTCCAATCATATATGACAACTTTTAATTCTTTGCCACCACAAAAAGAGTTGCTATTCATTTTACATCTCATAATGCACTCTATCTCTTGTTTGGTCATAAATTCTTTCCTTATCCATAGATTTCACAGATAAAATTTCTGAGCTCCCCTAATTTGCTTATGATATCAATCTTTATGTCTAAATCATGTATCCATGTTGACCTTATTTTGGTATATAGTGTGAGGTGTTAAACTATACTTAGTTTCTGCCAAATTTCCTTCCAGATTTCCCAGCAGCATTTGTCAGTAGCGAGTTCTTGTCCCAAAAGTTTGGCTCTTTGCATTTATCAATATGAGATTCTATGGTCCTTTCCTACTGTGTATTGTGTAACTAATCTATTCCACTGATCTACCATTCTATTTCTTAGCCAGTACCAAATTGTTTAGATTATTACTGCTTTATAATACAGTTAGAGAACTGGTATGTCTAGGCTACCTTCCTTCACATTTTCCCTCATTGATTCCCTTGATATTCTTGACCTTTTGTTCTTCCAGATGAATTTTGTTAATATTTTTTCTAGCTCCGTAAAGGTAGTTTGATTGGCATGGTACTGAACAGCGTATTAATTTAGGCAATATTGTCACTTTTTATTAAGTTGACTCAGCCTATCCATGAGCAGTTAATATTTCTTTAATTGTTTAGATCTGACTTTATTTGTGTGAAAAGTATTTTGTGTTCATATAGCTTCTGTGTTTGTCTTGGCAGGTAGACTCTCAAGTATTTTATATTGTCTACAGTTATTTTAAAAGGAATTATTCTTTCTGTCTCTTGCTGCTGGACTTTGTTGGGAATAACATAGGAATGCTGATAATGTATGTGGGTTCATTTTATATCCGCAACTTTGCTGAAGTTGTTAAGTATTTCCTAGTTTTTTAGCTGATTCTCTTGAATTCTCTAAGTACACCATCATATCACCTGCAAAAGGTGATAGTTTTGTTTCCTTGTTGCCTGTTCTTCAATTTCTTTTTCTTCCCTTCTTGCTATGGGTAGCAGTTCTAGTGCAGTATTGAATAATAGTGGTTATAATGGGTACCCTTGCTTCACCCCTGATTGTACTGGGAAGGCTTCGAGCTTATTCCCATTATAGAAAATGCTTGCTGATGGCTTTGGATAGATACTACTCATCATTTTCAGGAAAGCTCCATTTATTCCTATGCTTTCTAGTCTTTTAATAGAAATGAATGTTGTATTTTGTCAAAAGGTTTTTCTTCAGCTATTGCGATAATCATGATTTCTGTTGGTTTTGTTATTGATATGGTTAATTATGCTGATAGTTTTCCTGATGTTGAACCAGCTCTGCATTCGTGGTAAAAATCTCACCTGTTCGTAGTATATGATCTTTGTGGTATGTTGTTGTAATCTCTTTGCTAGTATTTTATTTAAAATTTTTGTATCAATATTAATTAGGAAATTGTTCTATAGCTTTTTTACTCTGTTTTGGCTCTTTCTGGTTTAAGTATCAGCACCATATTTGTGTTGTAAAAGGAATTTGGTAGGATTCCTTCTTAGCCTATTTTTCTGAATAGTTTCTATAGCATAGGTATTAATTGTTCTTTAAATGTTTGGTAGAATTCACTTGTGAATGCATCTGGCCCTGGGAATTTTTGATTAGGGAGCTCATTTATAGCTTTCTTCTTCTAAGATAGGGTTTGCTCATTTTGCCAGTCTATTTCTTGACTTTCAACTTTATGTTAAAGTTGGGCTTTGCCAAGCTTCATGATTTTCATGCTGTTGTTTTTAAAGCTGGTTCGGGGGGGGGGGGTCTGTAAATTTTTGGTGCTTCCAAGGTCATACCAAGGAGAGGTACGATCTTCTGGTGCTCTCCTGGCCTGTGCTCTGGTCTTTACCCAGGAAGGGACTTTGTTCCCCTCTGGAGCTCCTCTTGGCTTTGGAGCTTCGACCAGGTCCTCTGCTCTCCTGCAGCCATAAGTGCTAATGCTTCTTTCTGGGTCCAAGCCTTGCTTCTGTCACTATCTGTAATAGTTAGCATTTATACAATGCTTTTGGGTTGATAAAGCAAGTTACAAATGTTAATTCTTTTTATCCTCACAACAACTGTATGAAATAGGTGCTATTAATATCCCCATTTTATAGGTTGGGACTTGGGACAGAGGTCAAGAGACTTCCCAGGGCCACACAACTACGAATATCTGAAGCTGAATTTGAACTGGGGACTTTCTGACTTCGGGTCCAGTGTACTGTGTACCTAGCTGCCTCTTTTGCAAGTTATCTAACCTCTCTGAACTTATAAAAACATCACCCTGTAGGGATATTGATGCTTGTATTATTGACATTTCAGGCTTATTTAAGGAAAGCATTTTGGGAACTGTCAAGCTTGAGGGAAGTTTGAGCTGTTATCATTATTATTATTTCATTTTGTCACAATATAAGCTACAACAATAACTCTAATAGTTATAGACTAATAGTCTTTAAGAACTACAATTTTTGTATATTTCCTTAGTGAAATAATATCCATTCTCCAAAACTACAGAATTAATATAACAAAAGAAAAGCAACGAAATGTGTGTGTGGAAAGTAATCCAACATTGAACTAACAGGGAAAGATAGGACAATCAGCTCAAAATAATTTCATCTCTTCAAGGTCAGGCATTCGGTTTAATGTCTGTAGTACACCTGTTGCTATCATAAAATGAAACTTTATCAAAGTTATTGCTTGTCCCACATAACTCACACACACACATCTAGTAGGGGCTTGGCACTTGGAGGGGCCTTGCCACCTCTAACACAGGCTGCATTAAATCTCCTGGAGGACTCAGAGATATCCTAAATCTGGACAGAATTGACTCTGGTACCACATAGTAGGCGGTACAGTTTAATTATCAAGGAAATGCAAAATATCTCATTGTCTGAAATGTTCTGTCCGGATAGGACAGAAATGAAGCATTTGAATCTGCCTTTCTGATGGAGAGTTAGGCACGCCCCATGTCTTAAGTATGGAGCCAGCCCCATAATTTTCTTGGCAACATTTCTCTTGTATGTTTCCTTCTACTCAGTTATTCCTCCTTCTCCCCTTCCCAGTTCTGCAGGTGGAAAAGGGGAGAAGGTAGCTGTCTGCATGATAAACGATGTGTGTACCAGTCTGTGCATGCAGAGTTCCCCAAGTGTTTTGTAGGTGGCAGTACGTGTTACCTGCATGTACTGGTGATGTTTAGTAGTTCTGCCTGTAGCAGACAAGTAGGAATCCTTTACCAAAATCACGGGTAACATTGGTGCGCGTTGTGGGATGCTCTGAATTCAAGAGTTCTTTAGCTCTGAAATTTAGAACATTTGACAAAAAAATGTTCTGTTGGAGTAACAATAATAATGATACCTCATGCGCATATAATACCTAATAGTTTACAAAGTACTTTCATTTACAACAGTCCTTTAAGGTAGAGATAGCAAAAAGAAAATTATCCCCAATTAATAGGCACACCTTTAGTTTTCACTTCATTGTCTCCACAGAAAGAGCTGCTGTAAATATTTTTGTATGTATAGGTCTTCCCTTTTCTTTTTCTTTAACCTCTTTTGGGGCATAGGCATAGTGATATGATATTGCTGAGTCACAAACGTTTTTAATTAAAAATATATTTTCCTATTTTACAATGTTTGTTTTTGTTTTATGTTGCTGGGTTTTTGTTTGTTTGTTTTGGCCAGAGAAACTTGTTTTAGGAGAATAGGATTATAGATTTTGAACTGGAAGGGAACCCAGAGATCATCTAGTCCAATACCATCCCCCTTCTCCCCACCCCCATATTGCAAATGAAGAAACTGAGATCCATAGAGAGGCTAAGTAGCTAGTAAATGTCAGAGGTGAAATTTGAACCCAGGCCATCCTGATTCCAAGTACACTCTGTCCAGGACATCATACTCCCTTTTTATTTCCTGGGCAGCTGTGACTAGCTGGCTGCCACAGGTGAGGAAACCAAAGATCCAAAGGGTTAAGCAGTTTGTCCAAGGTCACAGAGCTAATTAGCAGTAGAATAAGGACTCACACTTGAGTGTCTCAGATAGAGCTCTTTCCACTACATGATGGCATTTACATTGTAATGTTCAAAGGTAAATAGAAGGTGGCAGGGGAAAAGATAAATATAGAGTGTCTTATAAATCTTAGCAAAAAAGTGACTTTACTTCCCTTAATTCAGTGTAAGAGCTTTGCGCTGATTCATATGAAAGCAGTATTTATGTAGCAAGAAGTCATTAGAATATGCCTCATGACATATATCCAACTATGCCATGAATCAAATCCTGCCCCTTGCAATCTAAGAACCACATACTGTTAGTTATCCTATACTGCAGGCATTTGGCCCTGTGCCCCTAAGCCATCATAATAAAGAGGAAAAAGGAGAAAAAATCCAAAATAGCAACAACAGAAAACATGTCAGTGAATCTAGCTTCTTGCCTCCATTTTAGGATTCTGAGGGAAAGATGTTGAAACTGTTTGTACCATTTTTAATCACTTGTGGCCTTGCTGGTAGACAGTACAGTAGCAAACAGTTATAAAGGATATGCTGCTTCTGTAAAGTCTAAAAACAGCTCTGGGGCTCCCTGTCCTTGGAAACTTGCTATGTCATCCAGGGGAAGGCATGGTAGCTGCAATAGCAGCCTTTTTACCTCAAGCTAGTTGAACCTGATAAACTGCAGGCCTGACTACACCCTCATTAATATTCTGGTTTGGGAGTATTTCTCTCTCTGTCTCTCTCTCTCTCTCCATCTGACTCTGTCTCTCTGCCTGCTTGTCTGTCTGTCTCTGTCTGTCTTGGTCTGTCTGTTTCTCTCCATCTCTCCATCTGCCTGTCTGTCTGTCTCCTCCCCTCCCTCCCAACCCGCCCCCCAACTGCCCCAGCATGGCTAAGTGAAAAGAACACATTAATGATAAGCCTCAGATAATTATTGTCTTTAGTTGGTATGACATGTATGAAGTACCTTTAATCTTGGAGAACTGGAAAGGGTTTTAAATCAACTTAATTAATTAAAAAAACTCCACCAAACTGGGGAGTAGATTGTAACTATGTTATAACAATGAACATTCTCAAGAAGCATGACAGAAGACTGGAGAAAATCATTATCTTACAATATGATGGAAAAAAAAACCCAATATGATGAGGAGTATTTGCAAATACTGGGTGTTCCCAAAGTATGACTGATTTGATTTTGCTAAATAAAAGTACTGCCCTTTTGAAGGGGACAGTAAGTTGTCTGACCCACTGATCAGTGTGACATCAGCAGGGAATGGGACAGAATTCACTTTATCTTCTTTGTAAGGAGGTAGCTATTGATGTAATACAAGGCTAATACTGCCCCTGACTTGTTCTTTGACCTTGGACCACTATTAAGTTGTCTTTATAGTTGGATTTTTCCTTCTAAAGTGTGATTAAAAATGTTTGCTTCCTGCTTGCTTCTAGCAGAGTGTCCAAGATGAACAAGATTAGCATTCCCAAAGCTTTGATATCATCAAATGAAAGGGACTCTCCAGAAGTATCTGAAGAACTTGATTTTCATGGATTACCAGCAGCATTTGCCACATAAGCCAAAGGAAAAAAAAAAAGACTCATGTCCACTTATGGAAGGACTCAAAGTATGCAGCTTCTGGTTGAGGGGGAGGGAAAAAAGAGAAAATTCACATTTCTTAGAAGCCCACACCCTCCTCAATTGTAGAGAATCAAAACATTTGTCTGACTTTTTCTTTATCTGAATTTCTTTTAGATAATTCCCCCTTAGTTTCAAAGCTAGACCTATACCAAATGCCAGGTGTTCTTCACAGACAGTACTGCTGTTCCTTTCCCTGGTTTATGCATGGCAGGAGACTGAAGGAGATCTCCAGGCCATATGGCTCTTCCTTCCAGTCCTCTAACAAATGAGATACCAGATTGTACATTTTCATCATATTATATAGTATTTTTTCTTTTGCTAATTCAAGGATCTCAGATTTCATCCATATGAGTACTCCCTCCATCAGCGAAAATCACCCCCTTCCATTCCTGTTTGCAGCTAAATTAAGATCAACTTGGTTAAGTTGCCAATCCTTGAAAAAATAAGTGCCTCACCTTATCACCAACTTTCTATTGATGAGGCCCTCTGAACTTACCTGGATTGGTCTTCAGACAACAAAGGTGCCATTAAAAAAAAATCAGGCCTGCACTTGAAGCCCTTCTTTTTTGGTTGAAAGGCCCTCTCAGAACTTTCACTTCTTTGGCCAAGTTTTTAAGAACCTCTACTTTATGGTGACATATCAAAGTAGGAAACAGTGGAAGGATTCAAGATTTCTTAAAA
The DNA here is from genome assembly GCF_003287225.1 of Phascolarctos cinereus. Classification (NCBI taxonomy): domain Eukaryota; kingdom Metazoa; phylum Chordata; class Mammalia; order Diprotodontia; family Phascolarctidae; genus Phascolarctos; species Phascolarctos cinereus. Next base: position 171,776,981 of record NW_027556180.1, on the reverse strand, counting down.
TGTACAGTACCTCCAAAATGATTTTGAACTTGGAACTCTATTACCTTTGCTCATGGATGAAGAAGAGAAAAAGATAATGCAAGTCAGTGAGTTAATGGACAGGCATACTATAGTGGAAAGAGCTGGGCACTTGAGTTCTAGTTTCTCTTTTTCCATTGGCTAGCAATATGACCTTGGATTATGGTGACATTCTCCAGATGATCCTGTTTGTGGATGGCATTCTACTTCTTGCATCAAGTACCATTATGTTAATAGTGCTCAAAAGAATTTGGATTAATGATCCACACAGGAAAATCCAAATGGATAAAGAATGCTTAATGCCCCAACTATTAGATGTAGTTAGATGGGTAACCTGTGGCCTGCAAACTTGGGGGATGTGTGTGTATATTTCAATATCATTGATTTCCTATGTATTATATTTTATGCATTTAAAGACATTATTCTTAGAAGGAGTCCATGGGCTTGGTCAGACTGTCAAAGGAGTCCATGGCACAAAAAAAGTCGAGAACCCCTGCCATAGTGGTTGTCTATCAATTGATATCTCTTGCATAGGCACTGCAAATGGACAGTGGCTTAGGGCCACAATTGAATAGGCTAAATAGGAAAAGGAGAGTGGGCAAGATTGCCTTTAGGAAATTTCTAAGTCCTTTTAATGACCCCCTGAAATTTTTCCCTAAAACAAAAAAGCCACTTAAAAATATTTTATTGATTTCTTGTTTTTACATTTCCTGAATTTGCAACTCTATCTGTCCCCCTCTCAGCCAGAGAACTAGCCCTTTTAACCAAAAAAATGAGAGAAAGACAGAGAGACAGAGAGAAAGGGAGAGGAGAGGAGAGAGAAAAATTCAGCAAAACCCATCTGCACATTAAAAAAAAAAATCTAACAACCTGTGCAGTGTTCCACAGCTATGAACTACCATCTCTAGAAAAGAGCAATATCTCTTGCTTATATCTTCTTTGGAGCCAGCCAGGGCATTACAGTTTTGCAACGTTTAGATAAAATTGTTTTGTGCTTGCTTTTTGTTCCATTTACATTATTGCAGTCATTATGTATATTGCTTTTCTGACTCCTTTTACTTCACTCTGTAGCAGTTGATGTAAGTCTTTCTATGCTTCTCTGGGTTAATCTGTCATTTCTTATAGCAGAGTAACATTCCATTATATTCATGTACTACAATTTCTTTAGCCATTCCCCAGTTGATGATGTCTTATCTTCCTAATACCAATATTTTTTTCACCTGAGAGCCTATTAATACTGAAAAAGGTGACCAAGAGAACATTTATATCCCTGATTTACAGGCCTGTAGTCCCATCTATATACAGTTTTAGTGAACATAACTTTTACATGCTTCAGGGGCACCCTAGATGAAGGTTTTAAATAGAAATAGACAAGAGATATTTCATATGTTTACTACCACACAATCAACTGAAATATGTGAGAATACAAGATCCTACTGTGTTTATTGATTTTTAGAAAACATTTGACTGAGCAAAATGCCACCTTCTGACAAGTTGTCTCCCATTCTTACATCAAAATAATCAAAATTTCTTGAAAACTATAACAATGGATATCTTGTTCAGTACTCCAGTCATTAAAAGTAAGGCATAAGGCATGGAGATGCTTGCATGAGACCTTTGGAATTGTGATGGATTAGCTTATTGATCAGAATTACTAAATGGATTATCTTTATAATATTACTGTTTCTGTGTTCTTTATTCTCCTGGTTCTGCTCACTTCTCTTTTCATCAGTTCATACAGGTCTTCTTAGGTTTTTCTGAAACCATCTCTTGCATCCTTTTTTATAGCACAGTAGTCTTCCATCCATATAATTAATTCTGCCTGCCAGACCAGTACTAGTTCCACTATTCTATATTGCTTTGATTACAGCATCATTTAGCCTGGCATCATAACCTACCTTTTAGAGGCACAGAAAGTGAAGAATGGAGGAGAGGCTTGTAGCTCACAATTGTGAAGTATGGTAGTGATTGAGTCAAGCTCTGGAATTTAGAGTTGCTGAGTTTCTTATCTGATCAGTTTACCTAGCTCTGAAACCTGTTTCCTGTATTAGCCAATTCCTGGTTCAAGAAGTTAGCTGCTCATTTTTTCTGAAGATCAAAATACTAGAACTTTCAGAGCAAGGTCTCTGGGGAAAGGACCTTCAATGGAATCTTTATATACCTTTCCCAGAATTCAGCACAGATTAGAAACCTAAAATACACCTGCCTTTTTCCACTGAGTCCCCACTTTCCACCCCTAAACTGGTCTTTTTAAAAGTTGTTTCTTGATTTCACAGGTGCCATCTAACTGACAATCTCTCTTTTTCTGTTATTCAACCAATTTGATTCAAAGAAAACACAAAGCTTAGAGCCTAGCAGGACATTAATAAGGGTTTATTGATTGATTGATTGATTCAGGCAAGAAAAACAAGAGATTTTCTCCCTCTCTCTTCCCCTTTTCCTTGTGGCTGTTTTGTTCTGAAAACAGACTTTCTTCTGATTGGCATATTGTTATCTTGCCATCCTCTGACTTGACCATTGCCTTTGAAGAATTGAGCAGCTTCTAGAAAGAGTTGCCCACACTCTTCCCAGAAGTAGGTTTTATCTTATTTCTGGCAACCTGTTTCTTTATTGCTTATCTTTATGTTTTTTGTGACCCCTTGGGGATCTAAAGAGAAAAATAAGAAATTAAATTCACTAAGCCCTACCCAATTTCTGGAGCTATAGCTATAGATCTGTCCAGGTCCACAATTAAGTTTTAGGCAAGACCTGCACTCTGTGTCTTCCTAGCTTGGCAGGCAGAGAATTGGCTTGCTGGTGGACACTTAACTGGGAGTACAAAAAGCAGGGAGGTGGGAAGGGGTTTTCTATCCCTTCATTTATTTAAAAAAGGAGGGAATTGTTTTGGCATCAGAGGTGCAAATGCTAAGCTTTTTTTTTTCGTTCTTACGGTATAGTGTGGATATTTCATCATCTATCTCATCATCATCATCCTCATACAGTAATGAGAGTCAGCCGAGGAGCCAGGAAGACCTGAGTTCAGTTCCCATCTTTGATATATAATTACTGTGTGTCCCTGGACAAGTCACTTAACCTCAGTGCCCTAGGCAACTCTAAGACTTAATTGCAGAGAAAGTGCAAACCTGCATTGGTGGAGAGAGTTTCCCCACTTGGGAGTTCTCTGCATCAAAGAAATCTTATCCCCTACTATTATTTATTTTTCTCTCTACCTGTGATTACATTGTTGAAGGAAACCATGCAGATCCCTTGTGTATTTATAGTCTCAGAGAACTGTCTGGCGCCTGGGAGGTCATATGGACAGTATGTGTCAGAGGGAAGACTTTCTGGATTATGGTTACAAAAAAATCTCAGCAGTTCCTGCCACAATGTGGCTTTTCCCAAGCTTGTCAGATTTGGGGTGTTTCGTTTTACTTTCTAACATTCCAGTTTGTGGTGTCTGATGAGTCATCCTGATTTCTGTCTGGGGAGTTAATCTGCTGACTTGAAGTTTGGCCTTTAGCAAAAGCCACTTTTGTTTTGATAGAGAACAGAACCTGTAGTGACCCAGATAAAGAGAAGAAAGTGGGCCCCCTGCCCTCCTTTCTTTCAGTTTGTTTGGGTGAAACTGTGAAGTTTGACCACATCACTGGGAAGAGGAAGTATGGTATAGTGGAAAGAGCATTGCATTTGAAGTCAGAAAGCCTGGGTTCAAATCCTCGCTAAGCCACTTCACACTTGTGTTAACCTTGGACAACTCATCTTGCCTCTTTAGTGCTTAATTTCCTTTTGCGTAAAATGAGGAATCTAGTTGAACTGATCACTACAATCTCTTTTATCTCTAAATCTCATAACTTTATAAGAAATAAATCAAAGTTCATTTTAACCCATTAAAAAAGTTGAATTTGTATAATCATCATCATTACCATCATCATTATTGCATTTGACCATAAAAATGTGCCAAATCCAGTCACAGCAATGATCTGTCCAGCATTCAGCCTGTGACAAGAGCTGGGAAATAAGTTTCTTTGGAAAGGTATTGTAGTTGTCTCCTGTAATTTCATCCTCATAGTTAGGAAGTACTTCAGAACATCCCTACATCCCTTCCACATACCATAAAGAATGTAGTATGCCTCAGCCAGGCTGTTCTACTCATTTTTCTTTGAATAAACTTTTCCATTTTTGTGTTTTTAATCACACCATTCTCCTTCTTTGAATGTTTTCCTCTTGCTTCTTTATTTAGACAAATCCAAGCCCATCTTTCAGGACCCAGTTTACATTCTCTATTCTTCATGGAACCTTCATCCCATTACAATCTCTCCTTTTTTCTGAACTCCAAAGGCAGTTGTTATCTATACCACTCATTTGGCACTTACTCTATACTTTCTTGTATTTTTAAAATGTAATATATCTTATTTTGTCAACTAGATTTGTAAGTTCCTTGAGGAAAGGGATTGCATACTTCATATTTCTTTGTATTCCTCAGTCATAATAATAGTAATAATAATTATTATTGCTAGCATTTATATAGTGTTTCAATAGTATTTTTTCCCAATTACATATAAAGACCAATTTAACATTCATTTAAAAATTTTTTTGAGTTACAAATTTTTTCTCTTTTTCTCTCATGTTCCCTGTCCCTAAGATAGTAAGCAATTTGATATAGATTATATATGTGCAACCATGTAAAACATATTTCTGTATTAGTCGTGTTGTGAAAGAAGAAACGACCAAAAGGAAAAAAAAACACACAAAAAAACCAAAGGTGAAAATAATATGCTTCAGTCTGCATTCAGACTCCAACAGTTCTTTCTCTAGATGTGAATAGCGTTTTTCCTCATGAGTCCTTTGGGATTGTCTTAGATCATTGTATTACAGAAAATAGCTAAGTCATTCACATATGATCATTGTACAATGTTGCTATTATTCTGTACAATGTTCTCTTGGTTCTGCTCATTTCACTTTGTATCAGTTTATGTAAGTCCAGATTTTTCCCCACTTCTTGTTTCTTATAGCATGGTAGTATTCAATTACGTTCATATATCACAACTCATTCAGCTATTCCCTAATTGATGGATATCCCTTCAATTTCCAATTCTTTGCCACCACAAAAAGAGTTGCTATTTATATAGTCTTTTAAGATTTGGAAAGCAACACACACAAAGTACATACATATATATTATATACATGAACATATATTACATACATATGTATTTTGTGTATATTAAATACATACACACACACACACACACACATATAATCTTCACAACAATCCTGTGAGATAATGCCATTACTATCCCCATTTTACAGGTGAGGAAATTATGACTAAGAGAGTTTAAATGAATTGCCCAAGGTCACGCAGCTAGTCAGTGCTTGAGGCAGGATTTGAACCTAGTTCTATCTTGACACCAAATTCAGTGCTTTACTGTAATACTTAATAAATATGTGATGATTACAGTCACAATTTTCATACATATAGAATAGCTGTAAATAAATTAAATTGAAGTTATTTGGATTTGAGATGAAGGCTGTCACACACATAAAGGACATAAACATGTCTTTAGCCCAGTGGAAAATCAGTGTACACGATCACTGGCTATGCTTTAGAAAAATTTTCTGCATGTATTTGTGTGAAACAGACAAAATATATACAGTGGGCACCAATGAAAAGGTGATGTTGGAAGAGAGATTTGGCCTGGACGCATTTGATTATTCTCTTCACTAAGACTTGGGGGGAATTTTTTTTGTCTGCCATCCTTTTACATTCATGTCTTTGGAAGAGTTGCAAAGATCCTTGTCGCTGTGATAGCATTATCTCTCCCCCGTGTGTCCTGCACCTGCCTACTCAGTTGTGGAGCCTGGGTTAAGTGTTCCTGTCTATTTTAATGCTTCATCACCCGACAAGCCAAACAAAGAAGTCTGGCAGATAACCTTGAAAACCATAGCTGAGCACTACCCCTCCCCCCTCTCTTCCCAGTCAGGAGCCAGCAGGTTGCTAACATGCTTCTTCTTGCCAACTTCACCTGTGATGCTGATTGTCAGAGAAGGAAGGAAATGCCTTCTTTCTATGCTGGCTTCTGTCTCGATAGAAGCACTGCAGAGCACAGTTTTGCCAAGTGAAGCCAATCGAGAAATTACCTTTTTCAGCTTCCAACAAGACCTTAAACCTGACAGAGATCACATTTGAAATTATTGAAGAAAAAAAAAAAGCTAAAGTACTATTGATTTACAGCCCTTTATGACTAAGAGTGTGAAAGCTTTGAGAAGTGGGGTGCTAAGTGGCAGAGTACTGGCCATGATAGTGATTATTATTATGATTGTAATTATTATTCGTATCTACATAATTCCTTCTTTGTCTAAGGATCTCAGAAGCATAGTTCCCCATTAGTTCATTCACTCCTTCACATATTGTGAAGGAGGTGCCTTCTGTATTCCCCATACTTAGGTCAGGAAAACCAAGTCACCAGGGAGTTCCCCAAGATCACAGGTAGAAAAAAAGAAAGTCAGAGTTAGACATCCAAACTTATCCAACTTTATATCCATAGAACCTTACTCCTTTTCCAGGATGAAATGGTGGAAATGTAAAAAAATTAATAAATAAAAAAGGATTTAAGGGGAAATCTGGGTTAATTAACTACAGTGGACACCTTCTAGACTTCAAAATCCCCCTTCCCTTATTTTTTAAGGGGGTGGGCAGAATGAGCTGTGTACAAAGGACTAGTGCTTAAAATCTATATAGGGTATCCCCAAAGCCTTAATGTAGTTTTAAGTTTAATAGGATTAAAACTTGTCTTAATAAGCTTAAAACTGCACCAAGTCTTTGGAGATACCTAGTATTCATTGCCATACATATTATATAAGATCCTAACACATAATATATTTCATAAAGAAAGTCTTCTAGACAAATGTAAATCATGTGTATGTCTCGCTGTATTTTAGGAACTTCCCACTATATTTTTGAAGTAAAGGAAAATTTAACTTGCTATATTCTGAGCCAGAAACAGTAAGAAAGCTTTTCACATAGCCGTACAGCTGTGTTATAATTGACTCATAAAACTGTTAGGGTGCTAATGAATTAACTCTCTACTGTGAGAACAGTGTGATTGACGCGCACACAGTTTTTATTCTGGTTTGTGCATTTTGCACACCAGATGGTATGGGGATTGATTTTTTCTTTCTCCCAAGACATCTTTATGTAACTGCAATCAGGAGCCAATCTTTGTTTTGAGTTAGAGAATAGAGCATTTCTCAAATTGGTTTTCATATGAGAGGGAATGAAACTGAGGAATTCTAATGGGTTAGCCAAATGTATTCTAAATGTTCTCTCTGTCTGTCTTGGAACAATGTTTTTATTTAGAAATGAGACTTGGGAAAAATTCCTCTATATTAGATACTTGTAGGTATTCTTGGCTATCAGACCCAAAAGCCCATTTTCTTTCAGAGCATCCATATTACATGGATGCATATCAATTATCCCCACTACCAATTTCCTGCAGCATCAACAAATGATAAATTGTTTCAGAGGAGCCAAAATAAGTTTGCATTTCTTGAAACCTTGAAGGATAACCCATCAATAACAGTAAAAGCATCTTCTATTTGCACGATACTTTGCAGTTTACTTTTAGATGCAGTATTTTGCTTGGTTCTTACAACATCCCTGTAAGGTAGACAGGGAAGTTTTATATCTCTAGTTTTGCAGTTAAGTGACTTGCCCAAACTTACATAGTTAATAAGTGGCAGATTTTGGTAAAAAAAAAATCTAGTCTTTCTTTCCATGAGCAGCTAGGTAGTGCATTGGATAGAGAGCACTGGGGCTTGGAGTCAGAAAAAAATTGAGTTCAAATCCACCCAAAGACACTAGCTATGTGACTCATCTTCCTGACTTCAAATCTGTCTTCAGATACTTACTGGGTATGTGACTCTGGGCAAGTCACTTAACCCTGCTTGCCTCAGTCTCCTCATCTGTAAAAATGAGCTGGAGAAGGAAATGGCAAATCACTCCAGCATCTTTGCCAAGAAAACCCCAAATGGGGTCACAAAGAGTTGTACACAAGTGAAAAAAGGTGAATGACAACTTTATCTGGACTAAGGTTACACAGAGACAGTGATGGAATCAGGGCTAGAACCTGGGTCTCTTCCTCTCAGGACATTTTTTTTCCTCATTATGCTATGCTGTCACCCATAGTTACATTCACCATATTACCAATCCAAAAATTGGACCACTTGGATCTGACAAAGGATATTCCATTTGCAAAGCCACATTAAAAGAACACTCTCTTTTCTCAAAATCAGGAATGCCTTGGAAAATGTGGGCCACACAGAGGCTATAATAGCTGTCTGAATCACTGCAAGGTGGGGATCTGTGTATTTTAGGCAACACAGCTCTCAAACATTGTGCTGGAACTTGACACGCCAGTGTTACTCCATACCTAGGTTCAAGCCAACATTCATGCTTCTTTCCCTGCCCCTGAATAGAAGAAAATGTCATTCATGTTACTACAGGGACACATGGATCACTCATTGAATAACATGCTGAAAGATTGCCCTTCCCCCTTCCTTTTGTTTCTTTTTGAAATATTTTTTGATTGAACTGACTGCAGAGCCTTTGAATAAAAACCCATTTTTGTCCCTGATTTTGAGTTTGGAAGAGCGAGCAGTTTCTTAGTGCCCTCATCAGAATTCTGATAATTCCGTATACCATACTCACTGTTGCTCCCAGTATCTGGGGAGGCAGTTTGAGAGGTAGCAGTATAGGGAGAAGGGTGCAAGGTAGAATTGCTGGCAGATTTTCCTTTAAAAGTTGGGATAATGGGAAAGGATTACAAAAAATTTTTGTTTGTTTTTGGTTTTTGTTTTTCTTTTTAACTGACAAACCTTACCTTCCTCTTACTATTCCATAACTTTGTATTGTTCGTAGGGTGGCAGTATATTCATTTGTACTTGTTTCTATGTCATTTATAAATATTGTCATGTCTTATTTAAAATTAGAATGTAAGATTCTCAAGGACAGAGACCGTCTCTTATTTCTTTCTTAAATCTTATTGTGTCTTATATCATGTTGTAGCATAATTTTCACCTTAAATAGGGATGAATAAAAATGTATAAACTGACAAGTTGGGGTTGCTTAAATTTATGAATTTCCAGGGTTTTCTTTAATTTCCATAATAAAATCTGTTTGATAGGTCAATAATTTCCTGCCCTTTTTACAAAAGGGAACATTAAGGCCCAGAGAAGCTACAGTAATTCTCTGGGATTACATAGCAAACTCATCATCAGTTCTTTACCTGAGTGATCCTTGTACCTCAATCCTATGTTTCCTGTTTTTGTTTTTCTCTCTCTTGATTCTCTCAGGGTTATTATTTTATTTTAAGCCCATCCTTACCATTGTTCCATTCAAGTTAGTAACATTTATTAAATGCCTGCTATGTGCCCCACACTGTATGAAGACACTCCCTGCCCTCAAGGAGCTCACAATCTAATGAGGGAAACAACTTGCAAACAAAAAAATATGCAAATCAAGCCAAACATAGGATAAAATAGGAAATAATTAAAAGAGGAAAGACTCTGGATTTAGGAGAGGTTGGGGAAGGCTTCTTGTAGAAGGTGGGATTTTAGATGGGATTTAAAAGAAGCCATCTAGATCAGCTGTTGGAGTTGAGGAGGGAGAGCTTTGGAGGCATGGGGGAATAGCCAAAGGAAATGCCTGGAGCCAAGAGATACAGTGTCCTGTTCATGAAATTGCCTAAAGACTGGAGTCACTGTAGGTATAAGTAAAGGTGTAAGAAGACTGGAAATGCAGGAGGAAGCTAGGTGACAAAGGGCTTTGGATACCAAAGCAAGCATTTTGTATTTGCTTCTGGAGACAATAGAGCACCATTGGAGATTATTGAGTCGGGGGAGAAAGTATATGATCAGACCTTCATTTTAGGAAATCACTTTGGTGGCTGAATGGAGGATAAATTGGAGGGAGGGGAAACAAGGCATTCAGACCCCCAGCTGGCTATTTCAGTGGTCCAGGCATGAGGTAATGAGAACCTATGTTAGAATGGTGGCAGTGGCAGTGGCAGAAGAGAGAAGGGGGCCTATTTGAGAGAGGTTGCAATGGTGAAAGTTGACAGGTCTTGGCAGCTGCTTAGATATGAAGGGTGAGAGATAGTCAGAGATCCTAGATTGTGAGCCTTGGGACCTGGAAGGATGGTAGCAGAGGGGAGGGTTCAAGGGGAAAGATAATGAGTTCTGTTTTGGACATACTGAGTTTTGGACATACAGTTTGAGATGTCTGAAGGATCTTTGGACTGAGCTCTCAACTCCTCATGTGTATTAAGGAACAAAGATTGCAAAAGAAAAGAGGATTACTTTGGGAATAAAATACAGACTCTTCTGTTGGGGATTTAAAGCTGCCTTTGATATGGCTCCAACATAGCTTTTCAGAATGATTTCATATTACTCTAGTCATTCCTAAGTTCTAGTCCAACTGGCCCACTTCCTGGTCCTCACCATGAAGGTCCATCTCTGCTCTCCTTTTATATAGGCTATCTCTATCACCTCTCTTCATACCTAGAATGTTCTCTTTCCTTAACTCCACCCATTCAAAGCTAAACTGAAGTTCTACTTCCTATATACCTCAGGCCTTTCCTAATCCCTTTAGTGATTAGCATCTCCATCCCTTCTCTTCCAAATTATTTTGTATTTACTTTGTCCATTTATTTATTTGTGTAGGTATTAAATATGTTTCTGGAAGGCAGGAACTGTTCTCATCTTTCTCTTTTTCTGCCTGGTACTCAGCGCAATGTGTATGGCACATAGTAGGTATTTTATGAGTGTTCATTGAATTGGAGGATTGGATTTTTTAAAAAGGAAATCTGTTTCTTTAAAAAGAGAGAAGGAGAAAATCTTCATATTCATGGTTAATGTAAAACCTGGCTTCTAAGGGATCAGTTTTTATGAGCTATGGAAAATACGATCTCTGGTTTCAAACATTTGAGATAAGGATTTAACCCAATAGGCCTTGGGGCATCTGATAAGTTGCATGTTCCAAACTGCATTTCCCCAGAAGAATATCTTCATTTCAACTACATTTAGCTAGAGAAGTCTTTTCTGTACACACATGTTGCCCTTCTAGTCACTTTGGCAAAACATGTGTTCTCCACTTGGCTCATATATGGCTTTACTTTCTCACTTGACAGGCTTAGCTTTAAATTTAAGATTTTTCAGGCTACCAAAAATATATCTGTGGAAGGTCATTCCAAATGGCAATTCCTTTTAATAGAGTCTCTTCCCACCAGGTTGTTAGGGTTTCAATGTGCTGTAGTCAGGACCTCTTCCTTGGGAGGTTCAAGACCTGAGCCTCATTCCTAGGGAGTTTGGGATGAGGCAGGTCATACTTTATGCTTCTTCCCTACTCTCCCACTTGCTTTTTCCCCACCACCAGCTCCCCCCGTTTTTATACATGTGAAATAAGTGTCTGATGACCTAAAAGGGGAAAAGGAGTCACAAAAGGGATAACCTAAGGAGCACCTGTGGCAGCAGGATTTGTTGTTGTTGACTTGTTTCAGTCATGTCTGACTATTCATGACCCCATGGCAAAGATACTGGAGTGGTTTGCCATTTCCTTCTCCCACTTCTCCCACTCATTTTACAGATAGGGGAACTGAGGTAAACAGAGTGAAGTGGCTTGTCCAGGGTCACACAACTAGTAAGTGTCTGAGGCTCGATGTAAACTCAGGAAGATGAGTCTTCCAGACTTCAGGCCTGGCACTCTATCAACTGCACCATCTGGCAATCTCATCATTTTTTGCCTAGGTGATCATAAAGGAGATTGACAGGACTGATTGTACTGTTCTTCTGGTCTTTCTAATCCATCTTTCACATAGCTGTTTCCCTACTCCCTAACCCCGACACCCCAAAAAAAGCAAAAATAAAAACCTCAACTTTTCCTATGGCACAGGCCTGACTATGCTACTTTCTCACTAAAAAACATTCAATGGCTCCCTGTTGCTTATAGGATAAAATAAAAACTCGTGATAGTTAAGGGCCTCTGCAACCTGACTCTAGTCAGTTTTTCCAGTCTTATTTCAAGTCATAGAACCATAGCTCTAAAAGCAGAAGAAATTTTGAAGGCCATCTAGTAAAACTCCCTTTTTTTACAGATGAAGAAACTGAGTCACAGGGCAGTAAAATGATTTGCCCAAGATCACAAGGTAGTAAATGGATTGACCCCAGGGTTCTTTCAGTAGTACCAATCTGTCTCTTTCCATTATTCCCTTCATGAACTCTATTTTCCACCCAAACCAGACTATTAAATGTCATCCTGCATTGATTTTTGCTTAGGTTACATACTCCATGAATGGAATCCTCTCCCACTCTGTTTAAAGTCTCTTCTTTAAAATGGCCTATTTCCTCTAGGAAGTTTTCCCTGATCCTCTCATACAAAAAAAAAAACCTGTCTCTTCATCAGTTTTTTTCTGGATCACTTTATGCAGATTTCTCTTTTGTGCTTCTCACATTCTGCCCTGTATTTGTATATATGTGACATCTCTCCTATTAGACTATAAGTTCCTTGAGAGCAACCACTATGTCTTTCTTCGTCTTTCTGTCTCCAGTGCTTGGCACAGAATAGGTGGTTGTTTTGGTGTTGCTTGAATTTAATATTTAGGCATAAATATTTCTCATTTGGAATTATAGAGTTTAAAACTAGGACTTTAGAGATGATCTTATCTGAGTTCTTCATTTTACAGGAGAGACAAACTATTTCCAGAGAGATTTAAAAGCTTATTCAAAGTCCCTATTTACTACAAAGATACTAAATAGAGCGAAGACTTGAATCTCCTTTCCCTGAATCCAAATCCGCTGCTATTTTCTCCTCCTTAATTCATTGCCAGGAGTGCAGGAGTTCAGGGTATCTTCCCAGATCACAGGGCTCTAGGGATGCTCTGATTATGTCTGACCCACCCCCATCCTAGTTATTGAATTTCAATGCCTTCACTTCCAGAAATAGATCTTGAGGAGCTACTCAGTATATTTGATACGTAAGAGTAGTAGGTTCCTGAACCTTGATGGGAAGTACTTCCTTCCTTAGATAGAAAGAAGTAGAAGAAACAGAAGTGACATAAGAGAAAAACCTGTAAGACCTGAGTTTCAATCTAGACTATATCGCTTCTTATCTATGTGACTCTGGGTAAATCTCTGAGTCTCAGACCTGGGCTCTATACAATTGGAAAATTTGAAATAAATATTTGGTAAGCTTTAAAGTACCATAATAATGTAAATTATTTTCTAGTAACTCAGGGAAAAGTGTGTTGCCCTGCTTAGCTTTCTCAGTATTGAAACAATGCCCTACCATCCTTTTCTTTATTTAGAGGTGTATGATTAGATGTCTTTTTCAGAGAAGAGAGCAGCTAGACTAAGGCTAACATCATGGTTGCCTTGGATAGCAATGAAGTGGGATTTGAATTGAGCGTTGATATTGTTGAGTTGGAAGAGTCCTTAGAGAACATGCAATGCAATACATATAATATTTGATCAAGACACTTCTACAACACATCTCTAAGTTGTATCAATACATCTACATCGTATCTATGAGGAGTCATTGAGCCTTTGCTCAAAGATCTGCATAATATTCCAGTGCCATCTGTTCTGCCTGTGAACTGTTAGAAATATAATTTGCCTCTTCAAAACATCCACCCATTGTTCCAGATTGCTCTATAGTGCTAAGCAGAGCAAGCCTAATCCCTCTTTCACCTGAGACCACTTCTAAAACTGGAAGACAAAAAGAAAGGAAAGAATATTTTGGAAGTGCTTTGTTATTAAGTACCTACTATGTACCAGGCACGTTACTGAACACTTTACAGATGTGACCTCATTTGATCCTCACAATAATCCAGGGAGGTAGATGCTACTGTTATGACTCCTATCTAATATTTGAGGACACGGAGGCAGATCGAGGTTAAATGACTTCCCTAGGGTCACACAGCTCAGTCATTTCAGTCATTTCCAGCTCTTTATGACTCCCTTGAGCTTTTTTTTTTTGGCAAAGATAGGACAATTTGCCATTTCTCCAGCTCATTTTACAAATGAGGAAACTGAGGCAAATAGGGTTAAGTGACTTGCCCCGAGTCACACAGATCGTAAGTGTCTGAGGCTAGATTTGAACTCAGGAAGATAAGTCCTTCCTGCTTTTAGGCCTAGCACTCTGTGCACTCACCTATCTGCCTCCAAAGCTAGAGAAGTTTTCTTTTGATGTGTCTTTTTTCACTCCATGTACCTTATCTGTCCAGTATTTCCTCGCTAGGGTAACCCACCATCCAGGCCTGCTTCTTAAAAAAAAACTTTTTCCTTGCTGAAATGCATATATCATTCAGGCCTCTCTTCTCTGAGGTGTCACTTGCAAACTCTATAATGAAATCCATGCTGATGGCTACTAAAATTCATTTATCCTTACGACTGGATAAGACAATTGCATTTTAGTATGGAGTCTTTTAGAAATGATGCCTTAAAACTAAAAGAGTAACTCCGAGGGTAAGTATGTCAGACAACCTGGCAAGAGGTAGGAAACCACTTTGGGCAAATTTCAGTGGGGCAGATGAAATTTGGGGCAATCTTTAGAACATACTTTAGCTGCTCAATTATATGGAAGGCTGAATCTCTTTTGGGGGACTCAGAAGGCTTATAATTCTCTGTGCCTTTTGGCTCAGTCTAGAAGGGAAACAGTTCTACTCTTGTGCAAAATCTTTGAACTCTTCCAGTCCGTGTTTTTGTCATATTCTCTTTTCAAATGCAAGGAGAATTACCCCAGGGTGATAATTAAAATATGTAAGTAACCCTTTGAGGGTGTTTGGGGCTTTATTTTTCACTACTTGGATACTTTAATGTATCTGTTATTTCATCAATGGGAAAAGGCTGTTCATTGATGAAGATCGCAAATGGGATTGTTGTCATAAAATCCCAAAGAGGGAAATCCAGTGAGCTGGGAGAGCTTCCGCCAGGGTTTTGTTTTTGATGTATTTTTGTTTTTTTAGAATTTCATGAATAAAGAGGGAAGGTTGGAGGAAAGGAACAAGCATCTATTAGGCACTTACCATGTCAATTATATTTAATTATATAATTTAATTGTATTTTAATCTGGTTGGGGAGCACTCTAGAATTCTGGCTTTGGCAGGAATTATGCAACTTGCTAGTATATGTCAGGGGTGGGATTTGAACCTAATGCTTCCTGGTTTCAAGGGCAGCTCTTTATACATTACACTGACCTACCTTTTTGCATCAACAAAGTAAAATACAAGGAAATTTCATATAGGGAGGCATGTGGGATGGGAGAAAGAATAAGACAGTCAGGAGAGATCTCGTGTAGCAGGAGGTACTTGTGCTGATCTTTAAAGCTAGGAATTCTAAGAAGTGGAAACAAAGAAAGAACATTCCAGGCATGGGGTACAGCCTAGGCAAAAGTACAGTGTCTGGAGATTGAATATCATTCATTTGGATAACAATCACTAAGTAGATTGTTAATAGAAATGGAACTGATTACCAGTTTCTCTTATTCTCAGAGGAAGGCTGCTCTGATAGGGAGGTGAAAAATCTTCAATTATAGGCCAAAGTACAAAATGTTTTGTTTAATATTTCTGGGGTATTGAGTGTGGGTGGGTGTGGGTGGGTGGGCAGGCGGGAGGTTAGAGAGGAAGGAAAATGTAATAAAACTCCCAAACCAGGAAGAAGACTGTGTTCTATAGTAATACTGCCAGGACATCCTTGTACCATGCCATTATATATATATAAGAAAGCATATTAAGTTTGATAAATCAACTTGAGGTGTCTGATTTTCTTTCCCCTGTGGTTTGTATTCTGTAGAATAAAATCCATGCCTACTCATCCTCTGGAAAACATCCTTCCTCTCTTACCAAAGTGTTTTGCAATTCTTGGCCGATCCAGGCATTCTTGCTCATGCTTGACCTCCAGGAAGAAACAGTCATAGCACAGACAGAGTCATAGATTAATTGACTGGACTGAGCTTGTTTCCCTCCACAGGCCCCTGCCCCAGGCCTGGAAGGAGTTCAGAGACCCTTATTTCCTAACCCAGCTCATGTATTCTCCCCTTCCTGTGGTCTGAAGAATACCTGAACCCAACCAAAGAAAGGGAGGTAGATGAAGCTTTGCCATAGGTAGTCCTCACGTGAGGCTTTAGTTGAGTCTTAGGTCCTTGTTCTAATTATCTTTTCTTTTTCCTTTCCCTTCTTTCTTCAGAGTTCTAGAGTGCCAAGGCCTCCCAATAGTGAACGGACAGTGTGACCCTTATGCCACAGTTACTTTAGCAGGACCATACAGGCAAGTGTGATTCAGAAAGTCTGCCTCTGAGGGGCTTGATTTGGTTGAACTGGTGCCGGTAAGTTGGTGGGTATAACCTAGCACTGTGTTATGATGATGAGTGACCTTATCCAGAAAGAAAAGATGCCAGAAAAGGCTCTGAGGTGGGATATACAATTTTGCATTCCCTTTGTTTCTTTGATTTCTTTAAAATTGCACTTAAAAAAATCTTTATATTCTTCACATCAAGTATTATTTTTGGCTCAGTAAAAGTTCCTAATTTGCATACCATCTGGAGTTAACAGAGAAATAGAAATATTTATAAGATAAATAAGGACATGGAACTACTTGTGCATTTAATAGCTCAGCACAAAGCCTGAGAGGTTTTTGTTTAACAGTGTTGTTACTTCCTTCTCAACCCTCTTTACTTTCTTTCTTTTTCTTCCTTTCTTTCTTTCTTTTTTTAAACAGATCAGAAGCAAAAAAGACTAAAGTGAAAAAGAAGACCAACAATCCCCATTTCGATGAAGTGTTTTATTTCGAGGTTGGTATTTTAGTGGAATGAGTGGCAAGTTGAAATGCTACATGGCACAGTGTCCACCACTCAAGTCTTCCCGTTGCTGTGTTGGAGCATAGAAGTGGTCCTGGGTTTTCAAAGGTGATGCCAGGAATGCATGAGCCTCAATGGGTCCTGCTGAGTTGGAAGGGCTTCAACAATTGGCTGGGCAAGGCACCGTATGTTTGTCATCTGAGTACTGACCAGCTTAGCTAGGTTGGGAGAGAGCCATCAGCACCAAAAGGCTGGCCACAAGGGGATGAATTTGCTCAGCAATGGCACTTTGTGCAGTTGTCTGTTAAATACCAGGGAAGCGGTGTTAGTGAAAGGGATACCTATGCCTGTGAAATTATATATTATTATATTCTGCAAGGTGAAACATAGAATCAAGCTTCCAAGGATTTCACTTGTTGTCTGTCAAGACAGCAGGATGTCATTTTCCTAAGTGAGAAGGACTTCTTGAATTTTCCGAAGTGTCCCTGCCCACTCCTGCCTTTCATTTTTCCTGGAGAGAATGTAGCTTTCCTTGCTTCCTGACCCAACCAAGTTTAGAGTTGAGTGTTGATAAATGAACATCTCTGGACTGGGAGTGAGGGGGTTAGTTTTTGGTTTGGGGGCTTTTGTGTTTTTATTTACTTATTATTTTGGTGCTCAACCCAGCTGCCTCTGGTCAGTTGTGGGGGGGCTTTTGTCACAGGAAATAGGGAAATTGAAGGGAAAACCATTCAATTCAGAGATTCTGTTAATCTTCCAGAAAGCTCCAACATAGAGTAGAAATTTGAAAGGTATTAAATACTAAGATTATTTAGTAAGAGCAAAGCAGGTATATATGTGCAGACATGTTTTAAGAAATCACATTGAATGTGTTGTATTTACAAAAATATTGATGTATATATAAATATTCATATTATGTTTCAAGGTAATAACTTGGATAACAGTTTAAAAATAAATGCTTATTTTTTGTCCAGAGAAGTAAATATAATAATGACTTACATTTGTATGTGACTTTTTTTTTCCAAAAGAGCTTTTCTTGTTGTTTAGTAATTTTTAGTTGTGTCCAATGATCCCATTTGGGGTTTTCTCAGCAAAGATGCTGGAGTAGTTTGCCATTTCCTTCTCAAGCTCATTTGACAGATGAGGAACTCAGGTAAACAGGATTAAGTGACTTGCCCAGGTTCACACAGCTAATAAGTGTCTGAGGCTGGATTTGAACTCACAAAGAGGAGTCTTCCTGACTCTAGGCCTGGCATTGTCTCCACTGTACCACCTAGCTGCTCGCATAAAAAATAATAGTCTGATATTTTGTTGTTGAGTCATTTCAGTTGTATCTGACTCACCATGACCCCATTTGGGGTTTTCTTGGCAAAGATACTGGAATGGTTTGCCATTTCCTTCTCCAGCTCATTTTCTAGAAAAGGAACTGAGGCAAACAGTGTTAAGTGACTTGCCCAGGGTCACACAGCTAGTAAGTGTCTGAGGCTGGATTTGAACTCAGGTCCTCCTGACTCCAGGCCCAGTGCTCTATCCACTTCCCCACCTAGCTGCACAGTAAAAGAGCTTTAATACATTATAACATTTCATCATTTTGTTGTGATCATCCTCAGTTTTCTCACCTATAAAATGGGGATAATAATCATAACTTGCCTCTCAGGATTATTGTGATAATCAAATGGGGATAAAAATATGTCAAGTGTATTGTAAACCCTAAAAAGCTACATAAATGTCAGCTATAATAATAATAATAATTATTATTATTATTACTATCACTATCATGTCATTGCTAGAGTTACTTCCACCTCTAATAATGATCATAGCCCATCTGGGCTAACTCATCTTGTGAGACTCGTGTTTATGAGCTCTGTGAATTTTCCATCAGGGTTTATTTAATGTGTCCTGGGCCTTTTTCTAGATTTCCTGACATTAGCTGGATAGCTACAGAGTTCCTAGGCACCCCCATTCATGGTCCCTCACTCTTGCTCCATGACTAGCCCACCTTTTTTTTTTTCAGGCACACATCTCTTTAGTACTTCCTCTCCTCCATAATTCTTGATTCACAATATGCTTCAGCATCCTCATGGCCGCCACATGCCTCTTCATTACCCTTTTGGTGGCTTTTAGCCTTAATTCTTTGAAGGCTGTGGTGTTAGCACATGTAGTCATATTACATTACTAACTTTGACATTATAGTCCTGGATATGCTATATGAGGAAGTAGAAATTATAATGGAAGAAAAAAAGACCCTGAAAAGCAAAAATTACAGGAGTATCTAGACCACATATCCAGGAAGGTTTTTGCTGTCAGCAAAACAGTTTTGAGGATGTAGAAGGATCATGTCTCAAGGCATGTGAAAGAGGTGAGGGCACCAAAGGCTTGGAAAAAAATCCCAGGCCTAATTACCAAAAATAGGCAATTAAGAGAATACCGATAACTACCAATCACATGCCTACATTTCTGTCTCTACAAAAATTTTCTGAGAATAACCTACGTATAAATGGAGAGTAGCCTGGACAAAAGATTAAGAATAGAGTAAGCAGGTTTTTTCAAATGACATTTTACAATAGACCACATCTTTAAAGTCTCACAATTTACTGAAAGGGCATGAATACAAAAGCTTTTTTGGAGAAAGAGTCACTGGGTCTGGAGTTAGGGTTCCCAGGTCCAAATCCCTTCTCTGATGTAGCAGTGTTCAATTTCCCAAAGGTAACACCTATTCTCCACCTCCTATTAACACTGGGTCTAGATTATTGTCATTTAAACTCCCTGGGTTTCAATTTCTTCATATATATAAAATGAGAATTAGACTGGGTGGCCTCTGAGTACCCTTCCAGTTCAATATCTCTGATCCTATCAGCTTATTATTTGTTGGCTATTTAAAAAGCTTTTGATCTGGTAAAGCAGAGGTGTCCAGTTTGCTGCCCACTGGCCACAAATGACTGAGAAAACTCCCTAGTACAGTCAAACCAGATTAAAATGTGATTGGGATATATTTAACAAAATAAATAACTATATAACACAACACAAATAATGTTAGTTTGAGGCTTTCCAAGTGAATATGTGGCCTGCAGGGATTCATTCCTATTTAAAACCACTGTGATGGAGGAAACACCACTGTAAAGGCTTTCCTCTAACATGGGACCTGTCATGCATATGTCAGAATCCTACAAATTTTTTGAAAGAGGTAACAGCAGAGATAGTTTTGTTCAGGGACCTGCTGATTAATAATATCAAGGCAAAAAACAAAAACAAATACAACCCAAAACAGTATTTGCTGCTGTCATGGAAGACTAATAATACAAAGTCCAAATGGAAGTTGGATTCCCGATACATGGAAAGATCTTCCAGGTGCCTCCAACATTGATCCCTGGGACATTTCAGATCATCCGTGAATATTAATTCCTTAGCTATGTGAAAGAATCTGACCTAACTGGCCAGAGAATTACTGGATGAAAAATATCTTTTGTCTAGACCATGATAAATAGTTGGATAAGCAACCCATAAAGCTTGTCTTTCAGTGATATATCTTGGGACAAACACTACCAAAGGATGATGCTCTAGACCCAGTGTTAATAGGAGATGGAGAATAGGTGTTACCTTTGGGAAATTGAACACTGCTGCTAATGCCTCCATCCTCCCCAAGCATCTTTATTAAGCTAAAGGTCCATCCAACACATTGGGTAGACCCCCTTGTGTCAAACTAATGAGAAAATATGAACACAAACAGTATGAAGTAAGTATAGATAGGTTGCTGTCTGCATTGTTGGAAGGAATGTTCAAATTAATTAGCTCACAGCTCCATATTTGAGATTTTTGTTTGTTTGTTTTTAAATCACCACCATTTCTGAGTGCCCATCTCTCTTCCCCTTCCCAACAGGCCATCACTTGTATCAAAGAGAAGGGAAGGGGAAGGGAATAAACATTTATATAGTGCCTGCCAGGTGTCAGGTACTGTGCTAGCACTTTACAAATATTAGCTCATTTGATCCTCACAATAATCCTGGGAGGTAGGTGCTGTTATTATCCCCATTTTACAGTTGAGGAAACTGAGGCAAACAGAGTTTAAGTCACTTACCCAGTTTTGTTATTTCCTTCTCCACTGTGTCCCCATTTTATAGATGAGAAACTTAGGCAAATAGGGGTCAATTGACTTGTCCAGGTCCACACAGCTGGTAAGTGTCTGAGGCTGGATTTGAACTCAGGTTTTCCTTACTCCAGGCCCAGTGCTCTATCCACTCCACCACCTAATTCCCTCAAGAGGAAAAATGGGAAATTCAATAAATATATCAATTACGTTTGACAGTGTATCACGTTCCACATCTATATTACCCTGCCTCTACAAAGATGGGAAGAAGGTGTATTCTTTTCTCTAGAGGCTCATATATTTAGCATCAGTCTTCTTCCAGTAATGCTGTATGACTGGGAGTCTGATGCATGTGTGTTAAATCTGTATACATTATCCCAAGACTTGAAACTGTTTACTAGATTTTCATTTTATTATATTCTTCCAGCTCATCCACAGTGCCCAGCCCAGGGCCTTCCACGTAATAAGAGCCTAATGTTGTTGAACCGAATTAAATTTATAAGTTCTATGAAGTAAGGGCCTGTTTTTTGGACTGGTAAAAAAAAAAATTGGTTGCAGACAAATGCTGGTCTATAGACTAGCTGTTGGGAAATCCTAATCTAGATAACCTATCTAGATGATTTTGGTCAAAAGCCTTTTAAAAAAAAAAGAATTATCTCATTTGACTGACTCTGTTTTTCCACAACCACCAGACAATTCCCTGGCTCTCTTCATATTACAGTATAGCTCTGACCAGTGGATAGACCATTGGGGTAAAGGGTTAAAAAAAAACCTGGTCATCTGAGTGTGACTAAAATGGCCCCATCCTTTGTTGCCTCTGGTCTAATAGCATGCATTCCTCCCTTGTTATCAGTTCTCCTTGTCTGGTTTGGTTTTTTCACATATCTAACAAAGGGGAGGTCTGTCAAGATGACTATTTAGGCCCCACTCAGTTCTTAAAAAAAAAAAACAAAAAGGAGGAGGAGGAGGGTCCTGAGAGATCAAAGTGATTTGACCCCTTCTCCCATCCCCAACTCCAGCAGAAAATAAAGAAACAAACAAATAAGAGGCAATGAGCGTGAGGAAAACAAAACTACATTTCATTTTGCCTTTTATAGGCAGCCTCATAGGAGAATGCAACAAGAATGGACAGAAATGGAGACTTGATGCTCACCAGGACATGATCCCCATCTTGAATTGCCTCCAGGGCTTGAACTAGAACAGTGCTGTGAAATTCCAGTCTATGATAGATCCAACTATTTCTGTGTTCATGATGCCACCTGTTTTGGAGAAAGGTGCTCATCTCCCTTACTGAGGTGGCACTGAGAAGGGGAGGCAGCATGGTACATGGTGTAATGTAACAAAAAGAATGCTGGAATGGGAGTCAAGAGGACCTGGGTTCTACCACCTGTGTGGCCTTGGACAAACAATTTAATTTCTTTGACTGTCAGTAAAATGGGGACGTCTGAAAAAAAAATTAATCCCATCAAGATCTAATAAGAATAATAGCACTTATATAGAGTCTTAAGGCTTTTAAGTTGGCTCTGTGTATATGTCTTGATTTGGTTCTCACAAAAGCCCTGTGAGATAAGTGATTTAATTGTCCCCATTTTACAGCAGCAAAATTAAGTGACTTGTCCAGGTTCACAGAACTAGGATCTGAGATAGGATTCATACTCAGCTCTTCCTGACTCTGAGTCTAGCACTCTATCTACTATGCAGTCTACAATCCATGATTCTATGATGCTAATCCCTGAGCCTGTCTTAGCTCCTCATTTGCCCAATCTCAGTCACTCCTTCATGCCCCTAACACTAGGCTGTAGCTCCTAGGGAGCTTCACCTGTGTCAGAGGCCACACTTGCCACACCCTCCACCTGGTCCTGATCTTACAGACAGATGGCCCTGGTGATAAATGAAAGGAAGAGGGAAAATGTGGCTAAAAAAGAAAAAAGACCAGCATAGCTATTCTCCTCCCCTGAAACATCTAAATGACTTTATTTTAAACTCCACAGAAGCCACCCCAGGCACATTTTCAATGCTATTATTTACTGGTAGGGTATTTATCCAGGCTTAGCTTTGGAGTTTTTTTCTTCAAGCCTTAAAACATCTTTGAGGGGCAGATTAGTGCTAACTGTAATCTACAAATCAGAAAATTAAGGTTCAGTGATCAAGTAATTCACCCCAAATTATCTAGCTGTTTAGATGGAGTCAGGGTTAGAACTCTGAGCCTAAAGTTTTCAATCTACTATTAGCCCAATGGGCACTTGCTGGAGCTGAAGAAAGAGAGAGAGAAGGAGTTTGAAGGTAGGGACAGAGAACGGTAAGGAAAAATATACATCAAGTAGATCAATGGGAAAAAATCTCTTTTATAACCAGTTCTGTGCTATAACGTACCATTCGGATCAAAATTTAGGCCATCTCAGACTATAGGCTGTGTACCTAATATAGTAGCTTTGAAAATACTTCATAGAGTGCCTTGCAATATAATAGGTGATTAATATATATTTGTTGGATTGAAAAAAAAACACACCCACAGGTATGCTTTGAAAAATAATTACAGATAATTACCATGTTTATATGTGTGTATGTTTACTGTGAATTTTAAAAACTTTTCTTGTAATTGAAACAAGAGATATTTTTGTTCATTTTTGCTATAACTGCTATCGTCTTCTTGGTCATTTATTAGAAGAACATAACTATAAATCATACTCATGTTTTTCTACAAATCAGTTTAGTAGGAAAATGTAGTCTATATATGTAGACCAATACAGGTCACTGATCTTCCTCTTAAGTCTTAGGTTTATTGTTAATATTATGGTTATTATTTTCACTGTTAATAAAATCTACTAAGTGTCAATTGTGCATGGAACACTGTGTTAGGTAGATGTTTTGGGGAGATAGATACACGGATACCAAAGACATCTTATACATCATGGAGCTTATTGTCTAGTAGAATATGATACTCCCACTCAGATAATCTACAAAATGATGCATAAGACTAGGTGAAATATAATATCATGTGAAAGGGGCAGATATTAGCAATTGGAGGAATTAGGGAAAGGTTTATTAAAGGAAATAGTATTTTAATTGTGCTTTAAAGAAAGTAGGCATTATTCTTGTTGCTGTTGTTATTTCCACAATGAATATTTTGTGGGGAGTAGCATCCAGCATTTCTCTAAATCAGTCTTGGAGGTATGTTGGGGTGGTGGGAGGGACAGGTATGTAAGAAAATGTATTCCAAACTGTCAGAATTAAGTCATTCCATGTACCTCAACAGGAGCTCTATTAATCTTTTTTTTTTATACTTTGAGTACCTAAGAATCACTTTGAAAACATCAAGAAAGAAAATGTAATGTTCATTTCTACAATTTTCTTTATTTGTTCTGACTGCAAGGAGATGGGTTTGCTTCCATTCAAATTAATGTATAAAAGAAGACTGTTAATGTAAATAAAATCCCTAAGTACTATTCTTATGTCAAAGTTAGGAATTTTGTTTTTCAATCTATATTTAAGAGCAGGATTAAGTACCCAGTGGCTTCAGACACCCTTTCCATTACGTTAGTATTTTATTTTTATCAGCTTGGGTTGTGGTTATCTTATGGGTGGGATACATGATTCTTCTGTGTTACACTGGTGAAAAAAAAAAAGAAACTTCAGAAAATAGAGTTTCTTCCACCTAACACAATAAACTCATCTAGAGAATTCTCTTCAATTCAAAACATAGAGGCTTCTTCTCTTGTCTGTTAACTGCAGGTTTTTATAGAGGAGATTATACTTTTTTCCCCTTTCCTTCATTGAATACAAGTTACTGCATTGACACTAATAAAAAATTTAAAAAAATATTTAACAGACAAAGGAGCAGTTATTTTAGTCATTCTACAAGAATTTAGTGTCTATCATGTGCCAGGCTCTATGATCGGCACTGGGAATTCAAGGACAAAAATGAAATTGTCCTCGATCTTGAGAAGCTTCCATTCTTTTGGCAGAAAAAACAATAACAACAATAATAGCTAACATTTAGATAACACTTTAAGGTTTGCCAAGCACTTTACGTGTATAGTCTTGTTTGATGGAACATGAACACAGAGAAGTAAATGCAAAACACAGATAATAGATGAAGCATTTATTCAGCACTTATGTTCATTTTTGTTGTCTGGTCGTGTCTGACTCTTTGTGACCCCATATAGTGTTTTCTTGGCGAAGATCCTAGAGTGGTTTGCAGTTTGTTTTTCCAGCTTATTTTACTGATGAAGAAGCTGAAGCAAACAGGGTGAAGTGACTCGCCCAAGGTCCCCCAGCTGGTAAGTGTCCGAGGCCATATTTGAACTGAAGAAGATGAGTCTTTCTGACTTCAGGCCTGGTACTCTACACTCTGTGCTACCTAGCTGTCCCACTTATGTCATTAAGGTAGTGCTAAGCCCTGGGAATACAAAAGAAAGCCGGAAAAAAGACAGTCCTACCCTCAAAGAGCTTACATTATAATGAAAGAAGACAACACCCAAAAGAGAGCTGGAAGGGGGAGGGGGTGGTGCCTACAAGTGGAAAAGTTAGGTGGGCCAGGAGTGGAGTCAGCAAGGAAGTAAGTATGGATGGTCTGGGAACTTCCTGAAATGATGGTCCTGGACTGGAACTCACTCAGGACTCCTACAGAAGCGGCTACAGGCAATAATTTCCACTGGGAAGGACATTAACAACTACAAAGTGGTAACACTTGAATCCATTTAAAATGCAGTTACCTAAAAAAAAAAATAAGGCAACTAGGTGGAACAGTGGATAGAGCACTGGGTTTGGAATCAGCAAGACTCATTTTCCTGAGTTCAGATCTGGCCTCAGACACTTCCTAGCTGTGTGACCCTGGACAAGTCACTTCACCCTGTTTGCCTCAGGTCCTTGTCTCTAAAATGATCTAGAGAAAGAAATGGCAAACCACTCCAGTATCTTTGCCAAGAAAACCCCAAATGGGGTCACAAAGTTTTGGACATGACTGAAAAATGACCAAACATCATCATTTGTTGAAAAATAACCCAACATTGTCTTTGTGCTTAGGGATTGTGACTTGCTGGCTCATTCAGGTGCTCTGAGGACATGGAACTAGAATCCCTCCACAATCTCCTCACTCTCTTTTCATGGCAGAGTCCCCTGATCATTTTGCTGAGTCCTCTCTACCTACCTCCCTACCCTCACCCCCCCCAATCACTAGAAGACTTACCTAGGGACTGAGTGACTCTGAGATATGACCATAGGCACCTTTCCCTCCACCCCTCACTGACATGTGAGGAGTGGAGTCCTGGAAAATAATTTGATTAAGTTCACCTTCTCGGAAATCGCCCAAGATGGTGATATAAGCTAGTAAGCTCCTTGAGGGAAGGTAGTATGTGTGTGTGTGTTTGTGTCTCATTTTGAACATCATCCCTTCTCAGTGACTCCTCTTCCCCCTTCCAACACATAAAAATAGAACCCTCTCTTATCAAATTAGTGCAAGCAAGCACCTAGGCTGATCCTTTGTAGATGCTTCTTCAGTTGAATTCATTTGAAAATTAAGGCTAGAAACCAAGTCTTAGGCCTATGTCTTAGAGACACAAAGTTTCTTAAATGAATGGTTGGTCAAGGGTTTTTAACCTTTTTTTGTATCATTGACCTTTGGCAATCTGGTGAAGCCAATGGACCCTTTGTTAGAATAATGTTTTTAAATGCGCAAAATAAGATACCTAGATTCCCAAAGAAATTAAATATATTGAAATATAGTTATCAATTAAAAAAAACCCAAATGAATGGGCCCCAGATGAAGGATCCTTAAAGTGCTGTTAAGGTAGAATTTTCTTTCATGTCATGATGGATTAAATAAGTTTCTCTTTGAATACATGTAAGAAATCTTTTATAAGAAGTTGATCTTTCTTTGTGGAGTGGTGTTTCAAAATGTTTTTCTCATCTATTCCATCAGGTGACCAGACCCTGCAGCTACAGCAAAAAGTCCCATTTTGACTTTGAAGAAGAGGATGTTGACAAACTTGAGATTAGGTAATTAAGAAAATGAGTGTTTTCGACTTGACAGTTTAGGTTGGGTATTTCTTATGTGCTTTGGGGGAATGAATAAATGTGTGTTGAGATTCTCTTGATAATTTAAACTCTAGGAAATATGAAGCTAAAGTCTAAGAATTTAACCCTCATGAGAATGCCAGAAGTTGGGATGAAGGGAAAAGGAATCCTAGTTATTTACTGGGATTTACTTGGCAACCAAGAAAATAGTTCAGTATATTAGTCAGACTGCTGGACTTAAACTCAGAAGACCTTCCTACAAGTCCTGACTCTTCCACTGACTAGTTGTGTGACCTTGGGCAAGTCGCTCAACATATCTTGAAGCCTTGGTTTCCTTAGCTGGATAATAAGGATAATTATGCTTTCTTATTTACTTGGCAGTATTGTTATGGGGCTCAAATGGGATGACTTGAATAAAGTGCTTTCCAACTGTAAAGTGCAGAAAAGTTTCTGTTGTCATTATAATCGATTTTACGATTATAACATATTATATTTCATATATATTATAATCAACTACTCTGAGGTCTAAGCTAAATTATCTATGTAACCCAGGATCTACTTTATTTACTCAAAATATGAGATTTGTATGGAGAGGCATTGTGGATCAGTGAAGTGAGATAAACTTATAAGACCTTCATAATACAATCCATGGTTTTCATAGTCTGCACTTGTTAAATCTTTAGGGGCTCAAGTGAACGTTTAATTCTGTTGTCTGCTGTTGTTGTTTTTAACCTCCAAATATAGCAGGGACATATGGTGGTACTTTTTACATACCCTCCCCTGTTTGCCGGCCCCTCCAGTCTCCACCCCACCACCCACCGCCTCCCCACACGTTCCTTTGGCTACTAATTGGCAAGACTTTATGGTTTTGAAAAATCTCCTCTTGTGTTCACCAGGTTATTCCTTTTAATAAGCTCTGGACTGTTGAGTGACAACTGGACTGAGAGGAGGCAGTCTAGCTAAGATGAAGTATGGATGGTCAATGGGGTTGACTGAGAGGAGGGGTTGGGCTGAGGGATGCCCAGTTGTCTTGTGTCCCTTATGAGACTAATAGTTCAGTCTTTCTATACTGTACTATTTGTGGAATAATCGAGGCACTCCCAACCTTCAGGCTAGAAAGGGCTTCTGTTTCTGAGAGCTCCTTTTCCCATATGGAAAATGTTAAGCATCATTCCCTGTTGAAATTATTTTGTCCACATAGCCTATATTTAACTTCTCTTGTTCCTTTCAAGCATGTTGTCATAGAAACAGGGTCTTTGTTAGGCATTTACCTATAGCTATGTTTTCTTTTGCAATCTTCTTTCTGTGGCATCCTAATACTCTCAGTGGTAGCCACAGGGAAATGCAGGTGAAGATTAACATCACATATGGCCCAGCAAAGAAAAGGAAGTTAGATATTTAAGCAAGGAGCCATTTTTTTTCATAGCCACATTCCAAATATTCAAACAGTAGTCAATGTGATTCTTCCCCCCCAAGAATTTTTCCCACTCCCACTTCCCACAAAGCCCAACCTGTTCAGATCTCAATTTGTAGAATTACTAGTGAAAAGACACTCACATTACATTTCTTGCTTTGTGAAAAAGTGCCAACTTTCCTCTCCTCTTAAGGAAAATAGCCTGGAATTCCCACTCACATTTCCATTAATCTCTTATTTCCTATGCTAGTTTTTCACTGTAGAGATTTATACTTTTTACTTCCTGTTATAAACTGCCTTGTGTAAACACACTAGGAACTCTTGATGCTATGCTACCAAGAAGCAGTGTTAATCAAAATTAGCACGTAACAGTGTTATGAAAGCATGTCTCTTGTTGCTGTTGTTCATCATTTCAGTCATGTCTGACTCTTTACAACCCCATTTGGGGTTTTGTAGGCAAAGTTACTGGAGTGGTTTGCCATTTCCTTCTCCAGCCCATTTTACAGAGGAATAAACTGAGGAAAACAGGGTTAAGTGGCCTGCCCAGAGTCGCACAGCTCATAAGTGTCTAAGCTGGATTTGAGCTCAAGAAGATGAGTCTTTGTGACTCCAGGCCTTGCACTCTATCCTCTATCTGCGGTGCCACCTGGCTCCCTCAAAAGCATGTATAGTCTGCTTTACTAACCTAAACAGTGAGAAAAAAGATACATTTAATTTTTAAATGTTAGTTTTATTTAAATTTTGTTGTTCATTTGGATGAAATGAATGGCTGAAGTAGTGTTCCCCATCACTGGAAGATATTCACATAGAGGGTCCATGATCGTTTGTGGAGGAATTTTGTCAGAGAAGATTTATGCAATAGACAGTATTCAGAACTTTATGGTCCCTTCTAACTCTAAGAGTCTGCCTCCAAAGTCAGATGTCCTGGGTTCAAATCCCACTTGATGCTTGTCAACTGTGTGACCTTGGGTAAATCACTTAACCTCATTTTCTTTATCTTTAAAGGGAACTTGAGAGCCTCTAATTCTAGGGTCATTTGGAGTTGTATGCTGCCAGGGTCACAAACAGTAATCTCTCATTCTTTATGGTAAGATGGTTGCATCTGGTACCATCTTCAGAAATTTTCATTGAAAATAATATTTGTCTCTTTAATAAGGAACACATGCTCTAGTTTATTCAAAGTTCGACCCTTATAAACATTCTTCAGCATGACTTGGGTAAAATGAGGGCAGCTTTCCTTTTAGAAGGTAAGATTTCCAGACAAACATAGTCACATTAGTAATACAAATTACATTCAGGAAAGAAGTTCCTCTATTGTTTCTCACACCAACACATAATAGCTTACAAGTCTTCAAAAAAAAAAAAAAACAGCAGCAGCTAGTGGAGAGATTTATGAGACAGTCAGGGAAAGCTTTGACACTAATAAAATCGAGGAAAACAGATTGAAGGCTAATTCTGAGATTGTACAAAATGTTCTCTGACTGTCTTTTTCCCTTCCCCTCTGACACTTCCTCTTCCTATCATAGAAGCAGACAGCTTTTGTTTCTATGCCTTTCTCTTTACGGTTGAATCCTTAGGGAAAGAAAGTATCTATTCTAAAGACATTTCCTGGTTTGATCATATATTTTACATTTGCCTAGTTCAAGCTTTAATTTTCAGCGCTTCAGAACTGTGCAAGTGGAGGCTGTCCTCTTGAATGTTTCAAAATGACAGGTTCTCATGAAAATTGCCGTGTGGTACCAGATGTGCCTTCAGCCTGCAACTTCCCTTTTTTCTTGCAGAGAGAGAGAGGACGATGTTCTTTGTTGGGGGGGAGGGGAGGAAGGAGGGAAGAGTGAAGGGTGGATTAAAGACTGAAGTCATTTTTTTTAAGCAGGCAAACAAAAACAACATCTTAATATTTTCCTTAAAGGAGGAAGAGGAGAAAGAAGGGAGGGAGTCAGAGGAAAGGATAGAGGGAGAGATGTGGGGAGGAACACAGAGGGGATAGCAGGAAGAGCGGAGAGGGAGAGAGGAGAAAGAGAGAGAGAGAGAGAGAGAGAGAGAGAGAGAGAGAGAGAGAGAGAGAGAGAGAGAGAGAGAGAGAGAGAGAAAGGGGGTCAGGTAGGACAGAGGAAGAGAGGGGAGAAATAGAGAAAGGGAGAGATGGAGGAAAACACAGAGGGAGAGAGGGAAAAAAACTGCCTACTTTTAGGGAGTTTGTGTCTTATGGATAAATTGTCAATTAGAGATTAGAAATTCTCCTTTTGTTAAACTGAAAATAGTCTGCTGTGGCAAATTGTATCCAGAGTTCTGCCTCTGTCATCTTCTAAATGCTCATTTATTCCTTATGATAACAGTCTTTGTGTACTATAGGTTTTGTATGGTGACAGTTCCTGTTTTAGCCTGCCCAAGATAATAACAGTACATTGTATACAATTGTCTGGATTCCCTCTACCGTTCCGGACCTCAGCCCACCCTCCCAAGTGGTGGTGAGAACTTTTGTATTAGGTTCTCAGCTCCATGTAGAATATTAACGTCTTAGAATGATACAGTAGGAAAGATTTAGTATTTGAGTAACATGGCTCTTTGCCATGGAATTGAAAAGCAGTTAAACCTCTTACATCACTTTCCAAAGTCAAGGCCACTCAGATGGAGATCATAAAAGTGATGGTGATCCTGAGGCTTACACAGCAGATGAGGGATTAGTCATTCTTTCCCCATGTCAGAGATGACCAGATCACTCAGCAAGGTAGAGGTGGAGGGTCAGATTGTCAAGGTAATTTGCTACAAAAATAGTTTCGTGGTTTGGTAGCTATTTGTGGAGTAGTTACTCCCTCTCACTGTTTGGGAAGTATTTTAGTTTGAGGGTATTTCTTATTTTTGTTTTGTTCTGCTAGGCCATATGGCAGTATGTAATTGGCAGGTGTTAGTTCCTGTATTCTAAGGAGCTGAGAGAATTCAGTGATAAGATGTAATTAATTAATCAATTGATTTTTAGTTTAATGGGATCTATGAGTTTGTTGTTGTGGATACAAAGTGAAAAGTTTGTATCCATGCTTTGGAGTGGGTCAAACCACCATTTTCTGGGGTATTTTACTCATTTCATGTGTCATTGCTTAATAACAAACTCCTCATCCTGAGGAATAATTCACATTATTTAGAAATAACCGGGGGGTTAGACATTTGAAATTTGGCATGTGGTGTAGTTCATAAAGCTTTCTCCTTTGGACAGTACCATCCCTTCTGAGCTCACCAAGACATCTCCAAAGGAAAACGGGAAGAACAGAAAATATTCAAATGAATGAATTAGTATAGATACCCATATTTCAATAGAGACTTACTTATTGATATCACAGAATTGTGCAGTATTAGGAACTTTGAGAGTCCATTACCTCAGCCCTCTGTCTTTGAAAGAATAGAGATAGTTTCTAAGGCTTCCAGAGAAGGAAATTCTATATTTATGTGGCTCTCCTACTTCACATGTTATGTGATAAGACATTTTATATCATATTTAGAAATAAAATAGAAGTAGTTCTTGAAAGTGGGCCCAGATATTGCTCTTTCCCACCACTTAGCATGACACATGTTGTATATAGTAGGTGCTTTACAAATGTTTGATAAATACAGTTGTTGAATGGTTAGTGCCCTGAGTATTTTGGTGCATCAAGATTGCTCTCTTTTTCTCCATCTTTAAATTGAAATTGTGCCATTTGTTGTTGGTTTATTTCAGGGTTGACCTGTGGAATGCCAGTAATTTGAAGTTTGGAGATGAATTTCTAGGAGAACTGAGGATCCCTCTGAAAGTCCTCCGACAGTCCAGTTCTTATGAAGCATGGTATAGTAACACTCCATCTCCTTAGAGCTCAGCTATGAAACAACCTCACCCATCTTGAACATAACTTTTTTCTTTGTTAATATTTTCTCTTCTTATTTTCAGGTCCAAATTCTTTCCCTCCCTTTACTGTTTCCCCTACCCACTGAAAAGACAAGAAATACCATACCCATTATCCATATAAAGTCTTGTAAAACATATTTCCATAGTAGCCATGTTATGAAAAAAAAAAAGCAAGTAAAATAAAGAAAAAAGGGTTTTTTTTGATGTGCTTAATGTGCACTCAAAGTTCATCAGTTCTCTCTCTGGAGGTGGATGGCATTTTTCCATTGTGAATCCTTTGGAATTGTCTTGGATCATTGTGTTGCTGAGAATAGCTAAGTCATTCACAGCTGATCATGGTACAGTGTTGTTACTATGTACGGTGTTTTCCTGGTTCTGCTTACTTTACTTTGTATCAGTTCATGTAAGTCTTTCCAGGTTTTTCTGAACTTACCCTGCTTGTCATTTCTATAGCACAATAGTATCATCACAATCATATACCACAACTTGTTCAGCCATTCCCCAATTTATGGGGATTCCCTTAGTTTCTAGTTCTTTGCCAACCCAAAAAACTTGCTATAAATATTTTTATACACATACATATATGCCTTTTCCTTTTTCTTCGATCTCTTTGTAGCAGTATTGTTGGGTCAAAGGGTATACACAGTAGTATAGCCCTTTGGGCATAGTTCCGAATTGTAGAACATATTTTAGAAGGTAGAAGCGACTAAAAGAAATGCCTTTGAGCAGCTAAAATTCCAAATACAAAAGCTCATGCGCTTGTCGTAGAAGTGTTTAGGACTTTACTCAGGGCCTTTTTACCCTTATAGTTATTGTTGTTTAGTCCTTTCAGTTGTGTCTGACACTTTGTGACTCCATTTGGGGCTTTCCTGGCAAAGATACTGGAGTGGTTTGCCATTTCCTTCTCTAGCTCATTGTACAGGTGAAGAAACTGAGGCAAACAAGGTGCTTGCCCAAGGTCACACAGTTAGGATGTATCTGAGGCCAGAACTGAACTCAGGTTGATGCATCTTTCTGATTCCAGGCCTGGCACTCTATCCACTATGCCACCAGCTGCCCCTTTTTACTCTTACTTGGTATATAATTCTTATAAGCTTAGTTATCTGATTTCTCGGAAAATTAAAAATGAGAAAGGCTGCTATAAAGATATACATCAACAGAAGCTAGAAGTGAGGGCTAACAGCTTTACCAGAAGAGAGGATACAGAAAAAACACAAAAGAGTTTTCAATAAATAAGTATAGTAGCCTAGAGGACATGTGATCTTGGAACAGACAGCTCTTCACATTTCAGTAGTCCATTAGGACACTACTTTTTAAACAACATACTATTGTAATTGGTATTCTTTACCATTCATTCCTTAAGGAAGTATCTACTGATCACTTACTAGAAGCAAGAAAATAAGCACTAATTAAGAGGCCATTTTAGCTCACAACAACACTGGAATGTAAGTGCCATTATTAGCCCCATTTTATAGATGAGAGAACTGAGGCAGAGAGAGGTTAAGTGTCTTGCCCAGGGTCACACAGCTATTAAATGGCTGAGGCAAGATTTGAACTCGTCTTCCTGACTGTAGGTCTAGCACTCTGTCCATTATGCTGCCTAGCTACCACTTATTATTCAGTCCTATCCAACTCTTTGTGTCCCCATGGACCATATTGTCCATGGGGTTTTCTTGACAAAGATACTATAGTGGTTTGCCACTTCCTTCTCTGGTGGATTAAGGCAAACAAAGGTTAAGTGACTTACCCAGGATCACACAGCTAGTACATATCTGAGACAAGATTTGAGCTCAGGTCTTCCTGAATCCAAGCCCAATGCTCTATCCACTGAGCCACCTAGCTGCTTCCTACCTACTATGTTTAAAAAAAAAAGCATTAGGAGCTATGGAGAATACAAAAAAGACTAGAATGTTAGATGTTGCTAATGATCTCCTTGTTATTAAATCTAGTGATCTTTTTCCGTCATCCTCTTTGAGCGCTTTGTGGAATTTTGTACTTCTGATCATCTTCTCTTTCTTAATACCTTCCCTTTCCTTGGGGTTTGTGTGTGTGTGTGTGTGTGTGTGTGTGTGTGTGTGTGTGTTCTCATGATTCTCCTCCCACTCTGACATTTCTTTTTCTGATTCCTTATCCTCCCATCCTTTAATTGTGGGTATTCCTCAAGGTTCTGCCCTTGATTCTCTGCTCTCTCAGCCTTGGCCATTTTGAACAATGTCTTTGCTTTGGTGATCACCTTGATGCGGATAATTCCCAAATTTGTGTATCTATGTCTAATCTCTTCCTTCAGCCTCAATTCTGCATTTCTAGCTTCCTGTTGGATATTATTACCTGGTGCCTTGTTAGCATCTCAAACTCAATCTGTCTAAAATTGAAGTTTCTCATCTTCCTCCTGTTCATTAACTTCTCTCTATTATTGGCAATTTTCCCATTCACCTAAACTCACAACTTGCGTGTTATATTCAACTCTTCCTTCTTCCTCACTTCCTTTATCCAACCAGTGAGTGCATGTCTATAGAACTTTAAGTTTTGCAAAGCACTTTCTTCATGACTACCCTCTGAAGTAGGCCATCCAAATAGTATAATAATTATTTGACAGGTGAAGAAACTGAGGCGCAGAGAGGGTTATGACTTGCCTAGGGTTGTGTAGTGAGTGAATGTTGAATCTATGATTCAAGCTCAGGAGCCTCTTAACCCCAGGTTTGGTGGTCTATTTCCTATAACATGCTGCCTCTAAGACACTGATTTATTATTATTATTATTATTTTTGCTTTTTGATGAGGCAATCTGGGTTAAGTGACTTGCCCAGGGTCACACAGCTGGTAAGTGTCAAGTGTCTGAGGCCAGATTTGAATTCAGGTCCTCCTGACTCCAAGGCCAGAGCTCTATCCACTGCACCATCTAGATGCCCCTAAGACACTGATTTTTTTTTACCAGCCCACATCCATTCCAAGGATTTTGAGACCTAAAGGATACACTCACAAAGGCCAGTAAAGCAATAGACTCGAGTTGTTCATGTTCAGTCATTACCAACTCTCCATGATCCCTTTGTTCAGCCATGTCTGACTCCTTGTGACCCCAGAGACCACACTGTCTTTGGAGTTTTCTTGGTAAAGATACTAGAGTGGTTTGCCATTTCCTTCTCCAGCTCATTTTGCAGATGAGAAAAATGAGACAAACAGGGTTAAGTGACTTGCCTAAGGTCACACAGCTAGTAAGTGTCTGAGGCTTGATTTAAACTATGAACGGTGAGTCTTCTTGACTCCAGACCACTGAGTGACCTAGCTGCTTCCTGTCTTACACATAGTAGTTGCTTAATAAATGTTTGAATTAAAAGGTACCAGTGGGTCAGATTGTAGAATGGCTTGCATTCCAGGTGGACTTCACTCGGCAGGAAATGGAGAGTTGACAAAGAGTTTTATTGGGTGACATGAGCCAAGATAAGTTTTAGGAATGTTCATCTGATGCTCAAGAGACATTGAGGAATCAGTGGATAGAGTGCTAGTCTTAGAGCAAGATAACTTGTGTTTAATCCTGCCTCTGTCACATACCATCTGAGTGATCCCAAGGCAAGTCATTCAATTTCTCAGTGCCCCAGACAACTCAATAAGACCATAAGTGATAGAGCAGGTGCTAATTTGTATTCTTAGAGGGAGTTTCCTCATGGGAATCTATATCTATGAATGAGATCACAGCTGTCCAAGGAAAAGAAAAAGAAACAAAAGAAGGAAGGAAACAAGAAGGAAGGAAGGGAGTAAGAAAAAAAAAAGAAGAAAAGGAAGGAAGTAGGAAGAAAAAAGAAAAGTAAGAAAGAATGAAAGGAAAGAAGAAAGAAAGGAAGAAACTAAGAAAAAAGGAAAGAAGGAAAAAAGGAAGTAAGAAAATATGAAAGAAAGAAAAGGAAAGGAAAGAAGGAAGAAATGAAGGAGGAAAGGAAAGAAAGAAAGGAAGTAGGAAAAGAAGGAAGGAAGAATGATGAGGGGAGGTCTATCTCCAAATTCAGTGATCTTTCCACTATATTGTGAGACCAGCTAGTTATCAAGTAGTTACCAAGGGAGTCCTTTTAAAATCAACATTTCTGATCTTTTGCAATACATAGTACAGTTAAAAACACGAAACCTAACAAAACCTCTAACACAGAGCAGCAGCATCACATTAGGGGAACTCAAACTGACCTCTGCTCTGAGCCTGCCTACTGTAGAAAGAGATGGGTGACATTTTGAAATAAGGCCAACGGAAGGAGAAAGCCATTTCTGAACTTGTTGAAACAGGCTAGGCTTTCACCTCGAGAAAATGTGTGACTTTTGAGAACCTTGACATCAATTATTTGTGGTGAGCAAAAAAAAAAAAAAGAAAGAAAGAAAAGTACTAGGATGTGGTGATTTGGAGGACTTTAGTGAACTTGGGGTTGGCTGTTTCAATGGAGCAGGAGGAAGCCAGACTGCCCAGTGAGGGATTGGTGGAGAAGTGAGACCATAGATTTTGTCTTTTAGAAGTTCTATGATAAAGTGAATAGGAGTTAGAACTCTGGGGAGTTTGATAACCCTGTATTATTAAAAAAAAAAAGTTGAACTTTTCTTTATAACAAGCTTGAGAAAGGAAGTGGGTAATACATTTTATAAATATTTCTAATCAAAACAGTTAAAATGTTTTCTCCCAAGTTTTGGTACTTCAGGAGGGGAGGGAGGTAAACCCTCAGCTACAGCATGACAGAACAATTTAGACAAACTCAAAATTTGTTGTGGCAGGATGCAATCGGTCATGAATTAGCTGCTGTGTTACACGTCAGTTCATTGTTCAGTTGTTTTCAGTTGTGTCTCACTCTTCATGGTCCCATTCCTTTCCCAGCTCATTTTTCAGATGAGGAAACTGAGACAAACAGGGTTAAGTGACTTGCCCAGGGTCACACAACTAGTAAGGGTCTGAGACAGGATTCAAACTCAGGTCTTCATGAGTGTTTAGTGTTGTGGTAGGATACAGTGGGTCACAAATTAGTATCACTGCTGCTTTGTTACATGCCTGTAGTTGTGCTTTTCAAACAATGCAGTGTAGACAGAGGCTGCTTGGTGTAGGGGTTGAGTGGTGGCTTTAGAGTCAGGAGGAAATCTTCTTCTACAGGAGTCTTCATCTACTGGAGAAGGAAATGGCAAACCACTTCAGTATCTTTGCCAAGAAAACCCCATGGACAGTAAGGACCATGGGGTCATGAAGAGTCAGACATGGCTGAACAACTGAACAACAGGACATCTTACAGGTAGATGTAAGAAGGGAGTACATTTTAGGTGCAGAAGCAGCTTGTGTAAAGGCAAAGAGATCTGTGATATACAAACAAAGCAACGAAGAAAACTTAAGATAGTACCTGCAGGCATAGCTATCAGTCAGTAAACAATAATTTATGCTGTATGCAGAGTAGAGATCCCACAGTGTTTGCAGAAGGGTGATGGTGGTGGTAGTGTTGGAATTTAGATGCCGAAGAAATCGAAAATGTGAACCCGATCTTTGAGCTACAGTGTAGTTGAGGAGAGAATTATTCATGTTATGTTTTGTATTTTTATTGAGTATGCTCTGGTTGTAATTATTGGATAAGATTTTACATTTCAATCCCATGAAGCCATTGACTGGAGTGGGCCCATGTTACTGGATTTGCTCCAGGGTGAATTGATTATACCTTTTTAAAGAAACCCCTAAACTTAACAACAGGACATTTGAGATGTATGTATGTGTGTGTGTGTGTGTGTCTGTGTATGTGTGCGTGTGGTGCATGTATATACAAAAAAAAACTATGTAAATTTGCATCTTTTGTATGGTGGCCCATTTAAGTTTCCCATGCATACTCAGGCTTGTTTGGATGCCCCAGATACAAATTCCACTGAGAGAATTCAGACATTTTCATATGGAATGTTTAAACAAGCAGGCAAAAAGGAGTTAAAGCAGCATCTTAAAAAAATCACTTTGCATTCAAGAAGTCTGATGCTAAATGAAATGGGCCACACAAGGATAAGGATATAGGGGAAGGAAGAGGAGAAAGAACACAAATTACCACTAAAATTACCAGACCCTAGAAAGTTTAACTGGATTACCTTTTCTCTAGCAACAAAGATTGCTCTACAATCATTAAAATAATTAAAACTCAACTTTATTTGCTACTAGCTTATCTTCTTCCTCTTCCTCTTGTCTAGTCCTTTCTACTTTTTCTTCTTTCATCCTGCTTCTCTGCTTCTCTTCTTCCACTTTTCAACTTTGCTTTGATCCTTCCCTTTTATTCATTTCCCTTCTTTTGAAAATAAATGAGTGGCTGCTGCTAGTAAAACTACCAGCAAAACAATTAAGGAACCCAAAGAGTCAACCCACTCCCAACCATAGATCTTCTTAGATACAGAAGGATTTGCTTTGGGGACTATCTGGGTACCTATATTCTTGAGTAGTTCCTCCATGAACCACAATTGCCAGGTCTTGTCTATAGCATCTTATGTATTTGTCTACTCCTCACTGTTCCCTTCTGTTCCACCACCACCACCTCTTACTTGGAATTCTCTTTAGGCTCAGGTCTGACCATGTCACTCCAGCTCTAAATCCTTCAGTCATTACCCATTTAAAATGTCACCTTCTTAGCCTGCCATTTACCTATAACCCCTCACCATCTGGTTCCCTCCTGTCTTTTCATCGTTATTTCACACTGTACCCCACTATGAATCCTATAAGATTCATAAGAGACTCTTAGACATTCCCAGACTTGGCTTTATTCCTCACCTTCTATTCATACCACTTATTACTCATGGCTATAGTATACTTACCACAATGCCTTATACCTGGGACCTGACTGAGAAACATTTGCCTAATTGTATTGAGTCCAGCTGATCTCCTCTCCTCCAGAGTCGGTCCTTCCTTTGCAAAAGTATTGCTTCACTCAGGCACCTGGGGGCTAGGTTTGTTGTGATCGGTGTTGTTCCTTCCATTTTCAAAGAGGACCAATAACGAAGGCTAGGTTTACAAATTGCTTTGTAAATGACTGAAATTAATGAAACAGAATTTGAAGGTACCCATGGGTGTTAAGATATAACTAATCCACATGTGATTTTTGCCCTCTTTTTCCAGGTATTTCCTACAGCCCAGAGATAATGGTAGCAAATCCTTGAAACCAGGTGACCTGGGTTCCCTCAGGTTAAATGTGGTTTACACTGAAGATCATGTATTTTCCTCAGATTATTACAGCCCTCTTCGAGACCTCCTGTTAAAATCTGCAGATGTTGAGGTAATTTGCTTGTTTACCTACCAGTGACCTTTCTAAAATTGCCATAAACATTTCTATTTCTCATTCTCCAACCAATCAGAGGAGTAGGCTTCTCAGATTGCCTCAACTGCTTCCTTTCCATATGTATGATTTTTCTCAAGATGTTCTCTCCTATTTTCTTGTTTTTGTGCCCCACTGAGAGATCATTATCTGCCCATCCTGGCTGCAAGGAAAGACACACCCAAGCCTTCTGCAGTTAGAACCGTTGATGTGAACCCACAGGCAGTGTGTACAACTTCCTAATTTTGTGTTTGAATGTGAAAAAATTGCAATCTGCTTTCTTTGCTTGATAAAAACTTATTTTGTTTGGACTTAGGAGATGGGAGGTCCTGGGGAAGAGAAGACTTGCCTGACTGACACCTCTTTTTGTAGGCTGTGTAGTGAGTCAGTGCTGTCCAGGGACTCTTGAAAATAATAACTGAATTTGGCTCCTCGGAAGATATGTGGGGTTTTTTTTGTTTTGTGTTTTCATTTTCACCTGAAAGGTGTATTTATAGTGGCCGGAAATGATAATACCACAGAAAGGGGTGGGGAGTGGGAAACTATTTAACTAGATTTTCATCATTCTCATTTCCCCGAAACCCTGATATTTCATATACAAGCAGCATGTTGATCATGAGGGATAATTCAGATGCAGAAGGTTTTGTTTTCTGATTGCTTCCCTCTGGTGACTGTGTGACACCGACTAGGAACTAAAAAATTCACAGATTCTCAAATTCAGTGGATTCTAGAGCTGGAAGACACCTTTTGTTTTTATTTTGTTGTTTCAGTTGTATCTACCTCTTCATGATCCCACTTGGGGTTTTCTTGGCACAACTACTGGAGTGGTTTGCCATTTTCTTTTCCAGCTCATTTTACAGATGAGGAAACTGAGGCAAACAGGGTTGAATGACTTGCCCAGGTTCTCACAGCTAGTAAGTGTCTGAGGCTGGCTTTGAGCTCATGTCTTCCTGACTCTAGGCCTGGTGTTCTGTCTGCCCAGAAAGACACCTTAGAGAGGGTCTAAGCCAATCCTTCTATTTTGCAGATGAGAAAAGTGAGGTCAAAATAATGGAAAAGTGGCTTATCCAGGATCTCATAGCTCATAAAGCCAAGATTAGGATTAGATTCTTTGTCTGGTGCTCTTTTATGGGACCATCTAGTGTCTGCCTCCCTAACCAATCTCTCAGGGGTACTTTTTGACTATTTGTTCAGGGGAATCTTACACGGGGCTAAGAAAATGTGTTCTGCTGAACACTTGATCTTTGAACATTTCTTTCTCTCTTCCTTGCCAGCCTGTGTCTGCATCCGCAGCCCATATTTTGGGGGAAGTGTGTAGAGAAAAGCACGAAGCAGCGATCCCACTTGTGCGCCTCTTCTTACACTATGGCAAGATTGTGCCTTTCATCAGCGCCATTGCCAATGCGGAAGTGAAGAGGACTCAGTAAGTGTCAAACACCCACTCCCATGTACAAACAGGAAAAAATAAAATCCCGACATTACAGAATTGAAGAAGGATAGTTTATATTACTGTGGAGTGCATTAGGGTTTATAAAGTGCTTTCTTCACAAAAAATCCCATGATGTTGGTGATGCAAGTGCAATGGCACTCCCATTCTACAGATGAGGAAACTCAAGACTCAAAGTGTTTTAAAGACCTGGCCTTCAATGCCACAATTACTACATGTCAGAGATGAGATTCAAATCAGATTTCCTGATTCAAAGTCCACATCTCTTCTCAATTCTATTACATGGTTTCTGGAAATTGATAGATATGAACAATCTTACTTTAGAGAAAAAAAATTGAAAAGCATAGATTTTCCTATGCTTGGGATGACTATTGGATGACTATGAAACAATCATCATAAATATTCATAGGGATCATAGGATCAAAAATTTATAGGGAGGGGATCACAGTGGTCATTTTGACCAGCTCTTTCATCTTATAGTTGAGGAAACTGGAGGCCAAGAGTTAAGTGACTTGTCCAAGGTCACATAGCTAATTTATTTTGTGGTTGACAGAAGAAACAAAAGATAGGGTGGTTGACATTAAAAAAAAATAACCGAAGTGTAGACTTTCTCCTGTTATTATCGCACAGTATTTTTTTTTACTGCCTACTTTTTTATTCAGGAAACTATTAGATGAGTGAACAAAGATATATAGTTATCTTGGGAACTGGTTGCTTTAGAGAGATCTGAGTTCAGCTCACCTTCACCATTTTCACTGCTGTAGTATCCTTTAATCAGCCTAAAGATGAAGGTGGTAACCAAAAATCACCACCTTTAAATGTAGTTGTTAAGAAGTCTGTGCAAATGGAGCTGAAGATTGGTAGAAATGTATCACCCTCAACAGCAAGTTAGTATTCTGGATACTGAGCTCTACAGCAGGTATGATTGACAAGTAGGAAGAAAAGGACTACTTTCTCCACCAGGTACATATGGCCAACTGCCACAAACTGTTCTAGAATGTTCTGTATTTACTAAGGCTAGCGCAGAGCAGTTCACTTGGTAGCGGATTTTGCAGTGCCTTTCCTATCAATCAGAGCTTTTCATTCCTGGAATCATTAATCTATTCCTTTTTTTTTTTAATATTTTCTCTTTTGGTAATACAAAGTTCACAAAAGAAAAAAGTTGATAGTGGACAGTGGCCAAGATCATTATCTCCCTCACGATCTGGAAAAAACTGGTGAATGTCTTACACAGGAAAAAAAAAATCTCAAAACACCTAGCTGTAGCATGAGCAAATGTCGTTAAAAATGTCTGTTAAAAATCTGAAATTATATTCACCAGTACTAAAGGATTTTCTCAGCAGCCCTCCCTCAGATAGAGGGTGTGTTCACAACGCAATGTTAGGCTTCTGTGATTGCAATTTTTTTAAAAATTTCTCTCAGTGTTTTGTTTTGTTTTGTTTTGTTTTACAAGAGGGTGAAATTGCAGAAATTTGTTCTTTTCCAGAGACCCAAATACCATTTTCAGAGGAAATTCTTTAACATCCAAGTGCATTGATGAGACAATGAAGCTTGCAGGGATGCATTATCTTCAAGTTACATTAAAGCCAATTATAGAGGAGGTAAGACTGTTAGCCTGAATAGCCTTTTGAGAATGGGTATTTTAGCATCGATAAATGGAAAGGGGGGATTTGCTTGAAAACTCAGGTAGTCATTAAAATCCTGCTCTTCCTCTGAGGTTCAGCTTAGCTACCACTTCTTCCATCGTGAAACCTTCCTTGATCTTCCTAATTAAAATTTTTCTTTTCCCCCCCAAATCTTCCCAGAACACTTTGTTTTGATTTCTCCTCTCCCCCCGCTCCTTCCCACTTACTTACTCCCTAGTTTTTTACTATAGACACATGCTATTTCCTCTAGATGAATGTAAGTTCTTTCCAGGCAGGATTGGAGTCTGTTAAAAATGCTTGTATTTTTATTACCTAGCACACAGCTCTATATGCAGTTGGCATTTAATAAACACTGTTTAACCTTGGATTTGTATCTCATTTTTTTTTTTACTATGTGGCAGAGCTGGACATGTGTTAATGGAGAGGAAGTTTCCCTAAAACTCTGACAAAAATTCATGACACTTTTCCCATGTTTGGGAAAATTTACTTTAAACAAACATTCAACCTCAGACACAATGAGCTAATGCTGAAAGTCTCATTGTCATTAACAAGGACTCCTACTCATTCTGCATTCTTAAAGCAGTATGGCTACTGCTAGATATCTTTCACAGCTGTTTCATGTGGTGACTTTTTATTATCTCTCCAGTACAATGCCATTGTTCTCTTCCCAGGGTAGTAATTGAGTGACAAATTTAGATCCTGTATTTCCTTTCCAAGTGAATCAGCACTTTCCTACCTAAACTGTTAACTGTGATAACTTGTCAAGAAATATTTCCCCCTTGAGTGATTTTACCAAATGATCCTTTTGCACACAAAGTAGCATATTAAGTTATATTCTGCCTTAAGCAATTGGGGGAAGAATAATTTTCAAAATGGGATTTAGCTATAATGGAACAGAAATTGTTATCCACATTTGGCAAAGCTTAGCCACAGATCAGCTGTTACATAGCAGTGTTGTGGTTTTAAGCAAGACACACAGGGGATGGGGGAGACTAGAGGAGTAAAAATTAGTTTCAACCTGTTAGCCTGAGAATCTCGTTATTTGTAGACAAGCATGTCAGATTTCTGGAAAAACCCTCATTGTACTTGCTTAAATCTTGCATTGGAATAAGTGGAATGACCAATTGAATGGTGTGACATGAATGTTCCTGTGCATCTGCCATAGTACTGGGTTTCGATGAAGCTTACTTTCCTTCTATACGCTTGATACCATCCTTATGGAGTCATTAGTGCAAATGTTCTTTCCAGATATGCCAAGTCCACAAACCTTGTGAAATTGATCCAGTAAAGTTAAAAGATGGAGAGAACCTGGAAAACAATATGGTAAGACATTACTCCTCTTTCTTTTTTCCCCTCCATACATACATTTTGTAATTGAAAATCCAATCTCTTAGATTTTTTTTTTTTTGACATTAGGGCAATTTATAGCCTTTTGTTTTACTGTGGATGGTGAGTCTAGGTAGAGGGTGGTTCCAAGTCATGTTGCTAAGGGATAATCACTGCTGGAGAACTGGTTATTTTGGGAGTATGCAAATTGAAAGATTTTTCTTCTGGCCACATTTTGTTTAATTACCTCTATCTTTTTTCTTGTATAAATTTTCCTATCCCAGAAATGTTTCCCTTCATTATTTCTTCATGTTCTCCCTTCTTCTTCTCAGTTGATTATTGATTCTCCAGAAGAAAGAGTGAGGCTGGAGACTTTGCACAGCCCTCCCTCACTTAAATTCAATTCACTTAAATGTCATGGCATCATCTCCCTGATGTTAAGGACAAACAACAACAATGACAATTGATTCGCTAATATTAATGCTTAGAGACAACCCCATTGATCTTCCATCTATGCCATTGCAATGTCCTTCTATACTCTCTTC
The DNA here is from genome assembly GCF_003287225.1 of Phascolarctos cinereus. Taxonomy (NCBI): domain Eukaryota; kingdom Metazoa; phylum Chordata; class Mammalia; order Diprotodontia; family Phascolarctidae; genus Phascolarctos; species Phascolarctos cinereus. Next base: position 171,732,499 of record NW_027556180.1, on the reverse strand, counting down.
TATTATTGTTCACTTCTAAACTGTTATGGCATTTGCAATTCATTTAGATCCGCATGCCTTTTAAACCTGTGTAATTTGTCCTTTTTTTTTGTTTAGCCTTACAAATGAAATTATTCAAGTCAGACCAAATTTTCCTGTTTCTCAGAATCTTTACTTTTCTTTCTTCTTCCTCTCTTTCTTCCTCCCTTTGGTGGGGGGAGGCTTCATAATGCAGGTTCTGGAGACAAAGGACCTGGACACAAATCCCACCTAATGCTTACTACCTGCATGACCTTTTATGTATACACTTATGTGTTTACATGTTGTCTTCAACAGTGGAATATAAGCTTCTCGAGGGCAAGAACTATTTTTTTTATCTTTTTCTTATCTTTTTAATTTAACTTTTATTTTAATTAATTTTTATTTAATTTTTATCTATTTTTTTCCCAGCATGAATACCAGGGTACCTAGAACATAGCACACACTTAATAAATGCTTTGTTGATTGATTTTTTTGATTGATTGACTGGCTTAAGCTATAAGCATCTTTATCTGTAAAATGAAGAGGTTGGATTAGATGACCTCTAAAATATCGTCTACCTCAGACCAAACACTTGACACTTACTAGCTGTGTGACCCTGGGCAAGTCACTTAACCCCAATTGCCTAAAAAAAAAAAAAGAAAGAAAATTTGCTGAGATATTTCTAGCTTCTGATTTATGATTCTACCATCCTTCCTTCTTTCCTTTGTCTATTTTCAATCCTATTATTCTAACCCTTCACCTTAAGCTCTTAAGACTTAAGCATTATTTCTCTTTTTCCTTTACAAATTTAACCTTCTTTAACTCACATATATTCTCTAATGCATGTATCAATTATCATTTTACATTATACTTATCTGTGTATGTATCTTATGTCCAAGGTAGACTTTTTGGACCATGTATTTCCCTAGTACCTCTCACTGTGTTTTGTACACAATCTGAGCTTAATAAATATTTGTTAAGTTGAATTCAAATTAAATTCACCTTACTTTTAAAAGGTTCTACCCCCATTTGTCCTTCTCCCTTCCTCAGTTTTATTGCTCTCACTTTCTTTTCATATTCTCATCTTTTATCTTAATCCTTTGCTCTGCCTATACCTATGATTTAAATGCTCAGCTCTATTATCATTATCATCATCATTATTATTCTCTGGTGCCTAACATGTAGAGGGGTCACTACAAATTCCTCTTCATAGAAGCTTCTAATGATTAGTTCATTCCTTAAAGGACTAGACTTCCCTCTCCATTCAAAGGTGTCATTCCTTTCTCATGCAGTAATAATTTTACAAAATCATATCATACCTTTTTTCCCCATTCATTGCTACAACATTTCTGCAAATTTGGTGGTCACACAAGTAATATCCCTACCTAAGCCGGGATATCCTGACCTGAAGGGCAGAGGAAGTGATTCTTCCTGGGGCCCACAGTATCAGAGGCAGGTCTTAGCAACCGGGTTTCCCAATTCCTGTCCCATTGATGCATTTGACTTTTAGCATGGATGATTATCCTTAGGGGAGGAGGAGTGTATCTTTTTTTTTTTCACATACTCTTCAGTGGATAATGATTGTTGTTGTCATAATTGCATTTGCCTTCATATCTTGTACGTGCATTCAGAGAGTAGAAGGCTGATTTTCTGACACAGGTCTTGAGGCCATAACTATTAGGTATCCCGATGCTGCTTTGTACTTCCCAATCGGGGAATAAACAGTATCCCAGTTTAAATTGGAGGGACCAAAGCACCAACGTCTTAAAATCTTGGCATTTCATTTTGAGGCACTTGGGCGGCTTCAAGGATCCTATCTACTTCAGGGATGGTGTCTACAAGTGAATGCAGTCGGTTTCCTCTGCTCCTCCTGTTTGCTTTTGGTTTGCTAGGCCTTTGCCCCTATTAGCTGGGGCTCTGGGCTTTGAATGAGAAGGCTTTGTGCTTCTCCCTGCCCAGACTCACTGTGGCTGCACTATGAGTAAGTCACAGTTCTGATGCTCTCCATTTGGGAAATGGGGATAATAATACTATTTGGGTAATAATAATAATTGCTAGAATTTATTTTAAGCTTTAAGGTTTTCAAAGCATCTTGTGAATACTTCATTTTATCCTCATAACAACCCTCTGAGATAGGTACTGTTATTATACCCTTTTATAGTTAGGGATGCTGTGGCAGACAGCAAATAAGTGACCTACCCAAGGATATATAGCTAATAAATGTCTGAGGTTTGACTTGAACTCAGATCTTCTGACTCCAGATCCAATACTGTATCCACTGTGCCACCCTAGCTGGGAGCGTGGGGAAAAAAGAACCAAATTTGGGGTCAAATGACCTGGGCTCTATTCCTGGGTCTGCTACTTCCTAGGTGTATTACTTTGGCCAAGTTACTTGGTCTCCATGGGCCACAGTTCCTGAGATTAAACAATTCAGTTCAAAAGGCATTGGTTAGGGGCAGCTAGGTGGCACAGTGGATAGAGCATCAGCCCTGGAGTCAGGAGGGCTTGAGTTCAAATCCAGCCTCAGACACATAACACTCACTAGCTGTGTGATCCTGGGCAAGTCACTTAACCCTGATTGCCTCACCCCCCCAAAAAAAAAATAAAAAGGAAAAGGTGCTAATTAAAAAGCGTTGGTTAAGCACTTACTATGTATAAGACAAATATTCTGGGTTCTAGGGATACAAAGGCAAAATCAAAATAATCCCTGCCCTCAAGAAGCCTACACACTACTGGAAAAATGGTAGGATTGATGAAAGAAATGTTCGTTAAGGTCGCTTTCTGTTCCAAATCCTATGAAACAATATTTGGTACGTGACAGTAAAATATTTGGATCAATTTGAAATGTGTTGCAGGAAAACCTGAGGCAATATGTTGATCGCATCTTCAATGTTATCACGAAATCTGGAGTAAGCTGCCCAACCGTCATGTGTGATATTTTCTTTTCACTGAGAGAATCAGCTGCCAAACGATTCCAAGGTGAGTTTCCTGTATCCATTGATGTAGTTACCCTGGTTAAAAATAATAACATTCCCACCTTTGGTGTAATTATTTTTCTATCTGCCATGTTTCCCAGTTCTAAGGGTGACTTTTAAAAAGTGGATCCTACATAAAAATAGAGAAGTTGTTTCAACATTAGACAACTACTAGCCTCGATATGATGGACAGTTTGATGGTTTGCCTTTTTAATCTTGCAGGAAGGTGGGTGGGGGCAATTTATTTTCTTGCCTAGTGTTTCCCTAGGTATTCTCTCCTGTTTTCTTTTTTTTGGATGCACTTAAAAAAGACAAGGCCTCCTAGTTCTCTGGGTCCATTAAAGAATTCCTGGCATTTTCCTCATAGGGTTGGAACCTATTCTGTGTCTTGGCTACCCTCCAGTTTAGATAAATTGCTTCTTTTAGTGTTCCCACTTGGAATTTCCTCAGCAGTCTCTTCTTGCTGTCAATTGGAGGTATTATGTTTACAGTGTTCACCCCTCCATTGAAGTGGATATCTATAGGTCACTGCCTTTCCAAGCAGAGTGAAATGGGTCCTCTGGAAAAATGTGTATCATTTCACACTTTTGGAATAGCAGAATGAGAGGGAGAAGGAAGTAGGGGACAGAGATTTCTGCCTGGTCCAGTAACAATGCTTGAGAGACTGATTTGTCATGGTCCTGCCTTATTGTACAATATTTAGTCATCTTTCCAACTTTTCTGTCCAAGTTTCTCCATTAGTCCAAGAGAGGGGATAGTTTACCTCTCAAAGCAAGGGCAATGTACATATCATCTGTAATAGCTTTGGTCACACTGTGTTACTTTGTAGGGCACTATGAAAACATACCTGAAGGGTCCTGGATTGTTAGAAGCAGTCATTCATAAAAATGCTTCCAAATTGAAAGAGATCTCTAGCATGATTAAAGAGATCTCCTTTTGCAACTTAGGGTGCCCCCCAAATTCCATCCTCTCTTTTATTCCACAGAATCATGTTTGGTGTAGGTAGCTGGCAATGCAGACCATATTATAAGTGGGCCTGACCTCATATTTGTTCACATGGGCACCATAAATAATTTAACCCAAGCAACAGAACATTTTAGTGACAGCTCAGGTTGCTTCTGTTGATCTACAAATTGAGAGCTTTGGAAACCCTTGGTCTTTCCTGCCCTACTTGACTACAGCATGACCATCCATCCCTTCCACAGTGAAAGTTCAAGTTTATTAAATGCAATGGACCTAATCCAGCCAAAGACAAGCTAATCTGTTTCACGCTTTAAAAAAAAAAAACGTATCAACTTGATGAGGTAACTAAGGTGCTTCCCAGTGCTGTTCAAAGACTAGCTTCCAAGGGCAAGTAGTTATCCCCTTCTTCACAAATGGCTATGTATTTTTGGCACACCTCTTGTGTCCTTGATGCTGCTCCCAAAAGGCAATGCTTTCTCCAATAAGAACTTCTGATTTGAAGATCATGCTTAGGTCAGAGCCATCCACTGTGCCCAAACTGTATCTGTTCTACCAAGTAACAAATTCCCTTCGATTCCCGTTATCTTCCAGAGTCCAGGATGAAATGTCTTTTCTTGGTTACAGGTGACCTGGATGTGAGATACACTGCTGTGAGCAGCTTTATTTTTCTTAGATTCTTTGCTCCTGCCATCCTTTCACCAAACCTTTTTCAGCTCACACCTCATCATACGGTATGTATTTCATTTTTTTTTCTCCCTTCCCTGTCATGTCAGACCTTTTCTGTAACACAGATGAGGTTGAGCTTCCTGCCAAGTTCTCTGTGTCCTATGTTAGGAAGGTAGAAGATTGAGATGTAAAAATGACCTTTTGCAGCAGGGATCAGCCTATTATAGAATGGATTATGACTATAACAAATACCTACCATTTAATGCCTGACTAAAGATAGATTGCATCATGGAACTTATCTACCCTTTGATTTTAGCTTTCACCAGCTCTGATGGTGGTGTACTTTGACAGTGATTAATGATACATTTAAAAGTTCTTGATGACTTAGCAGCTTGACATAAAAATGAGAAATTGGAATCTATCCTTTGTCACCACTAGGATTTTTCCAAAGGAGAATCGAATATTTAGGTGTATATGTGTGTGTGTGTGTGTCTATCACACACACACACACACACACACACACACACACACACACATACATGCACATATACCTCCCATTGGAAACTAATCCATTCACTAAACAAGCTAGATGTTAGCAGGGAGAGAAAAATGAGAAAGATGGCTTCCCTGTCCTCATGGAACCTGCTGTCACCTACAGAACTCCCTTCACATTAAAGCCACAAAGCCATTTGAATATTACAAGGTAAACTGAAATAACAGACCATCATCTGGAGGGATAAGTAGGAGCTTTGCACAGCTCCCAGTTGGATCCTGTAACCTGGAAGAAGACCTGTGTATGTATTTCCTCTGGAAAATGGTGAATGCCCTACTCACTTGGGTGTCAGAATTAATTTACAATATTCTGGTTCTATATATAGCACCATGAATGTTTCATTTATGTTGTTTATGCATTTTTTCCCCCTGGTCCTGACTTGTGATTTCACTTTCCCAGAGGGGAAGCTCCCTCTACCAAGGAAGATCTGTAATTAATTATGCAACTTAAATTGCATAAGATAGTTGCCTAGGTGACTTGACTAGGTTGAATCAGCCAGTATGTGTGGGGGTGGGACTTGAACCTAGGATTTTCTGACTCCTCAGGCTACCTTTGTTTCCAGTACACCAGGATGCCTCTCTTGTATGCACACAAGAGATATGTCATATATTTAGATATTTATGTGTTTGGATTTATTTTTAAGGTATACAATTTAATATTTGACCATATGAGTACTTGACTCAGTTTTTACAAACTTTGATAAGATTCTTATCTCTAGGGTCAGTCCCAACTATAGTTATGCCTTCCATATTGTGATTTTCCCCATCAGGGTTTCAGTATGTGGTGGGGGTGCAGTGGGGTCAGCATAAGAAATTAGATGGGAATTTGGGGGGAGTTTTGTGGAAGCCATAGACAACACAAAGACATGGGAAAAAAATTAGAAATTCAGAAATGCATAAAATATATATAGTATCATATAATGGCAGCATATTTTATCTTTTAATACCGTAATAATTAAGATTCTTCTCTGGTATAAAGGACCAAAATGTTCCATATTGGTGGGATTCTATGCCTTCTATGTGGAAGGGATAACTGTAGTTCATTGTTGTTGTTCAGTTGTCCAGTTGTTCAGTTGTGTCTGACCCTTCATGACCCCATGGACACCAAGCCTTTCTATCTTCCACTTCATCTGTCCAAGTCTTTCCATGACACTGTCCATCTCATCTTCCGCCATCCCCTTTTCTTTTTGCCATCCATCTTTCCCAGCATCAGTCTTTCCAATGAGTCCTGTCTTCTCATTATGTGGCCAAAATGTTTAAGCTTTAGCTTCAGTATTTGACTTTTCAGTGAATTGCCTGAAGTAATTTCTTTCAGTACTGACTGATTTGATCTCTTTGCTGTCCAAGGAACTCTCAAAGTTCTTTTCCCACACCATAATTCACAAGTATTGATTCTGTCGTGTGAAGTGTTCCTCATAGTCCAACTCTCAAAGCCATGCATTGCTACTGGAAAAACCTTTGTCAGTAAGGTGATGACTCTGCTTTTTAGTATGCTGTCCAGATTTGTCATAGCTTTTCTTCCAAGGAGCAAGCATCTTTTAATTTCATAGCTGCAGTCACCATCTGCAGTGATCTTTGAGCCCAAGAATATAAATCTGACACACTGCTTCGATTTCTTCTCCCTCTATTTGCCACAAAGTGATGGAACCAGTTGCTGTGAATGCTCTTTGTGTTAAATTTGAGCCAACACATAATGTTTCTGTTTTGTTGCCTCTGATAGGACCCACAGACTTCTAGAACCTTGACACTTATCTCCAAGACCATACAGACCCTGGGCAGTTTATCCAAATCCAAATCTGTAAGTCTTTTATCTTTTTTTTCCCCTCTACTTTGTTAGGTATACTTTGCTTTCTAAAAGTAAAACAATCAATTGGCATTTAAGTACTTTGTTCACATAATGAGCACCAATTACCTCTCTAGCTTTTATTTGTAAATTTGGAAAATAGCCAGATTTTACTGATTTTCTTACTTGCTTTGTTCCCTATGGCAGAGAAAAAGATCATACAGAATTTAAGTTGTATTTCTTCATTCACTTCAACTTTATTACTAGTAGAGCTGTCCCTAGGAGTCAGGGCCATTGGAGGGAACAGTCTAGTTCTAGGCTCTAGTTTGTTGCTTGGCCAGGGCATGGAAGACAGGGAGCAAATAGGGATAATTTCATATTAAATGTTGAGCCATTATGCATATAATAGGCCCATAACAACCCCTATTGTCATCAAGGCAAGAAGGGTAGTATTTCCCTTGCCCCTTCTACCCATGCCTCTGAAATGGTCATTCTTTTTTAAATCTTCTGTAAAACTACCTGTAAAATTTATTTTAACCTGTATAAAAAAATGTTGTTTGTATATGTGGTAGGATTTTATTTTGAGGTGGTGAGGAGACAGAATACTTGCTACTTCATTATTTGCCCCAGGCCTTCACTATGAACTCCACACCAGAAATAGCTGTAAGAATGGTAGTATTTGGGTATATTCTTAATTTTTCAAACAACAACAACAACAGTTTTTTTAAAAATTGGGAAATGTAGGTAAAGATAGGCTTTGTTAAAAATAACCACAGGCTGAAAAGGGGGTAGAAACCATCTTGGTCTACTCCATTCTTCACTTTTCCAGAAAGCATGAGGCATTAGTCAAGTTCATGTTATATCTAGTTCAACAAACAGATCTTATTTCAGTTTCATTTCAGAGTGTTAATGGGGTCCTCACCCCTTGCTCTCCTCTGCTGTATTCTTTGTGGTGTTTTATGCAGTGGTTAGGCTCTAAGTGCAACTAAGCTTATTGAATCACAGGCGATACCCAGCTACTATTTAATTGCAAATCCTTTTGGTTCCTCTCAATATAAGTGAGACAGAAGACTTTTTAAAAATTCATTTATTTATTTATTTGTTTTTAGCAAAATGCCCTGTAAGCAGTGACTTGTCACATTCTCCATTTATTCAGTCTTCCCTAAATTTTATTGGTTTGGAAGAGGTCTACAGGGCAGGGATCTATGCACAGGGCTTCAAATAGTTTCATGTTCAAAAAATAATACATCTTTTTAAAAAAATTACATTAAACTAGAGCTCTAAAAGTATTTTTTAAAGCACCATTTTAATTATTATAGTTTTAGTTGATAGAGGAATATTCCCATTTTAAAAACCTTATGTATAAAAATCCATAATTTTTAAAAAATCAAATAAAGGAGTTTTTAAAATTAAAGCATTATTAAAGGATTCACTATAGGATTCCTTTAAGTATTTAATTCCCCCAGAACTGTTAAAAATAGGTTTAAATTTATATAAATTTGGTGAATATACAAATTTTTAATGTACTTCTATAAAGTACTAAGATTCACAGAACAGCAGTTTGTTAGCTATTTACTCAATGATTTTAAAAAGTGAGATATACTATTTCTGCCTTTCTCTTCTCTTCTTTTCATTTCTAAATTGCCACAATATTTGGTTGAGTATTGTTGGAGCCTTCTGATTATTCTGATTTTTAGGAGTGAGCCAAAACCTATTACAAAATGGTTTTGTTACAGGCCAGTTTCAAAGAGTCTTACATGGCTACATTCTATGATTTCTTCAATGAACAGAAATATGCCGATGCAGTAAAAAATGTAAGTAATAAAAGTAATCAATCAATAGTTGTCTGGTCATTTGTGCATTATAAATATATACATATATTTACATATATGTATATATTTTTTCCCCTTCCCCTCCCCCCCCAGAGGACATTGTTCTCATACTTTTTCTGTCCTGGGTCCTTTTCTGGCTTCTGAATGAATTTTGAGTTTCCTCTTTGCCCTTTCAGTTCTTATTACAATTTTTTTTTCATTTTTTCTTCATCCCTCAGTCTTTTCTACACTCATATTTTCACGATGTCACTGCTTTCTCTTCTTTCTCTGATCATTTTTCTTGAGTTCATTATTTCTAATTGTCACTAACCTTACTCTCCTCTAGTCTTGGCGTTGTTCCCCCCACCCCCACCCCAAGCCTGTTCCCTTCAGCCTCTGTGCTTTTACATGAATTACAGAGTATTACGTGTTTGGATGATTGGACCATCATTAGAGAAATAGTGCTCTGGGAAGTTTCTCAGGACTATAGTAACATATTTGCCAAAAACACTGAACCTCTAGCTGTGATTTTTCTGAAGTTCGAAAATGAGCCTTCCCTACCCCCCCTCAACATTCAGCTGCTGGAAGTTTAACAAAGAATGGTAGAAGACAAGTCTGCTTTTTAATTTAAATGGTATGAACACCCCAATAGAAAGGAAAAAGGGCTATGCAATAGATTAAAAAAGTGGAACCAAACAATATATTAACTGCTGGAAATTCATTTAATGTGGAAAGATGTGCACAGTTCAATTGAGAGTTTGGACTTGAATTTATCACATTATTTCTGTCTCAAGAAAAGCAGAAATAACATTGCTCTTATCTGAAAATGTCAAGTTCTAATCAGAAAGCATTGAGAGAAAAAATGGAATTTTGAATAATTTTTCAGGATTATTTAAAACTTAATTATTCAAAATTCCCTTTTAAAGAATACATGTCAAATAAGATAGTTAAATTTATAAAAGTTCATATGGTTTTGTTTTTAGAACAAATTGATAGCTATGGATAGATAATTGATAATAGTAAAACATTTCAATACCTTTCTGTCATAATGTAAGAGAGAATTTGGTAGAAAACTCAATCAACAAGTGTGTATGAAGCCTATGTGCCAGTTACTGTCCTGGGCCTTAGGGAGGAGGGGGAAATGCAAATGCGAAAGTGAGAGAATCTTTGCCCTTTTCTAATTGCAGGGTACAATGTACATAAGGGAACTGTAGTCCATGAAAAAAGTTTTGGTCCAGACAGTCATGGGAATTGTGACTAGAGCCATGGGATAGTAGATTGTCATTCCTTTTCCAATAGAGATGCTAGTATTGGTTTGACAAAAAGCAAGTCATAGAAAGGGCCATGAGATGGGGCCAAGGAATAGCCTTTTTTTTTCATGTGCACATTTATGCGCTTGATCATAGATGAGTCCAGATACATTTAGAAAAATGGGCATTTTATATGTGTTATTTTAAGACCATGATAAAAATAAAACTAGAATTAAATGATCCTAGAATAGAAACTTCTAGAATAAAACTAAAATGAAGTAAATGATTATGTGCTCAGAGATATAGGACTACAATGAAACTTTTTAAAATGACTAATTTTTAAATTCCTTTAAATTCAGCTTTTGATTAAGAACAGTTTTGACTGTTTCTCACTCCCCTTCTAAAAACAAACCACAAACTTAACTGTGGGTTGCTACTCAATTATATTGACAGGCACTCTTATTATTCCAAACAGCTAAAATCCCAGGGGAAATTAAAAGTTTAGGAAGTTGTTTTAGGGAATTGGGAAGTCAGAGTTGCACTGAAGAAAAAAGCTTTTTTGACAGGCAAGATATTTTTTCCAGGGACTCAGGAAGACCCCAGACCCCAAAAAGCTACCTGTAGACCACCTATAGGATTAAACTCCCCAATTATCTTAAATTTCCCAATTAGATATCTTAGATTAGATATCTTAAACTAGATTAAATTAAATTAGAGATCTTAAATTCCCCAATTAGAAATTTAGCCCTATGTCCCCTCTTAAAATATAAATGCTCAAAAAGAATGCAGACTTCATTTTTATTAGCAATTTACACCTCATTGTGAATTTGGGATATTGTTTCACTTCCTTCAGAGTAAGTGTCCTTAGAGCTAGAGATTACTTTGTTTTAGATACTGCACTGATTGCTGAGGGTACAAAGAAAGGTAAAAACAGGGTCCCTACCCTCAGGGAGTTCACATGCTAGTCGGGGAGACAACATGAAAACAACGATGTACATAGAAGATATGTACGGTGTATATGGGTGTTGATCTCAGAGGGTTGGCAAAAAGGTTTTCCATCTCTCCTATTGGGTAATTTTTGTATTCATTATTATAAACATTCTAAACCAGTGTCTTTCTTCTTCCTTCCTTCCTACCTGCCTTCCGTCTGGACATTTTCCCAATTAAGTTCTTAGATCTGATTTCATCCTCTGGAAGAAGAGACCACAAGAGTATAGAGCAACCTATATTACTTAAAGAAGGGTAAGGTTATATTTATTACAAAGTGGAAATTCTGAGATGTGAGCAGGAGGGAAGAGAAATCTGAGTCACTTTGCTTTTGTCCTTTTGGCTTTTCCTAATATTGTTTTGCTCGATTTCCACTTTTAATTTTTCCTTTTAAAAAAATCTGTTTTCCTCTTGTGCCTAGAAATGACAGCTCTCCAATTTGCCTTGTCACAGTTAATGCAAAATTAATTAACAAATCATGAAATACCCAAAGCCAGGATTCTGATGTGGAGGTTGTCCAAGCTCTTGCACAAGCCAAGGGAAAATCTGGAACCACAAAACAATGATTTATAGAGATCATTGTTTTAAGCCTTTAACTAAACCCAAGTAGGAAAATCAACTGTCAGCTGATGGAACTCAATGCTAGCAGTAATCATTTAAATCTGTAGATAATTCCCCAAACCTATTTTGTCTAACAGCTTGCTTCTAAGAGTTACCAGAGAACTCAAAACTATCAATAATCTATGATCCCTACAATCCTATATTCCCTGTTACTATAAAAAGTTTTCTTTTATTTTCAGTCCACATCACTGAGAAAAAGCCCTTACCTGCCTTCTAAACTGTGAAAAGAAAGTGACGTTTGGACTTAGAGGCTTATAACTAGGAATTCTTAACTGGGAGGTGGAAGAGAGTCCGTGAATTTGTTTTTTAAAATATTCTGATAACTGTATTTTAATGTAATTAGTTTTTTTTTATAATCCTATATATTTCATTTTATTTTATGCATTTAAAAACATTACTCCAAGAAACGGTCCATAAGCTTCAACCAACTGCCAGAGGGGTCCATGATACAAGACCGGTTAAGAACCTCTGTGCTAGAGCTGGAAAGGGGCTAAGAGACCATTTAAGTTTGATCCCTTTACTTTCTGGATTAAAAAGCTGGGGCCCAACTTGCTCAAGAACTAAGTAGCAGAGTCAGTTTTCAAAGTGAGTCCAAACTAAATGCTAAATGCCATTCCTGCTGTTTCAGGCTTGTTAAGCACACATTTCATAGAATAATAGATTCTGCGACCCGGGGGGGGGTGCTTTAAAGGTCATCTAATTTCATGTCCTAGCCAGTGTAAAACTGCCCCCTGTGGCATTCCCAATAGGTGGGCATCAAATCTCCATTTGACCAATTAAGTCAGGGCCTCCTCATTCCGGACTTGCAAAACTGTTGTATTTTCTTTTTTAAACAAAATGTAGCATTTTGCATTTATCTGTGCTAAATTTTATCTTCTCATCACCAAGAGGTTAGTTATAAGGTATGATACACACATATATGTGTGTATATATACATACATACATATATATACACATTTTATATACATATTTTTAATATAAAATATATTTTTATATTTCAGTATCTGTGCACACATATTTATGTACACTTTTGGCCACCATTATTTTAAGCCATAGCAACTCATAAAGATCAGTTGCCATGGCATGAAAGGTTTTCAATATGTGTCAATGTGGGATGTATCCACAGTGATGAAATCATAAGGTCCTAGGGTTTAAAGCAAAGTAAGACTTGGAGATCACTTAGTGCAACCCCATCACTTTACAGATGAGGAAACTGAGTCTGTATCAGATTGAATGACTTGCCCAAAGTTATGAAGTAAATAGGAAATGGTGTTGGGATTCAATCCTAAATCCTTTGATCCCTAATTCAATGCTCTTTGTACTGTACAGTCTTTTTAGTTCTGGCCTAACAAGTTTTCATCTAAATCTTAATTTTATCATACAATTTAGTAGATATGCTCCATTACAAATTGGATTACTGTGCCTATGTGTTCATACAGAAAATTTAAAGAGGGCAGGGCTAGGGCCAGGGGACTGAGGGATGTTACTGAGGATCTCCCTCCAGGTAGATACTGATCCTTTAATCAAAACTCTTTCTATATTTTTATTCAGCCCCAAACAGGTTTCCTTAACTATCTCATATTTGTCTCTTCCACAAGGTCTCATGAAAAATTTTGTCAAATGCCTTGTAGGAATCCTGACGTTACATGTCTATAGTGTTCCCCAAACTTTTTATCTAGAAACCTTACTGGAAAAGGAGATGAGACTGGTTGCTGTGGAGATTTCTTTCTCTTTCTTTCTTTCTTTCTTTCTTTCTTCTTTCTTTCTTTCTTTCTTTCTTTCTTTCTTTCTGTCTGTCTGTCTTTCTGTCCTTCTTTCGCTTTTTGGTGAGGCAATCAGGGTTAAGTGACTTGCCCACAGTCACACAGCTAATGAGTATAATGTGTCTGAGGTCGAATTTGAACTCAGGTCCTCCTGACTCCAAAGCCAGAATTCTATACACTTCACCACCTTACTGCGCCTGCTCTGGTGATTTCAAGGGCATGATAGGAATCTTCACTGGGGCCTTTGTTCCCCTTTTCCATAAAAGCCAAGTTGGGAAATTCCACATCTGTGGACTTGGCTTCCATGCCCCAGAGTTTTTTCCTAAGGAACTGCAGGACCTTTCTCATCCCCACATCAGGTTTTCAGAATGAGTAAACAACAGTGACCCTCATTGGAAGTCACTATCTGGCTCCCAGCCTGAATTCCATTGTTTTACTCAATGGGGGTTACTTATTCTTCATTGCCATTAGTGATGTAGAGACTTCACTAACTTGAACATGGAGCCCATACAGATAATTTTCAAGACCAGTCTTCCATCTTGAATATATTTAATGTTAATATGTGCTGGCAATACCTCATTTAAAAAATTATTTAACTGTTGTTTTGTCTTAATAGTAAGAGTCTAGACTACACATACACAGTCACAAGAATACCTTGAACTTCAACTTTGTTTTAGGTTGTGTGGCTTAAAAAATTTATGTCTTAAAAAACTTGAATTGACTCAAGCTAGAAGTCATGCACATAGACAAACACAGAGTCGACCTAGTACATTAAATTTGAGCCTAACCACAAATTTCTAGGAAATGGCTCAAATGACTGATGAATAAAGCAACTGGTACAATGTCTTGGCACCTAATACATGTTCAATAAATATTTGTTGGATGAATAATAGATGAATAAAGCTTACAGTTAGGGGCTGATAGCAATTTGAGCTTTCATTTTCAATCAGTGGTCTGTCTTGTTTTATGTACAATATGTGTATGAACGAAGGTTTATGTATGAACTAGACTATCACTGTACTGTAAAGAATGATGAATGGTAAAAATTCAGAGCAATGGAAGAAGGCTTGTATGAAATGATATACATGATGACTATAGCAATGCTAAAAAAAAAGATGATATTAAAAGGAAGCAAAACTCTTGTCAAATACAACAGGGAATGTTAGTAACTTACTATCAAAGTTAGCACTTACGTCCTATCCAAGTTAATATCCACACATCCTTCCTTTCTGTTAACAATTGCTAAACTGCACAAGTGGAAAGTGCCATGTCAGTCATAGTCATGCTATGAGGAGGTTTTATTTAGCAGTCTTTGGGAGCATATTTTAGGCAAAACTGTCATGTATTTGTCATTCCTTATGGCGTAGTAATATTCCATCACATTCAGCTACCACAACATGTTCAGCCATTCCCTAATAATTGGGCATATTTTTGGCACTAGGGAAAGTATGTGTGTCAAGAAACCATATAGTGAATACTATTGTCGGAGAAGGTCCTCGCATTGATGAGATCCTCTGGTAAAGCAATCCCTCTGTTTCTCTTGAGACGTGCCTTCATCTGCAAAGTGGGAGGATTGGACAAAATGATCTCTTAGGATTCTTTTCGGAACATTCTGTGACTCTGGGTGTTCGGTTTTGGAGCTTGCTTAAATCAAGGTGTATTTTCAGTAATCCTTCCCTACTAGAGGTCATGTCCTCCAGTGTGATTCAATATTTTTTGGTATTCTTTTAAAAATAAATAAATATAAATATAATGTGTATATAAACATATACACATTCACACACACACATACACACATACATACGCACATACGTACACACACGTATTTATTAATTTTCTATGCCAGCACCATCCCCAGCCTTGTTTTTCCTATTTAGTTTTTCTAACTCTTTTTTCTATTATGCTTATGCCTGATTATTTTTCTGTCTTTTCTTATTTGGCCTGCTGGCTGTTATGCTAAAGGATTCTTAACCTAGCAATAAAAACAGTTGATGGTAATAGTTCATGCAGGTAAGATATCAGGAGGCACTTGGCACATCCCTTTAGCCTGTGGTGGTCTCTCACGTGTGAGGTGCCAATAAGAGCTGCTGCAGATGTTTTTGTCTGGACTTGGGAAAGGAAGTTGTGGTTCTCGTGACATACTTGAGATGCCATTAGCAAACTCCTTGGGCTAAACCTGTAATATGTCTCACAGGTAGAAGAAATTATCCTGTTTCTCTTTGCTTCTGGTATTTTCCAAGTAACACAATGTCTTCCTTTTGCTGCTTTTTCATTTGAAACTAAACACTTCCTGAAGAGTGGAATGCTGAAGTTTAGGCAGGGACAAGGAAGCCCTGCAGCCCTCCTTGGATATTTGGTGTGCAAATTCCAGAAAAACTCTGGCACACTTTTAACCCCATCACTACCTACCTCCTTCACTTTTGCTGTTGCTTTGTGGGGAATAATTTGTTGGACCGAAAGGGGGAAGATTCAGGCTGAGACTTTCTTCATTACCTTGTTGTAAGGCCACGAGGTTTGAAAAGAGAAGCAGTCTTCATGACTACCTTCACTCTTTCTGTTGTGTGATCCAGGCTTCATGACTGGTTGGATTCTCCATTTTTTTATAGAAACAAAGAAAGGAAGGAAGGAAGGAAGGAAGGAAGAAAAGAAAGAAAGGAGGGAGGAAGGGAGGAAGAAAGAAAGGGGAAAAAACACCCTGCCATTTCAGCTGCCTACTATAGCCTACCCCCTTTATTTTGTGAATGTTTCTAACAGACTTCATGGGGAGCCAATTTGAACTCTCCCTGCCCCCCTCTAAGTAGTGACACAGTTTAAGAACAAAATAATAACTAATGTTTAAATAACACTTTAAAGTTTGTGAACCTCTTCACACGTGTTATCTCACTGGATCCTCACCACAGCCTGGTGAGGTAGGTGCTATTATTATTACTATTTTACAGATGAAGAAACTGAGGCTACAAAAGAGAATATGTGACTTGTCCAGGGTCACACAGCTAGTAGGCATGTGAGGCTGGATTTAAACTTGGGTCTTCCTGGCTCAAAGACCAGCACTCAAACCACTGTACCTTCTGGCTGCTGTAGTCAGTCACTACGCCACCAAATTTCCTTGATTTTGGAAGGGAAGAATTGGTGTGCAGGGTGGGGGGCAGGTAGAGAATGGAGTAAGATGGAGGGGGAAAGTCCTCAAAAATCCTATTCTTCTAGACCCATATTTTGTTAGGGTAGCTATGAGCTATTTGAAGAAAGGGAACACATGCCCAGATCATTTTTAGAGGAAGCCAGGTACTTCAGTGAATAGCACACTGAATGAGAGGTCAGGAATACCTGACTTCAGATCTTCCCTCAAATGCTTACTTTCTTGGTGACCCTAGACAAATCTTTTATCCTCTACTGTCTCCATTTTCTTATCTGTAAAATGGAGATGATAGTACTACCACATTGGATTGTTGTGAAAGATAAAATGAGGTAATATTTATAAAGCACCTTGTAAACTATTATAATATAAATGATAGGTATTACTATTATTATCATCATCATATAACTAAACTTATCTCCATGAGGATGGTTCCCACCCTAAGAAGAAGAAGGGATCATGCTATAGATAAGTAGGTGATGAGGCCACCAAATGTCACCAGAATTGAAGACATTGCAATTCTATGGAAGGATCAACTTCTCGGGTTGCTTAGGATGCCCTTCCTGCTAACACATATTTCCTGTTTTCCTTTAGCTTGTCTGGTCCAAGCTGTTAGAAGGGAATGGGATGATTCAGCCTGCCTTTGACTCCATTGGCAAACTAGAAGCAAAGAGAGAGAGAATTGGAGTTCTTCTGTTGCTACTGAATCGCTTTCCATCCATTCCTTTCCTGACTTTATGGGGGAAAGGCCTCATTGTGCTTTCTGCTCAGGATTATGGGAGCCATGTTAAGAGGATGGACAATAGTGCCCAAATCTCATGGGCAGTCTTTTTACATGTAGTTTGTGAGCCTCATACTTGGAAAGTGGTTTGCTTTTAGTTGCTTGAAGCACATTAAATGTTGCTTTCCAAAATATAATTCTTCCTTGTACTAATAAAACTGCTTGGGGCATGTTTCTAATGCATAGTTTTTTTCCTGACATTTTTCACTACCACACCAGAATTGATAAATTCACTGTTGAAGATGCAAAGAAGGGATGAGGAGAGGGAGGGAAGGGTCAGGATTTGGGCTTGGACCTTTTTAGTAAAAACCCACCATTGACTTTTGCCACCCATCATTAATTTTTGAAGTTGGAGTTACAGTACCCAAGCTTTTCAAATAGAAATTAATATTTAAAATATTTAAATATTTTAATGATAATAGTTTAAAGTTGACTAGATGTTAAAATTCAGAAACAGCTTGTAGATTATATATAGGCATTGGCTAATTATTCTGAGTATAAAGAGAGAATTATGTACTCTTGGACTTTTAAGTTTTGTCACAGCAGGAAATATGACTGAAATGTGTCTAAAATGTGTTTATTTTAAAAAAACCA
This sequence comes from Phascolarctos cinereus, assembly GCF_003287225.1. Lineage (NCBI taxonomy): Eukaryota > Metazoa > Chordata > Mammalia > Diprotodontia > Phascolarctidae > Phascolarctos > Phascolarctos cinereus. Next base: position 171,714,620 of record NW_027556180.1, on the reverse strand, counting down.
CAAATGTCACTAGCCCGTTCTATTTATAATAGGTTCATGATCAAGAGGGCACAAGGAAGAAAACGCTTCGGGATGAAGAACTTCAAGAAGAGATGGTTCCGTCTCACAAATCATGAATTTACCTATCAGAAAAGCAAAGGTAACAAGAAAGGTTCGCTTTTCAATTGTTTTCTGACTTTTCAAAACTTTTCAAAAGCACTAAGTACAGTGCTTGTAAGAAAAATGAGAACTCAGAGGCCATGGGCTATTAGGACAGATTTTTTTCCTTTCTGAAGAGAAAACCTGACAATGCCATCCCCGCCTCCGCCAAAATGCTTAAGAATGTCAAATGCCAGATTGAAAGGGAGAGGTTATAAGAACTTCTCACTTGAAAATGAACCTAGGCAGCCCATAAAACCAACAGAATGAGAATTCCTAAGCAGCCACTTGGTATCCTGTTTCTTTGCTTCTGCTTCTTGACAGTTGGGTTAAAAACAATATCAATTTTTCCTGTCAATAAGTCAATCAACAAGCACTTTTTTAAAACAAGCATTTATCAAGTGCCAATTGTGTGGCATTGCTGTGGTGCGTATTAGGGATACAATAACATTGTGTAGTACTTGCTATCTGCCAGGCACTGTGCTAAGCACTTTACAATTATTACCTCATTTGATCCTAACCACTCTGGCAAGTAGGTGGTATTATTATCCTCCTTTTGCAAACAAGGAAACTGAGGCAGACAAAGGTTAAGTGCCTTGCCCAGGGACACACAGCTACTAAGTGTCTAAGGCTGCATTAGCCTCAGGTCTTCATGACTGCAGGCCCAGAGCTCTATCCACCGTGCCACCTCACTGCCCCCAAGACAGATATGAGACCGTCCTTGCCCCCAAGAATCTATTACAATCTATTACTATGCTGTAAGTAATTCACTGATATGGGAGGTTAATGAAGACTAGACTAGGGTCAATAGACATTTCCTCATGCTATCTGTTTTCTCTAAAAACGGATGGGGGCAGAACTGGCTACCTTTAGAAAGAATTGCAACCCCACAGCCATTTTTCTTCCCCTCTCTTCTGCATTCTAAAGGCTAGAGCACTTATTTACCATGATTCTTTTTGCTTTTTGAACCTTTTTTACCCTTTGTGCATCCTTAGGAATCTGAGCTAACCTCTTCTTCTGCCTGGTCCTTTTCAGCCCTCCTCTTCTTCTCTACATTTAATACAAGAAAAAATATTGTAAATCCTCTCTTACTGCTTTAGGATTTTAAAAGTTTAACACACTCAAGCATGTAAGCCTCAGGATTATACTTCAAATAGGAAAAATAGGTACTTAAATTTCGTTTTACAAACATTCATCGTGCTGTTGGAGTACTATGTTGCTTTGCAAGGACACCATAAAAGTTCTTTTTTCAACAAAGATATGATGTAACTGTAGTACAAAATTTGACAAATGCCAACATCAGGTGTATGTGTACATACTCACAAGAATGACATTATTGTTCCATTATACTAATTCAAGGTTAGATAGCAGAACACTAATAGGGAATCTGTCAATAGGGACACAAAGAATTCCAAGCACCTTAAAGACATCTTCCTATGGGATTTTTTAAACTGTATCTAATTACTTCCCCATTTTTCTCCCCCAAATAATTCTTCTCATCTTAGGTCAAAATAGACTTTTGCAGACTTCTAAGAAAGACTGAAATTGCCAAGAAAGACAAGAGACAGTATGGAACACAAGATAGAGAGTTGATTGGGCCTTGGATTCAGGAACACCTTGGGGTTCAAGTCCTGCCTGTGACACATACTGACTCTATGACCTTAGGGAGTCACTTAACCTGTCAGTGTCCTCAAGCAACATTCTCTCTCTTTTAAAAAAAAATGTTTTAAATATTTTTGGTCTATTTTTCATAAGGAATGATCCCATGTCTAAATACTTTGTCAAAAATGTCATTACTAAATTATTTTTAAAGAGGAAAAAAGCATTTCAAAGTCAGGTTTTAGAAAAACAAAGGCAGAAAGATATACTTTCTACAGATGAGTTGCTGATCCATTTTGGCGGAATTCTGTACACCAATGATATCACAAGTCCACTCCCCCCCACCAAAAAAAAAAAAAAGATTGAGTGGCTTAAAACCTTTTTACAAAACAAAATGTGAATGGCTTCTTTAGAGAAGCCAAGCCAGAAACATTCAATAAAATTAGTGCCCAAAGTAAAATTGTGCCCTATTCATCAGTTTTTCTATTTCTGTTGACTTCCTTCAGGAGACCAGCCTCTCTATAGCATTCCTATTGAGAACATTCTGGCTGTGGAGAAATTAGAGGAGGAGTCCTTCAAAATGAAAAACGTGAGTGCTGCCTTTCAGATATTTTTGTCTTTTGTTAAGTGTGTATCTTGTTTTCTTCTAGCTCCTATTCTTTCTTCCTTCACTCCCTAAAAACCTACCCACCATCTTTGCTCCCTGCATTGGGTTCTCCTAGTTATTCATATTCCTGAGGAGCTCTGGGAAGGGCTTTGTTAGTCTCCAGTCCAACAACCCTCAAGAGAAGCTTAAATTTCTCCTTGGCTGGGATGACTACAATAGAGTCCATGGAAGCCTGCCCAGGAAGTGGTTTCAGAATGAACTGGCATCGTTCCAACAGTTTCCAAGAGTGGTCCTGACTCCACATTAACTTGAAGAAATCTAGCTCTTTCGGAGCATCACCTGGTGGCCACATCATACTCCTCAGAAATGTTTAAAATGCATTAAGACAACAAAACCACAGAGTGTTACACCCGCTCTCTGAAATCATACAGTAATATTTGTCCCATGAATAAAAAAGAGTGCAATATGGGCAGCTCCCAGCCCTGTGAGTGACAGGCTTTTTCTCAGTTATATTTAAGCTTGTTTAAAATTAGGCAATTGAAAGAAGATCATATGACTAAATGGAAAAAGCCTATTTATAAATGACTCTGCAACACTTCATTTAGTTTTTATTGACTATTTAAAATGTTTAAAACAACTAAGATGTTTTTCCGTCTGTGACTAGATGTATCAGTGTCTGTGAAGTGGACTTGGATTGTTGCCTTCCCTGAGATGCCTAATAACTGGTCTATATAACTGTCACATCATGTTTTGCATGCTTAGAATTCAAGCTGGTTGGTGAACAACTTTCCTATTTCAAGAAGATTATCATGTAGTTAGAAGAAACCAGAGAGATAAACAAGCAATGAAAAGTCATAGTTTCTGATTCTCAATTACACCAGCCGCTACCTGGCTATTCATGGCTTCCTTTGGAAAAAAAAACAAAACAAGATGAGGTAGGAAGATTTAGCTCTCAGGTATTCAGGGACCGATTCTCCACTTATTACATTTTCCAGGTCCCATCACCCTCCTCTTCTTCATACCTGCTGTCCATATTTGGGGCCATTCTGCTGCCTAGCACGCTTCTCCATGGGAGAGTCTGGGAAAAGGGGCAGAGTTGAACCTCAGGTTGCTAAATGTTACCTGTTAGCAGCCCTGGTAAAATATTTGACTATGGAAATAAGTGAGATTATTAAACTCTATAGAGCATCCAAAATTTTGTTTTGCTTGATTATACATGTTTGTAACCAGGGTTTTGTTTTTTCCTTTCTCATTTGGGGTAAAGGTGAAGGAGAGAGAGAGAGAGAGAGAGAGAGAGAGAGAGAGAGAAGGCAGACTTTTGCTGATTGAAAAAAGACATAACAATAAAATGTATCCACAGGAGGGCAGCTAGGTGGCACAGTGAGTGCTTGGCCTGAAGTCAGGAAGACTCATTTTCCTGAGTTCAGTTCTGGCCTCAGATATTTACTAGCTGTGTGACCCTGGGCGAGTCACTTAACCCTGTTTGCCTGAGTTGTTATCTGTAAGCTGGAGAAGGAAATGGCAATCTACTCCTGTATCTTTGCCAAGAAAACCTCAAATGGGGTCACAGAGAGGCAGACATGACTGAAATGATTGAACAAAAACACCCACAGGAAGATGACTATGATATATGAATATCAGTTGAAGGCAGGCATCATGGTACAGTGGAAAGAGCACAGGATCAGGAGTGAGAGGATCTGAGTTCAAATCTTTCCTCTCTCACTACTTGTGTGACCTGGAAGAAATCACGTCACCTTTCTAGGCCTCCATTTCAGGTCAAGTCAACAAGCATTTATGAAGCTTATGTGCTTGAGGACAAGGCCTATCTTTTGCCTTTCTTTTTTTTAATCCTGAGCACTTAGCACAGTTCTTGGTACATAGCTGTTCAGTAATCAGTCCTGTTTGACTTGTTGTGATGGTAGGCCATAGCACACCAATACTGTCCACAGGGTTTTCTTGGCAGAGATGCTGGAGTGGTTTGTCATTTCCTTCTCGGTACATTAAGGCAAACAGAGGTTAAGTGACTTGCCCAAGGACATACAGCTAATAAGTGTCTGAGGTCAGATTTGAACTCAGGTCTTCCTGACTGCAGGCCAGTGCTCTATCCACTGAGCCATCTATTTCTCGGCACATAATAGACATGTAATAATTCTTTATTGATCAGTTGATTGAAATTGTCAAATTTGATGGCCTGTAAGATCTATTCATCTCTAAACCAATGATCTTATGGAGTAGGGTTGTTTAGTCAGGAAGGAAATAAAAGGACTTAGGGAAACAAGAAAGTTATATCGTGTGATAAAGAAATTAGACTGGTTTTGCTTGTCCCCACTGAGCAGAATGAGGAGGAGCAGCAGGTCTCTCTCTGCAGTGAGGAAGGTTTAGGTTCAATGAAAGAAAAAATTTCCTAACAATTAGAGTTGTCCAAAGTGGAATGGGCTGCCTTGGAATGTAATGGGTGACCCTCACCAGAGGTCATCTAACAAAGAGATTGATAATTACTTGTTGAGATTTTTGTAGAAGGAAATCTTGAGAAATGGATTGAAATAGATGATCTCTAAGGTTCCTATCACTGGGATTCTGAGTGTAGAAGGAAGTCTTATTTGTCTGTGGGTGTTATGAATCCAAGCCTTGCCTACCTTTATTACCATAGGTGATTGAGTGTTGGTGATATGCTCAATTTGCACACCTAGGTCTTGTGTTTTTTAAAAAAATTCTCACAAAATCTCACTGGCCACATGTGGCAGCCACACCCATGTATCTGTTTTCACTGTCTTGGTACCCTGATGTCAAATCTGCTGCTCTCCTCATGATTCCTTGGAGCAGACTCTGGGTTAGACTCCACCCTGGCATGCCCTTTGCTGGATACAGCCATGTTTGGACTTTTTATGAGTAGGAACATTGGAGGGGGAGGGAAACAGATTTATTCTTATACTTGTATTTATTTTTTAAATTAAAATAAAATCCTGGTTTTTGCTTGAAGAGCAACTGTTGTGTCTGGTATGTTGAGAATGGAAATGTCTTACAAACATTGGAATTGCTTGGCTTAGCTAGTGGGCTCTTGGGTTAACAGGTGCTAAGTTTCAGGCTGCTCTGATTCTCATCTCAAGGCTACATAACCCAAGCAAATGTGTTCTTTTGGTTTTATATTCAGTATTCAACCCCTGATAATAGAGAAGGTTGTAGACCAACTGGCTTAAATTCTAAATACACAAAACCTTATAAGTTAGGTTAATCTTGGACCAATGATCTTGAAGTCACTTGTTTGGTTCACTTGTTTGCTTCTTCAATGTATGAAAGTCAAAGACAGTTATTTTTTAGTGATTGTGAAACTGGCCAGAGAACTGTGTTTGTCTATACTGCTACAGTGATGTTTCACTAACATTAATCAATGCATGGAGTATTTACTATGTGCCTAGGGTGTAGTCAGCACTGTATGGAATATAGAAGTACAAGGAGTAAGATAAGTGGCACAGTTCACAGAGCACCAGGCCTGAAGAAAGGAGGACCATCTTCCTGAGTTCAGATCTGGCCTCAGACACTTACTAGCTGGTAGCTCTGTGGTGTGAGAGCTTGCTGAGTTCTTTTCAGGGCTGTTCATCTACCTTTGGTGTCTACTTTCACCCATCTCTTGTCTGTGACTCCATGAAGCAGCCACACCCTGATAAAACTGTCTCAGCAGACAGGCTAAGGTAGATTGAAGGTAAATGAATGTAACACTTCAGTGAGTTGTGGGGGTGTCTACCCTAAGCATGTGAAGACTTCCCCTGGTGGAATGGGCAGATGGGAACAGTTTGTTCCAGTGGCTGTGAAGGTGTCTGAAGCAAGTGCAGAGTCTGGTCAGACATCGAAGGCACCAAGGTCATCTGCTGCATTTAGGGCCATCTCCAGTCATCTTGACTTTTGTCCTGCCACTGGATTTCGATGGCTCTGGAAGAGAGAGTGAGGCTGACGACTTTGTGCAAATCTGCCTCACTTAAATCCAATTCACATGCAAGTCAAGACACCCTCCATCATCCACTGTTTTACCCCAACATCAGGATGTCATCAGTCCTCTTCAAAAATGAAGGATGAACAACAACCCTAGTAATAACAACTTACATTTTTATGATACTAGAAGATCTACAAAGCATTTTCTTCATAACCACCCTATGAGGTAGATAGGATGCCTGTTTCTATCTATTCTATAATGCCGTATGCCACCATCATCATCATTTAACCTCGTGTGACTCACTGTCACAACTGACTCAAAAGGCAATCATACTTTTAACTCTTCCTTAGCTTTGTTTCTTATCAACTCATAAGACTCAGCATATCTCCCTCAAGTATTTCAAATGTGACTCCATAAATTGAGAGCATGGGGTAGAGTTTAACTCATGCTAGATACAGGGAGGGGAGGGGAGGGCATATTAATGCTGTTGTAGTTTCAGTTTCAGGAAACTGAAATGTTCATATCACTACTACTCCCAGAGATTTGGATTTTTTTTTTTTGGTTTTGTTTTCAGCATCATTCTCAAGGGTGGTGCAAGCTGTTTTTTTAAATCTTTAACTGTTCAGGGTGATTCTCTTAACCAATGCTATGATTCAGAACAAGGCTCTCTGCAGAAGAAAAGATAAACATAGGCAAGAGATGACTCATACATGCCACTGCTGGCCTCTGGTTCTCTTGGAATAGCAGTGAGGGAGTACTTAGGGAAGGTTGCATTCTTTCTCTGCCCCAAAACTGAGAAATGGAGACATGCCACAGGTCTGCAGTATGTTAAGACTTTACTCTTGAGATAGAGAGAATGCTGAAGTGAATCCAGTAACCACCTGTGGGTCCTAGGTTCATTCCATCAGGACCTCATTTTGGATGTCAAATAATTCCCAGATTTTAGAATGAGTGAGTGTGTGTGTGTGTGTGTGTGTGTGTGTGTGTGTGTCTCCTGCTGCTGCTTCTTCCAAAGAAGACTTCCCCCATCTCCTGAGTCTGCTTAGCTCCAGGACTAATCTTCTACCTAAAGGAAGGACCTTATCCCACAAACCTAACTCTCATTTAAAATAAGAATAAAAAGAAAAGGCTCAGTTTCTTAAACCATCTTTATTTTTAGGGGACAAACTCAGAATGCCCATGGGAGGAGAGATAAGTGGTATCTCATAGGCTTTTCAGATGAAGAAACCTGAGACTTAGAGGGAGGAAATGACTTGCCTGTGTTGGCCCAGTGAGTCATTTGGCAGTGCTCAAAATAGATCCTAGGTTTCCCGTGTTTTCCCAGACTAATTAATTTTCCCATAAACCTGCTGTCTTCTATCTACTCTATCCATCCTCGTCTAGAAGGGAATTGTTTCTGACACATAACAAATTCTAAGGATACCATATAAATGTAAGCTGCCATTCTATTGTTTTTAATCAGATAGTTTGATATTATCTTCATTTTAGAGATGAAGAAGCAGAAATACTACCTGCCCTCAAGAAGATTGCATTCTAGAGGCAGCTAGGTAGTACAGTAGCTAAAGTGCTGGGCCTAGAGTCAGGAAGATCCGAGTTCACATCTGCCCTCAGATACTAGCTGTGTAACCCAGGGCAAGTCACTTAACCTCTGCCTGTCTCACTTTCCCCATCTGTAAAATGGAATAGGTAATAATAGCATCAAAGTCCCAGTGTTATTGTGAGGCTAACTTCAAGCACTGGGGCAGCTGGTGGTGGAGTAGGTAGAACTCTGACCTTGGAGTCAGGAGGATCTGAGTTCAAATCCGGCCTCAGATATATAACACTTACTAGCTGTGACCCTGAGCAAGTCACTTAACCCCACTGTCTAACAAAAACCAAGAACAAACAAAACAAAACAAAATAAAAAACTTACAACACTATATAAATAGTAGCCATTGTTGGCTACTATTTATATCATGTACATTGTTGTACGTTATATAGTGTACATGGTTTATATGGGGAGTAACAGCTGGATGATACTGTTCTGCCTGCTACTGTGACCTCTCTTTAGTGAAAAGAACATAGAAACAATAGTAGACTTGAAGTTCAGGAAATTAATTATGTGACTGCTCAGCTTTCTGCTTCCTCCTCTCTTAAATGAAGATAATTATATCAAACTACATTATCATTATTATTGCTGCTACTACTTTGGTTATGTAGCGCTTTAAGGTTTTAAATGTTTTATATACATGATCACCTTTAATGCTACAGGAATTATTGTCTCCATTTTACAGATAAGGAAACTGACACTGAAAGAAGTTAACTAACCCATGATCATAATTTCTAGTGTCTTCTTTTCTTTAACATTTCAATTTATTGTTTATTTTTAAACATTCTTTTCTTTTAAAATTTTGAGTTCCCAATTCTCTTTCTCCTTCCCTCCTACCTCTCCTCTACCCACTGAGAAGGCATTTTAAATCATGCAAAACATATTTCCAAATTAGTCATATTTCAAACAAAGAGCAAATAAATAAAGTGAGGAAATAATACTTTAATTGTATTGCTAGTGTTTTAAGACAGGATTTGAACCCAGACCTTTCCAAGTCCAGCACTATCTACTATGCTACTAGGTATCTATAAACATAAAAGTGTAATAATAAAGGTGACTATTTGAATCTTAAAAAAAAAAAAGCTCATAAGCATTTTCATGGCTTAGAGTTTCCTTCTTTTCCTTCCTCTGGTTCTGCCTGGTTTTCCATGACTCCTTTACTAACATATCCTCTTCCATCTTTTGTGTTTATTTTTTTATTTTCGGGGAAGCATTTTTTAATATTTAGTTTTAATTTTATTTTTTCTCATTTACATGTAAACAAAATTTTTTAACATTTAAAATTTTTTTTTGAGTTCCATATTCTCCCCCTACCTTCTTCCCTCCCCTTCCTCCCCCCCTCCTTGAGAAGGCTAACAATTTGATATAGATTATACGTGTGCAGTCATGTAAAAACATTTCCATGTTAGCCATGTTTCAAAAGAAAATGCAAACCAAAAAAAAATAAGAAGAAGAAGAAAGTTTTTAAAATCTCCTTGCATCTTTTTAGATGTTCCAGGTCATCCAGCCGGAGCGAGCATTGTACATCCAGGCCAACAACTGTGTGGAGGCCAAGGACTGGATTGACATCCTCACCAAAGTCAGCCAGTGTAACAAAAAGCGCCTCACCGTCTACCACCCCTCAGCATACCTGAACGGTCACTGGCTCTGCTGCAAGGCCACATGTGATACCACTCCTGGCTGCACACCCTGTACAGGGTAAGGGGAGGGGCTGCTCATTGTTCTTAGGTTAGCCACCCATAGGGTAACCCTGAAGGAGAGAGGCCTGAGACCATCTCTGGGCCTACAGTGTTTGTGGCAGCCCTTTCCACCTTGACCAGGGAGGCCATTCATTGTCTTTCCTTCATGCTGGTCTGCAAGAACACAAGCATCTACCTGCAGAGGCATGTAACAGCTAATGAAAAGAAGGGATGCTACAAACTTATAAAAATAATTTAAAAGTATAACTATTTAAATTTTTTATGTTTTTGTCAATTTTGAATAATAAATTTTTAATTTTAATTTTCACAGCATGGGGCTTCCTATTGTCAGGTGTGAAAGTTTCTGGATGACCCTTTCTCAGACCAGTAGATCCAAGTAGAAGGGCAAAGGAATAGCCATTTTTATAGCACCTCCTTTGTGCTTGGCACTATGCTAAGCACTTTACCAATGTTATCACATTTGACCCTCACAACCACCCTGGGAGGTAGGTGCTATTATCATCCCCATTTTAGAGATAAGGAAACTGAGGCAGACATGTAAAGTGACTTGTCCAGGGTCACACAGCTAGTAAAAACAACAACAAAAACTAGTAAGTGTCTGAGATTGCATTTAAACTCAGCTCTCTCCCTGATGCTAAACCCAGCATTTTATCCATTGAATCATTAAACTATGGTAAAAAAGACCAGAGGCTCTGGATTCATAGGACCAGGACCTCCTGGCTCTATATTTACTATGCCTAGCTGCATCAGTTAGTAAAGGGAGGCCTCTTCTTTGGCCATGTATGTCAGTTGCCTGATCTATCTCCACTGGACCTTTTCTTGTTGGGGTCACTTTGAAACTGTTGTGATGCATCAAAATCTCATTCTTTATCTCTGGTGCTAGAAGAAAAATGCTTTGAAAACTCTGCTGCATTATATAAATGTCCATCATGATGATGATGATGACATCTATATCTCTACATCTTGCTCAGTCCATCTGCTTGGTCGATTCTTCCATCTGGATGTCCTAGCAGTACCTCAAACTCAACCTATTTAAAACTGAACATATCTTTTTTCCCCTCCAAACTTCTCTCTGTCTATGGACAACACCATCATCCTTCTAGGCACCCAGGTTCATAACCTTGAACTCCTCCTTGGCTCTTCCCGCTGTCTACCCCCCCCCCCATATACAATCAGGGGCGAAATCCTGTTGATACAACCTTCCAATATTTATTCCATCTTTTCCTTCTATAGTCACATTTCCCCCTTCAAATCTTTCTCTTCCTTCTTGTCCTTTCTTACCTTTGCAGCCTTTCTAGTACCAACTTTCCCTTCCTCCATGATGAAAATGATCTTTGCCTACTCAGATTTTTTATAATGTTTTATCTAGACCCTTTCCTTTCCTCTTTCCAGTTCTTCCTTCCATCACTCTTATTTTCATACCTGTCTTATCCCCCATCATATTATAACCTATTTGAATATAAGGACTGTGTTGATCTCCACTATAGCATCCCTAGAACCTAGCCCAGTACATTGCACATAGTAAGAATTCAATAAATACTTGTTGAATTAATGAATTTGAAGACAATTAAAAAAAAAACTCATTCTTTGGATAAGCTTAAGGCAAAGATTACAAAAGCAGCTGATAAGAGCTTTTATGAAGTTCAAAAATTGACCAGGCTATGGATAATAACATCACAATTATTTTGAATGTTAATAAAAAACACATACATATTTTAAAACTTTAAATAACCTTCCAAATGTTGTTTTTAAAAGTTGTTGTTTTAAGCATTTATACTTCTGAAATTATTAAAGCTTGAAACTGCATTTAAAACTTTTGGGACACTGCATTAAGGGAGGAAAGTACTTCGGGTTTGAAGTTGGTTGGGATTGTTTATGTGTGTTTGTATTTTTAAAAAAGCAATTCCCTAATGAGTTGTAATAGCCCCATATGTAAACTTGGGGTTTTTGCTTTGTAATGAAATTCAACAGACATTAGACTCTCACTGGAAGCAGTACTAAGGTTAGCTATGTCATGGTCGAATGATGGTCCCAACACTTAGGGAGCTTATAATTTAGTAAAGAGGCATCTATGACACACAAATAACTTTAATGGAGACTAGATAAGATAGTTAGCTAGAGCATTTATTAAGTGCTAGCCACTGTGCTCAGCCTTGGGAATACAAATACAAACAACCAAGATAGTGCCTGTCCTCAGGGTACTTACATTCTGCTGGGGGAAGACAACAGGGGATCTGGAAAGCCTGGGGTGGCAGAGAAGGGTACCTGTGAGGCACCAGTGGTCTGAAGTGCAAAAAAGAAACTAGGTGACATCCTTTATTTAAAAAAGTCATCCCCAGCAGAGACAGTTGTCAGGGAAGACTCCATGGAAGAGACAACATTTGGGTTGAATGGGAGAATGTATAGAATTTAAATAAAGCCAAAAGAGAGAAGGAGGACATTGTAAACATTGGGAGAAGCAAGAGCAAAGTCAAGAGGTGGGGAAATTTAGGGCATATTTGGGGAGCAGAGTTTGGTTCAGTACATTGTGGGGGTTAGCATGAGATAAGACAAGTAAGAATTGTCAAGCAGGGTGAGACTGTAGAGGGCTGTGATGGAAAAAGTGTGAATTACTACAATTTTAACACTAAAGATCAGTACAAATTAACTTGAAGATTGTAAAAATACACACACACACACACACACACACACACACATCCGTATGTTCTCAGAATTGAGAAAGTCACTTTGAGGTCTTCCATACATGGAACTATAGATTCCAGTCCAGGCCCTGAGTCATAAATCCCCTCTACAAAGCATTTAGCCTTGGCTTATACTCTTCCAATGACCTTGGGAGTCTTTCCCTCATTAAGACAGTCCATTCCATTTTTGAGTCACTTTAATTGTTTAAGGAAATTCTTCCTTTCATTGAGCTTATTCCTGAATTTCTCTGACTTCCACATATTGTTCCTAGTTATGCCCTCTGGAGACACATCTCGTAACAATTTGTACATCTGAAAGACCTTCAAGGATTTGAAGACATTTCTCATTCTCTCTGTCTCTCTCTCTCACTCCCTCTCCCTCCCTCCATTCCTCTCTCTCTCTCTCTCTCTCTCTCTCTCTCTCTCTCTCTCTCTCTCTCTCTCTCTCTCTCTCTCTCTCTCTCTCTCTCTCTCTCTCCCTCCTTCCCTCCATTCCTCCCTCTCTCTCTTCCTCTCTTGCTCTGTCACTCTCTTCCCCCAGCAGCCTTCTCCAGGCTAAACATCTTAACGCCCTAGTCACCCTCTTCTAGATGTCCTCCAATGTATCAGTGTCTCTGTAAATCTTGGCACTGTAGCACCCAGAATGGTTCAAAGTATGGTAGATATGGTCTCAACTGCATAGGATAACTGATCTAATCCCAACTCTAGATTCTAGATCTTGATGCGTCCTAAGATTCCATTAGCTTTTTTTTTGGTTGCCACATCACATCCTTGACTTACATTAATCTTGGTCTCAACTGCAAATTTCTAGGTCTTTTTCACTTGAATTAATATATAGATACATCTCCCCAGTGTACATATATATGTGTGTTCCTGCATCTACACTCCTTGTCCTCCCCACACGTGTTTTTAACCTTGCTTAAAGGTTGTTTATTGTTTATTTTATAGTCCTAGAAAGTCAGTGGTCCCAATAGTTTCGAACCTACTCATATTCTTTGGGTAGTAATTTGGGGAGCATCAAATATTGATAATAGTGTTGCTTTGAAAAAACACATAAACTTATTTTTCTTTTTTTTTTTATAGTGGCCTTCCAGCAAACATACAGCTTGATATTGATGGGGACCGAGAGACAGAGAGAATCTACTCCCTCTTTAACTTGTATATGAGTAAATTGGAGAAGATGCAAGGTAAGCAAGGAATGCTTACATTATCACAACAATTGTAACACACTCAAAACAGCAAAAGTATCTTCACTGAGGAACAAATCTGATATGACACATAATATGGGAGTAATCTTCTAGAAATCTGTCATATCCTAGTGTGAGAGAAAGTGAGAATTCTCTTCCTGAAACAGCTGAGGGTTTGTTTGTATGTAGACTCATGATGCAAATACTTCTGTTTGTGGCTCTGTTGTGAAGAAGCTCTTTCTAAGTTAGGCAAAGATTTTAAAAGTGACTTTTAACCACAGAATTTCTAAATAATATGAGGATACTTACACTGAGCTCTGTAATAATTTATGTCCTAAATATCCCTTCACAGTACTCTTAACAACCATGTGTGAATTAAGAACAGTGTTTTTGGTTTACTTAAAAGTGAATATTATATGTGTGTGTGTGCGTGTGTGTATATACATATGCATATATATGTAGACAGACACACATAGACATATATACATATATAATATGTATTCATTCATTCATTTATTTGTGTTTATTTATTTATTGATGAGCTACACCAGTGTGCAGGACATAAACATTCCAAAACACTTTCCTTATTAACTCTGCGGAAGCATCACCAATTATAAATGCCTTTATACTATGAAAGTGAAAAAAATGGAATCCAAACTGAGAAAAGATCACATGACAAACGGTCAGTTTGGTGGATGTAATTAATAGAAAAAGCAGAGATAAAGGATCCCCTTCATCTGTCTATATAAACCCATCTTTTACTGCCTTGTGATCTCTCTCACGTCAGATCTGTGATGGGGAAAGCAGCATGACAGAGGAATCTTAGGTACCACTTGAAATGAGAAGCTAGCCTTTAAACAAGACTGCTGCTGCTGCTTTTTCTGTTTTTTTTTCTTTTTAATAAAAGACAGCCACACAAAGCATATACTGAAACCTGGAAAACACTTTAATCCTGATTTGGCAACCATTTCTTTGCACGTCTGTAATCACCCTAGTCCCCACCTAATGGGGCATCCTTTGTGACTCATCTTGGCATGTTCATGCATACAGAGCTGAGAGAGAGAGAAAGAGAGAAAAACAGATTTGTTTTTCTTTTGATTTCCATTTTTTTTTTAAAAAAAGGTACAATAGTAGTGGTGGGGAGAATGGGGGGGGCATAATCTGGCTTCAACAATAAAGGACATGCTATAATTTGAAAGCATCCTATATGACTTTGAAATGGTAAAAAAATAAATAAAATTGAGAAAGTACAGGTGAAATGTCACATACCTTGTATGAGTGACCTTAGAAGAGTTTTAATACAAAGAATCCTAGAATTGCAGAATTTTACATTTGGGAGAGATCAGAGTTCTTAACCTGAAGTCTGTGAACTTTAAAAACAAATATTTTGTTAATTGCACTTGAGTATAATTGGTTTACTTTGTAATCCTCCATATTTAATTTTATGCATTTAAAAACACTATCCTGAGAAAAGTTCAGTAGGTTATACCAGACTGGCAAAAGGGATTGAGAGACAGAAAAAGGTACTAGCTAGGTGGTACAACAGAAAGCTAAGTGGTTCATTGGATAGAGTTCTGGACCTGGAGTCAAGAAGACCTGAGCTCAAATTTGGCCTCAGACACTTACTAGCTGTGTGACCTTGGGCAAGTCACTTAACCTCTGTTGGCCTCAGGATCCTCAACTGTAAAATGGGGGTTAACAATGCTTCCTACCTTCCAGGGTTGTTATGAGATAATATTTGTAAAGCACTTAGCACAGTGCTTGACATGTAGGAGGTGCTTAGGTACTGCATAAATGCTAGTTATTAGTATTATTATTATTAAGAATCTTTCCTCTAGGGGCATTTAGGTGGCACAGTGGATACAGCACAGACCCTGAAGTCAGGAGGACCTGAGTTCAAATCTGGCCTCAGACCAAACACTTGACACTTACTAGCTGTGTGACCTTGGGCAAGTCACTTAACCACTTAACTTAAGCCTTTAAAGAAAAATAAGAGAATTTTCCTTTTAATCCAGCTTTCCATCAGATACAAGAGTCCCATCATGGTATCCTTCTATCCAGGTTCTTTTAGAACACTTGGGGTGTCTCACATTGTGGCTCCTTCCATTGTTAGACAGTCTCATTGTTACAAAACCTTTCCTTTTACTGAGAAACTTTCCTTATAGCTTCCACCTGTTGGCCCTAGCGCTCCCCTAGGGAGTTACACAGAATAAGCCAAATTCCTGTTATCCAAGTCTCTTTAAATGTTTGAAGGCCATTTTTCAGTGTAGGCAACTGGAGGTATAGAATGGGGATTGTGCCTATGTATTATTGACATTTAATAACTATGTAATGCTGGCCTAATCATTTCACCGCTCTCAGCCTCAGTTTCCTCATCTGTAAAATGGGAATAATGATAGACCCTTTCTCCCGGGTTTGTTGTGAAGATCAAAATAATATGTAATAGTTCTTTACAAATCTTTAAGTACTACATAAATGTTAGACATCTCAATATCCGCTATAAGCCTTTTCTTCTATGGGCTAAACACCCCCAGTTTCTTCAGCTAGTCTTCATATGACATGATTTTCAAGCCCTTGCCCACTGCTCTTCATATGGATTTGTTTTAGTTTGCCAGGGTGCCTCTTAAAGTGAGGCAAGAGTAAAAGTGGCAAGCATAACTGGGCATAATATTCCTAATATGGATTGACCATTGCAGAATATAGCAAAATTGTTATTTCCTTTGCTGAATAGATATTTCTGTTAATGCACCCTATGATTCCATTAGGTTTTTTGTTAGCTACATTACATTGAAGGGTTCTTTTGAGTTTGTGATTAGCTCAGTTGCATGTCTTTTTGAAAAAAAAAGTTTAAAAAGCATTTATTAAGCAACTACTATATGCCAGGCACTCTGGGAGAGTAAGTGTTAGAGATACAAATACAAGCCAACTAGACAGTCCCTAGCCTTAGGTTGCTTACTTTCTATAAAGAGGAAGACAAGCCATATAGGGGAGATTTGGGCAAGGAGATGTGTTTTGGACAGTGAAGTCACAGGAATAGTGATTAGTCATCAGGAAATTATTTGACTTGTCCTTTCTAGAGATAGATGTGATAACATGGTTACTGTACTCAGAGTAGAATTGGAAGGCAAGTAGGGAAGGAAGGGTACATACATGGTACCATGGCGTGGAGATAGCTTTGAAGACTGTGGTGAGTCAGGATCTAGGCTGGACATAATGAGTGCTCCCCAGTCACCAAGGAGAAGCTCAGGGTCCCAAGGAGGGGTCTTGAGTTCTAGATCAGAGGGAGAGCTGGAGCTCAGGTTCATGGCAGTTTGAGAATGGCCCGCAAGTCATTTCTCAGCTCACTGTTAAGCCAGGTCTGTCACATTTGGTACTTTTGTGACTGATTTTCTTTGAAACTGTATTTATTGTTGTGAAGTTTCATCTCGTCAGTTTTGGCCAGCTCATCTCAAGGTCTTTGTGAATCCTGATTCCATCATTCCAGTCACAGCTTTGTGTCAACTGTAAACTTCATAAGCATGCTGTCTCTTATCTGTCCAAGTTGTTGATGAAAAAAATGTTAAGCAAAACATGGCCTAGCACTGAGGCCTGCAGCATCTCTTTTAGAATTCTTTTTCCAGATTTACTTCCCCTTATTAATCAACTATCTTTAGGTCTACCTAACAATGCTTTAATCCACCACCTTTATATCTCTTTGTGCACAGTGATATTAGAGAAAATTTATCAAAAACTTTACAGAAATCCAGAAATGCTATGTCATCAGCCCCCTAATCCACTAGCCTCATAAACCTACAGAAAAGGGAGGTGTATCTGGCTAATTCTGTTCCTAGTGAACCTATGCAATAGGTCACAGTTACCTTTTCCTTTCCTAAGCTTACTATAATGTCAACTAATAATCTATTATAGAAATTTCATAGAGAGTGCCATCAGGTTTGTGATTTGTACTTTGGGGGTCTCCTTTTTTTTGCTTTTTCTATAAATCAGGACAATTTTTGTTCAGCTCCAATCTTCTGTCACCACTCCTGTTTTCCATATCAGTGAAAGTGTCATGGAATAGAGGCACAGGTCAGGAGACCTGTTTTCTAGTGACCATTTCACTGTTTTGCTGTATTGTTGTTCAGTCTTTTCATTTGTGGCTGACTCTTTATGACCCTACTGGGGTTGTCTTGGCAAAGATACTGGAGTGGTTTGCCATTTCTTTTTCCAGCTCATTTTACAGATGAGGAAACTGATGCAAACAAGGTTAAATGACTTGCCCAGGGTCACACAGCTAGCAAGTATCTGGGGCAGGGTTCAAATTCAGGCCTTTTTTTAAAAAATTAAGTTCAGGCCTTCTTGATAAGTCCAACACTCCATCTACTAAGCCAACTAATCCTTTTCCTATCTTATATTCTATCCTGCGCTTCAGCTACCCCTTAAGAGTGTTTATCCTGTGCTTTCCAGTTTGAAGTTCATTCTCCTTAGTGGAAACACAGAAAGGAAATAACTGTTGAGTAATCTTGACTTCTGGCATCAGTTAGCACTATACTGTCTTCCCCAAACAATGGTTCCTATCATTTCCTTGTTCACTGGCTTACTCCAAACAAGAACAGTTGTGGTACATTGGAAAGATCGCTGGATTTTGAGTCAGAAGGCTGGATTCTGGCTGTTACAAGTTTTGACTTGAGTCAAGTCACAACCTCCTTCCTTTCATTTGTATAATGGAGGAGTTGGGTTCAATATTCTCGATGATCCCTGCTAGTTGTATATCCTAGTATATATAAGCTTTAAATATATGTGTGCGTGCACATGCGTACCACCCCCTACCACCAGCTCACGTACACACCCCTACCGTTTTGGGGTTTTTTTGTTGTTGTTGTAGTCCCTACAACAACAAAGATTTTTTGCAAGTCTCAGTTCAAACTGAGCTTAATCATTCCTGACACCATTCTTCTGGGTTTGCATATTTTGCATTTGTTTTAGGTGCCTTTTCTTCAAGGTTGCATATATATTCTTTTAAAACCTGAGTTACCTGGTTTTTGTCAACAGGTCAAGTCAGTAAGCGTTTATTAAGCAGCTGCTATGTGCCAGGCATTGTGCTAACCACTGAGAATACAAAGAAAGATAAAAACGGTCCATGCTATCAAGAAGCTCACAGCCTGATAAGAAATACAATATGCAAACAACTGTGCACAATGAAATTATGTCAAATAAATTGTAGATAATCTCAGAGGAAAGGCAGTAAGATTAAAGTAGACTGGGAAAGGCTTCTTTCACATATACGTGTATATGTGTGTGTATATACATATATATATATATATGTATATACACACACACATACATACATACATATGTATGTATATATATTTACATATGTAATAATTTGTTTTTCTCCAATTACGTCAAAACAAATTTTTAACATTTGTTGTTTTTTTTTAAAGTTCTGAGTTCTAAATTATATCTCTCCCACCTTTCCTACCCTCTCCACTCCTTGAGTTGATAAGCAATGAGATATAGGTTACACATATGCAGTCATGTAAAATATTTCCATATTAATCAAGACTCGAATTTTTAAAAAATTAAAGAAAAAAGGGAAAAATAGCATACTTCAGTCTGTTTTCAAACAATATCAGTTCTTTCTCTGGAGGCAGTGGTATGCTTTGGGATTATCTTGGATCATTGTATTGCTGAGAATAGCTAAATTATTCAGAGTCCTTCATTGTGTAAGATTGCTATTACTGTGTTCAACATTCACTTGGTTCTGCTCACTTTGCATCAATTCATGTAGGTCTTTCCATATTTTTCTGAAATCATCCAGCTTGTCATTTCTTATAGCACAGTAATATTCCATTACAATCACATACCAGGGCTTATTTAATCATTCCCCAATTGATGGACATCCCTTTAATTTCCAATTCTTAGCCACCACAAAAAGCTGCTATAAATATTTTTGTACAAATAAGTCATTTTCCCCTTTTTGGATGTCTTTGGAATATAGATCTAGCAGTGGTATTGCTGGATCAAAGGTATGTACAGTTTAATTGCTCTTTGGCTGTAGTTCCAAATTGCTCTCCAGGATGGTTGGATCAATTCACAATTCCACCAACAGTGCATTAGTATATGGGAAAGGCTTCTTGCAGAAAGTAGGACTTTAGCTAAAACTTGAAAGAAACCAGGAGGTAAAGATGAGACAGGAGGGTATTTCAGGCAAGGGGAGCAACTAATGAAAATGTCCAAAGTTTAGGAGATAGGGCGTCTTCTGTGAGGAATGCAAGGAGGCCAGTGTTACTGGATTGCAGAGTAGGTGAGGGTGTGTGAAGTGTAAGAAGACTGAAAAGGGAGGAAGGGGAGAAGTTATGAAGAGTTTGAAAAAGCCAAAACAGAAGATTTTGCATTTGATCCTGAAAGACATAGGGACCCAATGGAATAATATATTGAATAGGGAGATGACATGGTGTGACCTGTGCTTTAAGATCATTTTGACAGCTGAGTGGAGGATGGACCAGAGTGGAGAGAGACTTGAAACAAGGAAAATAACCAGAAGACTGTTGCAGTAATCCAGGCATGAAGTGATGAGAATCTAGACCAGGGTGGTTTGAAGTGTCAGAAGAGAAAAGGGCCCATTAATGAGAGCTATTATAAAGGTAGAAATGACAGGATTTGGCAACTAATTGGATATTGGAGATGAGAAAGTATGAGGAGTCTGGGGTGACACCTGGGTTTCAAGCCTAGATGACTGATCTGTAGTCATAATTGGTCTCTTCAGAGTCTTTCCTTATTCTTCCTTATTGGGATTAATCAAAGGCACATAGGTGGTTGTTGTTTTTTATTTCTCCTTTCTTTTAAGCTATATTTCCATCTGAGAGTTTTTAATATTAAAATCTTTAAAAGTTCCTTTGTAGTAAAAAAAAACCCAAACTTGTTTCATATATGTCTGACTATGCCCTATTTTTTAACCAACGCAGATTTAGACTTTTTTTTCTTCTCCCAGTGAGCACTGATATAATTTCCCTTTCTGTTGAAGAGTAACAAAAAGGTGTCAAGAGTATTGCAGGCTACTTAGCAGAAATGGGTGAAATATATGTGCTGGTTCTTTGTGAGGTCACATTCATCATGGCCACTTTTCATGGGTCCACTGAGACTAATGCAGGATCAACACAGTCTCCAAGAGCAAATTTATGACTATCTTTCTCAGCTTTGCCTTGATAGATGAGAAATCAGAGGAGGTTGTGAAGGGGGTGAATTGTGGACTGACTGAGAAAAAAACTGGTTCTCTAAGGGGTAGTGGTACATAAATGATTCTCTGTGAGCCTTCTTTATTTTATTTTTCCCCCATCTAAATTTCCCACTTGTACTATCAAACTCTTCAAAGAAAGAGTACTGGATTAGGAATTGGAAGACTGTGAGAATTTGAAGCTCAAATCTATTCCTTGGTATCTGTGTGACCTTGGACAAGTTGCTTCACTTGCCTGTTTTCTTACCTGAAAAACAAGGAAGTTGGCATAAATGATTTCTAAAACCCTTCCAGTTGTAAATCCTATGAACCAATATTCTACCATATGTGTAGATTTAGTCTTGGCTTTCTTGAATTTCCAGTTGCTCCTCCTCTTCTTCCTCTTCTTCTTTTTCTTCTTCTTCTTCTTTTTCCTCCTCTTCTTCTTCTTCTTCCTCTTCTTCTTCTTCAAAATTTTTTTTTTCTGGCCAGCTAACTGGTGCAGTGAATACAGCACAGGCCCCAGAGTCAGGCGGACCTGAATTCAAATCCAGCCTCAGACACATAACACTAGCTGTGTGACTCTGGGCAAGTCACTTAACTCTAATTGCCTCCCCCCCCAAAAAAAAATTAACTTACACACCTAAGAAAGGACATATCTATACACACAATAGAATATGAAAAGAGAACTCAATATGAAACCATGAATCTCCATTTCACGCCACTTGCTTTTAAAAAAAATATATAATAAATTCTACGTGTTACTTTTCAAAACTGTCCTACCTTTCTGTTTTTCCTTATGAACTTCTGTCTGGTATCTCTTTGCCTTTTAAAAATCTGTGGTTGCTCACTGGATTTCCTAGTTAATATTCAGTCTGCTGCAAACTCAAGAGTTTTGTTGGAGTAATGTGGGAGTGGTGTAATCTGTCTCCCATTCAGATAGCCATCTTTGCCATATTCCAACTATACCTGGATTTTCCTAGGACAATGTATTAACTTCTCAGAATTTGGTGAGTTGTGAAAGAGCTTGTTAGTTTCTTCTTGATACATATGTATTAATGACTAGTTCATTCTTCTGGAAGGCATTTCCTTGGGAAATTATAAACTGCAGGTTGTGAATTTCTAACTCTCTACAGTGCTTAACCAAAAAAACAAAAACCAACAACAAAAAACCTGGATAAATGAAATGACTGAATGAAAACTAATTTGTTAATTGCTTATTATGTGTCAAGCAGTGTGCTAAGGTCTGAGATGTCATCTAGCTATAATCCTAGAAACAGCCCTGGGATCTCAGGGTTGGGACAAATCCCCTGTGATGGGTGGGCTTTCTTTCTCTCTCTACTCTCCCATTCCAGTGGCTTAGACTCTTGAATGGTTTTCTTCACTTGTTTAACCAAACTTTCTTTTCTCTCCTCTTTTTCCATTTTCTGCAGAGGCTTGTGGCAGTAAATCTGTCTATGATGGACCTGAGCAGGAAGAGTATTCAACATTCATCATTGACGACCCTCAGGAGACTTATAAAACACTAAAGCAAATTATAGCAGGCGTCGGAGCTTTAGAACAGGAGCACGCCCAATACAAAAGGGACAAATTCAAGAAGACAAAATATGGGAGCCAGTGAGTAGAAGATGATAGACCATTCTCTCTGCACCATTAATTCAATGTGTTTGTCTTGGATGATACAATTTTGGCAGGGATTGTAAGAAAGGAGAAATTCTAGGAGATAGTTACGTCTCAGGGCAGCCAGGTGGATAGAGTGCCAGGCCTGAAGTCAGGAAGACTCATCTTTCTGAGTTCAAATCCAGCCTTAGACACTTACTAGCTGTGTGACCTTGGGCAAGTCACGTAACCCTGATTGCCTCACCAAAAAAAAAAACCAGTCAGACATGACTGAAAAATGACTGGACAAACAAAAGTTACATCTTATAATTTAACAGAAATCTTCCATATGAGTCTGGACTGAGGTCAGGTTTGCCCCCAAACTCATTTGTTTTTCTGTTTGCCGTCCTCAATGACTTCCTTTCCCAATAACAATCAGAGGAGGCCTAGTAGATAAAGGACAAAATCATCCTGAGATGTTATCAATGGAGACTCAGGAAAAGAGACCATCAGTGTTAATTTGAATGAAGGAAAACACAGAAGAGACTACCTTCTTGGAGGGCACCAGACTGAATGATGTAGAGAAGAATGCTCAAGAACAATGGATCTGGATGTTGGTGCACAAGACAGAATTTTATTTTGGTCCCCACCTGGGATTCCCAGCATGGAAACTGCCCTCCATTGGTGCAGATTAGACAACTCATTTATAGCTTAGCTCTGAGCAATTAAGTTACTGGTACATGATTGCACAGCTAGGATATATGTCAGGGAGAAGGACTTAAGCCTGTATCTTCTTAACTTCATCCATCTTAAGATTGTTCTATTGAGATTGATTTATGGGGCAGCTAGGTGGTACAGTAGTGGATAGAGCACTGGCCCTGGAGTCAGGAAGACCTGGCCGCAGACCCTTATCAGCTGTGTGACCCTGGGCAAGTCACTTAACCCCAATTGAGAGAGAGAGAGAGAGAGAGAGAGAGAGAGAGAGAGAGAGATTGTATTAAATAGATAGAGGGATATTAGAATGGATAGATTGGGTTTCACGTCAGCAAGACACAGGTTTAAGTCCTGATAGCTATTGACCAAGGGCCAGTCACAACCTCCCAATGCCCCCAGAAAACTCTCTAAGACCATAAGTTACAGACAAGTTGCCAAGAAAATTCCCTATAATAATAAAATCTGTCCCCTACTCTCTAAAATCCTAAACATTAGGGCTTGATATTTATTTATTGTGTGTGTTGATTTTGATCCTCTTTGCTCTTAAGACTTTTGAGTCTTAACTCTAAATTCTGTGGCATGGATATTCATGGAGGGTGCTTGTTAATAGGAATTCCTGTTAATAGGAATAGGAGTAAGTGCTTCTCCCTGTTAATAGGAATGTCCCTCTTTGGAATAGACTATCACTAACTTGGAGACCACTGAGGGGCCATTTAGTGTGAAGGGATAGCCCTAAGTCCTCAGAACATAGGTACCAAACCTATTCCTTCCCCAAGCAGTAGATATATTCACTCTTCACACAGGACCCAGAATCAGGAATAAACAAAGAATTTTGTTATTATAATCATGGATCTTCAGTGCAGAATAGAAGACCACCTTAGAAGTCACCTAGTCCAACTCCCTCACCTTATAGATGAATAACTGAGGTCCTATGCAAAGAAGCTCGATGATTTACTTACTTCTAGTAAGGGGGCAGAGGTGGGATTTGAACCCGGGCTTTCTTACTCCCTCAAGTCCAGATTCCCACGTAATGCAGGGATCCTCCCTCTGTAATATCCCTCACCAGAGGTTATACAGCCTTTACTTGTGTTTAGAAGGATGGAGGGCATGGGCGTGCCATTTAAAAAATATCTCTAATTATTATTATCTAAAAATCTTTATTTTGAGCCAAACCTTGTACCTTCTTTTATATGGTGATATGAATTTTGCTCATTGGGGCTATATAGATGATATCTAATTCCTCCTTTACCTGACAGTTCTTTTAAGTATTTGAAGACAGTGAATCCTATCCATGTAGTAGTTTAAAGAAAAAAAAAGTCTGTAGTTTTTGGGCCTTAATTTTCTTGTGACAGTGTCTCTGCTTTGGACTCACCTCTTCCTCCAGTATAGAACCCTCCTAAACCTCTTTTCAGATATTGCTTGACATTAGCGTCTGGTCTCATTCTTTTGGAGTGTTTCTAAGTCCTCTAAATGAGATACCACACCTCTACCAAGCCTTTTCTTCCTCAGGTTAAATACCTCATGTTTCCTCATCTGGGCAAGTTTTAAATCTGGAGCTGCCCTAAGGGACAAAACTGAATGTAACTTTTTTTTTTGAGGTAGTCATGGTTAAGTGACTGACTTGCCCAGAGTCACACAGCTAGTAAGTGTCTGAAGCCTAATTTGAACTCGGGTCCTCCAAACTGAATGTAGTGCCTGGTCTTTAGTGCCAAGTTCAGTAGCCCTATTCTCTCCACAATTTAGTATATGCTGCTTAAGAGTAACTTCATTAGGGGGCAGCTAGGTGGTGCAATGGATAGAGCACCAGTCCTAGAGTCAGGAGGACCTGAGTTCAAATTTGGCCTCAGACACTTGACACTTACTAGCTGTGTGACCTTGGGCAAATCACTTAACCCCACTGCCTAGCAAAAAGCAAACAAAAAAAAGGTATATTCATTAAAAAAAAAAACCTCATTTAGATTGAGTTTGTGGTAGCTAAAATCCCTGTCATTTTTACACAAATTGCTTTTATTCTGTTACCCTACCTTGTTCTTGATTTTTTGACCCCAAGCACTATAAATTTCATCTTGTTGCAATATGAAGAGACAAGTCCAACTCCTTTATTTTACAGATGAGGAAATCTAGAGATCTGGGTTCGCCATTGTTAATACTCAATGCAAATATCAACTTAACTATCAGAAAGCATCATTGAGTATCCCAGGATACAGCTTGTTTCCCAAGTAATAGACAAGAAAGGCTTATTTTTCTTCTCCCTGTGTTCATTCCAGAGAACACCCCATTGGAGACAAGAGTTTCCAGAGTTACATTCGACAGCAATCTGAAATTTCTGCGCATTCCATTTAGAATTGGAAGGATGACCCAGGATGGAGCAAGAGGATTGGATGAGGGAAGTTGAGATCTTTGAAAAGGAAAACAAACAAGTAAACAAACAACCACAAAAGAGAAAGCAAACAAGGAAAGGGATCCACTTGTCGGAAAACGTGTAGATAACAAGCCAAGCTGATCGAACTTTGAGACTTAACATGTGTTTTTCCTCTCTCCAAGAACTGTTATTATAGTTGCTATGCACTTTATTCATCTGGTATTTGCCAGGTGACCGAACTCTGCCTCCCTGGCATGTTTATTGTCATCGTTTAAATTTGCCTCAGTCCCTTGGGAATCTAGAGATCAGTTCAATGATCAAGATCGTGTGGACGTCATCTTGACAGCACTCCAGCAGTCCACCGCCTTTGGGAAGCCAAGCCTGCTGTTGTGGACTTGATTAAAAGGCAGCAGTATTTTTAGAGCTGTGTATTTTTTTTTGGTTGTTTTGTTTCACGTGCAGTTTTGCTGTTCCCCATTACTGTACAGTATTTCCACCCACCTGTGTAGTCCCTTAGGAAATGCTTTGTAACACTCTGCTTTTAACACATTCAGTGAAGTTAAGAAGATCCTTTCTTTTTTAAAAATAGCCTGTCATTGTGTAGTGTGTAGGGGGCAGGCTAGAGAAAAGGGTCTCTTGTGGAGTTTTTTTTTTAAAGCTAGTTAATCAGTTTTGTGGCTGTAACATGCAAACTTTCATAGAAATCCAGATCCAAATGGTACTCTTGGTATTTTTGAGATACAGAGTTTCTTCTGCAGATACCTAACAGGGCCTGCAGCCTTTTGCCCAAGAGAGTTCAGGGCCAACTTCAAAAATCCCAGCAAGTGTCCTGGGGATGGAAAGTTACTTGAAACTCCGATATCCTCTCCAAGTCTTTTACTGTGTCTGTCACAACAGTGATAGAGATCACCGTGGGATGTTGCTCTTGAAAGGGTGACTTTACACGAGGTGTGAAGCATCAGCTGGTGGCTTCTGATTGAAAGACACTGCCTTACTTCAGGCAAGGACAGTGTGCGTAGACTAGTGCCTGTCAACTGGGATTGGCACAAGAGCTACAGAGCTATTTTTTCCCCCTACTGAATGATATTTAAAACCAGATTCTATACTGTTGGCACTACTTTGAGAACTTGGGAGGAATTTAAAAAAAAGATATATACATTTTCAAGCAGTTTTTATTAATGTTTTTAAAGACAGTTTTTTTAAATGAACTCTTTAATAAAACAATAAAGTAACTCAGTGTAACAGCATTAGAGCCTATGATCTTTAAATGGCCAATGGAGAGGTGCAGTGTGGCAGGGTTCTTTTTTTTTTTTTTTATAACAGATCTATGATTCCTCCTGGAGAGGAATTTCCTCTACCAATGTAGATTGATACATTTTTTTTTCCAAATTATAGTCTTAGACAGCTGCCTGAAGTACAAATAGAGTTAAGCAACCTTAGAATCAGGGTCACACAGCCAACCCATGTCAGAAATAAGACTAGAACCCAGATCTTCCTGAGTTTCCAAGGCCAGCTCTCTAGCCACTGTGAGTGTGGCAGTAAAGAGGGATAAATAAACTGTGTATCTCACTAATACCAATAAATGTTGTTGGAAGGGAAGAAATCTGATGATTGAAAAATACTTGATCTTTGGACTGCCAAAACTTTGTTCTGCCAGTTCCTAAGAAAGGTGTTTTGCCCTTGTCACCCTGAATCCTCTTCAGAGCCTTGGCCACAGGTTTTTTTGGGCAGCTTTCACAGGGCAGCAGTTACAGATGCTTTGGGGGAGGGGGTTGATGGAACAAGTTGGACCAGAATTTTTAAAAAAAAAACATGCGAGTAAAAACCTCTTCATCTTGCTATCAAGCCCGTTTGCTAGAGCATTTAAAAGCCAGTATCCTCAATGGATTTGCAATGTGCTTATGTGGCTGGCTGGTTTTTGCAAAGCTCTGTTTTAATAGTATGGTGATGTTTACGTCATAATTTCTCACTGTTCTTGTTTGGAAATATTATAGCTCAGACTCTTAACCTAGGTGGGGAAAAATGGTTATGTTCTTTGTCATCACAGAAATAGTGGAGGGTGGGTAGTAAAATGTTGCAGAAAATCAAATTTGGGGCACACAGCAATTAGGCAGCCAACTAAACTGCAATTTTTAACATGGGTTTATAACTTAATATTCTGTTTATAAAATACTAATGATCTGCTATGTATTTTACTTGCCAATTAAAGCAAATGTTTTATTCTTTCTGAAAACAGGCTTTGGTTTTTCATTCGTGTTGCAATGATAATTTTCTACGCATCATGTGGGGTGGTCTGGTCTTGAACAAGTTAAGGCCTCTGAGAAGTAGCTGCTATATGACTTGGAAATTAATCTCAGGAGGAATTTCATTGAATGATCATTAAGTCCAAGGTATATTCCCTCTCAATGGCATGGAGTAGAAGAACCTAGAATAGAAATGGTGAATCAACAGAATTCCACATGTTGCCAGATGTTAGTCATCTTGAAAGATAGGAAGAAAGCAGGAGGCCACAAGAAGTGAGGCTGATGTGCACTTCACATGACTAATAAGGATGGAATGGTGAATATGGACATCACCAGCACAGTCGGACACCCCCTCCCCCCCATGTCATTTATGTCAACAGAGTGATTGTGGAGAATGGTTGGTTCTGAGGAAAGAGAATAGACCCAAAGGACCCAAGACCAGAAGGGTTAAAGCAAAGTTGAAGTTGCTACAAAGAGGAAGGTGTGTGAGCAGCCTGGCCCATGGGAAGTGGATAGAAATTAGTTGTCAAAATGGAGCCGGGGGGGGGTGATGAGACTGATAACCAATAATGGAGGTGAACAGACTGTTTTCATTGGTTTCTGTGATTCTTCAGACACTGAGGGTCCTTCTCCCTGCAATCAGTATATTTTTTTTGATAGCTGCTGCTGTTTGAAGTTAGGTTTGGTAGAAGAGAAAGACAAATTGGGAAACTAAGATATGATGTCAGAGAATAGCATGAGTTTTTCTGGATGTTTCAAAATGTGGAAGGATAGATTCTTGGTTGAGGATTGAATTCACCTAAAGAGAGCTAGTAGATATTTATTTGCCTTTGTTCTTCCAAATCAGAACAAGAATTCTTTAAATTGAAAAAGG
Source organism: Phascolarctos cinereus (assembly GCF_003287225.1). Lineage (NCBI taxonomy): Eukaryota > Metazoa > Chordata > Mammalia > Diprotodontia > Phascolarctidae > Phascolarctos > Phascolarctos cinereus. The sequence continues at coordinate 171,686,208 of NW_027556180.1, read as the reverse complement.
AGAGGGAAAGAGCATAATTTATATGTGTGTGTGTGTGTGTGTGTGTGTGTGTGTGTGTGTGTGTGTGTGTATATATATATACACACACACACACACACACATACACACACACACACACACACATATATATATATATATATATATATATATATATGCATATACATATAATTATATTATTATGACTGGGTTGATCCTTAGCAAAGCTATATAGGGAGGGAGCTGCATTCAGTGATCTCCAAGGTCCCTTACCAGATGTAAATCTAAGAGTATACATGGGAGCTAATCTAAATACCATTTGGACAAGTCCATAGCATCTAACTGCTAAGTCATATGTCACAGAGAAAAACATGGACAGCAAAGCAAGAAAATTATTAAGAGAAAGGACCAGTAATTCACAGGAGACAATATCCAAGAAGAAAGCCAGCAATAAAATCCAAGGTCCCAGACATATGATGAACAAGTTGAACTGAAGACCTCAGGGCAAGGAAGTACAGTTATCCCTTCCACATCACAGAGGTTAAGGCCATAGCCCTCCCATGATCTGGAAAATCTGCATAATATTTTTTGGCCCTCCCTTCATCCCAGAGAAGAAGTCTGAATTTTTTCTTTTTCTTTTATGAGGTGTTTACAGTACCTTATTGTAAAATTTGGGTTGCTGTTATACAACACTATGTGTACATTTTATGCATTTCTGAGTTTCTGAACTTTTTCTGCGTCATCTACTGATCTTCGTGTGGCACATGAGGCTTCTGCAAAACTCTCCCCGAATTCCCATTTAATTTCTTATGCTGACCCATGATGTAATGAAACTGCAGTGGGAAGAGTCAAGATGTGGAAGGGAGAGCTGTAAATTCAAATTCATAGACTTCATAAGTGTCTAATGATCCAAGTGTCAAGTTGTCAGCTCACTAGCAACTGTACATACTCAGACTAGAGTTTTCATTAATACTCCTGGGCTCTATATTGCCATTTTGATGTGTGGATATTTCAGTAACAATTGACAACTTGTGGCTCATGGCTCCATCCATTGTATTCCAATCTCTTCCCTCTTTAGCATTGCCCCAAAGAACTCACTCAATCTGTATTTAGGCTAGAATATATTTATATGTTTGTTTTATTTATATATAAATTTATACTTTATGTGTTTCCAATGACGATAAGCTCCAAAGTGGTTGAACATACCTGCTCATAGTAAGACTGAATTTTCAACACTCCTCCACCCTCTTTGCTCTTGCAGGAAATAATGAACCACATTAATCCCAAGGCATTTCTAGAAGACCACTGTCAAGCAATTTATTGTTGCTAACAGAAGTGACTCCCATGTTTGACCACTGATTAACCTGCCTATGTACCAATAACTGGTTTAGTCAGCTTCATTTAGGCAAGAAATGTAAAGTTCACCTCATCATAATCAGTTTAACAAACTTCATCTAAGGCAAGCATGGAATGTTAGCAAACTTTCCTAATCCTAATGCCCTTGTGATTAAAGGAGGAGGGTCATAGTTTAGGCCACCTGCTAATTGACTGTCCTTGATGTTTCCCTGCCACTTGGTCCCTACGAGTCTGTGCAGTAATAACAATCAGACATAAGGGCAAAGACCAGAGTTCTGTGCTCTCAACCAGAGTACTCATTCTACTATATCCACCCATGCTTAAGTCTGTGGGACTGAAGGACTGGGGATGACTTGGAAATGATTGTTGACATCATTATCACCTTTGTATGTCTGTGTGTAATAAACTGCCTGACTTGTGATCCTTTGAGCACTTGTGCTCCTTCTGGATATCTCAAACCATGATCTCAGCAATCTCATTTTCAAAGTCACATTGGGAAAGGGGAATCATCTCACCTTGTTCCAGCTCCCTCATTTTGCTGCTCTCAATAAAAACTGAACTTAACTCCTGGTAGAGGTGTCAAATGAATGTCTGTTTGTCTCCATGTCCCAGGAAGCTGTTAGATACTTCCATTGGCTAGCCTGAATCCCTTCTACCTGAACCACCTACTATCATGTGCTTGTAATATCTTCTCATGGAACTGAGGCCACGTATTAGGGACACCATTCAAAATGAAAACAAACAAACAAACAACATATGCCCTCCAAAAATGAACGTTCAAAAGAGCAAGAAAGGTGCTACGTCTGCCTTTTTTAGTAATCTCATCAGACCCTGCAACTCTGCCTGACCTAGAAGGGTCTAAGACTAAGCTTTTCCACTTATGCCTTTCCTTATACCTTTCTTTGGTGCCTAAGATACAGAAAATTATAAGGGGAAAACAGTCTCCCAGCTGTACAGGGGGAGTCTGCAACCTTGATGGCTTCACCTTATTCAAAAGAAAAATATTAGATAAAAGGGACAGCAGAGTAATAAATGTTTCTTGGTCTAACTGTGACTGTTCTTGATGTCTGTCTACAATACAGGGTGTCCCAGAAATCTCAGTGCAATGTGAAGCCTTAATAGCTTAACTGTGGACTGATGTACCTAGCTTGCAGTTAAGCCAATCTAACTATGGCTCATGGATCAGCTATATAGGTGGTTCATTCCACTACATGCCTATATAATCTGGACAATATTCATTCTTCATCCACTTGTTATTTTCTTGTGTGGGTAGTTAGATCAATCTGTTTTGAATGAATAAAAATTTCATTTAGAAGGCTCTACAATGTTCTAAGACTTGCCATCATCAATCAGGGATAGCTGGAAGACCTGCCCAATCTATAGGGAGTTCCTTTTCCATTTGATCTCTATACAGGTCAGTTTCTATAACAATAGCAAATATCTTTTGTTTGGTGAGCATATGTCTTCCTATTTTAAGCTTCTCATAATATTAATAGTTATATGTGCATCTGACAAAGTTATCTGTATAGTTATATCTTTCAAGGAATCATATATAGTTGTGATATATGCATGCGAGACACCTTGATAGAAGAGAACTTCTAGGGAAATGTTTTTCCTCTAACAAACAAAACACTTCTTTATATTCCACAAACAATAAGCTTGGCGAGATTTTGCATTTGTTACAAATTTTTTTTGACTCAGCTGATGAAGTCTGCTATAGAAATAGCATTTGTGAAAGCCTATCTATCCCATTCTCATACTTTATCAAGGACGTCCTTGATTTTGTAGATTATTTTGATGAGTATTTTGTAGAGATGCAAAAGTAGGTATAGGGGTTGATAATTATTGATATTTAAGTACCTTTAAAAAATAATATCAACATTTATTTTCAAGCATTTTGTATCCTTTAATTTTTTCAGCTATCTTAATAATCTCTTGCATCCTCAAAATTATGTGGCCTCCAATACACTCGTGTGTGTATTTGGTCTAATCTAATTACTTTTCCCATCTTTGACTTCTTTAGTGTTATTTCTGCTTCCTTGTATGTTAACACATTAAGAATGATGATGCTAAGTGTCCCAATGTAGGTGGCTCTACTGTTACTGTTAAAGAAATGGATTTGTTATAGAAATCTTTCCCTTTATTAATCTGCTTATTATTTTCTTTATACTAATTATCCTTAAACGCTCTAAGGATCACCTGGCTTAGTTTTGTCTCTCACTAGTATTTCTTTATATTTGTTTTCTTCTACTGGTTCTCACCATTTTATGAGATGATTACTATCTACAATCTTCTACAATCCTCCAGCATGAGATTGTTTCTAAAGCTTTCTTTTTAAAATGCAGGATCCAAGTTCCTAGTGAATTTCATTAAATCACTGCCCAGCTACCTTTGTGGCTTTAGATTCTAATACCAGAGGTGCTATCTTCTTTCATCTGTTCAGGTTAAAGGAATAAAGCTCTTGCCCAAGTTATCCAAAGTAGAGATAGTCAACAGAATATGTATGGAGGCATCCATTCATAGTATTTACATTAACACTGTAGGGTCACCTCTTATCTACATATGTAAATACAGGAATCAGCCCACTTGAGTTATTTTGAATTCCATAGAGTGCAGCATCATACCTTACCATTATGATGACATCAGCATTCTTCCAGTAATACTATATGACTACGAGTTGTGGAATACCACAGTCAAAATTGTAGAGCTACACACAAGACTAAAGAAAAGCACATGTGGGCATGAGGAGGCTGGAATGCATTACCAACAAAAACTGTTCAGGACAAGTAGCATTAAGGATATTATCAAAGAGATTCATGAGACTGGAAGAAGAGGTGGGCTGGTCAACGAAAGAACAGCCCAAATGCTTCATTGTTATCCATGCAATATCAAGTTATCTAGAAGGGCCTTGGTACCTCTGTGATCCCCTTCATAGATTTATATGGTGACGCAAAAGGCACACAGGATGAGAAGATGTGGATGGGTTGTGAGTTCCACCTTTTGGGGGGGAATACCCCCATCGAGGAAATCACATATCCATGGAAGTATAATTATTACAAAGTGGGGAGATAACTGTAGGTACACTTTCAGGATGATCAAAGTTATGACAACCATCAGTCAGTTAATTAACAAGAATTCATTAAGTGTTTATTATATATGCCAGGCACCGAACTGTGCCCTGGGGATATCAAACCAAAAAATTAAAGTCTCTGCCTTCAATTATAACAGCCTGTGTTGCCATGGAAATGAGAGATGCTCAGGAAGATGTTATCCAAATTCCTCCAGCCCACCCAGCCCCCGCTGTAAGCATAAACAGAGTAGACACTGAAGAAGCCACCACTCCCAAACCTCCAGAACCTTTGAGGTCATGCGGTCAGCTGCTTGAGGAAAGGAAACGCAAAAAGAGGCAGGGCTGCCAGGCACCCAGGTGCGAGCTCACCTAGTTGTAGTTCTGACAGATGAGCAAGGCTGCCGTGATAGTGAGGTAGAGAAAAAAATCCTGTCTTTCCTACCCCTCGCTGGAGTCACATCTTACTGCCTGGAGAGTCACATCTAAGGGGGTACAGCCAGAAGCTATCTCCCCTTTTAAAAGCTCATCAGTTCTTCCAACTCAGCAGCCAATGAGGGGACATTTAAGCATTTCAAATTGCAAAGCCCTTTAACTCATAAGACAGCTCCAGAGTCTCCATGTAAATGAATTAGAACCAGGCAGGAAATATCTGCACATACTCTGAGGGCTAGCTTAGATAAGCTCATCAACTCATATAAGTAAATATACCATATATACAAGGTAAATACAAGGCAATAGAGGCACTAACAGCTAGGGAGCTTAGGAAGGCCTCATGTAAAAGACAGCCCCTGAGCTGAGTTTTGAATGAAGGTAAGGATGCTAAAAAATCATCGATCTAGAGATGGAAGGGAACAGCCAAGCAGCCTTGACTTACCCAAGTCGCATAGGCATTAAGCAGGATCCGAACCCAGGACTTCTGACCCCAAAGTTTTGGCTCTTTCCACCGGACCACACTGTCAATTACTGACTTATCTGAAATGGACAGAAGAGGAATGGGAGATGACACAATCACAGATAAATATTCAAGCTGGATAATTCGTTCACCTCCTGGATAATCCAGTGTTTGCTGTATTGTGGTTTAAGGCCAGAGCAACTTTTGACTTCAGTTCCTGTTTGAAGTGATGTCACAGAGGACACATAGCAATGGGTGGGCCTCCCACCCTGACATAACTTTGCCAAGGTCCACTTCCCTAGGGCGGGGACCCAGAGGAGAGGTTTCTAAACCATGCTTCCAGTCTGAGGTTTATTTTTTTTTTTCAGAATCAACATCACACTTTGACTTTTTCTTTCCCATGATTTAAAAGAGAGAGAAAGAGAAGCAAATCATGGAGAAGGAGACAGTACACAGACAACATCGACTCATCCCAGGGGTTTCACCCGCTGTCGCGGCCCCTGGACTTCACAAAGTGGTCACTGAAGCATCTGAACTTCAGAGGAGCAAGAGTGTGGGGGGATTTCCCCCCACGAGAGAACCTGTGACTCCCATTGAGAAGCTGCTACAGGAATTTGGTGAGAGAGGGCCCTGGGGCCTGAGACTTGCTTCAGGGAGAAGACTTTGGGGCCCTGATGCTCTAAGGATAAATGTTGCAAAGAAAGCTGGTTTGTAACTGTGTTTAAGGCCTTGTGTTACAGATGCTAGTTTGGGGTGGGTGATGGGGGAAGAAAACATGCAAATGGAAAAATAGACACTTTGTGGGGGTAGAAGTAGGCCCCATCAGAGGATCTCTGATTTAGATCTTGGTAACTTAGAGATAGATCATCAAATCCCCCGCCATGATGTTACCGATGAGGAAAATAAACCCCACTTCATTTAGGTGAAGTTAAGGGACTTGCCCAAGGACACACCAAGCCTGCTTTTGGCTTGGTTGTCCCATACTACTGCCAGCTGTTATTCTGAAGGAACCAAGAAGAAAAAAATGATAGTATTTAGCAAAGATGCTTTACTGTCTCCAGATACCCAAAAGTATCTTTGACTTATAAGCAACAAATTGGGAGCTTATGCCACTGAAGGTAGGACCACGACTTCTGCTTCTCAAAAGATGCTACAATTGAGCAATGCATGATTTTTCCATTTGGTTCTGGCTTGTAATTTCACTTGAAATAAGTACAGTTTTTAGACTTTAAAATGGACTGATCTTTACTTTCAAGACCCGAGGTTTGTATTATCAACTGGAAATCTTTTCAAAGGAACTAGATGATAACATTTTATCAAGGAGTATTTGTACACAAGTCCCTATGCAGATATGTTTATACACACCTATATGTATGCAGTATATATTTATATGTAAAACTATCTAGGCAATAGATAAGCATACATATACATGCATATGTAACATTTAAAACTATCTGGATATACATGTATCATATATGTATTTTATATATATAGGTATATATGTGTATATGTAACTATATATGTCTTTACATATTATACACTGTATCTGGTATTTTAGTGAATTTTGAGGCCTTCCTGCCTTTTCCCTTCCACCTAAAAATTTCAGAGCATATTCAAATTTAAGGGTCCATAAACTTGCAGAGAAAGAGAGGTGTAGAGATTCCTAATTAAGTGAATTGTCTGCCAGAGTTGCATTGTGAATTAATGGTATTTAGGCCCAGAATCCCTTCTTTCACCTGCCCAGAACCCCTGATTAGCTCTGGGATATTGAATTGCTGGGACAATCCCATAAGTGATTTTTAATAAGGAGTTAAAAATAAAATTGGGGTAAACGGGAGCTATTGCTTGGACATTTCAAACTGGGGATGAAATTGAATGAGGAGAATTTAAATTTTTAATCTGTATTTGAGAATCTAACTTAGACAAATTTTATCAAGTCTACTACCGCATAAAAAAGGAAGTACGTATGAGCTAGGAGATGTTAACTTAGAACAGTAGTTCTTATAGCATTGGTGTTTGTTTTAATTAGAATCATAGATTTGGAGCCTAAAAGGATCTCAGAAGCAATCTGGCCCAACTCTTTTATTTTACAGGAGAGAAAACTGAGGTCTAGAGTGGTAAAGAGGCTTTCCATAGATAGTAAACACCAGAATCAGGATCTGAACCCAGACCCTGTGAATCCAGAGCCAGGAATCTTTCCATTATCCTACATTCTTATAGTCAGTTAAGTGGTGCCATAAATAGAGTACTGGGCTTGGCGTCTGGAAGATCTAAATTCAAATCCAGTCTCAGACACTTAATAGCTGTGACAAATCACTTAACATTTGTCCACCTCGGTTTCCTTATCTCTAAAATGGGGATAATAGCACCTATCTCCTAGGATAGGTTGTGAGGATCAAATGAGATAATCATTGTACATAATTCCCATTGTGCCTGGCCACAGTAGGCACTTAATGAATGCGAGAGTTTCTTCCCTTCCTGGTTACATATACAGTTCAACTTCCCACCCACACTAGGATCATGGTTTCTCCAGTTTTCTTAAGAGGCCTTGTGAAAATTCTAACAGTAAATTTGCTTTAATCCACTCAAACTTTTAAAAAATATACCACATATAGGATAGTTCACTCTCTGCAGAATCACTGTTATGGTTGACTCAAAAGGTGATGGAAGGACAAAAGATTGAAAAGATATCCAGGAAACATGTGATCAGAAAAGAAACTGGGCTGATCACAAAATGAGACTGAGAGGGAGGGAGGGACAGCTGAGGTGCAGCAGAGGTACCCACAAAATGCTGAAATACTAAAAGAATATTCTCCATTGCTTTGAGTCAGTCCTTTATGGGGACATGGATAAGATTCACAGAGGCTTAGATGGGTTATGATCTGAATTTGGGGGGGGGATGCCCACTGACTTTCAGGTGTGCCTTGAAAGGAAGGGGAGAACTGGAAATGTCATTAAAAGCAAGCAATGATAGGGAATCATGGCTCTTGAAAAGGTTAGCGATCGCTGTAGTGTGTAGGGAGCAAGCCTGAATTAATCTCTCTTACCTTGTTCTCTAAGATACACTCAGATATTGACTGGATAACAAAAGATATAATCAAAATAGCCTAAGAAGTGCTGAAGGTATTTCCAAAAGAATGGCATTATTAAGGCATCTCTAGGAAGTAAATGCTTCAAAATCATTGAATCATATCTTCCTCCCAGGGGCAAAACTGTATTTAGTAGCATCTTAGCAATAGGATTCAGCCCAGTATCTTGTCTCTAAGGGAAATGATGAGAGCAGCTTGGGTCAACACGATTGCTCTAATCTGTTTGGCACCAGAAAGCAGAGACAGGAGCTATGGGTAGATATTGCAGAGGAGGAATTAGACTTAATATAACACTGAGAGTTGTCCCAAAGTGGAAGCAGTCTGGCTTAGTAAGTAGGGAGTTCCCTGGAACAGGAGGCATTCAAGAAAAGGCTGAAAGGGCTGAAGATTTTATAGAAAGGATGCCTGGACCAGATGAAGAGGTCAAGGAAGATCTGGGTTTGAATCTCAGCTCTGCCACCTATTTCCTGTGTGATCTTGGGCAAATCCCTTCATTCCTCTTTGGCCTTAGTTTTCTTCATCTGTAAAATGGGAGGGGTGGAGAAACCCTTCCAGCTCTAAGGCTTATGATCTCTTCCAGGTTTAAGATGCCTCCGAAGAAGGCTTATTGGTTTAGTCTTTGTCTAAAGACAAAAACATTATCTTCATCCTTGTCTGAGAAAAAAGAGTCAGAGGGAGGAGACAAGAGTGTCAGAGGTCCTCTCTGTTGCTTCTCACTCTGCCATCCCTCAGTAGTGATGGGTCATATGGAAATAAAAAGAAAACCAGTATCCCTTAATTTGTAGGGAAGCATGTTAGAAGAGAAGGCATTTCGGTGAAGGTTCTCCATCTTCACGATTCCTTTTGCCCTTGTCTTAGCAGAGCCAGCCCCCCATGATTCTTTGGTGTCCCCTCACCCCCTGTAGCCTGGTCCATAGATAATTTTTGAAATTGGGATGAAAAGGGCTTGAATTGGGGGCAGAGTCCCTGTGTTTATACCCCAGCTCTGCCAAATATTAGCTGGATGACTCTGGATAAGTCTCTAGGCTTCAGTTGACTCATCTGCAAAATGAGAGGGCTTGATGAACTTTCTAAGGGGCTTTCCAGCTTTTCATCTGTGAGCCTGTGATCTGAGGGAGGTACGCACCTTTTAGCAAATACCATTTCCACTAGGGGTTTAGCTTTAGTGAAAAGAGTTCCTTGTCTGCACAGATGGCTCAAAGGAACTAATCAGGCTTCCACAAATTTCATTAAATTAAAAAAAAATCTCATAGAACAGATGCCCAGAGAAATTCCTGTCTTTGTTAACAGGCTTTCTATTCATCCAAAACATTGCCTTGGTTTGGTATGTCTTTTTATCCTGGAATCAGGGTGAGGGAGCAAGGATGCAGCAGTTAGCCTAGGTAATCCTGGACAATAAAAGATATAAATGACTTGTTTATGTGTCCTGTGCTCCCCCAACCCAGGAGAACAGAAATACCTCAAGGGTTCATTTTTGGGTTTGTATGTGCAGAGCTGAGGACAGTGTTTTGCATGTAGTAGGCACTTAACAATCTGTTCATGTTTGCATATATTCATGAATTAATAGTGAATAAAATGAGAGGGTAGAACCACATAGGGATGGAGGACTCAGGTGCAGCAACATCAGAAGGCATTAATACAAGAAAGGATGTAACTAGGATTTTTTTTGCACCTGCTGCAAACTTTGCCAAGGACAAATAGCGTGTAAGGCACCGCAGTTGAAGGAATCATTGGGGAAGATGAGGGGAGGGGAGAACTTGGGGTGGACAGAGATTCTAAGACACTAAAATGCTACCACTGGTGAGGTTGCCCATTTGCTCAAAGAAAGCAGGCCGCCTTGTATTTTCTATTTTGATTCATTATTCTTTCTTTTTTGAGGTAATTGGAATTAAGTGACTTGCCCAGGGTCACACAGCTAGTAAGTGTCTGAGGCTGGATTTGAACTCAGGTTCACCCTGACTTTAGGGCTGGTTCTCTATTACACTGTGCCACCTAACTGCCCCTCGATTCATTATTCTTGGAAACTGAGGTTTTTTTCTTCACACTTATGAGGGAAGGGGACAAACTTTTATTATAATTGTGATAATCATAATCGCTGGGATGTACATAGCACCTACTTTGTGACAGGTACTCTGCTAAGCACTTTACGAATATTACTTCAGTGATACAACAACCCTGGGATTTTCCTATTTATTTTTTAGTTGAGGAAACTGAGGCAGAGATAAAATGGTTTGCCTAGGCTCACACAGGAAGTGACCAGATTTAAACTCCGGACTTTCTGACTCCAGGCTCAGTGCCACCATGGTGCCACCTCTTGGTATCCAAGAAGCCTGATTATTGAGGAAAGAAGTGGGGGAAGTGGTTTAGACTACTAACTAGTACTTGTAACTAATTGTTACTTACTAATTGTTACTAATCCTTGTAACAGACAAATAGACAAACAGATAAAAAAAACCCTCCAAAATATAATGTTAGAGCTTGACATGAACCTTAGGGACCATCTAATGCATTTTATAGAAGATACTGAAACTCTATAAAGGGGACATGATTTGCCCAAAGTCGTTGAAGATGGCTCATTCAATTAATGGAATTTGAGGCTTAGATGAGGTATGGTGTTCAAATCTCATAAAGTCAAACTATTAGATCAGGGACAGACCTAAGAGACCTCCTAAATAAGAAATAAAGCTAAATAAGAAATGAGGAAGAGAATGGCCTCTTTACCTAGTCAAACAAAATTGATCTGGGAGGGGAAGACCCTGAGGGTTTCTGGAAGGTCTCCTACTGCAACCTGGGCCTTCTCCAATTGTCTTGATCTATATCTCACCACTGGACTCAGATGGCTCCAAAGGAGAAAGTGAGGCTGATGTCTTTGCATGGCCCTGCCTCACTTAAATCCAACTCACTTGCATCACCTCCCTGATGTCATGGTCCTCTTTGAGAGCAAAGGATGAACAGCAACAAGAGATCTTGTTCTACTCCCTCATTTTTTAGGGGAGGAAATAGCTCCCAAGTTTATATCAGAGCAGAGATTAGAGGCCAGATTCCTGGTTCAAAGTTTCCCCCCTCAGTTTGATGAAATGTATGGAGGTAGACTCTTTCACAGCAGTAGCACCTGCTCTCTTATTTAACATTTACATCTCATTTTCGGATGAGGAAACTGAGGCTGAGACAAGTCAAATATTTTCTCCAGCATCTCATAGCTATTAAGTAGATGGTGTAGAATTTGAACTCTGGTCTTCCTGTCCATAACTCCAGGGCTGTACTCATTATGCCACCCAGCTGCCTGGGCAAGCAGCTCATCAGGGGCCTTGGAAGCTCTCAGGCCTCTTGGCATGTCCTGGCCCCAAGCTCTTATTTGCCCTACTGAAAAGCCAAGTAGGGCAAAATTTCAGGGCAAAGAAAAGGTCTTGTAAGTTATTACAGGGGATGGGGCTAGGGAGAAAGGAATGTTCTTTCAGTAGAGGCTGAGGTGCTATTTCTGTAGCCTGACTTTGCCCTTCCTGAGAATCCTCCATTTCTGCCATAAAGGAGGGAGGTTGCTTCCCAGCCCAGGGCAGGCACCCAAAAGGCCCAGCAATTGTACTGTCCCCTCTCTCCAAGAAGAATATACTGATTAGGCAGCCTTGAAGGACCACTGCTGTTTGTACTAAGGGAACTAGTTGCCAGGGGTCAGGGCCAGGATTTCTTCCCAACCCCCAGATCAAGCCAGCTAGCCCTGGCTTGCTGCTGCTTCTACCCACCTCACACAAGAACCCCTCCCCCAATCCCCACATATACATATACCCTAAGATGAAATGGAGCTAGAGTCAAGCCTGTTCCCACCTCCCACATAACCAATCTCCCACCTGCCACCTTCCTTAGAGCAATCAGAGGCCCTGGGTTAAAATTCTGGCTTTGCTGCCTTCTGAAATTTTGGAGAAGTCACTTCCCCTTCTAAATCTAAGTTTGCTCTTCTGTAAAATAAGGCTGAAGCTTAAATACTTTGGCCACATAAGGAGGAGATGGACTCATTAGAAAAGACCCTGATGCTGGGAAAGAGTGAAAGCAAAATGAGAAGGGGGGATGGCAGAGGATGAGAGGGATAGTATCATGGAAACCATGAACATGAACTTGGACAGACTTTGAGAGATAGTGGAGGATAGAAGAGTCTGGTGTGCTGTGGTCTGTGAGGTCACAGAGTCAGGCAGGACTGAGTAACAACAAAAATGAGGGGAATGAGACTGTTCTCTAAGGTTGCTTCCAGTTCCAAGGCTATGACGCTATGTATTAGGTGCAGGTAACTTTACAGAATCTACGCTGAATGGGGTTGGAGGGTTGGAGATGATGCAAGACTCTGGAGGATAACGTAAGCTAACAAAACAGCAATGATGCTTGAAGGCTGGCTCTTGAAAACACTGAAAAACTGTAGGAAATGAATAATAAAAATAAGCATGGCTGCAAAATTTCAAAAGGTGTGGAAAGAAGCTGAACTGTTCAAATTCAAATGATTTGCTTCTTTAGTAATTAGTAATGAACGATTATTTAGAACCTTTTAGCACATGCCTGGTGCTCCATAGTACCAAGAACTACAACTACTCATTACAATTTCACAGGTTCTAAGCAGGGGTGCTGTGAGGCCCAAATGATATAATAGATGTAAAACACTTTGCAAACCTTAAAACACTATATAAATGCTAGTTATTATTATTATTATGAATTATCCTTCAGTCACTAAGCCTCCAGTCTGGTAATGACTTCATTCACTGAACCTTCTACTGTACTCCTGCTGAACCTAAACTATATTTTTAGAGTGATACAGGTGTATGCCTGTTAAATTAAGAACAGGGTAGGCAGATGGGAGTGGGAGTGGGAGGCAGCAGGCACACACTTTTCAGTTTAACATGCATTATTTACACTTTCTTAAGTTCTGGATGATCAGCAAAACAATAAGTCAAGCTCTGATTTTGAAGCCTGTTTGTGAGGTGGAAATGCTCATGTTGAAAATTTAAAGATTGGCTTTGTAATCCAATTAGAGCTGATTCCAGCCCACCCCTGGTTTTAAATCTCTACTGAACAGGAGCAAATATCTCTTTGCAGATTATTTGGTTCAGAAGCTGAGTTTGGGATAGTCAAAAATGAGACTCTCTCTGACTCTAGGCTTTATGTTCTTCTAGCCCCATTGCATATTTATATTTAATAGAATCAAGAACATTACTGACAGGCAATATTTTTCTTAGAAGGTGAAGATTTGGAAAAAGAATCAAAAGGTGAAGCTGAGGATATTAGCTGGTAAGTGAACAATTCATTTTCCTCCAATTTAACTAAAGGGACGAGAGAAATGATTATTTCTCTCTTGTATTTAATAACGAATTATTGTATTGGGACCAAGGTTTTTCCCCTTTTCTACTTGCTCAGAAATCAACCAGTGTGGGAAATCTTTCTCAAAGATTTATCCAGGCCAATGTCTAATCAGACAGTAAAAGAAATTCCAAGTTTGTGCTAATGGGAGGATTCCTACTCATTGTGTTTTCTCAAACAGGTCTGGGAAAATGTTGATTCTCTCTTTTGTGATATGGAAATTGATAAGCCTCTTGGACCAAGATTTGGGTGATTCAAGTCATGTACCCCAAGACCCTCATTGTATTATAGTCCAGCCTCTCATTGTTAATATTCATTTCTCATTAATTGTTAACCAATCAGAGTTGATTGCCACCCTCAGGAACACCTATTCTTCCAAGAGCATATAAACTGTGAGCCCACCACCATGAGGGATGTTCGGTCTAAAAGACAGACAAATGAGCATCCTTTTATTAAAAAAAAACACCTGGCATCATTAATAAAATGATTAAATTACCCATAAATTATGTCTCTTGAGCTTTTTAAATGCCACAGGGACATACTGGATTGTAAGCTCGCAGAGGACAGGGACCACATCTTGATGCACAGCTTATTCTCAATACATCTGTTGTTGAATGATGATTATTCATTCATTCAGCAATCATTTATAGACTGTCTGATATGTGAGGAGGATGGAAATCCTTACCCTCATGGTACTTACAGTTTAGGGAAAGAGGCATCATGTTACATGATACATGGGTTAGAGAGTTTTGCAACAAAAATACCAGGGAAGGTCTAGGGTAATTAACCCAATCAGAAGAATCAAGAAACTTTTCACGGAGGAGATGGGCAGTTAAGTTGGGTTTTCATAACCAAGTAGTTTTAGTGCTAGAAGTGACCTTAAAGATAACTTAGTCCAGTCTCCTCATTTAAAGAAGAGGAAACTGAGATCCAAAGATGGGGAGTGAGTAGTTGAATATCATACAAGTAATATAAGTGGCAGAGCTGGAATTCAACTTGGGTCCTCCTAGGCCAAATCCAATGGTCTTTCTTCTTTACCATGCTACCTCTCTGAAAAGAATAAGTAAGAATTTGAAGGTCAAAAGAGGAATTAGAAGGAATTTGCTAGTAATTGAAGTGGGGGTGGGACATGTGGGGAGAAATAGTTGGACTCAAGTAAGTATGTCAAGACCTAGATCTGGGACCCTAAAGAACCATATATTTTATCTAAATTGAAGACATTTGAGTAATTTGAAGATCATATTTACTGTTTGAGAATGCTGTGGAAACAACTACTGTGGAGATAAGATTTTAGAAAAAGGAGTTGTTATGGAAATTAGTTTTATCCTAGTTTTCCTCTTTTCTCTATATCCACTGTGCCTGCTCTATAATAAATACCCAGCAAGTAATTTCATTTACATTCTCTAGTTGGCTAATAGCCAAAAGGCTTTAGAATTTCAGGTACGGATCATTTGCCTGTCAGGCTGTTCCATGTAGTAAACATTTGGACATATCTTTCATTTTAAAAAAAAAAACATTTTTAAATGTTATTAGTATCTTTTCTTTTAATATTATCTTCATTTCCAAATATATCCATCTATCTGCCCCTACCTAGAAAGCCATCATTTATAACAAAGCATGAAACAGAAAGAGAAAAAAAAGCAGAAACCAAGCACACGTCAGCTGAGTCTGGAACATTTGCAATCCAACTTTCACAGCCACAATCCCATCCCTGCCCCTCCGCCACACCTCTGCAAAGAAGAGAAGGGAGATGCATTTTCTCATCTCTCCCTCAGGCTAAGCTTGCACATTATAATTATTCAATTTGAGCTTTGGTTGTTTTCCTGGTTCTTTCTATTTACATTTTGTTGTCACTGCAGTATATTGTTTTCCTGGTTCTTCTCACTCTACTTTGCATCAATTCATGTAAGTCTTCCCTTGCCTCTCTAGTACATATTTTTTCACCTGAAAAAAAGACATCATCTTAGGGAATAAAAGGTTTACTTTGACTCTTCCATTGTTCTGATGTATAGGGAGACAAAATTGTTGTGAATGAATAACAGGGAGTGTCAGGAGAAGGGAGAACCTAGGCAAGGAAGGAATCACTAACTGTCTTCTTTCATCCTTGATTTATGAGCAAAGCACAAACAAGATCCATTCATTACTTCATTATAAGGAATAAATTAGAACAGAATAAAATCTATATCCCCAGGGCCTCATTTAGGGGATATTTTTGGGAATCCCCATGATGTAATTGGTCTAGGGTGCTAGACCTGGTGAGAATGTGTCCCATCAATACTCTTTACTATCTTAGAGAATTACTTGGGGACATCGAGCAGCTAAGTGACTTGCCCAGGGTTACATAGGTAGAAGATGTTAGAGACAAGTATTGAACCCCAGGTCTTCCAGACTTTGAGGCTCAATGCTTATATATACACACATGCACACACACACACACACACACACACACACACACGTGTGTGTTTGTGTGTACTTGTATGTATATATGTACATACATGCGTGGATACATGTGTGTACACATGCACACACACATATAAACACACACATATATATGTATACAAAGTGTCAATATTAATCTCAGGAGCTTAGAAGTGAATCCATCCTTGCCATTTCCCTCCTCAAAATCATCTACTTTACCATGCTTAGAATTTTCCAGATTCTATTTTCCAAGTCTCATGAACCATCATTTACTAGGCAGTGTAAGCAAATAATGGGAAATCCTTACTTGTTCATGAAAGGCTCATTTAGACCATGCATCAAAGAAGTCCTATGAATTAAGAGTCCAGAGGTGAACCCAGAGACATAACTAGAAATTCCTATCATGCTCCTTATGAGTTCTGTGGAGCTGCTCTCCACTTTCTGTGCAAATTAATTGAAGGAATTCTCCTTCCTCCTCCTGCCAAGACCATTTGCCCCCATTTGCCAAAATTCTAGTTAGATAATGTGAGGAGGTGAAAGGAGATCAGGGTGAAAATAAGAATACCAAATCTCTGCCTCTCATGGGGCTTGAGGATGGGCAGGATTTCAACAAAGGATCAAGGTGAAGGCCAAGAAGACTTTGGATACCTGTGATGATCCTCACAATACTCAGTACTAACTGTTTATAAAGTGCTTATTATGCGCTAAGCACTAGAAATGCAAAGAAAGGTAAAAATCAGTCCCTCTTCTCAAGGAGCTCATGTTCTAATGGAGGAGACAACATATACAGAGCAGATGGAAGGTAATTTTAGAAGGAAGGCAGTACAGGTAAAGGCATCTAGGTGGCACAGTGGATAGAGTGCTGGGCCTGGAGTCAGGAAGACACATCTTCTTGAGTTCAAATCTGGCCTCAGACACTTACTGGCTGTGTGACCCTGGGCAGTTTCCTCAGTTTCCTCATCTGTAAAATGAGTTGGAAAAGGAAATGGAAAACCACTCTAGTATCTTTACTATGAAAACCCCAAATGGAATTACAAAGAGTTGGACATGACTGAAAAATAGAGTAAGAGAAGAGGAATGAAGTGTAAGAAGATTGGAAAGGTTGAAAGGAGTCAGGTTGTAAAGTTCTTTAAATGCCAAACAGATTTTATATATAATCCTGGAGGTAATAGGGAGCCACTGAAATTTATTGAGTAAGGGTGGAGGAAGGAAAGGACATGATCAGGCCTGCATTTTAGGAAAATCACTTTGGTAGCTGAGAGGAAGATGTTTTGGAGAAGGGAGATATTTGAAGCAGAGAGACAATTAGGAGGCTATGTTAATAGCCATATTGGTGGCAGAATGAGTGGAAAAGAGGGGGCTTATATAAGAAATGATGTGAAGATAGAAATAGAAAGACTTGGCAATGGCTTATATATGTGAAGTGATTGAAAAAAAAGGATGACACTGTTAAAATTTTTTTTTATCTGGGTGACTAGGAAGATGGTGGTGCCCTCAACAGTAATGGGAAAAGGGAGAGTAGAACCAAAATGGCGGAGTAGGAGGAAGCAAGGCAGCTGAACTGTGGCTTCCAAATAGATCTATGAAATGCACTAGAGTGCATCCTGAGGGAGAAATCCAGAAGAGGTCATGGCAGTTCCTTGTCCCACCCAGATGGGCGTAGGAGATAAAGAGTTGTGCAAACACTGGGAAGAGATTTGGGGCATGAGCTCCTTGGCATCAGGAGCACTCTAATGTCCAGGGAGAGGCTCTGCATACCATTACAAAAAGGAGTTCCCAGATCCAAGTGCACTGAGACAGGGATTGGTGCTTAACTGGCAGCTTAGTCACCCACTCCTCAGTTCTAGGTTTCGGATTCAGAACGAAGTAAGAATAACATAGTACTACACAGAGCAGTGCTGCTGCCTTCCTCAGGTAGTGAGGCCTGGGCCTATGGAGAGAGGAAGAAATTCAGAAGCCAGAACAGCAGCAGTAGCAACAGCCAATATCTCAGACCCCAAGCTCAGAGCAAGATATCACTTCCAGCATCTGAAACAGGAAACCAAAACCACAGGGGAGCCTACAATTCCACCACTTTGAACCAGCAGAGTTTTTCATATGGCTTATAGGGCTGAGTCCAGAAGAACTCTATGCTTACACAGACCCAAACCCAGGTCAGGAATGTACAGAGCTCAGACAAGAGGGAAGCAATCAGGTTGTCACTTGGATCAGACTCCTTTGGGAGAACTGAAAGATTTTAAGTCCTCTGATTGTCCAAGAGATCATAGGCTAACACAACACTCAATACCCTAAGAAAGCAGCAACAGGACCTTCCCCCAGAAATGCATAGAGCCCAACTTGAACATCAGGTCCAAAGTCAGAAAGTAGGCTGGAAGAATGGGCAAACAAACCAAAAAAAAGCTTTTTTTAAAAAAAGTAGCTCGTAAGTGAGCTATTAAGGTGGTAGGAACTCTCTCAAGACACAAACTCAGAAGAGAATGACTCTTAAAACATCTACAGGCTTTGCCTCAGAGAAAAATATAGCTTGGGCACAAACTCAACTAGAATTCCTAAAAGAGATAAAGCAAGAATTAAAAATATTTTTTTACAAATGAAATGAGGGGAAAACGGAAAAGGAATGGATCTATGGAAGGAATAATTAGAAAGAGAACTAGCAGTCTGGCAAAAGTTACAAAACTTTGCCCAAGCAACAAACTCACAGAAAATTAGAATGGACCAAAGAGGCTCCAATGACTTCATGAGGCAACAGGAAATATTAAAACAAAGTAAAAAGTCTGAAAAACTGGAAGAAAATGTGAAGTATCTTATAGCAAAAACAATTGACCTGGAAAACAGATCAAGGACAAAAAATTTAAGAATCATTGGACTATCTGAATATCACAATCAAAATAAGAGTAAACATCCAATTTTAGGAAATCTGAAAAGAAATTTGCCTTGATCTCTTAGAAACAGAGGTCAAAATGGAAATAGAAAGGATCCACCAGTCACCCCAAACAACTCTAAAATGAAAACTCCTCTGAACATCAAAGCCAAAATCCAGTTCCGGGTCAAAAGCAGCCAGAAAGAAAGAATTGAAGTACTGAGGAACCAGTCAGGATCACACACAATCACACCAGTATAAAGTAGTAAAGACCTTGGAATACAATATTCCAGAAGCAAAGGATATAGGCTTACATCTAAGAATAACTTACCCATCAAAATTGAGTGTACAACTGGGGAGGGGCGGGAGCAAACTAGAGAGGAAAAGGAGGAAATGGACCTTTAGTGAAATAGAGATTTCCAAGGATTCTTGACAAAAAGACCAGAGCTGTAAGGAAACTTTGATACAGGAGTAAAACTCTAATACAGGAGTGAAAAGAAATATAAAAAAGTAAACATGAATGAACAACGATAAAAGACTAAACAAAGATGAATTACTTACATTCAAATATGGGGAAGATGACACATGTCCCCTTTGAGCCCCATCATCATCAGGGTTCATAAGAGTCCAATCAGATAAGACCAATTAGACAAACCCATAGGAGGAGTTCATTATGTCTTGATTATCTTAAGAAAAGAATGGAAAGAGAGGGGAAGAGTAAACACTACCCAGTAAAACACTGGTGAGGCAGGAAGGAAAAGGAAGATTAGGGAAAATTATCTCATATTTGAGATATGGATGCACAAGTAGACATCTATGCAAACAAGGAAGGCACTGGCAGAAAGTGGCTAACAATTAAACCTCACTCTCTTCTGAACCGGGCAAAAGAAGGAAGAATATACACAGAAACACATGCAGAGTTAGGTTTTTAAAAAATCCATTTCACTCAATAGAAAGATAAGATGGAAAGGGTAGAAGGGAGGAAGGAGAATTAGAAGGAGGATAGATTAAGAGGGGAATAACTCTTAGGCAAAGCAAACTGAAGATTTACAGAAATATTTATAGCTCTTTTGGAAGTGGCAAAGGATGAGAATCTGAGGGAGTAGGCATAAATTAGGGAATGGCTGAACAAGTTGTGGTACATAAATATGATGAAATACTATTGTGTTGAACTTTAATCAGCGTAATGGCCAACCAGCCTTCCAGAGGACTAATGAGGAAACATCCGACCCATTTCTTGATAGAGACGTGAGGGACTTAGAATGCTAAAAGAGACGATTTTTGTTGAAATTAGTTTTGATTGATTGTATATGTTTGTAATGGGTTTTGATTTTCTTGTGTTCTCAATAGTTGGGGTTGGTGGGGAGGAGTAAGAAGGTAGATTTTAGCTGATTAAAACAAAATATTGTTTTTAAATGAGAATAGTGAAATTTGTCTTAGGTTAAGGTTTAGAGGAAAGATAATGAGTTCTTTCTTGGACATGTTGACTTTAAAATGCAGAGAAGACATCCAGTTCAAGATGTCCAAAAGGCAGTAGGTGATGTTAGATAAACTCAAGAGAGAGGTTAGAGCTGGATAGATTGGAGAATCATCTGTATGGGGATGATAATTGATCTCATAATAGCTGATAAGATTACCAAGCCAGATAATATAAAGGAGAAAAGAAGAGGTCCTAAGATAGACCTTTGGGGGCCACCCATGGTTAGTGAAGAACTAGCAAAAGCGAATAAAGAGTGGTTAGACATATAGTAAACAACAATGTCACAGAAATCTAGGAAGGAGAGAGTTTTCAGAAGGAGAAGGTGATCAACAGTGTCAAAATTTACAGAGGAGTCAAGAAGGAGAAAGATTGAGAAAAGGCTATTAGATTTGGCAATTCAAAGATCATTGATGATCTTGGAGAGAGCAGTTTCACTTGAATGATGAGACTGGAAGCCAGACTGCTCAGGATTTAGAATCCAGTGAGAGGAGAGGAAGTGGATTTGTTGATTGTAGATGGCTTTCTCAAATTTGGCAATGCGGAAGAGAGAGGATGATAGCTGAGAGTTTTTTTTTTTTTAAGGATGGAGGGGGAGACATTGTCATTGTAGGCAGCAGGAAATAAGTTAGTAGATAGGGAGAGACTGAAGATTAGAAAGAATAGAGGGATGGAGAAAGCCAGAAAGGGAAAGAGCCACTTCTTCCTAAGAAGCAGAAATGAAGAAGGAGAAAGTGGGAGAAGTGTGATGTGAGATGAGGAAGGGGGAAGAAGGGGAACTTTTAACAAACAGCTTCAATTTTTCTTTAGTGAAGAATGTGATGAGGTCCTCTGATAAGAGGTGTGGTGGGTGGACTGCCATGAGAAGCTTAAGGACAGACTAAAAGGTTTGGAATAGCAGCTGTGATGAGTGTCAGGGACGACAGGTTATGGGAATGTAGAAGGATGGATGGCTACAGTGAAGGCCCAGTTGGATTATGTAATATACATTTGTAAATGTGAGAAATGACAAGCAGGATGATTTCAGAAAAACCTGGAAAGACTTACATGAGCTGATGTATAGTGAAGTGAACAGAACCAGGAGACTATTGTACAGAATAAGAGCAATATTGTATGATGAAGAACTGTTAATTTCTTAGCTATTCTCAGTGATACAATGTTCCAAGACAATCTAAAAAGACTAATGACGAAATGTACTATCCACCTCCAGAAAAAGAATGACATTTGAAAACAGACTGAAGCATGCTATTTTTCACTTTCTTTCATTCTTTTCTTTTTATTCGAGTCGTATTGTACAAAATGACTAATATGGAAGTGTTTTAAATGATTGCATATGTATAACCCGTATCTGACTGCTTACCATCTCAGGGAGGAAGGAGGGGAGGAGAGAAGGAGGAAGGGGTAGAATTTGGAACTCAAAACTTTTTTAAAAATCATTTTAGGAGCAGCTAGGTGGGATAGTGGATAGAGCACTTGCCCTGGAGTCAGGAAGACCTGAGTTCAAATCTGGCCTCAGACACATAAAACTTACTAGCTGTGTGACTGTGGGCAAGTCACTTAACCCCAATTGCCTCACCAAAAAAAAAAATGTTTAACATGTAATTGGTGAAGGGGGTAAGATATATTAAATCAGAAAAAAATAAAACTGTAAATTTGACCCAGTTAGCACTTTCTGAAGCTCTGTTCAACAGCAAATGAATAGGAGTGAAGCCAGAAAATAGCATAAAGTAGAGAATGGTGCAGTGGATAGTGTACTGGGCTTGGAATCAGGGAGACTCATCTTCTTGGGCTTAAATCCAACCTTAGACATGAGCAGTGTGATCCTGGGCAAGTCACTTAACTGTATTTGTCTCAGTTTTCTCATCTATAAAATGAGTTGGGGAAGGAAATGGCAAACCCCTCCAGTATCTTTGCCAAGAAAACCCCAAATGGAGTCACAGAGAGTCTGACAAGACTGAAATGATTCCATAAGATGCTATTACTATACCTATTTTCCAGATAAGGAGAGTGAGTCTAAGAGAGATTAAGTGATTTGGTCAGGGTAGTACAGCTAGTAAATTTCTGAAGCAGGACTGGAATGTCAGTCTTCCTCATTCCAAGTCCAATACTATCCACTTCACCATACTGTCTTTCAGGGGAGGCCTTCTTTAGACAGGCCACTTTAGACATCCTCAGATCTGATCTTAGCTTACTACTGCCTAGCTGAGACACTATTACTACCCAGCCAATAAATAATAGGCTGATAATAAATAATAATCTGATCATTATGATGGGTGGGGAAGTGGCCACAAGCCATTTCCCCCCATTTTGCTCTTGTTCTTGGACACTGAGCAAATTGGAGGCAAGGAAAGTGTATTCCTTCCAACTGAAATGAAATACCAAAAATACCATCACACAGCCAACCTAAACTCATGGATTCACATTGCTTCATTTGGAATCCATTGTTATTGAATGGGCTATCTGGTGCCTTATTCAATCACAAATCAAAACTGAGACTGTATTGGTCAGAAAAATTAGCTACTAGCCTTGCATTGTGCACCATGACCTATTGAGAACAGTAATGATAGCTAGCACTTATAGCCTAAGAGGCAGTCACTATGCTAAGTGCCTTACAAATATTACATTTGATCCTCATAATGACCCTGGAAAGTAAATACTATTATTATCCTCATTTTACAGTTGAAGAAACTTACACAAATAAAAGTTAAATGACTTGCTCAGGATTATACAGCTAGTAAATAGCTGAAGTGGAGTTCAAACTCAGGTCTATCCTAACTCCAGGCTCAGTATTCTACCCATTGTATTACTTAGCTACCTCAAAGTCAGAAGAAAATTCCTTCTACAAAGGGGAAATTAGGACCATAAGTCTCGTCTACCTGTAAAGAGATTTTTCATCCAACCAAAGCTTTCTTGTCAGTAAGTGCCTCTACCTATTCCAGAAAAATCAGTCAAGGAAAGTCATCCCTATCAGGAATAGGAAGCAAAATGAATTTCTTGGTAGTCATTGTGCTCCCAAGCACCATTGAATGATCCATCACTTATGCTTCTCTTCTCCTTTAGCCAGATGATTCTAGAGGATGAAAAGGATGACCAGGATCAGGGTGACCTAAAAAGAGTGGACCAGGACAAAGACAAGGACAAAGACAAAGAAAAAGATAAAGAAAAAGAAAGAGTGGAGCAAGGAAGTGAAAAGAAGAAGGAAAAGAAGCAAATTAACACAAGCCAGCATGAAGAAAAGAGAGATACAGAGAAAGAAAACTGTGTTCTTGAACGAAATACTACACAGGCCGTGGTCAGGCAGTATTCAATTGAGAATGAAATAATTTTCGCATCTAGGGTTAGCATTCTAGTCTCATGTATAGGTAATGACTCTTCTTTCTATTTATAGGGAAAGGAACTAGAATCATTAAAGCTGGATGGCCTTCTGGAGACCGAGACAAATCTTGCCGTGAGTACCTTGGGGTACCGGTATGCACTTTGGGTTGTCCACCTTTTGGCACTCATACTGATGGTATAGGACCTGCTCATCTCTTCTTCCAGTCTTATGTGTCTCAAAAATGTCTTTTCTTTTTCTTTTCATACATGTTATATAGTTGGTAATATCCTTTTTTTGTAAGTTATACTCTACCTGCCAAATCTCTTCTTCCAATCATATTTTTTCAATTAATTAATTAATTGATTGATTTTTAGTTTTCAACATTCACTTCCACAAGATTTTGAGTTCCAAATTTTCTGCCTATCTCTCCCCTCCCCACACCCCATGATGGTGTGCATTCTGATTACCCTTCCTCCAATCCGCCTTTTCTTCTATCATCCCTCCCCCTTCTCTTATCCCCTTCTCCTTCTATTGCCCTGTACACCATTGCCTGTGTATCTTATTTCATAGTTGCATGTAAAAAAAAATTTAACATTCGTTTTTAAAACTTGGAGTTCCAAATTCTCTCCCTTCCAACCTCCCCACTCACCCTCATTGAGAAGAAAAGCAATTCGATGTAGGTTATACATATATATTTATGCCAAACACTGCCATGATAGTCATGTTGTGAAAGACTATTTCCTTCCATCCTATCCCACCCCTTTTATTCTATTCTCTCATTTGACCCTGTCCCTCTTCAAAAGTGTTTACTTCTGATTACCCCCTCCCTTCTATCACTCCTCCCTCTCTTATCCCATCTCCCCCTACTTTCCTGTAGTGTAAGACAGATTTCCATACCCAATTGAGTGAGTATGTTATTCCCTCCTTAAGCCAAATCCAATGAGAATAAAGTTCACTCATTTCCTCTCACCTCCCCCCTCTTCTCCTCCATTATAAAAGCTTTTTATTGCCTCTTTGATGTGAGATAATTTATTCCATTCTACCTCTCCCTTTCTCCTTCTCCCAGTACATTCCTCTCTCAGTAGTCTTAATTTTAGTTTTTAGACATCATCCCTTCATATTCAACTCATACACACACACACACACACACACACACACACACACACATACATTCCCTCCAACTACCCTAATAATGAGAAAAGTCTTATGAGTTACAAATATCATCCTTCCATGTAGGAATGTAAACAGTTCAACTTTAATAAGACCCTTATGAGTTTACCTTTTCATGCTTCTCTTGAGTCTTGTATTTGAAAGTCAAATTTTCTATTTAGCTCTAGCTTCTCAAGAATGCATTAAATTCCTTTATCATATTGAATGACAATTTTTTCCCTCTCATAGCCTGTACTGAGTTTTGTTGGGTAGGTGATTCTTGGTTTTATTCCCAGCTCCTTTGTCCTCAGGAATATCATATTCCAAGCCCTCTGATTCCTTAAGGTAGAAGCTGCTAAATCTTGTGTTATCTTGATTGCATTTCCACAATACTTGAATTGTTAATCTCTGGCTGCTTGCAATATTTTCTCCTTGACCTGGGAACTCTGAAATTTGGCTGTAATATTCCTGGGAGTTATCCTTTTGGGATCTCTTTCAGGAGGTGATTCTTCTAGTCATATTTATCTTCAATTATGTCTTTCCTGCCAATTTTTATATATATTATAATTGGTAACATACCCTACTTTAATCTTCCACCATTAATCTTTCCATTTATTTCAAGATTGTTTAGATATTATGATATGTTCCATGATCACCTATTGTATCACATTACAAGGTGATTGATTAGGTGATTAGGTTCTTGAAGAGGACCAGGAGATCATTGAAAAGACCTATGCAAATGTAATCTAGCCCAATATCAGCCTCGTTAGCCCAACTCTAAAATGGATGGACTAATCCAATAGTCTACTCATTCAGTTGTATGTCATAGTTTAGGCAATACATGTTTTTTGTCCACTTTTCACCTTGTAGTGCAATGAAGGAAGGTCTTGGCTACTTAACTAGCTGTATCCCCTTGGAGCCATTTAACATTTCTGGGTTTGTTTCCTCCTCTATAAAATGAGAGATTTGGACTAGATGACCTCTGAGATCCCTTCCAGTTCTAAATCCTATTATCTGATGACCCTGAGTCATTCTCATTTTAATAGGAGAAGCAAAATGAGGAGCATTGTCTGAGAATAAGTTCAGGGCACAATAAGCTATTTCATCATGAAGAACTGGAACAAACCCTTCCACCTAGACAGGACCTTAGTGCTAAGTTCTTTGCTTACATGTGATGTCACAATCCCTACTGAAATCAGAAAACTAGAGGGATCTGTGTATGTTCCTGCATGAGGTGTGATATGGACTTTGGTTTAGACCACTGAGTCATTTATAAAGTATCTAACATTACCTTGTGAGGATTTGCAAGGCAGTTTTGAAACAGGGCAACCCTCTGTTCTTTATTCTTAAGTGATGTAGTAGGAGATAGAGATAGAGAGGGGGAAGTATTTTATCACAACCTCTAGAAAGGCCAACCTTATGAAAAGGCAAATGGTATGATATAAGAACTTCTAGGAAGAACCTAGGAATGACCCAAAATGTTTTCCCCCTAACCTGCAATGGTGATCCAGACTCTACCATCATAAAGTCATTTCTTTGAGCCTATAAATGGCACTCATTAGAGTAACTCATTAGAGATTATCAGTCATTAGCTCTTCACTTCCCAAATCTTTTCCCTCTGGGAGGGAACATGGCCCTACAGGAATAGCCATAGGGTCAATAGGTTTGGATAGGGGAGGGGGAAGAGTTGTTGTCCAATCATTTCAGTTGTATCCAACTCTTCATGACCCCATTTGAGGTTTTGTTGGCAAAGATATGAGACAAATGAAAAACCTGAGAGACAGAGTTTTGGGTAATTAACAATAAACTTATTAATTAGGCTACCTGGCAATCAATAAACTGATGGACAGTGATTTCTCTTCATAACCAAAGATCCCCAGTGGAGATCCCAAGGGCCTTAAATACCTTTTTGAAAGGGAATGCCCCTCACAAGTGACAAATCAATCCTGATTGGTGGACATTTAATGAGGAGGTGGGCTAGAAGTCCTTAGCTCCTCCTGCTGAGAATGTGGCTTGACCATGACACTGTGCAGCCTCCAACAATCTGGACAAGGGAATCTCTCTTTATCCAGACCTCTGTGGGTTGGTTTTCTCCTTCATGAGCTGGGTCACCTTAAAGTCTACTGGAGGGATAGAAGGACATGGGCTCGTTTCCCCAGGGTAAGGACTCCCTCAATCTGAATTCTGTTTGTACTCTAAACAGAAATTAAGTCTCCCATTTGGATGGGGAACTGCCCAAGATTGATGAGCATGTTTCCTTGAAGGCTAGGGGCAATCTCCTCAATCAGTCATGTCCTTCAGAGACTGACTTTAACAAGAGCTGGGCCTTAATGAGGAAATAGAAGGAGAAAAGCCTGGATTATGAATTAATAACTAGGTATTAATAAAAATTGTATAATAGTAATTTATCTCAGATACTGGAGTGGTTTGCCATTTCATTTTCTAGCTCATTTTACAGATGAGGAAACTGATGCAAACAGGGTAAAGTGACTTGCCCCAGGTTGCACAAATAGTACATGTCTGAGACTGGTCTTCCTAACTCCAGGCCTAGCATTCTATCCCCTGCACCAAGGTCTAAAAGATGAGAGACTTTGAGAAGAAGAAAGATGAGGGGGGAGAGCAGGGATAAGAAGAGTATCTCAGAGAAGAGGCATTGATCTCAGTTTTGAGGTTCAGTCTCATAAGTTAGGGTGTTACAGCCTGGACTTCATCCAGGGAGTCAGTCCCCTGAAGTTCCTCCCACTAGGGGAAGTATTGGCAAGAGGAATGGGATGATGCTGCTCCTCTGATGAAATTTCCCTCCTTTCATCTCTGCTTCCCACAATCCTGGCCATTCACTCTTAAATATTCATGTCTCTCGGATTTCTTTTCACAGAAGCCACCTGTTGCCTTTGTAGAGATTGATTTGGAAGAACACACTGAGGAGGTAAAACACACACACACACACACACACACACACACACACACACACACACCCCTAGGAAGTTGAAGTTACTGTGCTTTGAAAGTTATACCCATTATATTTTTCTTGCTTAGCTAAGCATCATAGATTGTTAGAATGAGAAAGAACCCTGGGAGGTCATTACCACATGGGAGAAATCTCTACAATAGCATGGTGTACTGAACAGAGCATTTGGACTTGGAGACAGAAAGACCTGAGTTCAAATCTTGCCCTTAGCTTCTTACTAGCTGTGTGACCCTGGGCAAGCCATTCAACTGCTTTGTGCCTCAGTTTTCTCATCTATAAATTGAGAGGAGATTGAGCTACTTGGCCTTTGAGGTCCCTTTCAGCCTTAGTCTATGACCTCTGAAAGATGCTGACCCAACACTGCCTGAAAATGTCCAGTGGCAAGGAACATATTACACGGTAAAGTAGCCCATTTCATTGCTGGACATCCTAATCATTAGACTTCTTCCTCACAATGAGCCAATATTTGCTTCTCTGTAGTTAGAGATGTTGTGAAATGCCAGGCACTGTCCAAAATGGTGGGGATACAATCAGAATCAAGCAAGACAGCCCTTGCCCTCAAGGTCCCAGTTTGGATAGAAAAAAATATTTGGCAGCTGTGATCCCAACTCCTTTGCACTCTCACACATTTTAGAGGATATGACTCTGGAGTCAGAGGACCTGAGTTCAAATCCTGCCTCTTAAGGTTATTACCCATGCCACCTCGGACAAAACACAACATACCTGCACCTCGGCTTTCTTATTATTTTTAAATAAGAGCAGATGGATGATAAGACCTCTGAGGTTCCTTCCAGCTAGTCTAGATCTATGGATTCTACAATGGCCTTGGAAAGAACCAGATTAACTTCTGCCATCCCTTCCTCAAACCTTCTTGCTGGCCCATAGTCTCACACTTATCGATCACATGCTTTATACATTGGTCACAAACATTCCAGCATATGATCTACTGAACCACAAATGTCCATCTACCTTCAGCCCTGAAGCCAGGGCCTGGTTTTATGATCGTCATGAAGGAGTGAAAGGTACATTATACCAGGAACTAAGGAGTACTGGGTTCTAGTCTCAGCTAAGCCATTAGATATTTATTGAAATTGCTTAACCTCTGTGAGCCTCATTTTTCCCATCTGTAAGTGATGTCTGAACAAGAATGATTTCTAATGCCTCTTTCAGCTCTTATACCACATGATTCTTCATTTAAGAAGTTATGAGAACAAGAATGGTGTAGTCACAGTCATAGAGTTGAGCAGGACCTGCAGGGTTTTTTTCTAATTTCATTGTAAAATGAGAGGGACCTCATATTTCACAGAGGAAAGAGCAGACTAGAGAAAGTAAGTGACTTTCCTATGTATTACACAGTAAATAAGAAAATCAGGACATGAATTCAGCTGCTCTGACTCTAAAACTGTATTAGTCTTTTCCTTAGTACCCCTGCTTACATCTTACTCTACATAAAATGTTTTCCATTCTTAGAACAGCAGAAGTTAATTAAATGTTACTTGATTGGATGCTTGGGGGTCATGAAATGGAGACTATAGATCACAGACCATCCATTACTTAAGCTCGTAGGATCATTAAGATACTCCTTTATGATTTTTTAATTAATGAATTTTTACAAGCACTCTTCATCTCTACCTCCCACTGTTCTATATTGAACTGTATGAAAAACAAAAATGAAGCAAAAACCAGTCCTCATAATAAATGTGTAAACCAGCAAAACAGATTTCTATGTCAGCCATGTTTACAAAGATATAGCTTATTCAAGATGTAAGCCCATACCCTCTCTGGCAAGTGGGTGGCATGATTCATCTTCAGTCCTCTGGACTCATCATGCTACCCTTTATTTTTGATATTAGGAAATTGAGGCTCAGAGTTAAGTCCTGTGCCTCTTAAGGTCACAGTCTTCATTGGACTGACCATGAAGCTTCCAATGTGGTATTTGACATGAAGGAGTACTACTAATGCCTAGGGAGTGGGGAATGGGAGCTGGAGTATTCACATAGCTTCATTATGATAGAGGTAGATAGAGGGCTGTTCCTGGGGTTAGGAAGACCTGGGTTCAAATCCTAACTTTTGATACTCTGTGACCCAATAGAAGATACTTGATTTCATTGATCCTCAGTTTCCTCATCTGAAAAATGAGGAGGTTAGATTAGATGGCCTCTGTCCTTTAAAGTAACTTCCAGTTCTAAGCTCCTGATCCTGTGATTCCATGAACTTGCTGGTGCATGGGAAGGAAGCAAAAGATGCCTTCTTTTCTAACTCTAATTTTCTATGAAAATTGATGAAGAAAGGCAGTGTGGTATAATGGATAGATTTCTGGGCTTGAAATCAGAAAGACTTAGGTTCAAATCCTGACAGGATAGCTGGTGAGCATTAACAAGGCAGTTTACCTATGAGCTTTAAGCAACTCTCTAAGATGGACTGTGACCTACATTAGTATAGGGAGGTTCCCACATGGACAAGATATTCCTCCACACTTCACACTGCAAAGTCAGCAAATTTTAGTGACAAGATGAATTAAGCTAGTTAGATTTGAGAGAATCTCATGATTAAAAAAAACAACTACCGCTATTATAGAGGAGATCCATGATATTATGCAAATTAACTGGGTTGGGGGTAGGAGTGGAAAAGATGCTCTCTCAGTGTGGAAATATCCGTTCCTTGGTATATGGGAAGGGAGCAAGGAGGCCACATTCAATGTGCACAGAGCATATGTCATGGAGGCCCTCATGGCCCTTATTAAAATAATAATAATCAAATCTAATTAGAATGAACACTTCTTACAAAGAGAGCTCAGAATACTTTCTTAGCTATTTCATATATTTTGTCTGAATATGCTATGAAGTAAAGAAAGGAAGCATTATCCCATCCCAAGACTTAAAGGAAATAAAAGACTAACTGAAGTTCATATAGCCAATCAATCAACCAATAAACATGTATTAAGCACTTACAGTGTGCCAGGTCTTGCACCAGGTACTGTACAAATACAAAGAATGAAATCATTTCTATTCACAAAGAGCAGTTAGTGGCAAATGTCCCTTGACCGGGCAGCCCCACTGCCTAACTGAGGGGGAAAAATGACCCAAGCTGTGAGTCCCATGTCCAGGCTACAAATTTATGGGGAAGGGGTCCCCAGACTTTAACAAATTGACTCTAAATTAGTCTTTTTTGTCCCTGGCCAATTGTAATAAAGTGCTACTTTGAAAAAGAAAGAGTAGTCTATTCTGCAGGAATTGGTGGTGCTGGTGGCAATGTGGTCACACCCATAGCCCCTCCACCCCAACTCATTCTCTTCCCATCCACCATCCCTGGGCTCACAGGGCTTGAGCCCTACTGATCTTTGTTGAATGTCACTAATTTCCTATCCCACTCTCATTTCTCTTCGTGTTTATGAAATTTATCTTTTTATCATTATTTATGATCAGAAAATTGAAAGTACTTTGACAGAAGAGAAATCATCTAAGGCTGAAGCAGGAGATACATCTGAAGATGAGTAAGTGATGCTCTCCTATATTTTTTTGCTTCTGGCAGAATGTTACTGAGAGAAGCTTTGTGTCATCCTTGTGGGGCTTCAGAGAGGGTGGGTACTTTATACTCTACAATTAAAGTGTGGATTGAGAGTATGGAGAAGAACTTTCATAGTGACTATAATACTAGAAGGCCTAGGGCTGGGGAACAAGGAAACATTGCCAGCCTCTTATTATTATTCTTTCCCTAAGACACAGAAGGTTGATGCCTTCTTTACTGTTGCTAAGGGTCAGTGAATAGAGCACTAGGCCTGGAGTCAGGAAGACCTGAGTTCAAATCCAGCCTTAGACACTTACGAGCTGTGTGAGCCTGGACAAGTTACATAACCTCTCTTTGCCTCAGTTTCTTAATCTGTAAAGTAGAGATGATAACAGCACCGACTTTCCTGGTTTGTTGTGTGGAACAAATGAGATAATAATTGTAAAGCTCTTAATACAGTGCCTGGCACATAGTAAGCACTATAGGTATATAGATATGTGTGTATGTATATGTATATATGTGTATATATATGTATACATATATATTAATTATGATTATTATTATTTCTGGTTTCCCTACTCTATGATCTCTTTGGAAGAGGTGGTGGTGACAGGGAGAAGATGGCCGAATGTCCCTTATTCTCTATCCCCTTTCCTTGTACCTCCTTGATAATAACATGTGAATGAATGAATGAATGATTGAAAAAATAGTTGACTAAGAACTTAGCATGTGCCAAATACTGGGCTAAGTTGCAAAAAATAAAAGAGAAAATTGATATAGTCTCAAGGATATCATACTATAATAGGAGACAAAATATATCACAGTTCAGCTGGAAATCCCAAGGATGCTTTAGTAAGACAGATGGCAAGGTTCAGGGGTTCTTAGGGTACAAGTCAGATGGCTGTACCTGGCCATCTGGAGCATGTAGCACTCAGGACAAACAGGAAGGATCGTAGTTGATGACTCCAGAACAGAGGGCCTGGAGGGTTCCTGCATTATGGAATAGATTGTTGGGAAGGGGCCTGAGGGCCCTAGTGGAATGATAATTCTGGGATCCCTGCCACAGGAGTTTGGGATGGATTGAGGTGTAGAGGAAGTGTCAGAATGCATGGGGGTTGGAGAGGTATTAGTAACCAACCAGGAATAGGAGAGGTGACATTGGCAAGAAGGCTTGGGAGAGAAAGGAACTCTGAGGTATTTATGTACTTCAACATAGGTGTGGGTTTTGGGTGGTTTGGGTGAGGAAGGGAGAAAAGGTCTTCATTTTCACTCATAACTACCTTCTATCCTCTTCCTTTCCCCCAAGTTGCTTTGGCCTGGCTCAAGAAAGGACTGTAGTTGGCCTAGGAATGAGGAAGGGAGAAGGAATAGCAACCTCTTAAGGCAGCTAAATGGTGTACTAGACGAAACACTGGATCTGGAGTCAAGAAAAGCCAGAATTCAAATCTGGCCTCAGACTCTTAACTAGCCATGTGACCCTGGGTACATCGTCTGATTTCTGTCTGCCTCAGTTTCCTTATCTGTGAAATAGGAATGACAATGGCACCCACCTCCCAGGGTTGCTATAAGCATAAAATGAGATTTTTATAAAGTGATTTATAAACCTTAAAATGCTATATAAATGCTAGGTCTCATTATCATCATCATCATTATTACCAATGTCAAGGAATTTGTATATAAGTACTATGGGGAAACATAGTGGGGTGGGGAAGGGAGGGAAGGAGGAATTGTTGCAAAATCAACAGAAAAAATAATCATAACACAATTTTCAAAGATTCTTACACAATAGTTTAATCCTGGTTCCCAGAACTATTGAAGTAACTAGTTCCCTTGTTTTTGGACTCTGTCCTGCCTAAATTAGCCTCGAAATGGACTCCCTTCTAGGTTCCCAGGTGCGGACTTGGCTAGCCAGGCTGCTGAATCTCCAGCCCTTCATTATGAAGTGGGAAGGTGAGGGGCTAGGGCTAGGGCAGTTTCATTCCTCATAGAGTCCCCCACAACACAGTCATTCCTGAGATCCGATGCTGGTATCTGCTGCCTCTCTTCTTCCCCTTCTCAGTGACCAGCAGGAAAAGACTTTTCCCTGTCTGGGTATCAAGGCTATCTCCTTCTCCCAGTTGACTTACAGGGTTTTAATTCACAGCTCTTGTCCTTGGTCTGAGGAAGAGGAGGGCGTCTCCAGAACTCAGAGATCCTACAGAAGCTGCCTTCTGTCTCCCCCTTGAATTCTCTATTGTAACTCCTCCTTGAAGTTAGTTGTACTAGTCAGAATTGTGGGAATTGATTTGGTTCATTATTGTCAAATTTTTTCTTCTACTAAGGCAAGGTACCCAGACCTATGCCCCAGGCCCCTTTGAGCTGACACCTTCAAGTTCTTCCCTTCACTGACAATTTTTTTTTAAGATTCATTAATTTATTTATTTTTAGTTTTCAACATTCACTTCCACAAAATTTTGGGTTCCTAATTTTCTCCCCATCTCGTCCCTCCCCCAACCCTAGACAGCGTGCATTGTGAATACGTTTTCCCCTAATCTGCCCTCCCTTCTATCTCCCCCCTCCCCTTATCCCCTTCCTCTTCTGTTTTCCTGTAGGGCAGGATAGATTTCTATACCCCATTGCCTATATATCTTATTTCCTAGTTGCATGTGAAAACAATTTTTTAACATTTGTTTTTAAAACTTTGGGTTCCAAATTTTCTTCCTTCCTCCCTCCCCACCCACCCTCATTGAGAAGGCAAGCAACTTGATACAGGTTATACTTGTGTAGCCATGCAAAACACTTCCATAGTAGTCATGTTGTGGAAAACTCACTATATTTCCCTTCAAACTAACCCACCTCCTTTTTTCTGTTCTCTCTTTTGACCCTATCTCTCGTCAGAAGTGTTTGCTTCTGATTACCCCCTCCCCCAATCTTCCCTCCCCTCTATTTCTCCCCCCTCTCTTATCCCTTTCTCCCCTATTCTCCTGTGGTGTAAGATAGCTTTC
This sequence comes from Phascolarctos cinereus, assembly GCF_003287225.1. Taxonomy (NCBI): domain Eukaryota; kingdom Metazoa; phylum Chordata; class Mammalia; order Diprotodontia; family Phascolarctidae; genus Phascolarctos; species Phascolarctos cinereus. The sequence goes on along the minus strand of NW_027556180.1, from coordinate 171,651,809 downwards.
CATACCCAATTGAGTGTGTATGTTATTCCCTCTTTAAGCCAAATCCGATGAGAATAAGATTCACTGATTCCCTCTTACCTTCCCCCACTTCCCCTCCACTATAAAAGCCTTTTCTTGTCTGTTTTATGTGAGATAATTTACCCCATTCTACCTCTCTCTTTCTCCTTCTCCCAGTATAATTCTCTCTCACCCCTTAATTTTATTCTCCAGATATCACCTATTCATCTTCAACTCACCCTGTGCTCTCTATCTATCAATCTATCTACACATTCAATTTTTTTCCCTCCTACTACCCTAATACTGACAAAGGTCTCATGAGTTAAAAATATCATCTTTCCATGTAGGAATGTAAACAGTTCAACCTTAATAAGTCCCTTAAGATTTCTCTTTCCTGTTTACCTCTTCATGCTTCTCTTGAGTCTTGTATTTGAAAGTCAATTTTTCTATTTAAGCTCTGGCTTCTCAAGAATGCATTAAATTCCTTTATCTTATTGAATGACAATTTTTTCCTCTCATAGCCTATACTGAGTTTTGTTGGGTAGGTGATTCTTGGCTGTAATCCTATCTCCTTTGCCCTCCAGAATATCATATTCCAAGCCCTCTGGTGCCTAAATGTAGATCCTGTGTCGTCCTGATTGTGTTTCCACAATACTTGAATTGTTTCTTTCTGGTTGCTTGCAATATTTTCTCCTTGACCTGGGAACTCTGGAATTTGGCTGCAATATTCCTAGGAGTTTTCCTTTAAGGATCTCTTTCAGGAGGTGATAGATGGATTTTTTCCATTTCTATTTTATCCTTGGGTTCTAGAATATCAGAGCAGTTTTCCGTGATATTTTCTTGAAAGATGACGTCTAGGCTCTTTTTTTGATCATGGCTTTCAGATAATCTGATAATTTTTTAGTTATCTCTCCTGGATCTATTTTCCAGGTCAGTTGTTTTCTAATGAGATATTTCACGTTGTCTTCTATTTTTTTTATTCTTTTGGTTTTGTTTTACAATATCTTGATTTCTCATAAAGTCACTACTTTCAATTGCTCCATTATAATTTTTAAGGAAGTATTTTCTTCAGTGAGCTTTGGGACTTCCTTTTCCATTTGGCCAGTTCTTCTTTTTAAGGCATTCTTCTCCTCATTGACTTTTTGGACCTCTTTTGCCATTGGGGTTAGGTTATTTTTTAAGATCTTATTTTCTTCAGTATTTTTTTTGGGGGGGTCTCCTTTAGCAAGCTGTTGACTCATTTTTTTTTCTTTTTCTTTTTCTCTTTTTTTTTGCAAGGCAATTGGGGCCAAGTGACTTGCCCAGGGTCATACAGCTAGTGAGAATCACGTGTCTGAGGCTGGATCCAAACTCAGGTCCTCCTGACTCCAGGGCCAGTATTCTGTCCACTGCACCATCTAGCTGCCCCTGTTGACTCATTTTTCATGAGTTTCTTGCATTTCTCTCCAAATTTCTCTCTTTTCTCTCATTTCTCTTCCCAATTTTTCCTCTACTTCTCTTACTTGCTTCTCAAAATCCTTTGTGAGCTCTTCCATGGCCTGGGACTGACTCATATTTTTCTTGGAGGCTTTGGATGTAGGAGCTTTGACCTTGCTGTCTTCTTCTCGTTGTATGTTTTGATCTTCTTTGACACCAAAGAAAGATTCTATGATCTGAATCTTTTTGTGCAGTTTGCTCATGATCCCAGCCACTTACTTGAGCTATAAACTCTTTATTAAGGCAGAGGTCTGCTTCCAGTGTGGAGAATGTACTGTCCCAAGCTTTGGGGGTTTTGTGCATCTGTTTTCAGAGATACTTCTAGGGACCTGTAAGTTTTCAGTTCTTCCAAGGTGGTATGATCAAGGGCGAGGTATTTACTCCTTTCCTAGCCTGTGTTCTGGTCTATGAGTGACCACAAGCACTCTTTTCTGCCTTGGAACTGTGAGGAGGATTTTCTTTTCACCACCACTACAAGCTCCACCATGCCAGCACTCCTCCTTGCCCTACGATTGCCGTCCAGAACTGTGACCCAGATCCACGCACAGGCAAAGCAAGAGAATCTTGCCTCAGCACCAGCAAAGAGATGCCTGCAATCCCCTTTGATCAGCCACTCGATTCCTACTCAGTCTGTGGGCCAGAAGCTCCAGAAACAGCCGCTGCCCCAGGGCTACACCTGAACTGGGGCTGGGACTAAGCTTCTCTCTCACAGACTTTTCCTACTGACCTTCTAAGTTGTCTTTGGCATTTGTGGGTTGAGAAGTCTGGAAACCATCATAGCTGCCAGTGATTCAGTCCCCTGAGGACTGCTCCAGGTTCTCTGAGGCCTGGTTTTTGTCTGTGCGCCCATGCTGAACTACATTTCTTTTCCAGCCTGGCAGGATAGACCTTTCTAATCAACCATCCAGGTTGTCTTGGGCTGGAAATTTGTTTCACTCTCTTTGTGGCTTCTGCTGCTCTAGAATTTGTTTAGAGCAATTTTTTACACATATTTGGAGGGGTTTGGGGAAAGCTCAAGCAAGTCACTGCTTTTACTCCCCCGTCTTGCCTCTGCCCACTGACAATTTCCATATAGGTTAATTGATTCTCCTGTTCTTAGGAGTCCCCTGGTGGGCCCACTCCTACTCCTTTTCTATTGGTAGAGTTGAGATGTTAAATACAGCCTGGAACCAACAAAGACTGGGTATGTTTTCTCATTCTCAGAAAGGATCCTATAGATCTTGTTTGTATATAGTTGCTTGCATGTTGTCTGTCCCATTAGACAGTGAGCACCTTGAAAACAGGGGCTTTTTTTTTTGCCTCTCTTTGAATCTCCAGCATTTAGCACAATGCCTGGCACATAGTAGGTGCTTAATTAATGCTTATTGACTGAACTCACCACTTAGCTACCTTCAGTTGATGTGTTTGGTTAGACTTAAGGCTTTCCACCCTGGGTAGGGGTCTTGAAAACTATATGTTGTTACAATAATTACAGATAACAGGAATGCCTTGGCATATAGCAATATCAACATTTTCTGCCTCTTTCTTAGTCCTTTCCTTTCACCCCTAATTTGAGTAACTAGAAAGGGTTATTTAATCCGTTTTTCATGTGACAAAAAGGCCTTTGTCAGTAAAACCTTCTTGTAATCTTCTGGAGCCACTATATGGAAGAGAAGATTGCATGCTTTAGAGGAGGTGTTCTGGGTTTCAATCTGGGCATAAAAGCTGACATTTGCCCTTGTTCTAGCTTCAGGGACATCATAGATTCTTGAGATCCAGAGACCTTGTTGTAGCTGCTTGTTGCAATTTTCTCCCTGAAAACACTGGAGTTGTCTCTCCTTGTCCCAACACAACCTCTGATGGAGAAATTAATAATCTGTGAAAATGTCCAGTAGAAGAAAGAGAAGAAGAGAAGAAGAGGAATGGAATAAGAGGGGAAGAAAAGGAGGGAGGAAAAATGTGTTATAGGAGAAAGTAGTAGGGTGGAAGACAAAGAGATAACAGGGAAAGGTGAATCGACATCTTTATGAGGTGGAAAGTTAAAGAATGGGATTTGGGGAGATGGTGATTTCACTTAGTCTGGTTTAAGCCTTCATTCTAGAGAGTGACAAATGATCTTTGTAAACTGAGCTATAGACCTTGAACTAGGTCTTTGGATTTAGTTATACTGGGAGTCTAGGCTTCATCTTCTGTCTCCTTTGGTGAGGCAACTCATCAATTTTGAGCTGGAGTTTGAAGTCTTGGACTAAATATCATTGAATTCAACTCCTTCCCTCATTTTAACAGATAAGGAAACTGAGTCTTAAAGGATGCGCACAGATTCAAACCCAGGCCTTCCCAATTCAAAGTCCATTCCTTTATTTCTCATGCCAAAACATATTACCTTCTCTATATATAGAGGTATATGTCTGGGAGGTACTGAGAGATTGCAAGATTTGAACTCAGATTTTCCTGATTTCAGGTTCAGTGCACTAGCCACTATACCAACTAGCTGCCCTTCTGTAAGCAGATCAAGAAGTTCTGTGAATGACCGTTTACCTCTATGATTCCCATAGTGCTAGACTAAATGTGGACCTATTTGCCAGTATGATTTAAAGGTGAGACATAAACCCAGGTCTTCATGGCTCTAGGGGCAGCTCTCTATACACTAAACCATATTGACCACTTACTGAGGGAAGAAGATTAACCTTCTCTTCAAACAATATAATAGCAAAGCAGGCCATTCTGATAGCACGGTTGACAGATGGGAATTAAGTTTAATGTGAAAGAGCTGGAGAAGTGTCCAAGAGGTGAAGGGGATTTGATTTCTGAGCTTCCTCTACTTCAGTCAAGGGTAGAATTGGTGTGGGGACAACAAAGGCTTAACACTCCCTTACTTCACCTGAGTAAAATACCCTGCAAAACATAAGCATGAATCAATCCCTCTGTAGTGAAGAGCTCAAAAGCATTTTCTATCATTGATTCTTAAAATTTTAAATTAAAAATTTTAAATTAAATTAAATTTAATTTAAAAATTTAAATTAAATTAAAATTTTAAAATTTAAAATTAAACATTTTAAATTTTAAATTAAATTTTTTTTAATTAAAATTTTTTTAAAATTTACTTTTTGCTTGTACTAAAAGATCTGATCACTCTCCAGAACAAAGGGTTAAACTAGGCTGGGGCAGACTAAGTGAAGTTACTATTTTCTTCTGTTTTTAATGAGTCAAACAGTGAAGAACCTGGCCATGGAAAACACCACGTGTGGGACCAGACAGGATGAGGCTTTATTGATTATTTCACTTCTCATCAAAGTGCTGGGCAATAGTAGAATCTTGAAATGTTATGCTCGCTCCAAACCCCATGACTCATTCTTTTCATCTGAAACAAAGATTTCTAATTGTCAAGGAAGCCTGTGTGTGCTCAGAAATGGAAAGCACCTAGAGGGGAAATCAAGGTCTTGGGACCTCTCCTCATTGCCAGGATGCAATTTAACTCACAGCACGTCTGTGACTGAGTTGTCACATACCGTATAGAGAATTCTAAAGGAAATCAAGCTGATTTCTCACCAAGACCCCCCTGAGATCAGTCTGATTCCGGTTCTGAGCCAAGCCAATGGCTGTGAGAAAAAGTAGAGAAAACCTCATGCTCAACTTTGCATTTCTGATCATGTCATTCTTGCATCAGCTCTTCCCTGCCAACCTGTGAACGCATGCACTTTGCCCAAACTGCTTCCCCAAGAAGAGGGCTTAGGTGATGCTCTAGGAAGGAGGGATATTTAGCTTGCAGAAGGCTCAGAGGTAACACAGCAATTATCTTCAAGTATTCAAATATTTGGCTTGTTCTGGTTTGCAGTAGAAAGCAGAAGGGGGAGCAATGGGTGTAAGTTTCAAAGAGGCATATTTAAGCTAGGTATCAGGAAAAATCTTCCTAATAATTCATTGGGGATGTACAAAAATGGATTGAGCTGCATCAGGAGGTGGTGAGCCCTCCTTCCCTGGGGTTCTTCAAACAAGTTGAGGGGATGCTCATTCAGGTATGAGTTAGACTAGATAGTATTCAAGGGCCCTTCCGACTCGGGGATTCTGTGATTATGCCCTGTCAACCTTCTTCTTGCCCACTTCCTGTTTTTAGGAAAATGCTGCAAACCTCTGCTTTGCCTCTTTTTAGCTCAGAGCTAGAACTACCCGATGCTGGAGAAACAAAAACAAATGAAAATAATGGGATCCTATAGGAACAAGCCCATCTCCTTTCTGCTGCCATCCCCCGCCCTCACCTCCCACACATACCTAGGTGCTGCCGCTTCCTGGAACCAATATTTCTTTCTAGGGCTGCCAAGTAAATCTGCTTCATTTCTTCTGGTAATCATCATCACTAGCATTTATATAGTGCTTCAAGGCTTGCAAAGTACTTTTACAAATGTTATCTCACTTTATGCTCTCAACAACCCTGGGAGGTAGGTGCTATTATTAACCCATTTGACAGATAAGGAAACTGAGGGTCCACAGGGTTCCATAGCTAATAAGTGTCTGAGGCCAGATTAGAACTCAAGTTTTCCTGATACCAGGTCCAATGCTCTAGCCAGCATACCAACCAGCTGCCTTCCTGTAAGCAGGCTGAGAAAATCTGTGAATGACCACCGACCTCTTAGATTCCCAAAGTCATCTCCGTGCAATAAGATTGCTTGTTGAGACCTTGTACCGACAGACTCACAGCGGGTTCTAAGGTGCCACATCTACACTAGGGAAATTATTAGAGAGAAGTATGGAAGTAAGAGATAGAAATGGATGGGATAAGGAATTTGTGCTCCTTGGGTAGTGTTTGAACAAAGAAACCCCTTTGTGTTGCTGTTCCCCAGAGGCTTTAAGCCTTCCCAGTAATGCCTTCAACTCAACATCACACCCACACCCACACCCACACAAGTACATATACACATACGTATAGACATGTAATATATATCTTTGTTCATGTATTTTATACTATAGGAATTGCCTGAATTGCTTCCCCCAACTCCTGGCTTTGCTAAGGGGATATTTAAATCTGGATTGTCTGATACTTTTGTCACCCTGGAAACCACAGTCTGAAGGGAGTGGAAAAGAGAAATGATCAGGCTCCTCCCCAGTGATCCAGATGACCTCTGGTTCTGTCTCCAATCCTGTATGGACTATACGGATCATTTGAAATGAAATACTTTTTTGGCTCGAAGTAACAACAGCATTTCCATGAGCCTTTCTCCTCTTAGGCAAGCCAAAGGCTTCATATGATTGGATCATACATTTTGGATAAGCCTACCTATGCTCCCTATCTTCTCTCAATGACTCAGGAAATGTAATATGTAATTTTATAATTATAACTGATAAAATTTATAATGTAATAATAACCATGTAAATAGTAATTGTTTCTCTTTTGGCCAGAAACCCTGAGAGTCTTCCCCTCCCAGTTTGATTTTTTTTTTTAAATTAAAGGGGCCATCCCTTGGCTCACTTCTTAAGCAGCCCTAATCAGCAAATGGGCATTGCCTCAGTCAAAATGAGACTGCTAAAGACCTTAGCTTAAAAAGGCCAAGGTCCCCTACTGAATCCTGGGCCATCTCCAGTCATCGTGATGGATGGCCACTAGAACCAGATGGCTCCGGAGGAGAAAGTGAGGCTGGTGACTTTGCACAGCCCTCCCTCATTTAATTCCAATTTACTTGCAAGTCATGGCATGATCTTCCTGTTGTCATGGTCTTCTTTGAGAACAAACACACACAAGAACAAACCACAACCTGTAACCATTATGCAGGGGTATGCTGATAAATGTTTAGCAGCTAGCTCTCTGGGAGGGAAAAAGTACACGGGACACATTTTAAAGTTTAATTTGTGTTATTGATATTTTCTCTATCACTTTCCTAAGTCTAGACAGTTAACAAAGCAATAAACTAAGCTGTGATTTATAGTGATTGCTGATTTAAGAAAGTGTAAATGTTCACACTGAAAATTTAACAATGGAGGCAGCTGGGTTCAAGATGGCTCCAGTACCTTTGCCCTTATATCAGAGATGCCCACAGAATAAAGGGCCTATGGGATTTGAAGTTTGAGGGTGGGGGGAAGGGTGGAAATAATAATTACCTTTGTCTGGGCTCCTCCTTAAGAACTTGGGGAAAATTTACTCCTCCACTTGCAAGTATGCTGGCCACGATCCATTCATCCATCCATCCATCCATCCACCCATCCATCCATCCATCTATCCACCCATCCATCATCTATCTATCTATCTATCTATCTATCTATCTATCTATCTATCTATCTATCTATGTTTTATTAAGAGGACTATTATATATGTATATGTGTTTTATTAACAAGGAATAATGTTTTTGTAAAGAAAGAATAATCAAAATGTTATGTACTCTCCAAGTGAATTATAATACTCAAATGTATCTATGATCTTGTAAATTTGGTTATTTTCTCCCGAGGTACAAATCACAACTCATCTACACCTGCCCATACTTTGTGACCTTTGTTCCCTAAGTGTACCACAGGAGGGCCACCTAACCTGTTGGAGGCTTGCCTTTCTCTATGTCTTCTGACATTGGGAGAATTACAGTACAACTTTCTGTCAGTCTACCTCTCTCACATGTAACCTGCCCATTTTCTCCTCCTATTGTATTCCTCGATGACATCTTTTCCTCCATTCTTTGAATTTATTTTATTTCTTTAAATTTCAATTATATGTTTGAGGCTGCTCAAAGACTTGTGAGTATCTAGAGGATGGAGTGCTGGACTTGGAATCAGAAAAACTAGAATCTAAATCTTTCTTCTTTCACTTACTAAAGCAGTGATCACGGGCAGTTCCCTAACCTAGCTCCCCAGTTTCCTCATCTGTAAAATGAAGGGATTGAACAAGATGGACTCTAAGGTCCCTTCTAGCTCTAAATATATAACAATCTTATGAATTATATTGTCCTAAATTATCCTAAAAGCCCACACTGAATACTCCCTAGAGTTTCTGTCCCAATCCCAGGATGAGAGCTTTGGCAGTTAGGGGACTCATGCTTCTCTGTAGGTCTCCTTGGTGCTGCCAGTAGACATGAGCTAAAACAATTTCTTTCCTGAAATTAGGAAGGTCCTGAATTCAAATGTGACCTCAACCTCTTACTACCTGTGTGGCCCTGGGCAAGTCACTTAATCACTATTTGCCTCGGTTTCCTCAACTGTAAAATAGGGATAATAACAGCACCTTCCTCCAAAAGTTGTTGTGAGGATCAAATGAGATATTTGTAAAGCATTTACACAGTGCCTGGCCCATAGCAGGTGCTATCTAAATCCTTATTCCTTTCCACCTTCCCTTCCCTGGTTTGGCTATGATTACAGCTCTTATGGGTTTGGAGATTTGATTGCTAAGTTTTCAGTGTGAGTATTTACAGCATTTGTAACAAACACTACAAATAAGTACTTAATTAATTGTTTTGTAGATTGTGTAGATTTTATTTTTCAAAGAGCCAATTTGCAGCATTTGTAACAAATATGACACATAAGGACTTGATTCATTGTTTTGTAGATTATGTAGACTTAATTTTTCAAAGAGCCTTCTCCGTAAGACATTTCTAGTTGTTTCTATCACCAGTCTTGAAGACTTGAAGACAGAAGATGAGCATATTCTAATTCTATAATCCTATTCATAAAACTGTGTGATCCTATGAATTTTACTGTCTCAGTATCTAACACTGAATACTCCCCAGAGTTCCTGTCCCAGTCCCAGTCCCAGTATGAGAACTGTGGTCATTGAAACCAGCCCACAAGTCACATTCTTCCAGGGTCAACACACCACTACCGTGTGAACTTAAACCTCATCACCTCCTCGTTGGCAGTGCTGCTTTTTTTTTGTGAAGACTGGCTTGTCTGATTGTAGCAGTCAATCCCAGAATTTATTGATATATCTGTGGATTTTAAAATGCAAAGGATTTTGCGGTTAATGCCAATGAGCAGTGACCTCCTCAGCTCCCTCATTTCAACCTTCAGAAATGGATACAACAACTGGGGAACTCTGAGCTTTCAAAAGGCTGGTCCTGTACACAGACAGCCTTAATTCTGAATGGATGGTACTCAAGAAAGAAGGGGCAGGCCAATGCTGATTGGCATGGAGCCTCTCAGGAAGGGGGCCTTCTGCTGATGCATGATGGCTAGAGTCTGTTTTCCTGGCTCACTCATCCTACTCCCCTCTGTCCTCCCACCTTGTTCTTCCTCAGAGTTGACAAACATTTGCCTTCCAGACTTTTCCAAGAAAAATTTCCAAGAAAATCCTTCCTCTGGTTGTCAGGCTCCATGGCCCTGATAAGCCAGCCAACTGTTCATTTCCTAGCCAAGAAATCAGCTTTGAAACTAAACTCCTCAGAGCCCTAATCAAGGACAGTTTGGCCTTTAAGGTTGGTCAGTATGGTCAGAAGGGTAAAAAGAAGGAAAGTCAATATTAAAGTCAGGCCTAAAAGAAACATGAACATGCTTGTGAATTTCTTTAAGTTAATTTTATTGATCAATTTAACTTTGGGTGTAGGACTCTTAATGGCTCCTACTGCCATAGATAAATGCTTATGTTTTCTTCAGCCCAGTGATATGGGGAGAAAGTTGATGAGGAAACCTAAGCAGCAGCATGAAAGAAAGAGAGGGAGAGACAGAGAGAGAGCCAGAGACAGAGACAGACAGAGAGAGTAAGGAGGGGGAGGAGGAGAAGAGTCAGAGAGATCACTGCAATGAGGAAAAGTTCCTAAAAGTAAGCTGCTGTTGTGGATACAGCCAGTGGGCAGAGCAGTAGACTCGTTACTGCTATTCACACTTGTTTTCTTTCCTCCTTGTGGTTTCCAGATCAAAGACCATGTGGATGTGCTGTTTTCCAATCTCATCCAAGAAGAAGTCAAAAGAAAAAGCATAGTAACCTTGTTAGAAGGTAACTGGAACTCTCAAAGGGCATGTGATGCCATTGTGAAGGAAGGGAAAGCTGAGGGACAGAGGACAAATTGATTGAAAGAATTAGAAGTATCACCATCTTGGTCTTCACTTTTCCTCCTAATTTCCTAGTGTCAAGTTCCCCTGTTTCCCCACCCAGAAAAGGCACTCTGGCTTTGTTATTGTTCCTGTTCCCTATAATCTGATCAGCAACCTGTCCTTTTCTTTTTTCTACTTTTGGGAAGACCAGACTCCATGGTCATGAAGAGCTCTGACCAAAACAATATGATGACAGATCCTTTCCTCTTAAAGAAGGGAAGCCCTCAAGCTTAAGGTGGGGGCTGGGCTTCGGAGGGGATTCATCTACATGTAGTCCTTGAATAGAAGGGGAAAAAAATTAAGCAAGGGCCACTGTGTCCTCTATGTCCACCTAAGCCTGTTGATGGACTAAGGATCAATGGGATTTTGATGTGGAAAACAATTAGTGTGAAAGTAGTCCTTTAAAAAGAAAACCCAACCTATTGATTGAGTGGTGAATGTGATGTTTTTGTAGAAAAAGAAGAGAAAATGAGTTCAATTTTAGCTTCCCTTCCTGCTCATTTCCAGCAATTACAGGAATCCCTCATTTTATATCAACTTGTTACATAAAATTATTTTGTAGAATTTTGAATTTATAGAAATCATAAAGTAAGGAACTAATTGATTGTGTGTAATTTGAGGGGTCAAGCTTGAGGTATTTTTAGTCTACCACATCATACGTTAGGTAATATAACCTGTTGGTAAAACAAGGTTTGGGAGCCCAGCCATATTTGATTCTGGTCTTACTCGAGAGGACAAAATCTCTGTGGTCTAAGGGAAAATTGAAGCATAGATGCAGTTACCATGGGGCTGAATGGTAGGGAAGTGATGGAAGAGGAGAAATCCTTGAGTAGGGAAAAAGCTGCCAAACCCTCCTGATAGGCACAGAATTGCTATTGGGTGGCATATCTCCATCTCACCTCCCCTAAAATTTTCAATTCATTCTATTTGAAGAGTCTTTTCTTGTGGGAACAGATTTCAGAGTTTACAAAAGGAGCCAATGGAAATCTAGGATTCGCTTTGCAGTCAGTTTGGCTGCAACACATCTGTTCTGTAAGGCAAGATACAGATGTTGTGGCCATCTTTGATCTTAATTCTCCCCTTGGACATCAGGAGAATGCAAACATGTGACCTCATTGTACATTCTCCAAGATACTGTGCGCTCTGTCCCGGAACGTCACAACTGTCTCTTGGCATTATTTTCTTAGCCATGCAGCATTCAAGGGAATTCCCTTGCTCATTCTTGGAGTAGGAGCGTACTACTCCAAATTACCACAACTGCTCAGGGCTAGGACCCAAAGCAGGAATGTACAGCCTAGGATATAGGTCTGGGTGGCACTATCATGTGCATTGCCTGGGCATGCCAGTTCATCCAAGCTTGGGACATCCTCCAATGCAGGGTTATGCAGGTTGGTACCACGCCTCCTCAAAAGTCAAAGAACAAGAGAAAACCACTTTATAATGATGGCCAATCTCTACTCAAGAATAGATTCAACTAAATCTAAGATGACCTTAGGATCATAGATTTACAATTATAAGTGAACTTAGTGGCACAGTGGAGAGCTAACTAGTTCTAGAGTCAGAGGACATGAGTTCAAATCTCAACTCTGATGCTTCTTACCTGGATGGCCTTGGGCAAGTCATTTAACTTCTCTGAGCTTCAGTTTCCTCATCTATAAAATGAGAGGGTTGGGTTAGATGGACTTCGTGGTTTCTTTCAACTCCATATCTGTTATTCTTAGAGGCTATCTAGTTCAATGTCATCATTATTGTTGTTGCCGAGTCATTTCAGGTGTGTCTGACTTTTCATGACCTCATTTAGAGTTTTCTTGGCAGAGATACTGGAGTGGTTTTCCATTTCCTTCTCCAGCTCACTTTACAGATGAGGAAACTGAGGCAAACAGGGTTAAGTGCCTTGCTCCAGGGTAAGTGTCTGAGGCCAGATTTGAACTCATGAAAATGAGTCTTCCTGGCTCCAGACCCAGTACTCCATCCACCACTGCGCCACCTAGCTGCCTCAGTAAATTCAAGAGAGAGTGAGGAATCCAAAGAGAGGCAGACTTAGTTGCCTTGGCTCAGAGGTACCACACAGAGGAGGTGGAAATGGGGCTGGGTCAGAATCTAGCTAGGCTAAAAGCTAATACCAGCACATTCTAGGGACAGATGCTTGTTTTTTCTGTATGCAGGGAGCTGAATGTTGTCATTATCACAGAGAAGGGCTCTGACCAGGTAGACCAGGAGAGTTGTCCTGGGACAAGGCAAAACCAGCCTGAAGGGGCCACTTTTGCAGAAGATCAACTGGGGACCTCCTACAAAGAATTAAAATCTGAGAAAAAGAAAGCAGTTGAAATGGGGAAATGTCTCTATTTGTGGCCTGGGGAAAACCCAGCTCAATATATAGACTTGAATTTACATAGTTGACAAAGTAGGAAACTAATCCTCTGTCTGTGATTTCAGGTCAAGCTTAAGATAATTGTGAGCTGCTGCAAAACATTAGATAGCAGCACATATTGGTAAATAGCCTAGCTCTAGTAGACTGTAAATACCCAGAACAAAAAATGTTAGACCAGAATTTGACAAGCTCTTGTACATGTGGATTCAAGGGGTGGGTAAAAGACTACTCAGATGCTTTTAGGGAAATCAAGAGTGCTCGATATCAAGACACGACCTACACCTTTGTCAAGATGACTCTGATTTGCTCATATCTGGTCATGCTAGGATGACCAGCCCTTCAATCAAAGAACAAAAATATATCAAGCCAGTCTCCCCTTTGAGAATTCACAAAGTCAGTAAGTCAAATTCAGTATGCTTACCTGATATACATCCTCTATAAGCACAGTCAAGGGGCCTAGAAGGAAGAGCCAAGAGCTTCTGGAAGAAGAATATCTCAGAAACACCCAAAGATAAGAGGGATGGCCATCTTTAAGGCAGAACAGTAGACACAGCCATCTAATGCACTCTGTGCAGAAGTGGGAAAAATAAAAATACTAGGGAGGCCCTCACTAAGGGCCATTTTGCATGGCTTTAAGGAAGTTTGAAAACTTTTAAGTTTCAACTTCAGGTTCTGATAAAAAAAAGTAGAGGCCCATTCATAAAACATGTCTATTCATTTAAAAACAATTTCAGGTCTACTACCCTCCTACCTGAATCCCTGCGCACTTTTCCTGACCATTCCAGTGGGCGTATTCTGGAACATTATGGTCCATGAGCATTGTTCAAATACACTAATAGTATAAAACATTTTTAAAGGCTACTTGGGCTTTCCTTTTGTGTTTTAGTCAAAAACTATGTTTTGGTCAGGAGCCAGACTAAAGAAGACCTTCACATTAACCAAAAGATCAAACATGCATTTGACAAACATTTTTTTTGTGTGTAGATCATTTTTCTCCACCACATGACAAATGCTCAGTAAATGCTTATTGACTTCCTTCATTCATTAATACTCTACTGCCTGCAGTTTGTAGAATAGCAACATGGTGTATGTAGTACAGCAGTTTTCAAAGTGTAATCCAGATACACCTGTGGGTCCCCAGTACCTTTTGGGGGAGTATATGAGATCAACTTATTTTTATTAGAATAAGATGTTTTAATTTGAAATATGGAAAATATCTTTACATATTAGCTCTTTGAGGCCCTCAATAATTTTTGAGGTGTAAAGGGGCCATGAGAACAAAAATTTTGAGAATCACTGTGCAGTGGATAATGGGTTAGCCTTGGAGTTAGAAAGACCTAAAATCAAACTCTGCCCCTGGCACTTAAAAGCTGTATGCTCCTGGGTAGGTCATTCAACCTCTTAGTGCTTTGCCCCCTCCCCCCTCAACCCCTCCTATAACTCTCTTAAGACTGTAAATTACAGACCTTGGAGAGTTCCCATAATTCAAGGTACTATTATTGGCTTAGTAACATTTTGGACTCTATTTTTGTCATTCGATAGCCTTAACTGCCTTGGAAAGCACTTCTCCAAGTACAAATGTGCCCTGCTTTAAGCTAAACCAATAACTGAAAATCCAAATTTAAGAAAAAAAACTACTATAAATTCAGGGGCCTGTATTTACTCTGCAAAATAATGTGGCTAAGAATTCCTTTAAATAGAAATGTCTCCTGGAACAGTTATGATATGATTCAATTTTCAAATATTTTATTTACTTGAAACTTTGCCTGCATACTGAAGAGGTTGGTGGTGGTGTGTGGTATACGCGATGTGTTTTAAGAGGTAAGAATCTTGGCCTATATTTTGAAATTCCTTGGGTGGCAAAAAGTTTCCAGGCCAAATCATGAAGATGAATCAGTTCACCAGAGATCGTTTTTCATCCAGGGTCTAGAAGTGAGGTCTCTACGAGAAAGATCTTGCTGAAGTTGCTTTTGCAACTTCTCTTGGTACCTACCTGGATTTTCCAGGTGGTGATTGAGGTGGAAGTCAGAGTTGTTCATTTCCTGTGTGAAGAGAGGCCTGCTAAAGAGGATGCTTCCTTGGTGCATCTTTCTTTTCTTTTCTTTTCTTTTCTTTTCTTTTCTTTTCTTTTCTTTTCTTTTCTTTTCTTTTCTTTTCTTTTCTTTTCTTTTCTTTTCTTTTCTTTCCTTTCCTTTTTTTTTTTTTGGCTAGGCAATGGGATTAAGTGACTTGCCCAGGGTCACACAGCTAGAAGTGTTATGTGTCTGAGGCTGGATTTGAACTCACATCCTCCTGACTCCAAGGCTAGTGCTGTATCCACTGCTCCACCTAGCAGCCCCTTGGTGCATCTTTCAAACCAAAGGTGGGGGGCATATACACATCTGGCTTCATAAACTAATGCCCAGTGACCTATTCCCAGAGCTGGAGGGTCATCAAACTTTTCCACAGCAAGTGAGCAGCTCTCTCCTCATACCTTCACAAGTTTTCTCTCTACCCTACTCCCCCCACCCTTTTTTTTTCCTTCAGTGCTATCAACTCTTTCCAGTAGCCACCAGAAGGGGAAATGAGAATGGGAAAAGGTACAAACCTTTTGAAAGAGAAGAAACCATCAAATTCCTAGGGAGATATTTTTAAAAGTCAGATTATATATCAAAAATAGTTACTCAAAGCAAATAAAGAGGGATGTTATCCTTGATTCAATTGGTTGTTCATTTCAAGAGCCATAAAGAAAAGAAGATGCAGGTCTGTGAGCTAGACATTTTGAATAAGGATATGACCTTCACAACCAACCTATAAGCTGTGTCTAGTACAGTTTACTGTTTCAAAAAATAGGGGTTTTTTTATCCCTAAAAAGTGAGTATACCCAAGACAATCATGGGAATCTAAGTTAAAAGCCAAGAGCTTCAGCGGGCTCAAATTAGAACCGTGAAAGGATTCTTCCTAAAGAAGAGTCAACATAGAATTTATCAGTATCAGAATACTGTCTGGTATTTCAGAATGAAACTGGGGTAATCAGATGACGGTTTAAATTTAGTGAGTGAACTTCAACTGAAGTTGACACACAGGATGCATGTGAGTAATCTCATATCCTCCTCTGCTATGGTGCTTATCATGTGCCAATGGTAGGCATTAAAAGCCCAAGTATTACACTGGTAAGCAGACAGCCTCCAGCATTGAATGAGCCAGCACTCATTCCCAGGGGGTCACTCATGATTAGTCTCTAGAAAAACAGGCCCTTGATTAATCTTTGGTCCTGGTGACGCACTGTTCTAACCTGTGGTTTTAATATGAAAATCTATCAGCAAGTCTTCGGTCTGGTCATGTGGTGTAATTTTTTTCCCGGGGCCTTTGGGACCTGTGTCTGATGTCGTTTCCTCCATGGCGATGACTGCATTCATCCTCTGTTCTCTGGAATGAAGCCATGTTGGCAGGGAGTGGAAGTGTCTCTTTTCATCCTGACCTCTCAAACCTACTCTGTCATAAATTAAAGAGCTCAAAGCAAATTGTGGTCTATTGACATGATGGAACACTCTGGAACTACTAATAATGGCAGGAATATAGACTATAAGTCATGCATGGAAATTTATATATGAAATAATGTAAAGTGAAACAGATTGCATGACAGAATACACACAGTGAATATGACTATATAAATAAGTCCATAGGAATATGGTCTTATTAGTATATTCATAGAGATTTATATAGTTTTAGTATCATGAAGCTAGAAAGGAATTTAGAAGTTACCTAATCCAACCCCTTCATTTTAGTTTGTTAGGAAACTCACTTGGATAGATGAAGTAATTTGCCCAAGGTCACACAGAAAAACCTAAGAAGACTTATATGAACTGGTGAAAAGTGAAGTGAGAAGAACCAGGAGAATATTGTATACAGAAACAGCAGCATTATAATGATGATCAACTATGAAAGACTTAGCTACTCTGATCAATATAATCATTTAAAATAATTCCAAAGGACTCATGATGAAAAATGTTATCTATCTGCAGAGAAAAAACTGATGAACTCTGAGCTGAGATTGAAGTATATTTTTTTCACTTTATTCTCATTTTTTCACAACATGGCTAATGGAAATATGTTTTACATTATTTCACATGTTTAATTTTTATTATATTACCTGCCTACTCAATGGGTGAGACAGAATTTGAATGGAGAAGAAAATTTGGAACTCAGATTTTTTAAAAAAATGAATGTTAAATATACATTGGCTAATTAAATGTTTAAAAAGTATTTTATTGGTACATATCCTCTCAAAACCATAGCTCACAAACTCCTACTAGTGTTTTTACTTTTACTAATCATCAGAGGTCATAATTTGGTAAAAAGCAAAGGCGCTTAAAGAAATAGCATAGTAAGAAAAGTGGCTTTGAACCATTTCTCTCACAAGCTCAGAACATACCCACAAACACAAAATTCCTCAAAAGCGCAGACACATTTAGGGCATACCCTTTTGTCCAGGGCATATGTCTAGAGAAGCAACTCATGCCTCCATGTAGCACTGTTGCTACAGGGCCAACAGTGTCTCTGTTGATGCCATGGGGTCCCTGCTGGATATGCTCCCCTCTTGTCTCATGAATTATGAATTCTTGCCCAAGTGTATAATATCTTTTAGATGACTAGGTGAGGTATATCTTCTGCTGTACATTGCTCTGCTGGTCACACAATTGCTATGAATCACAACCAGATGCCTCTTCCCCAACTAAAGGTTTGTGGAGCTTCGGGCGCTTTTAACTTCTGGCTTCAGCTGATGGAGCTCAGCTGAGATTTTACCTCCTCCGCA
The DNA here is from genome assembly GCF_003287225.1 of Phascolarctos cinereus. Lineage (NCBI taxonomy): Eukaryota > Metazoa > Chordata > Mammalia > Diprotodontia > Phascolarctidae > Phascolarctos > Phascolarctos cinereus. The sequence goes on along the minus strand of NW_027556180.1, from coordinate 171,634,191 downwards.
GAAGAGGAGGAGTGGCCCTGCCATTACTCTTGTAGCTTAAAGCCTAGAGGCTTTTATAGTATACCTCTTTTATATTTTAAAATTAATTTTAAAAAATTTATTTCTAACATTTAAAAATTTTTGAGTTCCTCATGCTCCCCTTTCCTTAAGCCTCACCCCACTGAGAAAGCAATAAATCTATCAATTATACATGTGAAATCATGCAAAACCTATTTCCATATTAGCTATCTCACAAAAAAGCAAGAAAAATAAAGTGAGAAAATTATATTTCAACTTGTACTTAGTTCATCAGTTCTCTCTCTAGAGGCAGATAGCATTTTTCATCATGAGCCCTTTTGAATTATCTTAGATCATTGTCTTGATCAGAGGAGCTAAGTCTTTCACAGTTGATCATCATTACAATACTGCTGTTAATGTACGCAATTATCTCCTGGTTCTTTTCACTTCACTTTGTATCAGTTCATATAAGTCTTCCCAGGTTTTTCTGAAATCATATTGCTCATCATTTCTTATAACACAATAGTATTCCATTACGATCACATAGCACAACTTGTTCAACTATTTCCCAATTGATGGGCATCCCCTCAATTTCTAGTTCTTTGCCACCACGAAAAAAGAGCTACTATAAACCTTTCTGTACATATAGGTCCTTTTCTTTTTTCTTTGATCCCTTTGGGATACAGACGTAGTAGTGGCATTGTACTATACCTCTTTTTTTTTTGGAGGGGGGGGCTCAGCAATGGGGTTAAGTGACTTGCCCAGGGTCACACAGCCAGTAAGTGTTCTGTGTCTGAGGCCAAATTTGAACTCAGGTCCTCCTGACTCCAGGACTGGTGCTCTATCCACTGCGCCACCTAGCTGCCCCATACTGTACCTCTTTTAAGAAAAGAATGAGTACTCACACATTTATAAGGCCGAGTATGTTTGCTTCTCTAAGCCTTGACTGCAATGAAATAGCTATTTTTTTTTCTCTAGAAGAGACATCCTTGGCCCAGACCAAGCTTTTTGGAACAGAGAGTCAGTCACCTACCAGGGCTTTTAGACCCAAGTCTATGTTTTGAACTGTATTTCTTGGTCACCAAGGGCAGCATCTCTCTCAGGAGTCTCTAACCAACCTAGGGTTAGGAAGTTCACTCAACTCTCCTATTAACTTCCAGTTTCTCAACGATTTCTAGTCAGAATTTATTTAGGAGTTACCTTTATAGAAAACTGGACCAGGCTGGTAATCTTGTTTAAGGTTGACTCTAAGTGATAACACGACCCATGCCTGTTTCTTTGACTAGCTCCTGCTTTTGGTTCCCCATCCCCTGGAGAAGTAAAGAATTAATGACACATACAGAGGTTTGCATGTGTGAGTATCTGCATGTGTATGTGACAAAGAGAGAGAAAGAGGAGGGAGGGGAGGTGAAAAAAGAGAAGAAGGGAGAAGAGGAAAGGGGAGAGAGAGGACAGAAGAGAGAGGGAGAAGGGGGGAGAGAGAGAGAGAGAGAGAGAGAGAGAGAGAGAGAGAGAGAGAGAGAGAGAAAGAGAGGACAGAGAGAGAGAGAGAGAGGAGAGAGAGAGAGAGAGAGAGAGAGAGAGAGAGAACGAGGAGGGGAGATAAAGAGAAGGGAGACTAGGAAAGGGGAGAGAGAGGAGAGAGGGAGAAAGAGAGGGATGAGAAAAGAAAGAATAGAAGAAGCAAAGACATTGGTCACCTGTGGCTATAGGTCACCATAAAAGGAATAAATCAGGTTTACTTTCAGGGGTCATAGAATTTAGAACTAGAAAGAACCTTAGAGATTTCTTGGAAAAAGGAGTCCCAGAAACAGTGAAGCATCTTTGCCCAAGGTCACACAGTTAGCATACAGAAGAACTGCTACTTAAATCCAAGTTCTCAGACGCCAAATCCAATGCTCTTGTCACTACACTTGGGCTGGCATTAAGAAAAGAACTTGTGCAATTTCAGGAAAGAGCGATAGTGCCCCTCTTTGTTCCTTTAGGTTTTTTTTTTTCTAGAGACAAAACTATATAATGTAATATACAAAACTTAGAGTAAAGCTTACTAGGTGGCACAGTGGATAGAGCACCAGGCCTGGAGTCAGAAAGATCTGAATTCAAGGTTTATATTACATCATCATACCATATTGTATTATAGCATAGCATAGCATAGCATAGCATAGCATAGCATAGCATAGCATAGCATAGCATACATACCATACCATACCATACCATACCATACCATACCATACCATATATCATACCATACCATATCATATATAAAATCATATCATATAACAATTCCACAGGGGATGCAGTGAATAGGATGCCAGGCTGGAGTCAGGAAGACCCATCTTCATGATTTCAAATCTAGCATCAGACACTTATTAGCTGTATGACCCTGGGCAAGTCACTTGACCTTGTTTGCCTCAGTTTCCTCATCTGTAAAATGGGCTGGAGAAGGAAATGGCAAATCACTCCAGTATCTTTACCAAGAAAACCCCAAATGGGGTCACAAAGAGTCAGACATGACTGAAACAAGTGAACAACAATAAGAACATTAACATTTAAATGACTAGTATCCAAAAGATATTTGAACTGAGGAAGGAGGAAGAGGGAAAGAGCAGAGGGCTTTAAGTATGGGAAAATGATGGGGAGGCCAGAGAACCTAATAAAAGAGAAATTTTATTTACTGCACAAATTTTTGCCAAGAGCCACCTTATTTCCTGTTATCTGTGCAAATACTACCTCTTGAGGAATTATTTGGAGATCCCCAGATTATGAGGAACTTGGTACTCACTCTTATTAGAAAATCAACAGTTGCCAGAAATCAACTGGCCAGAAAACTAGGCTTTGGCTAGAGAAGTTTATAGGGCCCAGCACACTGCACACAAAAAGTTCTATAAATACTGGTTTATGAATTAGGGTCATCAATTTAGAATTGAAAGGGACCTGAAAGGTCATAAAATCACAAATAATAGAATCATAGATTTAGGGGTGAAAGGGACCTCGGTGGACATCTAGTCCAAAACTCAATTTGTAGATGAACTGAAATCCATAGAGGTTAAGGGACCTGTCCAAAATCATTCAGGTTCTAATTGGCAGAGGTGGGTTTTGAACCTAGTTTTTCTGACTGCAAATCTATTTAGTCCAACCCTTTCATTTTACAGATGGTATAACGGAGACCCAGAGAGATGAAATTACTTTTCCAAGGTCATGAAAGTATTAAGTAGAAGAGCTGGGATTCCAGCCCCTTCCCCCCCCTTAAAAAAATTTTACTTTTATTGTATGGAATTAAATAAGAATTTCCATAATACAGTACAATAAAAAAGACAATTGAACATGAAACTGCCAATCTACATGTACAACTTGCTATTCCTTTCAAATACACAACAAAATTATCATGTAAATTTTTCTTTTTTTCCCCTTTTTTTCCCTCCTCTCCTTCAATAGATGAATTTTTCTCTGATCCTTTATTTGGAGAAAATGCTCAGGCCAGCCATGCTCACTTTAGTCCTCTTCTAGCTCCACTTCTGATACTCCATGCCCCTTCCCTTTTTCAGTTCCCTTTTATGTATAGTCTTCTCCCATTAGAAAGAACATAGAGTTCTTGAGGGCAGGGACTGTCTTTTTGTTTTGTTTTGTTTTGTGTTTTGCTTTTATTTGTATTCCCAGGGCTTGGCCTGGTACACAGTGCTTAGTAAATACTGGTTGACTTGACTCTAACATCGATGCCGGTGTTCTTTCCACTGTACCAAACTAAGTTTATTATGATGAGTCTATTTCACAAATTAATTTGAAGCTATGGAGCTAATTTGGGATCAGAATTGGAATGAATCCACAAAGATGGATACTTGGTAGTTCAGTTTGAGTGACAGGGAACCTTAGCACAATGACTCTGTGAACCCAGAAAATATTTGTTGTTTATTCTTGCTTTTAAGGGTCTTCAGTTTTTAAAATTTGACATCTGTTTAAATATGATATAAATGTTTCTAATATTGCAGATTTCCTTTCCCTTTTCTTTCCAGTAGATTAATGCCTTGCACTTAATATATGTGTAAGAAATATATTTGTTCAATAAAATAAGAAAAAGATGACTACTGTGTGATTCTGGGAAAGTCAATTTTATGTGTCTTGGCCTCAGTTTCTCTGTCTGTAAAATAATAGGATTGGACTCAGTGACCTCTAAGGTCCTTTTCAGCTCTAACCCTATGATCCTATAACATGGATTCATGTGATGCTATGATAAATTGATGAACAGAGTCCTCTAGTGGTTAGATCACCACATGGCTGCTTATAAATGGATTCATATCAATTTTGTTTTTACAATTATATGATCAAAGGACCTTACACAGGAAGAAGAAGAAAGTTCGGGCCATGATGAATAGTTATTGATGAGTTTTAATTCCTTATCTTATTTCTAACAAAAAAAAGAAGTTGATTTTTTTGGCCATCAGTTGGTGAGTACAAAAATACTGCTTTTCATCTTTCCCCTCCTTCCTCCCAGTTAGAGCTATCCAAAATTAGAATGGCTACCTCAAATTTTCCCTTTACTGGAGGTCAAGTGGAGGCTACATAATCACTTATCAGTTACTCATGCTTTGGGTAAGGGTAAAGGCTAGAATTACAGAGGTCCCTGCCAACCTCAAAATTCAGTGATTATATTGGTGGCTGCTGATGAATTGTGGTCTGAGAGGGGAATTAAACACCTTTGCCCCTCTGTTTGTGTGGCCAAATACATTTCCTTTGCTAGTCTGCTTGAAATTCCCATTAGAATCAATAATTTAGATTAATGCATCAGTTCCAGAAGGTCATATTAATTATTACTTTAACAATTCAAGGCTTCCTATGAAGGCAAAGAAAGGCCCACGATTTTAAATGCTAATATTCCACCAATGTTCCTGCATGGCAATAAGTCCACTAGCTCTGAAGAATTAAACACGAACACCATACAAAGGTCAATGGAGAATTGCATAGTGGGTATGAGCAAGCCAAAACATATAAATAGTAAGGAACTTTGAAGAACAGGAATAAGAGGTGTTATCAAACAATTGTATGGTGAGAAAGGAAGATGGATCTTGTGTTAAGGCTGAGAAATGGCAACTAGGGAGAAAGTAAGGAAGGCCTCCAGCAGGTTGAATGGACTCACTGTGGTGAACTTAAGGGAAGTCATGGACAAGAGTTGCATAGGCTAGGCAGGCATGAATGAGTTGAGACCTGGTTCATTGAAGAAAACTTCCAAATCTATGAGATTACAAGTCCATTTCTATGTCTGGGTATGTTATAGTGTCTGGGGGGACTTCTGGGAGCCACGATGGCAGAGTAAGAAGTAAGTCACTCACACTGTCCCTTACCAACCTCTAAAAACCCAGAAAATATCACCCCAGGAAAAACCCTGGAACAGCTGAGCCAGCAGAAAGGGGGGGGTGCAGCAGTCTTGTAGCCTGAGAAGCTTGGGGGATTACTGGGAAAGGTCCCTCTTTCTCTGGTGAAAGGGGAGTAGTACAGGACTGGAGGCATCCCAGCAAGTCAGCAGCAAGCCCCACCTCAGCAAACTGGGTGGATCCTGAGACCCCAAATGGTGGAGCAGGCAAGCACCAACACCAGGAACCCCCCAAGTGCCTTGGCACAGGCAAGAGAAAAGTAGACTCCAGCTCAAAAAACCATGACATGCACTGGTGGGTAGGCATCCTCCAGCAGCCAAAGCTCCTTGTGCTTCAGCACAACTCCAGGAAGCACAACTCTAGGAAACACAACTCCAGGCTGGTAGGCATCTCCAGCAGCCAAACCTTCTAATGCTTCTGAGCAGCCCGGGGGAACAGGCAGCCTCCAGACACCAGACCCCACCCCTACCCTGAGAGCTTCAGTGTTACTGACCACCAGCTCCTCTGTGTGTCCCCAGCACACAAAGCCAGTGACCAGGTCCCTGGTCTCTAGCACAAGAAGCTTGGGTCAGTGCCCTCTGTCCTCTAGCAGGAGAGCTCAACTTTAAAAGCCAGGAAATGAGCATACACCATGAGAAAAAAGCAGAAACAGACAATGACCATAGATTCTTCCTATGGAGACAGGGAAGAGCAAAACACAAATTCAGAAGGGGACAACATTGTCTATTACCCACAAGCAAAACCTCAAAGGGAAATGTGAACTGGTCTCAAGCCCAAAAAGCCTTCTTGGAAGAGCTCAAGAAGGATTTTAAAAGTCAAATAAGAGAGATAGAAGAAAACTTGGGAAAAGAAATGAGAGGTATGCAAGAGGGAGCCAATAGCTTGGAAAAGGAAGGACAAAAATTGACTTTAGAAAACAAGCCCTTAAAAAATACAATTGGCCAAATGGAAAAAAGTACACTGAAGAAAACAACTCCTTAAAAAGTAGAATTGGTCAAATGGAAAAGGAGGGACAAAAATTCACTGAAGAGAAAAACTCCTTTAAATGTAAAATAGGCCAAATAGAAAAGGAGGTACAACATCTAACTGAAGAAAAAGAATTGTTAAAAATTAGAAATGGGCAAGTGGAAGTTAATGGCTCTATGAGACATCAAGAATCAGTCAAACAAAATCAAAAGAATGAAAAAAATAGAAGAAAACATAAAATACCTCATTGGAAAAACAGCTGACCTGGAAAATAGATTCAGGAGAGACAATTTAAAAAATTATTGGTCTACCTGAAAGCTGTTGTGAAAAAAAGAGCCTGGACAGCATCTTTCAAGAAATCATCAAGGAAAACTGCCCTGAGGTCCTAGAACCAGAAGGTAAAATAGTTTTCAAAAGAATCCACCGATCACCTTCTGAAAGAGATCCTAAATTGAAAAAGCCAAGGAATATTGTAACCAAATTCCAAAATTATCAGGTCAAAGAGAAAATATTGCAAGTAGCCAGAAAGAAACAATTTAAATATCATAGAACCACAGTCAGGATTATGCAGCTTCTAGATTAAAAGATTGGAAGGCTTGGAATATGATATTCCATAAGGCAAAGGAGCTTGAATTACAACTAAGGATCAACTACCCAGTGAAATTGAGCATAATTTCAGGGGAAGAGATGGATATACAATGAAATAGACTTCCCAATCTTCCTGATGAAAAGACCAGAGCTGAACAAAAAATTTGATCTCCAAATACAAGACTGAAGAGAGGTATAAAAAGGTAAACAGGAAAGAAACAACAACAAGATATTATTCAATAAGGGCAAACTGTTTACATCCCTACAAGGGAAGATGATACTTGTAACTTTTGAGAATTGTGTCTTTACTATGACATTTAGAAGGGGTATACATAGACAGAGGGCATGGGTTGACTTTGATGTGATGATAAAAAATCCAATTAAGTGGTGAAAAGGGGTTGTACTGGGAGAAGAGGGAAGGAGGAGGCAGAAAAGGGTAAATTACATCACATGAAGAGACACAAAGACCTATTACAGTAGAGGGGAAGAAGAGAGAAAGATGAGCATTGTTTGAACCTTACGTTCATCAGATTTGGCTCAAAGAGGGAATAACATAATCAGCTAGGTATAGAAATCTAACTTACCCTATAGGAAGTAGGAAGGGAAAGGGGAAAGAAAAGGGAGGGGATGGATAGAAGGGAAGGTAGATTGAGGGAGGTGGTGGTCAAAAACAAAACTCTAGTGAGGAGGGAAAAGAAGAAAGGAGAGAAAAGCATAAACGGGGGAAATAAGATGGATAGAAAGACACATATAGTAATTATAACTGTGAATGTGAATTGGATGAACTCTTTCATAAAATAGAAGCAAATAGCAGAGTGAATTTAAAAACCATAATCCTACAATATGTTGTTTACAAGAAACACATTTGAAGCAGAGGGATCCACACTGAGTAAAGGTAAAAGGCTGGAGCAGAATATATTATGCTTCAGCTGAAGTGAAAAAAAACAAAACAGGGGGAGCAATCCTGATCTCAGGCAAAGCAAAAACAAAAAATAGATTAATTAAAAGAGGTAAGGAAGGAAACTACATCCTGCTAAAAGGTACCATAGAAAATGAAGTGATAACATTACTAAACATATATGCACCAAGTGGTATAGCATCCAGATTCTTAGAGGAGAAATTAAGGGAGTTACAGGAAGAAATACACTACAAAACTATACTAGTGGGGGATCTCAAACTCCCCCTCTCAGAACTAGATAAATCTAACAACAAAATAAACAAGAAAGAAGTTAAGGAGATGAATAGAATTTTAGAAAAGTTAGATATAGTAGACCTCTGGAGAAAACTGAATGGGGATAGAAAGGAATATATCTTTTTCTCAGCAGTACATGACACCTACACAAAAATTGACCATGTATTATGGCATAAAACCCTCACAATCCAATGCAGAAAGGCACAAATATTAAATGCATCATTTTCAGATCATGATGCAATAAAATTTACATGTACTAAAGTACCGTGGAAAGATAGACTGAAAATTAATTGGAAACTAAATAATCCTAAAGAAGGAGAAACAATCAATAACTTCATCCAAGAGAATGACAGTAATGAGACAACACACCAAAACTTATGGGATGCAGCAAAAGTGTTTCTTAAGGGAAATTTTATATCTCTAAATGCTTACATGAATAAAATAGAGAAAGAGGAAATCAAGGAATTGGACATGCAACTCAAAAAGCTAGAAAGAGAAAAAATTAAATACCAAATTAGAAATTCTGGAAATCAAAGGAGAGGTTAATAAAATTGAGATTAAAAAAAACTATTGAGCTAATAAATAAAACTAAGTGCTGATTTTATGAAAAAAAACCAATAAAATAGATAAACTTTTAGTTAATTTGATTTAAAAAAAAAAAGAAAACCACATTACCAGTATCAAAAATGAAAAGGGTAAATTCACCACCAATGAAGAGGAAATAAAAACAATAATTAGAAGCTATTTTGCCCAACTCAGTGCCAATAAATTTGACAATCTTAGTGAAATGGATGAATATTTACAAAAATTTAAATTGCCCAGATTAACGGAAGAGGAAATAAAATAAATAACCCCATTTCAGAAAAAGAAATTAAATAAGCCATCAACAAACACCCTAAGAAAAAATCTCCAGGACCAGATGGATTTATAAGCGAATTCTATCAAACATTTAAAGAACAAATAATTCCAATATCATGTAAACTATTTGAGAAAATAGGTGGAATCCTACCAAATTATTTTTATGATGCAAATATGTTGCTGATAGCTAAACCAGGAAGAGTCAAAACAGAGAAAGAAAATTATAGACCAATTTCCTTAATGAATATAGATGCAAAAATTTTAAATAAAATATTAGCAAAGGGATGACAGCAACTTATCTTGAGGATAATACACTATAACCAGGTAGGATTCATACCAAGAATGCAGGATTGGTTCAACATTAGGAAAACTATCAGCATAATTGACCATATCAACAGCAAAACTAACAGATATCATGTGATTATCTCAATAGATGCAAAAAAAGCTTTTGACAAAATACAATACCCATTTATATTAAAAACACTAGAGAGCATAGAAATAAATGGAGTCTTCCGTAAAATGATAAGTAGCACCTATCTAAAACCATCAGCAAGCATTATATGTAATGGGGATTAGCTAGAAATAATTTCCAGTAAGATCAGGAGGTGAAACAAGGATGTCCAATATCACCACTGTTATTCAATATGGTGCTGGGAAACCTGGAAAATAGTATGGCGGAAACTAGTCATAGACCACTATCTTACACCCTATATCAAAATAAAGTCAGAATGGGCATGATTTAGATATAAAGGTTATGATACTATAAGCAAACTAGTAGAGCAAGGAATAGTTTATCTGTCAGATTTATGGAGAAGGGAAGAATCTGTGACCAAATAAGAGATAGAGAACATTATGAAATGCAAATGGATGATTTTGATTACATTAAATTGAAAAGTTTCTGCTTAAACAAAGCCAATACAACCAAGATTAGAAGAGAAACAGAATGCTGGGAAACAATTTTACAGCCAGTGTCTCTGATACAGGTTTCATTTCTAGAAAAGGCCTCATTTCTAAAGTCTATAGAGAACTGAGTCAAATTTATGAGAATATAAGTCATTCCTCAACTGACAAATGGTCAAAGGATATGAACAGGCAGTTTTCAGATGAAATTAAAGCTATTTATAGTCATATGAAAAGGGGGTTCTTATTCAGGTATAGAATAGGTTGAGGTCAATTCCAAATCTGAGATTCTGTGATTCTATAAAGAACATTCGGACTCATTTTGCTGCAGTAGCCTACTGTATTTGCAAAGTCAGACAAATCTAATTGAGGAGTATTAGAGTAACTGTTAGCCTCACTAAGAGTGGGCATGTAATTGAAGAGGAAGTTATTTAAAGACAACCTTTCTGAGATCTTAGAGGAGCAATAAACCTTGAAGCCAACATCTAGATTTGGAAGCAACTGCTAATGAGAAAGAAGGGAAAGTTTTAGAGATATAAATTTTCCCATAAGTACTGCTTTAGCTGTGTCCCATAAATTTTGGCATGTTGTCTCATTGTTGTCATTCTCTAATGAAATTATTGATTGTTTCTATAATTTATTCTTTGACCTATTTATTCTTAATATTAAATTATTTAGTTTCCAATTAATTTTTAATCTCTCTTTCCACTGCCCTTTATCGAAAGTAATTTTTATTATATTATGATCTGAAAAGGTTGCATTTAATATTTCTGCCTTTCTACATTTGATTTTAAGGTTTTTATGCCCTAATACATGGTCAATTTTTGTGTAGGTGCCATATACTGCTGGGAACAAGTTATGTTCTTTTCTATCCCCATTCAATTTTCTCCAGAGGTCTATTATATCTAACTTTTCTAAAATTCTATTCACCTCTTTAATGTTTTTCTTGTTTAGTTTATGGTTAGATTTATCTAGTTCTGAGAGGCAAAAGTTGAGGTCCCCCACTGGTATTACTGTCTATTTCCTCCTGTAACTCATTCAACTTCTCCTTTAAGAATTTGGATGATATATCATTTGGTGCATATACATTTAGTACTGATATTACTTCATTGTTTATGGTACCTTTTAGCAAGATGTAGTTTCCTTCCTTATCTCTATTAATTAGATATATTTTTGCTTTTGTTTCATCTTTTTTTTTTTTTTACTTCACTGAAGCATAATAGATTCTGATCTAGCTCCTTACCTTTACTCTGTGTGTTTCTCTCTACTTCAAGTGTGTCTCTCGTAAACAACATATGGGATTCTGGTTTTTAATCCACTCTGTTATCCACTTCCTTTTTCTGGGTGAGTTCATTCCATTCACATTCACAGTTATGATTACTAACTGTGTATTTCCTTCCATTCATCTCTCTCTCTCTCTCTCTCTCTCTCTCTCTCTCTCTCTCTGTCTCTCTCTCTTTTTCCTTTCACCCTGTCCCTCCTCACCAGTGTTTTGTTTCTGACCACCACCTCCCCCAATCTGCTCTTCCTTCTGTCACTCCTCCTTTTCTTAACTCCCTCCCATTCTATTTCCCTATGGGGTGAGGTAGATTTCTAAACCAAAATAATTGTGTATGTTATTTTCTCTCCTCATCTTTCCTGTCACTGTAATAGATCTTTTGTGCCTCTTTATGTGAGGTAATTTACCCCATTCTATTTCTCCCTTCCCTCTGCTCCTAGTGTAACCATCTCTCTCACCCCTTAATTATTTTTGGGGGGATATCATCCTATTAAAGTCACCTTATACCCACACCCTCTGTCTATGTGTACTCCTTCTAAATGTTCTAATAGTGATATAGTTCTTAAGAGTTACAAATATCATGTAGATCGAAGCATACTATTTGCTATTTTTTTCTCTTCGGTTGAGTTTTGTTTCCTCATTCTGGTGGTTCCTCCTATTGGTTCTAATTCTTACTTACAACATCACTGATGTGAAAATGTGTTTAATAGGAATGTATATGTATAGCCTATATCAGATTGTGCACTGTCTTGGGGAGGGTGGTGAGGAAGAAGGGGGAGAAAAATTTTAAACTCAAAAGCACATAGAAGCGATTGTTGATAAATCAAAATAAATTAATAAAAAATTAAAAATAAAAATTTTTTTTAAAAATAGTTACAAACATCATCTTCCCATGTAGGGATGTAAACAGTTTAGCCATATTGAATCCCTTATGTTTTCTCTGTCCTATTTATACCTTTTTTATGTTTCTCTTGAATCTTGTATTTGAAAATATTTTTTTTTTGTTCAGCTCTGGTCTTTTCATCAGGAATACTTGAATGTCCCCTATTTCATTGAATAACCATTCCACCCCCCCTCCCCAAGAAGGATTATGCTCAGCTTCCCTGGGTAGTTGATTTTTGGTTATAATCCTAGCTCTTTTGCCTTCTGGAACATCATATTCCAAGCCCTCTGATCCTTTAATGTAGATACTGCTAAATCCTGTGTAATCCTCACAGCTCCATGATATTTGAATTATTTCTTTCTGGCTGCTTGAAATATTTTCTGCTTGACCTGGAGTTCTGGAATTTGACTACGTCAACCCTGATGAAATGATCAAAGAGTCATAGCACCTTTGCAACTGATGTTAACTCTTACAAAAAAACCAGAGAGCTCACACAGGTTCTCAAAACCACAGTTAACTCTAAAAATAAAACAAAATAAAACCAAAGAGCTAACAGAGATTATAAGCGAAGGGCTTTCTTTATTCCATTGGAGGAGGGAAACTAGACACATAGGTACTGGTCATCCCCACACCCCCAGTAGAAGACCTATTTTAGTGTGGGCAAATCTCAATACTTATACCAGTTGTAGCCCTGACAATGGAGGGGTAATAGCAACAATGAGACAAGTTGATTCACAGCAGGACTTCATGACTGAACACAGGTACTACAAGCACTTGTCCAAACTCAGAGATCACCTGATGCTGGACCTTAGCTCTGGAAAACAGGATGTCTCTTAATGGTAAAAAGAGAGGAGTAAAAAGAGAGGTGTGGTCTTGGCATGGAGACCCTGATGGCTATAATGTTCCTGGAAATTTTCATTTTGTGATCTCTTTCAGGAGCTGATCAGTGGATTCTTTCAATGTCTATTTTACCCTGGTTATGGGTTTTAGGGCAGTTTTCCTTGATAATTTTCTTAGAGTTATGATGTCCAGGTTCTTTTTTTGAGCTTGGCTTTCAAGTAGTCCAATAATTCTTAAATTATTTCTCCTGGATCTCTTTTCTAATGAGATATTTTGCTTTTTTTTCTATTTTTTAAAAAATTCTTTTAATTTTGTTTGATTCTTGATATCTCATGGACTTGTTAGCTTCCACTTTCCCAATTCTAAGTTTTTAAAAAGTAATTTTCTTCAGTTAGCTTTTATATCTCCTGTCTCATTTGACCAATTCTGCTTTTAAAGGGATTCTTTTCTCCAATGAATTTTTGTACATAATTTTTTTCAGTGCTTCCTTGTTCTAAGATGTTGATTATTTTTGTGATTCTCTTGGATCACCATCATTCTCCCCCCCCCCATTTTCCCTCTATCTCTCTTATCTGATTTTTAAAATCTTTTTTGAGCTCTTCCATTAATTTCCAGTGTACAATTTACACTTTTCTTTGAGGCTTTGCTTGTAATTGTTTTGACATTGTTTTCCTCTTCTGAGTTTCTGTTTTGATCTTCCCTGTCATCATAGTAACTTTCTATGGTTAGATTCCTTTTTGGTTTTGACTCATTTTTCTAGCCTGTTTTGTGACTTTTAAAGTTGAGCTCTGCTCCTGAGGTGGAGAGGGCACTGTTCCAATTTTCCTATGCCAGGGACTGTAGGCCCTGCTGCTCACCTGCTGCTGCACCAGGGCCACAGGGGACTGGCCACTTACCTGGTGCTGTGCTTGAGCCCACAGTGAGTAGCAGATGGACACTCACCTGGTGCTGCACCAGAGCCACGGAACCTTCATCGCTGACCTGCCCTGGGGCTCAGGGTTTCCTACTGGCTTGCTAGGACATGGCCTGCTCTTCCTTGCCTGGACAGCACTCCCCTTTTACCTGAGAAAGATAGACCTTTCGTGCTGACCTTCTAAGTTTTCTTGGGCTGGAAAATTGTTTTACCCTGTCTTTTTGTTGGTTCTGCCATTCCAGAATTCATTTTGAGTCATTATCTCGCAGTTGTTCGGAAGTGAATTTGGGAGTGTTCAGGTGATTTTCTGCCTTATTTCACCATGTTGGCTCCCAGAAGCCTACTCACCAAGAGAAGGGAAATTTAGTGGACCATGTTACCAACAAATGTGAGTCAGAAGAGCTCAGATGAAACTGAGTATAAGAAATAAACATCAAACGCTTTCTACAGACCTTAAGTTGTTTAAGCTAGATTTACACTGCCTTTGGTACTGGTCCAAGCAGTCTAACTCTGATGAGAATAGGGAAATGGAAACAGCAGGTACGACAGTAAGAAGTCTACGTCAGTATGACTGTGAGAGCCTGGGGTTTGTCTTCCTCTGTCTTCCCTGCTGGCTTATGTGTGGCCCTGACTGCTCTACCTCTGGAAGGATAATTCATCATGAGTCTATGTGACATGTTTGTTTTTCCCTGGGAAATCTTGAGTGGACTACGGGTAGATGCTCAGAAGCCAAGTCACAGAGTACATCCTCCTCCTCCTCCTTCTCCTCATCAACAGCAGCAGCATTGAAGGGAAGGGAATAAACTTTGTTGTACTACCTACTATGTGGCAGGCAGCAGCTAGGTGGCACAGTGGATAGAGTGACAGACAGGCTTGGAGTCAGAAACACCCGAGTTAAAATCCAGCCATGGACATTTACTAGCTGTGTGACCCTGGGCAAATCACTTAACCCTGTTTTCCTCAGTTTCCTCATTTGTAAAATGAACAGGGAAAGGAAATAAACCACTCCAGTATCTTTGTCAAGAAAACCCCCAAATAGGGTAACAGAGAGTCAGACACGACTGAAAAACGAGTGAACAGCTACGTGTGCTGAGCACTATACTAAGCATGTTATGAAATATTATCTCATTTGATCACCACAACAAGGCTGAGGTAGATACCATTATTATCTGCATTTTACAGTTTAGGAAACTGCATCAGACAGAAGTTGTCACTCATCCAGGGTTAAAAAGCTAATGTCTAAGGCCAGGTCTTCGTGACTCTAGGCCTGACTTTCTATTCACTGTACCACCATCTGCCTCTATATCTATAGCAGCCTCATCATTGTCATTGTCATCACAAATTATATTTAATCAACTCTTTGAAGTTTATGATGAACTTTTGAACTTTACAACAATTCCATGATGTAAATAGTACTACCGTCTCTATTTTATAGATGGGGAAACAAAGGCACAGAGAGGCTAATCCACAGAGGATCAGAGGCAAAATTTGAAACCAGGTCTTCCTGATTTAATAGGAGCTCTCTGTCTACTCCACCATGTTGCCTCTAAAGAATGGGTTCAAGGGGCAGCTAGGTGGTGCAGTAGGTAGAGCTCTGACCTTGGAGTCAGGAGGACCTGAGTTCAAATCCAACTTTAGACACTTGACACTTAATAGCTGTGTGTCCCTGGGCAAGTCATTTAACCCTGATTGCCTCAGCAAAAAAAAAAAAAGGAATAGGTTCAATCAGGGGTGATAAATCCTTCAGGTAAAACCTCAGAGCCTCATATCTGATCTTTTACTATTGAGCTGAATCCCCTGAATTGTCCCCATGCAGGGCAACTTTATGACAAACTCAAGGGAAAAGGTTTCTTACTTGCCACGATGATATTTAAGGATGCTAATTGTATTTGCCTCAGTTTCCTTACCTGTAAAATGAGCTGGAGAAGGAAATGGCAAACTTCTCCAGTGTCTTTGCCAAGAAAATCCCAAATGAGGTCATGAAAAGTTGGACAAGACTGAAAAATGACTAAAAACAACAACAATAATAATGAGACAGAAAGTGTTAGACTGAGTGTTAGGAAGTCTAATACAAAATGACACTAGGACCCCCAGAGAGACTGAAAGGATTCTTCTTGATATGAAGGCTTATTTTCCCATTAATTTCTCCTGATTAGAGGGGGAGGGAGGGAATGAGAGTAGGAAGAAAGATTCTGGACCAGCGGCTAGGGCTATATTCTGATTCCTCTAAGGGAACATTCCCAGAAGGGTCCTGGGGATGGTATTTTAAAAACCAAAAACAAACTGGTTAATGGGAAAGGTAGTATGACTGTGCATACTAAGTATCTTTTAACTGAGAATGGATACATTCCCATTTTTTCCCCCTAGTCCTTTACGGTATTTGTAAAATTCCACCCTCCTCCTGCCCTCAGTCCCCTTTTGGAACCTCTGAGGACCATTCAAGGCATTACAGGAAAATCTACATAATGTCATAGTGGTGTTTACTTCCTGGTGTAGTAACACTCATGTGGATTCCAAGAAAGAGATCCCGGGATCCAAAATCCCAAGGGGTTTTGAGAGAAGGAGGATTATGATCCAAAATATCTGAAACAGAAGTTATATTTGCAAACAAGGGAGGCAGTAAAAACCCTCCTGTCTGAGGACAGCCAGAGTCTTGGGCTGTTTTTACTACAGAATCTGGGATGTAAAAATCCAACACGAGGCTTTAGACAATGTGGTGTTACATTTGTCTGGTTAGATTTTAGACTCAGACCTGGCACCTGGCACAGGCCTTTGTGGGCTAAGTAAATAATTAGAAAAATATAATTGAACTGTTTTAAAAATGCTTATGCATCATCGTAAATTAGAAGTGTATCTATTTCAGCAGCTGTTTTGCATTTTGTTAAAGTCAAACTAACCTCCAGCTTAACACACACACACACACACACACACACACACACACATACAACAAACAGACGCACATGTGCACACACACACAGAGAATGTGTCAGATGTTTAGACAATTTCAGCTTTCTATTTCAAAATAACCCTATCAGTTTCTGTCTGAAATTACTTGAATGAGACCAAAGTGGTTTCATTTATTTGTTTGTTTGTTTATTTTTGGTGACTAATCGTTGAGGGCCTTCAGGGTTCACATAGAATTGATGATACTGAGCTGAGAAAGCAGGTAACTGTTATGACCAGTGGGATAATTCTCTAGGTGTCACATTGTTTCTGCCAGAAATAGTGTATAAAGGGTCCCAGTGTATAGCAAGGTGTTCAGGGAGGACCAGCACCTCTGGTATGACAGCTTGTCAAGCCCTTTTTATAGCTGCTCATCCACCTTTTGTCCACCTTCCACACAAATCTCACCCATGGTTCCAAGAAGCTGTAGTGTGTGCGGTGGCCACACCTCAGTAAAACAGTCCCAATAGATGGGTTAAACCAGGCTGAAGGTAACTGACAGGCCTCAAACTCATTAGTGAGTTAGGGGGATGTCTACCCCAAGTATGTGAAGACGTTCCCCCTTGGAACAGGTAGAGGCCATGAAGGTGGCTGAAGCAGGTGCTGTGGGGGCACTTAGAGTTTGGTCAAACATTGAAGACACCAAGGTTACCCACTGCATCCCAGGCCATTGCCCGTCCTCTTGACTTTTGTCTTTCCACTAAACTTTGATGACTGGCTTTTTTTATGTGTTTGTTCACCTGCCAGTCATTTGCAGACTCAAAGTAGCACACAGACATCAGTTAAGCTCCACTCCTCATAGCAAGTTTATCACAAAGCTTAAAAGATGTTTGTTTCCAATGAAAAAGAGGGTGTTAGAAATGGGCCATGTCCTCTGTAGCTTTGGTTTTCAAAATGCAGTCTGTGGAGCCCTGAGTCCTTTCAGGGAGTCTATGATATTAAAATTATTTTCATAATAATACTGAGATACTTTACTTCCTAACATGGTTAGATATAACCCACATGAACAAAAGTTCTCTGGGGGAATCCTCAATAAATTTTAAGAGTCTGAAGGGAACCTGTGACCAAAGAGTCTGAGAATTGCTGCCCTACAGGCCTTGGTCTGGTGGATACAAGAGTGAACCTTAGAAATTAAATAAAAGAGACAGCTATGTGGCATGGTGGATAGAGTATCGGCCTTGAAATCAGGAGAATCTGAGTTCAAATCCAACCTCAAACACTAGCTATGTGACTGTGGGCAAGTCACTTAACCCTGATTGCCATATATACATACACACACACATATTTTGGGGCTAGGTGGTATAATAGACAGAGTACTGGCCCTAGAGTCAGGAGGACCTGAGTTCAAATCTGGTCTCATACCAGACACTTGACACTTACTAGTTGTGTGACCCTGGGCACTTAACCCCAATTACCTCACCATAAACAACAACGACAACAACAAAAAACAACAAACAAATAAATAAAAGAGGAAGTAAGTAAAAAAGTGGGGGAGTGACAATAGGCTTTTGAAATGAACCTTAGATCAGAACTGGACAAGATATTTGCTTACTCTAGGAAAAGTTTGAAAATTACTGTTCATCTTGTCCTCTTCTCCCTTTACTATCTTACCAGAGATTTTGATTCTTCCCTGTGACACATATAATGAGCCATTATAAAGTAAATACCTTCTTGCTATGGAAAGTGTAACTGTCTAGAGTCTAAAATCTATAGTTATAAAAGAGTCAATGGATAGAATTGGGAGGACCTGGGTTCAAATCTGGGCTCTGACCCTTACTAGGCAACACATGTCACTTAAACTCTGTTCCCCCTCAGGCAACTCCATTGGACTTCATATACTAAGTCTCAAATTGTTATCAAGAGAGTTTTCACACCTGAAGTTCCTGACTTCTGATGTAACAACAGCTACTTCTGTGCAACCATATAAAACTTTGATCAAAAGTCATATTAAAATGCATACTTTGTATTCTCTTCCATCTGTTGCACTCTAGGAGTCTCCTCATCTTGCTAACCTCTATTTCTGGATGTCCCCTAGACTAACTGGATAGTAATGGAAGGCACAATGAACATAAACGTTAAGGTCACCCAAAAGAAGAATCACAAAGAAAGAAGTCACTAGTGTTGGTCCATGGGAGAAGATTTCTTTGATCTAGGTCAGTAATCTCCAAACTTTTTTGATGATTCACTCTAATCACTAAAAAAAATTGATCATGTACCCCCAATATGTGTATATAGTTATGAATTATATAGAGGCAGTCCTAGAGTAGTGGTTAAAGAGTTGGTCTCAGAGACAAGAAGACTTGATTCAATTACCCTGTCTGATACAATTCCCTGCTATGTACTAGGTGCTGTGCTAAGTACTGGGGATTCAAAAGAAAAGCAAAAGATAATTTCTTCTGTTAAGAAGTTTACAATCTAGTTAGTTGCACTCTGGGAAAGCCAGTTAATGTCTCAGTGACTGGGCTACTCTCCACTATAACTTGTAGAAAATTTACCTACTTACATTAGTAGGAGTTTCTTTATCTGTGAATACCCTATAGCATTAAAATCACAAGTCTAGTCCCTTTCTGTAAAGTATAAACACATATTACTGTGCTAATAATTATGTAATTATAAAGCATAAAAAAATAGAAGATTTTGAAAGGGTACAATAAAGATGAAATTGTATTTGATCGTAGAGTTAATAGTAAGTCACTGAAGTTTGAATAATTGAATAAGGGGATGATATGGCCAGGTAGATATTTTAGGGAAATCACTTTGGCATCTCAGTGGAGGACAAATTGACTGGTGGAAAGACTTGTGGCCAAAGGGACCAGTTAAAAAGCTTTTGCAAAAGTTCACACAAAAGGTGAGAAGGTCTGACCTAGGGTGGTGGTTGTGTTATAAGAGAAAGGGGGAGAGATGCAAGAGAGATGTGGTGGAAATGACAAAATTTGACAACCGGCAGATATGTAGGGTGAGGGACAGTGAAAAGTGGAAGATGACAATGAGATTGCAAACTGAGTGACTGAAAGGATGGCTGTGCCTTTAACAGAAATAAGGAAATTTGAAAGAAAGGGGGTGATTTGGCAAGAAAGATGATGTAATAAGATCTCTGACACATATTGCAACCTATCCATGCCTACGCACAATGTGAAAGTCACTCTGTCCCATCCAAAATGAAAAGTGTGGAGGCAAGCTTTTGCTTATCGGTCACTACCTGGAGCCAGAGCCTACCCTTTGGAGAAAACTGACTCATGAGGTGATCTTATGGAAAGGGAAATTAGTTAGATGGGGAGTGGGACATAATTTCCCAATACCACTCAGTAGTTTAGGCTATAACTGACACCTAGTAAAAAATGAGGGAGCTTGGCAACTTTCACAGTGGAATGGGGGAACATATAAGGATAAGGGTAGGGGTAGTTGTGTTAGAGATGAGCCTCAGGATTGGTTATCATAAGGAGGATTTATTGTGGCCTACCTGCTAACCCTCAGATTGGTCAATGACTGACTCCTTAGAGTCGGGCTACAGTCCCTTTGTGGGTCTTGCAATCACTCCTATTTTAGAGACTACTCTTCTGGATTCCACGTGTCTGTTCTCTAGACAGATTGCTTCTCTAGTGTGGGAAAGGTGAATTCCTTTCGGTACCAACAGGGCTGGAATTAAATTCCCTTAAAATCACTCACTTTTCTTGGATTCCATGCTCACCAAGCAAACTTCTGCTTATAATCTCATCTCCAGAATGGGTCTACTAGATAAGATAGGAGTACCTTGAGCAGATGCTAGATTGTGAATAAATTGTGAGCTCCTTGAATACAAGGAAGATGTCATACACATCTCTATTTCTTTAACAACATTTAATCTAGTGTCTCACACATAGTAGGTGTACAATAATTATTGAACGAATGAATGAATAAATTTTAATTCAGAACTATGGAGAAATCACTCGCTATAAGTGAATTGTCATTGTGGTTTGTAAATGTCTTACATGAATCATTTCACCAAGGCTTGATCACCATTAAAAGAGCTGACAATGCTGAAATTCCATTATCTGTAAGGCTGATGACTGTTTCATATAAAAGGGACTTATATCCAAGTGTAACACCAATCCTAGGGCCCTTCAACCCCAATACTTCCTCCTTTGCTCAGTGCTAGGTCATTTCCCCAGCCTTCCCACCGTGTCATAAGGGCCCACAGTTCTTAGACATACAGTCTATTCTTAACTTTACATCTGTTTTCATAAATCTGAAACTGATTCAGATAGTGGAGAGAAGAAAATTTCAATCCTTCTGTCTTACTCTATCTTGTCTCATTCTGAGGGTTTTTTCCCTTTGCCCAGCCCAGGTTTGAGGGTTCTTTCCCTTTTTCCACCTCAATCTCCGCCTCTGCTTTCCTCTACCACATGGATTTTTGGTTATTTGGAAGGAGATGGTTAAAGTAAATTAATGTGATATTGTGGAAAAATCAGTGGCCCGAGATTACGAAGACCTGGGCATTGGACAAGATGGCCTTTAGCAGATGATGTTTGCTGTCTGTCTCATTCCATTAAATTATGAAATAATAGCTCTTGAAAAGACCTTAGGGATCCCAGCATTAGCTCTTACTGACTGTGTAACTTTGAGCACACCACATAATGTGTATGAATTTTAGTCTCTTCCTCTATATGTAATAGAGGCTAGGGTTTGGAGATATTTAGCTGAAGTGGACAGTTGTCTAATCCTTCAATGTGTCTCCTACCTTTGTGTGTGCTGTGGTTCTTCTTCCCTTCAGGCTTGATTCACAGCCCTCAGCTCTCCCCTTGAGGAAGGGGTTTCTTTAAACCTACAGGGAAGAGCAAAAGTACATCAGAGGCACCTAGAGCAATTGCCTCTGAGAGAAGTCATTCTTCTACGTAGTGACAATCATTTGTAAAATGATGGAGTTGTAGTAGATGAACTCTGAGGTCCTTTTGATCCAAGAACTGATTTTTGGTCTATTTTTGCTATCTGGAATTTATTAAATTCCCAGAATTTCTCCTCTTCTCAAAGGTAAGTTATAATTCTGGATCTGTGGGCAGGATGAGACTGCTAGGGTAGTTTAATGCTTGATTGTCCAGAATCACAAAGAAAATGAGGAAGACTCAGTTCAAATCTGATGGTGAAGAAATTCCACAGCATTTCAGAATCATAAGGGAACTGGAAGACCATCTAGTCCAACCATTCTTTGACAGGGATTCCCCTCTACAACAGCCTTGACTAATAGCAGTAGCAATCAGGCCTCTGTATACAGTGGGAAAATCACTGAGTCTGGAGTCAGGGGGACCTGGGTTCCAATCTACCTCACATGCCTTACTACCTCTGTGACTTTGAGTAATTTACTTTGCTTCTCTCAGCCTCAGTTTTCTCATTTTTAAGAGGAGGAAGCACCATTAAAAATTATGAAAGGGACGCTTTCTAAGAAATTTGGGAGATTTGTGGGAAGTGATACAGATTGAAGTGAACAAAATCCATAGTACAATTTACACAATAACAACACCACCATATAGAAAAACAACTTTGTGACTTAAGAACTATGTTCAATAAAATGACAAGGCATAATTCTAAAGAACTGATAATAAAGCGTGATATCATGAGAAAGAGGTGGTATTTTTCACTTGAGGTGGAGAGAAGCAAGCTAGTGATAGGATTGTGCAAAATAAAAAATGAAAAAAGAAAGAAAGAAAAGAAGGCTCTTGAAGCATTTTTTAAAATGCACATAAGAGAAGGGAAGAAAGACCAGAAGGAATCATAGACAAGTAGGACATCTTTTAAAGTTACATGTTTAATTTCTTATATACTTAAAAAGAAAAGGAAGTTCTGCATATCATAGGTTCAGTTTCATGTACAATCCTCTTTTTTCATTTTCCTTCACATATGGAAATGTTTGTTTTATTTGGTGCTTATTAAGTTCAGGATTAAAATAATAACACGAGAATATTATACTAAAAGGCCTCTAGATTATCTCCCGTCTATCCTATCTATATCTTATTAGTGCATAATTGTTTGCATGTTGTCTTCTCCCATCAGACTGCTAACTCCTTGAGAACAGGGACTGTTCTTTGTGTTTCCTTGTATTTCCAGTGCTTATACCCCAGTACTTGGCACCCAGTAGGCTCTTAATAGATGCTTATTGACCGACTGACTGTGAGGCCAGCTCTAGCTCTGTGGACTTCCAGTGAAGGGAATCCCAATGTCTCCCCATGCAGTCCATTGCACTTTTGGCTAGCCCTAGTTGTTACTTTCACTTACTTAGAGCCAAAATCTTTTTCTTTGAACCTTTCTATGCATGTATCAGTTCTTCCTAATCAGCACTAAGCCAAGCAGAAGAAGATTAATAGCTCTTTGGATATGCTTTCATGTCCTTCCTGTGTCTTGTCTGATCTAAATATGCCCAGTTCCTTCACTTAGTGTTTGTATGATAGGACTAGAGATCACACACATTGGTCTTCTCACACTTCTCAGGATGTGTTCTAGCTTGTCAATATCCTTTCTAAAATATGGTGCCTGGAATTGAATCTTAAACACTCATGGCTCTTAGTGATCTCTATTTCCCTATTTAAATGTTCATCTCTTTAATAATTTATTCTAATCCCTGAGTGCGGCTCCTGCTCTTGTGTGTGTACTGTGGTCCTTCTTCCCTTCAGGCTTGACTCACAGACCTCAGCTCTTCCCTTGAGGAAGGGGTTTCTTTAAACTTACAGGGAAGAGCAAAAGTACATCAGAGGCACCTACAACAATTGCCTCGGAGAGAAGTCATTCTTCTACGTAGTGACAATCATCTGTAAAATGATGGAGTTGTAGTAGATGAACTCTGAGGTCCTTTCTGTCTCTAAAGGTTTTTTGATCCAAGAACTGATATTTGGTCTAATCCTTCAATGTGGCTCCTACTCTTGTGTGTGTACTGTGGTCCTAGGAAAACCTAGAAAGACTTACATGAACTGATGCAAACTGAAGTGAGCAGAACCAGGAGAACATTTTACACAGTAACAGCAATGATAAATGTTACGATGAATCATAACTGTGAAAAATTTACAGCAAGTTGCTCTGATAAAGACCTCATTTCTCAAATATATACAAAACTTAGTTAAATTTATAAAAATACAAGTTATACCCCAATTTATAAATGGCCAAAGGATATGAACAGGCAGTTTTTAGACAAAGTAATCAAAACTATCTGTAATCATATGAAAAAATGTTCTAAATCACTACTGATTAAAGAAATGCAAATTAAACCATCTCACACCTATCAAATTGGCTAATATGACAGAAAAGGAAAATGACAAATGTTAGAATGAATATGGGAAAATTGAGACACTACTGTGCTGTTGGTAAAATTGTATACTGATTCAACCAATCTGGAGAGCAATTTGGAACTATGTCCAAAGGTCTATAAATCACGCATACACTTGACCAAGCAATACCACTACTAGGTCTATATCTCAAAGAGATGAAAAAAGGAAAAGGAGATATACATATATATATATATATATATGTGTGTGTGTGTGTGTGTGTGTGTGTGTATATAGATACATATACACACACACGAAATATTTATACTAGCTCTTCTAATAGTGACAAAGATTGGAAATTTAAGGGATTTACATCAATTGGGGAATAGCTGAACAAGCTGTTGTATATGATTGTATTGAAATACTATTGCACTATAATAAATGATAAGCAGGATGGTTCCAGAAAAACTTGGGAAGACTTACATGAACTGATACAAAGTGAAATGAGCAGAACCAGGAGAATATTGTACACAGTTAACAGCAATATTGTAAGATGATCAACTGTGAATGACTTAGCTATTCTCATCAATGCAATGATCCAAGACAATTCCAAAGGACTCGTGATGAAAAATGCTATCCATTTCTAGAAAAAGAAATGATGGCTCCTGAATGCAGATTGAAGCATACTTTTTCTTTACTTTTCTTGTTTTTTTGTTTGTTGGTTTGGTTTTGGTCTGTTTTCTTTCACAACATGACTAATGTGGAAATATATTTTGCATGACTGCATATGTATAGCCTGTATCAGATTGCTTGCCTTCTCAGTGGGGAGTGGAGGGAAAGGAGGGAAGGAGAGAGGGAAAGGAGGGAAGGAGAGAGGGAAAGAATTTGGAATTCAAAAATTTTTTTAAACGTTAAAATTTTTTTTACATGTAATTGGGGAAAATTTTTTAAAGATATTATGTGAATATTGTACAATGAACAACTATTAGCTTAGCTAATTCCCAACAATATAACGATCCAAGACAATACCAAAGGACTCAAGATGAAAAATGCTATCTTCTTCTGACAAAAGGACTGATGAGAATCTGAATGCAGAACAAAGTGTACTATTTTCCCTTTTTTTTGGTTCGAGTTTTCTTCTACAAAATGACTAATGTGAAAATAAATTTTACATGATAGCACAAGTATAACCTATATCAGATTGCTTATATTGCTTATTACATTATTATTATTATTATTATTATATTACATTGCTTATATCAGATTGTCAGGGAGGGAGGAAGGGAGGGAGAGAGAGAATGTAGAACTCAAAATTAAAAAAGAACAATGTCAATTGTTTTTACATGTAATTGAAGGGGAAAATAAAATTATTTTTGAAAATTCTTCTAGAATTTTGACAGAAATCAAAGTCGAGGTTGCTATAGTTTATAGTAACCGACCTCTTCATTTTTTGAAAATCAGGACAGTATCATTTAGCTCATTGACTTGTTTCTAAGCCCTCTGGAATCTTTCCTGTCCTGCCACCTTCTTCAAAGATTACTTTTCAAAACCCAACAATTATGTCTCCCACTTTTTCAGTATTCTATGGGGGTAGTTTAGTTCATCCTAGCTTACTAATCTGAATTCACTAGAGTCAAGTAGGTGTTTTCTTTTCTCCCTCCACTTTTCTTGGGCTCCCAAAGCCCTGGTAACCATTTTTTATCCTACCTTTGCCAGTCTGAATATTACCTTCCTTGGGAAAGAAAACAGATGCAAAACAAGAGATGAGTGGTTCTACCTCCCAACTGTCATCTGTTATCACCATCACATTTACTCTGAAAAATTGTCCTTTTCCTTCTTTGATTGTTCTGTTGTGCTCAATACAGTTTAAAAGCTTCCTTTGTTGTCTTCAGCATCTATTACTAGTCCAAACTCATTCTTAGCTTTAGAACTTCCAACTCACAGTTTCAGTCTTTTCCCTCCATCGAAATGTTGGCTAAGTCCACTCAAAAATGCTGCAAGAACTCTCCCTTGGGTCAGGAGCTCATTCACACAGCTGACAGAGGAAGGCCTCAGATGACCCATACCCTAAATAGTTGAGAGCCGGCCGGGCAAGTTTGTGGATACGATCGTTAAAAGTTGATGCCCTTCTTGCATTCCTCTCTCTACCCTGCTTTTTGTCCAGTTTACTATGTGCCATGGGACCTGTCAAGAGTGTTCAGAAAAATAGTCTCTGGATTTGTGATTCCAGAGGTGCAAGAAACAGAAGTGGGTGCCAATAGCCTCAGCCAAAAAGAACTAGAACAGGACTTGATGTCCTCTGGGCTGTAATTCAGCCCAAGTCTGACAGGTGCATCAGCAGAGACGCTGAAGGAATGAGGCCCCTGGGATTTCTTCACAAGTCAGTCTCCCAAGGGGTAGCCAGGGGCTTCTGGTTTCCTCACAAGGTCGTCCCACAAATGCCATCCTTATTGCCTTTTCAAGAGCCTCTTCTTGATCTCTCAAGCCCTACAATTTGTAACAGGTTCTTCTAAGAACCTGAATTTTGTTATTGTCATTTTAAAGAAATGTATGGGTCTTGTGAAAAAAACCCAACAACAACCAAACTCCACCCCCCCAAAACCCAACCATTCTCAGCCATGTGGTGTGGTGGATAAAGTGCTAAGCCTGAGTCAGGAAGACCTGAGTTGAAATCTTCCCTCTGGTACTTACTAGTTGTGTGATCCTGGGCAAGTCACTTAAACTGTTTTCCTCAGTTTCCTCATCTGTAAAATGTGCATTGTAATAATAGCACATGCCTCTGGGGGTTGCTGTGAGGATCAAACAAGATCCTCTTTTGATTGAAGAGAGTTTAGCACAGTTTCTGTTGCATAGTAAATGCTATATAAATGTTAGCTACTATTCTTACAGTTATCCCTTCACATAGTGACTTTCCACCTCACTTTCCCATTACAGCTTTGATACATAGTGGGTTGGCATAAGAAATCAAATGGAAATTTTGGGGAGTTTTGTGGAAGCTGCAGATGACATGTGAAGGTCAGCAGACAACACAGAAAAAGTTGAGAAGCTCAGAAATGCAATAATATCAACATATTTTATCTTTTAATACCGTAAATACCCTATAAAAGCAAATGAAAAAATTCTGACTTCTCTGGTATGAAAGGAGGGGCCAATAAATGGGGGAATGTCATGCCCTTAACCTGTGTGATGTGAAAGGGATAACTGTATTATAGTAATTATTATTCAAATCATTTTTCATGCTCCTCTGGGGGAGCTTTTAAAGCCATATTATACAATATACTTAAGACCCTTCAGGAAACAAGAGTGAAAACTCTAACCCTGAAGCTGCCTCTTTTTGAAACTGAGGGCTTGGTTTCCTTCAATTTGGATGGGATTCCCAATGGTGATTTAGGACCCTTCTGAGCTCTTTCTGCCAGGCTACAGTCAGACATCAGGGGATATTTCTTGGAGCCTAGGGCGGTGCACCAAACACACCCAGTGCAAACCCCACAAATAATACTGACCTCAGTGACTGCTCTCCCAGCCCACATAGAGAAAAGACTTCAACCACATTAAGAGCTCAAGTCTTGTTTCAGTATATCCTCTAATCTCAGCCACATTCCTAATTTTATCAAGTTAATCCCCCTTTATGTTTGTGCTTCCCTGGTCTCTTCATAAACAATGTATCCTTCTCCCTCCCTCATTCCTTCCTTGTGGATTTACAGGATCACAGATTTAGAGGTGGGAAGGATCTTCGAGGCTATATCGAGCTCCTCATTTTACAGATGGGGAAACTGAGGCACAGAGCAGTTGGATGACTTGCCTTGGGTTGCACAGCAAATATATGAAATGAGATTTGAACTTAGGTCTTCCTGACTCCAAGTGCAGCTTTGTCAACTACTTTATGCTGTTGCCTATCAAATCTCTTAGCCCTGGCTCTTTATATTCACGCAGAAGCCTTGGTTTTCTAATCACAGTAAGTCACCTTTGGCTTTCCTTCCTTGAAAAGGGAGTCTTTATTCAGATCTCTTGAGTCTCCCGAATCTCTACCACCAGCAACATGGGCCCACATTTAGTTAGAGGAACAGTAACAATTAAAAAAGAAAGGAATGGCTCACTCCAGTGAACAAGACGTTATGCCCCAGAAACTTGGAGTTGCATTCAGAGCGTGCAACTAATGAAAAGACTAAAATAAATTGGAAATCAGAAATTCTTCTTCTCTGGGTATCTATAGTACAGCTCTTGTCCCAACAACCTGTTCTCCCAAATGCCTCCTCTCAAGCTTCAAGAATTTGAGGGTAGAACAAGAATGACAAGAAAGGATGAGAATGGGGGGGGAGTAGAGATGCACAGTCTTTCCTTAACATTCTAGATGCTAGGCCATGAGAGGTTCTGTTCAATGCAGAGACAGAAAATGCTCCTCGCTCTATTGTATGATTTCCAGTGAGGAGCCACTCTGGTGAAATGCATTGGCGAACCTTTTCTCCAGTGCTGCTGAGAATTTCTAAAAGGGTGTTTTGCCTCCCTTGCTTGACATTCTTCCAAGATTCTCACACCCCAAATTAGCCTGGCCTGATTGCAATTAACCAAATGCCTGGGGTAGGGCATGGAGTATTATTTACTAGACATCCTAAAATATCAGACTGCTACTCCTTTTAGGGATAGAGGGCATAGCTGGAGCCAAATTCTGTGCACAAAGTCTTCATGGCTCTATCTCTTCATTTTGCCTCCCTGAGAACTTAACAGGGGCAACTAGGTGGTGCAGTGGGTAGAAAATTCTGGGCCTAGAGTCAGGGACACTCATCTTCTTATTGGCTTCAGGCACTTACTAGCTATGTGACCCGGGGTAAGTCACTTAACCCCGTTTGCCTCAATTTTCTTATCTGTAAAATGAGCTAGAGAAGAAAATGGCAAACCACTCCAGTATCTTTGCCAAGAAAACTCCAAATAGGGTATGAAGAGTTGGACACAACTGAAAAAAAAATGACTGAACAACAAAAATTGTGGCTTTACTAAGAACTGCTAATAGGAAATTGATTAGAAGAAGGAAAAAAGGGGGGGTAATAAAAAGAATGGGAGTGAGAGAATAGGAAAAATTAAGAGGTATGTGTGATGGAGAGCAATGGTATCACCAACAGCTGATTAGAGAGGTAATAGGGAGGAATCTGGATGACTGGGAGAATGATGGGGGCATGGAGAGCAAAAGGTAAATCTGCAGCTGGTTTGTGGTCAAGGTGATGAGTTTTATTCAGATTAGTTGAGTTTAATCTATTTTTTTTTAGGCAATTGGGGTTAAGTGGCTTGCCCAGGGTCACACAGCTATTAAGTGTGAAGCATTTAGTCTGAGGCTGGATTTGAACTCAGGTCCTCCTGAGTTCAGGGCCAGTGCTCTATCCACTGTGCCACCTAGCTGCCCCTAATCTAGTCTTTCCATTTTCACATTCACCACCTTTGTTCAGTCCCTCATTGTTCTCCTGCC
This sequence comes from Phascolarctos cinereus, assembly GCF_003287225.1. Taxonomy (NCBI): domain Eukaryota; kingdom Metazoa; phylum Chordata; class Mammalia; order Diprotodontia; family Phascolarctidae; genus Phascolarctos; species Phascolarctos cinereus. The sequence continues at coordinate 171,604,782 of NW_027556180.1, read as the reverse complement.
TAGGCTATTGCAATAGTTGCATAATGAGTGTTTGTACCTTTGGTTTGTCTCCCATCCAACTGACCCTACACACCATTGCCAAATTCATCTTTCTGAAACCCCACTTGTACATGTGAGAGCCCTTTATCCTCCCCCCTCCTCAAATCTCTACTCAAAAAGCTCCACAACCTTTTAGTTGATTATACCAGCTACATTTCTTAACTGGGAAATCAAGTAATTCTAATTCTCATGCCCCAAACTGTATGCATTCACAAAATCTGATCCCAACATACCCCTCCAAATTTCTCTCCTGTTATGATGAAACACTATACTCCAAACAAACCACCCTATTCGTTGATCTATAAGCATGATATATGCAATCTCACCTTATTGGTAAGTTAAAAAAAATATTTATTCAGACTCTACAGCTATAATTGCAAGCCTCTGTGTTGGGTGCTATAGGTGTTTGAGAGAAGTATAAGCTGTGGCCCCTTGCTGTCATGATTTTTTAAAAATTAATTGCAAAGATAAGATCTACTCATGAGAAGAAAAAGAGCAATATAGAGGGCTATATTTATTACAAGTACCCATTAAGTGGCAACCCATATGGGGTCATGACCCACAGTTTAAGAAGCGCTGAGGGGGTTGCAAGTAGAAAAGTTTAAGAAGCCCTGATATAGGCAATAGCCACTCTAAGGGATGTACAGATTATTCAAGGACTAGCACGTCTGGTGTGAGGACTTGCTTAGACCTTTTCAGGGCTGTTCATCCACCTTTGGTGTCTACTTGGCACTCAAACTTCACCTGTGGCTTCAAGAAGTTGTAGCATGCCAGTGGCCATAACCCAGTAAAAACCTTCTCAGCATATGAACTAAACCAGATTGAGGGTTATCGATGGACCTCAAACCCAGCTGTGAGTTACTGGGGCGTCTATCTCAAGCATGTGAAGACTTCCCTTGGTGGAATGGGCAGATGAGCACAATTTGTTCCAAGGACCACAAAGGTGTCTGAAGCAGACACTTAGAGCTTGGTCAGACACAGAAGATGCCAAGGTCATTAACTTCATCCCAGCCCATTGTCTATCAACTTGACTTTTGTCCTGCCATTGGACTTAGATGACTCTGGAAGAGACTTTGTGCAATTCTGTCTCACTTAAATCCAGTTTATGTGCAAGTCAAGACATTACCCTATGATATTGGTCCTCTCTGAAAATGAAGGACAAGGGGCTGCTAAGTGGTGCAGTGGATAGAGCATTGGCCCTGAAGTCAGGAGTACCTGAGTTCAAATCCCGCCTCAGACCAAACACTTGACTCTTACTAGCTGTGTGATCCTGGGCAAGCCACTTAACCCCAACTGCCTAAAAAAAAAATGAAGAACAAACAACAACGGCCATTGTAAGAATTAAAAGGAAAAGATTATCAGCAACCACTTCACTTGCAGATGAGGAAACTGAAGCTTGAGAAGAGAAATGACTAGTCCAAGGCATTCAATTTGTCAGAGCAGACCTGGGATTCTGACTAGCACTCTTTTATCTAATATATCTCTTATTTCTTCTTTTCCTTGTTGATCTTACTTCTGCATTTATCCTCCACCAAACTGACTCTTGATCATTATATTTTCTCACATCTAATCTGCTATGAAATCTTGTCTCATCCTTCCTATCAAGCACCCTAAATGTAGTTTATTAAATCTTTATAACATTTCTTCTTGGGATTAAGTAGGATAAAGCAGAAGAGAATGGGTTTGGTATCAGAAGATCTGAACCTAAGTTTGACTTCTGATACATGCTGTCCTGGTGACCAAGGCCAAGTCATTTAAATTTCATGGAGTTACTACTCTTCCCCTCTCTACATCTACAGGACATGGCAGTAAGGATTCACTTCCTTTTAACACACAGATAAAAAAAATCAGTCCATTAAGTGAAGAAAAGGGCAGCCAATCATATCCATAGTTCATAGACAATATTTTGCTCAACTTGTTGACTTTCATTTTTTAACTGGTTTATTTGATATATAAACAGTGAGCTATCTAAAAGCACAATGGAGAAAAAGTATTCTCTCTTTTTCTTCATTCTACATCTCTTTGAATTCCCTTCCAACAGAGTGAGCTCATTAACCATGAGCTCACTGTACTACTCAGCCACTTTTTTTTTTTTTACTCTTAGGCAACTGAGGTTAAGTGACTTGCCCAGAGCCACACAGCTAGTAAGTGTTAAGTGTTTGGTCTGAGGCCGGATTTGAACTCAGGTCCTTCTGACTTCAGGGCCGGTGTTCTATCCACTGTGCCACCTAGCTGCCCCTCAGCCACTCTTTCATTCAGCTAATCTGTTGCCCCATGTGCTCCCTGGGACCACAGTGCTGGCCTGGTCATTTATATAGCATTTGGGTTAAGTAAGAGATACAAAATGTCATGCAAGTCTTCTGAATACTTAAATGTTCAGTGAGATTTTCTACTCAATCAAACCAGAAGAAAATCCAAGAAATTTACTAGAAAAATAGATTCACTTCTCCCACTGCCACCTTCTCATTCAATACAAAGGAAGCAAGGAGAAAACATATGAGAAATATTTAGAGATAATGGCAACTGAAATAATCAATAGGCTGTTTTCTCAATCTGTTCCCATGCATCTCCATCTTATGCAATTCCTGTAAACTCACATTTACTAGTGTCTAACTAATTTTCCCATTTGGGACATAGAGGAAAAGCTTGGTGTAGTAGAGAAAGTACTGGACTAAAGTTAACAGGCGTGGATCCATGTCCCTAGCTTACCACTTTCTAATTATGTGACTTTGGGCAAGTTTTAGTTCTTGTTTCCTCTTGTCTTGGACTTCATTTCTCTCAGGGCTCTTGTACTTCTAAATATATTATCTTATAAACAGGGGCAAATGGGCTCCTGAGAGATGCTTACACCATCCCAGGACCAGTTTTACCACCCCCCAACCTTCTCTCCCCATACATTGTCCTCAGAGGGAGAGTTGGAACACTCCTTGTTCCCCATTGCCTCTTCCTGATCTCCTCAGCTTCTAGCATTCCCAATCCCTTGCCCCAACTGATTACCTTATATTTAACGTATATGTACATGCTGCTTTCTGATGATGAATATAAGCTCCCTGAGGTCAGGGACTGTTTAAATTTTAGTTTTATATCCCCAGAAACTAGGAAGTGCTTGGTACATAAGGACCACTTCATAATTACTTGCTAAAAGAACTGGAAATTGTGGGGTTGCCCATCAGTTGGGGAATGGCTGAACAAGTTATGGTATATGATTGTGATGGCATATTCTTGTACTATAAGAAATGATGACCTAGGTTTTCTCTGAAAACCCTGGAAAAACTTACATGAACCAATGCACAGTGAAGTTGAGTAGAACCAAAAGAACATTGTACACAGTAATAGCAATAATGTAAGATGATCAACTGTGAATATCTTAGCTATTCTCAGCAATACAATGATCCAAGACAACTCTGAAGGACTTAATATGAAAAATGCATCTGGCATGCCCAGAGAAAGACCTGATAAAGTATGAATACAGATTGAAATGCATTTTTTTAATTTTATTTTTCTTGGGTTTTTATTTTGGTCTATTTTTGCTTTGACAATGTGACTAATGTGGAAATACGTTTTAGGTGACTACACATGTAGAACCTATCCCAAATTGGTTGCCTTACCAAGGAGGGAGGTGGGGAGAGAGGAAGAGAATTTGCACTCAATTTAAAAAATGAATGTTGAAAATTGTTTTTACGTATAATTGGGGAAAAATAAAATACTAACTAAAAAAAATTTAAAAATTACTTGCTGATTCATTATCTATAAAATGAGACAACTGGATTAGATAATCTGTGAGGTTTCTTCTGGCCTTGACATTCTGTGAAAATAACACCTTTTAAAATAAAACTTTATAAGTTATAATGAATGTTTGAAGAGTATCTCTTTATGAAGGAAATCAAGAAGTAGAAAATTAATTGCATAAGGCTAAAAGTCTAGTTTGAGGAGTTTAGCAGAATAATTGAGACAGATAGTGAAGAAACCAGTAGAGATTTCATCCCATTAGTAAATTGTGCAGAAGGATCTTGCAATTTAGCTTTTTAATGGTGGATGCACTGGTCAAGTTCAGCATTTCAGGGAGCCACGATGAAGTCTCACACTAAAGGGCTCTAACTACAAAGCTATAGACAATACCCAGCACATAGTAGATGTGTGGTAAACATGTTTCAACTGGATGATTCCCATATACAAGGAAGGCACAAGAAGACATGTACACATCTTCTTCATTTTGTTGGGCCCAGGGAAATAGCTGCATACATAACTGTCCTCAGAAGGTTGGTTCTATCCGTATAATAACAGCCTGACCCCACAGTTGGCTCACAGATCTTATAGATTTAGATTGAGAAAGAGAAAAGGAGCCAGAATCTCTTAGGAATGTACTAGTACTGAGTAGATTGGATAAGGTTATACACAGGGATTGGCAGAATTTATTTCTAGCCAAGGACTGCATTCTTAATCATTCTAGACACTCTAGTTGCATTCCCTTCCCTAATTCCACCCCTTTACCATCTGGTCAAAAAAGGCCCTGCTCTAGCCAGCCTAACTCAGTGCGTATGATGAAAAGAAAGTTAGTTCACTTGGGATAATCCAAATCTCTTGGGGCCCAATGGTAGTAGTAGTAAGAATTAGCATTCTGGGCCAATACTAAGGAAATCCCAGGCAATCATGAGTATATTTAGGCCATCAATGTTTTCAGAATATGTATTTATGCAATTAAAAGTGGCTTGAGGCAAATAAGTACAATATAGAACTCTGAGTGGGGTGGGAAAAGAGCATTCAGGGAAGGGTGGAAGGAAGAGAAGGTGGATTTTTGCTGATTGAAAAAAATAATTTAGAAAAAGAACAAGGATTTTCAGGGAATGCAGGAAAGATGGTCAGGGTTCTGGAACATGATAGTTGGAGTAACTGGTGATAGGTAGGCAGTGGATTAATAAAACATTTTCTCAAGTGAGATGATGGGCGTCAGGCAGTGTGTAAACTTTAAACAGATGCATAAATACCAATTGTTGTTGTTATTTGTCATTGAACTTGGCAATGACTAAGTGTTCTGTGGAATTTGGCCAATGGTTAATGTTGCTTTCAATCTTTTTGTGAGGTCACTTTTCAGCACTGCTTGACATGAGATGCAGAATCATAGAATGTCAGAGGCAGAAGAAAACTTTGAATATTTAATCTAGCCCTGCCCCCTAATTTTCTAGGTGAAGAAACTGAGACTCAGAGAGTCAAGACTAGAACCCATCTCTTGACTCTCAGTTGGCTTTCTAATATGCCATAACCACCCCCTTGCCCCACCCCTGCAGAATCACTAAATTTGGAAGGGTCCTTCGAAGTCATCTAATGAAACGCATGCCTAAGAAGGAATGCCTTCTACAACGTCCTTCAAACGGTCATCCTGCCAGCCATCTCTCTCCTTAAGAAGTGTGAGTCCACAACCCTCCCAAGGGAAGTTCTGTTCATTTCTGAATATTATGCAGGTAGCACTGGTAATCATCTAGGGGTTATTTTTCTCTCATCTCCCTATCTTCTCCCCACCAACACCCCCTCCCACCTCATTGACTGAATAAGACCATGTCCTTTTATGAATTTCAGTTCTAACCTCAACTCTTGCTGAGCCCCTCAGTTTGGGGCAGTCATCCTTCCTTCTTGATCTTAGGTTTGTTTCCCACTTCCTTTCCAGAAGGGGCTAAAGCACTAGATGTTGTTATTATCCTTCATTACCATGCCAGTATGTCTTATGTCTTCATAAACGTCAATTTAGCAGTTAGATATGTTGCAAACACAGAGGACTATTTTAACTGTGCTGTAGCTTGGGTTGAGGGGAGGGAGCGAGAGAGGTGAAGGGGAATGATTTCCACTTCCCATCCAGTTGGAAAGAGAAGCAGGTCAACACCTACTTGCCTCATTCTTAGGACACGGTGCCCTTGCCAATAGCTCTGGTGCTAAAAACAGTCAACCTCTGGAGTTTCTGCATGAACCATATTGTTAAGTTTTAAACTACAAATTCTTTCTTCTAGTAGGTGATAGTTACAACAAGCTTGGGGGTTGGTAAGGTCACAGAGTACCATGTTCTGAGCATATCCAGGTGTTTTGGGTTAGTTGGTACATAGGTGGCTGGTTCTTTTCTAAGTTGTTGAATTTACCTAGTTCCCCTCTATATGGACAATATATAGTTATTCTGCCCACATCAAAAGTTTGTGTGTGTGTGTGTGTCCATTATCTACATGAAATCTTTCCTGATTCCTATAACCTCTAATGGATTTGTACTCTAGACCTGAGTTCAAATTTGGCCTCGGACATTTACTAGCTGTGTGACCCTGGGCAGGTCTTTAGCCTCTGTTTGCTTCAGTTTCCTCATCTGTAAAATGGGGATAAGAGCACCTCCCTCCCATGGTTGTTATGAGGATCAAATGAGTTAATAATTATAAAACACTTAGCACATACCTGATGCATAGTAAGTACTATATAAATGTTAGCTATTATTATGGTTTATTGTATTGTATTACTGTGCTAAGCACAGTGCCTGGCCCATAGTGGGCACTTAATAAATGCTTCTTCCTTTCCTTTACTTACTGCCCTACTTTCCAAACTGCCTTGTACTTAACCATTAATATAGAGAAATAGGTATATTTTCTATTTATGTTGCGTCTTTTTATGTCTATTTGTCCTTCTCTTTAGCATGCGGGTTCTTTGCATACAAGAATGGTTTCATTATTGGTTCTTTTACCTCCAAGTGCTAGGCATGTAGTGGGTACTTAATAAGTGCTAGTTGATTGATATGAACTCATATTTCAATTATCACAATACATTTTTAAATGATTAAATTAAACAACACTGGGACAGCACTGGGGAGTCTGTCCACAGGTAACAGAATCTTTGTAGTGATAGTGATGAGTAAACATGTGCAGTGAAAGAAAAGAGGTGAATTTCTCCTAAGCCATAGAGTTTTACTCTTTCCTGTTGCCTGGCACATGCATAAGAAGCATTATAGGTGCTTCTTAATTGATTGATTCTAGTTTATTATCATGTCCACAAGCTGTTTGTTTCTTAACCTTCCTTACCAGGTTCTTCTGACTAGAATTTCCTTCCCCCCTTCTCACCACATCCACACTTTACCCAAACAAATCCTATCTAACCTCCAAGACCAAGCTCAAATATCACTTTTTCCTCAACACTTTGCCTAACTTCTCTTTCCTGCTCCTAGTCAGAAGTGATTTCTCCCTTCTGTGAATTAATATAAAATTGTGTTTAAATTTTTCTTATGGCACTTTTACATCATACCTTATATGTTGACTATTTTGTGGTTATTAATAACTCATTCTTAAGTATTTATATCATTTTTATTTATTTATTTATTTATTGAAATTTTTTTTATTTTGATTTATTAACAATAATTTCCATATGCTTTTGAGTTGAAAATTTTTCTCCCCCTTCCTCCCCCCCACCCTCCCCAAGATGGCACACAATCTGATATAGGCTTTACATTTGCATACCCATGATACATATTTTCACATTAGTGAAGTTGTAAGTAAAAATTAAAACCAATAGGAGGAACCATCAGAAAGATGAAACAAAACTCAACAGGAGGTAAAAATAAGTGATAGCGATTCAACTTCCATAATTCTTTCTTTGGATGTGGACAGCATTTTCCATCATGAGGTCTCTGGAGATATCTTAGATCCTTGTAATGCTGAGAAGGGTTCAGTTTAACAATATTAGTCATTGTATAATGTGGCTGTTATTGTGTACAGAGTCCTCTTGGTTCTGCTCACTTCACTCAGCATCAGACCATATAAGTCTTTCCAGGTTTTTCTGAAGTCAGCCTGTTCATCATTTCTTATAGCACAATAGTATTCCATTACATTCATATACCATAACTTGCTCAGCCATTCCCCAATTGATGGGCATCCTCTCAATTTCCAATTCTTTGCCACCACAAAAAGAGCTGCTATGAATATTTTTGTACATGTGGGTCCTTTTCCCATTTGTTTGATCTCTTTGGGATATAGCCCTAGAAGTGCTATTGCTGGATCAAAGGGTATGCACATTTTTGTAGCCCTTTGGGCATAGTTCCAAATTGTTCTCCAAAATGGTTGGATCATTTCACAACTCCACCAACAATGTATTAGTGTTCCAATTTTCCCACATCTTCTCCAACATTTATCATTTTCCTGTTTTGTCATGTTGGCCAATCTGATAGGTGTGATGTGGTACCTCAGAGTTGTTTTGATTTGCATTTCTCTAATCAATAACGATTTAGAGCATTTTTTCATATGACTATAGATGGCTTTAATTTCTTCATCTGAGAACTGTCTGTTCATATCCTTTGACCATTTATCAATTGGGGAATGGCTTGTGTTCTTATAAATTTGTCTTAATTCTCTATATATTTTAGAAATGAGGCCTTTATCAGAGAGACTGGTTGTAAAAATTCTTTCCCAATTTTCTACCTTCCTTCTAATCTTAGTTGCATTGGCTTTGTGCAAAAACTTTTCAATTTAATGTAATCAAAATGATCCATTTTGCTTTTCATAATGTTCTCTATCTC